>NW_027362783.1:15975000-17175000 GCF_046119375.1 Phyllobates terribilis | reverse complement strand
AGCAGAGAAATATACTGTAGGTATAGTACAATGCCCAAGATTTCACTTATTTCTTACATTACATGAGTGATGTCTATTGTAAATAGCTCAGAAACTGGTGAATCCCCGCAGCGCACAGGGCGTGACCTGGGGGGATTCTAAAGTCTTCATTTTAGACCGAACAGTATAGTCTTCCATACAGTATTCTGGGCACCACATATTCCTCCATACAGTATTATGGGCACCACATAGTCATCCATACAGTATTATGGGCACCACATAGTGCTCCATACAGTATTATGGGCACCACATAGTCATCCATACAGTATTATGGGCACCACATAGTCCTCCATACAGTATTATGGGCACCACATAGTCCTCCATACAGTATTATGGGCACCACATAGTCATCCATACAGTATTATGGGCACCACATAGTCCTCCATACAGTATTATGGGCACCACATAGTCCTCCTTACAGTATTATGGGCACCACATAGTCCTCCATACAGTATTATGAGCCCTATATATTGCTCCATGCAGAATAATGGGCCCTATATAATGCTCCATACAGAATAAGGGCTTCCATATAATGCCTCATACAGTATAATGAGCCCCATATATTGCTCCATACAGTATAATGGCCCTATATAATGCTCCATACAGAATAATGGGCCCCATATAATACTGCATACAGTATGGGCCCCATATAGTGCTCCATGGAGAATGGGCCTCATATAATGCTCCATAGAGAATGGGCCCCATCAGTGGCGTACCTACTGGGGGGTAAAGGGGGCGTCACGTTGAGGGGCCCACCCTGTTAAGCAGAAGGCGACCGCGGCTCTCTGAGGTGACGCTGCTGTTCTCTTTCTGAGCTGAGACTCTGCAGGCTGCACAGCACAGCAGCCAATTGCAGAGTCTCAGTGCAGTGCACGGTGAGGGCTAAAGTGCTGCTAACCTCATCTTCTTCTACAGGCTGGCAGCGCTGCGGTTAGCTCCACACCATCAGTGCTCTGATTGGTCCACGCTGGACCCTGGGTCCTAGTGAGCTGCTGCAGTTAGGTTGTGCAACCTGTGCCAAGACAGGGCCTGGCCCGGACCAGTCATCAATCACCTTCATATGTAAGTGCTGCTGGAACCAGTTTTTTTAGTTTTAAAATAAATGACAGCATATGATGTTACTGTGGGAGACAGTGGGGTGAATGTGAGGGGAAGAGGGGGAGCTGAATTGGGGTAGTGGGGGTGGGGGTGGCGCTGAGGGCCTTGTGTTCTGAGATTATGTGCAATCTCATGTCATAGTTGCTGTCTGGGGAGGGTGGAGATAGGGAGGTAGGGGACTTAGGGCTCGTTCACAGGTCAGGATCTCCGGTACGAGTGGTGACAGTTTCCACACGTACTAGAGACACTGACACACGCAGACCCATTCAAATCTATGGGTCTGATCACATGTCAGTGTGTTTTCACAGACCGTGTGTCCGTGTGCTCCACACACTGACATGTCCGTTTTTTTGCAGATGCACGGTCCGCAAAACATACCACACGGATTTTATTATTTTATTCTTATTTTTACACAGGGACACTGCAGGAGCAGACACTACTACTACCCTCATCATTGCCACTGCTGGTGATGATCGCAGTGATGGCACTGAACCATGATGAGGGCAGCGTTCGGCAGCGCTACCTGGACACTGATTCCCAGCCGCCCGTACGTGTGATCCTGATGCGGCACACGGGCCGCACACGGGTGCAACACGTATAACACACACCGGCATACAAGAAACAGATATCTCCAGTACCGGTTTTTCCGATACCGGAAATATACGGACATGTGAAACCAGCCTTATTATATTTACCGTTTAGGTCTTATTATAAGCCCCTGCCTGATAGTATAACAAACCCCCATACACTAACCATGGCATGAGCTGTACAACATTTAAAGGGATTGTCTGGTCTAAATGTACAAGTCTGCAATTACTTTATGTGGCTAAAAAACCAAGCAATGTGAACTGAGGTCTAAGATGGTACACATGCAAGAAATAGGAGCATGTTCACACTAGCAAAAAGAAGCAAAACCTACAAAAGACAAAAAATATATCTCATACCCTACCATCATTATATATAAATGTAAAGCAAAGTTGCATATTAAATATAGGGTACTTAGTGAACTATTTTTGTATACTTTTTTTGATCAAAAATAGTTCACTAAGTACCCTATATTTAATATGCAACTTTGCTTTACATTTATATACAGTTATATGAAAAAGTTTGGGCACCCCTATTAATCTTAAGCTTAATGTTTTTTAAAAATTGGTGTTTTTGCAAGAGCTATTTCAGTTTGATATATGTAATAACTGTTGGACACAGTAATGTTTCTGCCTTGAAATGAGGTTTATTGTACTAACAGAAAATGTGCAATCTGCATTCAAACAAAATTTGACAGGTGCATAAGTATGGGCACCTCACCAGAAAAGTGACATTAATATTTAGTAGATCCTCTTTTTGCAAAAATAACAGCCTCTAGTCGCTTCCTGTAGCTTTTAATGAGTTCCTGGATCCTGGATGAAGGTATTTTTGACCATTCCTCTTTACAAAACAATTCCAGTTCAGTTAAGTTTGATGGTCGCCGAGCATCGACAGCCTTCTTCAAATGATCCCACAGATGTTCAATGATATTCAGGTCTGGGGACTGGGATGGCCATTCCAGAACATTGTAATTGTTCCTCTGCATGAATGCCTGAGTAGATTTGGAGCGGTGTTTTGGATCATTGTCTTGCTGAAAGATCCATCCCCTGCGTAACTTCAACTTTATCACTGATTCTTGAACATTATTGTCAAGAATCTGCTGATACTGAGTGGAATCCATGCGTCCCTCAACTTTAACAAGATTCCCGGTGCCGGCATTGGCCACACAGCCCCAAAGCATGATGGAACCTCCACCAAATTTTACTGTGGGTAGCAAGTATTTTTCTTGGAATGCTGTGGTTTTTTGCCGCCATGCATAACGCCTTTTTGTATGACCAAACAACTCAATCTTGGTTTCATCAGTCCACAGGACCTTCTTCCAAAAAGAAATTGGCTTCTCCAAATGTGCTTTTGCATACCTCAGCCGACTCTGTTTGTGGCGTGCTTGTAGAAACGGCTTCTTTCGCATCACTCTCCCATACAGCTTCTCCTTGTGCAAAGTGCGTTGTATAGTTGACCTATGCACAGTGACACCATCTGCAGCAATTTGATGCTGCAGCTCTCTGGAGGTGGTCTGAGGATTGTCCTTGACTGATATCACCATTCTTCTCCTCTGCTTTTCTGATGTTTTTCTTGGCCTGCCACTTCTGGCCTTAACAAGAACTGTCCCTGTGTTCTTCCATTTCCTTACTATGTTCCTCACAGTGGAAACAGACAGGTTAAATCTCTGAGACAGCTTTTTGTATCCTTCCCCTGAATAACTATGTTGAATAATCTTTGTTTTCAGATCATTTGACAGTTGTTTTGAGGAGCCCATGATGCCACTCTTCAGAGGAGATTCAAACAGGAGAACAACTTGCAAGTGGCCACTTTAAGTAGCTTTTCTCATGATTGCATACACCTGGCTATGAAGTTCAAAGCTCAATGAGGTTACAAAACCAAAAAAAGTGCTTTAGTAAGTCAGTAAAAAGTAGGTAGGAGTGTTTAAAACAAGAAAATGATAAGGGTGCCCATACTTATGCACCTGTCAAATTTTGTTTGAATGCAGATTGCACATTTTCTGTTAGTACAATAAACCTCATTTCAAGGCAGAAACATTACTGTGTCCAACAGTTATTACATATATCAAACTGAAATAGCTGTTTCAAAAACACCAATTTTTAAAAAACATTAAGCTTAAGATTAATAGGGGTGCCCAAACTTTTTCATATAACTGTATAATGATGGTAGGGTATGAGATATATTTTTTGTCTTTTGTAGTTACTTTATGTGGCTGCAGACTTGTGAATCCTCACATTACACACACAGCACACTGTCTGGGCTCTCTGGTTCGGGGAGCGGGTTGTCATGTGACCTTAACCCCTTAACAACGCTTGCCGTATTGGTACGCACATTTGCGTACCCCCCGTTCAGTGAGGGCTCCGGCGCTGAGCCCGCACTGAACGGAGCACATGTCAGCTGATTATTACAGCTGACATGTGCCCGCAACAGCCGCGGGTGGAATCGCGATCCACCCGCGGCTGTTAACATGTTAAATGCCGCTGTCAATCTCCGACAGTGGCATTTAACGCGCGCTTCCGGGTAGCGCGGCATAAGCCCCGCCCATCGGCGACCCCGTCACGTGATCGCGGATCACCGATGGGTGGGCATGACAACCCAGGGTCTGCAGCAGACGCCTGTGGTTGTCATGATCTGGTCGCTATGAGCGCCACCTATTGGTCGGCGCTCATAGCACAGGACCATTTCTGCTGCATGCAGGGGACCTGCTCGTCCCCTGTATGTAGCAGAGCCGATCGGACAGTTGCTGCTTCTAGTCTCCTATGGAGACTATTGAAGCATGCAAACAGTAAAAAAAAAAAGTTTTTAAAAATATAAAAAAAAGTAAAAAAATATAAAAGTTTAAATCACCCCCTTTCGCCCCATTCAAAATAAAATATTAAAAAAAAAAACCTACATAGACATATTTGGTATCGCCGCGTTCAGAATCGCCCGATCTATCAATATAAAAAAATAATTAATCCGATCGGTAAACGGCATAACAAGAAAAAAATTCTAAACGCCAGAATTACGTTTTTTGGTCGCCGCAAAATTGCAATAAAATGCAATAACGGGCGATCAAAACATCGGATCTACCCCACAATTTTATCAATAAAAATGTCAGCCCGGCGCACAAAAAATAAGCCCTCACCCAGCCCCAGATCACGAAAAATGGAGACGCTATGGGTGTCGGAAAATGGCGCTATTTTTTTTTTTTTTACCAAATTTTGGAATTTTTTTCACCACTTAAATATAAAAGAACCTATACACGTTTGGTGTCTATGAACTCGTAATGACCTGTAAAATAAGAAGGGCAGGTCAGTTTTAGGATTCAGTGAACGTGGTAAAAAAAAAAAAACAACTGTGGTATTGCACTTTTTTTGAATTTTACCGCACTTGGAATTTTTTTCCCGTTTTCCCGTACAGGATATGATAAAACTAGTAATGGCGTTGAAAAGTACAACTCGTCCCGCAAAAAATAAGCCCTCACATGGCCATATTGACCAAAAAATAAAAACGCTATGGCTCTGGGAACAAGGGGAGCAAAAACGAAAATGCAAAAACGGAAAATGCTCCGAGGCTTAAGGGGCTAAAGGGTTTTTCCCATGAACCAAAGTTGATTTTAATCAATAGATCTTGGAATAATAATAAGTTCCACAATTGGATGTGTTTAAATAAAACGTTCCTGTGCTGAGATAATCTTATAAATGTTCCCCTGTGTAATGGCCTTGTCTGACCATACAGGAACATGGTCTGATCATACCACATCTCCTGGACAGGGTGGGAAACAAAAGAGTATACAGACATTATAGCACGGGATCACAGATGATTCTTTCTGTGAGGTAAAACATTTCCCTGTCCATTTTAAACAATGTTTTACTTAAAAGAAAGAATCAGCTGTGCTCCCCGGCTGTAATGTCTGTACGCTCTTTTGCTTCCTCCCCTGCCCAGGAGGTGTGGTACAATCAGACCATGTTTCTGTACGGTCAGACACAACCATTACACAGTACACAGCAGGGGAACATTTATAAGATTATCTCAGCACAGGAACATTTTTATAAATACATCCAATTGTAGAAATGATTATTATTACAGTAACTATTGATTAAAATGTACTTTTGTTCGTGGGAAATCCCCTTTAAGTATGTGATTTACATGCTCCTGGCCCCATTCCAACTTCGCGGCCCCATTCAATACAAGTGTATTGAGCAAGACCGGAAACAGTCTAGTCGGAATGTGGCCAGGTGTATGCAAATCGCATACTTGAGGTCTCATGACAACCCGCTCCCCGAACCAGAGAGCCTAGACAGTGTGCTGTGCATGCAATGTGAGGATTCACAAGTCTGCAGTCACATAGTCACAGCAGACTTGTAGCTTCAGACTAGACAATCCCTTTAATAATAATTTCATAATAAGCAGCTTATTATTTGTATAAAGTTATTAAAGGGGTTGTGCGGGCTTGGGATAAAAGTCTGCAGTCACTCTATGTGACTGCAGACGGGCAAATCATGACAGGGTATGGTGCGCCTGCTGTCATGAGCCCCCAATTTCAACAGTGGGATCGGGCGGGCATGTGACCACATGTATGCTATTTGCATATGTCGACTAGCTTCTCTCAATACAAGAGAATTGAGACAAGCTGTGAGAGTCTAGTCAACACATGCAAATAACATACATGTAGTCACATGACTAACCGACCACATAAACAATGCTGGGGACTCATGGGTCATTATTACTGTACATGGGGGAATCAGTGGACATTATTAAATGTTAAGTGGGCACTTAAGAATCATTATTGTTATAGGGGCACTTACGGTATTGTGGCCGTCAACGGTGCACCTGACGCATTATTACTTTTAGGGGCAAAATGTGGGCACTGTTTTCTAGGGCACTTGCACAGGGCAGTAATATTTTAAAGGGGTAGTTTTACCATCTAGAGAGCACAAAGGGGGGATTTTACTTTGTAAGAGGCACAGTGTTAGCATTATTATGAGGGGGCACAGTGGTGGGCTTTATTATTTGGGATACTAAGAGGATCAGTAATAGGGACACATTCAGCAGCAGCGGCTCAGCATTGGGGTATCAGCAGGATGAGGGGTTTGTGCAGGTTGGGATAGATGGGGCTGGTGCCTGAAATGTGAGAAGTCATATGTGTCTTTGTTGTGATCTCTGCAGATGAGCTGTGGCTGGAGAAGTCGTTATATCGGTCTGGGACAGGTGGAAAAGACGGGAAAAGTGAATGACTAGCAGAAAGGACGTCACCTGTAAGGTACTATATATATCTGTACTGTAATCTCTTATATGCTCTGCAATACTGGTATCTACTACTATATGGTCAACACAGTATGGCAGTAATATCAGTGTTAATCATTGTATAAAGATTTCTTTTAGCAACAGCACGGTCATCTGCTGAAGTTCTCCTACTTCCACTATTAGGGTGCACCACCATATTTGTAATCAGGGTTACATGGTTAGGGGCCCACTCAGAAGTTTTGCCCCCCCTGAACCCAACCCTTAGCTATGCCTTTGGGCACATGCTCCATAGAGAATGGGCCCCATATAATGCTCCATAGAGAATGGGTCCCATATAATGTTCCATAGAGAATGGTCCCCGTATAATGCTCCTTAGAGAATGGGCCCCATATAATGCTCCATAGAGAATGGGCCCCATATAATGCTCCATAGAGAATGGGCCCCATATAATGCTCCATAGAGAATGGGCCCCATATAATGTTCCATATAGAATGGGCCCCATATAAAACTCCAAACAGTATGGGCCTCATATAATACTCCATAGAGAATGGGCCCCATATAATGCTCCATAGAGAATGGGCCCCATACAATGCTCCATAGAGAATGGGTCCCATATAACGCTCCATAGAGAATGGGCCCCATATAATGCTCCATAGAGAATGGGCTCCATATAATGCTCCATACATTTAAAAAAAATAAATAAATACTCACGTTTCATTGCTGGTGGCAGGTCAGGACTCCTCAGCGTCTTCTGACTCTCTGCACTGTCAGAGCTGAGGGCGCAGTGTACTGATGTCATTGCGCCCTCTGCCCTGACACATCACAGTGTCAGAAGACACGGAAGACACCGGAGCTGCAGAGCATTGAGATGAGGTAAGTATAAATGCCAGGGCCCTGAACAAAGCATGGGGGCTCACTCGCGAATGCTGGCACCATGCTCCCCCGACTCACTGGCCCCATAGCGCACCAGGGTCCCTAACGGTGAGTGAGCACCCCCGCTTGCCCAAGTGCTGATGCTGGCCCTGCTGATACCCCATATGTGGGAGAAGACTACTCTATAGGCACATGGCAGGGTTCGGAAGGTAAAGAGCTCAGTTTGACTTTTTGGACTCAAAAATGGCTGGAATCGAGAGTGGACGCCATGTCGCATTTGGAAAGCCCCTGATGTGCCTAAACAGTGAAAAACCCCTATCAGTGACTCTATTTTGTAAACAATAAACACTATTTTATAGAAAAAATAATTATTTTTGCATTACTCTATTCTGAGAGCTATAACTTTTTTATGTTTTTCCTGATGAAGCTGTTTGGCAACCTGCTTTTTGCCGGACAAAATGGCATTTTCAGCTATACCATTTTTATTTACATTCGTCTTTTTGATTGTTGTTTTATTCCACTTTTTGTTCGGCAGTATGATAAAAAAGCATAGCTTTTGCGTCTTTTTTAAAATATTTATTTTTATTGTGTTCACTAAAGGGGTTAACTAGTTTGACAGTTTTATAGGTCGGGTCGCGGCAATACCAAATATGTTTACTTTTTTGGGTTTTTTTTTACATAAAAATACTTATTTATTGGTTTAATGTAATTTTTAATTATTATTTCACTATTTTTTTTTTTTTACATTTTTACAAATTTTTTAAACTTTTTAAAAAATCTTTCGACTTAGTCCATCAAGTGGACTTTCACTTTGATCGCTGTTATAAAGCATGCCCAAGCATTACAGTTAGTGTTGAGCGAGTATGTTCTATTAACCCTTTCGCCGAGTATGCTCGGGCCGAGCTCCGAGTGTTTACAGCTGCTCGGTGATATGTTTGAATCGCTCCTGTGTGCATGATTTGCAACTGTTTGACAGTTTTATTACATGTGAGGAATGTCTGTTTCTTACACATTCCTCACATGTAATAAAGATGTCAAGCAGTCGCAAATCATGCACACGGGAGGGATTCAAACATATCACTGAGCAGCTGTAAATACTCGGAGCTCGGCCCGAGCATACTCAGACAGAACATACTCGTACAGAACATACTCGCTCAACCTTAATTACAGTGCTTTATCTGTCAGTTGTGCAGTGGTGCACTGACACAAGCCTCTTAGACCATAATCTGAGCATGGTCTAAGGGGCTTGCCGTAGCCTGGATGTTGATCCGGATGTTGTCATGACGAGCTCAGGTCACCATGGCAACGATCGGGACCTCGCAATGACTTTGCAGGAGCGCGGATCGGAGGGGAGAGCGAGCAACCTCCCTCTCCCTGCCTTCTAAATGCTGTGATCAATATTAATCGCAGCATTTATGGGGTTAAAGTGCCAGAGACCGCTCTTAGCAGTGAGAACCGGGTGTCAACTGTTATATCAGATTGACTCGCCCCCTGGGCCGTGGGGCACCCGGAACCGGGCTTCAGTGCGATGATGGGGGTAGTAGTGGCAACCCGATCCCGTGGCTCAGGGTGGTCAGACCAAATGCTGTGGCAGTCTATTTGTAGAGTTATGAATGTCCACCTACGCCACCCGTGGATTTCGGTCAGGGATGACAGCCACTGCAAGGCAGACCGCTGAGGCTGATGTTGGTGTGCAGCACAGGGTAGGAATGGGCCTGGGTGTCTGAGAGCATTCGGGCGAGCCCCACTGGTCAGGGTGAGTGTGAAGGCCTACCGTTCTCTCTCTGCCCTTGCTGACTATCCCCCTTTTCGTGTTGTAATAGCCCACGTCCCTGAGCTGGCCGTGTACTTCGCCTGTATGGCTTGCGACTCGGGCCTTAGGTACCTTTTGCTTCTCCGTGCTGTACTGGTCCCTCTGTGTGGCGGAGCCTCCAGGCTTCTTAGGCCAAGGGACCTGAAATCCCTCGCGGGTTGGTTCTCTGCTTCTGGGCTTGCAACCCTGACAGCCTCGGACCCCAATGTCCGGTAGTGTAGTTCTCTCAGCCAGGACCGGCTCTCGTCGCCTCTGTCCCTGGCTCGCAGCTTCTCCTCTGCCTCACGGACTTATCGGCTACAGCTGAACTGTCCCTACTTCTCTGGGACTAGTCTCAGTCCTGAGCTAGGTCGTCCACTTCTCCCTAACCCTGCCCTCAGTTCCAGTTTTATAGGGGCAGCCAGCTCCCCCTACTGGCCTGGGACAGGAGGTGCTGTATGCTAATTGTACCTGAACAGGGAACCTCCCTCCTGCTCTCAGACACAGCCTTTAATATTTGTGGCATCCAGGCCTGGGGTGACACATTCCCCCCTAGTAAAATTTAGTACTCCGGGACTAACAGGAAACACAAATACAAGGTAGAAACAATAACATAACATATATACAAGTACATTTTGTCCTTAAGGTCACGGCGCTTCCGTGACCGGGTGTCCATATCACCCAACTAGGTATAGTTTTCCACAATGTGGGGACCTGTCCCTATAAACCCCAAGTTCCTGGCCTTGGGCGTGGCAGCAAGGTAAAAGCTAACTACTTTCGACCACAAGGGGGCCACGCCGGACAGGTTTTTCTTCCATGGTCATCGTCGAAAGAGGGCACCAGGTGCAACTATCTACATGGTAGTTCCGGTTATTTACTGTCCATAACCTGTCAGTCCATTGTATCTAGGAAAGCTGGAAAACAGTATTAATACCCAGGGTACAAACATAAAACATTAAATATATACACTGTGCATTTAGATCTTCCAGCGAGCTGGTATTTGACCAGTAGTGCTCCGATTGACCTCCGTAACCCACTGTTTGGTGGTGGTCTACCCTGGCTTTCCCCACTATCATTTATGGTACAGCTACTAGCTGGGTTCACAGGCAGGGCAGGCAGCTGTCTGCGGGTTCTTTGGCTTACCGCAGGCATGGCAGGCTCACTGTCAGCAGAGCGTTGACTCTCTTGGGCTGCTGGCATGGGTCCTTCTGCCTCCGGCGCTGCTTGTTCCGCTTGTTCTTCCTGCTCTCCTGTAGGCTCCTGCTGGGTAGGTTGAAGGAAGTGTAGGACGGGTACCACTATCGCGTCATTTATCCGAGTCCGGGTCCGGGGGAACTCTCCGAGAATGGTGCTGATCATTTCTTCCTTGTCCTCTGCGGGTTCAAGGTCAGCTTGATCTCCACTTGGACTCTGCAGTTGCTCGGGGCACCATTTTAGGTGGTCTCTGGAGACGGTGTTAGTGGTTTCTCCTCCATCCTTGGTAATCACACATACCTTCGGGTTGTCGTGGTCGGACTGCAGTACTGTGTACGGGTCTCTCTCCCACTGTTCGTCCAGCTTGTGAAGCCTTCTCTTGCACTTCAGGACCTGCTCACCAGGTTCCAGGGGGCCAGCAGGGGCGTGTTGGTTGAAGAGCCTCTCTTGCTTTTCTCTCGCTTGAGCCAGACTCCTCTCCACACTCTCCTGTACCTTCTTGTACTGTAGCCGCCGTTCCGTATCCCAGTCCGCTTCTGGGGAGGTGTCCTCGGGTGTCAGGACTCCCATCTCCAGGTCTATCGGCAGCTTACCTGGTCTTGCCCGCATCAGGTAAGCCGGGGTGCAATTTGTAGCATTCACCGCGGTATGGTTGTACAAGTCAATCAGGTCTGGCAGCTTCTCCGGCCACAGGCTGCGTTCTTCCAGGGGCAACGTCTTGAGGAGATCAATGATGATATTATTCATTTTCTCACACAGCCTGTTGGTTTGCGGGTGCTAAGGCGTTGTCCGAATCTTCCTACAGCCGTAGAGGTTGCAGAACTCCTGGAAGACTTCCGCCTCAAACGCTGGACCTTGATCTGTCAAGACCTGTTCCGGATACCCGTTTGGACGGCAGAAATGTTGCTGGAAGGCTCTGGCCGCTGTTTGGGCTGTCAGGTCTTTAACAGGAACCACCACCAGGAACCAGGAGTAATGGTCCACAATCGTGAGGGCATAGATGTAGCCGGACCGGCTGGAGCCAACTTCACATGAGCTACCAGCTCAAGAGGCTGCCTGGTGACGATGGGCCTCAAGGGTGTCCTCTGGCTGGTACGGTCCTTCCTTCTGAGGTGACATGGGCCGCAGTCCCTGCTCCAGTTCTCTATGGCCCCTCTCATACCGATCCACAGTAGAACCGCTCTCTCAGTAAGAACTCCAGTTTCTTCCGCCCGAAGTGTCCCGCTCTGTCATGGTAGGCCTCCAGGACCATTGCCGCATCTCGCCTTGGGACCACTACCTTCCAGGTCAGCTCGTGCGTCCGGTGGTTGACAAGCCTTCTGCACAGCTTACCTTCATAGAGGAATAGCCTGCTTTTCTCCTTCCACAACTGCTTGGCTCCCTCTGGAGCATCCGATCCAGGGCTAGCGTCTGCCTGGGTTAACAGGTCTTTCACCAGGCGAATTGCAGGGTCACTATCTTGCGTTTCGGCCCAGCCGTGGTGGGGTAAGGGGTTGAACATGACGGTGGTTAGGTCTTTGTCTCTTACCCGGTGAGAGTACTGAGTGGCCCCATACCGGTGGAACGCAGGGAGCTCTACTTCCTCCAGCTCTTCCAAGTCGTCTTCTCCTTCAGGTAGGTGGGGCATTCTTGATAGGGCGTCCGCGTTGGCGTTGGTTCTGCCGGCCCGGTATTTGATTGTGAAGTCATAATTGGATAGCCGGGCCATCCACCGCTGTTCTAGGGCACAAAGTCTTGCATTGTCCAGGTGTATCAGCGGGTTGTTGTCCGTGTACACAGTGAACTTTGCGGAGGCCAGGTAATGCTTAAACCGTTCTGTGACGGCCCACACCACTGCCAAGAATTCTAGCTTGAAGGAGCTGTAATTCTCCTGGTTTCTTTCAGTGAGCCTCAGCTTCCGGCTGGCGTACGCGATCACCCTTTCTCTGCCCTGTTGGTTCTGCGACAGTACGGCTCCCAGCCCCACATTACTGGCGTCGGTGTGGAGAATAAAAGGCTGGCCATAATCAGGGTAGGCCAGGATCTCATCCCCCGTGAGGGCCATCTTCAACTGTCGGAACGACTCCTCTTCCGGCTTGTCCCACTTGAAGGGTGGCTTTTGGCTTCTGGTCTTAGATTGCCCTATCAGGAGGTCTTGCATAGGGGCTGCCATCTTAGTGAACCCGGGGATGAACCTTCGGTAGTAGCCTACCAACCCGAGGAATTGCCTCACTTCTTTGATGTTAGAGGGGCTTGGCCAGCTCTTGATTACTGTGACCTTGTCGGGGTCGGGGGCTACTCCCTCAGCGCTCACCACGTACCCTAGGTACTGTACCTTCGGTTTTAACAGGTGACACTTTGAGGGTTTCACCTTCAGGCCATAGCCTGCCAGGGCTTCGAACACCTCGGCCAGGTGCTTTAGATGGTCCTAGTAGGTCTTTTAATAGACAACAACATCGTCCAGGTAGAGTAGGACCGTCTCAAAGTTTCGGTGCCCTAGTCAGCATTCCATCAGCCTCTGGAAGGCCCTGGTGCATTGCAGAGCCTGAATGGCATACAGTTGAATTCACTTAATCCCATCGGGGTGGTGAAGGCGGTCTTCTCCTTGTCAGCCTCTGCCACAGGAACCTGCCAGTACCCGCTAGTAAGGTCCAAAGTAAAGAAGAAGTTAGCTGATTTTAGGGCTGCTAAAGACTCCTCTACCCTAGGTAACGGGTACGCGTCTTTATGGGTGATACGGTTGACCTTCCTATAGTCCACGCATATTCTCATGGTACCGTCTTTTTTTTTTTACCAAAACTAAGGGAGCTGCCCAGGGGCTACAGCTATCTCTAATGACCCCAGCTTCTTTCATTTCTCTCAGCATGCCCTTTGCGTTCTGATAATGTGCAGGGGGTACAAGTCTGTGTCTCTCTTTTATTGGTGGGTGGCTCCCCGTGGGGATGTGGTGTTCCACTCCCTTCACTTTTGGGAGGCATGGCAATGGGGAACGGGTCGCTTATCCTCACGCTACCGATCTCACCACCAGACAGTTCTATCTGTTGCCGTCTCATCAGGGCTCTTATCTCTTTCTGGAGGACCCTCTGTTGACTGGAGCTCGCATTCATCGCCACCTGCTGCAAAATCACAATTACTTCTGAAAGACAGTTTTCGATCACATTAGTACCCAAGGTTATTTTAGGGTGACTTTCACGACGGTCAATGTCCACAATGATCACTCCCTGTGCCGGCAGTTCAACCTTACCAATCTTGATGGTCACCTCTCTGAACCCCACCTGCGGCACGGGTTGGCCATTGCTGGCAATGATGCTTAAGTCATCGTCTGGATAACGGGTTATATCAGTGTCACTCCAGTACCGCTTGAAAAGTACGTAGGGGATGGTAGTCACTTGAGACCCGGTGTCCAGCAGTGCACTCATGAGGATACCGTCCAGCACTACGGGTAAGACCGGGCGTCCCCCCACGTACTTATCGCGCCAATTAGACGGGCCTGATGACCTTATGCCTGGGGGTTGGCCCTCTGCCCCAGGTCGGACCCATTTAAAGTACAGTACCTGGCTATGTGTCCTGGCTGGCTGCAACGGCGGCAAATCGGCTGTCCATCCTCAGTGTAACGGTCGGTGGGCCTCCCTCTGAACGACGGGATCCTTCTCTGTCGACACCACGGGACATCCTCCAGACTGGAAGCCAACTTGATTGGTCTTGACGGTTCCATCTGCAACGACTGTACGGTCCTGGTCAGTGCAGCCACACTCTTTGTTAGTTCTTGGACCTGATGGTGCAGGTTTGCAGGCTGGGATGGATCTAGGGCCTGCGCATCAGCCCCCACAAGGTCTGCGGGGTAGGGCGCCACCCCCTGGTGGAAAGTGATGGCGGGGCGCCGGGAAACCACAGCGCCACCTGGTGCGGGTTCTCGGAGCACCCGGATGGCCCTATCTTTGAACTGCGCAAAAGTCAAATCGGGGTTCTGTAGGGCCATGAGGCGCAGCTGGGTTCTGTGGGCGCTGGACAGCAGACCTTCTATGAACTGGTCAGTCAACAGTTTATCAGTGTCCTGCACGCTGCCAGGGTCAGCTTGCTTGATTGTTCCCAGAGCTTCTTGCAGGTTCAAGGCATAGTCTCTGATACTATCTTGGGCTCGCTGCTTACAGCCATAGAACCGCACTTTGATTTCTGCTGAGGTACGGGTGTCAAAGGTGTCCCGCAGACGGGTCAGAACCCCCTTTACAGTCCTTTTCTCCTCAGCTTTCCAAGAGTTTACCTCACGTTGGGCCGCACCAGTTAACTGCCCTATTAGTATGCTTACTTTCTGTTCTTCTGTCAGGGGATAAACCTTGAATAAGCCATACAGTCTTTCTTTAAAGTCGCCCAAGGTATGCGACTCGCCAGCATACTGTGGTAGCCAGGATATAGGGCATGGAAAACGACATCACAGCTGCAGCGGCTACGCTGGTGGTAGAGGGTCCCTCCGTGTCCGAATCTTCCTCCCCCCTAGTTAACCGTGGCCTACCTTCCGACGATCCTCTTCTGTAGGCCGCGGCTCCGCTCGCGATGCTCTGGATGATGACCTTGCGTCGCGGGGTGATAACGTCAGCGTCGCTCTCTCCCCTTCCAGGACCTTGCGCAGCGTCTCAGCATAGGGCGGAGCTTCAAGTCTCACGCGTTTTTGACGTCCATGCCCCTCTTCTTCCCGCGCGGCGTCCTGAAGATGGCGTCCGATGGCGGGAAACGGCTCCGGATGGCAGGAAATCTCTGCAGTCTTTTCAGGCACGCAATACCCGTTTGTGGCGGGTTGGTCACAATCCTGCCGACTACGCCAAAAGCTGACTCGCCCCCTGGGCCGTGGGGCACCCGGAACCGGGCTTCAGTGCGATGATGGGGGTAGTAGTGGCAACCCGATCCCGTGGCTCAGGGTGGTCAGACCAAATGCTGTGGCAGTCTATTTGTAGAGTTATGAATGTCCGACTACGCCACCCGTGGATTGCGGTCAGGGATGACAGCCGCTGCAAGGCAGACCGCTGAGGCTGATGTTGGTGTGCTGCACAGGGATAGGATAACTCCCCACGGGAAGAGTGTAGCCTCAGGGCAGCGTATGTGAATGCTGGAGGTGATAGTGCAGGCCGCAATAATAAGAGTTCAGAATCCGCTTCAAACAGTCCAGGGTCTTTATTGTAGGTATTACTAATGACCCAACAGGAGTACCGGGTAGGAATGGGCCTGGGTGTCTGAGAGCATTCGGGCGAGACCCACTGGTCAGGGTGAGTGTGAAGGCCTACCGTTCTCTCTCTGCCCTTGCTGACTATCCCCCTTTTCGTGTTGTAATAGCCCACGTCCCTGAGCTGGCCGTGTACTTCGCCTGTATGGCTTGCGACTCGGGCCTTAGGCACCTTTTGCTTCTCCGTGCTGTACTGGTCCCTCTGTGTGGCGGAGCCTCCAGGCTTCTTAGGCCAAGGGACCTGAAATCCCTCGCGGGTTGGTTCTCTGCTGCTGGGCTTGCAACCCTGACAGCCTCGGACCCCAATGTCCGGTAGTGTAGTTCTCTCAGCCTGGACCGGCTCTCGTCCCCTCTGTCCCTGGCTCGCAGCTTCTCCTCTGTATCACGGACTCCTCGGCTACAGCTGAACTGTCCCTACTTCTCTCGGACTAGTCTCAGTCCTGAGCTAGGTCATCCAGTTCTCCCTAACCCTGCCCTCAGTTCCAGTTTTTATAGGGGCAGCCAGCTCCCCCTACTGGCCTGGGACAGCAGGTGCTGTATGCTAATTGTCCCTGACCAGGTAACCTCCCTCCTGCTCTCAGACACAGCCTTTAATATTTGTGGCATCCAGGCCTGGGGTGACACACAAATCCCCCCAAAAAATGTGATTCAGATAAGGCAGATGGAGTCACTTTAGACTCAGTCTGGTCTCTGTTCCGGCAACGTTTTATCATTTTAAGTGTCTTTTTAGCGCACACGTGTGGTCGACCACAGTTCTGTGCACGTCTGAAGACGGATACCATGGAACAGATAGCAAACAGAGTCCAAAGTATCTCCATCTGCCTCATTACAGTGAGTGGTTCCGTGGGGGATTTAGTTTATATCGCATTTTTGCGGGATTTACACGGAAACCCCAACTTAAGTGCTCAGCGTAGAACTTATACTGAAAGCAATCAAAAATGTTATGTACCCCAAAATGTTACCAATAAAAACCCTAACTTATCCTGCTCAAAGCCAACCTCCAGTCAGGTTAGTCATCTGTCACTGGAACTATAGGGGGTTCCCAAGTTTGTGGCAGGCACTGACATATTGCACTGCTGTGGCCGCTGCACTTTCCTCTTCCTCCTCAATGGAGGTGAAGTCTGGGAGGAGATCAGACAGTGTCCTGAAGTGAGTGTCCCTCACTGCTGAGTATTTGGGGCACCTCAGCAAGAAGTGGACCTCATTCTCCAAGACCTCCTGGGGGCACTGCTGGCAGAGTCTGCGCTCTTCCCGCATGTAGTTCTGTCAGTGCCTCCCGGATTCGATGAATAGACTGTGGGCGCTCAGTCTGTACTGGCTCAGAATCTGTCGCTCTTTGGAGTTTGCTAGTTTCTTTAGCTATGGGGCCAGTTTGTATCCCTTCTGTAGGTTCTGGTATATCATCAGTTTCTGTGATTTGTTTATGTCGTTCCTCCAGACACTGATATATTCCTCTTTGCCGTTGTGTACCATCTTCCGGATTTAACCTTTTGTCAGGCCATGCAGGTTGGTGGCTTGGTCAGGCTGGTTTGGGATGATTTGTGTTGGGGGGTTCGTTCTCCTGGGGCTTCCTGATGTAGCGAGGCTTTGTTGATGGTAGTAGCTGGGACTACTACTTTATAGATGAGAATGATATTGCCTTCTTCTGGGTCACAAGGTGTAATGGGAATATGACCAGCTCTGCTTGGCCGGCGCTGTTTGATGTGCTCCGATGGACTTGGAGGAGCAGTTTGTAGATCTCTAGGTGGAATATTTCTGTTGGTCCAACGTTCCCACTTGGATCAGTTCGGGTATGAGACTGGACCCCAGACTTCTCTGCCATTCAGAAGGATTGGGGCAATGATGGTATCAAAGATTTTTAGCCAGATGGTTACAGGCGCCTTAAGATGGTAAAGATGTCTTCTGATGGTATAGAAGGCTTTGCACGCCTTGTTTTTCAGCAACTGTATGGCTTGCTTAAAGCTCCCTGATTGGCCGAGTTCAAGGCCCAGGTAGGTGTACTTGTTGGTTTTCGTAAGTAGACAGCTGTCTATTATGAAGGGGGTGCGGCCTGCTGCTATCTGCTTTCTTTTTTGGAACACCATGGTATTAGTTTTCTTCCGGTTGATTGGCAGTGCCCCTGTGGTGCTGAAGGTCTCTAGGAATTTCAGATTAACTTGGAGGCCTCTCTTAGTTGGTGATAACAGCACAAGGTCATCAGCATAGAGCAGAAATTTCACCTCTGTGTCAGGGTGAGTCCTGGTGCTGAGAAGGACTCCAGAGCCACCACCAGCTTGTTGATGTAAATATTGAAGAGCGTTGGACTGAGGCTGAAGCCCTGTCTTACTCCTCAGTTCTGTTGGAAACAGGCCATCCTCCTTGCATTTACCCTCATGCTGCAGCTGTTCTCAGTGTAGGAGCTTTGGATGACATCATATGTTCTGCATCATATTCTGCTCCCCAGCAGTTTTAGGACTAGCCCTGGGTAACACACTGATTTGAAGGCCTAATTGAAGTCTATAAAGCAGGCATGGACCCTCTCATGCTTTGTATTGTGGAAATGGTTCTTGATGAGGCTGTGCAGGGTGTAGATGTGGTCGGTGGTGCAGAGATTTGGCATAAAACCTCCTTGGCTTTTGCTGAAGACATTGTATTGGTTGAGGAAGATGATGATCCTCTTGTTCAGGATGCAGTTTAAGAGTTTCCCCAGGTTGCTGCTGACACATATTCCCCTGTAGTTTGCTGGGTCGTACTTATCCCCATTTTTATGTATCGGGGTTATGAGTCCTCAGTTCCAGTTTTTGGGAAAGTAGCCAGTCTGCAGTACAATATTGAATAGTTTTGCTATCGCACCCTGGATGTCTGGCGGGCTGTATTTTATCATTTCTGGGAGTATCCAATCTGGGCCGCTGGCTTTTTTTTTTACCTTTCATCAGTGTGATCCTTTCTGTTATTTCTGCCAATGTAATTGGTGTGTTCAGAGGGTTTTGGAAGTCTTTGAATTTTTTCTCCATATCCTTCAGTTTGTTCACAAACTCTTTGTGTGCCACGTTCAGGTCATCATTTGGGATGTCTTTTTTTATAACTGTAATTTTTATTAAAATTTTTCACATATTTTTAGGAAACATAGAACACAGAGAAGTCATTCACATTTTCATATCAGAGAAAACACTTAGGCCTCCAACAGGACGACCCATTAGAGATCACTTTAAAGCTTTCAAATTCAAATATCTGATATGAAATCCATTTTAAATAACAGTCCATGAAACACAGAAAAAGAGAAAAAAAAAAAACTAAGACAACACTGAGAGAAAGAAGGGAAAGGAAGAATGATATAGACAAAGATCATGAAACAGTTGGTCATTCACTACGCTGCGCCCAATAGTAGTTCCATGGGGCCCATACTGTCTTGAACAGGTCCATCTTTGCATTAAGACTTGTGTTCAAAGACTCCATCCACCTCACATCACAGACCCTAGCGTAGTACTCTTGTCTAGAGGGTGGTGAGTCCCTTTTCCAGCATAGAGCAATCATGCATCTCGCTGCTGTCAACAAGTGGAGGAGCAATTTGGAAGAATGTTTACCCATTCCCCTAGGGGTCACATTGAGAAGGAAAACAGAGGGCTCCAGAGAAATCTCTGTAAATAGCACCTCCTGAACCAGTTTTCTTATTGTTTCCCAAAAAGGAACTATTTTGCTGCAGGTCCAGAAAACATGTGTCAGAGTGCCGACAGATGATCCACATCTCCAGCATATACTCGGGACCTGCGGGTTTATTTTATTCAGGATATCCGGCGTATGGTTCCAGTGCATTAAAATTTTATATTGGTTCTCCTTGTATAGGGTGCAAATTGATGTCTTAGCTGCTTTAGACCATATTGTCTGCCATGTCTGAGGGGAAAGCCTCCTTCCCAAGAATCCCTCCCACTTAGACATATAGGGGTGCTGGAAGATGGGTCCACCCACCGGTGAATTGATTGTTTTATATATATCCGAGATCAACCCCTTGGTAGAGGGACCTCTCCTGCACAGCCTCTCAAACTCCGTGGGGATGGACACTTTATATTAGCCAAACAGGGATCTTGCAAAATACTGAATCTGTATGTACTTATAGAATTCCCGATTAGTGATGTTAAAACTTTCTTTTAAATAATCAAACTGATTATTACTAAGGTGTTTCTGTCCACTATATCCGCAAATCTAAATAATCCCGCATTGATCCAGGGGTGAACCATCGATGATTCTAGGCTCTGAGGGAGCAAAGGCTGAAAGACAAACGATATCATCGGGTAGTGTTTAGAAGAAAGAGGAAATCTCCTCCTACAGGTGTCCCATATGTCTCTAGTGAATTGCATAGGGCCCAGTAAAGTGGTTTGGAGTTTAACAGATTTCTCAGACCACAGCAGTGAATTCGGATGAACTGGGGCTATCCATAATTTTTCAATTTCTGTCCACTAATTATATGCCCAAAGGGATGACCACGAAGGAATCCTTCTCAAGTGAGCCGCCCAATAGTATTTTACCACATCCGGGACCGATAACCCCCCCTGCTCCCTCCCCGAGATCAGTACCTGCTTGGAGATTCTATGCCTCCCATTATTCCATATAAACTTCATTATGCAGGATTGGAGAGCCCTCAACTCCCCCATAGGAACCCCAACTGGTAGAGTTTCAAAATAGTAGTTGAGTTTAGGAATAAGGGACATTTTCACCGCCGATATCCACCCCAAAAATGAGATATGAAGATTGGCCCACTTGACCATAAGACCCTTCAATTCTTTAAAAAGGGGCAGAAAATTATGAGCAAACAGGGTCCCATAGTCTGACGTTATGTTAATCCCCAGATATTTGATACTCTCTGACTTCCACCGGAATTTTTAATTCAGCTTAAGATGATCTAATTCTTCATGCGTGTTACGGGTCCGGGGGGTGGAACCTCTGTGCTACGGTGCAAGGAGGGACCCAGAGGGGCGTAACTAAGTATCAACCTGCTGGACCGACCCTGGTCGTACGGCGGCTAACTCCGTGACCAGGGAGGGACCGAGCCGAGGGACCAGGTGCTACTCTGGGGACCACCTTGTAAGGGAGCAGGTGACTCCCACGGTACAGATGGCAGGGACTGACCGGAACAGCAGGCAGGCTGGCGAGCGGAAGCCTCCAGGTAGGCTATCAGGAAAACACGGCAAATAACGGCAGGAGTCTCTAGGTGGGCTGGCAGGTGGTCACGGCAAGTGACGGCAGGAGTCTCGATGTGGTCACGGCAAGTGACTGCAGGAGTCTCTAGGTGGTCACGGCAAGTGCTCCCAGGTGAGCGGGCTGGCAGGCACGGCAGGTAACAGGCAGGCAACAGTCAAGTGCTCCCAGGTGAGCAGACTGGCAGGCACGGCAGGTAACAGGCAGGTAACAGGAAAGTGCTCCCAGGTGAGCGGGCTGGCAGACACGGCAAGTAACAGGCAAGTAACAGGCAAGTGCTCCCAGGTGAGCGGGCTGGCAGGCACGACAGGTAACAGGCAGGTAACAGGCTGGCGGGCAAGACTGGTAGTCAGGCTAGCAGCGGGACCTGAGGGCTGAAGCAGAGGTCAGAAACACTGTGCAACAACTTTTGCTCGGGCACCTCCTTTTTGGAGGAGGTGCTTTATATATGGGAGGACCCACGGCTATTGGCCGGGGACTCCTTAGGACGGCGTGCGCGGCCCTTTTAAGAGGGAGGGAGCGCGTGTGTCCTAAGCACAGTGCCCGGGGAGCTGCGCGCGCCAGCAGCAGGAAGAGGAGCGCTGGTGAACGCAGAGAGGGAGCGAGGAGGTGAGTGGGATGGCGTCTCTGCCTGGCAGGGGGGCAGAGATGCCGATGCTACAATGGGGAAGGTTTAGTGGAAGTGCCTCTGTTTTTTTAGAATTAATCTTATATCCTGAGATCATGCCATATTCCCGAAATATCACTTTAAGATTAGGGAGGGTGATATGCAGATTCGTAAGGGTCAGTAGCACATCGTCTGCAAATAGGGAAATTTTAAATACTTTACCCCTTACCTCCACCCCCGATATGTCAGGATTAACTCTTATTGCTGCCTCTAGAGGCTCGATACACATGGCAAACAAGAGCGGGGATAAAGGACAGCCTTGCCTTGTGCCATTTACTATAGAGAAACTGGGTGATACACAATGGGGAAGTTTAATGGACGCTGTGGGAGAAGAATAAAGGGCCTTTAGTGCTGTTAGAAAAGCACCTGATATCCCAAAAGTCTTCACTGTCTCAAACATAAAGGGCTGTAAAATAATACTCTTCCTGTATTATTTTTTCCTACCGAGGACTTCGCAAAGTATCAATATCACGATATTCTTATAAAAAATGTATCTATTTATTCTTGGATTGTCCATTAAAAAGAATCAGATTGCAGCAGGTACATACAATAATTAGTTATAAAGTAATTGTCCATTTGTCCATAATTAGCTTAATTGTTGAGATTCACCCATCTTTCCTTGGATCCTGGCTGGTAAATCATGTCTTTGTCCAGCACGTGTCCAGGCCTACATGTCAGATACTTCTCAGCATGAAGATTCTTCTTGTGGGGTGGGAAGAGCAAGAGAGCCCCCTTTCTGTACCATGGGCTTTTATAGCCAGTCATATGGACACCTGTTCTACATATGGTAGTGAACCAAAAATACACACACAAATAGCGCATGTCAACTAGACATGATGGCTGAGGCATAGAACTCAGAAAAATGATTATCGATTAACATTCCAAATGAATTTCCATAATTAACCATTTAACATTTCCCCCTTTTTTGAGAATAAAAGGACTTTAACTGAAAATTCTCAAAAGAAGATACATTCATCAATCATTTTTTTCTTTCCTTCTTCCTTGGCAATATCATTAAATTTCCATAATAATAATAATAATAATAGTAATAATAGTATCAATATCGGATTATTGTTATATAATGATGTGAATTCATGTTATGGTAAGCCGTGACTAATATTCATTTAATATGTATAATTATACTTCCCTATATCTAAATTGAAGTAATCGCGGGTTCAATCGTCATCATCTGATGTCATCGGGTCTTCGTCTCATCTTCTTCTTGGTTCTTTTATAACACAGTCTTTAGATGAAAACTCCTTTGAAATAAATTACAGCGTGTAGATATGGTACAGTCCATAATTGTGTTCATTATTGTGCAGTCCATAAACTGTACTCTTTATTAGAAAGATCATGTGTATCAACTGATAAGAAAACAAAGTCCATGGATGAAATGTAGCTTTAATATCTGTGCGATATTCTGGAATCTTCCATATGTCCGCACTGGTCTAGTGTCACTTTTGGAACAGATGTGACGTCTTTGGTCAGTAAAGCAAGGGTTAACTTGACACTTCGCTGCTTTATATAGCACCATAACCAGTACTCAGTCCTTTATATACAGGACACATATGCCAGGTATTACCTGTTCACCAGCTTTCATTGAAGCGTTGCAGGTGATAAGAAACCACTGGAACGTGATGAAACTTGAACACAACACAGTTCATTCAGGATCATCGTCCTCTGCCGTCCTGGTGATCAGTGGTGTGAATTGTATTGTATGTAATTGACACAGTCTATTATCACTCAGCATTCACACCTTCTGAGACGTCCGGATATCAGTTGCTTCTTTTTGTAACTTTTGAGAATCTCTTTGATTTATAAAAATTAAAAGTCTTTATTAAGATAGAATTCATAATTGCGATGTCTTGATTGAAGTCTTCATTCCCTAATCTGATACCAAATCTGGCAATTTTCCTAACCTATAATATCACAGCGTACCATAGCAATCAATAATATCCATCTAATTATTATCAAAATATTAAAATAAATTATGTTTGGAATAATAAACAATAATAGATAATAATTCAATCAAGTTCTCCATGTGATAAAATATTTTTATGTCATAGGTGTAATTACCTTTTTCAACCCATAGGTGTCAGTGTGTTTTGAAACAACAAGTGTTTATATCTTTATTAAACCAATAATACCAAAGAATGTATGTATACTCATGGATCAAAAATGAATAAATATATGAATGTATGTATGAATGAATGAATGAATGAATGAATAAATGAATGAATGAATTGTTGTGTTTACTCAGAAAATGTAAACATTTTTCTTATAGTAATTCATATCATCATTATATTTAATGAAGCAATATTCTTTGTACTTGACATTACCCCATTAAATATTAATGTGTTTTCTCAATTGAAATATTGAACTGAATTAAAATCAAAATTGAAAATTAAAAATGAAAAATGGAAAAATAAGAAAATAAGTAAGAATAAAATTTGAAAAATGAAAAATAAAATTAAGAGTAAAAATAAGAATAAAAATAAAAATAAGGCCTTTAAATTTTAATGACAAATGCAGAGTAATTATATTCTCCATAAAAAATACCCTTATATCTCCATTATCTGGATGATTTCATATTTGTCATAACCTTGTATCACCAAAAAATTATTAAACTATGCAACTTTGCATGTAACACCCTTCTTAATTATATCATTGTACCTTATTATTGTTTCTTCTTTATTAAAATGTGTGGAAAATAAGTATTGATCAAAAGTGATTATGTAATCAGGATCAAAAACACATTTTCCCCCTTAATACCAAAAATATTATTTTATAAAATTTATGTATATATCAGAACCAAATTAAAAATAGTTATTCTTCTAGAAATATTGTGCATAAATTTCATATCGATGAGTAGCATAGATTTGTCTAAAGAGAGGTGTGTACCTATTTAGGTAACCATTAAAAATAATATCATAGTTATTCAAGAATATTATCATGTGGAAAATTATTCTAAATATAAATTTGCTTTGTAAACCATTTTGATGTGTGGTTGCTCTTATCCACTATTAGTTAAATCAAGAAATAATAATTATTAAGAAATATAGAAGTATATATATATATGTAGATAATACCTAATTATGTATTATAATTTTTCTCAGAATTAAATATATTTGTGTACCTTCACATAAAGAAACATTTATTTATTTTTTTTTAAACATACAAACGTACAAGCCCTCCGTCACATCAATCACGCTTAGCAGCTGCTGATTTGCTCATCTGTCACCTTCACTCTGACATTCACAGATCTGTTCAACTCAAACATTCCACATATGAAGTTTTAGATATATATATTTAACCCAAAATTGTTGTATCCCAATTTATTAATGCGCATTTAATATCTTAATATTTCTTTGAATATTCCCCAAATACATATTATATAATATGAGAGTAAGTCACTTAAATTTCAGACACTTAAAAAAACTATTGTCTTGCAAAAATAGAAATTTCCTTAGGTTCCTTTTTTTTTTTTACTCACTGGCTGCCAGGTTTTAAGTTACATCAGCTGGAAATAGAATGAATGGGATCCTATACTATTAGCTCAAAATTCAAAGGCCGCAGCTGTCACACGTCATGCTGTAAAGCTACAGGTTAAAACGAACACTTCATGCACAGAAAATATTAGCAACACAAAAGAATTAATAAGTATTACATATATATTATAGTCCAACTAGTTATATTGTTATTATTTTAAAATGTAACACACATAAAATCATGCAATTTTTTCCACTTCCTGTGTGAATAAAGAAATAAATCCATTTTAGAGTTGTTTGATCAAATCCTGCTTTGGAATGAAAACTCTAAGGAAATATAAGAAAATAAAATTAAATATCAAATTCATACAGAAACAGAATTATTTAAATATCTTATACATATATTGGTTGGTTCTAATGTAATTCAAAATATTGTTACTTAAATTTATATATGAAGTTCTAATTTATTAATTAATATATATATATTTTATAAACATATATATAAATACAATTATACACAATCTCTACTTAGACAAGTGTATATATATATATACATACATGAACTACTAGAAACTATGTAACTACAATTTTACTGCATAAGATTATAAATAAATATTGAGACATTGTATAACATTTTGATACAACATCATAATTACAGTTTTTCCTTAGCCACTCCCTAAACCAAATCTTCTGTCTCTCTCAAATATCTCCAGGAACGCCCTATTTAGGAAAGACATTTTTCTATCCTTCAAAACCTCAGAGAACTGTCTGTTCTTCTGTCCACATTCCATGACGTCACTGTGAGCCGGTCGTCTCACCTGTCTCTGTCCGTCTATTTCGGCCATTTTCCTTTTTAGAGAATCACAGTCCTGACTGAGAATTAACTCATTCTGTGGAGAGATGGATCTTTACACTGGCTGATATGGCTTATAACAGATATGAAATCTCCTGCGTATTTGATAGAGTTCACTATGGGGATGACTCAGTCTAGGAGAGTTTGATATTGGCTTTTGGTAAGATTTTACCTTTCCTGGTTTTATAAAATTAACTTGATTTATTTTCTTTGCACGATTCTCATGTTTTCTAACAGAATCCAGCAACTGCGCACATTTGAATAGGGATTCTTTTTGTGACGCTATAACTCTAGATACTGGATCTAGGAATTTGAATTTTTGTACAAAAGTTGTTATCATTTGTTGTACTTTTCCATTTTTGATGAGAGCTTTGTACAACCGTTCAAATATGGACATGAATGTATATGTACATTCCTTCCTACCAATCCTTAGTTTCTGCAGATCTTCTATGTTGGGAAAATCTTTTGTGACACAATAAATCAAATATCTTAATCTGTCCGAATCATTTTCCCATCCATTAGGAGAGTCATTTTCACAGGGCATTAAATGTAAACGTCTGGACAATGTGACAGGAATCCATATTTTAAATAATTGATTCCTCTCCTCATTGGATAAATCAAACTTATCAGAGAAGCTCTCAAATGTCTCTGAATTTCTACAGGCATGGATTTTGACATCATATTTTGGCATGATTTTGTATAATTTCAGCAAATTTTTCCTCATTTTAATTTGTAGTTGAGCCTGGGTAATTCCTGAATTCTCTGATATTTTTAGTGGCTCTTGAACGTCCGCTCCTCCTACGTCACTCACGTCTCCTCCCACTTCACCTAATATGTCAGTTTCTCGTATGTCAGTCATGTCTCCTCCCATGTCAGGTTTCTGTATGTCCGTCTCTTGGTCAGACCCAAGGTCACCTTCAGTTACAGACACGTGTCTTACTTCTTGTTCATTTTCCACATTACAGTCAGAATCAGTATCACCATCTGACACTTCTACACTATTTTCCTGCTTAGAAATCTCTAACACAAGACTATGAAAAAAATCTACCAAATGTAGAATATTTCTCAATTTCTGTTTGTCTCTATTTACCAATTTAGAAGTTAACTGTAAATTCTGCAATTCACATTCTTTGTATAAACTGAGCCACAAAACTTCTATATCATCTCCTACATTAACTTTGAAATTAATATTACTTTGTTTAGCAAAAGAAGAAATTATATCCATATTTTGCTTACCTTAAGATTCCTTAGCTTCTCTTTATCAGCACGTCCTGTCTTTAGTTCGTCTGATTCTTTTCCTGTGTGTAGGTCCTTTCTGCTTCTCGTGACAAATTAGTGAATTTACTGACACGTGAACAACAGCTGTTCAGCTCGTCAGGACTTCCCCCCTTGTTCACGGAAGAAATTCACTTACTTAATTAAAAAAAAAAATGAAAAAACAGGACTGGCTGGCTCACCATTGTAAAATAATACTCTTCCTGTATTATTTTTTCCTACTGAGGACTTCGCAAAGTATCAATATCACGATATTCTTATAAAAAAATGTATCTATTTATTCTTGGATTGTCCATTAAAAAGAATCAGATTGCAGCAGGTACATACAATAATTAGTTATAAAGTAATTGTCCATTTGTCCATAATTAGCTTAATTGTTGAGATTCACCCATCTTTCCTTGGATCCTGGCTGGTAAATCATGTCTTTGTCCAGCACGTGTCCAGGCCTACATGTCAGATACTTCTCAGCATGAAGATTCTTCTTGTGGGGTGGGAAGAGCAAGAGAGCCCCCCCTTTCTGTACCATGGGCTTTTATAGCCAGTCGTATGGACACCTGTTCTACATATGGTAGTGAACCAAAAATACACACACAAATAGCGCATGTCAACTAGACACGATGGCTGAGGCATAGAACTCAGAAAAATGATTATCGATTAACATTCCAAATGAATTTCCATAATTAACCATTTAACAAGGGCCAATTAAGGCGGTCAAAAGCATTTTCCGCATCAAGACTGTGGAGAAGCGCCCGAGACTTATTCCTATTGACCACATCCACCAGGTCCACAGCCATCCTTGTGTTGTCTCTTCCCTGCCTGAAGGGCACAAACCCCACCTGATCCTTATGAATCATGTGCGGAAGCCAGACATTCAGTCTGTTTGCAAGGAGACGGGTAAATATTTTTAAGTCCGAGTTCAAGAGGGCTATGGGCCTATAGCTGGCGCAGTCAAGGGGATCTCTACCAGCCTTGTGAATTAACACCAAATATGAATGAGACAGCGAGCTAGGAATCGGGGTTCCCGTCAGGAAGGAGTTAAAAAGGTCAACCATATAGGGGAGTAGTATATCCGCAAAAGTTTTATAATATAGATAGGTCAAACCGTCCAGGCCTGGTGACTTACCCAGGGGCAAATCTTTCAAAATGTCAGTTAATTCCTCAAGAGTGATCTGTTTGTTAAGGGAATCTTGTGCCTCCGTCAAAAGAACTGGTAGACTAATTTTCCGAAAACAGCTGTCTATCTTTGATCGCATATATTCTGGATTGCCTGCCAGTGGGTCCTGAAGATTATATAATTTCTTATAAAATTTATAAAAGATATTTGACAATTCCCCCGGGTCATAGTGGGTAGTTCCCTCATCGTCTCTAAGAGCCTGAGGAGCCGCGGCCACAGAGCGATCCTGCAATTGCCTAGCCAACAAGGTATGGGCCTTGTTCCCCTTTTCATAATATCTCTGTTTTGAAAATACAAGCATCTTCTCCACTTTACAGATGGAGAGATCCTTCAATTTGTACCTAGTGGCCAACAGCTTCCTCAGAGTCCCAGTTGACGGAGAAGAGGCAAATCTAGGTTCCAGAAGGCGAATCTGAGAATTAAGATTCGAGAAAAATTGCCTTGAATTTTTTTTAAGCCTCGCTCCCTCTGCAATACAGCACCCTCTTATTACCGCCTTATGCGCTTCCCACAAAATAGGAAGGGAGGGCACAGATCCCGAATTTAGTTCAAAATACTGGGTTAAATGATCTGATAAAGATTTTCGAATACAGGGATCCTTTACCAGAAATTCATGCAGTCGCCAGTGACAGGCTCTGGATGAACTGAGACCCAACTTAAAATTTAATATTACCGGCGCATGATTCGACCATGTTATGGACCCCACCTCTACATTCTCTATAATTCTAAGTGTGACAATATTAGCAAAAAAGTAATCAATTCTGGTATGAGTCTGATGCGGATTTGAATAAAAAGTGTAAGCTTTTTCTTTGGGATGATCTATTCTCCACATATCAAAAAGGAAATTTGCCCGGATCAATTTTCTAAATTCCAATGATAATCAGGACGAACCAGCAGATGGAGGGTTCCCCCTCAAGGCAAGCCTATCATTTATTTCTGAGAACGGGATATTAAAGTCCCCCCCCACCAACAATGCCCCAGGCTGCAGCCGTCGAAGGCTAGCTAGAACCTTGCGAATAAAGGGTATTTGGCCCGAATTTGGGGCGTAAATGTTGCACAATATTATTGCTTTGCCCTGAAAAAAGCCCTCCTGTATCAAGAATCTACCTGCCGGGTCCTCATGAGATTTAGAGATTTGAATTGGACATAAAGATGATATAAGTATGGCCACTCCACCCTTTTTATTATTGTTATAGGCAGAGTAGGCAAAAGGGTAATGATGCACCGCAAATCTAAACGTCCCACTCCGGTTATAATGCGTCTCCTGTAAAAAGGCAATGTCCGCTCTCTGAGCCTTCAACTCCTGCAGTGTGAGCCTTCTTTTTCTAGGGGAATTAAGCCCCTTTACATTCAAAGTGATCAACTTAACCATTGCTAGTGAGAAAAGGTGAGCTACTGCTTATAATCATACTCACTGACAATCGTTGCAGCCTCCCGCCCCATAATGACCTGCCAAGGAGCTCCATGAATAACCCCTGCTCTCTTGATAAGGAAAAGAAAAGGTAAAAAGGAGGGAGGGGAAAGACAGTGGGATGCGGGGGAGACACAGACTGAAACAAACCAACATAAAGAGAAAACATGTACAAATATCAATACAGATCAGAACAATTTTCCCAAGAGTAACTCTTGGAAAAGGGTTATTACTGTGGCACAAGGTGAGCCCACTAAGTTTCAAAAACGTAGTATGCAGTTAAGGGAAATCACAATGTTCTTGCTATCCAACAACCCTTTGGAAAAATATATTGGAGGGAGTCCAGAAAAAGGGGAAAAAAAACTTTCCTGTGAGATGAGAAACAATAACCAAAATCCTTGTCCTGAAACCCAAGGAACCCCACTGGGCATTTATAAACAGGTTGTCAAAGTGACACTTTAAAATATTCATTCATTTAAGGCATAGAAAAAAATCAAACATAAGTATCAGAACTTGACGTTGAGTACCGGCTTGTAAGTGAAAAAGAGCGATAAAGACAAAAAGTAAACCCTCTAGCGAAGCCGCTTATGCTCTGGGTTTTACAGTCAACCATAGTTATTCTTATGCACTCCAGAGGACGGGCCCTGCTCCCCAGGCCTGCGAGGCGTCGTTCCCTCTTTGCCCCGCCTCCCCACCTTTTGCCATACGGGAGGTGGAGCCTCCGTGGGGCAAAGATTGTTCCATTCCGGAATGTTCGGTGCTGTTAGTTAGAGGTCCCCACAAAACTTGTCCAAATCCCCCATAGAGCGGAGCGCTGCTGACACCCCATCCCTGCGAGCCATTAAAGCAAAGGGGAAGCCCCATCTATAGGGAATCTTCTTATCCAGGAGCATGCTGAGCAGAGGTTTAAGATGCTTTTGTTACGAACTGCTACAAACACTAAGGAAAGATAGGAAAACTGTCCCTACAATAGGACTAAGCTGATTCCCTACGATGCAGCGGGGGACCTGTTCCTTGTGAACAGACCCGCCTAAGTCCTCGGCTAGTCTGAACACAGATCTATAGATCTAATGGAGGGGTCCCTACAAGAACTAAGGACTGGGATATAGTTGGACACCTCCTAACAGAAATTGTAGCAGAGCAAAGACAAACAAACAAAAAGTACTAGTGGTCAAAAGACCAAGCAAACTACAGAGTAAGGTACAAGGAACCTGGCTAGCTTAAGAGTAAATGTAACACTGAAGTCCAGTAAGGCCAGAAGGGCGGAGCTGGATTATATAGGCAGAAAGTCATGTGACCAACAAAATAGGAAAAAAACTAACAGGAGGGTTCTAACAGTATCCCCTCTTCTATGAGGATCCTCTGGATCCTCCAGGCCCAGGTCTATCAGGAAACCTCCTGTGAAACGCTCCGACAAGTCTAGGAGCAGAGACATCATCCGCCCTTACCCAGGAGTTATCCTCGGGACCGAAACCTTTCCAAGCGACGAGATACTGCAATCTCCCTCTATGCCATCTAGAATTAAGAATGCGAGAAATTTCATATTCACCGTCTTTCACCACCGGAGGAACAGAGACAGTGGCGTCCCTATCAGAAACATCAGCTTTTTTCAATAAGGAAACATGAAACACCGGATTAATCTTCCAGGAGGTAGGAACCTCCAACCTAACAGCAGATTGGTTAACTACCTGAAGCACCTTAAACGGCCTTACAAACTTCGGGCCCAATTTCTTAGAAGGAATCCTCAACCGCAGATTCTTAGAGGACAACCAAACCATGTCACCAACCGTAAACAAAACTTCTTGACTAGTGTTGAGCGATACCTTCCGATATCGGGAAATATCGGATCGGACCGATACCCAAAAAGTATCGGATATCGCCGATTCCGATACCGATACCGGAAACCAATGCAAGTCAATGGGACAGAAATATCGGAATAAAAATAAACCCTTTCTTTCCTTGTAGGTTAATTCTACATGAAGGAAAACAACTAAGAATAATGTATAATGTATTGGGGGAGGTGGGGGAGACAATAAAGGCATAGAGGTTTAGCCCAATCAAATGGAATAGCAGGAATTAATATTTTTTAAGACGTTCTGAGTTACGGAAATATTGACTATGTTAAGTTTTTTTATATTTTGTCAGATATTTATGTTTCATTACTTCCATGCTCTTCACCTTCTTTTTTACTTCTCCCACACTTTCCCCATTCATCATCCTCAGCATCAGCATCTTTTTCATCAACTTCTTCTTCACCTTCTACATCTTTTTCTTCTTCTTCTTCTTCTTCTTCTTCTTCTTCTTCTTCACCTTCTTCCTATTATTCTTTTTTTTTTACATTCTTCATATTCTTCTTATTCAACTATTATTCTTCATATTTTACTTCTTCATCTTCTTCTTCTTCATCATATTCTTATTTGTGACAGGCATTCCTGTAGTTGTTATCTATAAAAGTTTGAACATTACACCTTTCGTTCTGTCCGTCACAAAAGATTTACAACAGGATATGTCCGCGTTCAGTTTGGCCTGCAGCAGCAGGTCTTTTCCAGGGGCACCACGAGGAGGAACAGACTCACCCCCATACACTGCTTAGTCATCTTCTGCTTATAATTTAGATATTATCTTTTGCTCTGATTTTTAGTCTTATGCTTAATGTTCTTCCGCTTTTTGTTCTGCAGCTTCTTGTACTTCTGCTTCTTGGTTATCTGTCTCTTGTTCTTCTGTATCTTGGTGGTTGTCTTCTTCTTCTTTGTCCTCTTGGTCAACTCCTTCAGGGTCATCTTCTTGGTCTTCTTCGGGGTGATCTTCAGGGTCGTCGTCTTCAGGGTCGTTGTCTTCCGGGTCCTCGTCTTCGGGGTCCTCGTCTTCAGGGTCATCGTCTTCGGGGTCCTCGTCTTCTTCTGGGTGGTCTTCAGGGTCCTCGTGTTCAGGGTCGTCTTCAGGGTCATCGTCTTCTTCGGGGTCGTCTTCAGGGTCCTCGTCTTCAGGGTCGTCATCTTCGGGGTCCTCGTCTTCTTCGGGTTGGTCTTCAGGGTCCTCGTCTTCAGAGTCCTCGTCTTCGGGGTCCTCGTCTTCTTCGGGTTGGTCTTCAGGGTCCTCGTCTTCAGGGTCCTCGTCTTCGGGGTCCTCGTCTTCTTCGGGGTGGTCTTCAGGGTCCTCGTCTTCAGGGTCCTGGTCAGGGAGATCCAGAGTGATTACCAAGAACCATTTCAAAAAGCTTGAACTTGGAAATGTAGCAGAAGGTACAAGAAGGCTGAGGAACTGCCGAGAACCAGCTGATGGTACTGGAACCTGGATGGGTAGCAGAAGGTACAAGAGCCAATGGAACTACCGAGGACCAGCTGACGGTACTGGAACTCGGTTACTGAGCAGGAGGTACCTGTGCCAGAAAGCACTACCAAGGACCAGCAGACGTTGGTGGAACTTGGATACCGAGAAGGAGGCACCTAAGTCAAAGGCACTGCCGAGAACCAGCTGACGGTACTGGAACCCGGATGGGTAGCAGAAGGTACCCATGTAAAAAAAAGTTGCAAGGCCGCGAGCCGGCCGCAGTACCAAAACCCACAGTCCTACAGGGGGTGCTTGTCCTATTGGCACTATGGAACCAGCCTTCATTGCCAGATCCTGCAGCCCACATAGGAGTCACCTAAACTGCAGGCACCACAGAGTCGGCTAACCCGACCGCAACACGACAGGACAACGCATTGGAGGCAAAGTGACGTTGACACTACCCGGAAACAGCTGGCGTGCTGGAACCAGGCTGGGCAGGAGGGAGTACCCGTGCCAAAGACACCGCTGGGAAACAGCTGGCGGTGCTGGAACCCAGGGTAAATACTAAAAACAGAGTAGAGCCAGAGGCCTAATTGGAGCAAGTTTAAAATCAATAGTAGTGTGAATGTGGAGAGAGCAGGAGAATTTGCCGGACACACGGCAGGGAAACAGATGATGTTACTGAACCCCAATAACACGGCAGCAAGCGTTGACTGTGCAGATGGCACTTCTGAGCAGCAACTAGCGGTATTGGAGCCCAGGGTAAATACTAAAAACAGAGGAGCCAGAGGTAATTGGAGCAAGTTTTAAATCAGTAGTACAGTGGATGTGGACAAGACAGGAGAATTTGCCAGACACACAGCTGCGGATCAGCTGACGTTACTGAACCCCAATAACACGGCAGCAAGTGTTGACTGTGCAGACAGCACTTCCGAGCGCCAACTGGCGGTGTTGGAGCTCAGGGATAATACTGAAAACAGAGGAGCCAGAGGTGTAATTGGAGCAACTTTAAAATCTGTGGTAGTGTGAATGAGGACAGAGCAGGAGAAATTGCCGTCCGCACAGCAGGGGAACAGCCGACGTTACTGAACCCCAATAACACGGCAGCAAGTGTTGACTGTGCAGACAGCACTTCTGAGCAGCAACTGGCAGTGTTGGAGCTCAGGGATTACAGTTCAGGTGGTAGAAACATGAACACAGCAGGAGACCTGGATACTGTTGCCAACCAATTATTTATTCTGGAAGAGGACTGGCAAATTCATGCAAGATCCAGGCCTTGTTCATTTTGAGAAAAGTAAGCCGGTCAACGTTATCGGAGGATAGTCGCATGCGACGGTCTGTTAGTACACCACCTGCGGCACTAAAGACGCGTTCCGATAATACACTAGCAGCAGGGCAAGCTAGCACCTCCAATGCATACTGGCTAAGCTCTGGCCATGTATCCAGCTTACAGACCCAAAACTTGAAGGGAGAAGAGCCGTCTGGGAGTACACTGAGAGGGCAAGACATGTAGTCTGTCACCATCTGACGGAAACGTTGCCTCCTGCTGACTGGAGCCGTCTGTGATGGTGTAGACATTTGTGGCGGCGGGGACACAAAACTTTGCCACATTTGGGCCATACTGGTCTTGCCTTGTGCTGAGGCGCTGCTTCTGCTCCCTCTTTGTGTAGAGCTTCCTCCACTGTCTCGACGCACTGAGCTGCTTTGTAAAGCACTAGCAGCACTGCTCTCGGTTGGAATGGAGAACATGATGGAATGCACCAGTGCGTCTTGGTACTCCCGCATTTTAGACTCCCGGTTCAACGGTGTTATGAGGCTTTGTAAGTTGTCCCGGTAGCGAAGATCTAGGAGGGTGGACACCCAATAATCAGCCGTGTTGAGAATGTGGGCGATGCGGCGGTCGTTTCTCAGGCACTGCAGCATGAAATCAACCATGTGCTGCAGACTGCCAACTGGCCAAGAAACGCTGTCCCCTGCTTGAGGCGTGATCTCTGCCTGCTCTGCATCACCCCACCCTCGCTCTAGATACTGACTACTAGAGCATTGTGTACCTCCCTCCTCTGGACAGATGTATTCCTCCTCCATTGACTCCTCCTCATCCTCCTCACAAAGTGTCCCCTGCGTAGGCCTTTGTGAGGAACCACGTTGCGCAGACTGTAGAGAAGCAGATGGCATTTGTGACTCCTCATGCTCCACCTCTTCCAAAACCTCGTCCCTTAGTGCTTGCAGTGTTTTTTCAAGCAGGCAGATATGGGGGATAGTCATGCTGACTAGTGCATCATCTGCACTCGCCATCCACGTGGAATAATCGAAGGCACACAAAACGTGGCAAATGTCCTTCATAGAGGCCCACTCAGTGGTGGTGAAGTGTGAACGGCGCGCACTGCGACTTGTTTGCGCCTGCTGCAGCTGGTACTCCATTACTGTTACCTGCTGCTCACACAACTCTCCAACATATGTAACGTTGAATTCCACCTGGTGGGTAGGTCACATATGATGCGATGTTCCGGAAGATGTAATCGCCGCTGCAGAGCTGCAATGAGCGATCTTGCGATGCTGGAACGCCGCAAGTGAGGGCACTCTATGTGGACCTTGTGAAGCAGTGCATCAAGATTCGGATAGTCCCTCAAAAAACTCTGCACGACCAAGTTGAGCACATGTGCCAGACATGGGATGTGAGTGAGGTTGCCTAGGCCCAGAGCTGCCACCAGATTTCGGGCATTGTCACACACTACCATGCCTGGCTGGAGATTCGCTGGCACAAACCACACGTCGCTCTGCTGCTTGATGGCATTCCAGAGCTCCTGCGCTGTGTGGCTTCGATTCCCCAAAGAAATTAATTTTAATACGGCCTGTTGACCTTTGGCCACGGCTGTGCTCATATCGGTCATCACAGCAGGTAACCGTTCACGGGTCGATGTGGAGGTAGACCGTGACGGCTACTGCAGCGCTGATTCAGAGGAACTGGAGTATGAGGAGGAGCCAGTGTGTACAGACTGGATTCCTGCAATCCTTGGAGTTGGCAGAACACGTACAGCGCCACTCTCAAGATCTGTACCCGGCTCCACAACATTTACCCAATGGGCAGTGAGGAAAAGGTATCGTCCCTGTCCATGCTTACTGGTCCACGCATCGGTGGTCAGGTGGACCTTGCTACTGACGGCGTTTTGTAGCGCATGTTTAATTTTTCCCTCCACATGACGTTGCAGGGCAGGGACAGCTTGCCTGCTGAAATAAAAGCGGCTGGGCACGTTGTATTGTGGGACTGCCAATGCCATAAAGTTACGGAAGGTGTCAGTCTCCACCAGCCTGAATGATAGCATTTCAAGGGCCAGTAGTTTAGCAATGCCAGCATTCAGAGCCTGTGCTCGGGGGTGGTTTGCCGAGTATGGGCGCCTTTTCTCCCATGCCTGTGCTAACGATGGCTGTAGACTGGCCTGGGAGTGTGAGGATGACAGGGAAAGTGGTGCTGTGGGTGGAATTACACTGTGTCTCTGTACAACAGTGCCAGAGATTCTTCCATGGCGATCCTGTGAGGAAGCCGAACCAGCTGTGTGTGAGCTGGAGGAAGAGGCTACAACACGAGCTGAAGAGGTGGTAGGTGGCGCTGTAGGTTGGCCTAGGTCTTCAGTGTGTTTTTGTAACTCCACCACGTGCTTGGTCCGCACATGTTTCCACATATTTGTGGTATTGAGGTTGCTGACACTTTTCCCTCTTTTCACCGTCTGATTACACAGCTTGCATTTGACAAAGCAAATGTCATCTTCAACTGTGTCAAAAAAGGACCAGGCACTGCAAGTCTTGGGAGCGCACGCTTTGGATTTTGGAATAGCCATGCTCCTAATGGGTGCCGAAGTGGAGGCTACAGGCAACCAAGTCTGCTCCCTCCCTCTCCCTCCTTTTTGGACCGTTCGGGGAATCTCTTCCTCAGAGCTGCTCCCACCACCTTCCTGTCCCTCACGCCATGATGGGTCAAAGACCTCATCATCTACACCACCCTCTTCAAACAACTGCTTCTCCTGGGTAGTCTCGACAGCACAGTACGCACCAGAAAGTGGCACCTGAGTCTCATCATCAGATGCGTACTGAGGTGTGCTGCTGACCATAGGCACTGGCCCACCTGCCTCTTCAGATTCAGAAAGACAAAACGGTTGTGCATCACTGCATACTACCTCTTCTTCAAATTCTTGAATTCTGCTTGGCTGGCCCCCTCTTTCCAAGCCAAGAGATTCAGAGAACAGAAGTAGAGATGGCTCCTGTCCAGGGCTCTCTGACTGTCTGGGCAATTTGGCAGGCGGTGAAGAGACAGATGGGTGCTCTTCAGTGCTCAGGACTTGAGAGGATCTGGAACTAATTGAAGTCGATGCGTTAGCTGCCATCCATCCGACAACGGCTTCAATTTGGTCCTCCCGCAGCAGTGGGGTACGGCTAGCTCCTACAAACCTGCGCATAAAGGACTGTTCCCTGGTAAAACTGGGGGATGCTGAGTCACTGGTGCCCGCAGCAGGCACAGAATCCCCCTGTCCTCTCCATGAAGGCACAGAATCCTCATGTCCTCTCCCTGCAGAAACTCCACGACCACGACCACATGCCTTACTCCCTGCCTTCTTCATCTTGATAGACTGATAAAGATAGGCAGAAATGTAATAAGGGCTTAGTGTGCTTATTCCTGAACAGCTGCTAACAGGTATAAGAAACACTCATTTTATAAAGTGTGGACTAGACTTTAATATGAGCTAATGTGGCCTACACAACTGTAAAGTGGAGTGTTTGGTGAACTTTATTTAGTTTTTTTTGTCACAAAAAGACACTGGATGTGCCCAAAGATGTAATACCGATAGTATCACAAACTTTTTGTAGCTATTACAATGTAGGAAGGTAACCTACAATGCAATAGATGAGGCTACAGAAAATAGGCTAATACTAATCTAGCTGGGGCTGCAGGGCACAATGCTGCAGAAAGGCTCCTCTAACTACTCCTATATAGTGTGTTTGGAACCAATTTAGCTGAATACGGATGGAACCACCACACTAATAGGAGAAATGAGGAAAAATTATGAATTGGCAATAAAGGACAATGTATGAGGCAGTGACACACACTGAGTGCAGTACAACCAGACGTGGCTGAAGCACACACTACAGGGTGAGCTGCACTCACACACACAGACCTTGCTGACAGCGGTGAACAGTGCAGATGCAGAGCAGTGTGCACTAGCGCTGCAAGACAAAAAAAAATTCTCTATCTACTCCTATATAGTGTGTTTGGAACCAATTTAGCTGAATACGGATGGAACCACCACACTAATAGGAGATATCAGGAAAAATTATGAATTAGCAAAAAAGGACAATGTATGAGGCAGTGACACACACTGAGTGCACTACAACCAGACGTGGTTGAAGCACACACTACAGGGTGAGCTGCACTCACACACAGAGACCTTGCAGACAGCGGTGAACAGCACAGAGAACTGTGCACTAGCGCTGCAAGGCACAGCGATTTATAAAGTAGCTTGGGTAAAGCAGAATAGACCAAATAGGTAGCTAAAACTGTCCCTCAGAACAACAGCGTCCTATTCCTAACTGAATTCACAGCAGAGTGAGCTGAAAATGGCGGCGGCGGCTTTTATAGTGCATCATGACATCATTTCAGCAGCCAATCACAGCCATGCCATTAGTTAAGATGCCTACATGCCTAACAGGATGTGCCCACAATTCTTAGGATCCTCATTGGCTGAATAAAATGAAACTGGCTCATTGCATTATGGGAACTTCCGATTCCGGTATACGATATTGTAAAAGTATCGGAATTAAGTATTGGAATTCCGATACTGCGAATATCGGCCGATACCCGATATTTCAGTATCGGAATGCTCAACACTACTCTTGACGTTTCCCGTCAAAGTACCTCTTGGACTTTTTGTTAGCCTCTTGAAGGTTACAACGTACATCAGTCCAAACTCTCTCCAAATCACCGGAAAAATTCTCCTCCTCCGGCTCAGCCGATACCAATTTGGAGAATGACCCAAACGACGGATGTCTCCCAGTACAACAAAAAAATGGAGAACACCCAGCAGAAGAGGATGTATGGTTGTTAAGAGCAAATTCAGCCAGTGGCAAAAACTCAGACCACCCCTCTTGATTGTCAGCCACAAAACAACACAAAAACTGTTCAACATCTTGGTTCTTTCTTTCTGTCTGTCCATTAGACTCAGGATGATATCCAGATGAAAATGACAAATGAACTCCCAACCTGTCACAAAAGGCACGCCAAAAACGAGCCACAAACTGAGGTCTCTATCGGAAACAATGTTGGTAGGAACGCCATGGAGCCTGACAATTTCCTTAACAAAGTGTGCAAATTGAAGTGGTCAGTGGGGCGCTAGAAACTGGATAAGGCGCTGGAAAAGGATAAAACAAACCTCTTTATTGAAGTATTAATGCCCACAACGCGTTTCTGCAGCGGTCTGCTGCCTTCATCAGGTGGAGTTAATTTCCTTAACAAAAGCCTTAGCGAGTGTCTTAGCGCAGGGCAGTTTGATGAAGCGAACCAAGTGACACATCTTGCTAAAACGGTCCACGACCACCCAGATGACAGTGAAACCCTCAGAGGCAGGAAGGTCAGTAATAAAATCCATAGCAAGATGCGTCCAAGGTGCACTAGGAACTTCCAGAGGGCAAAGCAACCCTGCAGCAGGAGCATGTGAAGACTTAGATCTAGCACACACAGTACATTGACGCACCCACTTAATGACTTCCTTCTGCCATCCAGGCCACCAAAAACTGCGACCTACAAGTCTCTTAGTCTCCGAAATTCCTGGATGACCTGCCAACCGAGACTCATGACACTCAACAAACAAATCTCTCCTAAAGTTCCTAGGTACAAACAACCTCCCAATGGGAGTGTTAGGTGGGGCATCCTCCTGGGCTTTCAGAATCCCATCTTCCAAAACGGAGTCCAATGCTGCTATCACAACACCTTCCTGTAAAATGCTCTCCTCCTTCTCGGTACCAACCATGGGAGAAAAACTGCGAGATAAAGCATCAGTTTTTACATTCTTGGTACCTGGGATGTAAGTAACAGAAAAATTAAACCACGAAAAAAAAAGTGCCCACCTAGCCTGACAGGCATTCAAGCACTTGGCAGCATCAAGATAGATCAGATCCTTATGATCAGTGAAAACCTGAATAGGAAATTTAGCACCTTCCATGAGATGACGCCAATGTTCAAATGCGAGTTTAATCGCCAGAAATTCCCGATTACCGACATCGTAATTAAGTTCGGTCTCATAAAATTTTTTTGAAAAAAAAGCACAGGGATGTACTCCATCCTTGTTTTCCTAAGACAAAACAGCACCGACCCCCTCCGAAGAAGCATCAACCTCGACCAAAAAAGGCTTGGTCTCATCAGGCTGCATAAGGATGGGGAAAAAACCAAGCAATGTGAACTGAGGACTAAGATGGTACACATGCAAGAAATAGGAGCATGTTCACACTAGCAAAAAGATGCAAAACCTACAAAAGACAAAAAATATATCTCATACCCTACCATCATTATAAATAAATGTAAAGCAAAGTTGCATATGAAATATAGGGTACTTAGTGAACTATTTTTGATCAAAAAAAGTATACAAGCCGTCCCACCAGCGACAAGGTGACCCTAAATTGGGACGGTCCTACACTGTCTATATTAAAAACCTTACTGTATATCAAAGTTGAAGTAATGCATATAAAAGAGTAGACAAATAGAACTGAGTCCCAATATCAGACCACCTAAGCCCGTGGTAAGCTACATATATACTAACCAATTATTTCTCATTCCTCATTCTACATTGATAATTTAAATAAAGAGATCAAGGTACTCAGTAAATCTGCTATTTCAAATTTTTATTAATGTTATCACAAGACATACACACACCCCATAAAATCAAGTCAAAAAACCCCTAAGACATAGAAAGCCCCAATAAAATCGAGGCAGTGTGGTCAAGAGATATCACTATAAGCACAAAAAATACAGTTCAGAGAGTAGGAATGTAAGATTATATCAGTAAAATTCCAGACCTCTTAGTTCCATATCCTTAATAATAGATATAATCTTACATTCCTACTCTCTGAACTGTATTTTTTGTGCTTATAGTGATATCTCTTGCATATGAAATATAGGGTACTTAGTGAACTATTTTTGATCAAAAAAAGTATACAAGCCGTCCCACCAGCGACAAGGTGACCCTAAATTGGGACGGTCCTACACTGTCTATATTAAAAACCTTACTGTATATCAAAGTTGAAGTAATGCATATAAAAGAGTAGACAAAGAGAACCGGGTCCCAATATCAGACCACCTAAGCCCGTGGTAAGCTACATATATACTAACTAGCTCAACAAAGGGGATGCGACACCCCTAATTTGCACAGAATAAAAACAAGACAAAAAACCAAGCAATAGTGAACTGAGGACTAAGATGGTACACATGCAAGAAATAGGAGCATGTTCACACTAGCAAAAAGATGCAAAACCTACAAAAGACAAAAAATATATCTCATACCCTACCATCATTATAAATAAATGTAAAGCAAAGTTGCATATGAAATATAGGGTACTTAGTGAACTATTTTTGATCAAAAAAAGTATACAAGCCGTCCCACCAGCGACAAGGTGACCCTAAATTGGGACGGTCCTACACTGTCTATATTAAAAACCTTACTGTATATCAAAGTTGAAGTAATGCATATAAAAAATAGTAGACAAATAGAACCGGGTCCCAATATCAGACCACCTAAGCCCGTGGTAAGCTACATATATACTAACCAGCTCAACAAGGGGGATGCCACACCCCTAATTTGCACAGAATGCAAACAAGACAAAAAACCAAGCAATGTGAACTGAGGACTAAGATGGTACACATGCAAGAAATAGGAGCATGTTCACACTAGCAAAAAGATGCAAAACCTACAAAAGACAAAAAATATATCTCATACCCTACCATCATTATAAATAAATGTAAAGCAAAGTTGTATATGAAATATAGGGTACTTAGTGAACTATTTTTGATTAAAACTGTATACAAGCCGTCCCACCAGCGACAAGGTGACCCTAAATTGGGACGGTCCTACACTGTCTATATTAAAAACCTTACTATATATCAAAGTTGAAAGTAATGCCTATAAAAAAGAGTAGACAAATAGAACCGGGTCCCAATATCAGACCACCTAAGCCCGTGGTAAGCTACATATATACTAACCAGCTCAACAAGAGGGATGCCACACCCCTAATTTGCACAGAATGCAAACAAGACAAAAAACCAAGCAATGTGAACTGAGGACTAAGATGGTACACATGCAAGAAATAGGAGCATGTTCACACTAGCAAAAATATGCAAAACCTACAAAAGACAAAAAATATATCTCATACCCTACCATCATTATAAATAAATGTAAAGCAAAGTTGCATATGAAATATAGGGTACTTAGTGAACTATTTTTGATCAAAAAAAGTATACAAGCCGTCCCACCAGCGACAAGGTGACCCTAAATTGGGACGGTCCTACACTGTCTATATTAAAAACCTTACTGTATATCAAAGTTGAAGTAATGCATATAAAAAATAGTAGACAAATAGAACTGGGTCCCAATATCAGACCACCTAAGCCCGTGGTAAGCTACATATATACTAACCAGCTCAACAAGGGGGATGCCACACCCCTAATTTGCAAAGAATGCAAACAAGACAAAAAACCAAGCAATGTGAACTGAGGACTAAGATGGTACACATGCAAGAAATAGGAGCATGTTCACACTAGCAAAAAGATGCAAAACCTACAAAAGACAAAAAATATATCTCATACCCTACCATCATTATAAATAAATGTAAAGCAAAGTTGCATATGAAATATAGGGTACTTAGTGAACTATTTTTGATCAAAAATGTATACAAGCCGTCCCACCAGCAACAAGGTGACCCTAAATTGGGACGGTCCTACACTGTCTATATTAAAAACCTTACTGTATATCAAAGTTGAAGTAATGCATATAAAAAAGAGTAGACAAATAGAACCAGGTCCCAATATCAGACCACCTAAGCCCGTGGTAATCTACATATATACTAACCAGCTCAACAAGGGGGATGCCACACCCCTAATTTGCACAGAATGCAAACAAGACAAAAAACCAAGCAATGTGAACTGAGGACTAAGATGGTACACATGCAAGAAATAGGAGCATGTTCACACTAGCAAAAATATGCAAAACCTGCAAAAGACAAAAAATATATCTCATACCCTACCATCATTATAAATAAATGTAAAGCAAAGTTGCATATGAAATATAGGGTACTTAGTAAACTATTTTTGATCAAAAAAAGTATACAAGCCATCCCACCAGCGACAAGGTGACCCTAAATTGGGACGGTCCTACACTGTCTATATTAAAAACCTTACTGTATATCAAAGTTGAAGTAATGCATATAAAAAATAGTAGACAAATAGAACTGGGTCCCAATATCAGACCACCTAAGCCCGTGGTAAGCTACATATATACTAACCAGCTCAACAAGGGGGATGCCACACCCCTAATTTGCAAAGAATGCAAACAAGACAAAAAAACAAGCAATGTGAACTGAGGACTAAGATGGTACACATGCAAGAAATAGGAGCATGTTCACACTAGCAAAAAGATGCAAAACCTACAAAAGACAAAAAATATATCTCATACCCTACTATCATTATAAATAAATGTAAAGCAAAGTTGCATATGAAATATAGGGTACTTAGTGAACTATTTTTGATCAAAAATGTATACAAGCCGTCCCACCAGCGACAAGGTGACCCTAAATTGGGACGGTCCTACACTGTCTATATTAAAAACCTTACTGTATATCAAAGTTGAAGTAATGCATATAAAAAAGAGTAGACAAATAGAACCGGGTCCCAATATCAGACCACCTAAGTCCGTGGTAATCTACATATATACTAACCAGCTCAACAAGGGGGATGCCACACCCCTAATTTGCACAGAATGCAAACAAGACAAAAAACCAAGCAATGTGAACTGAGGACTAAGATGGTACACATGCAAGAAATAGGAGCATGTTCACACTAGCAAAAAGATGCAAAACCTACAAAAGACAGAAAATATATCTCATGCCCTACCATCATTATAAATAAATGTAAAGCAAAGTTGCATATGAAATATAGGGTACTTTGTGAACTATTTTTGATCAAAAAAAGTATACAAGCCGTCCCACCAGCGACAAGGTGACCCTAAATTGGGACGGTCCTACACTGTCTATATTAAAAACCTTACTGTAAATCAAAGTTGAAGTAATGCATATAAAAAAGAGTAGACAAATAGAACCGGGTCCCAATATCAGACCACCTAAGCCCGTGGTAAGCTACATATATACTAACCAGCTCAACAAGGGGGATGCCACACCCCTAATTTGCACACAATACAAACAAGACAAAAAACCAAGCAATGTGAACTGAGGACTAAGATGGTACACATGCAAGAAATAGGAGCATGTTCACACTAGCAAAAATATGCAAAACCTGCAAAAGACAAAAAATATATCTCATACCCTACCATCATTATAAATAAATGTAAAGCAAAGTTGCATATGAAATATAGGGTACTTAGTAAACTATTTTTGATCAAAAAAAGTATACAAGCCATCCCACCAGCGACAAGGTGACCCTAAATTGGGACGGTCCTACACTGTCTATATTAAAAACCTTACTGTATATCAAAGTTGAAGTAATGCATATAAAAAATAGTAGACAAATAGAACTGGGTCCCAATATCAGACCACCTAAGCCCGTGGTAAGCTACATATATACTAACCCGCTCAACAAGGGGGATGCCACACCCCTAATTTGCAAAGAATGCAAACAAGACAAAAAAACAAGCAATGTGAACTGAGGACTAAGATGGTACACATGCAAGAAATAGGAGCATGTTCACACTAGCAAAAAGATGCAAAACCTACAAAAGACAAAAAATATATCTCATACCCTACTATCATTATAAATAAATGTAAAGCAAAGTTGCATATGAAATATAGGGTACTTAGTGAACTATTTTTGATCAAAAATGTATACAAGCCGTCCCACCAGCGACAAGGTGACCCTAAATTGGGACGGTCCTACACTGTCTATATTAAAAACCTTACTGTATATCAAAGTTGAAGTAATGCATATAAAAAAGAGTAGACAAATAGAACCGGGTCCCAATATCAGACCACCTAAGTCCGTGGTAATCTACATATATACTAACCAGCTCAACAAGGGGGATGCCACACCCCTAATTTGCACAGAATGCAAACAAGACAAAAAACCAAGCAATGTGAACTGAGGACTAAGATGGTACACATGCAAGAAATAGGAGCATGTTCACACTAGCAAAAAGATGCAAAACCTACAAAAGACAGAAAATATATCTCATGCCCTACCATCATTATAAATAAATGTAAAGCAAAGTTGCATATGAAATATAGGGTACTTTGTGAACTATTTTTGATCAAAAAAAGTATACAAGCCGTCCCACCAGCGACAAGGTGACCCTAAATTGGGACGGTCCTACACTGTCTATATTAAAAACCTTACTGTAAATCAAAGTTGAAGTAATGCATATAAAAAAGAGTAGACAAATAGAACCGGGTCCCAATATCAGACCACCTAAGCCCGTGGTAAGCTACATATATACTAACCAGCTCAACAAGGGGGATGCCACACCCCTAATTTGCACACAATACAAACAAGACAAAAAACCAAGCAATGTGAACTGAGGACTAAGATGGTACACATGCAAGAAATAGGAGCATGTTCACCTAGCAAAAAGATGCAAAACCTACAAAAGACAAAAAATATATCTCATACCCTACCATCATTATAAATAAATGTAAAGCAAAGTTGCATATGAAATATAGGGTACTTAGTGAACTATTTTTGATCAAAAAAAGTATACAAGCCGTCCCACCAGCGACAAGGTGACCCTAAATTGGGACGGTCCTACACTGTCTATATTAAAAACCTTACTGTATATCAAAGTTGAAGTAATGCATATAAAAGAGTAGACAAATAGAACCGGGTCCCAATATCAGACCACCTTAGCCCGTGGTAAGCTACATATATACTAACCCGCTCAACAAGGGGGATGCCACACCCCTACTTTGCACAGAATGCAAACAAGACAAAAAACCAAGCAATGTGAACTGAGGACTAAGATGGTACACATGCAAGAAATCCTAGCATGTTCACACTAGCAAAAAGATGCAAAACCTACAAAAGACAAAAAATATATCTCATACCCTACCATCATTATAAATAAATGTAAAGCAAAGTTGCATATGAAATATATGGTACTTAGTGAACTATTTTTGATCAAAAAAAGTATACAAGCCGTCCCACCAGCAACAAGGTGACCCTAAATTGGGATGGTCCTACACTGTCTATATTAAAATCCTTACTGTATATCAAAGTTGAAGTAATGCATATAAAAGAGTAGACAAATAGAACCGGGTCCCAATATCAGACCACCTAAGCATGTGGTAAGCTACATATATACTAACCAGCTCAAAAAGGGGGATGCCACACCTCTAATTTGCACAGAATGCAAACAAGACAAAAAACCAAGCAATAGTGAACTGAGGACTAAGATGGTACACATGCAAGAAATAGGAGCATGTTCACACTAGCAAAAAGATGCAAAACCTACAAAAGACAAAAAATATATCTCATGCCCTACCATCATTATAAATAAATGTAAAGCAAAGTTGCATATGAAATATAGGGTACTTTGTGAACTATTTTTGATCAAAAAAAGTATACAAGCCGTCCCACCAGCGACAAGGTGACCCTAAATTGTGATGGTCCTACACTGTCTATATTAAAAACCTTACTGTAAATCAAAGTTGAAGTAATGCATATAAAAAAGAGTAGACAAATAGAACCGGGTCCCAATATCAGACCACCTAAGCCTGTGGTAAGCTACATATATACTAACCAGCTCAACAAGGGGGATGCCACACCCCTAATTTGCACAGAATGCAAACAAGACAAAAAACCAAGCAATGTGAACTGAGGACTAAGATGGTACACATGCAAGAAATAGGAGCATGTTCACACTAGCAAAAAGATGCAAAACCTACAAAAGACAAAAAATGTATCTCATATCCTACCATCATTGTAAATAAATGTAAAGCAAAGTTGCATATGAAATATAGGGTACTTAGTGAACTATTTTTGATCAAAAAAAGTATACAAGCCGTCCCACCAGCGACAAGGTGACCCTAAATTGGGACGGTCCTACACTGTTTATATTAAAAACCTTACTGTATATCAAAGTTGAAGTAATGCATATAAAAGAGTAGACAAATAGAACCGGGTCCCAATATCAGACCACCTAAGCCCGTGGTAAGCTACATATATACTAACCAGCTCAACAAGGGGGATGCCACACCCCTAATTTGCACAGAATGCAAACAATAGAAAAAACCAAGCAATGTGAACTGAGGACTAAAATGGTACACATGCAAGAAATAGGAGCATGTTCACACTAGCAAAAAGATGCAAAACCTACAAAAGACAAAAAATATATCTCATACCCTACCATCATTATAAATAAATGTAAAGCAAAGTTGCATATGAAATATAGGGTACTTAGTGAACTATTTTTGATCAAAAAAAGTATACAAGCCGTCCCACCAGCGACAAGGTGACCCTAAATTGGGATGGTCCTACACTGTCTATATTAAAAACCTTACTGTATATCAAAGTTGAAGTAATGCATATAAAAAAGAGTAGACAAATAGAACCGGGTCCCAATATCAGACCACCTAAGCCTGTGGTAAGCTACATATATACTAACCAGCTCAACAAGGGGGATGCCACACCCCTAATTTGCACAGAATGCAAACAAGACAAAAAACCAAGCAATGTGAACTGAGGACTAAGATGGTACACATGCAAGAAATAGGAGCATGTTCACACTAGCAAAAAGATGCAAAACCTACAAAAGACAAAAAATATATCTCATATCCTACCATCATTGTAAATAAATGTAAAGCAAAGTTGCATATGAAATATAGGGTACTTAGTGAACTATTTTTGATCAAAAAAAGTATACAAGCCGTCCTACCAGCGACAAGGTGACCCTAAATTGGGACGGTCCTACACTGTTTATATTAAAAACCTTACTGTATATCAAAGTTGAAGTAATGCATATAAAAGAGTAGACAAATAGAACCGGGTCCCAATATCAGACCACCTAAGCCCGTGGTAAGCTACATATATACTAACCAGCTCAACAAGGGGGATGCCACACCCCTAATTTGCACAGAATGCAAACAGGACAAAAAACCAAGCAATGTGAACTGAGGACTAAGATGGTACACATGCAAGAAATAGGAGCATGTTCACACTAGCAAAAAGATGCAAAACCTACAAAAGACAAAAAATATATCTCATACCCTACCATCATTATAAATAAATGTAAAGCAAAGTTGCATATGAAATATAGGGTACTTAGTGAACTATTTTTGATCAAAAAAAGTATACAAGCCGTCCCACCAGCGACAAGTGACCCTAAATTGGGACGGTCCTACACTGTCTATATTAAAAACCTTACTGTATATCAAAGTTGAAGTAATGCATATAAAAAAAAATATATCTCATACCCTACCATCATTATAAATAAATGTAAAGCTTTACATTTATTTATAATGATGGTAGGGTATGAGATATATTTTTTGTCTTTTGTAGGTTTTGCATAAGGATGGGGGCAGCACTGAACCTCTCCTTGAGATACACAAAAGCTTCAATGGCCTCAGTAGTCCACTGGACCGTATTCGCACCTTTCCTGGTGAGGTCGGTCAGCGGCTTAACAATTATAGAAAAATTCTTAATGAATTTTCTGTAATAATTGGCGAAACCCAAAAATCTCTGTATCGATTTCAAACCAATAGGCCTAGGCCATTCCTGTACCGCCTGAACCTTCATCGGGTCCATCTCAAAGCCCTCGCAGGAGATAATATAGCCCAAAAAACGAATTCTCTGCACAGCGAACTCACATTTCTCCAGCTTAGCAAAAAGTGAATTGTCACTTAACAACTGCAATACCTCACGTACGCTCTGCCAATGAGACTCCAGATCCGGCAAATAAATCAAAATGTCATCCAAATACACCACCACATTCTTACCTATCAATGGTCTTAGGATGTCATTAATAAGGTTCTGAAAAAACGCTGGTGCGTTGGTAAGACCAAAAGGCATAACCAGATTCTCAAAATGACCCACCGGAGTGTTAAAAGCAGTTTTCCACTCATCACCTTCCTTCATACATAACAAATTGTATGTCCCCCGGAGATCAATTTTAGAGAACCACTTGGCCCCCACTAACTGGTTGAACAAGTCAGGAATTAATGGCAGTGGGTAGGAATTGCGTACTGTAATTTTATTTATTAAAATTAATTTATTAATTTATTTATTAATTTCGCGAAAGTCCAGACATGGACGTAAACCGCCGTCCTTTTTTTTTTACAAAAAAAAATCCAACAGCCACAGGTGACTTAGAAGGTCTAATGTGACCGGCGGCCAAGCTTGTCTGTATGTATTCCTCCAAGGCCTTTCTCTCAGGGATAGTAAGATTAAATAAGCGACTCCTGGGAAAAGTAGCTCCAGGGACAAACTCAATAGTACAATCATAGTCCCTATGAGGAGGCAAAACTTGCGACTCCTCCTCAGAAAAAACCTTCCAAAATCCTGAATAGGTACAGGTAATTCCCCTCTTTCACAGCAGCAATGCAACCGTTACAACATTTATCATAACACTTAGGACTCCAAGACTTAATTTCATTGGTAGACCAGTCCAGTACAGGATTGTGCAATTTTAACCAAGGTAACCCCAAAACCACTGGAGAAGGCAAATTATTTAATACCGCCAAATCCAAATTCTCTTAGTGAATACCATTAATGGTGAGGGGAAATTCAAAAACCTTGTAATACATTTCAAGGGAGAGCCATCAACAGCAACCACAGAAATAGGGGATGACAAAAGTTTAGATTCTAATTTAAATTTTTCCAAAAATCCCTCATCAATCACATTGAGTGTAGAACCACAATCCACAAATACCTGAAATTCAAACAACTCCTCCTGGAATGAGGTGCTTCCAGAAAGAAATACTCCTTTTGAGTTTGAACAAGCTATACGGGCGTAACTGACCTTTTTTTTTCCTTGTTCAAACGAAGCACACAGTTCTAAATAAAGTGGTCAGATTTACCGCAATAAAAGCATAATCCCTTAGCAAACCTGCGGTCTTTTTCCTGAGAGTGGGGTGACATGGCCCCAATCTCCATCGGTTCTCCACCTTCCGAGCAGACCCTCTGCAAACTAGGAGCTGCCATAGCAGTAGATTTCTCTTCATTAATCCTAGCACGCAGTCTCCTGTGCACACGTATAGCTAATTGCATTGCCTCCTGCAAGGTTCCAGGTTTTGGGAAGGCAATCAGCAGATCCTTAACCCTTTCACCTAGACCAGCAAGAAACAGACATTTTAATGCTGAGTCATTCCATTCCACTTCAGCTGACCATCTTCTGAAGTATGTACAATAATTTTCCACATCACCTGATCCCTGCTTCAAACGTCTTAATTCAGTTTCAGCAGATGAGACTCGATCAGGATCATCATACAACAACCCCATAGCAGAAAAAAAATCTTCCACAGATCTAAAACACGGATCATTAGGTTGTAGAGAAAAGGCCCATCCCTGTGGTTCTTTGCGCAAAAGTGACATTATAAACCCAATGCGCTGTGATTCATTCCCCGAGGATCTGGGTCTTAAACGAAAATATAATAAACAAGCGTTTTTAAAGGAAAAAAAATATTGCTGTTTACCATAAAAAAATCTGGCAGTCCTACCTTCGGTTTGACAAAATGAGCTCCAGGACAGCTACTCACGTGTTGCTGGAGCTCGGCCACCTCCAAAGACAGTCCGTGCAGGCGTTGAGCCAACTCCTGAACTGACACTGTGCTGAAATCTGGATTTCTTTCCTTAGAGTGTTTTTTTTGGGCTGGACTTACTGTTACGAACTGCTACAAACACTAAGGAAAGATAGGAAAACTGTCCCTACAATAGGACTAAGCTGATTCCCTACGATGCAGCGGGGGACCTGTTCCTTGTGAACAGACCCGCCTAAGTCCTCGGCTAGTCTGAACGCACACCTATAGATATAAGGGAGGGGTCCCTACAAGAACTAAGGACAGGGATATAGTTGGACACCTCCTAACAGAAATTGTAGCAGAGCAAAGACAAACAAAAAGTACTAGTGGTCAAAAGACCAAGCAAACTACAGAGTAAGGTACAAGGCACCTGGCTAGCTTAAGAGTAAATGTAACCCTGAAGTCCAGTAAGGCCAGAAGGGCGGAGCTGGATTATATAGGCAGAAAGTCATGTGACCAACAAAATAGAAAAAAAACTAACAGGAGGGTTCTAACAGCTTTCTCTTCTGCAGGGTAATTCTAGACAGGTCCGGGAAGAGCTGGATGTCCGCCTCCCCTATACTTTATGGCTTTCTGGGCCCTTGCCTTGGCCATTATCTTTTCTTTCAGCTCAAAGTCATGCAAGCAGGAAATGCTGTAATACCTTTTGGCTTCAAGGCTCTGTGAGCTCTATGAAATTTGATCGAGGCAGGCTGGTTATCACCCAGGATAGAGTTGAAGATCTCCTGAAGTATAGCTCTGAGATCCCCCCCCCCTCCGACTCGGGGAGACCCCTCACCCGTATGTTGCTTCTTCTTCCCTATTATCAAGATCTTCAATGTGGGCATGCATATCCTGCATCACTGATTCTTGCTGAGTGGTCACTTGTTGTAGTTTGGTTACATGAGCTCTAGTAGTATTATGATCTTCCTCCAGTATTTCTATACGATTTGCCAAGTGCCTCAGGTCTTGTCTCACATAAGCAATCTCTGAACTGCAGGTATCCTTGACTTCCTTTGTAAGGTTTTTGAAGTCTGTCTTGGAGGGTAAATGCTCTAGGTACTTCTGCCATGGGGGGTGGGGGGGGGGCACAGAACTGCAGGCTCCCAACCCGCCATTCATCCTCAGTACAGCCATGGGAAGAGGACAAGTCTCCACCCCTTTATCATGGACAGTGAAAATATTCCGCTCTCCTTCAATCTCCCCGGCTGCCTGTCTGCTCCTTTTCCCATGGGAATGCATAGAGAAGGTCCCTCCATCTTCTGATGGGGGCTGGGGATGATCAGCAGCACATGCTGTTATTTGTGCAATTGTCTGAGGGGAGGAGGGGGAGGGGGGCTCTGATGTGCACCTCATGTGAGCTGCAACAGTCTTATTTGCAGAGGAGACGACTCCCACAGCTCTGCCTTGGCTTTTTGCTGTTATCTGCCCCGGCAAATCCACATCAGCAGGGGCTGCAAGCTGAGATTGGTTCCCACTCCCCTCACCTCTGTGCTCTGTCTGAAGCTGCTGCATCCCGGTCTGTTCCAGCCAAGATGGCTCCGGGACACCATGAGGTGCTGAGTCCTTCTGAAGAAAGGTGTCCAGTGCGGTCGCTATCACTGGCCCTGGAGTGGATGCCGGTGTCCTAGCATGTCGTGGCCCCATGTGTGCTGTAATTGAGGTGAAAATGCCGGCACTCTGCCTTTTCTATGCCTCTATTGTGTTCAGCTCAGCAGGAGCTCCTCACACACACTTCCTCTCACATTGAGGTCCTGGCCACGCCCCCACTTGGGATGTCTTTGTAAAGGTCCTTGAAGTACTGGAGCCATATGTTCCTGGTCTGGATATGGAGGTTGTAGCTTTTTTGGTTGGATCCTAGGTGGTTTCATAGTTCCCAAAAGCTGTTGTCTTCAAGGGCATCTTGGAGTTGGAGGAGTTTTGTGGAAATGTGTTTTTTCTTTTTCCTTTTGAGGATGGATTTCTAATTTTGTTGCATGGTGTGGTAATTTTCTCTCAGAGTAGAGTTGTTTGGGTCTCTGTGTTTTTTATTTGAGGTCGTTCTTAGAACCTTCCTTATAGCTTTACATTCCTTGTCAAACCAGTTGTTGGGATTTTGTTTACTCAACCTCTTGTTGCTACATCTTTTTGGGTCGGACATTTCTGCCATGGCATAGAGTATGTTGTTAAGGTTCCTTACTGCCAGGTGTACGCCTTCTGCTTTAAGTTCGTACATGTTATTTTGGAAGCGTTGGAGCTTATCCTTGATCTCTGGCCTGTTGATGGCATCTGTATATTTTGGGGCCAACATCTTGGACGAGTTGAAGGAAATAATAGTTTCCGACAACATATAGGGTATTACCGCATTCGGTAGAAATTGCACAATAAATTGTGGGTTCCATTTTTACCTATTAACCCTTGTGTAACTGACAAATTTGCAGCAAATACAAAAATGACATTTTTAGAACTAAAATGTTATATTTACACATCCCAATGTTATAAAATTCTGCGAGGCACCTGTCGGTTCAAAATACTCACTACACCCCTAGATGAATGCCTTAGGCAGTGAAGTTTCCAATAGGGGGTCACCTGGTGGGGTTTCTGCTGATCTGGCACTTCAGAGGCTTGTCTCAAGGACCCACAATCTATAATAATAATAATAATAATCTTTATTTTATATAGCACTAACATATTCCGCAGCTCTTTACATACATTATCATCACTGTCCCCTTTGGGGTTCACAATCTAAATTCCCTATCAGTATGTCTTTGAAGTGTGGGAGGAAACCGGAGAACCCGGAGGAAACCCACACAAACACTGAGAGAACATACAAACTCCTTGCAGATGTTGTCTTTGGTGGGATTTGAACCAAGGACCCCAGCGCTGCAGTGCTAACCACTGAGCCACCGTGCTATTCAAACAATCAGCGTACTAAAAGTCAAGTAGAGCTCCTTCCAATCTGATCCCTGCCGTGTGCTCAAACAGTAGTGTACAACCACATATGGGGTGCTGCCATGTTCAGTAAAAATTGCATAACATATACTGGGGTCCAGTTTCTCATATTATATCACATGTAAATTATATATTTGGCACTAAAACAGTATTTTAGTGGAATAAATTAAATTTTTTGTTTTCACATCTAAATGTTATAGTTTTGTGAATCACCTGTAGATTAAAAATGATCAATACACCCCTTTATCAATTCCTTGAGGGGTTTAATTTCCAAAATGGGTTCACTTATGGGGGTTTCAGCTGTTTGACCTGTCAGGGGCTCTGCAAATGCGACTTGGCATTAACAATCTATTCCAGACAAATTTATGCTTCAAAAATCATATAGCGCTCTTTCCATGCCATGTGCCAGTTTTCGTCACATATGGGGTATCTGTCATGTGTGTGTGAGATGTGACAGACAGTCGCCCTCGAGTTGTTTGCAGAATATCTTTTCGTTTGACATTACAGACACCTTCTTATCTGTCTCACTCTAGGACCCAGCGTCTACCTCCCTCTGGCTAACTGACACCCAGGCCTGGCTGTTGAAATACTTGCTGTTTGATAGAGGGAGGTGCCGGTGATATTCACTTGTTCTCTTGAGAAGGCTTGGAGCTGTTGCAGTCTGCTTACTTTCTCTTTTGTGCTTGGAGGACGTTAGGAATAATCTCTCTGAAGTTGGCTCAAGCTAAGTTACTTTTCCCCATGTTTGTTTCCTTTGTTGTCTTTAGTTGTTAGTGTTCATCCATCTTGCGTGACAGTATCTTTATGTTCGGAAGAAATTGCATAACAAATTTAAGTTTCTGTTTTCTCCTATTATACACTCTGGAAATTTCAAATTTGGGGTGGGGATAAAACCATATTTTAGCATAGAAAAGTAATTTTCATTTTCACATCCACATTTGCTGTGAAGCACCCATTGGTTTAGCAAGCTCAACAAACCCCTACATGAATTCCTTGATGGGTCTAGCTTCCAAAGTGGTGTCACTTGTGGGGCTTTCTGTTGTTTTGGTACCTCCGGGGCTCTGCAAATGAGACATGATTTCTGCAATCCATTGTAGTCAAATTTACATTCAAAATACCAAATGTCGCTTCTTCCAAACCCTGTCGTGTGTCAAACAGAACTTTTTGACTACATGTGGGGTATCGCCTTGCTCAGAAGAAATTAGGCAGCAAATCGCGCTGTCACCTTTTTTATGATACCTCTTGCAAAAGTAAAAATTTGGGGCTAAAGCAACATTTTCGTGAAAAATTAAATGAACATTTTCAATGTGGAGACCAAATGTTATCAAATTCTGTGTAGTAGTTGTGGATTTAAAATGCTCACCATACCCCTGGATAAAATCCTTGAGGGGTATAGTTTACAAAATGGGGGTCACTTCTAGGAGTTTTCTGCTGTTTGGGTACCCTAGGGGCCATGGAAATGCAACATGATGCCCACAATCTATTTCAGTCAAATTTGTGTTCCAAAATTCAAATGGTGCTCCTTCCCTTCCGGGCCTGGCCCTTTCTCCAAACAGAGGTTTCTGACCACATGGGGTATCAGTGTGCTCAGAAGAAACTAGGTAAGAAATTGTGGAGTCCATTTTCTCGTACTATTCCTTTTAAAGAAAAAAAATTGTGGCTAAAGCAACATATGGGAAATGGTATTTGTACAGTATGACTAACAACTTTGAGCATATAAACATTGAAAGTTCATCAAAATTATGATATTTTCACAAATAAACCCAAAACCTATCGATCTAAATTTACAACAAGCAAAGTAAAATGTGTCACGAAAAAAACAAATCTCAGGATCACTGGGATACGTTGAAGTTATTACCACATGAAGTGACACTGGTCAGATTTCAATTCTATGGCCTGGTCAATAATGTTACAATTGGCTCGGCAACTTAGGGATTAAATTTCCCTCCTCCAGACTCGTTAACAGAACCAACATTTTTTTGGATGAGGGATGAAGAGTGTTGCATTCATTTGTATTTGCGTCTTTATGACTCAAATACAAATGAATCTCTGAACGCGCCGACACTTCCTGGGTGTCACGGGTGTGTCAGAGGTGACAGACAGTTGCCCTGAAGTTAGTTGCAGGAGATCTCTACATTTGGCATTACAGACATCTTCTTGAGACTATCTAAACAGGTTCCAGATGGTATCCGAACGGAGGAAATTAACCTCCACCGCCAAACTCAATCAATATAGTAACAACTAGTGTGGGATATATAAATCCAAACCACCACAAAGAGTAACTAAGGTTTAAAATATATTATATTTATTGGTATTCTTTAAAATTAAAGATATAAAAAAACAGTGGATAATCCATACCACAGATGTAGGGTGTTAAACCATGAATCATTACAAGAGATGTATATACATGCTACTACTTGGCAATATATTTGGGAGGTAAATGATACTGAATTGGGCCCTAATATGCATAGAGAGATATATATTTAACAGGTGAACAGATCAATCCACATCAAAAGATATACACATGCATAATAAATAAGAGCCCAGATTACCTTAAGCCAATGTTTGTATGAATGAAAGCATGGTAAACACCCACCGCTCCGACGATCGTTTCGACACCTTTTTCAAGGAGCGCTGCATATGGTGTGTGCATGTGTTCATTTATATAGGAGTGATGAGATTGAGTTAATCCCCCACAGCTGTGTGAAAGGAACTGCAGAGCCATGTTGCGCGCATGCCTGATGACTGCTTCCTATCAGGCAACTTCCTTCCACGGACGGTGACCAGCAAGCACTCGGTTGCTATGCAACGTGCGTGCCAGTGGTCACATGATCCGTGTGGGGAAGTGCCGGAAGTCAAAGACTTCCTGCATGCGCGACCTGTCTGCTAAAGCATCGGTAAGTATTATAACTACATTGGGGTGAATGAGTGAAGAGACTGAATGAATATTATCGCTGGAGAGTAAGATAAATATGTATATGAGAAAATGAGAGTATTTTATATATAACAGTACCAATGCGTGATATATATATAAGTGTACGGGTGCACATGTATATTATACCACTAGGGACTGAGATGTATATGAGAAGGAAAAATTTATATATAACAATGACTGCTGCATACAATATGTATGAGTGTACAAATGCATGTATATACTATATGTGCGTATATATAAATCCAAGATTGTTATATCACACAGGCCATCAAGACCCAAAACAAATACCATATATAATTATCCTATGCGCCAAGCATAGCCTAAATAAACGGGTTAATTTACAAATATTAATAAACATTCTTAAAGATATATTCTTTGGACACACATAGAGTACATACCTCAACCTCACACAATTAATCTGCAACATGCCCTAACTATTGTATCTCAAACCTACAATATACATGCAAAGTAAATTTAAAAAAAATAAAAATATATATATATACAGTACAGACCAAAAGTTTGGACACACCTTTCATTTAAAGATTTTTCTGTATTTTCTTGACTATGGAAATTGTACATTCACATTGAAGGCATCAAAACTATGAATTAACACATGTGGAATTATATACTTAACAAAAAAGTGTGAAGCAACTGAAAATATGTCTTATATTCTAGGTTCTTCAAAGTAGCCACCTTTTGCTTTGATGACTGCTTTGAACACTCTTGGCATTCTCTTGATGAGCTTCAAGAGGTAATTGGTCTTCCAACAATCTTGAAGGAGTTCCCAGAGATGCTTAGCAATTGTTGGCCCTTTTGTCTTCACTCTGCGGTCCAGCTCACCCCAAACCATCTCGATTGGGTTCAGGTCTGGTGACTGTGGAGGCCAGGTCATCTGGCGTAGCACCCCATCACTCTTCCTCTTGGTCAAATAGCCCTTACACAGCCTGGAGGTATGTTTGGGGTCATTGTCCTGTTGAAAAATAAATGATGGTCCAACTAAACGCAAACCGGATGGAATAGCATGCCGCTGCAAGATGCTGTGGTAGCCATGCTGGCTCAGTATGCCTTCAATTTTGAATAAATCCCCAACAGTGTCACCAGCAAAGCACCCCCACACCATCACACCTCCTCCTCCATGCTTCACAGTGGGAACCAGGCATGTAGAGTCCATCCGTTGCCGCACATCCCCCCAGCATTCCAGGACACGCTGCCTTTACCGTTCCTTATATGGCACAAGGTAAATAACATACTACGGAGCCGCTGCTCATGATTAAATAGTAATGCTACCTACTTAGCGCTACCAACTTAGTAAGATTTGTGCATCACTGTCATGTACCCTGGTGTTATCAGCATTATGCTACCTGTTTAGCGCCATCTATTCATTTGTGCATTCATGCGTCTCTGCTATATGCTCTGTTGTCTTACATTCTGTCATGTTATTATGTGTTCACATACTGAGATTGCTATCTTAATTGTTGTACTTCATACTTTGTATTCTGACATGAAGATTATTATCAGTGAAGACACAGATTGATATTATTTATGTTTGCCTTTACTTTAACTATTTATTGATTGGCAGCTCATACGTACACCTGGTTTACCTTTAATGCTGGTCCAGGGATGTTTGTCTCCTTGCAGGGTTTGACCCTGTTTCTATAGTTGTCCTACCACCTCTTTTCCTTCTCTTTGATATATTGTTATGTAACTTTTATATTTTCTAATAAAATTTGATATATTTTGGATTTAAATCCCTTTCATGTCATTTTGGGGTCTACTAATATGTGGATTGAGATATAACTTATAGGGGAGACGCGTCCCCTTTTATTTAAAGTTTCTCTCCCCCACTATAGGCTATTAATCAGTTTTTCTAGTTTTCTAGGGATTATTGACCATATATTACATGGTTAATTTGTAGGTCTTTTTTTTTTTTTCCATCCGTTCACCTTTTCTGCGTCGCACAAAGACACGGTGGTTGGAACCAAAGATCTCAAATTTGGACTCATCAGACCAAAGCACAGATTTCCACTGGTCTAATGTTCATTTCTTGTGTTCTTTAGCCCAAACAAGTCTCTTCTGCTTGTTGCCTGTCCTTAGCAGTGGTTTCCTAGCAGCTATTTTACCATGAAGGCCTGCTGCACAAAGTCTTCTCTTAACAGTTGTTGAAGAGATGTGTCTGCTGCTAGAACTCTGTGTGGCATTGACCTGGTCTCTAATCTGAGCTGCTGTTAACCTGCGATTTCTGAGGCTGGTGACTCGGATAATCTTATCCTCAGAAGCCAAGGTGACTCTTGGTCTTCCTTTCCTGGGGCGGTCCTCATGTGAGCCAGTTTCTTTGTAGCGATTGATGGTTTTTGCAACTGCACTTGGGGACACTTTCAAAGTTTTCCCAATTTTTCGGACTGACTGACCTTAATTTTTTAAAGTAATGATGTCCACTCGTTTTTCTTTACTTAACTGCTTTTTTCTTGTCATAATACAAATTTTAACAGCCTATTCAGTAGGACTATCAGCTGTGTATCCACCAGAGTTCTGCACAACACAACTGATGGTCCCAACCACATTTATAAGGCAAGAGATCTCACTTATTAAACCTGACAGGGCACACCTGTGAAGTGAAAAACATTTCCGGTGACTATGTCTTGAAGCTCATCAAGAGAATGCCAAGAGTGTGCAAAGCAGTCATCAAAGCAAAAGGTGGCCACTTTGAAGAACCTAGAATATAAGACTTATTTTCCGTTATTTCACACTTTTTTGTTAAGTATATAATTCCACATGTGTTAATTCATAGTTTTGATGCCTTCAATGTGAATGTACAATTTTCATAGTCATGAAAATACAGAAAAATCTTTAAATGAGAAGGTGTGTCCAAACTTTTGGTCTGTACTGTATAAAAAAAAAATTAAAATTATCCATTGAATGTGCCAAAACCTATTAGACCCATTATGTGAATATGGATTAACAATAAAAATTGTGTGTGTTGGGAGTGCGAAGTGTAAAACAGTTACAAAAGGAAAGTGCATAGAACAAATACAAGAATGTAAATGAAATTAGTGTGTGTGTGAATAACATTAATAAGCATACACTACTGCTAAGTCAAAAAATTGTGCAGTTATGCATATAAGCTTGTTAAGTTACTTGTGTAAGTGAATAGTGTATGTGAAAATCATAAATAATGATGCGTTATGCATTGTAAATATATTATAAGTTAATTAAGTGAACAATTAGCAATATAAAAACCCTGATGATAATGACATGGAAAGAAAAAAAACAAAAAACAAAAAAACCCTAATAAATATTGACATATGGGAAATTGGATATTGCAGAAAATAACAAACATACAATTGTATATGATAAATAATAATCCACAAAAAATAGTATCATGATTCTCTCCGTTTCTCTTTTCCTCTCTTTTATTCTTCATTCCATTCATCTCAGGTGCGGGCTCTTGCAGCAAATATTTCAGACAACTATACCGATGGAGACCATGTCATCACAGCAGAAACAGCACAGGGTGAGTATAACAACGTCACTGGATAGAAGAATAAATAATTAAAACCAATTAAAATCAAAGAAAGTAAAAAGTACACTGTGAATCTATAAGAAAGAGGCAAACCCAGATCTCCTCTAGCCCCCAAAGATACCTTGTCAATGGCTTTCACCCGCAAGAATGATGGATCAGAATTATGGAAGCATTTAAAATGTCTAGGGAGGGTCTTCAAATAATCATTGCTCTCAGCGTCCTTTGCTTTTTCAATGTCACGTATGTGTTCCCTTACCCGGATTCTAAATTCGCGAGTAGTCATACCCACATAAATCTTGTGGCATGGATATTCAGCCACATAGATTACTCCTTTTGTCGAGCACGTTAAAAACTGTCTGATGGTGAATTTTCGAGTCTTAGAGGAATTAAAAAATTCCTTGGACCTTTCAGTATTGAGACAGGCTTTACATTGCCCACAAGGACAGAATCCTTGGATTTGTTCACTAAAGAGTGATAAATTTTTTCTTGCTGGCTTGTACTCACTACGTACCAACAAATCCCTCAAGTTTCTTGACCTTTTGGCAATGATACATGGCCTGTCAGATATAATTTTGTTCAATACTGGGTCCGTTTGCAGAACGTGCCAATGTTTCTGGATAATGTTGGAAAAGTTTTTCCATTGATCATTATAAGGAGTAATCAATCTGACTTGGTCCGAGCGAATTTTCAAAGGTTTGGTAGAATAAAGAAGCTGGTTACGGTTGCTGTCTTTCGCCCGTCGATATCCCCGACGGATTTGCCTATGGCCGTACCCACGTTCTCTGAATCTTGTGTAGAGATCAGAGGCTTGTTGCTCAAAAGTCTCGTCTGATGAGCAGATTCTTCTTGCCCTCAAAAATTGTCCCACAGGGATACCACGAATGGTGGAGGGCAAATGTGAAGAATCCGCCCTAAGAATTGAGTTGGTGGCAGTAGGTTTGCGAAATATGTTTGTTTGTACCACGCCTTCAGGGGACACTGTGATGTCAATATCCAAAAAACTGACCCTATGCCTGTAGGCATATGTCAATTTAATATTAAGATCATTATTGTTAAGTTGACACATCAATTTTTGTAGGTCATCAGAGCTGCCATCCCATACGAACAGTACATCATCGATATACCTAATCCAGCTGAGGATGTTTTCACAGCCAGGTATGGGAGAGCTCTGAAAAATCTCACGCTCCCAGGCTCTAAGGAACAAATTAGCATATGAGGGGGCACAAGCCGCCCCCATTTCTGTCCCTTGTGCCTGTAGGAAGATTTCATCCCTAAACATAAAGATGTTATGTGTAAGGATGAACTCAAGTAGTACCATGATCAGGTCACTTAATTCAGTGTCCAGATTGCTATTATACAGGAACCAAGATGCAGTCTTGAGACCGTGTGTATGCATGATGGAGGTATATAGTGCCTCTACATCAGCTGTTACAAGTAACATTTGATCTTCTAAATGAAGTTGGTCTAATCGTCTCAAAGCTGCAGTTGTGTCCTGTATATACGAAGGAAGCGTGGCTACAATAGGTTTAAGATAAAAATCAATTACCCGACAAACCATTTCGCAAAGACTCCCATTGCCCGAGACAATTGGTCTGCCAGGCGGGTCATGAATGTCCTTATGTATCTTAGGGATGAGATATAAAGTAGGCATCCGAGGTTTTAATTTTTGTATATAATCAAAGAATTTTTTTGTAACAATGCCATTTTCATATGCTTGCTCCAAAATTTTAATCAATTCCAATTGAAACCTGTCAGATGGGTTATGGGAGAGTTTCTTGTAGCAATGGTGATCAGATAGCAATTTGTAGGCCTGTTTCTCATAAAGAAGGTTGGGCCAAATGACCAGATTTCCACTTTTGTCCGCGGCTTTCAACACACAATCATCCCATTTTCCAATTTCTTGGATAACCTCCCTCAATTGCCTGCTGTCATGATATCGAGGACCCCCAAATTTCAATTTTTCGATATCATGGGTTACCAATTTGACAAAAGTGTCCACCGCTGAACATGTATTGAGGTTGGGAAATTTACTGGACTTGTTCATGAGAGAAACAGGGAAATTGTTCGTTGGTTCAGCTTCCTGATCAGCCAGTGACTCAAGAATTGCCACAGCCGCTCTCTCCTCTTCAGTATCAAATATAAATCCCAGATTAGATTTTTCATAAAATCTTTTTAAAATGAGTTTTCGTGCAAACAAATGCACATCTTTTACCGCAGTGAAAATATCAAGAGACTGAGGAGGAGAGAACGTAAGACCCATTTCTAACACGTGTTCCTGCTGAGGTGTGAGTATATGAGTGGATAAATTGATTACCTTTGGTTGATTGCAACGCTTTTGATTGTGGTTTGGTCCATCATAATCTCGAAACGTATTTTTACCACCAAATCTTGTACGAGAGGGTCGGCCATTCTGTGTTTCATGCTCAAGCCCTGAGATGGTGCTACTGGCTACGGATGAGATGGATGACGTGGAGGAATTTCTCAGCAAAATATTCTTATCATCAGCTTTCCTATATTGCCAGCGAAAAACTCTTTTATTTTCGTAATCACTAATATCCCGCTGGTATTTTTTAGATTTAGATTTGCTGATATTTTCCTCCCATTTTTCCATCTTCTTGTCCATATCAGCAAGGAATTCTTCCAGCATTTCAGCTGGAATATCTTTCAGCATTTGTTTATGTACTTGGTCCAGCTCATGATCAATCTCTCCCAGGACATTAAGATTTCTCTCATTAATAATTTCAATGAAAGTCAGTGAACAGGACGAAGCGGCTGCCTCCCATTTTTTGTTTAGCTCTGCATCCTCCAAACCAAATGTGGGAAACAGTTGAATGCGTAGCCCCCTTGGAACAATTTTTTGTTTATGATAATTGTCCAAGGAGGCTTTGGTCCACCAAATTCTTGTTTTTTTCTGGAGCAGATTTTTATATTTTTTAAAAAGTTCTTTGTGATCAACATGTGTACTATTAAAAATACCTGCGGTACCGGGTTTAAACAATTCAGATGCTTTATCTTGCCAGGACAACATCCTGGCTTTTAGGTACATGTTCCGGAACTATATCTGTTGCAAAACAGAACATCAATATTAACAATCTAAACAGGTACCGGATAGTATCCGAACGGAGGAAATTAACCTCCACTGCCAAACTCAATCAATATAGTAACAACTAGTGTGGGATATATAAATCCAAACCACCACAAAGAGTAACTAAGGTTTAAAATATATTATATTTATTGGTATTCTTTAAAATTAAAGATATAAAAAAACAGTGGATAACCCATACCACAGATGTAGGGTGTTAAACCATGAATCATTACAAGAGATGTATATACATGCTACTACTTGGCAATATATTTGGGAGGTAAATGATACTGAATTGGGCCCTAATATGCATAGAGAGATATATATTTAACAGGTGAACAGATCAATCCACATCAAAAGATATACACATGCATAATAAATAAGAGCCCAGATTACCTTAAGCCAATGTTTGTATGAATGAAAGCATGGTAAACACCCACCGCTCCGACGATCGTTTCAACACCTTTTTCAAGGAGCGCTGCATATGGGGTGTGCATGTGTTCATTTATATAGGAGTGATGAGATTGAGTTAATCCCCCACAGCTGTGTGAAAGGAACTGCAGAGCCATGTGGCGCGCATGCCTGATGACTGCTTCCTATCAGGCAACTTCCTTCCACGGACGGTGACCAGCAAGCACTCGGTTGCTATGCAACGTGCGTGCCAGTGGTCACATGATCCGTGTGGGGAAGTGCCGGAAGTCAAAGACTTCCTGCATGCGCGACCTGTCTGCTAAAGCATCGGTAAGTATTATAACTACATTGGGGTGAATGAGTGAAGAGACTGAATGAATATTATCGCTGGAGAGTAAGATAAATATGTATATGAGAAAATGAGAGTATTTTATATATAACAGTACCAATGCGTGATATATATATAAGTGTACGGGTGCACATGTATATTATACCACTAGGGACTGAGATGTATATGAGAAGGAAAAATTTATATATAACAATGACTGCTGCATACAATATGTATGAGTGTACAAATGCATGTATATACTATATGTGCGTATATATAAATCCAAGATTGTTATATCACACAGGCCATCAAGACCCAAAACAAATATCATATATAATTATCCTATGCGCCAAGCATAGCCTAAATAAACGGGTTAATTTACAAATATTAATAAACATTCTTAAAGATATATTCTTTGGACACACATAGAGTACATACCTCAACCTCACACAATTAATCTGCAACATGCCCTAACTATTGTATCTCAAACCTACAATATACATGCAAAGTAAATTAAAAAATAAAAAAATAAAATAAATAAATAAATAAATAAATTAAAATTATCCATTGAATGTGCCAAAACCTATTAGACCCATTATGTAAATATGGATTAACAATAAAAAATTGTGTGTGTTGGGAGTGCGAAATGTAAAACAGTTACAAAAGGAAAGTGCATAGAACAAATACAAGAATGTAAATGAAATTAGTGTGTGTGTGAATAATATTAATAAGCATACACTACTGCTAAGTCATCAGGCATGCGCGCCACATGGCTCTGCAGTTCCTTTCACACAGCTGTGGGGGATTAACTCAATCTCATCACTCCTATATAAATGAACACATGCACACCCCATATGCAGCGCTCCTTGAAAAAGGTGTCGAAACGATCGTCGGAGCGGTGGGTGTTTACCATGCTTTCATTCATACAAACATTGGCTTAAGGTAATCTGGGCTCTTATTTATTATGCATGTGTATATCTTTTGATGTGGATTGATCTGTTCACCTGTTAAATATATATCTCTCTATGCATATTAGGGCCCAATTCAGTATCATTTACCTCCCAAATATATTGCCAAGTAGTAGCATGTATATACATCTCTTGTAATGATTCATGGTTTAACACCCTACATCTGTGGTATGGGTTATCCACTGTTTTTTTTATATCTTTAATTTTAAAGAATACCAATAAATATAATATATTTTAAACGTTAGTTACTCTTTGTGGTGGTTTGGATTTATATATCCCACACTAGTTGTTACTATCTTCTTGAGACTGTCTCTAGGACCAATGCTGTGTTTCAGAGGGAGTTGCCGGCGATATTCATTACTCCTAGTGAAGTCTTCAGTAAGAGCAGTAACTCCTCCTTTCTGGTGTTTGAGGACATGTGCACATTTTTCTGGAGTCGTCTAAAAGCTAAGAAATTTCCCCTGTTTGTCATTCCTTTTTGTCTGTAGAGTTCAGTGGAGATTGACTAGTGCTCCTCTCCTCCCTTCCCTACCCTTAGTCTAACGCCAGGGAAAGGGGGAAACAGCAAAAAGGCAATGGTAGTTACCAGCCAGGATGTCAAGGAACATGCACAACAGGACGCAGCGGGCCCCTTTTTGTTAGAAGGAGGTAACACGGGTGCAGAATGAAGATAACGATAAAGTAGGGACTCGCAAAATCGTGGGGACCCTTGACGGGGATTGCGACCTTACGTATTTTGGCCAAAATATTAACTAATACCTCATATGATATTTTTGCACTTTTTTATCTGACAGGACACAGCCAGGCCCATTAATGGTGACCTTGTGAATTAGGGGCTGGCACCTCTGTGATACACGGATAGGGTGCCGGGCATCCAACCTAATCGAATAGTAGGGGCGTCTAATAGGATGCTGGCTAGGCACGATGCCACATGTATGTGACCTGCACCCTATTCCAAGTTTCATCTGTGTGCAGTTTTAGTGCTAGGCAATCAGGATGAGAGGATGAGAGTGATTGTTCATTAGCATTCTGCACCTGTGTTACCTCCTTCTAACAAAAGGGGGCCTGCTGCGTCCTGTTCTGCATTTTCCTTGACATCATGGCTGGTAACTACCACTGCCTTTTCCTGTTTTCTAATTTGATTTTGGAATTTTTAAAAAAATCTGTTTACTGTTCTGGCTGGGCTCTTTGTTTTTAACGCCAGGGAAAAACAGGGCCAGGAACACTATTGGTTAAGAGCCAATATAGGGTCGATATTTGAGGCAGGGTGACACTAGACCAAACTAGGAGGTCTCCACTCCCCCCTTTCCCTAGTGTCTGGGCTCCCTTTCCCTCTTCCCTCTGTGTTGCACTAAGTCTTTCCCACACCTTGCGTGACATTATCACCGGCTGAGCACATTTTGAAAGGAGAAAAAAAAAGTAGAAAACTGACACTTAGGTTTTTTTTTTCTCTGTGTGTTTTTGGGCATGGACCTTTTTTTTTCTCTTTCTCCCTTGGTATGGGTTCAGTTGCAGAGCTCGCAGAGCGGCTGCACATGCTGTCGCTGGAGGTGAATGATGTCCGCGGTGAGGTACAGCAGCAGCATCAGCGGTTACAGGTCGCCAATGTGGGGGTCTCTGCAGGTAGGCCTGTCCAGCCTAAACCCAAAGTTTCCCTCCTAGACAGGTTTTCAGGAGGTAGGGACAATTTGTTTGTATTCAAGGAGGCATGCAAACTGTATTTCAAACTTCATCCTTACTTCTCCGGAAATGAGGAGCAACAGGTTTGAATTGTGATCGCTGTACTGCAGAGAGATCCTCAGACGTGGGGGTTTTCTTTACCGCAGGACTCGGTCTTGGCCCTCATCTATGATGACCCTTACCGAGTCTCCTTGGCTGAGTTTAGGCTATATAGCCTTCTGCAGGGGAATCGGTCAGTAGAAACGTACAGTTCGGAATTCCGTAGATGGGCAACGGATTCCAAATGGAATGACTCAGCCCTTAGAAGTCAATTTTGTGAGGGGCTTACTGAAAGGTTGAAAGATGCCTTGGCATTATATGAAACCCCTCAGTCCTTGGAGGCTGCCATGTCGTTGGCCATACATCTTGATAGACGACTTCAGGATAGACAGGTGAGACCACCTTCTCCGTGGCCTTCTTGTCGGGGTTGTGTACCTCTGTCGGGGGGAGCAGTCTGGGGTGAACCAGTACTGGGGGAGGTGTAGGAACCCATGCAGTTAGGGGGTGTCTCTGCATTATACATCTCCCTGGAGATTCGCAAGATAAAAGGTGTATGTTTTTGTTGTGGGAAAAAAGGCCATTTTGATGGGACCTGTCCTTCAATTCCTAAACAAAAGGAGACTCGATTAACTCTTGGTAGTCTGGAGTTAGATAAACAAGTGGTGCATTTGAGGCCAAACTGCAGTTCCCGCTTTGTCCTGACAGCAGAGGTGGTGCTAAACCGACAAAAATTTCTGTGTTTGTTGACAGCGGAGCCGGAGTCAGCATGCTTGATGCTGAGTTTGTGAAGACTCATGGTCTTGCTTGCTGTACTTTAGATAAACCTATTTCCATTTTTGCCATCGACTCGGCGTCACTTGCACAGAAAGCATTTACTCAGATTGTACATAATGTAAAACTGAGGGTGGGGTCAGTTCATCGTGAAATTATTCCTTGCTATGTCCTGGACAATCTTCCTACACCGATTGTTTTGGGTATTCCGTGGCTTGTTAAACATAAGCCATTGATGGACTGGCAAGCGGGGAAATTATTGAATAGGGAGATTACTGCCATGCAAATTGTTTAGATATTTCCCTTGCTACTGTCTCTACAGAAATATTACCTGCTTTTCTGTCTGGTTTTGAGGATGTTTTTTCTGAGAGGGGGAGTCAGGATTTTCCTCCTCATCGTGTTTAAAACTGTCCTATTACCTGACCCCCGGTGCTAAACTACCGAAATCCAGACTGTATAATCTTTCTGGCCCTGAGAGATAAGTCATGAAGGATTTCATTGTGGAGAGTCTGAAGAAGGGACAAGAATCCTCTGATTCCTGATTTGTTCAGCCAGGTTGTGGGAGCTTAGGTATTCTCCAAGTTGGATCTAAGGGGAGCCTACAATCTGGTTAGAGTCAGAGAAGGGGACGAATGGAGTTTGGTTATGTCTTTTGGTTTGACTAATGCACCTGCGGTATTCCAGCATTTCATAAATGATATTTTTAATTGTTTGGTGGGGCGGTTTGTGGTGGTCTATCTGGACGATATTTTGGTTTACTCACCAGATTTTGAAACTCATCGGGGGCATGTTAAGCAGGTTCTTCAGATATTAAGGGACAACAAACTTTATGCCAAACTGGAAAAATGTGTTTTTGCTGTTCAGGTGGTGCAGTTTTTGGGGTACTTGTTGTCGTCTTCAGGTTTTCAGATGGATCCGGAGAAGATCCGTGCAGTCCTTGATTGGGAACGTCCCGAGAACCTGAGGGCTTTACTAATTTTTACTGGAAATTCATCCAAAATTACTCTGTAATTGTGAAACCCCTTACTGACATGACTAAGAAGGAGTTTGATTTTTCCAAATGGTCGGATGCCTCAGTCCAGGTTTTTTCTTCTTTAAAGAACTGTACCTATACTCAGTCAACCCGATGTTTCCCAACCCTTTATGTGGATGTTGGTGCGTCGGATTTCGGGATTGGGGCTGTGTTGTCTCAGGGTCCGTCCCCTGGTAAATGGCGTCCATGTGCCTTCTTTTCTAAAAAAATTGTCTTCGGCTTAGAGAAATTATGACGTGGGTAATAGGGAACTTTTGGCGATCAAATTGGCGTTCGAAGAATGGCGACATTGGTTGGAAGGGGCTGTCCATCCTGTTACTGTTATTACTGACCATAAGACCCTGTCATATCTCCAGTCAGCTAAACATCTCAAACCTAGGCAAGTCAGATGGTCCCTGTTTTTTAATTAGGTTCAATTTTGATGTCACTTTTCATCCACGGGTCAAAAATGTCAAGAGTGATGCTTTGTCCCGGAGCTTTCCTGGTGGTGGTGAACATGAGAACCCTGTCCCAACATTAGAGAAAGGGGTAGTCATTTTGGCACTGTATTCTGAACTGGAGGGTGTGGTGTTGGAGGCTCAGGGGGACACTCCTGCCTCCTGCGCTTCAGGAAGGTTATTTGTACCATTAAATCTGCACCACAAAGTAATTAAAGAGCATTATAACTCTGTGCTTTCTGGGCATCCAGGTGGTAAGGCAACCGCGGACCTCCTCTCTCATTGTTATTGGTGGCCGGGGTTACATCAGGATGTGATTGAACACGTAGCTGCTTGTAGTATTTCCGCGCGTTCTAAGGTTTCGCATACCCGTCCATCTGGTACTCTTCTTCCGCTACCTATCCCTAGTAGGTCATGGACACACTTGTCCATGGATTTTATTACTGACCTACCAGTTTCTGCAGTCAAAACGGTGGTTTTGGAGGTAATAGATAGGTTCAGTAAAATGGTTCCCTTTGTCACATTGCCTGCACTTCCAAATGCCAAGACAGATGTTCATAAATGAGATTGTGAAGCTTCACGGGGTTCCCTCCGATGTGGTGTCAGATTGGGGGACCCAGTTTGTTTCCAAGTTCTGAAAGGCATTCTGTTCTCGACTGGGGGTGCAGCTGTCCTTTTCTTCTGCCTTTCACCCTCAGTCGAATGGTCAGAGCGAGCGTGTCAATCAGAATTTGGAGACCTACTTCAGGTGTTTCATCTCCGAAAATCAGGAGGATTGGGCATCTTACTTACCGCTGGCAGAATTTGCCATTAATAATCATCGTCAAGAATCCGCTGGCAGGTCACCGTTCTTCGGTGCATACGTTTATCACCCACAGTTTGGTACCTTTAGTGGGGGAGGAGCTTCAGGAGTTCCTGAGGTGGAATGGTATGCTTTGTCGCTTTCCTCGGTATGGCAGGGTGTTCTGAGTAATTTAAAGATCATGGGAGACAGGTATAAACATATGGCTAACAGAAAATGCTTGCCAGGTCTGGACCTGAATGTAAATAACCTTGCGTGGTTGTCTACCAGGAATATAAGATTGAAAGTTCCTTCTTGGAAACTGGGACTTAGGTTTATTGGTCCCTATAAAATAAACCGCCATCATTAACCCAGCAGCGTTTCGTCTTGAAGTTCCTCAGGCCCTTAAGGTCCACAATGTGTTCTACAGGCCCTTACTCAAAAAGTATATGGAACCTCTTGAGCCCTCACCTCTACCACCGCCCCCAGTAATAGTTGATGGTAATCTGTGTTGCACAGCTTCTGGATACCCACAGTTGCAGTAGAAACTTCACAGAGCAGAGTACTTGGGATAACAAGGTATTACTTCTCAGAACATGAGGTAAAGGAAAAAACGCACAGTCACACAGTACTGCACCAGGAAGTAAGAACAAAACAGAAAATACAAGAGAGATTTTTTTTCTTTTTACAATACAGTAAACAAGGAAACTTTACACAACATCGCCATCTACTGTCAGATCAGCATAAAGTCCTCCTTCACACAAACAAAGAAGTCCACAACTGTTGCATATACCAACAATCTGGAGTTTCAAATTTCAAGGATTGTACATTCTTGTCTCCAACGTCGTTCTCTACAATACTTGGTGCACTGGAAAGGCTATGGTCCAGAGGAGAGTATGTGGGTTTCAGCGTCAGAGGTGAACGCTCCCAGGTTGGTTCGATCATTCCACACCTCTTATCCTGAGAAACCCGGTCCTGAGTGTCCGGAGGCCACTCGTAGAGGAAGGGGTACTGTCACGGGTGTGTCAGAGGTGACAGACAGTCGCCCTACAGTTGTTCGCAGGAGATCTCCACATTTGGCATTATACACATTTTCTTGAGGTTTTCTCTAGGACCCAGCGGCTACCTGGCCTGGGTGTATAAATACCTTCTGTGTTTCAGAGGGAGTTGCCGGCGATATTCATTACTCCTAGTGAAGACTTCAGCAACAGCAGTACTTCCTCTTCTCTGGTGTTTGAGGACATGTGCATATTTGTTTGGAGTCATCTAAAAGCTAAGCAATTTGCCCTGTTTGTCCCTCCTTTTAGTCTTTTGAGTTCAGTGGAGATCGGCTAGTGCTCATCTCCTCCCTTCCCTAGCCTGAGTCTAACGCCAGGGAAAGACAGGGCGAGGAACGCGTGCGGCAATTGGTTAAGAGCCAATACAGGGTCGATAGTTGAGGCTGGGTGACACTAGACCAGACTAGGAGGTCTCCACTCCCCCCTTTCCCTAGTGTCTGGGCTCCCTTTCCCTCTTCCCTCTGTTTTGCACTAAGTCTTTCCCACACCTTGCGTGACACTGGGTTAGTTGAGCTCCAATCAGCTCCCTGATCCAATGTACAGAGATGTACTCATGCTGCTGATGTCACTGCAGCGCGATGAGGTCAACTCATCACCCTACTGATGTCATTGCAGAGCACCATGAAGAAGGAAAAGCCAAATCTTGCAGCAGGTAATGACTCATAGAGACAAATATACTCGGGGGTGCCTTGGTATGGAGAATGGGGTGGGGGCCTTGGTATGGTGAATGTGATGGTCCTTAGTATGGAGAATGGGGTGAGGGCCTTAGTATGAGAATAGGGAGGAGGGCTCGATAATAGAGAAAGGGTAGCATGAGGGTGTTCGCTATGGAGAAGGGGTAGCATGAGGGGGCTCAGTATGGAGAAGGGGTAACATGGGAGGCTCATAAAAGAAAATGGGATAGCATGGGCAGGCTCAGCATGAAGAATGGGGTAGTGTGGGGGCCTCAATGTGGAGAATAATGTAGCATGAGGGGCTTGGTAAGGAGAATAGGGTAGCATGGGGGCTTGGTATGGAGAAGAGGTAGTATGAGATGAGAAAGCTTGATATGGAGAAGGTATATCATAGTGGGGTTTGTCATGGAGAATGTGGTAGCATGGGGAGGCTTGGCATGAAGAATGGGGTAGCATGAGGGGGCTCGGTAAGGAGTATAGAGTTGCATGAGGGGGCTCGGTATGGAAAATGGGGTAGCATGGGGCCTCGGTATGGAGACTGGGATAGCATGAGGGAGTTCTGTATGGAAAATGGGGTAGCAGGGGTAGTATTCAGGTGGCATTATAATGACAATGTCATTTTTAATGGTACTATTTCTGGAAAAATCATCATGGAGTCAGGTACTTATATCTAATGTGCATTTACATTGGTCAGTTTCAGCCTTTAAATGATCGCTGATCTGCTATATGAAGCCAATCGGCAGTCCCATAATAACCTGTTTAGACAGGATGTCATTTTGCTTTCATGTGCACAGAACGAATATTAACATGATCATCCTGTGCACAAAGAAAAGCACTCTTCTCAGCAGTACATGTGTACAAAGGACATTTAAACGGAGTGGTTCACTCCCAAAATGCCAATTAATTTGCTTACACATTTCTATTGGAGACATAGCCCAGGTTATAATTTATTATTTCATGTTTTAGATGCAAATGAGGGCTCTTATGTGCACCCTTGGCTTGGCTAATTATGTCTTCTTAGATCATTACACCCTACCATTTTCAAATTAAAGTCAGTCCCTTTTCTTGATTGACAGAGTTCCATTGGTAATGCTGCAATATCGTACTCATTAATGTGCAGAAACTCTGAATAATATCCTTTGCTTCTATGATCAAAAAGTAGAATAAATAAAGTCCACGTCTCCTTTATACACGGAAAGCAGGGGCGTACATAGAAGTCATGGGGCCCCATAGCAGAAGCTCTAATTGGGCCCCCCCCCCTACAAAAAATAAATATTTGTCTATGTCACAGAAGAGCAGCTCTCATAACTTTCCAGCCTTTAGGCTGTGTGCACACAATGCGTTTTTAATGCGTTTCCGCAGCGTTTTTGCAGCTGCGGAAACGCTGCGGAAACACATTAAAAACGCATGGTAGAAGGGCAGCAATGTTCCCAATGATAATCCGCATGTGCTGTACCCATGCTGCGGATTTTTCTGCAGCGTTTATGCTGCGCTCAAAAATCCGCAGCATGTCCATTAATTTTTCGGAAACGCGGCGTTTTTGCCGCCATTGACTTGCATTAGAACGCGCCAATACCGCAAGACTGCATTTGTACTTGCGTTATTGGCGCATTCTAATGTGCGGATGGTACCCGGGTGTGGAGGAGAGGAGACTCTCCTCCACACCCAGGTACCATTAAAAAGCTGTAAAAACAAGAATAAAATAAAAAATAAGATATATTCACCTTCCGACGGCCCCCGGTCTCCTTCCCTCTGCTTGCGTGCAAGACTGAAGAGTGAGAAATGCAGCAGCTACTGGTACATTTCCCCATCCTCGTATGTGTGGCCCCCTCAATCCCACAATCCCTGGTATGTGTGGCCCCCACAATCCCTGGTATGTGTAGCCTCCTCAATCCCCCAATCCCTGGTATGTGTGGCCCCCTCAATCCCACAATCCCTGGTATGTGTGACCCCCTCAATCCCACAATCCCTGGTATGTGTGACCCCCTCAATCCCACAATCCCTGGTATGTGTGGCCCCCTCAATCCCACAATCCCTGGTATGTGTGGCCCCCTCAATCCCACAATCCCTGGTATGTGTCGCCTCCTCAATCCCCCAATCCTGGTAAATGTGGCCTCCTCAATCTCCAAATCCTGGTACGTGTGGCCTCCTCAATCCCCAAATCCTGGTACGTGTGGCCTCCTCAATCCCCAAATCCTGGTATGTGTGGCCTCCTCAATCCCCAAATCCTGGTATGTGTGGCCTCCTCAATCCCCAAATCCTGGTATGTGTGGCCTCCTCAATCCCCAAATCCTGGCATGTGTGGCCTCCTCAATCCCCAAATCCTGGTATGTGTGGCCTCCTCAATCCATGTATCCTGGTATGTGTGGCCTCCTCAACCCCTCAATCACTGCACACATAAAACAATAAACACTTATACTCACCTTCCTTCCTCACCTCTGCTCCAGCAGCTCATGTCGGCATCTGAGCTGCACGCGCTCTCAGAAGCTGAGGTGAGCTGCTGCTGCTGCTGGCACATTCACTCCTCTCCACGCCGAGACTATGGGCGTGGAGAAGCTTGAATATGCTTTCTCTTTAGCGGCGGGCAGGCACTGACAGCAGGAGCCGGGGCTCAGCGCTCCTCCGTGCCCGCTACTAAAGAGAATGAATATTCCGTCTTCTCCACGCCCATGGGAGTGGAGAAGAGGGAATATTCATGTACCTTTAGCAGCGGGCACACGTGGTAGCTGCAGCAGCGGCTACTGTGTGTGCTCCGCTCCTCCACTGCCGCAACCCGCTCCTCTGCCGCTGCAACCTCCTACTTACCTATCCTCCTCGCTCCCACGCTGCTTGGGAGCACGGGCCCCCTCCAGCCACGCGCCCCATAGCAGTGGCGTAGTCTGCCGCCATTGGCGGTACGCCACTGACAGAAACTGTACATGTGACTCCATGCTTCAGAGAGACGAACCCTTTGAATATTTACTCCTCTAATAAGCTCACGTTTATTACGTTTTCTCGAATCAGATTGATATATTGGGTTGTGCACGCGTCTTCTTGTGCAAAGTGGCTTCGGAGATAAGTGGCAGTTATTTCAGAGGCCATGGACTAACACCCGTCTTCTTCTCTTTTCACACAGGTACATGCTCTTCTCCTGCACAATTCCTCTGCCTGCTGTATATGCCGCCATCTAATGCTCTGCTCTCCTGATTCAACTCACTGGTAGAATTCTCTGCTTGATATTTCTACTTTATCTGTCCCATTCCACTCAATACTCACATATGTCTGTCCTATCCCCACTGTAGATTTTATCTGATGTTTAGAGGTGCCAAACTGCAGAGCCTACAGAGTCCTAGCTCTGTGTTTGATCACCCAGCCATCTCCTGGTGAGATGACCAGCTGCTAATTTAGCCACAAGCAGCTCCCACAATGCCCCTCACCTGATGGTTTAGTGTGCCCTCTATATTTAGAAGATCTTTAAGGGGTGCACACGTGCTGGGTTGTGCACCGTCTTCTTGTGCAAAGTGGCTTCGGAGATAAGTGGCAGTTATTTCAGAGGCAGTTAGTCAGGGCAGGAGTCAGGTAACCAACACTTTGACCACTTACTCTCTTTTAACTATGTTTCTGTTAGCTCTCACTTTTTCCTCTATAGTCCTCCACTTTCTAGTAACCCCTCAAATCCCTACACCTAGTAAGAAACTCTTCATCTCTCCCTCCATCCTCCCCATTCATCTCACCTCCTCCTCCGAATTATTCCTCAAAATTCAATCCTGGATCTCCAAACACAGACAGCCACCTCATGCTCTCTCTTGCTCCCACCTGCTAACACCTTCTCTGCTCCTCCTCACTGCTGGAGATATCTCTCCAAATCCTGGTCCTCCTCGCCATATCCCCACAGTTACTTCTACCTCCTATCCACGACCTTCCACAAACTGTCGCAACCCTTCTAACCTCATACCCATCCAACTAATCCCCACTTCCTTAGTTGCTCTAACAGGAGCTCTATGGAACGCTCGCTCCGTCTGCAACAAACTTTCCTACATCCACGACCTTTTCATTACTAACAAACTTTCGTTCCTCGCCATCACCGAAACCTGGCTCACCCCCTCTAACACACCCACACCCCCCGCCCCAATGGCAAACATGGCGGAGGCGTAGGTTTTCTCCTGTCAGATACCTGCGTTTTCACCCAAATATCACTGCCACCCTCTGTTATACTCCCCTCTTTTGAGGTGCACTGTGTGCGCATCTATTCCCCCTCTGACCTCTAACTGGCCGTCATTTACCGACCCCCAGGGCTAGCCACCACTTTCTTAGACCACTTCACCACCTGGCTGCTTCACTTCCTTTCCACTGACATCCCCACTATCATAATGGGTGACTTCAACATCCCCATTGACACTTCCCACTCATCTGTCTCTAAGCTCCTATTCCTCACTTCCTCCTTCGGCCTTGCTCAATGGTCTTCGGCAGCTACTCATAAAGATGGCCACACACTGGACCTCATCTTCACCCGCCTCTTTTCCCTATCTAACCTCTCTAACTCACCCCTCCCTCTCTCTGACCATAACCTCCTCACATTCTCTACCCTCTCCTGTCCAGGTGCACAATCCCCACTCCACAAACTTACACACGCTCGCAGAAATCTCAAACACCTTGACCTACACTCACTCTCTGAATCCCTCCTCCCTCTTGCAGACATAAATTCCTTACACAATGCAGATGTTGCTGCAGCTTCATATAACACTACATAACACCACAATAGCTGCAGCTCTCGACTCGATCGCCCCTCTCACACATACCAAATCTCGCACAATCAACAGGCAACCCTGGCACACCAAACTTACTAAAGAACTGCGACGGGCCTCCAGGGTTGCGGAGCAGAGATGGAAAAGGTCTCACTCCATCGAGCACTTCATCGCATTCAAACAATCCCTCACTATTTTCAAGTCCGCACTCACTACAGCGAAACAATCCTACTTCTCATCTCTCATATCCTCCCTATCTCACAACTAGAGATGAGCGGTGTTCGACTAGAACTGTTCGCCAATCTCAAATTTGAGCTGTTTTGGGCGGTATTGGACGAGCTCGAACGATTTGCAAAAAATTTGGCTGTTCGAGGTTATGTTCGATAACTGTTCGTGCACCAAAAGCGTGTCCTGCATGTCTGGCGCTATTTTTGAGCACCAATCATGCAGGGATTGTCTGCCACTCACTGTAATGCCACAGCCATGGTTGTTGTGGCATTACAGTGATTGCCCAAATCGATGGGAACAGTGCCCACAGTGAAACATGAAAAGCCGGCAATTCAGCAGCGGCATACACCGGTACCCGACAATTTAGAACAGAAAGAATAGAGAATCACACATAGATTAGATAGATAGAAACATGTCAGTCACATATATATGAAGTACAGTGACAGTGTTGCTTACTGTACTTGTCATTTAGTGTAAAGGATTTATTAAAAAAAATAATAGTGTTTTCATGCACCGTCTCTTTAAAAAAGCCGGCCGGCATTTCAGCAGCGATACCTGACAATTTAGAATAGAAGGAATAGAGAATCACAAATAGATTAGATAGATAGAAACATGTCAGTCACATATACAGTATATGAAGTACAGTGACAGTGTTGCTTACTGTACTTGTCATTTAGTGTAAAGGATTTATTAAAAAAAATAATAGTGTTTTCATGCACCATCTCTTTAAAAAAGCCGGCCGGCAATTCAGCAGCAGTACCTGACAATTTAGAATAGAAGGAATAGAGAATCACACATAGATTAGATAGATAGAAACATGTCAGTCACATATATATGAAGTACAGTGACAGTGTTGATTACTGTACCTGTCATGTAGTGTTAAAATAAAGGATTTATTTAAAAAAAAATTGGCGTTTGGTTCCCCATAATTTTAGGCTCTAGCGGATGTTAAGCAGACGGCTGGGGCAGATGTTTGAAGCCTGGGAAGGGGGTAATACCCACGGAGCTTCCCAGGCTACTAATATCAGCCCCCAGCTGAATACCTAGCCTTTACTAGCTATTAAAATGGGGGACCCCCCAAAAAAAATGACGTGGGGTTCCCCCTATTTTAATAGCTAGCAAAGGCTAGGCAGACAGCTTAATAGCCCAGGAAGGGTGCCATGAATATTGGCCCCCTCCCAGGCTAGAAACATCGGCCATCAGCCGTCCCAGAAATGGCGCATCCATAGGATGCGCCAATTCTGGCACTTAGCCTCGCTCTTCCCACTGCCCTGTAGCGGTGGCAGTGGGGTAATAGGGCTGGGGTTGATGTCAGCTTATAATGCCAGCTGACATCAAGCCCAGGTTAGTAATGGAGAGGCGTCTACAAGACACCCCCATTACTAACCCCATAGTCAAAGTTAAAAGAAAACACAAACACCCAGAATAAAGTCCTTTAATTGAAATAAAGACACAATACTTTATTGTTCTAAATTAAACCATACTTACCATCACGCCCATTCCAGCTGAAGCCAACGATCTCCTGCAATAAAAGTAAAATAATAAAGCAACATCATCCTTACCTTTCCATGGTTCCCACGACAGCTTCAGCTCTGCTACATCGAGATGACGGGCTGGACCGCAGCAGAACGCTGCCATTTAGCTTGCCATGCCGCACACACTGAGAAGCGCAGGCATGCTTGCGCTCCTCAGTGTCTCGCTGTGACGGCATAAAAATGAGACGAGTTCATGTCCAATGAACTCGGCTCACCTCATGCACGTCACTGACAGCGTGGGAGAATTCTCATGCTGAAGCGCTGAGTGCAGGAGAATTTTCCCACGCTGTCAGTGACGTGTCTGGCCGGCGGCCGCGACCAATCAGCAGAGCCGGGTTTAAATTTGACGCCAATACTGCTGATTGGTCGTGGCCTGCAACCGCGTCCAGTCAGCCGAGCAGGGTTTAAATTTGGCGCCAATACTGCTGATTGGTCGCGGACGGCGATCGCGACTAATCAGCAGAGCGGTGTTTAAATTTTGCGGCAATATTGCTGATTGATCTCGGCCAGCGACCGCGATCAATCAGCAGAGCGGTGTTTAAATTTGGCGCCAATAATGCTGATTAGTCGCGGCTGGCATCCGCGACCAATTAGCAGAGCGGGGTTTAAATTTGGTGCCAATCTCGCTGATTGGTCGTGGCTGGAGTCCGCGACCAATCAGCAGAGCGGTGTTTAACTTTAGCGCCAAGATCACTGATTGGTCGCGTGCAGAGAGCGCGACCAATCAGCGAATCGTATTGGTGAGGACCGGGGAGCGCCGCTGCCTGTGCGGATACTTCCGCTGCGAGAAGCCGGGAGATGAGCGACTGCTCGCAGCAGAAGTATCTCGACCCGCAGTGCCGTTCCCCGGTCCTCCCTTGACACCCTAGCCGTTGATGTCCCCACAGTATCCGCATGATGTTATAAAGATCCGGACATTTCTGTTAAAAATCGCTGATTGGTCGCTGGCGCTGTCCGCGACCAATCACCGATTTGGGCGCCAAATTTAAATATCGGCCGCGACCAATCACCGATCTTGGCTCCACATTTAAACACCGCTGTGCTGATTGGTTGCCAACGCTGGGCGCGACCAATCACCGATTTTTGCGCCACATTTAAATAGCGTCCGCGAAAAAATCAGTACAGCGGTGTTTAAATGTGGAGCCAAGATGGGTGATTGGTCGCGGCCGATATTTAAATTTGGCGCCCAAATCGGTGATTGGTCGCGGGCAGCGCCAGCGACCAATCAGCGATTTTTAACACAAATGTCTGGACCTTTGTAACACCATGCGGATACTGTGGGGACATCAGCGGCTAGGGTGTGAAGGGAGGACCGGGGAGCAGCGCTGCGGGTCGGGATACTTCTGCTGTGAGCCCCCGCTCATGTCCCTGGTTCTCGCAGTGGAAGTATCCGCACAGGCAGCGCCGCTGACATCCATGCGGCTAGGGTGTGAAGGGAGGACAGGGGAGCGGCGCTGACATCCAATTGGTCGCAGCCGCTATTTAAATGTGCCGCACAAATCGGTGATTGGTCGCGGTCTTGACCCGCGACCAATCACTGATCTTGCCAAAGTTAAACACTACTGTGCTGATTGGTCGCGGACGCTGCCCGCGACCAATCACCGATTTGTGCGCCAAATTTAAATATCGGCCGCGACCAATCACCGATCTTGGCTCCACATTTAAACACCGCTGTGCTGATTGGTCGCGGCCGATATTTAAATGTGGCGACCAAATCGGTGATTGGTCGCGGGCAGCGTACGCGACCAATCAGCACAGCGGTGTTTAACTTTTGCGGTAAGATCAGTGATTGGTCGGGTCCGAAGACCGCGAAAAATCATCGAATCGTCTTGGTGAGGACCGGGGAGCGGCGCTGCCTGTGCGGCTACTTCCGCTGCGAGAACCCGAGACATGAGCGGGCGCTCGCAGCAGAAGTATCTCGACCCGCAGCGCCGCTCCCCGGTCCTCCCTTCTGCATGGAGGTCAGCGACGCCGGCGGTCCTTCCGCTGCTACCGGCCGGGAGATGAGCGCCTCGCGCCGCTCATCTCCCGGCTGCATCTCCGTCCCGCAGATGGGTCCGGCGGTCGGGGTCCTTCTGCTGTTACCAGCCGGGAGATGAGCGTCTCGCGCCGCTCATCTCCTGGCTGCATTGCTGCTGAGCTCCTTCCCGCAGATGAGCCGCTAACGGCCGCCATCTTTTTTCAGAAATTCCGCGGCGCTGATTGGCCGCTGCCGGACCAATGAGCGACGTGGGATTTCCTGGACAAACAGACAGACAGACAGACAGACGGGATAAGACAATTATATAGTAGATAATTTAAAAAAAAAGGGCTTCTCTATATTGTTGTGTCCGGCCATGTACAAATAGGCAGCTGGTGGTTGGGGGCTGCCCGTTCCTGCCTGCTGTACCTGGCTGGACACAAATATAGTGCGAAGCCCCACGTCAATTTTTTTTTAATTATTTCATGAATTTCCTGAAATAATTTAAAAAAATTGACGTGTTGCTTCGCACTATATTTGTGTCCAGTCAGGTACAGCAGGCAGGAACGGGCTGCCCCAAACCACCAGCTGCCTATTTGTACCTGGCCGGACACAACAATATAGGGAAGCCCTCTTTTTCTTAATTATTTCATGAATTTCATGAAATAATAAAAAAAAAAATACGTGGGGCTTCGCCCTATTTTTGTGTCCAGCCAGGTACAACTAGGCAGCTGGGGGCTGGAATCCGCAGCACTGGGAGGCCCAAGCTTTCTGGGCCCCACCCACTGCAAATTGCAGTCCGCAGCCACCCCGGAAAATGGCGCGTTCATAGAAGCGCCATCTTCTGGCGATGTACCCAACTCATCCAGGGCCCTGGTGCGGTGGCTCACTGGGTAATAAAGGGGTTAGGGCCAGCTTGGTATTATCAGCTGGCCCTAAGCCCGAAATTCATGGGGTCACGCCAATATTAGACATGACCACCATGAATTTCTAGTAAAGTATTAAAAAAAAACACAACACCCAGAATAAAGTCCTTTAATTGAAATAAACACACAATTCTTTATTGTTCTAAATGAAACCATACTTACCATCACGCCCATTCCATCTGAAGCCAACGATCTCCTGCAATAAAAGTAAAATAATAAAGCAACATCATCCTTACCTTTCCATGGTTCCCAGGACAGCTTCAGCTCTGCTACATCGAGATGACAGGCTGGACCGCAGCAGAACGCTGCCATCCAGCCTGTCATCCCCCAGACACTGAGAAGCGCAGGCATACTTGCACTCCTCAGCGTCTCGCTGTGACGGCATCCAGATGAGACGAGTTCATGTCCAATGAACTCGGCTCACCTCATGCACGTCACTGACAGCGTGGGAAAATTCTCCTGCACTCAGCGCTTCAGCGTGAGAATTCTCCCACGCTGTCAGTGACGTACATGAGGTGAGCTGAGTTCATTGGATATGAGCTCACCTCATGCACGTCACTGACAGCGTGGGAAAATTCTCACGCTGAAGCGCTGAGTGCAGGAGAATTTTCCCACGCTGTCAGTGACGTGCATGAGGTGAGCTGAGTTCATTGTCGGCTCATCTGGATGCCGTCACAGCCAGACACTGAGGAGCGCAAGCATGCCTGCGCTTCTCAGTGTCTGCGGGATGACAGGCTGGATGGCAGCTTTCTGCTGCGGTCCAGCCTGTCATCTCGATGTAGCAGAGCTGGAGCTGTCGTGGGAACCATGGAAAGGTAAGGATGATGTTGCTTTATTATTTTACTTTTATTGTAGGAGATCGTTGGCTTCAGCTGGAATGGGCGTGATGGTAAGCATGGTTTAATTTAGAACAATAAAGAATTGTGTGTTTATTTCAATTAAAGGACTTTATTCTGGGTGTTTGTGTTTTTTTTAACTTTGACTATGGGGTTAGTAATGGGGGTGTCTTATAGACGCCTCTCCATTACTAACCTGGGCTTGATGTCAGCTGGCATTATAAGCTGACATCAACCCCAGCCCTATTACCCCACTGCCACCGCTACAGGGCAGTGGGAAGAGTGAGGCTAAGTGCCAGAATTGGCGCATCCTATGGATGCGCCATTTCTGGGATGGCTGACGGCTGGTGTTTCTAGCCTGGGAGGGGGCCAATATTCATGGCACCCTTCCTGGGCTATTAATATCAGCCCCCAGCTGTCTGCCTAGCCTTTACTAGCTATTAAAATAGGGGGGACCCCACGTCATTTTTTTGGGGGGGTCCCCCATTTTAATAGCTAGGAAAGGCTAGGTATTCAGCTGGGGGCTGAAATTAGTAGCCTGGGAAGCTCCGTGGGTATTACCCCCTTCCCAGGCTTCAAACATCTGCCCCAGCCGTCTGCTTAACCTCCGCTAGAGACTAAAATTATGGGGAACCCCACGCCAATTTTTTTTTTAATAAATCCTTTATTTTAACACTAAATGACAAGTACAGTAACCAACACTGTCACTGTACTTATTATATATGTGATTGACATGTTTATATCTATCTAATCTATGTGTGAAGCTCTATTCTTTCTGTTCTAAATTGACGGGTACCGCTGCTGAATTGCCGGCCGGCTTTTTTAAAGAGACGGTGCACGAAAACACTAATATTTTTTTTAATAAATCCTTTACACTAAATGACAAGTACAGTAACCAACACTGACACTGTACTTCTTATATATGTGACTGACATGTTTCTATCTATCTAATCTATGTGTGATGCTCTATTCCTTCTTGTCTAAATTGTCGGGTACCGGTGTATGCCGCTGCTGAATTGCCGGCCGGCTTTTTTAAAGAGAGCGTCTTCTGAGCAGTTTGTCAGCTTTTGGACACCTTTGAAGGTGTTTTATATGTGTTTCTATGTGTTTTTGTTTGCCTGCCATTGGTTTTAATGGTGTTCGACGGTGTTCTAAGGTGTTCGACGAACAGTTCCTCGAACATCCCGGTGTTCGACGAACCGAACCGAACCCGAATACTACGGGGGTGGCTCAACACTACTCACAACTCTAAACAGCTATTTAACACTTTCACGGCTTTCAGTATCACCTCTATGCTGATAACACACAGATCTACCTCTCTGGACCCGATATCTCCTCCCTACTAACCAAAATCCAACAATGTCTGTCCGCCATCTCATCCTTCTTCTCTGCCAGATTTCTAAAACTCAACATGGATAAAACAGAGTGCATCATCTTTCCACCCTCTCATTCATATCCCCCATCTGACCTATCCATCAACATCAATGGCTGTTCACTGTCCCCAGTCCCACAAGCTCGCTGCCTTGGGGTAACCCTGGACTCTGATCTCTCGTTCAAACCACATATCCAAGCCCTTTCCACTTCCTGCCAACTCCAACTCAAAAATATTTCCCGGATCCGTGCATTCCTCAGCAAAGACTCTGCAAAAAACACTAGTGCATGCCCTCATCATCTCCCGCCTTGACTACTGCAACCTCCTGCTCTGTGGCCTCCCTTCCAACACTCTTGCGCCCCTCCAATCTATCCTAAACTCTGCTGCTCGACTAATCCACCTGTACCCCCGCTATTCCCCGACCTCCCCCCTCTGTCAATCCCTTCACTGGCTCTCCATTGCCCAGAGAATCCTACTTCAAAACCCTAACCATGGCATACAAAGCCATCCACAACCTGTCTCCTCCATACATCTGTGACCTAGTCTCCTGGTACTTACCTGCACGCAACCTCCGATCCTCACAAGATCTCCTTCTCTACTCCCCTCTTAACTCCTCTTCCCACAATCGTATACAAGATTTCTCCCGTGCATCCCCCCTACTCTGGAACTCTCTACCCCAACACATCAGACTCTCGCCTACCATGGAAGCCTTCAAAAGAAACCTGAAGACCTACCTCTTCCGACAAGCCTACAACCTGCAGTAACCACCACTCCACCACATTACTGCATGGCCTCCTCTACCCCCACCTACTGTATCCTCACCCATCCCTTGTAGAATGTTAGCCCTCGCGGGCAGGGTCCTCGCTCCTCCTGTACCAGTCGCTGACTCGTTTTGTTAAGATTATGTAAATGTTTTTGCTATGTATATCCCTATCACATGTAAAGCGCCATGGAATAAATGGCACTATAATAATAAATAATAATAATAATATATTGATGGGCATAAACAATTTGATCTTTCAACTTTTCTCCCAAAAACCGCAGAATTTCTAAAGTAGACCAATGTGTATCCAGGTGCCGGTGGAGCAGATGCCAAGAAGCTGACAGGACCTTGTCATGTTGTTGAGTGGAAAAAGCTTCAAGAATATGGTTTGGGAGATCACTGAGGCCTGCTATATACAAATTCAGTCCATGTAACTCTTCTAACAGTTTGGAGGGAAGCTGAGCTTTCATGTGCTCATAGGGATGAGCTAGTGAACTTTCTGTCTGTTTTGAGGAATCCAAAAACCTGTATAAAAATACTTAATGTAGAATCTTTATGCACTGATTTCTGATTTCTTCAGCCTCATTGTGAATGTTATTAACTTGTCCAAAGTCAAAAGAAACAGGCTTTGCTTATCTTTCAGGTGCATTTATTTTTTGCCACAGCAATCCACGCAGGAGATAGGTGGATTCCACAACGGCAGTCCCAGTCACCCACTGAAAGCCAAAAACCTCTACGTTGTCGGCCGGGAATGGATCAAGCTTCAATAAGAGCCTCTGTAAGCAGTCAGCCAGCACCTTTTAAAGAGGTCTAGTGCTAATCAGTCCAGAACCCTGAAGGACCAACTGCGGATGCATCTACAGTAGTGATGAGTGAGCGTGCTCACAACTGCTCGGTACTCGCCTGGACATCTCACTGTTTGAAATGCTCGGCGAGTACTTTCTGGATGCTCGGGCGGGAGCTCGAGTCCCCGCCCTGGATGTTTGACACTATTTAAACAGCAAGTAAACATATGGGGATTGCCTGCCAGTCACTGAAATGCAGCAGCCATGTTGGTTGTGGCATGACAGTGATAGCATCATCAGGTCTATATAAGAACCTCTGACCCTATGCTCGTCACAGTGTACCATTTAGACAGGCAGAGTAGGGAGAGCTGCAGCTGAGTGATGGAGAGAATTGGCGGTTTATTTAGTGAAGTATTCCACAGAAATATGTATCTAAACTGACAGACCTTCTAATAACTAATCCAGATGCATATCAATCCTGGTCATAGCAGGAGTAAGGCAGGCATAGTTTGTGGACAGCGTATAGAATAGAATATGGTCCATTGCACGTTCTGTCTGCTGCTATTACTGATATCCATAGCTCTAGATATCAGGGCTAACATTCTTTTTGCTCTTAATCATAATTATTTGCTTGAAAAGAAATATAATGCACCATTTTTACTGTTCCATTTGCTTGTTAGCAGCATTCAGCCAGATTTGTTTGATATTAGTAGCATTGCTGTATTGTGGAAGCAGAGAAACTTGTCCATCATCTCAGGTGATCCGATAATAATGCAGTAATAATCCTGACTTTTTTGGTAAATGTGACAAGTATTATACTCCATTTAAAGTCTGCCTGCTGTGTGTTGTTCAAACCTATTCACACTTGGTTGCTGACCAATACCATGCCAATAAGGCCACTACCTAAAACCGTGGTAATCAGACTTAATCCGATATTACTGCGGTAATAATCCTGACATTTTTGGGAGCATGCCAAATATTATACTCCATTTAAAATGGGCAAGGCGTGTGGCAAGGGCCTGGAAAGTGGACGTGATGGTGATGGTGCACGCAAAGGCCGAGGCCTTGGGCAAGCTGAAATTGTGCCTGCTGAGGGAGCACAACAAGCACCCACATCATGTCGCTCTATCTTCCTGTCCCACTTTGTAGGAGGCCGTGGACACCACTATTGAAGCCAGAGCAGTGTGAAAAGGTTGCTGGTTGAATAGCAGATAATGCTTCCAGTTTCTTTGCCACCACCACCACCCTGTCTTCCACACAGTCCAGTCTCAGTAGTCGTGAGTCTGGACCACATATTTCTCACCCTGATCCTCGTTCCTCCCACCATGCCGAGTGCCCAGTGACAAGTGATTCCAAACTTGGGCAGTCTGAAGTGCTGTTCACTTTTCCATTTACAGATTAGGGCCTCTCACCTGGCCCTCTTCAAGCCATGAAAGAGGAGATTGCATATAGTAGCCACAGTCACACATAGGCGACGATGGGAAAGTGCAGTTACTGTCACAAGAGGTGGGTGATGATGATGAGACACAATTGCCAGCAAGCCAAGAGGAGGCCCAGGGTGCATTCGTGCAAGACGACGTGGTGGAAGATGAAGTCACTAACCCAACCTGACAAGGTGACATGCGTGACATGTCATTGCACACTTGCAACCACCTCCATCAGCGTCCACGTCCTTGTTCCAGCGCAGCATTCAATTGTCCCTACCCCAGTCATTTGAACGCAAGTGCAAATAAACTGCCACATTTCTCAAATGCTTGCACTTGAAATGTTGCCTTTTAGGCTCATGGAGATGGAATCTTTCTGCAACCTCATGGTGGCAGCCGTCCCTTGGTACTCGGTTCCCAGCCACCACTATTTCTCCTGGTATGCCGTCCCCACCTTACACACGCACGTGTCAAAGAGCATTAGCCATACCCTCACCAACGCAGTTACTGGGAAAGTTCACCTAACCACGGACATGTGGACAAGTCCCAGGGACGGTACATCTCACTGATGGCACACTGGGTTTATATTGTGGAATCTGAGACACAGTCGGACCCTGGGACGGAACAAGTCCTCCCGATGCCAAGGATTGCGGGCCCTGGGTCAATCCGAGTTGCCTCCATATTCTATAGCTCCTGCACCTCCTCCTCCTCTTCAGCCTCCATCTACAAAATGACCACATCAGTCAGAAGCTGGAAGCACTGCAGCACTGCCTCAGCCAAGCGGAAACAGGCTGTGCAGAAGCTAATGTGCTTAGGTAACAAACTGCACAACGCTGCACAGTTATAGATAGCTGTAACAGAGCAGACACATCTGTGGCTGTCACCGCTGAACCCACAGCCAGGCATTGTCGTGTGTGACAATGGCCGGAAACTGATGGCAGCTCTGAGGCTTGGCAACCTTGCACAGGTACCTTGCCTGACCCATCTGCTCAACTTAGTGGTTCAGCTGTTTCTCAAAACCTACCTGGATCTGACTGAGCAGTTTGTGACAGTATGCCGCGTGTGTGCACATTTCAGAAAGTCACCTACAGCTTCTCTTAACCTTGCCGTGCTTCAGCACCTTCCAGCTCATCGACTGGTGTGCAATGTCACCACGCGATGGAACTCAACGTTTCAGATGTTGGTAAGGACTAGTGAGCAGCAGAGGGCAGTTGTTGAGTACCAGCTTCAACACGCCCGTCGGTATTCAGGTCAGCCTCCGCACATAAGAGCTGATGAGTGGGCATGGATGTCTGACATCTGTGCTGCACTACAAAACTTTGAAGACTCCACCAAGATGGTGTGCGGTGATGATGCGATAATTAGCGTCACCATCCATCTTCTCTGCCTACTGAAACGCTCGCTGCTCACAATTAAAGAGGAGGCATTAAAGGCAGAGCACGATGAGATAGAGCAAGGAACTATACAGGGTGATGCCACACAACCCAGCCTCATCTCAACGCGAATTGGGTGATAATGAGGAGGAGGAACAGGAGCTGTTTTCCTGCACTACAGACGGTACTATCCACACAACAGTCATACCGTCTGTTCAGCGTGAATTGCCTGAGGAGAGGGAGGAGGAGGACCAGGAAAAGGATGAGGAGGAGAGCATGGACAGTCGCCCTCTTGGTCAGGACAGGGAAGTCTTGGCTGTTGGCAATCTGGCACACATGGCTGACTTTATGTTCCGTTGTCTTTCCCGTGACCCTCGCATTGTATGCATTTTGGTCAACACTAGTTACTGGTTGGTCACACTTCTAGACCCATGCTACAAGAAGAACTTTTTATCTCTTCTTCCCGTGTCGGAGAGATCTAATAAAATGTTGCAGTACCAGAAGGCTCTTGTTGAAGAATTCTTAAAATTCCCATCTCAAAACGCTGGTGGCAGATGTCACAGTTTGTTGGACAACCAAGGAGTACAGGAGAGGGAGACACAAATACGATGAAGCAGAGGCAGGGGAACACTGTCAAAGGTCTGGGACAGCTTTCTCAGCCCCTCCCAGTGCCCAGGCCCTGATGCGCGGGGTACTCTGACAAGGATGGAAAAGTTTTGGAAGATGCTGAAAGAGTACCTTGATGACCGTACCAACGTCCTCCGTGATTCCTCTGTGCCTTATAACTATAGGGTATCCGAGCTGGACACGTGGCACTCTATGCCTTGGAGTTAGAGGCCCAGCCCTGCAGCTAGTGTTTTGTCAGAGCGTGTTTTTAGTGCTGCCGGGGGCATTATAACTGATAGGCGCATCTTATAAAAATGAACAAGGGCTTGTAAGGCGGCGGTGTTCACACCATGCAGTAACTGAGGCAGTGACCCAAGCAAGTCCAGCACAAACAGCTTTATTCAGCAACTCACGGGTAAACAGAAAAGTCCTCCGGTTTGCAGCCGAGTTAACACGAGTCCTTAAACAACGGTTGCCGTGGGCAACGGCCACGCCAGGCCACTCAGAGCCTGACAGGTGCAGAGCCTTCCCAGGTGACAGCCGCAGGTGAGTTTGTGACTGCAATGCACTCCAATGGATTTAATAGGTCTCTGTACACATTCTGGGGGATATATAACGTCCCTCGTATACGATCCCGGTCACTGCCTCACATATCCCCCCCCTCTGTTCAAACTTGTGGGGTTGAACATTTGACATCATACAGAGTGCCCGGGACAGGGCATCCGCGTTTGCCTGCGACTTTCCAGGGCGATGTTCTACAGAGAACCTGAAATTTTGCAGTGACACGAACCAGCCGGTGACTCGCGCATTCCTCTCCTTGGCATTTTTCATCCATACCAAGGGTGAGTGGTCCGTCACCAAGTGGAACTGACGCCTGAGTAAATAATAACGTAGCGATTCCAAGGCCCTCTTAATAGCCAAACACTTTTTCTTTACCACGCTATAGTTTTTCTCTGCCGGGACAAGTTTTCTACTCAAGTAGGTGACCGGGTGCTCTTCACCATTCACTTTTTGTGACAATACCGCCCCTAGGCCTACCTCCGAGGCATCTGTCTGTACAATGAAGGTTTCCTTGAAGTTGGGGCTGATGAGGACCGGCTGTCCACACAGGGCCAACTTCATTTACTGAAAGGCTTTTTCTGCCTGAGGGTTCCACCGAACCATTACTTGATTTTTTTCCTTTCAAGAGATCGGTCAGGGCCACCATTCTCCCAGCAAAATTAGGTATAAACCGGCGGTAATACCCAAGAATGCCAAGGAGCGCCCTCACCTGCTTTGTACTTGACGGTTTAGGACAATTTTTTATGGCCTCAACTTTATTGATTTGGGACTTGATAATTCCTCGGCCAATCACATACCCCAAATATCGGGCTTTCTCTAGCCCTATCACACATTTTTTTGGGGTTGACGTTAATCGAGCGGCTCTGAGAGAATCCAGCACTGCTTGTGCCTGGGATAGATGCGTATGCCAGTCGGTGCTAAAGATGATAATATCATCTAGATACGCGGACGCGTACACCTGATGAGACTTGAGCACTATGTCCATCAACCACTGGAATGTAGCCGGGGCCCCATGTAGCCCAAAAGGTAAAACCACATAGTGATATAGACCCTCCGTAGTTATGAAGGCGTTCAAATCCTTCGCCGATTTCGTGAGAGGCACCTGCCAGTAACCCTTGGTGAGATCGAGCGTGGTAAAGTACTGGGCCTGCCCCAGTCTCTCAATCCGCTCATCCACCCTGGGCATTGGATAAAGGTCAAACTTCAACACTTCATTTAGTTTTCGGAAATTGTTACAGAAGCGTAACGATCCGTCTAGTTTCGAAATCAGTACGTTGGGGCTAGCCCACTCACTCAGTGATTCCTCGATGACGCCTAACTGGAGCATTTGTTTTACCTCAGCCGTGATGGATTGCCTCCGGGCTTCGGGTACCCGGTACGGTCTCATTCGCACCTTTACCCCAGGTTCGGTGACAATGTCATGTTGGAGAACTGTAGTCCTACCCGGTAGCTCTGAGAACATATCGGTATTCTGCTGCACCAGTGAGCGAGCCTCCCGTCGCTGCTGTTTAGTGAGAGCATCACTTATCCTCACCTCTCCCCCGGACGCATCCCTGGCTGAAGGTAGAGAACTCTCTGGCGATATGCCCAGAGTGACGTCTGTAACTAAACACTCTCGATCTTTCCAAGGTTTTAGCAGGATTACATGATAAAGCTGCTCAGGTTTCCTCCTTCCGGGTTTATACACCCGGTAATTTACCTCCCCCACCTTTTCTCAAACCTCATATGGCCCTTGCCTCTTGTCCATGAGCTTACTCTCAGCTATGGGTACCAGTACTAACACCCGATCGCCCTTATTAAAAGACCTGACTCTGGCTCTTTTATTATATGTGTGTCTCTGGGCTGCCTGGGCATCTAACAGATGTTCTTTCATGATGGGCATGACCGCCGCGATCCGGTCCTGCATACTAGCCACATGTTCAATAATACTCCTATGTGGAGTCGGCTCTTGTTCCCACATCTCTTTGGCTATGTCCAACAGACCCCTAGGGTGTCTGCCGTACAATAACTCAAAGGGAGAGAACCCTGTGGAAGTCTGGGGTACCTCACGGACGGCGAACATCAAATAGGGTAGCAACATGTCCCAATCCCTTCCGTCCTTAGAAACCACCTTTTTTAACATGGACTTGAGGGTTTTATTGAACCGTTCTACTAGCCCGTCGGTTTGAGGATGGTACACCGAGGTGCGCAATTGTTTAATGTTTAGCAGTTTGCACAGTTCCCTTGTCACTTTGGACATAAAAGGGGTCCCCTGATCCATCAGTATCTCCTTAGGTAGTCCAAGGCAACAGAACATGGCAAACTGCTCCCGTGCAATCAGATTTGTCGAAGTGTGGCGTAGCGGTGTAGCGGTATAGCCTCCGGGTACTGGGTGGCATAGTCGACGACCACCAGTATATGTTGGTGGCCACGAGCGGATTTTACAATGGGCCCTACCAAGTCCATTGCAATTCGTTCAAAAGGTACCTCTATTACTGGCTGAGGTACCAATGGGCTACGGAAACTTGCGGTGGGTGTGGTCAACTGACATTCGGGGCAGGATTCGCAGTACTTTTGGACCGCCGCGTAAATCCTCGGCCAAAAGAACCGCTGCAAGATACGCTCTTGCGTCTTTTTAACCCCTAAGTGTCTACCCAGAAGGTGTGTGTGTGCCAACTCCAGAACGGTACGACTGAGGTACCACTAACTGTTCCACGACCTCGTCCCTGATTTTGTCTACCCTATAGAGCAACTCACCGTTGACTACCATGCGTGGAAATACAGTATCTGCACCGGGCTGTTGAGCTACGCCATTTACCTTTAACACCCTTTCCCACAGCTCCGAGTCAGAGTAGGATCCTGTAGCTGAGCTGTCCCAAACGTGCCCCGGGACACTTCCAGCTCCAGGATCGATGGGGTCTCCTCGACCTCTCCTGCCAGCACCTCTAGGGGAAACCTATCGGGGTCACACTCTGTCCCTAGGTTGGACACCCCTACGGCAGGTACCCGTGACTCGGGTTCATCGGGTACAGCGCCTGTAACACATTTTACCGGGGGAGAGTGGATTTTGTTTTTCCATAGAGTCCAGAACAGGGTCAAGTCTCTTCTCAACACAGTCCCATAGGGAAGAGTTTTTACCACCCCCACCACATGTTTTATGTCTCCACAAGGCGTGGACAAAACTACCTCCACGGTTGGGTACTCTCAGAGGTCCCCATGGATACACACAACCCCGACTGTCCATCCACTGGGGTTGTCTCCTGCCACCAGCGACCCATGTACCAAAGTCACTAGGCTTCCCGAATCTAAGAGGGCCTCCGTGTGGTACCCATTAACCAGTACCTGGCACAGTTGGGGTTCACTGTCCGGGGGGTCGGCACTCGCAGTGCAGACAGTCTGGGCGTACATTGAGACCTGGCGGATAAACCCGCAGTCCATGGGTTCCGTAGTCAGGGGGCAGTTAGCAATCACATGTCCCGGCCCCTGACACCGCCAGCACCTAATGGTGGAGGTACTGTTAGGTCTTATGACTGTTTGGGAGGGAACCGGTCTCCTACCACTCTCATTCCGGGATACCCCTTCAGCACGGGTACGGTGCTGACTGTCCTCAGCAGAGGGACGCGACCCCTTTCCCGGTTCCTGGGTTGACAGGGATCGGCGTGACAGCCGTGAGGGGGCAGAGTCCCAGATAAAGTCCTGAGTGGCCGAGTAGCGCTCGATCAGGCTGACCACTTGGTCGAGTGTGCTGGGGTCCCCTTGCCCCACTCAACGTTGGATAGCGGCTGGCAGAGTCCTCAGCAGCTGGTCAACCACCACCCTCTCCACCATCTGGGCTGGAGACAAAGTCTCAGGCTGGAGCCACCTCTACCAGCTGCAGCAGGTCATAAGCCTGAGAACGGGCGGGTCGGGTCTCCACATAGGCCCATGTAAATACACGCTGAGCCCTCACATATATATTGACCCCCAGTCGGACAAGGATCTCACCTTTGAGCCTCTGTTAGTCCTGGGCGTCCTCCCGACTGAGGTCGAAGTAGGCCTTTTGGGAATCGCCGACCAGAAACGGAGCCACCACTTCTGCCCACTGACTGGCTGGTCAGGAAGGCTTCCACATCGTCCTCCGGTCCCATCTTCGCTGAGCGAACCTTGTCCCGGGCCTCACTACGTTCTGAGGCTGGTGCTGTTGGCGTCTCCCGCAGGGCAGCAATCTGTTGCAGCAACAGTTCATTTGTTTTTTGCTGCTGCTGGTACAGTAGCTGCTGCTGCTTATGCTGCTGTTCCCGCTCCTGCTGTTGCTGTTGGAGATTCTGGTGCTGCTCCTGCTGTTGCCACTGACACTGCAGCTGCTGCTGCTGGGTAAGTACCAGCTGCTCCATTTTGTCAACGGGGTGGGGCGGAAAGATGGCCGGCCGGATTGTGGTCATGCAGCTGCCGGTGGGGTATGCCTCAGTCACTATGCCCGCATTCTCCACCAAGCTGTAAGGCGGCAGTGTTCACACCGTTATGTAACTGAGACGGTGACCCAAGCAAATCCAAGCAAGCTTTATTCAGCAACTCACGGGGAAACAGAAAAGTCCTCCGGTTTGCAGCCGGGTTAACACGATTCCTTAAACAACGGTTGCCGTGGGCAACGGCCATGCCGGGCCGCTCAGAGCCTGACATGTGCAGAGCCTTCCCAGGCGTGGGTTCAGCCACACTCAATCCTGCTGAGCTTTCCTGCTAAGCTCCTAGCAGGTTCCAATACAGAACAACACTAATCCTTAGTGCAGGGTTTTTAAAGGACCTGTGGCAAGAGCTACTGGAAAACCCTGGTTGGAGGGAGGAGGCCGTCCCACTGCCTTCCTGTAGCCTCCCCCAAGAAATGAAGGCCCTGCCAGGTTTTACTTAATCTGCCTTAGCCAGATAGCCTGACCAGATCAATGCTCACCTTCATTCCTGCATTGCAGCCGCAGGTGAGTTTGTGACTGTGACGCGCCCCTGGGCCTGTGTCGCGCTGCGTTGCGCACGCGGGAGCTTACCCGGAGCCGGATCTGTTGAGGGTTGTAGTCTCGTGGCGGTGACCCGGTCCGTGCCCAGGGAGTCAGACTAAGTGGCAGAGTACTAGCAGTAGATGTTGGATGAATGTCGACTACGCCACCCGTTGAGTGCGGCTTTGAAGCCGCCGCTGCAGAACAGTCCGCTGAGGCCGGTGGTATGTGTGCAGCAATGGTGGTATAACCCCCAATGGGAGAGGTATGGCCTCAGGGCAGCTTGTGCGGATGATGGGGGTGATGGTGGTACACGAGCGCAACAAAGATAACTCGGAGTCTTGATGGTGCAGTTCAGGGTCTTTACTCACGGTTACTCGGTTACTGCTCCAGGCCACCGCTGCAGAGGTGGCCGCCTGTGTCGCGCTGTGCTCACCAGGTGAGGGGCTCGGTTAACCCCCAGGTCTTTCTGGAGTGCTTTGCAGGACCCCCTTTATGTCTCCTGTCTCTGGTCTTCAACCCCACTAGTGACCACGCTTATGTCCAGCTGCCTCGGACCTTCTTGGTGGGCAAACGTTGGCCTGCGTTTCCCAGGTCCTATGTGGTGCCTTTCTAGCGGGTTTGGTGAGGGGCTGCTCCACATGTAATGTCGCAGCCTCCGGTTCTTAGTTGAGGGTAGTTTCTCTCCTCCACTAATTTGGGATCCGGTTCCCTTCTTCTTGACCTGACCCCCCTACTCGGGTAGCGGCGGGCGTGTGGTGGCTACCAGCCAGTCCACACCCCTGGGGTCCCCTCTGTCCTTCTTGGAGCCCAGTCTGCTCCTCTTCCTCCTTCTTCCCTCCTCCAGGCTCAGGCCTCCTGACAGGGCCTGCCTGTGGAGCAGAGCCCATAAAGCAGCTCTGCTCCCTGGCTTCTCCTCCTGACAGGGCCTGCCTGTGGAGCAGAGCCCATAAAGCAGCTCTGCTCCCTGGCTTCTCCTTGCCTGTGGAGCAGAGCCCATAAAGCAGCTCTGCTCTCTGGCTTCTCCTCTCTGAACTCACTCCTTGTCCTAAGATGGTGCCCACCTTATATACTCCCTCTATGTGTGAGCTCAGGTGACCAGCACCCAATGAGCTCCTAGCCTTACCCAGACTACTCCCCCTATCTGCCCCTACACTACTGGGATGTTCCACCCCCCTCCCACTCCAGCCAGGGACAGACGCTGTCGTACCTGCACATATACTGGTGGGAGTACCGTCGGTCTGTCCCCCGGAAATGGGATGTATGTAGTGCATGCAGCCTACTAGCTCAGTTCCACACTCCATCCTTACCCGGGAGTGGAATACCACACCTCTGGCTTGAGGTGTAATACCCCTGTAGCAGCCGAATCCTCAGGGTGCTACATTCCCCCCTGGTAAATCACAGCACGTCCTCGGGCTGTAAAAGAGCAAAAACATACAAAAACATACAATTTTTTTTCATAACATCATAAACATAGAAAACATTATATATATATTATCAGCAGCATAAAAACTTTTTCATTATAAACTGTTCATTATCAACATTCTTGTGCCTCCGGCCACGGTGCAACTTGTGACCGGGTAAAGTGCAACAGTCTCTTCTGAAAAAAACACAGTTCCTTATAAAACCAATAGGGGGCGCCTTAGAAAGAGCAACTATATACAAGGGGAGGTATGGCCGCTCTCAGTCCTCGGCCAGGTATTAGGAAAGGATGACCGCTCTCAGTCCTCGGTCAGTGGGAATAGGGACACACGGGTTTCAGTTCACACTTGTCCCAACGGGAACATATTTTAACTATTAACAGTTCTCTGTACCCTGACGGGTAACTATTTTACAGTTCTCTTTACCGTACTCTAGTAACGGCGTCCTCCTGCTCCTTCTCGCGGGTAAGCTTCAGACCCGTCCGGGTCCTCTTGCTCCTCCTGACACTTCAGCTCTTCCTCCGTCAAACGGTGTACATGAAGGGCATAGGGTCCTTTGGCACATTTGTGCCGGGTGAATGTGACCTCATCCCCTACGTATAGGTCACGTCCTCTGTGTCCCTCCGGTAGGTGGGACTCGACATCTCTCCTGGTCACGAAGACGTCGCCGGGGGTGCGGTGATCCCTGATGAAACCCCAACCGTGCTGCAGTTGGAATTTAATCACAGTCCCGGTGGCACGGGGACCATGAGCTGCACGGGGGTTCCTCCGGGTCCGACTCTTCTGTTCTGCACTTTGTATTTGCAGCCGCTGCTCACGGACCCGCCTCTCTCTCCGCTCTTGCTCAAAGACCTCCAACTGCTGGCGGCAGCACTCCGCACGCTCAGCTGCGGCCGCCCGAGTTTCTTGGGTGAACCCCATGAGGTCTCCTCCAGTGGGATCCCACTCAAACTGTGCCTCCTCCAACGAGAGCGGGGTCCTCTTGACGGGCTTCGGAGCCGGAATCAGGGGCTCGCACAGGGGCCTTTCCTTTTGGAGTTGTAGTTGGTAGTACTCCGGTGGCCATATAAAGGGCTGCCCATCCGGGCAAGTGTGCTGAGCAAACAAGTCTTCACCCAGGTGCGGCACTCTAGATGTTGAGGGCGCGGTGGTGGCAGCGGCGCCCGGGTTGACCAGGCCTTGCGACCAGGCTTGGGGCATCCTAAAGGTAAAGGGCACCGTTAGGACGGCGGCGCCCTGGGTTACTTGGCCCAGCGACCAGGCCGATGGCTCAGTGGAAGTAGAGGGCGCTGTTGGCACTGCGGCGCCCGGGGGCACTCGGCCTTGCGACCAGGCTGGTGGCGTCTCCTGCTTGGCCGCGCTCAGGGTTGAGGCGCGTGACGTCCCAGGGGGCGTGGTCGCGGCTTCTGCTTGAGGCCTAGTCTGGAGCGGTAGCGGTGCGGCAACGGGCACGAGCGGTGGGATTTCGGGCTCTGCGACGGGGAGCGGGGATAGGCTTACGGTGGCTGGGCTTGGGGTAGTGACGTCCCCTTTACTTGCCTCCGTCCCTTCTGCATCCTCTTCAGGGGCAGGCGTGCTCCTCGTTGCGGGTGGTGTGCTCCGCTGGCGGGATACCAGCCTGCTGGGCCATCTCCCTGCTCCATTCCGTCAGCGTTTCTCGCTGCACCTGGGCCATCCTCCGTGCGAGGCCCTCCAGCGCGGTCTGTGCACACTCCCGGTCTCGGGGGAGCTGTGCCAGGATCTCCACCATGCCTAGTGGGGTTGTCGCTTGCAGCAGGCTCCTGACCACAGGGTCGGTGCTGCCTGACTCTCCCTCCATCTCCGGGTGCGACTTCTCCGGACTCCTCTCCAGACTCCTCATCTCCGGGTGCGCTCTCTCCAGACTCCTCCAGGCGGCACCCATCTTCGCTCTTTTGTTCTGTATCCGCCCCCTTTGGGGATGGTCCCGGGGCAACTTGGTGATTGTCAGTTCCAGGGGCAGTTCCCTCACGCTGATGGACACTTCTATCATCACAGTCTCTGTTAGTGGGGGCGGTTTCCGCTTTTGGCGCCATTCTTGGACCTGGCCCACGATGGGAGGTGGCCTCTTGCCACCCTCTGGCACGCCCATAATGGCGTCCGCTCTGCCAGGGCGGGAAATCTTCTGAAATGGCGGGAATCGTCTCCCAGCGGCGGGAAACTCCGTGGATGGCGGGAAAAAGCTGCAGATGGCGGGCAACGGCGGGAAACGATCCGTGATGGCGTCCGATGGCGGGGACCCTCTGGAATCGGCGGGAGACTTCTTTTTGAGGTAAATGTGAACTTTTCTTCAGGCACGCAGTACCCGGTGATTGCGGGCACGTTATCCTGCCGACTACGCCAAAAGTTGACGCGCCCCTGGGCCTGTGTCGCGCTGCGTTGCGCACGCGGGAGCTTACCCGGAGCCGGATCTGTTGAGGGTTGTAGTCTCGTGGCGGTGACCCGGTCCGTGCCCAGGGAGTCAGACTAAGTGGCAGAGTACTAGCAGTAGATGTTGGATGAATGTCGACTACGCCACCCGTTGAGTGCGGCTTTGAAGCCGCCGCTGCAGAACAGTCCGCTGAGGCCGGTGGTATGTGTGCAGCAATGGTGGTATAACCCCCAACGGGAGAGGTATAGCCTCAGGGCAGCTTGTGCGGATGATGGGGGTGATGGTGGTACATGAGCGCAACAAAGATAACTCGGAGTCTTGATGGTGCAGTTCAGGGTCTTTACTCACGGTTACTCGGTTACTGCTCCAGGCCACCGCTGCAGAGGTGGCCGCCTGTGTCGCGCTGTGCTCACCAGGTGAGGGGCTCGGTTAACCCCCAGGTCTTTCTGGAGTGCTTTGCAGGACCCCCTTTATGTCTCCTGTCTCTGGTCTTCAACCCCACTAGTGACCACGCTTATGTCCAGCTGCCTCGGACCTTCTTGGTGGGCAAACGTTGGCCTGCGTTTCCCAGGTCCTATGTGGTGCCTTTCTAGCGGGTTTGGTGAGGGGCTGCTCCACATGTAATGTCGCAGCCTCCGGTTCTTAGTTGAGGGTAGTTTCTCTCCTCCACTAATTTGGGATCCGGTTCCCTTCTTCTTGACCTGACCCCCCTACTCGGGTAGCGGCGGGCGTGTGGTGGCTACCAGCCAGTCCACACCCCTGGGGTCCCCTCTGTCCTTCTTGGAGCCCAGTCTGCTCCTCTTCCTCCTTCTTCCCTCCTCCAGGCTCAGGCCTCCTGACAGGGCCTGCCTGTGGAGCAGAGCCCATAAAGCAGCTCTGCTCCCTGGCTTCTCCTCCTGACAGGGCCTGCCTGTGGAGCAGAGCCCATAAAGCAGCTCTGCTCCCTGGCTTCTCCTTGCCTGTGGAGCAGAGCCCATAAAGCAGCTCTGCTCTCTGGCTTCTCCTCTCTGAACTCACTCCTTTTCCAAAATGGTGCCCCCCTCTTATACTCCTGTACAGAGTGCACCCAGGATCTACTTCCCCCACGCACACACTACCGGGTTCCCTTCTCTAGGTGTTCCCTCCCCCCACTCCAGCCAGGGACATGCTCACTCGTGCCTGCATAACTAATGGGAGCACCGTCGAGCTGTCCCCCGGAAATGTGGTGTAGTGCATGTGGGTGTTAGGGTCCTGAGCCACACTCCATCCTTACCTGGAAGTGAGATATCGCACATCTGGGTGAGATGCAATACCTCTGTAGCAACCGAACCCTCGGGGTGCTACAACTGCAATGCACTCCAATGGACTTAATAGGTCTCTGTACACATTCTGGGGGATATATAATGTCCCTCGTATACGATCCCGGTCACTGCCTCACAGGCTGGATTGGGCCAGACTTCTCAACACCACTGGATGATAGCAGCGGAACATGAAGTCAAATCCAGTGGGGGTTTTGTGGGGGTCTATTCCCATTAACCTCTTCACACCGAGACAGACAAAATCCTGAAGCGTATACCTATTTTATGTTGTCCTTCTTGTCCTTCTCCTCATCCTCCACCACCATATCACTATGGTGACCGAGATGCAACAGCCACATAATTTTTTAAGGGTGTTTATGATGCCCGTGGGGAAAATTTTTAGAGGCGCTGCCCTGGGACAAGATTGTGGACTTGGTTGCTGATGATGGTGGTTATAAATGTGCAATGACAGGTGCATGGCAGGAGGCATCTTCGCCTGCACCATGGACAGGGGATTGGCGTGCATGCTCAACAGCAGAACTGGCAGTGGTGTCTCCCTTAGACACTGTTTCTGGACCCTGGCATTCGGCCCAACTAGACAGGTGCTGTCACGCTGTCTCAGTATACTGGAGGTAGGGGGCCTAAGCTGACCCTAAGCTGGGGCCCTGACTAATCCCTCAACCTGGAGGTACTGTTAAAGGTACAGAGGTCCAGGCCGCCAGCGTAACCCCTACCTCCTGAGGATCCCTGCACCTAAGTAATCTAGTCCTGAGAAGGACCCCGATCACAACAAAAGGGAACAAGAAATAATATGCCCACACACAGTACTTAGACGAACGAGACAGTACAAGGGAAAAACCAAAACCACCTTGCATACAACAACTACACAACTACAACAGAGGGAACACCAACGGGAAAGGAGATAAATGATAAAGCGAGGAAAGGGAAAAAACACTTCCAAATACACTTATCTCAGAAACTCCAAACACCACGATCCGCTCTGTAAGTCTGAATGAAATGCTTTCACCGACACTTCCCAAACAGACCAGCAGGCATTTGAAGGAGTCTCACTACAGAAATATTGATTGCAGCTGGGCGAGGCTGGACCTCATCTAGCACAGAGAGAGAGAGAATTAACTCCCTCACTGCCGAAAAACACAAAGCACCAACAAGTCAGCTGCGAGAAGTCAGGCTGTGTACTCGTGACGATCTTTGTGGCGACACACCCGTAACAGTACCCCCCCTTCTACGAGGGGCCTCCGGACCCTCAGGGCCAGGTTTATCCGGGTGAGTCGTGTGGAAGGCCCAAACTAATCGGTCTGCGTTAATATCCGACGCAGGAACCCACATCCTCTCCTCAGGACCATACCCCTTCCAATGAACCAGGTACTGAAGGGACCGGCGATTAAAGCGTGAATCGATGACCCTCGATACCTGGAACTCCAAGTTACCATTGACCACCACTGGAGGGGGAGGTAAAGGTGACGGTACCACCGGCGCCACATACCTCTTAAGCAATGATCTGTGAAACACGTTGTGAATTTTAAACGTAGGGGGGAGGTCAAGACGGAATGCCACCGGATTAATAATAGAACTGATTCTGTACGGCCCGATGAACCTGGGACCCAGGTTCCAGGAGGGAACCTTAAGTTTAATATTCCTGGTAGACAACCATACCCGATCGTTCACACTTAGGTCCGGACCAGACACTCTCCTCCTATCAGCCATACGTTTGTATCGGTTTCCCATAGTATTCAGATTCTTCAGCACCCCTCTCCATACTGAAGCGAGTGATGAGGAAAATCGTTCCTCCTCAGGAACCCCCGAAGAGCCCCCCCTACTGAAAGTACAAAACTGGGGGTGAAAACCATATGCCCCAAAAAACGGGGACTTACCAGTGGACTCGCTCCGCCTATTATTAAGAGCAAACTCTGCCAGAGGTAAGAAAGAAGCCCAGTCCTCCTGGTTCTCTGACACAAAACACCGGAGATATGTCTCCAAGCTCTGGTTCATACGTTCCGTCTGACCATTGGTCTGAGGATGAAAAGCCGATGAGAATGACAAATGCATCCCCCGCCATGCACAAAACGCCTTCCAGAACTTGGACACAAACTGAGACCCCCGATCAGACACCACCTCGGAGGGTACCCCGTGAAGCCTCACAATCTCCCCAATGAACACCTGCGCAAGAGTTTTAGCATTAGGGAGAGCCGGAAGAGCGATAAAATGTGCCATCTTGCTGAACCTGTCCACTACAACGAGTATGACCGTTTTACCCGAAGACGGAGGGAGGTCCGTAATAAAGTCCATAGACAGATGAGTCCAAGGACGCTCCGGGATCTTCAAAGGTAAGAGGGCCCCAGACGGACGGGTATGTGAGGTCTTAGAGCGCGCACAAACCCCACAGGACGCGACAAAAGTTACCACCTCCTTATGTAAGTTAGGCCACCAAAACCGACGCGAGAGGAGATCCACAGTTGCTTTACTCCCCGGGTGTCCTGCAAAAACTGAGTTATGGTGTGCCTCGATAACCTTTTGTCGCAACTGATCTGGAACAAACAGTCTCCCCGGAGGTCCAACAGGGGCGTCCCCCTGAGCCTCCAATACCTCCTCCTCCAGCTCAGAGCATACTGCCGAAACCACCACCCCCTCCTGAAGGATAGGAATCGGGTCGTCCGTATTCCCGGCCCCAGGGAAACTACGAGATAAGGCATCCGCCTTTACATTTTTTGACCCAGGACGATATGTAACGACAAAATTAAACCTGGTAAAAAACAATGACCACCTAGCTTGTCTGGGATTCAGACGTTTCGCGGACTCCAGATATAGCAGGTTCTTGTGATCGGTGATGACGGTGACCGGATGAACTGCCCCCTCCAAAAAATGGCGCCACTCCTCAAAAGCTAATTTAATGGCCAAGAGTTCCCTATTGCCGACATCGTAATTCCTCTCAGCGGACGACAATTTTTTAGAGAAAAAGGCGCACGGATGCCACTTACCAGGGGACGAACCCTGTGACAATACTGCTCCCACCCCTACCTCGGAAGCGTCTACCTCTACAATGAATGGCTGTGACGCATCAGGTTGAATGAGTATGGGTGCCGAGGCAAAACATTTTTTCAAGGAGGAGAATGCTTGACAAGCCTTGTCAGACCACCTAGAAAAATCCGTCCCCTTTTTAGTCATGTCAGTGAGAGGCTTAACCATGGACGAGAAATTACGAATGAACTTCCGGTAATAATTAGCAAACCCCAGGAAACGTTGTAGTGCCTTAAGATTCTCTGGCCGATCCCACTCAAGAACTGCCCGCACTTTCCCAGGGTCCATACGAAAACCGGACGCTGAAACCAGGAAGCCTAAAAACTGGAGTTCCTGTACGGCGAACACACACTTTTCCCACTTGGCATACAGTTTATTATCCCGCAAGATCTGTAACACCTGCCTAACGTGCTCCTGATGAGACACCAGATCCGGCGAGTAAATTAAGATATCATCCAGATATATGACAACAAACTGTCCCACCAGGCGGCGAAAAATGTCATTAACAAAGTGTTGAAACACCGCCGGGGCATTAGTCAGACCGAATGGCATGACAAGGTTCTCATAATGCCCCTCCGGAGTGTTAAACGCCGTCTTCCACTCATCCCCCTCCTTCATCCTAATCAGATTGTACGCCCCCCTGAGATCCAACTTAGAGAACCATTTGGCGCCCACGATCTGATTAAAGAGATCGGGAATAAGTGGGAGCGGATACGGATCTCGGACCGTAATCCGATTAAGTTCACGGAAATCCAGGCAAGGGCGTAGGCCTCCATCTTTCTTCTTAACAAAGAAGAACCCCGCAGCCACCGGTGAAGATGAAGGTCTAATATGCCCCTTAGCCAGACTTTCTGAAATATAATCCTTCATGGCCTGCCTCTCAGGACCAGAAAGGTTATACAACCTAGCTTTAGGTAACTTGGCCTCAGGGAGCAGTTTTACAGAACAGTCATACTCGCGATGAGGAGGTAGTTCCTGACACCCTTTCTCCGAGAATACATCCTCAAAGTCCGCCAGAAATGGAGGTAAGACCCAAGGAGAAACCGCACCGATGACCGTGTTCATGCAGTTTTTATTACAGAATTTACTCCATTGGCTTATCTCTCTGGTTTGCCAATTAATAACCGGGTTATGCTTAGCTAACCAAGGAAGGCCCAACACTATAGGAGTGGGAAGACCCTCCAACACGTAGCAAGACAACAGTTCTTTATGTATTGCCCCCACTTGAAGTTTTACGTCATGCACAGCTTGCAAAAAACTTCCCTGACCGAGAGGCCTGGCATCGATCGAGAATATGGGGATGGGTTTAGCCAACTCACTCAATCGCATACCTTGAACCCGGGCAAACCGAGCATCAACCAGATTAGCCCCGGCCCCACTATCCAGAAGAACAGATATCCTCTCAGTTCTCGTACCCACCACCACCTCCGCCGGTACGAGAAACTGAGACGAACCTAGGGACGAAATACCTACTCCCAGATTGCCGTCCACCACACAACCTGGGATCAACAGTTTTCCGACGACTCTTCACTCTGCAAGGAACGGGATGGACACCCCCCAATAAAATGTCCCTTTCTCCCGCAGAAGAAACACCTTCCTGTCTTATGGCGCACCACCGGTCCCCTCCCCCGAAATGATGTCCCTCCTAATTGCATAGGCTCCTCTGGACTGACCAGGGGAACCACCATATGAGGGGACCTTGTAGGAGGTGGAGTCATCACAGGGGGTAGAGTTATCCCGCACCTCTCCTGAAGCCGTCTGTCAACGCGAATAGCAAGGGCCATAGCGGCTTCCAGTGACGCGGGAGAGTCATACTGTGCCAACACATCCTGTAATTTGTCGGATAAACCATGACAAAACTGGCTCCTAAGAGCCGGGTCATTCCACTGGGTGTCCGTGGCCCACCTACGGAACTCCGAACAGAATTCCTCCGCCGGACGATCTCCCTGCTGGATCCTACGTAACTTAGACTCAGCAAGGGAGATCCGATCTGGGTCATCATATACGAGTCCCAGAGCAGCGAAAAACCTATCCACTGACTGGAGAGCCGGGGAGCCCGGGGGAAGAGAGAACGCCCAAGATTGTGGGTCCCCTTGTAGGAGCGAGATGACAATTCCCACCCTTTGTTCTTCACTCCCCGATGACCGAGGCCGCAGCCGAAAGTACAATTTGCATGCCTCCCGGAAAACAAAAAACTTGTCCCGCCCCCCAGTGAACATGTCAGGGAGAGCTACTTTAGGTTCTGGTCCGGCTTGCTCCTGAGGATGCAAAACCTTGGACCTAACGTCCGCCAGCTCCATGGACAAACTCTGCAACTGCCGAGCTAGACCGGCTACTGGATCCATGGTAGCTGGAAAAAAACTAAGTGGGTCGGTGAAAATGTCACGCTGTCTCAGTATACTGGAGGTAGGGGGCCTAAGCTGACCCTAAGCTGGGGCCCTGACTAATCCCTCAACCTGGAGGTACTGTTAAAGGTACAGAGGTCCAGGCCGCCAGCGTAACCCCTACCTCCTGAGGATCCCTGCACCTAAGTAATCTAGTCCTGAGAAGGACCCCGATCACAACAAAAGGGAACAAGAAATAATATGCCCACACACAGTACTTAGACGAACGAGACAGTACAAGGGAAAAACCAAAACCACCTTGCATACAACAACTACACAACTACAACAGAGGGAACACCAACGGGAAAGGAGATAAATGATAAAGCGAGGAAAGGGAAAAAACACTTCCAAATACACTTATCTCAGAAACTCCAAACACCACGATCCGCTCTGTAAGTCTGAATGAAATGCTTTCACCGACACTTCCCAAACAGACCAGCAGGCATTTGAAGGAGTCTCACTACAGAAATATTGATTGCAGCTGGGCGAGGCTGGACCTCATCTAGCACAGAGAGAGAGAGAATTAACTCCCTCACTGCCGAAAAACACAAAGCACCAACAAGTCAGCTGCGAGAAGTCAGGCTGTGTACTCGTGACGATCTTCGTGGCGACACACCCGTGACAGGTGCTTTGCTGTCATGTGCCTGAGCATGCTGGTTGTGGTCAGGCTGGTAGTTTTGCTGCCCCTGCTGATTCTGGCATGGCACATGTTGCAAATGGCCTTTTTGTGGTTAACTTGACAGTCTTTGGAAGACTTAACAGTTGGACTGGCAACTTCCCTCATATTGATGTTCTGGGGAACAACTGCCCGCCTTGTGTCTGTGACCACCCCACTGCTTATTCCTGCCTGTTGTGGTGCTACACCTCCCTCCTCCTCTGTGCTGCCCTCCTTGCTTGCCAGGTTGGCTCAGTGACTTCATCGTCCACCACCTCGTCATCCACATACACACCCTAAGCCTCCTCCTGACTTGCTGGCAGTTGTGTCTCATCATCATCACCCACCTCTTGCCACAGTAATTGCACTTTCCCACCATTGTCTTCGTGTGACCATGGCTGCTCAAATACTTGGGCATCGCTACATGTGATCTCCTCTTGCCCAGCTTGAAGCGGACCGGGCAAGAGGCCCGAATCTATAAATGGAAAAGTGAACAGCTCTTTGGCGTGTCCAAGTGTGGGATCAGTTGTCTCCAGGCACTCGGCATGGTGGGATTAATGATCAGGGTGAGGAATATGTGGTTCAGACTTAAGGCTACAGAGACTAAACCATGTGGAAGACAAGGTAGTTTTGGTGGCAAACTTACTGGAAGCATTATCTGCTATCCAACCAACAACTTTTCACTCTGCTCTGGCTTCAATAGTGGTGTTCTACGGCCACTTACAAAAATGGACAGGAAGGTAGAGTGACATGATGTGGGTGCTTATTGTGCTCCCTCAGCAGGCACAATTTCAGCTTGCCCACGGCTTCAGCCTCTGCGTGCACCATCACCATCACGTCCACTTCCCAGTCCTTTGCTATGCGCTTTGCCCATTTTAAATGGAGTATAATGTTTGTCACAGTCCCAAAAATGTCAGCATTATAACTGCTCTAATATCGGATCATGTTTGGTTACCACGGTTTTAGGCAGCGGCCTTATAGTATGGTATTGCTCAGCGACCAAGTGTGAATAGGTTTGAACAAAAGACAACTTGCAGACTTTAAATGTAGTATAATATTTGGAACGCTCCCAAAAATGTCAGCATTATTACAATAATATCGGATCACGTCTGATGACCATGGTTTTAGGCACTGGCTTAATAGTATTGTATTGATCAGTGACCAAGTGTGAATAGGTTTGAACATTACACAACTGGCAGACTTTAAATGGAGTGTAATATTTGGCACGCTCCCAAAAATGTCAGCATTATTACAATAATATCGGATCACGTCTGATGACCACGGTTTTGGGCACTGGCTTAATAGTATTGTATTGGTCAGCGACCAAGTGTAAATAGGTTTGATCCACACACAACTGGCAGACTTTAAAAGGAGTGTAATATTAGGCACGCTCCCAAAAATGACAGCATTATTACTATAATATCGGATCACGTCTGATGACCACGGTTTTAGGCAGTGACCTAGTAGTATGTTGGTAAGGGACCAAGTGTGAATAGGTTTGAACAACACACAACTGGCAGACTTTCAATGGAGTATAATATTTGTCACGTTCCCAAAAATGGATTATTACCACAGTAATATCAGATTACTTGAGATGACGGACAAGTTTCTCTGCTTCTACAATACAGCAATGCTATTAAAATCAAACAAACCTGGCTGTATGCTGCTAACAAGCAAATGGAGCTGTAACAATTATGTATTATATTGCTTTTCAAGCAAATAATCAGGATTAAGACCAAAAAAAATATTAGCCCTGATATATAGGGCTATGGATATCAGTAACAGCAGCAGACAGAATGTGCAATGCACCCTATTCTGTTCTATACACTCTCCACAAACTATGCCTGCCTAACTCCTGCTATCACCAGGATTGATATGCATATGGGTTAGTCCTTAGGAGGACTGTTAGTTTAGATGTTTATTGTTGTGGAATACCTCACTAAATAAACCACCAATTCTCTCCCTCACTCAGCTGCAGCTCTGCCTGTCTGAACTGTAGACTGTGATGAGCATAGGTCATCGAGTCTTTTATAGACCAGATGACGCTATGCGGCCAGCCAATCACTGTTACGCCACAACCAACATGGCCGCGGCATTTCAGTGACTGGCAGGCAATCCCCGCATGTTTATTTGCTGTCTAAACAGCGCCAAACATGCGGATGCGGGAACTTGAGCTCCCGCCCGAGCATCCAGGAAGTACTCACCGAGCGCCGAGCATCTCCTAAACCCTTCATCCAATTTTAATGTGGATATGACTCGCCCCCTGGGCCGTGGGGCACTCGGATCCGGGCAATAGGGAAACGGTGGGAGTAGTAGTGGCAACCCGGTTCCGTGGCTCAGGATGGTCAGGCCAGTGGTAGTCCGTTATGTACTGATGTTTATGTCCGACTACGCCACCCGTGGATTGCGGTTATTAGGAACCGCCGCTGCATGCAGACCGCTGGGGCTGATGAGGTGTGCAGCTAGGGTAGTGTGACTGGAAGAGTGCGGCCTCAGGGCAGTATAGTGGATGGTGGGAGTGATGGTAGTGAGAGTCCCAGTGCTGGTAGTGCTGGAGGAGCAAGGAGCACACAGACAACAGGTTGCAGTCCAGGGTCTTTACTAAAACAGGTAAATTGACCCACAAACAGTCCCGGCTAGGAGGGGACCTGGATGTCTGAGAGCAACGGGGAAATTGGCCCTGGTCAGGGTGAGGGTGTAGGTCTACCGTGCTTTCTGCGCTCCTTCTGGCTATCTCCTCCTGATAGGATAACAGCCCACGTTTCCGAGCTCTCCGTGTATTCTCGCCTGTATGGCCTGCGACGTGGGTTCCTTTCTGCTCCCAGCCTTGTATGGCTTTACTGGTCCCTTCGGTTGTGGCAGGGCCTTCAGGCTTCTTAGGCCAAGGAATGTACAGTCCCTTACGGACTGGTTCTCTGCTGGGGGATGTGGAATCCTTCCAGCCTCAGACACCAAAGTCTGGTAAAGTTAAGTCTTTTCTCTGCCAAGACAGGCTCTCTTCGCCTCATGTCTCTGACTTGTGGCTCTCCTACTGCCACACTTCCTCTTAGGTGCAATCAACTTTCTGTCCCTGCTCCACTCTGGGACACGTCTCAGTGCTGAGACAGGCAATCCAGTTCTCTCTAACCCTGCCCTCAGTACCAGCTTTTATAGGGGCAGCCAGCTCCCCCTACTGGCCTGAGACAGGAGGCATTGCATGCTAATGTTCCCCTGACTAGAGAACCTCCCCCTTGATCTCAGACACAGCTTTAATTACACTTGTGGCATCCAGGTCAGGGTGACACATTCCCCCCTAGTGAAATTTAGTACTCCGGGACTAAGCAGTAAACAAAGATAATATACATAACAATAAAACATTAATAGACAGACGACGCACAAATTGAGTTCTTAAGGTCACAGTGTGGTCTGTGACCAGGTGTCCATATCACCAAAACAACGGGAGCCTTAACCAGGTGGGGGTCTGTCCTACCCCAAGTCCTTCACAGTCTTAGTTCATTCCTGGGTTAGGCTCAGAATACAGTCCATACAAGGTCCCGGTTATAAAAAGTCCATAACCTGTGAGTCCTTACGGTAGCTGCAAGAAACTGAAACACACTATTAATAAACATGCAGGTAACTTGGCAAACATTTCAACATTTGGCAACAGGGTTATTTACAATTTAGCACACTCTATATTCTCCAGCGAGCGGGTATCTGCCCCTCTGTGCTCCTGGTTGACCTACGTAGCCCACTGTCTGGTGGTGGACCAACTTGGCTCTCCCCAATAGCGTTAGGGGTACAGCTACCAGCTGGGTGTACAGGTAGGGCAGGCAGCTGTCTGCGGGTCCTTTGGCTTACCGCAGGTATGGCAGGCTCACTGTCAGCAGAGGGTTGACTCTCCTGGGCTGCTGGAACAGGCTCTTCTGCCTCTGGAACCGCTTGCTCCTCTTCACCTTCCGGCTCTGGTGTTGGTTGTTGCTGGGCCGGTTGCAGGAAATGCAGGACGGGTACCACTATAGCATCATTTATGCGAGTCCAGGACTGAGGGATCTCTCCGAGAACGGTGCTGATCATTTCTTCCTTGTCCTCTGCGGGTTCAAGGTCACTCTGATCTTCTTCTGCACTACGGAGTTGCTCGGGGCACCTTTTGAGGTCGTCTCTGGAGACGACACTAGTGGTTTCTCCTCCGTCCTTGGTGATTACGCACACCTTTGGGTTGTCGTGGTCAGACTGCAGTACGGTGTAGGGTTCCCTTTCCCACATGTCGTCCAACTTATGTAGCCTTCTCTTCCGCTTTAGGACTTGCTCACCAGGGTCTAGGGGACCAGCAGGGGTGTGTTGGTTGAAGAGTTTTTCTTGCCTCTCTCTCACCTGGGCCAGGCTCTTCTCCACACTCTCCTGTACCTTCTTGTACTGCAGTTGCCTTTCTGTATCCCAGTCTGCATCCGGGGAGGTGTCCTCAGGTATTAGGACTCCCATCTCCAGGTCTACAGGCAGCTTACCTGGTCTAGCTCGCATCAGATAAGCCGGGGTGCAGTTTGTAGCATTCACCGGGATATTGTTGTATAGGTCTATCAGGTCCGGCAGTTTTTCTGGCCACTGGCTGCGTTCCTCCAGGGGCAACGTCTTCAGGAGATCAATGACTATATTGTTCATCTTCTCACACATCCCGTTGGTTTGTGGGTGGTAAGGCGTTGTACGAATTTTCTTACAGCCATAGAGGTTGCAGAACTCCTGGAAGATTTCAGCCTCGAACGCTGGACCCTGGTCTGTCAGGACCTGTTCCGGATACCCGTGTGGACGGCAGAAGTACTGCTGGAAGGCTCTGGTCGCTGTTTGGGCTGTCAAGTCCTTTACCGGGACCACCACTAGAAAACGGGAATAGTGGTCCACGATTGTCAGTGCGTAGATGTATCCGGACCGGCTTGGAGCCAACTTGACGTGGTCCAGAGCTACCAGCTCAAGAGGCTGCGTGGTGACGATGGGCCTCAAGGATGTCTTCTGGCTGGTGCGGTCCTTCCTCCTCAGGTGACAAGGGACACAGTCTCTGCACCACTTTTCTACTGCTCCTCTCATGCCGACCCAAAAGAACCTTCCTCTTAGTAGGAACTCCAGTTTCTTCCAACCGAAGTGTCCCGCTCTGTCATGGTAAGCCCCCAGGACCATAGCTGCATCCCGCCTTGGGACCAGGACTTGCCAGGTCAGCTCGTGCGTCCGGTGGTTGACAATCCTTCTGCACAACTTGCCTTCGTAGAGGAACAGCTTGCTCTTCTCCTTTCATAGCTGCTTGGCTTCCTCTGTGGCATCTGGATCTAGGCGGGCGTCTTCCCGGGTCAGCAGATCTTTCACCAGGCGGACTGCAGGGTCACTATCTTGGGTCTCGGCCCAGCTGTGGTGAGGTAGGGGATTCATCATCACAGTTGTTAGATCCTCCTCCTTCACGCGGTGAGAGTGTTGAGAGGCTCCATACCGGTGAAACGCGGGGAGTTCTACCTCCTCCAGCTCTTCTGGGTCTTCGTCACCTTCAGGTAAGTGAGGCATTCTTGATAGGGCGTCCGCGTTGGCGTTGGTTTTGCCTGCCCGGTACTTGATCAAGAAGTCATAGTTGGAGAGACGGGCCATCCACCGCTGTTCCAGGGCACCCAGTCTTGCATTGTCCAGGTGTGTCAACGGGTTGTTGTCCGTGTACACGGTGAACTTCGCGGAGGCCAGGTAATGCTTGAAGCGTTCCGTCACGGCCCACACCACCGCCAAGAATTCTAGCTTGAAGGAGCTGTAATTCTCCGGGTTCCTCTCGGTGGGCCTCAGCTTCCGGCTGGCGTATGCGATCACCCGTTCTGTGCCCTGTTAGTTTTGGGACAGTACGGCTCCCAGTCCCACATTACTGGCATCTGTGTGGAGAATGAAAGGCTGGCCGTAATCAGGGTAGGCCAGGATCTCATCCCCCATGAGGGCCATATTTAGCTGGCGGAAGGACTCCTCTTCCGGTTTATCCCACTTGAAGGGTGGCTTTTGACTCCTGGACTTGGACTGTCCGATCAGGAGGTCCTGCATAGGAGCTGCCATCTTAGTGAACCCGGGGATGAACCTTCGGTAGTAGCCTACCAACCCGAGAAACTGTCTCACCTCTTTGATGTTCGAGGGGCTTGGCCAGCTCTTGATTGCCGTGACCTTGTCAGGGTCGGGGGCTACTCCTTCCGCACTTACCACGTGCCCTAGGTACTGGACCTTTGGTTTCAGCAGGTGACACTTCGATGGTTTCACCTTCAGGCCATAGCCTGCCAGGGCTTCGAACACCTCGGCCAGGTGCTTGAGATGGTCCTCGTAGGTCTTCGAATAGACGATCACGTCGTCCAGGTAAAGGAGGACCGTCTCGAAGTTTCGGTGCCCTAGACAGCATTCCATCAGCCGCTGGAAGGTCCCTGGTGCGTTGCAGAGCCCGAAAGGCATACAGTTGAATTCGCTCAGTCCCATCGGGGTGGTGAAGGCGGTCTTCTCCTTGTCAGCCTCTGCCACAGGAACCTGCCAGTACCCGCTAGTAAGGTCCAAAGTAGAAAAGAAGTTAGCAGATTTTAGTGCGGCTAAAGACTCTTCTATTCTAGGCAGCGGATATGCGTCTTTGTGGGTGATACGGTTGATTTGTCTATAGTCCACGCACATTCTCATGGTGCCGTCTTTCTTTTTCACCAGAACCAAGGGGGCTGCCCAGGGGCTACAGCTATCTCTAATGACCCCAGCTTCTTTCATTTCCCGCAGCATACCCTTGGCGTTCTGATAATGTGCAGGGGGTACAGGTCTGTGCCTCTCTTTTATTGGTGGGTGGCTCCCTGTGGGGATGTGGTGTTCTATCCCTTTTACTCTGCCGAAGTCTAGCGGGTGCTTACTAAAGACTCTCTCGTACTCCTGTACCACCCGGTAGACTCCTTGTTTTTGGTGCAGGGGAGTGGAGTCAGCACCCACGTGGAGTTTCTGGCACCAGTCCTCTTTTTGTTTCTGGGAGCCATTACCCTCCGCCTGAGGAGATGGAGGCAAGGGTTCCACGGCCCTGATAGCTTGGTGTTCGACAACAAACAGTTTGGCGAGTGTAGCGTACCTGGGTAAGTGTACTTCCCTCTCCCCAATGTTGAGGATGCGGACGGGCACCCTCCCATGACGGACATCAACCACCCCCCGGGCTGTCAAAATGGTGGGCCTGCTGTCTGAGTACACGGGTTCTACCATGGCTTGGTAGTCTCTACCTCTCAACCCGATTGCAGTCCGACACCAGATCATCATTTCACTTTTGGGAGGCATGGAAATGGGGAATGGATCACTGAGTCTTACGCTACCGATCTCACCACCAGACAGTTCTACCTGCTGCCGTCTCATCAGGGCTTTTATCTCCTTGTTGAGGACCCTCTGTTGGCTGGAACTAGCATTCACCGCCACCTGTTGTTGAATTACAATTACCTCTGAAAGACAATTTTCAATTATGTTAGTACCCACAGTTATTTTAGGGTGACTTTCATGACGGTCAATGTCCACAATAATCACTCCCTGTGCCGGCAGTTCAACTTTACCAATTTTAATGGTCATCTCCTTGAACCCCATCTGCGGCACGGGTAAGCCATTACTGGCGATGATGCTCAAGTTACTGTCTGGATACCGTGTGATATCAGCATCAGTCCAATACTGCTTAAAAAGTACATAAGGGATTGTGGTTATTTGCGACCCAGTATCCAGCAAGGCGCTCATGGGGATACCGTCCAGCACCACGGGTAAAACCGGGCGCCCCCCAATGTACTTATCACGCCAATTATAAGGGCCTGGTGATCTTATGCCTGGGGGTCGGCCCTCTGCCCCAGGTAGGACCCGTTTAAATTACAGTACCTGGAAATGTGTCCGGGCTGGTTGCATCGACGGCAAATGGGCTGTCCATCCTCTGCGTAGCGGTCTGTGGGCCTCCCTCGGAACGACGGGATCCTCCTCTGTCGACGCCACGGGACATCCTGCGGACTTGAAGCCAGCTCGATGGGTCTTGACGGGTCCACTTGCAACGCCTGGACGGTCCTGGTCAACGCCGCGACGCTCCTGGTCAGCTCCTGGACTTGGTGGTGCAGGCCTTTCGACGGGGCTTGGTTCAGGGCCTGTGCATCAGCCTCCACGGAGTCCATAGAGGAGGGCGCCGCCTCCTGGTGGTAGGTGATAGCAGGGCGCCGGGGGTTTTATAGCGCCACTGGTTGCAGATTCACGGAGCACCCTTATGGCCCTGTCCTTAAATTGGGCAAAGGTCAGGTCGGGGTTCTGAAAGAACATGAGGCGCAGTTGGGCCCTGTGGGCGCTAGACAGCAGACTTTCTATGAATTGTTCTGTTAGCAGCTTATCGGTTTCCTGCACACTGCCAGGGTCAGTTTGTTGAATAGCCCTCAAGGCTTCCTGCAGATTTAGGGCATAGTCTCTGATGCTGTCCTGTGCCCGCTGCTTACATCCATAGAACCTCATTTTAATCTCAGCGGAGGTACGTGTATCAAAGGTACCCCGCAGCCGGGCCAGAATACCCTTCACAGTCCTTTTCTCCTCAGTGGGCCATGATTTTACCTCCCTTTGGGCTGCGCCAGTTAACTGCCCTGTTAATATGCTGACCTTCTGCTCCTCTGTCAGGGGGTAAACCTGGAACAAACTGTATAGCCTTTCCTTGAAGTCAGTTAGGGCATGGGGCTCCCCTGAGTATTTGGGCAGCCAGGCCGCTCCAGGGATGTAGGGCAGGGCAAAGGGCATCACCGCTGCTGCAGCTGCGTTGGTGGTAGTGGGCGCCTCTGTGTCCGACATCTTCCTCCCTCCTAGTTAAGCGTGGCCTACCTTCCGACGATCCTCTTCTGTAGGCCGCGGCTCCGCTGCTGCTGCTATGGACGAGGACCTGGCGTCGCGTCCTGATGACGTCAGCGTCGCTCTCTCTCCCTTCCAGGACCTTGCGCAGCGTCGGTGCGTGGGGCGGAGCTTCGGATCTCGCGCGGTTTTGACGTCCACGCCCCTCTTCTTCCCGCGCGGCGTCCTGAAGATGGCGTCCGATGGCGGGAAGCAGCCGCGGATGGCGGGAAGACGGCCGAAGACGGTGGGAAACGGTCCAAGATGGCGTCTGATGGCGGGAATCGGCTCCGGATGGCGGGAAACGACTCCGGACGGCGGGAAACGGTCCAAGATGGCGTCTAATGGCGGGAATCGGCTCCGGATGGCGGGAAACGACTCCACAGGTAAGTTACAAAAGTCTTTTTCAGGCACGCAGTACCCGGTGGTTGCGGGCACGAAATCCTGCCGACTACGCCAAAGCTGACTCGCCCCCTGGGCCGTGGGGCACTCGGATCCGGGCAATAGGGAAACGGTGGGAGTAGTAGTGGCAACCCGGTTCTGTGGCTCAGGGTGGTCAGGCCAGTGGTAGTCCGTTATGTACTGATGTTTATGTCCGACTACGCCACCCGTGGATTGCGGTTATTAGGAACCGCCGCTGCATGCAGACCGCTGGGGCTGATGAGGTGTGCAGCTAGGGTAGTGTGACTCCCCACGGGAAGAGTGCGGCCCCAGGGCAGTATAGTGGATGGTGGGAGTGATGGTATTGAGAGTCCCAGTGCTGGTAGTGCTGGAGGAGCAAGGAGCACACAGACAACAGGTTGCAGTCCAGGGTCTTTACTAAAACAGGTAAATTGACCCACAAACAGTCCCGGCTAGGAGGGGACCTGGATGTCTGAGAGCAACGGGGAAATTGGCCCTGGTCAGGGTGAGGGTGTAGGCCTACCGTGCTTTCTGCGCTCCTTCTGGCTATCTCCTCCTGATAGGATAACAGCCCACGTTTCCGAGCTCTCCGTGTATTCTCGCCTGTATGGCCTGCGACGTGGGTTCCTTTCTGCTCCCAGCCTTGTACGGCTTTACTGGTCCCTTCGGTTGTGGCAGGGCCTCCAGGCTTCTTAGGCCAAGGAATGTACAGTCCCTTGCGGACTGGTTCTCTGCTGGGGGATGTGGAATCCTTCCAGCCTCAGACACCAAAGTCTGGTAAAGTTAAGTCTTTTCTCTGCCAAGACAGGCTCTCTTCGCCTCTTGTCTCTGACTTGTGGCTCTCCTACTGCCACACTTCCTCTTAGGTGCAATCAACTTTCTGTCCCTGCTCCACTCTGGGACACGTCTCAGTGCTGAGACAGGCAATCAAGTTCTCTCTAACCCTGCCCTCAGTACCAGCTTTTATAGGGGCAGCCAGCTCCCCCTACTGGCCTGAGACAGGAGGCATTGCATGCTAATGTTCCCCTGACTAGAGAACCTCCCCCTTGCTCTCAGACACAGCTTTAATTACACTTGTGGCATCCAGGTCAGGGTGACACAGATACCCTTCAAATGAAAGCTGAAAGTCTGAACTTCAACTGCATCTGAATTGTTTTGTTTAAAATTCATTGTGGTAATGTCTAGAACCAAAATTAGAAAAATGTTGTCTCTGTCCAAATATATATGGACCTAACTGTATGTCTAGTGAAACCTTTTCTTATACTACAAATGAAGTAGCTGAAATTATTTCCAATGTCTGAATTCCCAGTGATTTGGCACAAAGAATACCACATGGCTTGAGGGTAAACTTTCAACCAACAATGTTTAAAGATAATGACAATTTTTGTAAAAGATTCGAGCAAATTTTAAACAAGTACTCTTTCAACTTGTTTGTATTGGCATTCCTTGAGAAAGACGCCAATACAAACCTTTCTATGAACTCAGAAAAAAGGTACATACCCATGCCTACGCTGCCCACAATGTAGCAATATACAGCGGGGTGATACTTTTTTCCACCCCCATACCGGGATTAGAATTCAAGGTTTTTTTACTTGTGATTCTTCTTTTGTAGTGTATGCGATCAAATGTCCTTGATGGTCTCATATATGTTGGTGAGACAACCTAACCTATACGAGACCGCATATCTCAAAACAAGTCGAGTATAAGATGTGGGAAGACTTATCTCCCCTTATCTTACCATTTTAATTTAAAGAAGCACTCCGTAGAACAAGTCAATTTTCAGGTTCTGGAACATGTACCACCATTAATATGTGGGGATAATAGGATTCAGGCATTAAAACGTCGTGAAGCTTTTTAGATCCATACGTTGGATACGTTGTAACCTCGGGATTTAAATAGAGAGTATGAGTTATCTAGCTTTCTGTAAATGTATTAATTATTGTTTTTCTGTTTCAGACACGTACTACTTGATTCCTTTCTCTGGAACTGCATGAAATCACATTTCTTCTCATAGAACTTTATTCACTCCTGTGGGTGATGATGTTGTCTGTTGATTAATGCTAGATATCACCTACTCCTCTCTATTTTCTTCTCTTCCTTTCTTTTCTTTTATTTCAATCTAATACTACATTGGGTAGTGATCAGTATATTTCCCTAAATTATTTTTCCTTATATTTTTTTCCCCTTGGTCTAGTTTATCCCTTAAACATGTATTACTATATTTTTCTTACTAATACCATTGGTAGCCAGAGGTCTACGCTTTATGAACACCTGTGATTCTATTATATATATATTCCCCATTCATTTTAACTGCCTTTACCTATTTTTTTCTTTTCTATTTGGATCTGGGTTATTGCAGATCCAATAACATGACACCGGGTGGCGACATACACATTTGTGCTTGTTACTTCCGTGTTTGCGATCATGTGACCTGATCACATGACCAGAAGTGAGTCATGCAGGTCCTTTTGCTCAGATTCCATTGCAACTTATGAAGCAGGAAGTGGCCAATTGTCAGATCCTTGTCTCATTACACGGTTGCGTCTAGATCGCAGTTGATTTTTTGTGGTCCTCACTTTAGCCACTCCATTCTAGACGCCTCACTGCTGAACTTTCTAGATCGGAGTTGATCTTTTGAGGTTCTCACATGCTCCTCTTCGATCTAGTGCTTTCAGTGCTGAGGCGTCTAGATCGGAGTTTATCTTTTGAGGTTCTCACATTCTCCTCTTCGATCTAGTGCTTTCAGTGCTGAGGTGTCTAGATTGGAGTTTATCTTTTGTGTTAACCGTTTTAACAGTTCCACTCTAGATGCTTCAGTGTTGAGGTGACTAGATCGGAGTTGCTGGAGTGAGGGCCTCAAGAGAACAACTCCAATGTAGACAGTTCAGCACTGACACCACTAGATCGTAGTTGATTCCAGGAGCTTCTCATACACTCTGCAATCTAGATGCCTCTTCTGGCTTTTTATTGTAGTTTTAATGCTTTTTTATGGAATTGCTCATGTTTTTAATGGAGCAAACATCACAGGTCAAACAGGATTTTTTTATGCACTGTTATATATTTTTTCTATTTTTACACTCTTATACTTTGTGTTTGGGCAAAATTCTTTTTTTTCCAGATTAATAAAACTTGCATTGTCACTTTTTGCAATATAAAAAATTACACTCAGCACTGATTATTCAGTTTTGCCAGAATGTGACTTTTCCCATTTGTCCACAGCCCCGACATAGTGAAGAGTGTGCGGAGCTCCACGGGGAGAGGTGTAAAAGAGCGCCCCCGACAGTCACTATAATATACAAAACAGAATATATACAGTACAGACCAAAAGTTTGGACACACCTTCTCATTTAAAGATTTTTCTGTATTTTCATGACTATGAAAATTGTACATTCACACTGAAGGCATCAAAACTATGAATTAACACATGTGGAATTATATACTTAACAAAAAAGTGTGAAACAACTGAAAATATGTCTTATATTCTAGGTTCTTCAAAATAGCCACCTTTTGCTTTGATGACTGCTTTGCACACTCTTGGCATTCTCTTGATGAGCTTCAAGAGGTAGTCATCGGAAATGGTCTTCCAACAATCTTGAAGGAGTTCCCAGAGATGCTTAGCACTTTTTGGCCCTTTTACCTTCACTCAGTCCAGCTCACCCCAAACCATCTCAATTGGGTTCAGGTCTGGTGACTGTGGAGGCCAGGTCATCTGGCGTTTCACCCCATCACTCTCCTTCTTGTCAAATAGCCCTTACACAGCCTGGGGGTATGTTTGGTGTCATTGTCCTGTTGAAAAATAAATGATGGTCCAACTAAACGCAAACCAGATGGAATAGCATGCCGCTGCAAGATGCTGTGGTAGCCATGCTGGTTCAGTATGCCTTCAATTTTGAATAAATCCCCAACAGTGTCACCAGTAAAGCACCCCCACACCATCACACTTCCTTCTCCATGCTTCACGGTGGGAACCCGGCATTGAGAGTCCATCCGTTCACCTTTTCTGCGTCTCACAAAGACACGGTGGTTGGAACCAAAAATCTCAATTTGGACTCATCAGACCAAAGCACAGATTTCCACTGTTCTGATGTCCATTCCTTGTGTTCTTTAGCCCAAACAAGTCTCTTCTGCTTGTTGCCTGTCCTTAGCAGTGGTTTCCTAGCAGCTATTTTACCATGAAGGCCTGCTGCACAAAGTCTCCTCTTCACAGTTGTTGAAGAGATGTGTCTGCTGCTAGAACTCTGTGTGGCATTGACCTGGTCTCTAATCTGAGCTGCTGTTAACCTGTGATTTCTGAGGCTGGTGACTCGGATAAACTTATCCTCAAAAGCAGAGGTGACTCTTGGTCTTCCTTTCCTGGGGAGGTCCTCATGTGAGCCAGTTTCTTTGTAGCGCTTGATGGTTTTTGCAACTGCACTTTCAAAGTTTGCCCAATTTTGCGGACAGACTGACCTTCATTTCTTAAAGTAATGATGGCCACTCATTTTTCTTTACTTAGCTGCTTTTTTCTTGCCATAATACAAATTCTAACAGTCTTTCAGTAGGACTATCTGCTGTATTTTCACTGAAAGTCGCACGCGTATTTTCACTGAAACTCAGCAGCCATTTGAAAGACATCAAAAATGGGCTTTTTGGAACAGTGATAGCAATGGTACACGTCATAGAGTTTCAGAAACGAGGTCTCCCACATGCGCACTAAGCAAATCATCAATCTAGATCATATGAGGTGAGGTGAGGTGAGGTACAGATCCTCATATGATCTAGATTGATGATTTGCTTAGTGACTTGGCTTGAACAAGTTTTATAAAGATTTTTTCTATTTTTCATTGTTTGACCTGTACTACTGTAATTCATGCTCATGTGGGTATCTATTATGGTGCTCTTTTCTTTTTTTTTTTGGTTAATTATTAATACTTACTGCCTTTTTTTAAACATTGTGTTTTTGTCTGATTTTAAATATTACTAATAAAGAATTCTTTGTATTTTTTGGATAATATTCAGTTTACGTCTTTTTTCTATTTGATATACTTACTAGTTGACGTTGAACAGCGTCACGTTTGGGTCCCTCCTACTAAATTTCTGCATGACTCTATTGGTCAGTTATGTTGACTGACAAAGTTCCGAAGGTAGACAGCAGCAGTGGTCGGCCTCCTACACAACGAGTAAATTATTCATGATCATGAGGCCATCCATCTCCTTAGCTTTCTGTTCCTTGGAATGCAAGCGCATGTATGTAGTAGCAGCTAGGCCTGAGGTGGTCAGCGTTTTGGCGCATATCTTACCTCCTACGAGGATTGCTGGATGTTTTCCTGCTACTATCCCTGTTCTATGACTCCCGTTTAAAAAAAGCTTGATGTGATGAATGATGGATGAGGTGGTGGCAAAGGAGAAAGAGCAGGAGGAACAGGAACCATTCACACCAATGTCAGGTCAGTCAACCACACATGTCTTGTAGGATATGTTTCTGTACCAAAAGGAGAGGTTTGGCTACACAGTTATAGGGCATACAGTGAGTGCAATGCCTACCAAAAATTTTGAGGCACTCCAATGCCCCTTAGAAGTGACATGGAGGTCAGAGGGCCTTAACTAAACCTTTTTTTCCATTTATAGCAACTGGGTCTCCTGTACACTGTTGGCCTAAGCAGTGAATGGAAAGCTTTCCAAAAATTATGAGGAACTGCAATGCCCCTTGAAACAGACGTGGATTACAGCATACTAAAAACCTTCTACCCATTATTGGGGAGTGGGTCTCCCTTAGTGTTCACTTATGCATTGAAAAGCAAAAGCTGACTAAAAGTGTGGTGGAGGTCGCAGTGGAATAAAAAGACAATATCAATGCCCCTTGGAAGAGACATGGAGGTCACTGTAGCTTAACAAGACGATTTTAATGCACTTTGGAAGAGACATGGAGTTCAGAGTGGTTTAACAAGACGTTTTTAATGCCCCTTGGAAGAGACGTGGAGGTCACAGTGGCTTAACAAGACAGTTTTGATGCCTCTTGGAAGAGACTTGGAGTTCAGAGTGGTTTAACAAGACGGTTTTATTACTCCTTGTAAGAAACATGGAGTCCAGATTGGTTTAACAAGACAAGTTTAATGCCCCTTGGAAGAGACGTGGAGTTCAGAGTGGTTTAACAAGATGGTTTTAACGGCCCTTGGAAGAGACGTGGATTTCAGAGTGGTTTAACAAGACGGTTTTAATGCCCCTTAGAAGAGACGTGGAGGTCACAGTGGAATAAAGAGACAATATCAATGCCCCTTGGAAGAGTGGTGGAGGTTACAGTGGAATAAAGATACAATATCAATGCCCCTTGGAAGAGAGGTTGAGTTCAGAGTGGTTTAGCAACACGGTTTTAGTGCCCCTTGGAAGAGACGTGGAGGTCATAGTAGCTTAACAAGACGGTTTTAAAGCCCCTTGGAAGAGACATGGAGGTCACTGTAGCTTAAAAAGATGATTTTAATGCGCTTTGAAAGAGACGTGGAGTTCAGAGTGGTTTAACAAGACGTTTTTAATGCCCCTTGGAGGAGACGTGGAGGTCACAGTAGCTTAACAAGACGGTTTTAATGCCCCTTGGAAGAGACGTGGAGTTCAGAGTGGTTAAACAAGACGTTTTTAATGCCCCTTGGAAGAGACGTGGAGGTCACAGTAGCTTAACAAGACGGTTTTAATGCCCCTTGGAAGAGACGTGGAGTTCAGAGTGGTTTAACAAAACGTTTTTAATGTCCCTTGTAAGAGGCGTGGAGGTCACAGTAGCTTAACAAGATGGTTTTAATGCCTCTTGGAAGAGAATTGGAGTTCAGAGTGGTTTAACAAGACGGTTTTAATGCCCCTTGGAAAAGACGTGGATGTCACAGTAGAATAAAGAGACAATATCAATGCCCCTTGGAAGAGTGGTGGAGGTTACAGTGGAATAAAGATACAATATCAATGCCCCTTGGAAGAGACGTGGAGTTCAGAGTGGTTTAGCAAGACGGTTTTAATGCCCCTTGGAAGAGACGTGGAGGACATAGTAGCTTAACAAGATGGTTTTAATGCCCCTTGGAAGAGACGTGGAGTTCAGAGTGGTTCAACAAGACAGTTTTAATGCCCCTTGGAAAATACGTGGAGGTCACAATAGCTTAACAAGACGGTTTTAATGCCCCTTGGAAGAGACGTGGAGGTCACAGTAGCCTAAAAAGACGGTTTTAGTGCCGTTTAGAAGGGACGTGGAGTTAAGAGTGGTTTAACAAGTCGATTTTAATGCCCCTTGGAAGAGACGTTGAGTTCAGAGTGGTTTAACAAGAAGGTTTTAATGCCCCTTGGAAGAGACGTGGAGGTCACAGTAGCTTAGCAAGACGGTTTTAATGCCCCTTGGAAGAGACATGGAGTTCAGAGTGGTCTAACAAGATGGTTTTAAGACCCTGTGGAAGAGACGTGGAGGTCAGAATAGCTAGACAAGACAGTTTTAATGCCCCTTGGAAGAGTGGTGGAAGTCGCAGTGGAACAAAAAGACAATATCAATGCCCCTTGGAAGAGCTGTGGAGTTCAGAGTTTTTTAACAAGACGGTTTTAATGCCCCTTGGATGAGTGGTGGAGGTCGAAGTGGAATAAAAAGACAATATCAATGCCCCTTGGTAGAGTGGTGGAGGTCGCAGTGAAATAAAAAGACAATATCAATGCCCAGTGAAAGAGACGGGGAGGTCATAGTAGCTGAACAAGACGGTTTTAATGCCCCTTGGAAGAGTGGTGGAGTTCAGAGTGGTTTAATAAGACGGTTTTAATGCCCCTTGGAAGAGACGTGGAGGTCACAGTAGCTTAACAAGACGGTTTTAATGCCTCTTGGAAGAGACTTGGGGTTCAAAGTGGTTTAACAAGACGGTTTTATTACCCCTTGTGAGAAACGTGGAGTCCAGATTGGTTTAACAAGACAGTTTTAAAGCCCCTTGGAAGAGACGTGGAGGTCACAGTAGCTTAAAAAGACGGTTTTAATGCCACTTGGAAGAGACGTGGAGTTCAGAGTGGTTTAACAAGATGGTTTTAACGGCCCTTGGAAGAGACGTGGATTTCAGAGTGGCTTAACAAGACGGTTTTAATGCCCCTTGGAAGAGACGTGGAGGTCACAGTGGAATAAAGAGACAATATCAATGCCCCTTGGAAGAGTGGTGAAGGTTACAGTGGAATAAAGATACAATATCAATGCCCCTTGGAAGAGAGGTTGAGTTCAGAGTGGTTTAGCAAAACGGTTTTAATGGCCCTTGGAAGAGACGTGGAGGTCATAGTAGCTTAACAAGACGGTTTTAAAGCCCCTTGGAAGAGACATGGAGGTCACTGTAGCTTAAAAAGACAATTTTAATGCACTTTGAAAGAGACGTGGAGTCCAGAGTGGTTTAACAAGACGTTTTTAATGCCCCATGGAAGAGACGTGGAGGTCTCAGTAGCTTAACAAGACGGTTTTAATGCCCCTTGGAAGAGACGTGGAGTTCAGAGTGGTTTAACAAGACGTTTTTAATGCCCCTTGGAAGAGACATGGAGGTCACAGTAGCTTAACAAGACGGTTTTAATGCCCCTTGGAAGAGACGTGGAGTTCAGAGTGGTTTAACAAGACGTTTTTAATGCCCCTTGGAAGAGACGTGGAGGTCACAGTAGCTTAACAAGATGGTTTTAATGCCTCTTGGAAGAGACTTGGTGTTCAGAGTGGTTTAACAAGACGGTTTTAATGCCCCTTGTAAGAGACGTGGAGTTCAGAATGGTTTAACAAGATGGTTTTAATGCCCCTTGGAAGAGACGTGGAGGTCATAGTAGCTTAACAAGACAATTTTAATGCCACTTTGAAGAGACATGGAGTTCAGAGTGGTTTAACAAGACGGTTTTAATGCCCCTTGGAAGAGACGTGGAGGTCACAGTAGAATAAGGAGAAAATATCAATGCCCCTTGGAAGAGACGTGGAGTTCAAAGTGGTTTAGCAAGACGCTTTTAATTCCCCTTGGAAGAAACGTGGAGGACATAGTAGCTTAACAAGACTGTTTTAATGCGCATTGGAAGAGACATGGAGTTCAGAGTGGTTCAACAAGACGGTTTTAATGCCCCTTGGAAGAGACTTGGAGGTCACAGTAGCCTAAAAAGACGGTTTTAGTGCCGTTTAGAAGAGACGTGAAGTTAAGTGTGGTTTAACAAGTCGATTTTAATGCCCCTTGGAAGAGACGTTGAGTTCAGAGTGGTTTAAAAAGAAGGTTTTAATGCCCCTTGGAAGAGACTTGGAGGTCACAGTAACCTAAAAAGACGGTTTTAGTGCCGTTTAGAAGAGACGTGGAGTTAAGTGTGGTTTAACAAGTCGATTTTAATGCCCCTTGGAAGAGACGTTGAGTTCAGAGTGGTTTAACAAGACGGTTTTAATGCCCCTTGGAAGAGACATGGAGTTCAGAGTGTTCTAACAAGATGGTTTTAATGCCCCTTGGAAGAGACGTGGAGGTCACAGTAGCTTAACAAGATGGTTTTAATGTCCCTTGAAAGAGTGGGGGAGGTTACAGTGGAATAAAAAGACAATTTCAATTCCCCGTGGAAGAGAGGTGGAGGTCACAGTAGCTTAACAAGAAGGTTTTCATGCCCCTTGGAAGAGTGCTGGATGTCACAGTGGAATAAAAACACGATATCAATGTCCTGTGGAAGAGACTTGGAGAACACAGTAGCTTAACAAGACGGTTTTAATGCTATTTGAAAGAGTGGTGGAGGTTACAGTGGAATAAAAAGACAATATCAATGCCCCTTGGAAGAGTGGTGCATGTCGCAGTGGAATAAAAAGACTATATCAATGCCCCGTGGAAGAGGCGTGGAGAACACAGTAGCTTAACAAGACAATTTTAATGCCCCTTGGAAGAGTGGTAGAGGTTACAGTGGAATTAAAAAGACGATATCAATGCCCCGTGGAAGAGACTTGGAGAACACAGTAGCCTAACAACATGGTTTTAATGCCCATTGGAAGAGTGGTGGAGATCGCATTGGAATAAAAAGACAATATCAATGCCCCTTGGAAGAGAGGTGCAGGTCACAGTAGCTTAACAAGATGGTTTTAAAGCACGTTGGAAGAGTGGTGGAGGCCGCTGTGGAAAAAAAAAACAATATCAAAGCCCTGTGAGAGAGACGTGGAGGTCACAGTAGCTTAAATATACGGTTTTAATGCCCCTTGAAAGAGCTGTAGAGTTCAGAGTGGTTATCAAGATGGTTTTAATGACCCTTGGAAGAGAAGTGGAGGTCAGAGTAGCTTGACAAGACGGTTTTAATGTCCCTTGGAAGAGTGGTGGAGGTCGCAGTGGAATAAAAAGACAATATCAATTCCCCGTGGAAGAGACGTGGAGGTCATAGTAGCTTAAATAGACGGTTTTAATGCCCCTTGGAATAGCTGTGGAGGTCAGAGTGGTTTAACAAGATGGATTTATTGCCCTGTGGAAGAGACGTGGAAGTCACTGTAGCTTAGCAAAATAGTTTTAATGCCCCTTGGAAGAGTGGTGGAGGTTACAGTGGAATAAAAAGACAATATCAATGCCCCGTGGAAGAGACGTGGAGTATACAGTAGCTTAAAAAGACGGTTTTAATGCCCCTTGGAAGAGTGGTGGAGGTTACAGTAGAATAAAAAAACAATATCGATGCCCCATGGAAGAGACGTGTAGATCACAGTAGCTTAACAAGTTGGTTTTAATGCCCCTTGGAAGAGTGGTGGAGGTCACAGTAGAATAAAAAGACAATATTAATGCCTCTTGGAAGAGTAGTGGAGATCGCAGTGGAATAAAAAAACAATACCAATGCCCTGTGGAAGAGATGTGGAGGTCACAGTAGCTTAATAAGATGGTTTTATTGCCCCTTGGAAGAGTGGTGGAAGTCGCATTGGAATAAAAAGACAATATCAATGCCACTTGGAAGAGACGTGGAGGTCAAAGTAGCTTAAAAAGATGGTTTTAATGCCCCTTGGAAGAGCTTTGGAGTTCAGAGTGGTTTATCAAGATGGTTTTAATGCACCTTGGAAGAGACGTGTAGGTCACAGTAGCTTAACAAGGCAGTTTTAATGCCCCTTGGAAGAGTGGTGGAGGTTACAGTGGAATAAAAAGACAATATCAATGCCCCGTGGAAAAAACGTGGAGTTCAAATTAGATTAAAAAAACGGTTTTAATGCCCCTTGGAAGAGTAGTGGAGGTCGCAGTGGAATAAAAAAACAATACCAATGCCCTGTGGAAGAGACGTGGAGGTCACTGTAGCTTAACAAGACGGTTTTAATGACACTTGGAAGAACTGTGAAGTTCTAAGGGGTTTATCAAGATGGTTTTAATGCCCCTTAGAAGAGACGTGTAGGTCAGAGTAGCTTAGCAAGACGGTTTTAATGCGTATTGGAGGAGCGGTGGAGGTTACAGTAGAATAAAAAAACAATATCAATGCCCCATGGAAGAGACGTGGAGATCACAGTAGCTTAACAAGTTGGTTTTAATGCCCCTTGGAAGAGTGGTGGAGGTCACAGTAGAATAAAAAGACAATATTAATGCCCCTTGGAAGAGTAGTGGAGGTCGCAGTGGAATAAAAAAACAATACCAATGCCCTGTGGAAGAGATGTGGAGGTCACAGTAGCTTAATAAGATGGTTTTATTGCCCCTTGGAAGAGTGGTGGAAGTCGCATTGGAATAAAAAGACAATATCAATGCCACTTGGAAGAGACGTGGAGGTCAAAGTAGCTTAAAAAGATGGTTTTAATGCCCCTTGGAAGAGCTTTGGAGTTCAGAGTGGTTTATCAAGATGGTTTTAATGCACCTTGGAAGAGACGTGTAGGTCACAGTAGCTTAACAAGGCAGTTTTAATGCCCCTTGGAAGAGTGGTGGAGGTTACAGTGGAATAAAAAGACAATATCAATGCCCCGTGGAAAAAACGTGGAGTTCAAATTAGATTAAAAAAACGGTTTTAATGCCCCTTGGAAGAGTAGTGGAGGTCGCAGTGGAATAAAAAAACAATACCAATGCCCTGTGGAAGAGACGTGGAGGTCACTGTAGCTTAACAAGACGGTTTTAATGACACTTGGAAGAACTGTGAAGTTCTAAGGGGTTTATCAAGATGGTTTTAATGCCCCTTAGAAGAGACGTGTAGGTCAGAGTAGCTTAGCAAGACGGTTTTAATGCGTATTGGAGGAGCGGTGGAGGTTACAGTAGAATAAAAGAACAATATCAATGCCCCATGGAAGAGACGTGGAGATCACAGTAGCTTAACAAGTTGGTTTTAATGCCCCTTGGAAGAGTGGTGGAGGTCACAGTAGAATAAAAAGACAATATTAATGCCCCTTGGAAGAGTAGTGGAGGTCGCAGTGGAATAAAAAAACAATACCAATGCCCTGTGGAAGAGATGTGGAGGTCACAGTAGCTTAATAAGATGGTTTTATTGCCCCTTGGAAGAGTGGTGGAAGTCGCATTGGAATAAAAAGACAATATCAATGCCACTTGGAAGAGACGTGGAGGTCAAAGTAGCTTAAAAAGATGGTTTTAATGCCCCTTGGAAGAGCTTTGGAGTTCAGAGTGGTTTATCAAGATGGTTTTAATGCACCTTGGAAGAGACGTGTAGGTCACAGTAGCTTAACAAGGCAGTTTTAATGCCCCTTGGAAGAGTAGTGGAGGTTACAGTGGAATAAAAAGACAATATCAATGCCCCGTGGAAAAAACGTGGAGTTCAAATTAGATTTAAAAAACGGTTTTAATGCCCCTTGGAAGAGTGGTGGAGGTTGCAGTGGAATAAAAAGACAATATCAATGCCCCTTGGAAGAGTGGTGGAGGTCGCAGTGGAATAAAAAGACAATATCAATGCCACGGGGAAGACACGTGGAGGTCACAGTAGCTTAATAAGATGGTTTTATTGCCCCTTGGAAGAGTGGTGGAGGTCGCTGTGGTATAAAAAGACAATATCAATGCCCCGTGGAAGAGACGTGGAGGTCACAGTAGCTTAACAAGGTGGTTTTAATGCTCCTTGGAAGAGCTGTGGAGTTCAGAGTGCTTTGACAAGATGGTTCTAATGCCCATTGGAAGAGACGTGTAGGTCACAGTAGGTTAACAAGACGGTTTTAATGCCCCTTGGAAGAGTGGTGGAGCTCGCTGTGGAATAGAAAGACAATATCAAAGCCCCGTGGAAGAGACGTGGAGGTCACAGTAGCTTAAATAGACCTTATTAATGCCCCTTGAAAGAGCTGTGAAGTTCAGAGTGGTTTAACAAGATGGATTTAATACTCTGTGGAAGAGACGTGGAGGTCAGAGTAGCTTAAAAAGACAGTTTTAATGCCCCTTGGAAGAGTGGTTGAAGTCGCAGTGGAACAAAAAGACAATATCAATGCCCATTGGAAAAGTGCTGGAGGTCGCAGTGGAATAAAAAGACAATATCAATGCCCTGTTAAAGAGACGTGGAGGTCATAGTAGCTTAGATAAACGGTTTTAATGCCCCTTGGAAGAGTCAGGCAGGTCACAGTAGCTTAGCAAAAGACGGTTTTAATGCCCCTTGGAAGATTGGTGGAGATTACAGTGGAATAAAAAGACAATATCAATGCCCCGTGGAAGAGAAGTGGAGGTCACTTTAGCTTAACAAGACTGTTTTAATGCCCCTAGGCAGAGTGGTGGAGGTCGCAGTGGAATAAAAATACATTATCAATGCACCTTGGAAGAGTGGAGGAGGTCGCAGTTGAACAAATAGGCAATATCAGTGACCCCTTGGAAGAGTGGTGGAGGTCGCAGTGGTATAAAAAGACAATATCAATGCCCCTTGGAAGAGGGGTGAAGGTTAAAGTGGAATAAAAAGACAATATCAATACCCCGTGGAAGAGACGTCGAGGTCATAGTAGCTGAACAAGATGGTTTTAATGCCCCATGGAAGAATGGTGGAGTTCAGTGTGGTTCAATAAGACGGTTTTAATGCCCCTAGGAAGAGACGGGAAGGTCACAGTAGCTTAACAAAAGACGGTTTTGATACCAATTGGAAGAGTGGTGGGGGTTACAGTGGAATATAAAGACAAAATCAATGCCCTATGGAAGAGACGTGGAGGTCACAGTAGCTTAACAAGACGGTTTTAATGCCCCTAGGCAGAGTGGTGGAGGTCGCAGTGGAATAAAAATCCAATATCAATGCCCCTTGGAAGAATGGTGGAGGTCGCAGTTGAATAAAAAGACAATATCAGTGACCCCTTGGAAGAGTGGTGGAGGTCGCAGTAGTATAAAAAGACAATATCAATGCACCTTGGAAGAGGGGTGGAGGTTACCGTGGAATAAAAAGACAATATCAGTGCCCCGTGGAAGAGACGTGGAGGTCACAGTAGCTTAACAAGACGGTTTTAATTCCCCTTGGATGAATGGTGGAGGTCGCAGTGGAATAAAAAGACAATATAAATGCCCCGTGGAAAAGACGTGGAGGTCAGAGTAGCTTTAAAACACAGTTTTAATGCCATTGGAACAGTGGTGGAGGTCGCAGAGGAATAATAAGACAATATCAATGTCCATTGGAAGAGTGGTGGAGGTCGCAGTGGAATAAAAAGACAATATCAATGCCCCGTGGAAGAGACGTGGAGGTCATAGAAGCTTAACAAGATGGTTTTAATGCTTCTTGGAAGAGCTGTGGAGTTCAGAGTGGTTTATCACGATGGTTTTAATGCCCCTTGGTAGAGTGGTGAAGGTTACAGTGGAATAAAAAGACAATATCAATGCCCCGAGAAAGAGACGTGGAGGTCACAGTAGCTTAACAAGACGTTCTTAATACCCCTTGGAAGAGTGGTAGAGGTTGCAGTGGAATAAAAAGACAATATCAATGCCCCTTGGAAGAGTGGTGGAGGTCACAGTGGAATAAAAAGACAATATCAATGCCACGGGGAAGAAACTTGGAGGTCACAGTAGCTTAATAAGATGGTTTTATGCCCCTTGGAAGAGAGGTGTAGGTCGCTGTGGTATAAAAAGACAATATCAATTCCCCGTGGAAGAGACGTGGAGGTCACAGTAGCTTAACAAGACCGTTTTAATGTCTCTTGGAAGAGTGGTGGAGGTGACAGTGGAGTAAGAATACAATATCAATGCCCCGTGGAAGAGACGTGGAGGTCACAGTAGCTTAACAAGATGGTTTAAATGCCACTTGGAAGAGTGATGGAGGTCACAAAGGAATAAAAAGACAATATCAATACCCATTGGAAGATTGGTGGAGGTCGCAGTGGAATAAAAAGACAATAGCAATGCCTCGTGGAAGAGACGTGGACGTCACATTAGCTTAACAAGATATTTTAATGCCCGTTGGAAGAGTGGTAGAGGTCGCTGTGGTATAAAAAGACAATATCAATGCCCCTTGGAAGAGACGTGGACGTCACAGTAGCTTAACAAGATGTTTTTAATGCCCATTGCAAGAGTGGTGAAGGTCGCTGTGGAAATAATAGACAATATAAAAGCCCCGTGGAAGAGACGTGGAGGACACAGTAGCTTAAATCAATGGTTTTAATGCCCCTTGGAATAGCTGTGGAGTTCAGAGTGGTTTAACAAGATTGTTTTAATGCCCCTTGGAAGATACGTGGAGTTCACAGTAGCTTAAAAAGACGGTTTTAATGCCCCTTGAATGAGTGGTGGACATCGCAGTGGAATAAAAAGACAATATTAATGCCCCTTGGAATAGACGTGGAGGTCACAGTAGCTGAAAATGATGGTTTTAATGTCCCTTGCAAGAGTGATGGAGGTCGCAGTGGAATAAAAAGACAATATCAATGCCCCGTGGAAGAGATGTGGAGGTCCCAGGAGCTTAACAAGATGGTTTTAATGCCCCTTGGAAGAGCTGTGGAGTTCAGAGTGGTTTATCAAGATGGTTTTAATGCCCCTTGGAAGAGACGTGGAGGTCACAGTAGCTTAACAAGACAGATTTAATGCCCCTTGGAAAAGTGCTGGAGGTTACGGTGGAATAAAAAGACAATATCAATGCCCCAAGGAAGAGACATGGAGGTCACAGTAGATTAACAAGACGGTTTTAATGCCCCTTGGAAGAGTGGTGGAGGTCGAGGTAGAATAAAAAGACAATATTAGTGCCCCGTGGAAGAGACGTGGGGGTCACAGTAGCTTAAATAGACGGTTTTAATGCCCCTTGGAATAGTTGTGGAGTTCAGAGTTTTTTAACAAGATGGCTTTAATTCCCCTTGGAAGACACGTGTAGGTCACAGTAGCTTAACAAAACTTTCTTAATGCCCATTGGATGAGTGGTGGAGGTCGTAATGGAATAAAAAGACAATATCAATGCCCCTTGGAAGAGACGTAGAGGTCACAGTAGCTTTAAAAGACAGTTTTAATGCCCCTTGGAAGAGTGGTGGAGGTGGCAGTGGAATAAAAAGACAATATCAATGGCCAATGGAAGAGTGGTGGAGGTCGCAGTGGAATAAAAAGACAATATCAATGCCCCGTGGAAGAGACGTGGTAGTCACAGTAGCTTAACAAGATGGCTTTAATGCCCCTTGGTAGAGCTGTGGATATCAGAGTGGTTTAACAAGATGGTTTTAATGCCCCTTGGAAGAGTGGTGGGGGTTACAGTGGAATAAAAAGACAATATCAATGCCCTATGGAACAGACGTGGAGGTCACAGTAGCTTAACAAGACGGTTTTAATTCCCCTAGGCAGAGTGGTGGAGGTCGCAGTGGAATAAAAATACAATATCAATGCCCCTTGAAAGAATTGTGGAGGTTGCAACTGAATAAAAAGACAATATCAGTGACCCCTTGGAAGAGTGGTGGAGGTCGCAGTAGTATAAAATGACAATATCAGTGCCCCTTGGAAGAGGGGTGGAGGTAAAGGTGGAATAAAAAGACAATATCAAAGCCCCGTGGTAGAGAGGTGGAGGTCATAGTAGCTGAACAAGATGGTTTTAATGACCCATGGAAGAGTCGTGAAGTTCAGTGTGGTTTAATAAGACGGTTTTAATGCCCCTTGCAAGAGACGTGGAGGTCACAGTAGCTTAAAAAAAGACGATTTTAATTCCCCTTGGAAGAGTGGTGGGGGTTACAGTGGAATAAAAAGACAATATCAATGCCCCGTGGAAGAGACGTGGAGGTCACAGTATCTTAACAAGACGGTTTTAATGCCCCTAGGCAGAGTGGTGGAGGTCACAGAGGAATAAAAATACAATATCAATGTCCATTGGAAGAGTGGTGGAGGTCGCAGTGGAATAAAAAGACAATATCAATGCCCCGTGGAAGAGACGTGGAGGTCACAGTAGCTTAACAAGATGGTTTTAATGCTTCTTGGAAAAGCTGTGGAGTTCAGAGTGGTTTATCACGATGGTTTTAATGCCCCTTGGAAGAGTTGTGAAGGTTACAGTGGAATAAAAAGGCAATATCAATGCCCCATGGAATAGACGTGGAATTCACAGTATCTTAAAAAGACGGTCTTAATGCCCCTTGGAAGAGTGTTGGAGGTCGCAGTGGAATAAAAAGATAATATCAATGCCCCTTGGAAGAGTGGTGGAGGTCACAGTGGAATAAAGAGACAGTATCAATGCCACGGGGAAGAGACGTGGAGGTCACAGTAGCTGAACAAGATGGTTTTAATGCCCCTTGGAAGAGTGGTGGATTTCAGAGTGGTTTATCACGATGGTTTTAATGCCCCTTGGAAGAGTTGTGAAGGTTACAGTGGAATAAAAAGACAATATCAATGCCCCTTGGAAGAGACGTGGACGTCACAGTAGCTTAACAAGATGTTTTTAATGCCCATTGGAAGAGTGGTGGAGGTCGCTGTGGAAATAAAAGACAATATAAAAGCCCCGTGGAAGAGACGTGGAGGACACAGTAGCTTAAATCGATGGTTTTAATGCCCCTTGGAATAGCTGTGGAGTTCAGAGTGGTTTAACAAGATTGTTTTAATGCCCCTTGGAAGATACGTGGAGTTCACAGTAGCTTAACAAGACGGTTTTAATGCCCCTTGCGTGAGTGGTGGACATCGCAGTGGAATAAAAAGACAATATTAATGCCCCTTGGAAGAGACGTGGAGGTCACAGTAGCTTAAAAAGACGGTTTTAATGTCCCTCTCAAGAGTGGTGGAGGTCGCAGTGGAATAAAAAGACAATATCAATGCCCATGGAAGAGTTGTGGAGGTCGCAGTGGAATAAAAAGATAATATCAATGCCCCGTGGAAGAGACATGGAGGTACCAGGAGCTTAACAAGATGGTTTTAATGCCCCTTGGAAGAGCTGTGGAGTTCAGAGTGGTTTATCAAGATGGTTTTAATGCCCCTTGGAAGAGACGTGGAGGTCACAGTAGCTTAACAAGACGGTTTTAATGCCCCTTGGAAAAGTGGTGGAGGTTACGGTGGAATAAAAAGACAATATCAATGCCCCAAGGAAGAGACATGGAGGTCACAGTAGCTTAACAAGATGGTTTTAATGCCCCTTGGAAGAGTGATGGAGGTCGCAGTAGAATAAAAAGACAATATTAATTCCCTATGGAAGAGACTTGGAGGTCACAGTAGCTTAAATAGACGGTTTTAATGCCCCTTGGAATAGCTATGGAGTTCAGAGTGGTTTAACAAGATGGCTTTAATTCCCCTTGGAAGACACGTGTAGGTCACAGTAGCTTAACAAAACTTTCTTAATGCCCATTGGATGAGTGGTGGAGGTCGTAATGGAATAAAAAGACAATATCAATGCCCCTTGGAAGAGACGTGGAGGTCACAGTAGCTTTAAAAGACAGTTTTAATGCCCCTTGGAAGAGTAGTGGAGGTGGCAGTGGAATAAAAAGACAATATCAATGGCCAATGGAAGAGTGGTGGAGGTCGCAGTGGAATAAAAAGACAATATCAATGGCCCGTGGAAGAGACGTGGAAGTCACAGTAGCTTAACAAGATGGCTTTAATGCCCCTTGGTAGGGCTGTGGAGTTCAGAGTGGTTTATCAAGATGGTTTTATTGCCCCTTGAAAGAGACATGTAGGTCACAGTAGCTTAAGAAGAAGCTCTTAATGCCCCTTGGAAGAGTGGTGGAGGTGGCAGTGGAATAAAAAGACAATATCAATGCCACGGGGAATAGACGTCGAGGTCACAGTAGCTTAAGAAGATGGTTTTATGGCCCCTTGGAAGAGTGGTGGAGGTCGCAATGGAATAAAAAGACAATATCAATGACCCGTGGATGAGACGTTGAGGTCACAGTAGCTTAACAATATGGTTTTAATACCCCTTTGAAGAGTGGTGGAGTTCAGTGTGGTTCAATAAGACGGTTTTAATGCCCCATGGAAGAGACGGGGAGGTCACAGTAGCTTAACAAAAGACGGTTTTAATTCCCCTTGGAAGAGTTGTGGGGGTTATAGTGGAATAAAAAGACAATATCAATGCCCTATGGAAGAGACGTGGAGGTCACAGTAGCTTAACAAGATGGTTTTAATGCCCCTAGGCAGAGTGGTGGAGGTCGCAGTGGAATAAAAATACAATATCAATGCCCCTTGGAAGAATGGTGGAGGTCACAGTTGAATAAAAAGACAATATCATTGACTCCTTGGAAGAGTGGTGGAGGTTACAGTAGTATAAAAAGACAATATCAGTGCCCCTTGGAAGAGGGGTGCAGGTAAAGGTGGAATAAAAAGACAATATCAATGCCCCGTGGTAGAGACGTGGAGGTCATAGTAGCTGAAGAAGATGGTTTTAATGACCCATGGAAGAGTGGTGAAGTTCAGTGTGGTTTAATAAGACGGTTTTAATGCCCCTTGCAAGAGACATGGAGGTCACAGTAGCTTAACAAAAGACGGTTTTAATTCCCTTTGGAAGAGTGGTGGGGGTTACAGTGGAATAAAGAGAAAATATCAATGCCCGGTGGAAGAGACGTGGAGGTCACAGTAGCTTAACAAGACGGTTTTAATGCCCCTAGGCAGAGTGGTGGAGGTCACAGAGGAATAAAAATACAATATCAATGACCCCTTGGAAGAGTGGTGGAGGTCGCAGTTGAATAAAAAGACAATATCAATGACCCCTTGGAAGAGTGGTGGAGGTCACAGTGGAATAAAAAGACAATATCAATGCACCTTTGAAGAGGGGTGGAGGTTACCGTGGAATAAAAAGACAATATCAATGCTCCGTGGAAGAGACGTGGAGGTCACAGTAGCTTAACAAGATGGTTTTAATTCCCATTGGATCAGTGGTGGAGGTCGCAGTGGAATAAAAAGGCAATATAAATGCCCCTTGGAAGAGACGTGGAGGTCACAGTAGCTTAACAAGATGGTTTTAATGTCTCTTGGAAGAGTGGTGGTGGTTACAGTGGAATAAAAAGACAATATCAATGCCCCGTGGAAAAGAGGTGGAGGTCAGAGTAGCTTTAAAACAGTTTTAATGCCCTTGGAAGAGTGGTGGAGGTCGCAGAGGAATAAAAAGACAATATCAATGTCCATTGGAAGAGTGGTGGAGGTCGCAGTGGAATAAAAAGACAATATCAATGCGCCGTGGAAGAGACTTTAAGGTCACAGTAGCTTAACAAGATGGTTTTAATGCTTCTTGGAAGAGCTGTGGAGTTCAGAGTGGTTTATCAAGATGGTTTTAATGCTCCTTGGAAGAGTAGTGAAGGTTACAGTGGAATAAAAAGACAATATCAATGCCCATGGAATAGATGTGGAGTTCACAGTAGCTTAAAAAGATGGTTTTAATGCCCCTTGGAAGAGTGTTGGAGGTCGCAGTGGAATAAAAAGACAATATCAATGCCCCGAGAAAGAGACGTGGAGGTCACAGTAGCTTAACAAGACGTTCTTAATACCCCTTGGAAGAGTGGTAGAGGTCGCAGTGGAATAAAAAGACAATATCAATGCCCCTTGGAAGAGTGGTGGAGGTCACAGTGGAATAAAGAGACAATATCAATGCCACGGGGAAGAGACGTGGAGGTCACAGTAGTTTAATAAGAAGGTTTTATGCCCCTTGGAAGAGAGGTGTAGGTCGCTGTGGTATAAAAAGACAAAATCAATTCCCCGTGGAAGAGACGTGGAGGTCACAGTAGCTTAACAAGATAGATTTAATGCCCCTTGGAAGAGCTGTGGAGTTCAGAGTGGTTTAACAAGACGGTTTTAATGCCCCTTTGAAGAGATATGTAGGTCACAGTAGCTTAACAAGACCGTTTTAATGTCTCTTGGAAGAGTGGTGGAGGTGACAGTGGAGTAAGAATACAATATCAATGGCCCGTGGAAGAGACGTGGAGGTCACAGTAGCTTAACAAGATGGTTTAAAAGCCCCGTGGAAGAGACGTGGAGGACACAGTAGCTTAAATCGATGTTTTTAATGCCCCTTGGAATAGCTGTGGAGTTCAGAGTGGTTTAACAAGATTGTTTTAATGCCCCTTGGAAGATATGTGGAGTTCACAGTAGCTTAGCAAGACTGTTTTAATGCCCCTTGAGTGAGTGGTGGACATCGCAGTGGAATAAAAAGACAATATTAATGCCCCTTGGAAGAGACGTGGAGGTCACAGTAGCTTAAAAAGACGGTTTTAATGTCCCTTGCAAGAGTGGTGGAGGTCGCAGTGGAATAAAAAGACAATATCAATGCCCATTGGAAGAGTTGTGGAGGTCGCAGTGGAATAAAAAGACAATATCAATGCCCCGTGGAAGAGACGTGGAGGTCCCAGGAGCTTAACAAGATGGTTTTAATGCCCCTTGGAAGAGCTGTGGAGTTCAGAGTGGTTTATCAAGATGGTTTTAATGCCCCTTGGAAGAGACGTGGAGGTCACAGTAGCTTAACAAGACGGTTTTAATGCCCCTTGGAAAAGTGGTGGAGGTTACGCTGGAATAAAAAGACAATATCAATGTCCCAAGGAAGAGACATGGAGGTCACAGTAGCTTAACAAGATGGTTTTAATGCCCCTTGGAAGAGTGATGGAGGTCGCAGTAGAATAAAAAGACAATATTAATGCCCCGTGGAAGAGACGTGGAGGTCACAGTAGCTTAAATAGACGGTTTTAATGCCCCTTGGAATAGCTGTGGAGTTCAGAGTGGTTTAACAAGATGGCTTTAATTCCCCTTGGAAGACACGTGTAGGTCACAGTAGCTTAACAAAACTTTCTTAATGCCCATTGGATGAGTGGTGGAGGTCGTAATGGAATAAAAAGACAATATCAATGTCCCTTGGAAGAGACGTGGAGGTCACAGTAGCTTTAAAGGACAGTTTTAATGCCCCTTGGAAGAGTGGTGGAGGTGGCAGTGGAATAAAAAGACAATATCAATGGCCAATGGAAGAGTGGTGGAGGTCGCAGTGGAATAAAAAGACAATATCAATGGCCCGTGGAAGAGACGTGGAAGTCACAGTAGCTTAACAAGATGGCTTTAATGCCCCTTGGTAGAGCTGTGGAGTTCAGAGTGGTTTATCAAGATGGTTTTATTGCCCCTTGGAAGAGACATGTAGGTCACAGTAGCTTAACAAGAAGCTGTTAATGCCCCTTGGAAGAGTGGTGGAGGTGGCAGTGGAATAAAAAGACAATATCAATGCCACTTGGAAGAGACGTGGAGGTCACAGTAGCTTATCAAGACTGTTTTAATCCCCCTTGGATGAGTGGTGTAAGTCGCAGTGGAATAAAAAGACAATATTAATGCCCCTTGGAAGAGTGATGGAGGTCGCATTGGAATAAAAGGACAGTATCATTGCTACTTGGAAGAGACGTAGAGGTCACAGTAGCTTAAAAAGACGATTTTAATGTCCCTTGGAAGAGTAGTGGTGGTCGCAGTGGAATAAAAAGACAATATCAATGCCCCGGGGAAGAGACGTGGATGTCACAGTAGCTTAGCAAGATGGTTTTATTGCTCCTTGTAAGAGTGCTGGTGGTTGCTGTGGTATAAAATGACAATATCAATGACCCGAGGAAGAGACGTGGAGGTCAAAGCAGCTTACCAAGACAGTATTAATGTACCTTGGAAACGTGGTAGAGGTCGCAGTGGAATAAAAAGACAATACCAATGCCCCTTCGAAGAGACGTCGTGCTCACAGTAGCTTAACAAGATGGTTTTATTGCCCCTTGGAAGAGTGGTGGAGGTTGGTGTGGTATAAAAAGACAATATCAATGCCCCGTGGAAGAAACGTGGAGGTCAAAGTAGCTTAACAAGACGCTTTTAATGCTCCTTGGAAGAGACGTTGAGTTCAGAGAGGTTTATTGAGATGGTTTTAATGCCCCTTGGAAGATACGTGTAGGTCACATTAGCTTAACAAGATGGTTTTAATGCCCATTGGAAGAGTGGTGGAGGTTACAGTGGAATAAAAAGACAATATCAATGCCTCGTGGAAGAGACGTGGAGTTCATAGTAGCTTAACAAGACGGTTTTAATGCCCCTTGGTAGAGTGGTGGAGGTCACAGTAGCTGAACAAGACGGTTTTTATGTCTCTTGGAAGAGTGGTGGAGGTTACAGGGAAATAAAAAGACAATATCAATGCCCTCAGGAAGAGACATGGAGGTCACAGTAGCTTATCAAGACGGTTTAAATGCCCCTTGGAAATGTGGTGGAGGTCGCAGTGGAATAAAGACAATATCAATGCCCCGTGGAAGAGACGTGTAGGTCACAGTAGCTTAACAAGATGGTTCTAATGCCCCTTGGAAGAGTGGTGGAGGTCGCAGTGGAATAAAAAGACAATATGAATGCACCTCGGAAGAGTGGTGAAGGTCGCAGTGGAATAAAAAGACAATATCAATGCCCCTTGAAGAGTAGTAGAGTTCATAGTAGCTTACAAGACGTTTTTAATGCCCCTCGGAAGAGTGGTGGAGGTTACAGTGGAATAAAAAGACAATATCAATGCCCCGTGGAAAAGACGTGGAGGTCACACTAGCTTTAACCCCTTAACTACCGAGGACGTATTAGTAAGCATATTTGCGTACTGCCCGTTCAGTGAGGGCTGCTGCGCTGAGCCCTCACTGAACGGAGCACATGTCAGCTGATTCTTACATGTGCCCGCAACAGCCGCGGGTGGAATCGCGATCCACCCGTGGCTGTTAACATGTTAAATGCTGCTGTCAATCTCTGACAGCAGCATTTAACGGTCGCTTCCGGGTAGCACGTCATAAGCCACGCCCACCGGCGACCCCGTCACGTGATCGCGGGTCGCCGATGGGCGTGCATGACAACCCAGGGTCTGCAGCAGACGCCTGTGGTTGTCATGATCTTATCGCTATGAGCGCCACCTAGTGGTCGGCGCTCATAACACAGGACCATTTCTGCTGCATGCAGGGGATCTGCTCGTCCTCTGTATGTAGCAGAGGCGATCGGATAGTTGCTGCTTCTAGTCTCCTATGGAGACTATAGAAGCATGCAAAAAATAAAAAAAAAAAGTTTTTAAAAATATAAAAAAAATAAAAAAATATAAAAGTTTAAATCACCCCCCTTTCGCCCCATTCAAAATAAAATATATATATATATAAAAAAAAAACCCCACATACACATATTTGGTATCGCCGCGTTCAGAATCGTCCGATCTATCAATATAAAAAAAAAATTAATCCGATCGGTAAACGGCGTAACGAGAAAAAAATTCTAAACGCCAGAATTACTTTTTTTGGTCGCCGCAAAATTGAAATAAAATGCAATAACGGGCGATCAAAACATCGGATCTACCCCAAATGTTATCAATAAAAACGACAGCCCGGTTCACAAAAAATAAGCCATAAACCAGCCCCAGATCACGAAAAATGGAGACGCTACAGGTCTTAGAAAATGGCGCTATTTTTTTATTTATTTTTTTACCAAATTTTGGAATTTTTTTTCACCACTTAAATATAAAAGAACCTATGCATGTTTGGTGTCTATGAACTCGTAATGACCTGTAGAATAAGAAGGGCAGGTCAGTTTTAGCATTCAGTGAACGTGGTAAAAAAAAAAAAAAAAAAAAACAACTGTGGTATTGCACTTTTTTTGCAATTTTACCGCACTTGGAATTTTTTTACCGTTTTCCCGTACAGGATATGGTAAAACTAGTAATGGCGTTGAAAAGTACAACTCGTCTCGCAAAAAATAAGCCCTCACATGGCCATATTGACCAAAAAATAAAAACGCTATTGCTCTGGGAACAAGGGGAGCAAAAACGAAAATGCAAAAACGGAAAATGCTCCTGGGCTTAAGGGGTTAAAAGATGGTTTTAATGCCCCTAGGCAGAGTGGTGGAGGTCGCAGTGGAATAAAAAGACAATATCAATGCCCCTTGGAAGAGTGTTGGATGTTGCAGTGGAATAAAAAGACAATATCAATGACCCCTTGGAAGAGTGGTGGAGATCGCAGTGGAATAAAAAGACAATATCAAAGCCCCGTGGAAGAGGGGTGGTAGTTACAGTGGAATAAAAACTCAATATCAATGCCCCGTGGAAGAGACATGGAGGTCATAGTAGCTGAACAAAATGGTTTTAATGCCCCTTGGAAGAGTCGTGGAGTACAGAGTGGTTTAATAAGACGGTTTTAAAGCCGCTTGGTAGAGACGTTGAGGTCACAGTAGCAGAACAAGACAGTTTTAATGCCCCTTAGAAGAGTGGTGGAGGTTACAGTGTAATAAAAAGACAATATCAAAGCCCCATGGAAGAGACTTTGAGGTCACAATAGCTTAAAAAGATGGTTTTAATGCCCCTTGGAAGAGTGGTGGAGGTCGTTGTGGAATAAAAAGACAATATCAAGGCACCGTGGAAAAGACGTGGAGGTCACAGTAGCTTAAATATACAGTTTGAATGCCCCTTGGAATAGCTGTGGAGTTCAGAGTGGTTTAACAAGATGGTTTTTATGCACCTTGGAAGAGAATTGGAGGTCACAGTAGCTTAACAAGACAGTTTTAATGCCCCTTGGATGAGTGGTGGAGGTTACAGTGGAATAAAAAGACTATATCAATGCCCCTACGAAGAGACGTCGAGGTCACAGTAGCTTACAAGACGGTTTTAATGTCCCTTGGAAGAGTGGTGGAGGTTACAGTGGAATAAAAAGACAATATCAATGCCCCATGGAAGAGACATGGAGGTCAAAGTAGCTTAACAAGACAGTTTTAATGCCCCTTGGATGACTGGTGGATGTCGCAGTGGAATAAAAAGACAATATCAATGCCCCTTGGAAGAGGGGTGGTGGTTACAGTGGAATAAAAAGACAATATCAATGCCCCGTGGAAGATACGTGGAGGTCATAGTGGCTGAACAAGACGGTTTTAATGTCCCTTGGATGAGTGGTGGATGTCGCAGTGGAATAAAAAGACAATATCAATGCCCCTTGGAAGAGGGGTGGTGGTTACAGTGGAATAAAAAGACAATATCAATGCCCCGTGGAAGAGACATGGAGGTCACAGTAGCCTAACAAGACGGTTTAATGCCCCTTGGATGATTGGTGGAGGTCACTGTGGAATAAAAAGACAATATCAAAGCTCCGAGGAAGAGACGTGGAGGTCACAGTAGCTTAAATAGATGGTTTTAATGCACCTTGGAATAGCTGTTGAGTTCAGAGTAGTTTAACAAGATGGTTTTTATGCACCTTGGAAGAGAAGTGGAGGTCACAGTAGCTTAACAAGACAGTTTTAATGCCCCTTGGATGAGTGGTGGATGTCGCAGTTTAATAAAAAGACAATATCAATGCACCTTGGAAGAGGGGTGGTGGTAACAGTGGAAGAAAAAGACAATATCAATGCCCCGTGGAAGAGACGGGGAGGTCATAGTAGCTGAACAAGACGGTTTTGATGCCCCTTGGAAGAGTGGTGGAGTTCAGAGTGGTTTAACAAGGTGGTTTTAATGCACCTTGGAAGAGACGTGGAGGTCATTGTAACTAAACAACATGGTTTTAATGCCCCTTGGAAGAGTGGTGGAGATCGCAGTGGAATAAAAAGACAATTTCAATGCCCATTGGAAGAGTGGTGGAGGTCGCAGTGGAATAAAAATACAATATCAATGTCCCGTGGAAGAGATGTGGAGGTCACAGTAGCTTAATAAGACGGTTTTAATGCCCCTTGGAATAGCTGTGGATTTCAGAGTGGTTTAACAAGATGGTTTTAATGCCCCTTGGAAGAGACGTGGAGGTCACAGTAGCTTAACAAGAGGGTTTTAATGCCCCTTGGATGAGTGGTGGAGTTTACAGTGGAATAAAAAGACAATATGAATGCACTGTGGAAGAAACATGGAGGTCACAGTAGCTTAACAAGATGGTTTTAATGCCCCTTGGAAGAGTGGTGGAGGACGCAGTGGAATAAAAAGACCATATCAATGCCCCTTGTAAGATTGGTGGAGGTCGCAGTGGAATAAAAAGACAATATCAATGTCCCATGTAAGAGATGTGGAGGTCACAGTAGCTTAACAAGATGGTTTTAATGCCCCTTGGAAGAGTGGTTGAGGTCGCAGTGGAATAAAAAGACAATATTAATGCCCCTTGGAAGAGTGATGGAGGTCACAATGGAATAAAGAGAATATCAATACCCCTTGGAAGAGACGTGGAGGTCACAGTAGCTTAACAAGACGTTTTTAATGCACCTTGGAAGAATGGTGGAGGTCGCAGTGTAATAAAAAGACAATATGAATGCACCTCGTAAGAGTGGCGGAGGTCGCAGTGGAATAAAAAGACAATATCAATGCCCCTTGGAAGAGACGTAGAGTTCAAAGTAGCTTAACAAGATGGTTTTAATGCCACTCGGAAGAGTGGTGGACGTTACAGTGGAATAAAAATACAATATCAATGCCCCGTGGAAAAGACGTGGAGGTCACAGTAGCTTTAAAAGATGGTTTTATTGCCCCTAGGAAGAGTGGTGGAGGTCGCAGTGGAATGAAAAGACAATATCAATGCCCCTTGGAAGAGTATTGGAGGTCGAAGTGGAATAAAAAGCAATATCAAAGACCCCTTGGAAGAGTGGTGGAGGTCGGAGTGGAATAAAAAGACGATATCAATGTCCCTTGGAAGAGGGGTGGTGGTTACAGTGAAATATAAACTCAATATCAATGCCACGTGGAAGAGACATGGAGGTCATAGTAGCTGAACAAAATGGTTTTAATGCCGCTTAGAAGAGTGGTGGAGTTCAGAGTGGTTTAATAAGATGGTTTTAATGCCGCTTGGAAGAGACGTCGAGGTCACAGTAGCAGAACAAGACAGTTTTAATGCCCCTTGGAAGAGTGGTGGAGGTCGCAGTGGAATAAAAAGACAATATGAATGCGCCTTGGAAGAGTGATAGAGGTCGCAGTTGAATAAAAGGGCAGTATCAAAGCACCGTGGGAAAGACGTGGAGGTCACAGTAGCTTAAATAGACGATTTGAATGCCCCTTGGAATAGCTGTGGAGTTCAGAGTGGTTTAACAAGATGGTTTTTATGCACCTTGGAAGAGAATTGGAGGTTACAGTAGCTTAACAAGACGGTTTTAATGCCCCTTGGATGAGTGGTGGAGGTTACAGTGGAATAGAAAGACAATATCAATGCCCCTACGAAGAGACATCGAGGTAAAAGTAGCTTACAAGACGGTTTTAATGTCCCTTGGAAGAGTGGTGGAGGTTACAGTGGTATAAAAAGACAATATCAATGCCCCGTGGAAGAGACATGGAGGTCACAGTAGCTTAACAAGACAGTTTTAATTCCCCTTGGATGAGTGGTGGAGGTAGCAGTGGAATAAAAATACAATATCAATGTCCCGTGTAAGAGACGTGGAGGTCACAGTAGCTTAACAAGATGGTTTTAATGACCCTTGGAAGAGTGGTGGAGGTCGCTGTGGAATAAAAAGATAATAACAAAACCCCGTGGAAGAGACGTGGAGGTCACAGTAGCTTAAATAAATGGTTTTATTGCTCCTTGGAAGAGATGTGGATTTTATAGTGTTTTAACAAGATGGTTTTAATGCCTCTTGGAAGAGACGTGGAAGTCACAGTAGCTTAACAAGATGGTTTTAATGCCCCTTGGAAGAGTGGTGGAGGTTACAGTGGAATAAAAAGACAATGTCAATGCCCCGTGGAAGAGACGTTGACGTAACTGTAGCTTACCAAGACGGTTTTAATGCCCTTTGGAAGAGTGGTGGAGGTCACAGTGGAATAAAAAGACAATATAAATTTCCCTTGGAAGAGATGTGGAGTGCAGAGTGTTTTAATAAGACGGTTTTAATGCCCCTTGGAGGAGACATGTAGGTCACAGTAGCTTATCAAGACGGTTTTAATGTCCCTTGGAAGAGTGGTGCAGGTCGCAGTGAAATAAAAAGACAATATCAATTCCCATTGGAAGAGTGGCGGAGGTCGCAGTGGAATAAAAGGACAATATTAATGCCCCTTGGAAGAGTGATGGAGGTCGCAGTTGAATAAAAGGACAGTATTAGTGCCCCGTGGAAGAGACATGGAGGTCACATTAGCTTAACAAGATGGTTTTAATGCCCCTTGGAAGAGTGGTGGAGGTCGCTGTGGAATAAAAAGACAATATCAATGCCCCGTGGAAGAGACGTGGATGTCACAGTAGTTTAAATAGACGGTTTTAAAGCCCCTTGGAATAGCTGTGGATTTCAGAGTGGTTTAACAAGATTGTTTTAATGCCCCTTTTAAGAGAGGTGGAGGTCACAGCAGCATAACAAGACGGTTTTAATGCCCCTTGGATGAGTGGTGGAGGTTATAGTGGAATAAAAATACAATATCAATGCCCCTTGGAAGAGACGTGGAGGTCACAGTAGCTTAACAAGGCAGTTTTAATGCCCCTTGGAAGAGTGCTGGAGGTCTCAGTGGAATAAAACGACAATATCAATGCCCCTTGGAAGAGTGGTGGAGGTCACAGTGGAATAAAAAGACAATATCAATGTCTCGTGCATGAAACGTGGAGGTCACAGTGTAATATACGGACAGTATCAATGCCCCGTGGAGAGAAGTGGAGGTCGCTGTAGCTTAACAAGGCGGTTTTAATGCCCCTTGGAAAATTGGTGGAGGTCGCTGTGGAATAAAAAGACAATCAATGCCCCGAGGAAGAGACGTTGAGGTCAGAGTAGATTAAATAGACGGTTTTAATGCCCCTTGTAATAGCTGTGGAGTTCAGAGTGGTTTAACAAGATGGTTTTAATGCCCCTTGGAAGAGACGTGGAGTTCTCAGCAGCCGAACAAGACTGTTTTAATGCCCCTTGGATGAGTGGTGGAGGTCGCAGTGGAATAAAAAGACAATATCAATGCCCCGTGGAAGAGTTGTGGAGGTCGCAGTGCAATAAAAAGACAATATCAATGCCCCGTGGAAGACTCGTGGAGGTCACAGTAGCTTAACAAGATGGTTTTAATGCCCCTTGTAATAGCGGTGGAGGTCGCTGTGGAATAAAAAGACAATATCAATGCCCCTTGGAAGAGTGGTGGAGGTCACAGTGGAATAAAAAGATGATATCAATGCCCCTTGGAAGAGGGGTGGTGGATACAGTTTAATAAAAACTCAAAATCAATGCCCCGTGGAAGAGACATGGAGGTCATAGTAGGTGAACAAGATGGTTTTAATGCACCTTGGAAGAGTGGTGGAGTTCAAAGTGGTAGAAAAACACAATACTAATGCCCCTTGGAAGAGTGAGAGAGATCGCAGTTGAATAATAGGATAGTATCAATGCCCCGTGGAAGAGACGTGAAGGTCACAGCAGCTTAACAAGATGATTTTAATGCCCCTTGGAAGAGACATGGAGGTCACAGTAGCTTAACAAGATGATTTTAATGCCCCTTGGAAGAGTGGTGGAGGTCGCATTGGAATAAAAAGACAATATCAACACCGGTTGGAAGAGTTGTGGAGGTCACAGTGGAATAAAAAGACAGTATCAATGGCCCAAGGAAGAGATGTGGAGGTCATAGTATCTTAACAAGATGGTTTTAATGCCCCTAGGCAGAGTGGTGGAGGTCGCAGCGGAATAAAAAGACAATGTCACTGCCCCTTGGAAGAGTGGTGGAGGTCACAGTGGAATAAAAAGACAATATCAATGACCCCTTGGAAGAGTGGTGGAGGTCGCAGTGGAATAAAAAGATGATATCAATGCCCCTTGGAAGAGGGGTGGTGGATTCAGTTTAATAAAAACTCAATATCAATGCCCCGTGGAAGAGACATGGAGGTCATAGTAGGTGAACAAGATGGTTTTAATGCACCTTGGAAGAGTGGTGGAGTTCAGAGTGGTTTAATAAGACGGTTTTTATGCCCCTTGGAAGAGACGTCGAGCTCACAGTAGCTGAAGAAGACGGTTTTATTGCCCCTTGGATGAGTGGTGGAGGTTACAGTGGAATAAAAAGACAATATCAATTCCCCGTGGAAGAGATATGGAGGTCACAATAGCTTAACAAGACCGTTTTAATGTCCCTTGGAAGAGTGGTGGAGGTCGCAGTGGAATAAAAAGATAATATCAATGTCCCGTGGAAGTGACGTGGAGGTCACAGTAGCTTAATAAGACGGTTTTAATACCACTTGGAGGAGTGGTGGAGGTCATAGTGGAATAAAAACACAATATTAATGCCCCTTGGTTGAATAATAGAACAGTATCAATGCCCCGTGGAAGAGACGTGAAGGTCACAGCAGCCTAACAAGATGGTTTTAATGTCCCTTGGAGGAGACGTGGAGGTCACAGTAGCTTAACAAGATGGTTTTAACGCCCCTTGGAAGAGTGATGGAGGTCGCATTGGAATAAAAAGACAATATCAACACCGCTTGGAAGAGTTGTGGAGGTCGCAGTGGAATAAAAAGACAATATCAATGTCCCAAAGAAGAGACGTGGAGGTCATAGTAGCTTAACAATATGGTTTTAATGCCCCTAGGCAGAGTGGTGGAGGTCGCAGTGGAATAAAAAGACAATATTAATGCCCCTTGGAAGAGTGGTGGAGTTCACAGTGGAATAAAAAGATAATATCAATAACCCCTTGGAAGAGTGGTGGAGGTCGCAGTGGAATAAAAAGATGATATCAATGCCCCGTGGAAGAGACGTGAAGGTCACAGCAGCTTAACAAGATGGTTTTATTGCCTCTTGGAAGAGTGGTGGAGGTCACTGTGGAATAAAAAGACTATCAAAGCCCCGTGGAAGAGACGTTGAGGTCACAGTAGCTTAAATAGATGGTTTTAATGCCCTTTGGAATAGCTGTGGAGTTCAGAGTGGTTTAACAAGATGGTTTTTATGCACCTTCGAAGAGACATGGAGGTCACAGTAGCTTAACAAGATGGTTTTAATGTCCCTTGGATGAGTGGTGGAGGTTATGTGGAATAAAAATACAATATCAATGCCCCTTTGAAGAGACGTCGAGGTCACAGTAGCTTACAAGACGGTTTTACTGTCCCTTGGAAGAGTGGTGGAGGTTACAGTGGAATAAAAAGACAATATCAATGCCCCGTGGAAGAGACATGGAGGTCACAGTAGCTTAACAAGATGGCTTTAATGCCCCTTGGAAAAGTGGTTGAGGTTGCAGTGGAATAAAAAGACAATATTAATCCCCCTTGGAAGAGTGGTGAAGGTCGTAGTGGAAATAAAGGACAGTATCAATGCCTCGTGGGAGAGACGTGGAGGTCACAGTAGCTTAACAAGACGGTTTTAATGCCCGTTGGAAGATACGTGGAGGTCACAGTAGCTTAACAAGACGGTTTTAATGCCCGTTGGAAGAGTGGTGGAGGTCAGAGTGGAATAAAAAGACAATATCAATGAACATTGGAAGAGTGGTGGAGGTCGCAGTGGAATAAAAAGACGATATCAATTCCCCGTTGAATAAACTTATAGGTAACAGTAGCTTAACAAGATGGTTTTAATGCCCCTTGGAAGAGAGGTGGAGGTCGCAGTGGCATAAACTGACAATATCAATACCCCGTGGAAGAGACGTGGAGGTCACAGTAGCTTAACAAGTCGGTTTTAATGCCCCTTGGAAGAGTGTTGGAGGTAGCTGTGGAATAAAAGGACAGTATCAATGCCCAAAGGAAGAGACGTGGAGGCCACAGTAGCTTAACAAGACGGTTTAATGCCCCTTGGATGATTGGTGAAGGTCACTGTGGAATAAAAAGACAATATCAAAGCTCCGAGTAAGAGACGTGGAGGTCACAGTAGCTTAAATAGATGGTTTTAATGCCCCTTGGAATAGCTGTGGAGATCAGAGTAGTTTAACAAGATGGTTTTTATGCACCTTGGAAGAGAAGTGGAAGTCATAGTAGCTTAGCAAGACAGTTTTAATGCCCCTTGGATGAGTGGTGGATGTCGCAGTGGAATAAAAAGACAATGTCAATGCCCCTTGGAAGAGGGGTGGTGGTTACAATGGAATAAAAAGACAATATCAATGCCCCGTGGAAGAGACGTGGAGGTCATAGTAGCTGAACAAGACAGTTTTAATGCCCATTGGATGAGTGTTGGAGGTCGCAGTGGAATAAAAATACAATATTATTGCCCCTTGAAAGAGTGATGGAGGTCGCAGTGGAATAAAAGGACCATATCAATGCCCCTTGTAAGAGGGTGGAGGTCGCAATGGAATAAAAAGACAATATCAATGTCCCATGTAAGAGATGTGCAGGTGACAGTAGCTTAACAAGATGGTTTTAATGCCCCTTGGAAGAGTGGTTGAGGTCGCAGTGGAATAAAAAGACAATATTAATGCCCCTTGGAAGAGTGATGGAGGTCGCAATGGAATAAAGACAATATCAATGCTCCTTGGAAGAGACGTGGAGGTCACAGTAGCTTTAAAAGATGGTTTTAATGCCCCTAGGCAGAGTGGTGGAGGTCGCAGTGGAATGAAAAAACAATATCAATGCCCCTTGGAAGAGTATTGGAGGTCGCAGTGGAATAAAAAGCAATATCAATGACCCCTTGTAAGAGTGGTGGAGGTCGCAGTGGAATAAAAAGACAATATCAATGTCCCATGTAAGAGATGTGCAGGTCACAGTAGCTTAACAAGATGGTTTTAATGCCCCTTGGAAGAGTGGTGGAGGTCGCAGTGGAATAAAAAGACAATATGAATGCCCCTTGGAAGAGTGATAGAGGTCGCAGTTGAATAAAAGGGCAGTATCAAAGCCCCGTGGAAGAAACGTGGAGGTCACAGTAGCTTAACAAGATGGTTTTAATGCCCCTTGGAAGAGTGGTGGAGGTAGCTGTGGAATAAAAAGACAATTTCAAAGCACCGTGGGAAAGACGTGGAGGTCACAGTAGCTTAAATAGACGGTTTGAATGCCCCTTTGAATAGCTGTGGAGCTCAGAGAGGTTTAACAAGATGGTTTTTATGCACCTTGGAAGAGAATTGGAGGTCACAGTAGCTTAACAAGACGGTTTTAATGCCCCTTGGATGAGTGGTGGAGGTTACAGTGGAATAAAAAGACAATATCAATGCCCCTACGAAGAGACATCGAGGTCAAAGTAGCTTATAAGACGGTTTTAATGTCCCTTGGAAGAGTGGTGGAGGTTACAGTGTAATAAAAAGACAATATCAATGCCCCGTGGAAGAGACATGGAGGTCACAGTAGCTTAACAAGACAGTTTTAATGCCCCTTGGATGAGTGGTGGAGGTCGCAGTGGAATAAAAATACAATATAAATGTCCCGTGGAAGAGACGTGGAGGTCACAGTAGCTTGACAAGATGGTTTTAATGACCCTTGGAAGAGTGGTGGAGGTCGCTGTGGAATAAAAAGATAATAACAAAACCCCGTGGAAGAGACATGGAGGTCACAGTAGCTTAAATAAATGGTTTTATTGTTCCTTGGAAGAGATGTGGATTTCATAGTGGCTTAACAAGATGGTTTTAATGCCTCTTGGAAGAGACGTGGAAGTCACAGTAGCTTAACAAGATGGTTTTAATGCCCCTTGGAAGAGTGGTGGAGGTTACAGTGAATATAAAGACATTATCAATGCCCCATGGAAGAGACGTTGACGCAACTGTACCTTACCAAGACGGTTTTAATGCCCTTTGGAAGAGTGGTGGAGGTCACAGTGGAATAAAAAGACAATATCAATTCCCATTGGAAGAGTGGTGGAGGTCGCAGTGGAATAAAAGGACAATATTAATGCCCCTTGGAAGAGTGATGGAGGTTGCAGTTGAATAAAAGGACAGTATTAATGCCCCGTGGAAGAGACATGGAGTTAACAGTAGCTTAACAAGACGGTTTTAATGCCCCTTGGATGAGTAGTGGAGGTTTTAGTGGAATAAAAAGAGAAAATCAAAGCCCCGTGGAAGAGACGTGGAGGTCACAGTAGTTTAAATAGACGGTTTTAATGCCCCTTGGAATAGCTGTGGATTTCAGATTGGTTTAACAAGATTGTTTTAATGCCCCTTGGAAGAGACATGGAGGTCACAGCAGCGTAACAAGACAGTTTTTATGCCCCTTGGATGAGTGGTGGAGATTATAGTGGAATAAAAAGACAATATCAATGCCCCTTGGAAGAGACGTCGAGGTCCCAGTAGATTAACAAGGAGGTTTTAATACCCCTTGAAAGAGTGGTGGAGGCTACAGTGGAATAAATAGACAATATCAATGACCCTTGGAAGAGACGTGGAGGTCACAGTAGTTTAACAAGGCAGTTTTAATGCCCTTTGGAAGAGTGGTGGAGGTCTCAGTGGAATAAAAAGACAATATCAATGCCCCTTGGAAAAGTGGTGGAGGTCGCAGTGGAATAAAAAGACAATATCAATGCCCCTTGGAAAAGTGGTGGAGGTCGCAGTGGAATAAAAAGACAATATCAATGTCCCGCGCATGAAACGTGGAGGTCACAGTGTAATATACGGACAGTATCAATGCCCTGTGGAAGAGAAGTGGAGGTCACTGTAGCTTAACAAGATGGTTTTAATGCCCCTTGGAAAATTGGTGGAGGTCGCTGTGGAATAAAAAGACATTATCAATGCCCCGAGGAAGAGACGTTGAGGTCACAGTAGCTTAAATAGACGGTTTTAATGCCCCTTGGAATAGCTGTGGAGTTCAGAGTGGTTAAACAAGATGGTTTTAATGCCCCTTGGAAGAGACGTGGAGTTCTCAGCAGCTTAACAATACGGTTTTAATGCCCCTTGGATGAGTGGTGGAGGTCGCAGTGGAATAAAAAGACAATATCAATGCCCCGTGGAAGAGGGGTGGTGGTTACAGTGCAATAAAAAGACAATATCAATGCCCCGTGGAAGACTCGTGGAGGTCACAGTAGCTTAACAAGACGGTTTTAATGCCCCTTGGAATAGCGGTGGTGGTCGCTGTGGAATAAAAAGACAATATTGAAGCTCCGTGGAAGAGACGGGGAGGTCACAGCAGCTTAAATAATTGGTTTTATTGCGGCTTGGAAGAGCTGTGGAGTTCCTATTGGTATAACAAGATGGTTTTAATGCCCCTTGGAAGAGACGTGGAGGTCACAGTAGCTTAACAAGATGGTTTTAATGCCTCTTGGAAGAGTGGTGGAGGTCGCATTGGAATAAAAAGACAATATCAACACTGCTTGGAAGAGTTGTGGAGGTCGCAGTGGAATAATTAGACAATATCAATGTCCCGAGGAAGAGACGTGGAGGTCATAGTAGCTTAACAAGATGGTTTTAATGCCCCTAGGCAGAGTGGTGGAGGTCGCAGTGGAATAAAAAGATGATATCAATGCCCCTTGGAAGAGGGGTGGTGGATACAGTGGAATAAAAACTCAATATTAATGCCCCGTTGAAGAGACATGGAGGTCATAGTAGGTAAACAAGATGGTTTTAATGCACCTTGGAAGAGTGGTGGAGTTCAGAGTGGTTTAAAAAGACGGTTTTTATGCCCCTTGGAAGAGACGTCGAGCTCACAGTAGCTGAAGAAGACGGTTTTATTGCCCCTTGGATGAGTGGTGGAGGTTACAGTGGAATAAAAAGACAATATCAATGCCCCGTGGAAGAGACATGGAGGTCACAATAGCTTAACAAGACCGTTTTAATGCCCCTTGGAAGAGTGATAGAGATCGCAGTTGAATAATAGTACAGTATCAATGCCCCGTGGAAGAGACGTGAAGGTCACAGCAGCTTAACAAGATGGTTTTAATGCCTCTTGGAAGAGTGGTGGAGGTCGCTGTGGAATAAAAAGACTATCAAAGCCCCGTGGAAGAGATGTGGAGGTCACAGTAACTTAAATAGACGGTTTTAATGCCCATTGGAATAGCTGTGGAGTTCAGATTGGTTTAACAAGATGGTTTTTATGCACCTTGGAAGAGACGTGGAGGTCACAGTAGCTTAAAAAGATGATTTTAATGCCCCTTGGATGAGTGGTGGAGGTTTTGTGGAATAAAAATACAATATCAATGCCCCTTTGAAGAGACGTCGAGGTCACAGTAGCTTACAAGACGGTTTTAATGTCCCTTGGAAGAGTGGTGGAGGTTACAGTGGAATAAAAAGACAATATCAATGCCCCGTGGAAGAGACATGGACGTCACAGTAGCTTAACAAGATGGCTTTAATGCCCCTAGGAAGAGTGGTGGAGGTCGCAGTGCAATAAAAAGACAATATTGGTGCCCCTTGGAAGAGTGATGAAGGTCGCAGTGGAAGAAAAGGACAGTATCAATGCCCCGTGGGAGAGACGTGGAGATCACAGTAGCTTAGCAAGATGGTTTTAATGCCCGTTGGAAGATACGTGGAGGTCACAGTAGCTTAACAAGACGGTTTTAATGCCCGTTGGATGAGTGGTGGAGGTCAGAGTGGAATAAAAAGACAATATCAATGAACATTGGAAGAGCGGTGGAGGTTGCAGTGGAATAAAAAGATAATATCAATTCCCCGTTGAAGAGACGTGGAGGTCACAGTAGCTTAACAAGATGGTTTTAATGCCCCTTGGAAGAGTGGTGGAGGTCGCAGTGGCATAAACTGACAATATCAATACCCCGTGGAAGAGACGTGGAGGTCACAATAGCTTAACAAGTCGGTTTTAATGCCCCTTGGAAGAGTGTTGGAGGTAGGTGTGGAATAAAAGGATAGTATCAATGCCCCATGGAAGAGACGTGGAGGTCACAGTAGTTTAAATAGACGGTTTTAATGCCCTTTGAAATAGCTGTGGAGTTCAGAGTGGTTTAACAAGATGGTATTTATGCACCTTGGAAGAGACGTGGAGGTCACAGTAGCTTAACAAGACGGTTTTAATGCCCCTTGGATGAGTGGTGGAGGTTATGTGGAATAAAAATACAATATCAATGCCCCTTTGAAGAGACGTCGAGGTCACAGTAGCTTACAAGACGGTTTTAATGTCCCTTGGAAGAGTGGTGGAGGTTACAGTGGAATAAAAAGACAATATCAATGCCCCGTGGAAGAGACATGGTGGTCACAGTAGCTTAAGAAGATGGCTTTAATGCCCCTTGGAAGAATGGTGGAGGTCGCAGTGGAATAAAAAGACAATATTAATGCCCCTTGGAAGAGTGATGAAGGTCGCAGTGGAAGAAAAGGACAGTATCAATGCCCTGTGGGAGAGAAGTGGAGGTCACAGTAGATTAACAAGATGCTTTTAATGCCCCTTGGAAGAGCTGTGGATTTCAGAGTGGTTTATTAAGATGGTTTTAATGCCCTTGGAAGAGACTTGTAGGTGACAGTAGCTTAACAAGATGGTATTAATGCGACTTGGAAGAGTGGTGGAGGTCGCAGTGGAATAAAAAAACAATATCAATGCCCCGTGGAAGAGACGTGGAGGTCACAGTATCTTAAAAAGACGATTTTAATGCCCCATGGAAGAGGGTTGGAGGTCGCAGTGGAATAAAAAGACAATATCAATGCCCCGTGGAAGAGACGTGGAGGTCACAGTATCTTAAATTGATGGTTTTAATGCCCCTTGGAAGATCTGTGGAGTTCAGAGTGCATTATCAAGATGGTTTTAATGTGCCTTGGAAGAGAAGTGTAGGTCACCGTAGCTTAACAAGACGGTTTTATTGCCCCTTAGAAGAGTGCTGGAGGTCGCAGTGGAATAAAAAGAAAATATCATTGCCTCTTGGAAGAAACTTGTAGGTCACAGCTGCTTAACAAGATGGTTTTAATTCCCCTTGGAAGAGTGGTGGAGGTCACAGTGGAATTAAAAGACAATATCAATGCCCCGTCGTAGAGACGTGGTTGTCACTGTAGCTCAACAAGACGGTTTTACTGCCCCTTGGAAGAGTGGTGGACGTCGCAGTGGAATAAGAAGACAATATCAATGCCCCTTGGAAGAGTGGTGGAGGTCTCAGTGGAATAAAAAGACAATATAAATGCCCCGTGGAAAAGGCGTGGAGGTCATAGTAGCTGCACAAGATGGTTTTAATGCCCCTTGGAAGAGCTGTGGAGTTCAGAGTGGTTTAACAAGATGGTTTTAATGCCCCTTTGAAGAGACGAGTTCACAGTAGCTTAACAAGACGGATTTAATGCCCCTTGGAAGAGTGGTGGATGTTACAGTGGAATAAAAAGACAATATCAATGCACCGTGGAAGAGACATGGAGGTCAAAGTAGCTTAACAAGCCGGTTTTAATGCCTCTTGGAAGCGTGGTAGAGGACGCAGTGGAATAAAAAGGCAATATCAGTGCCCCTTGGAAGAGTGTTGGAGGTCGCAGTGGAATAAAAAGACAATATCAATGTCCCTTGGAAGAGACTTGGAGGTAACAGTAGCTTAATAAGATGGTTTTAATGCTCCTTGGAAAAGTGGTGGAGGTCGCAGTGCAATAACAATACAATATCAATGCCCCTTGGAAGAGTGATGGAGGTCGCAGTGGAATAAAAAAACAATATCAATGCCCCCTGGAAGAGACATGGAGGTCATAGTAGCTTTACAGAATGGTTTTAATGAACCTTGGAAGAGTGATGGAGTTCATAGTGGTTCAATAAGATGGTTTTAATGCCCCTTGGAAGAGACGTCGAGGTCACAGTAGCTTAACAAGACGGTTTTAATGCCCCTTGGTTGAGTGGTGGAGGTCGCAGTGCAATAAAAAGACAATATTAATGCTCCTTGGAAGAGTGATAGAGGTCGCAGTGGAATAAAAGGACAGTATCAATGCCCCTTGGAAGAAACATGGAGTTCACAGAAGCTTAACAAGAGGGATTTAATGCCCCTTGGAAGAGGTGTGGAGTTCAGAATAGTCTAACAAGTCTGTTTTGATGGCCCTTGAATGAGATGTGAAGGTCACTGTAGCTTAACAAGACTGCTTCAATGCCCCTTGGAAGAGGTGTGGAGTGAAAAGTGGTTTAACAAGACGGTTTTAATGCCCCCTGGATGAGAAGTGGAGGTCAAAGTAGCTTAACAAGACGGTTTTAATGAAACTTGAAAAAGTGGTGGAGGTTACAGTGGAATAAAAAGACAATATCAATGCCCCATGGTAGAGACTTGGAATTCACATTAGCTTAACAAGACGTTTTTAATGCCCCTTGGAAGAGTGGTGGAGGTCGCAGAGGAATAAAAAGACAATATCAATGCCCCTTGGAAGAATAGTGGAGTTCGCAGTGGAATAAAAAGACAATATCAATGACCCGTGGAAGAGACGTGGTGGTCACAGTAGCTTAACAAGACTCTTTTATTTCCCCTTGGAAGAGTGGTGGAGGTCGCAGTGGCATAATAAGACATTATCAATGCCCCGTGGAAGAGATGTGGAGGTCTCAGGAGCTTAACAAGACGGTTTTAATGCCCCTTGGAAGAGCTGTGGAGTAAAGAGTGGTTTAATAAAGCGGTTTTATTGCCCCTTGGAAGAGACGTGGGGGTCACAGTAGTTTAACAAGACTGTTTTAATGCCCTTTGGAAGAGCTGTGGAGTACAGAGTGGTTTAACAAGACGGTTCAAATGCACGTGGAAGAGACGTGGAGGTCATAGTGGCTTAACAAAACGGTTTAATGACCCTTGGAAGATTGGTGGAGGTTACAGTGGAATAAAAAGACAATATCAGTGCCCCGTGGAAGAGACGTGGATGTCACAGTAGCTAAACAAGACGGTTTTAATGCCCCTTGGAAAAGTGGTGGAGGTCGCAGTGGAATAAAAAGACAATATCAATGCCCCTTGGAAGACTGGTGGAGGTCGCAGTGGAAAAAAAAGGCAACATCAATGTCCCGTGGAAGAGACGTGTTGGTCACAGTAGCTCAACAAGACAGTTTTAATCCCCTTTGGAAGAGTGGTGGAGGTTACAGTGGAATAAAAAGACAATATCAATACCCTTTGCAAGTGATGTGGGGATCACAGTAGCTTAACAAGACGGTTTTAATGCCCCTTGGAAGAGTGGTGGAGGTCGCAGTGGAATAAAAAGACAATATTAATGCCCCTTGGAAGAGTGATGAAGGTCGCAGTGGAAGAAAAGGACCGTATCAATGCCCCGTGGGAGAGAAGTGGAGGTCACAGTAGCTTAACAAGACGGTTTTAATGCCCATTGAAAGAGTCGTGGAGGTCGGAGTGGAATAAAAAGACAATATCTATGAACATTGGAAGAGTGGTGGAGGTCGCAGTGGAATAAAGAGATGATATAATTTCCCCGTTGAAGATACGTGGAGGTCAAAGTAGCTTAACAAGTCGGTTTTAATGCCCCTTGGAAGAGTGTTGGAGGTAGCTGTGGAATAAAAAGACAATACCAATGTCCCGTGGAAGAGTGGTGGAGGTCGCAGTGGAATATAAAGACAATATCAATGCCCCATGGAAGAGTGGTGGAGGACGCAGTGGAATAAAAAGACAATATCAATGCCCCGGGGAGAAGACGTGAAGGTCACAGTAGCTTTACAAGACGGTTTTAATGACCCTTGGAAGAGTGGTGGAGGTTGCTGTGATATAAAAAAGACAATATCAATGCCACGTGGAAGAGACGTGGAGGTCACAGTAGCTTAACAAGACACTTCTAATGCCCCATGGATGAGTGGTGGAGGTCGCAGTGGAATAAAAAGACATTATCAATGCCCCTTGGGAGAGACGTCGAGGTCACAATAGCTTAACAAGATGGTTTTAATGCCCCTTGGTTGAGTGGTGGAGGTTACAAGGGAATAAAAAGACAATATCAATGACCCGTGATAGAGACGTGGAGGTCACAGTAGCTTAATAAGATGGTTTTAATGCCCCTTGGAAGAGTGGTGGAGGTCGCAGTGCAATAAAAAGACAATATTAATGCCCCTTGGAAGAAACGTGGAGTTCACAGAAGCTTAACAAGAGGGATTTAATGCCCCTTGGAAGAGGTGTGGAGTTCAGAGTAGTCTAACAAGTCTGTTTTGATGGCCCTTGGATGATATGTGAAGGTCACAGTAGCTTAACAAGACTGCTTCAATGCCCCTTGGAAGAGGTGTGGAGTGCAAAGTGGTTTAACAAGACGGTCTTAATGCCCCCTGGATGAGAAGTGGAGGTCACAGTAGCTTAACAAGACAGTTTTAATGAACCTTGAAAAAGTGGTGGAGGTTACAGTGGAATAAAAAGACAATATCAATGCCCCGTGGTAGAGACTTGGAATTCACATTAGCTAAACAAGACGTTTTTAATGCCCCTTGGAAGAGTGGTGGAGGTCGCAGAGGAATAAAATGACAATATCAATGCCCCTTGGAAGAATAGTGAAGTTCGCAGTGGAATAAAAAGACAATATCAATGACCCGTGGAAGAGACGTGGTGGTCACAATAGCTTAACAAGACTCTTATTTCCCCTTGTAAGAGTGGTTGAGGTCGCAGTGGCATAATAAGACATTATCAATGCCCCGTGGAAGAGATGTGGAGGTCTCAGGAGCTTAACAAGACGGTTTTAATGCCCCTTGGAAGAGCTGTGGAATGAAGAGTGGTTTAATAAAACGGTTTTATTGCCCCTTGGAAGAGACGTGGGGGTCACAGTAGCTTAACAAGACTGTTTTAATGCCCTTTGGAAGAGCTGTGGAGTACAGAGTGGTTTAACAAGACGGTTCAAATGCACGTGGAAGAGACGTGGAAGTCAAATTAGCTTAACAAGACAGTTTTAATGCCCCTTGGAAGAGTGGTGGAGGTCGCAGTGGAATAAAAAGACAATATCAATGCCACTTGGAAGACTGGTGGAGGTCGCAGTGGAATAAAAAGACAATAAAAATGCCCCGTGGAAAAGGAATGGAGGTCATAGTAGCTGCACAAGACGGTTTTAATGCCCCTTGGAAAAGCTGTGGAGTTCAGAGTGGTTTAACAAGACGGGATTAATGCCCCTTGGAAGAGGCGTGAAGGTCACATTGGCTTAACAAAACGGCTTTAATGACCCTTGGAAGATTGGTGGAGGTTACAGTGGAATAAAAAGACAATATCAGTGCCCCGTGGAAGAGACGTGGAGGTCACAGTAGCTAAACAAGACGGTTTTAATGCCCCTTGGAAGAGTGGTGGAGGTCGCAGTGGAATAAAAAGACAATATCAATGCCCCTTGGAAGACTGGTGGAGGTCGCAGTGGAATAAAAAGGCAACATCAATGTCCCGTGGAAGAGACGTGGTGGTCACAGTAGCTCAAAAAGACAGTTTTAATCCCCTTTAGAAGAGTGGTGGAGGTTACAGTGGAATAAAAAGACAATATCAATGCCCTGTGGAAGTGACGTGGGGATCACAGTAGCTTAACAAGATGGTTTTAGTGCCCCTTGGAAGAGTGGTGGAGGTCGCAGTGGAAAAAATAGACAATATCAATGCTCCGTGGAATATACGTGGAGGTCACAGTAGCTTAACAAGATGGTTTTAATGCCCCTTGGAAGAGCTGTGGAATGAAGAGTGGTTTAATAAAACGGTTTTATTGCCCCTTGGAAGAGACGTGGGGGTCACAGTAGCTTAACAAGACTGTTTTAATGCCCTTTGGAAGAGCTGTGGAGTACAGAGTGGTTTAACAAGACGGTTCAAATGCACGTGGAAGAGACGTGGAGGTCAAATTAGATTAACAAGACAGTTTTAATGCCCCTTGGAAGAGTGGTGGAGGTCGCAGTGGAATAAAAAGACAATATCAATGCCACTTGGAAGACTGGTGGAGGTCGCAGTGGAATAAAAAGATGATATAATTTCCCCGTTGAAGATACGTGGAGGTCAAAGTAGCTTAACAAGTCGGTTTTAATGCCCCTTGGAAGAGTGTTGGAGGTAGCTGTGGAATAAAAAGACAATACCAATGCCCCGTGGAAGAGTGGTGGAGGTCGCAGTGGAATATAAAGACAATATCAATGCCCCATGGAAGAGTGGTGGAGGACGCAGTGGAATAAAAAGACAATATCAATGCCCCGGGGAGAAGACGTGAAGGTCACAGTAGCTTTACAAGACGGTTTTAATGACCCTTGGAAGAGTGGTGGAGGTTGCTGTGATATAAAAAAGACAATATCAATGCCCCGTGGAAGAGACGTGGAGGTCACAGTAGCTTAACAAGACACTTCTAATGCCCTATGGATGAGTGGTGGAGGTCGCAGTGGAATAAAAAGACATTATCAATGCCCCTTGGGAGAGACGTCGAGGTCACAGTAGCTTAACAAGACGGTTTTAATGCCCCTTGGTTGAGTGGTGGAGGTTACAAGGGAATAAAAAGACAATATCAATGCCCCGTGATAGAGACGTGGAGGTCACAGTAGCTTAATAAGATGGTTTTAATGCCCCTTGGAAGAGTGGTGGAGGTCGCAGTGCAATAAAAAGACAATATTAATGCCCCTTGGAAGAAACGTGGAGTTCACAGAAGCTTAACAAGAGGGATTTAATGCCCCTTGGAAGAGATGTGGAGTTCAGAGTAGTCTAACAAGTCTGTTTTGATGGCCCTTGGATGATATGTGAAGGTCACAGTAGCTTAACAAGACTGCTTCAATGCCCCTTGGAAGAGGTGTGGAGTGCAAAGTGGTTTAACAAGACGGTCTTAATGCCCCCTGGATGAGAAGTGGAGGTCACAGTAGCTTAACAAGACAGTTTTAATGAACCTTGAAAAAGTGGTGGAGGTCGCAGAGGAATAAAATGACAATATCAATGCCCCTTGGAAGAATAGTGGAGTTCGCAGTGGAATAAAAAGACAATATCAATGACCCGTGGAAGAGACGTGGTGGTCACAATAGCTTAACAAGACTCTTATTTCCCCTTGGAAGAGTGATTGAGGTCGCAGTGGCATAATAAGACATTATCAATGCCCCGTGGAAGAGATGTGGAGGTTTCAGGAGCTTAACAAGATAATTTTAATGCCCCTTGGAAGAGCTGTGGAATGAAGAGTGGTTTAATAAAACGGTTTTATTGCCCCTTGGAAGAGACGTGGGGGTCACAGTAGCTTAACAAGACCGTTTTAATGCCCTTTGGAAGAGCTGTGGAGTACAGAGTGGTTTAACAAGACGGTTCAAATGCACGTGGAAGAGACATGGAGGTCAAATTAGCTTAACAAGACAGTTTTAATGCCCCTTGGAAGAGTGGTGGAGGTCGCAGTGGAATAAAAAGACAATATCAATGCCACTTGGAAGACTGGTGGAGGTCGCAGTGGAATAAAAAGACAATAAAAATGCCCCGTGGAAAAGGAATGGAGGTCATAGTAGCTTCACAAGACGGTTTTAATGCCCCTTGGAAAAGCTGTGGAGTTCAGAGTGGTTTAACAAGACGGGATTAATGCCCCTTGGAAGAGGCGTGAAGGTCACATTGGCTTAACAAAACGGCTTTAATGACCCTTGGAAGATTGGTGGAGATTACAGTGGAGTAAAAAGACAATATCAGTGCCCCGTGGAAGAGACGTGGAGGTCACAGTAGCTAAACAAGACGGTTTTAATGCCCCTTGGAAGAGTGGTGGAGGTCGCAGTGGAATAAAAAGACAATATCAATGCCCCTTGGAAGACTGGTGGAGGTCGCAGTGGAATAAAAAGGCAACATCAATGTCCCGTGGAAGAGACGTGGTGGTCACAGTAGCTCAAAAAGACAGTTTTAATCCCCTTTGGAAGAGTGGTGGAGGTTACAGTGGAATAAAAAGACAATATCAATGCCCTGTGGAAGTGACGTGGGGATCACAGTAGCTTAACAAGACGGTTTTAGTGCCCCTTGGAAGAGTGGTGGAGGTCGCAGTGGAAAAAATAGACAATATCAATGCTCCGTGGAATATACGTGGAGGTCACAGTAGCTTAACATGATGGTTTTAATGCCCCTTGGAAGAGTGCTGGAGGTCGCAGTGGAATAAAAAAACAATATCAATGCCCCGTGGTAGAGTGGTGGAGGTCGCAGTTGCTTAACAAGACGGTTTTAATGCCCCTTGAAAGAGAGGTGGAGGTCACAGTAGGTTAACAAGACAGTTTTAATGCCCCTTGGAAGAGCTGTGGAGTTCAGAGTGGTTTAACAAGATGGTTTTAATGCCTCGTGGAAGAGATGTGGAGGTCACAGTAGCTTATGAAGCCGGTTTTCATGCCCCTTAGAAGAGTGGTGTAGGTTACAGTGGAATAAAAAGAAAATATCAATGCCCCTTGGAAGAGTGGTGGAGGTCGCAGTTGCTTAACAAGACGGTTTTCATGCCCCTTACAAGAGTGGTGGAGGTTGCAGTGAAATAAATAGACTACATCAATGTCCCTTGGAAGAGTGGTGGAGGTCGCAGTGGAATAAAAAGACAATATCAATGCCCCGTGGAAGAGACGTGGAGGTCACAGCAGCTTTACTAGACGGTTTTAATGCCCCTTGGGAGAGTGGTGGAGATCACAATGAAATAAAAAGACGATATCAATTCCCCGTGGAATAGACGTGGAGGTCACAGTTGCTTAAGAATACGGTTTTAATGCCCCTTGGAAGAGCTGTGGAGTTCAGAGTGGTTTAACAAGACGGGATTAATGCCCCTTGGAAGAGGCGTTAAGGTCACAGTGGCTTAAAAAAACGGTTTTAATGCCCCTTGGAAGATTGGTGGAGGTTACAGTGGAATAAAAATACAATATCAATGCCCCATGGAAGAGGCTTGGAGATTACAGTAGCTTAACAAGACGGTTTTAATGCCCCTTCGAAGAGTGGTGGAGGTCGCAGTGGAATAAAAAGACAATATCAATGCCCCTTGATAGACTGGTGGAGGTCGCAGTGGAATAAAAAGGCAATTTCAATGCCCGGTGGAATAGACGTGGGGGTCACAGTAGCTTAACAAAACGGTTTTAGTGACCCTTGGGAGAGTGGTGGAGGTCGCTTTGGAAAAAACAGACAATATCAATAGCAGGTGGAAGAGACGTGGAGGTCACAGTAGCTTAACAAGTTTGTTTTATTGCCCCTTGGAAGAGTGGTGGAGGTCGCAGTGGAATAAGACATTATCAATCCCCCATGGAAAATACGTGGAGGTCACAGTAGCTTAACAAGACGGTTTTAATGCCCCTTGGAAGAGAGGAGTTCGCAGTGGAATAAAAAGACAATATCAATGACCAGTGGAAGAGACGTGGAGGTCACAGTAGCTTAACAAGATGGTTTTAATGCCCCTTGGAAGAGCTATGGAGTTCAGAGTAGTTTATCAAGATGGTTTTAATGCCCCTTGGAAGAGAAGTGTAGGTCACAGTAGCTTAACAAGACGTTTTTAATGCCCCTTGGAAGAGTGGTGAAGGTTACAGTGGAATAAGAAGAAAATATCAATGCCCCATGGAAGAGACGTGGAGTTCACAGTAGCTTAAAAAGACGGTTTTAATGCCCTTTGGAAGAGTGGTGAAGGTCGCAGTGGAATAAAAAGACAATATCAATGCCCCTTGAAAGAGAAGTGGAGGTCACAGTAGCTTAACTAGACTGTTTTAATGCCCCTTGATAGAGCTGTGGAGTGCAGAGTGGTTTAACAAGACGGTTTTAATTCCCCTTGGATGAGACATGGAGTTCACTGCAGCTTAACAAGACGTTTTTAATGGCCCTTGGAAGAGTGGTGGAGGTTGCAGTGGAATAAAAATACAATATCAATGCCCCTTGGAAGAGAGGTGGAGGTCACTGTAGCTTTACAAGACAGTTTTAATGCTCCTTGGAAGAACTTTGGAGTTCATAGTGGTTTAACAAGACGGTTTTAATGCTCCTTGGAAGAGACGTGGAGGTCATAGTAGCTCAACTAGACAATTTACTGCCCCTTGGAATAGTGGTGCAGGTCACAGTGGATTAAAAAGACAGTATTAATGCCCTTGGAAGAGTGGTGGAGGTCACAGTAGAATAAAAAGACAATATCAATGCCCCGTGAAAGAGACTTGGAGGTAACAGTAGCTTAAAAAGACGGTTTTAATGCCCTTTGGAAGAGCTGTGGAGTTCAGAGTGGTTTAACAAGACGGTTTTAATGTCCTTTCGATGAGATATAGAGGACAAAGTAGCTTAACAAGACGGTTTTAATGCCCCTTGGAAGAGCTTTGCAGTTCACAGTGGTTTAACATTACGGTTTAATTGTCACTTGGAAAAGACGTGAAGGTCACAGTAGCTTGACAAGATGGTTATAATGCCCCTTAGAAGAGTGGTGGAGGTCACAGTGGAATAAAAAGACAATATCAATGCCCCGTGGAAGAGATGTGGAAGTCACAGTAGCTTAACAAGACGTTTTTAATGCCCCTTGGAAGAGTGGTGGAGGTCGCAGTAGAATAAAAAGACAATATCAATGCTCCGTGGAAGAGACTTGGAGGTAACAGCAGCTTAACAAGATGGTTTTAATGCCTATTGGAAGAGCTGTGGAGTTCAGAGTGGTTTAACAAGACAGTTTTAATGCCCCTTGGAAGAGACGTGGAGGTCATAGTAGCTCAACTAGACAGTTTACTGCCCCTTGGAAGAGTGGTGCAGGTCACAGTGGATTAAAAAGACAGTATCAATGCCCTTGGAAGAGTAGTGGAGGTCGCAGTAGAATAAAAAGACAATATCAATGCCCCGTGAAAGAGACTTGGAGGTAACAGTAGCATAAAAAGACGGCTTTAATGCCCCTTGGAAGAGCTGTGGAGTTCAGAGTGTTTTAACAAGATGGCTTTAATGCTCCTTGGAAGAAACATGGAGGTCACAGCAGCTTAACAAGACGGTTTTAATGCCCCGTGGAAGAGTGGTGTAGGTTACAGTGGAATAAAAAGACAATATCAATGCCCCGTTGAAGAGACGTGGAGGTCACAGTAGCTTAACAAGACGGTTTTAGTGCCCCTTGGAAGAGTGCTGGAGGTTACAGCGGTATAAAAAGACAATATCAATGTCCCGAGGAAGAAACGTGGAGGTCACAGTAGCTTAAGAAGATGGTTTTAATGCCCCTTGGAAGATTGGTGGAGGTCGCAGTGGAATAAAAAGACAATGTCAATGTCCCTTGCAAGTGTGGTGGAGGTCGTGGTGGAATAAAAAGACAATATCAATGCTCCGTGGAACAGAAATGGAAATCACAGTATCTTAACAAGACGGTTTTAATGCCCCTTGGAAGAGTGCTGGAGGTCGCAGTGGAATAAAAAGACAATATCAATGCCCCTTGGAAGAGTGGTGGAGATGACAGTGGAATAAAAAGACAATATCAATGCGCCTTGGAAGAATGATGGAGGTCGCAGTGGAATAAAACGACAATATGAATGCCCCTTCGAAGACACTTGGAGGTCAAAGTAGCTTAACAAGACATTTTTATTGCCCCTGGAAGAGAGGTGGAGGTCGCTGTGGAATAAAAAGACAATATCAATGCCCTGTGGAAGAGACCTGGAGGCCACAGTAGCTTAACAAGATGGTTTAATGTCCCTTGGAAGAGTGGTGGAAGTCACAGTGGAATAAAAAAGCCATATCAATGCGCCGTGGAAGACAATTGGTCACAGTAGCTTAGCAAGACAGTTTTAATGCCCCTTGGAAGTGACGTGGAGGTCACAGTAGCTTAACAATATGGTTTTAATGCCACTTGGAAGACTGGTGGAGGTCGCAGTGGAATAAAAAGACAATATCAATGCCCATTGGAAGAGCTGTGGAGTTCAGAGTGGTTTAACAAGATGGTTTTAATGACCCTTGGAAGAAATGTGGAGGTCACGGTAGCTTAATAAGACGGTTTTAATGCTCCTTCGAAGAGTGGTGGAGGTTAGAGTGGAATAAAAAGACAATATTAATGCCCCGTGGAAGTGACGTGGAGATCACAGTAGCTTAACAAGATGGTTTTAGTGCCCCTTGGAAGAGTGGTTCAGGTCACAGTGGAATAAAAAGACAATATCAATGCCCCTTGGAAGAGTGGTGGAGGTCGCAGTGGAATAAAATTACAATATCAATGCCCCTTGGAAGAGTGGTGTAGGTCACAGTGCAATAAAAAGACAATATCAATGTCCTGTGGATAAGACGTGGAGTTCAGAGTAGCTTAACAAGACAGTTTTTATGCCCCTTGGAATAGTGGTGGAGGTCGCAGTGGAATAAAAAAACAATATCAATGGCCCGTGAAAGAGATGTGGAGGTCACAGTAGCTTAATAAGACGGTCTTAATGCCACTTGGAAGAGTGGTGGAGGTCGCAGTGGAATCAAAAAACAATATCTTTGCCCCTTGGCATAGTGGTGGAGGTCGCAGTGGAATAAAAAGACAATAACAATGCCCCTGGAAGAGACTTGGAGGTCACAGTAGCTTAACAAGATGGTTTTAATGCCCCTTGGAATAGTGGTGGAGGTCGCAGTGGAATAAAAAGACAATATCAATGGCCCATGAAAGAGATGTGGAGGTCACAGTAGCTTAACAAGACGGTCTTAATGACACTTGGAAGAGTGGTGGAGGTCGCAGTGGAATAAAAAAACAATATATATGCCCCTTGGCATAGTGGTGGAGCTCGCAGTGGAATAAAAGGACAATAACAATGCCCCTTGAAGAGACGTGGAGGTCACAGTAGCTTAACAAGACGGTTTTAATGCCCCTTGGTAGAGTGGTGGAGGTCGTAGTGGAATAAAAAGACAATATAAATTTCCCCTGTCGAAGAGACGTGTAGGTCACAGTAGCCTAACAAGATGTTTTATTGCACTTTGGAAGAGTAGTGCAGCTCGCAGTGGAATAAAAAGACAATATTAATGCCCCGTGGAAGAGACTTGGAGATCACAGTAGCTTAACAAGATGGTTTTAATGCCCCTTGGAAAAGCTGTGGAGTTCAGAGTGGTTTAACGAGACGGTTTTCATGACCCTTGGAAGAGACGTGGAGGTCACAGTAGCTTAACAAGACAGTTTTAATGCCCTTTGGAAAAGGGGTGGAGTTTCCCTTGGAATAACAGGACAATATCAATAACCCGTGGAAGAAATGTGAAGGTGGCTTTAAAAGACGGCTTTATTGCCCCGTGGAAGAGTGGTGGAGGTCGCAGTGGAATAAAAGAACAATATCAATGCCCCATGGAAGAGACGAGGAGGCCACAGTAACTTAACAAGATGGTTTAATGCCCCTTGGAAGAGTGGTGGAAGTCACAGTGGAAAAAAAAACTATATCAATGCCCCGTGGAAGAAGAGACATGGAGGTCACAGTAGCTTAACAAGACGGTTTTAATGCCCCTTAGAAGAAACATGGAGGTCACTGTAGCTTATCCAAACGGTTTTAATGCCCCTTGAAAGAGTGGTGGAGGTTGCAGTGGAATAAAAAGACAATATCAATGCCCTTGGAAGAGAGGTGGAGGTCGCAGTGGAATAAAAAGACAATATCAATGCCCCAAAGAAGAGACGTGCAGGTCCCAGAAGCTTAACAAGAGAGTTTTAATGCCCCTTGTAAGAGTAGTGGAGGTTGCAGTGACACAAAAAGATAATACCAATGCCCCGCGAAAGAGACATTGAGGTCACAGTAGCTTAGCAAGATGGATTTAATGCCCCTTGGAAGAGTGGTGGAGGTCGCAGTGGAATAAAAAGACAATATCAGTGACCCGTTTTAAAGACTTAGAGGTCACAGTAGCTTAACAAGACGGTTTAATGCCCCTTGGAAGAGCTGTGGAGTTCAGAGTGGTTTAACAAGACGGTTTTCATGCCTCTAGGAAGAGACGTGGAGGTCACAGTAGCTTTGCAAGATGGTTTTAATGCCCCTTGGAAGAGCTGTGGAATTCAGAGTGGTTTAACAAGACAGTTTTAATGCCCCTTGGAAGAGAAGTGGAGGACACAGTACTTAACAAGATGGTTTTAATGCCCCTTGGAAGAGAGGTGTATGTTACAGTGGAATAAACAGACTATATCAATGCCCCGTGAAAGAGACATGGAGGACACAGGAGCTAAACCAGACTGTTTTGATGCCCCTTGGAAGAGTGGTGGAGGTCGCAGTGGAATAAAAAGACAATATCAATGCCCCTTGGAAGAGTGGTGGAGGTCGCAGTGGAATAAAAAGAAAATATCAATGCCGCTTGGAAGAGACGTGGAGGTCACAGTAGCTTAGCAAGAAGGCTTTAATGCCCCTTGGAATAGTGGTGGAGGTCGCAGTGGAATAATAAGACAATATCAATGCCCAGTAGAAGAGACTAGGAGGTCCCGGTAGGTTAACAAGAAGGTTTCAATACCCTTGGAAGAGCTGTCGAGTTTAGAGTTGTTTAAGAAAATGGTTTTAATGCCCCTTGGAACAGTGGTGGAGGTCGCAGTGGAATAAAAAGACAATATCAATGCCCCATGGAAGAGTGGTTGAGGTCGCAGTGGAAAAAAAAGACAATATCAATGCCCCTTGGAAGAGTGGTGGAGGTTGCAGTGGGTTAAAAAACAATATCAATATACCGTGGAAGAGACGTGGAGATCACTGTAGCTTAACAAGAGGGTTTTATTGCCCCTTGTAAGAGCTGTGGAGTTCAGAGTGTTTTAACAAGATGGTTTTAATGACCCTTGGAAGAGACATGGAGGTCAAAGTAGCTTAACAAGATGGTTTTAATGCCCCTTGGAAGAGTGGTGGAGGTTACAGTGGAATAAAAAGACAATATCAATGCCCCATGGAAAAGATGTGGAGATCACAGTAGCTTAACAACATATTTTTAATGCCCCTTGGAAGAGTGGTGGAGGTCGCAGAGGAATAAAAAGACAATATCAATGCCCCATGAAAGAGTGGTGGAGGTCGCAGTGGAATAAAAAGACAATATCAATGCCCCGTGGAAGAGATTTGGAGGTCACAGTAGCTTACCAAGACGTTTTTAATGGCCCTTGTAAGAGTGATGGAGGTCGCAGTGGAAAAAAAAGACAATATCAATGCCCCGTGGTAGAGACGTGGAGGTAACAGTAGTTTAACAAGACGGTTTTATTGCCCCATGGGAGAGCTGTGGAGTTCAGAGTGGTTTAACAAGATGGTTTTAATGCCCCTTGGAAGAGACGTGTAGGTCACATTAGCTTAACAAGACTGTTTTAATGCCCAGTGGAAGAGAGGTGGTGGTTAAAGTGGAATAAAAAGACAATATCAATGCCCTGTGGAAGAGACGTCGAGGTCACAGTAGCTTAATAATATGGTTTTACTGCCCCTTGAATGAATGGTGGAGGTTGCAGTGGAATAAAAAGACAATATCAGTGCCCTTTGGAAGAGTGGTGGAGGTCGCAGTGGAATAAAAAGATAATATCAATGTCCCTTGGAAAAGTGGTGGAGGTCGCAGTGGAATAAAAAGACAATATCAATGTCCCATGGAAGAGACGTGGAGGTCACATTAGCTTATCAAGACAGTTTTAATGCCCCTTGGAAGAGTGATGGAGGTCGCAGTGGAATAAAAAGACAATATCAATGCCCCGTGGAACAGAAATGGAAATTACAGTAGCTTAACAAGAGGGTTTTAATGCTATTTGGAAGAGTGCTGGAGGTCGCAGTGGAATAAAAAGACAATATCAATGCCCCTTGGAAGAGTGGTGAAGGTCGCAGTGGAATAAATAGACAATATCATTGCCCTGTGGAAGACACTTGGAGGTCACATTAGCTTAACAAGACGTTTTTATTGCCCCTGGAAGAGAGGTGAAGGTCGCTGTGGAATAAAAAGACAATATCAATGCCCTGTGGAAGAGACCTGGAGGCCATAGTAGCTTAACAAAACGGTTTAATGTCCCTTGGAAGAGTGGTGGAAGTCGCAGTGGAATAAAAGAACCATAACAATGCCCCGTGGAAGACAATTGGAGGTCAGAGTAGCTTAACAAGACAGTTTTAATGCCCCTTGGAAGAGACGTGGAGGTCACAGTAGCTTAAAAATATGGTTTTAATGCCACTTGGAAGACTGTTGGAGGTTACAGAGGAATAAAAAGACAATATCAATGACCTGTGGAATAGATGTGGAGGTCACAGTAGCTTAACAATATAGTTTTAATGCCCCTTGGAAGAGTGGTGGAGGTCGCAGTGGAATAAAAAGACTATCAATGCCCCGTGGAAGAGACATGGAGGTCACAGTAGCTTAACAATATAGTTTTAATGCCCCTTGGAAGAATGGTGGAGGTCGCTGTGGAATAAAAAGACAATATCAATGCCATATTGGAAGAGCTGTGGAGTTCAGAGTGGTTTAACAAGATGGTTTTAATGATCCTTAGAAGAGACGTGGAGGTGACGGTAGCTTAGTAAGACGGTTTTAATGCTCCTTCGAAGAGTGGTGGAGGTTACAGTGGAATAAAAAGACAATATTAATGCCCCGTGGAAGTGACGTGGAGGTCACAGTAGCTTAACAAGATGGTTTTAGTGCCCCTTGGAGGAGTGGTTCAGGTTGCAATGGAATAAAAAGACAATATCAATGCCCCTTGGAAGAGTGGTGGAGGTTGCAGTGGAATAAAATTACAATATCAATGCCCCTTGGAATAGTGGTGGAAGTCGCAGTGCAATAAAAAGACAACATCAATGCCCTGTGGATAAGACGTGGAGGTCACAGTAGGTTAACAAGACAGTTTTTATGCCCCTTGGATTAGTGGTGGAGGTCGCAGTGGAATAAAAAAACAATATCAATGGCCTGTGAAAGAGATGTGGAGGTCACAGCAGCTTAACAAGACGGTCGTAATGCCACTTGGAAGAGTGGTGGAGGTCGCAGTGGAATCAAAAAACAATATCTGTGCCGCTTGGCATAGTGGGGGAGGTCGCAGTGGAATAAAAATACAATAACAATGCCCCTGGAAGAGACTTGGAGGTCACAGTAGCTTAACAACACGGTTTTAATACCCCTTGGAATAGTGGTGGAGGTCGCAGTGGAATAAAAAAACAATATCAATGGCCCGTGAAAGAGATGTGGAGGTCACAGTAGCTTAACAAGACGGTCTTATTGCCACTTGGAAGAGTGGTGGAGGTCGCAGTGGAATAAAAAAACAATATATATGCCCCTTGGCATAGTGGTGGAGGTCGCAGTGGAATAAAAGGACAATAACAATGCCCCTTGAAGAGATGTGGAGGTCACAGTAGCTTAACAAGACTGTTTTAATGCCCCGTGGTAGAGTGGTGGAGGTCGTAGTGGAATAAAAAGACAATATCAATTTCCCCATCGAAGAGACGTGTAGGTCATAGTAGCCTAACAAGACGTTTTATTGCACTTTGGAAGAGTAGTGCAGGTCGCAGTGGAACAAAAAGACAATATCAATGCCCCGTGGAAGAGACTTGGAGATCACAGTAGCTTAACAGGATGGTTTTAATGCCCCTTGGAAGAGACGTGGAGCTCACAGTAGCTTAACAAGACAGTTTTAATGCCCTTTGAAAGAGTGGTGGAGTTTCCCGTGGAATAACAGGACAATATCAATGACCCGTGGAAGAGACGTGAAGGTCACAGTAGCTTAAAAAGACGGCTTTATTACCCCTTGGAAGAGTGGTGGAGGTCGAAGTGGAATAAAAGAACAATATCAATGCCCCGTGGAAGAGACGAGGAGGCCACAGTTACTTAACAATATGGTTTAATGCCCCTTGGAAGAGTGGTGGAAGTCGCAGTGGAATAAAAAAACTATATCAATGCCCCGTGGAAGAGACATGGAGGTCACAGTAGCTTAACAAGACGGTTTTAATGCCCCTTAGAAGAAACATGGAGGTCACTGTAGCTTATCCAAATGGTTTTAATGCCCCTTGGAATAGTGGTGGAGTCTACAGAGGATTAAAGAGACAATATCAATGCCCCGTGGAAGAGACGTGGAGGTCACTGTAGCTTTACAAGATGGTTTTAATGCCCCTTAAAAGAGTGGTGGAGGCCGCAGTGGAATAAATAGACAATATCAATGTCCTTGGAAGAGAGGTGGAGGTCGCAGTGAAATAAAAAGACAATATCAATGCCCCGCTGAAGAGACGTGCAGGTCCCAGAAGCTTAAGAAGACAGTTTTAATGCCCCTTGTAAGAATAGTGGAGGTTGCAGTGAAACAAAAAGACAATTTCAATGCCCCGCGAAAAAGACGTGGAGGTCACAGTAGCTTAACAAGATGGATTTAATGCCCCTTTGAAGAGCTGTGGAGTTCAGAGTGGTTTAACAAGACAGTTTTAATGCCTCTTGGAAGAGACGAGGAGGTCACAGTAGCTTTACAAGATGGTTTTAATGCCCCTTGGAAGAGTGGTGTAGGTTACAGTTGAACAAACAGACAATATCAATGCCCCGTGAAAGAGACATGGAGGACACAGTAGCTAAACCAGACGGTTTTGATGCCCCTTGGAAGAGTGGTGGAGGTCGCAGTGGAATAAAAAGACAATATTAATGCCCCTTGTAAGAGTGTTGGAGGTCGCAGTGGAATAAAAAGAAAATATCAATGCCCCTTGGAAGAGACATGGAGGTCACAGTAGCTTAGCAAGAAGGCTTTAATGCCCCTTGGAATAGTGGTGGAGGTCGCAGTGGAATAATAAGACAATATCAATGCCCAGTAGAAAAGACGAGGAGGTCCCAATAGGTTAACAAGACGGTTTCAATGCCCTTGGAAGAGCAGTGGAGTTCAGAGTTGTTTAAGAAGATGGTTTTAATGCACCTTGGAACAGTGTTGGAGGTTAGAGTGGAATAAAAAGACAATATCAATGCCCTGTGGAAGAGACGTGGAGGTCACAGTAGCTAAACAAGATTGTTTTAATGCCCATTGGAAGAGTGGTGGAGGTCGCAGTGGAATAAAAAGACAATATCAATGCCCCATGGAAGAGTGGTTGAGGTCGCAGTGGAAAAAAAAAGACAATATCAATGCCCTTTGGAAGAGTGGTGGAGGTTGCAGTGGAATAAAAAACAATATCAATACCCCGTGGAAGAGACGTGGAGATAACAGTAGCTTAACAAGGCGGTTTTAATGCCCCTTGGAAGAGCTGTGGAGTTCAGAGTGTTTTAACAAGATGGTTTTAATGCCCCTTGGAAGAGATATGGAGGTCAAAGTAGCTTAACAAGTGGCTTTTAATGCCCCTTGGAAGAGCGGTGGAGGTTACAGTAGAATAAAAAGACAATATCAATGCCCCATGGAAAAGATGTGGAGATCACAGTAGCTTAACAAGACGGTTTTATTGCCCTGTGGGAGAGCTGTGGAGTTCAGAGTGGTTTAACAAGATGGTTTTAATGCCCCTTGGAAGAGACGTGTAGGTCAAATTAGCTTAACAAGACGGTTTTAATGCCCAGTGGAAGAGATGTGGTGGTTACAGTGAAATAAAAAGACAATATCAATGCCCTGTGGAAGAGACGTCGAGGTCACAGTAGCTTAATAATATGGTTTTAGTGCCCCTTGAAAGAATGGTGGAGGTTGCAGTGGAATAAAAAGACAATATCAGTGCCCTTTGGAAGAGTGGTGGAGGTCGCAGTGGAATAAAAAGATAATATCAATGTCCCTTGGAAAAGTGGTGAAGGTCGCAATGGAATAAAAAGACAATATCAATGTCCCGTGGAAGAGACGTGGAGGTTACAGTAGCTTATCAAGACAGTTTTAATGCCCCTTGGAAGAGTGATGGAGGTTGCAGTGGAATAAAAAGACAATATCAATGCCCCGTGGAAGAGACGTGGAGGTCACAGTAGCTTAACAAGACGCTTTTAATGCCCCTTGGAAGAGCTGTGTAGTTCAAAGTGGTTTAGCAAGATGGTTTTAATGCCCCTTGGAAGAGTGGTGGAGATCGCAGTGGAATCAAAAGACAATATCAATGCCCCCTGGAAGAGTGGAGGAGGTCGCAGTGGAATTAAAATACAATATCAATGCTCCGTGGAAGAGATGTGGAGGTCACAGTAGCTTAACAAGATGGTTTTATTGCCCCTTGGAAGAGTGGTTGAAGTTGCAGTGGATAAAATGGACAATATCAATGCCCCGTGGAAGAGACGTGGAGGTCACAGTAGCTTGAGAAGACGGTTTCAATGCAATCTGGAAGAGCTGTGGATTTCAGAATCGCTTAACAAGATGGTTTTAATGCCCCTTAGAAGAGAAGTGAGGTCACAGTAGCTTAACAAAATGGTTTTAATGCCCCTTGGAAAAGTGGTGGAGGTTACAGTGGTATAAAAAGACAATATCAATGCCCCGTGGAAGAGACGTGGAGTCCACAGTAGCTTAACAAGATGGTTTTAATGCCCCTTGGAAGAGTGGTGGAGGTTCCAGTGGAATAAAAAGACAATATCAATGCCCCTTGCAAGAGTGGAGGAGGTCGCAGTGGAATAAAAAGACAGTATCAATGCTGCGTGGAAGAGACGTGTAGGTCACAGTAGCTTAACAAGACGATTTTCTTGCCCCTTGGAAGAGTGGTGGAGGTCGCACTGGAATAAAAAGACAATATAAATGCCCCGTGGAAGAGACGTGGAGGTCATAGTAGTAGTGTTGAGCGAATATGCTCGACACTGCTCGGTACTCGCCCGAGCAACACACCCCTCGGGATGTTCGGCGAGCACCGAGCATTTCCAGGTTACTCGGGCGGGAGCTCGGGTCTCCGCCCTGCATGTTTGGCACCTTTACAGAGCCAATGATCATGCAGGGATTGCCAGCCAGTCACTGTAATGCCGCAGCCATGTTGGTTGCGGGCATTACATTGATTGGCTGGCTGCACAGCGTCACCTCGAGTATTTAAAACCGGGCTCCGCCATCTTGGACACAGTCGCTCTGGATTAGCCAGTGTAGGGAAAGCACTGCTGAGCTAGGGAGAGATTTATACTGCGAAATAGTTAGTTTAGGGTCTGTAAAGGCTGCCAAATCAAACAAACAGTCCTTCTCAGGACTAATATCCATCCCAAATGTCAGGCAGGCAGGCAGGCAGGCTGTATAGGAGACGCAAAGGTTAAAGCAGAAAACATTGCATTACAGTCCTGTGTGCTCCTGTTGCTGAAATTTCTGGACTCAGCTCCAGTTCCTAGCGGCCAGGAAAAATCCTTTTTTTCTCATCTAAATCCTCTTTTTTTTTTCCTCCTTCACACCGTACAAATGCCCGTCTTATTAACCTTTTAGTGTCCCCCTCCTTCAAAATAAAAAAAAAAAAGTGTGTCTGTGACAGTTCAGACACAAATATATCTGTTTAAAATAGTCTGGTGTAGGACAGAGAAACAAAAGTGTGGTTTTGCAGGTCCATGGTTCAAACCTCTATATTATCCACTTTTGGGCCATTTTTACCTAAAAAAAACAGTTTGAGTGTGTCGCTCACTGTTCAGCCGCAAATATATATATTGAAAAAAGTCTGGTATATGCCAGTAAATTATAACTTTGGTTGTGCTGTTCCACGGTAAAAAAATCTCTGTATTATCCTGCTTTTGCCATTTGTAGCCGTAAAGAAAAACAGTAATAGTGTCTCCTGATTGTTCAGACACCAATATATCTATTTAAAAGAGTCTGGTATACACCAGTAAATTATAACTGTGGTTTTCACGTTCCACGTTAAAAAATCTCTATTATCCAGCTTTTGGTATTTTTTCCATAAAGAAAAAAAGTAATAGTATCTCCTCATTGTTCAGACACCAATATATCTGTTTAAAAGAGTCTGATATACAAAAGTAAATTATAACTGTGGTTTTGCCATTCCACGTTTAAAAATCTCTATTATTCAGCTTTTGGTATTTTTTCCTTAAAGAAAAACAGTAATAGTGTCTCCCTGATTGTTCAGACACAAATATATCTGTTTAAAATAGTCTGGTGTAGGCCCGAGAAATAGAAGTGTGATTTTGCAGTTCCACTGTTCAAACCTGTGTATTATCCACTTTTGGGCCATTTGTACCTAAAAAAAACAGTTTGAGTATGTCGCTCATTGTTAAGCCGCAAATATATATATTGAAAAAAGTCTGGTATACACCAGTAATTTATAACTGTGGTTGTGCTATTCCATGCTAAAAAATCTCTATGATTGTGCTTTTGGCATTTTTTGCCGTAAAAAAAAACAGTAATAGTGTCTCCCTAATTGTTCAGACACAAATATATCTGTTTTAAATAGTCTTGTGTAGGACAGAGTAAGAGAAGTGTGGTTTTGCAGTTCTTCGGTTCAAACCTCTGTATTATCCACTTTTGGGCCATTTGAACCTAAAAAAAAACAGTTTGAGTGTGTTGCTCACTGTGCAGCCTTTTTTTTTAAAAAAAAGTTTGGTATACACCAGTAAATTATAACTGTGGTTTTGCTATTCCACAGTAAAAAATCTCTATTATCCTGCTTTTGCTGTATTTTGCCATAAAGAAAAACAGTAATAGTGTCTCCTGATTTTTCAGACACAAATATATGTGTTGAAAATAGTCTGGTGTAGGCCCGAGAAGTAGAACTGTGGTTTTGCCGTTCCACGGGTCAAATCTCTGTATTATCCTGCTTTTGGCATTTTTTGCTGTAAAGAAAATCAGTAATAGAGTCTCCTGATTGTTCAGACACCAATATATCTGTTTAAAAGAGTCTGGTATACACCAGTAAATGATAACTGTGGTTGTGCTGTTCCACGGTAAAAAATCTCTATCATCCTGCTTTTGGCATTTTTTGGGGGTAAAAAAAAACTGTAATAGTGTCTCCCTGATTGTTCAGACACAAATATATCTGTTTAAATTAGTCTGGTGTAGGCCAGAGAAACAGAAGTGTGGTTTTGCAGTTCCAAAATTAAAACCTCTGTATTATCCACTTTTGGGCCATTTGTACCTAAAAAAAAAACAGTTTGAGTGTGTCGCTCAATGTTCAGCCACAAATATACAGTACAGAACAAAAGTTTGGACACACCTTCTCATTTAAAGATTTTTCTGTATTTTCATGACTATGAAAATTGTACATTCACACTGAAGGCATCAAAACTATGAGTTAACACATGTGGAATTGTATACTTAACAAAAAAGTGTGAAACAATTGAAAATATGTCTTATATTCTAGGTTCTTCAAAGTAGCCACCTTTTGCTTTGATGACTGCTTTGCACACTCTTGGCATTCTCTTGATGAGCTTCAAGAGTTAGTCACCGGAAATGGTCTTCACTTCACAGGTGTGCCCTGTCAGGTTTAATAAGTGGGATTTCTTGCCTTATAAATGGGGTTGGGACCATCAGTTGTGTTGTGTAGACGTCAGGTGGACACACAGCTGATAGTCCTACTGAATAGACTGTTAGAATTTGTATTATGGCAAGAAAAAAGCAGCTAAGTAAAGAAAAACGAGTGGCCATCATTACTTTAAGAAATTAAGTCAGTCAGTCCGAAAAATTGGGAAAACTTTGAAAGTGTCCCCAAGTGCAGTTGCAAAAACCATCAAGCGCTACAAAGAAACTGGCTCACATGGCGACCGCCCCAGGAAAGGAAGACCAAGAGTCACCTCTGCTTCTGAGTATAAGTTTATCCGAGTCACCAGCCTCAGAAATGGCAGGTTAACAGCAGCTCAGATTAGAGACCAGGTCAATGCCACACAGAGTTCTAGCAGCAGACACATCTCTACAACAACTGTTAAGAGGAGACTTTGTGCAGCAGGCCTTCATGGTAAAATAGCTGCTAGGAAACCACTGCTAAGGACACTCAACAAGCAGAAGAGATTTGTTTGGGCTAAAGAACACAAGGAATGGACATTAGACCAGTGGAAATCTGTGCTTTGGTCTGATGAGTCCAAATTTGAGATCTTTGGTTCCAACCACCGTGTCTTTGTGCGATGCAGAAAAGGTGAACGGATGGACTCTACATGCCTGGTTCCCACCGTAAAGCATGGAGGAGGAGGTGTGATGGTGTGATGGTGTGATGGTGTGGGGGTGCTTTGCTGGTGACACTGTTGGGGATTTATTCAAAATTGAAGTCATACTGAACCAGCATGGCTACCACAGCATCTTGCAGCGGTATGCTATTCCATCCGGTTTGCGTTTAGTTGGATCATCATTTATTTTTCATCAGGACAATGATATCAAACACACCTCCAAGCTGTGTAAGAGCTATTTGACCAAGAAGGAGAGTGATGGGGTGCTACGCCACATGACCTGGCCTCCACAGTCACCAGACCTGAACCCAATCGAGATGGTTTGGGGTGAGCTGGACCGCAGAATGAAGGTGAAAGGGCCAACAAGTGCTAAGCATCTCTGGGAACTCCTTCAAGATTGTTGGAAGACCATTTCCAGTGACTACCTCTTGAAGCTCATCAAGAGAATGCCAAGAGTGTGCAAAGCAGTCATCAAAGCAAAAGGTGGCTACTTTGAAGAACCTAGAATATAAGACATATTTTCAATTGTTTCACAATTTTTTGTTAAGTATATAATTCTACATGTGCTAATTCATAGTTTTGATGCCTTCAGTGTGAATGTACAATTTTCATAGACATGAAAATACAGAAAAATCTTTAAATGAGAAGGTGTGTCCAAACTTTTGGTCTGTACTGTATATGTTTAAAAAAGTCTGGTATGCACCAGTAAATTATAACTGTGGTTCTGCTGTTCCACCGTAAAAATCTCTGTATTATCCAGCTTTTGGTATTTTTTCCGTAAAGAAAAACAGTAATAGTGTCTCCTGATTGTTCAGACACCAATATATCTGTTTAAAAGAATCTGATATACACCAGTAAATTATAACTGTGGTTTTGCCGTCCCACGGTAAAAAATCTTTATTATCCAGCTTTTGGTATTTTTTCCGTAAAGAAAAACAGTAATAGTTTCTCCTGATTGTTCAGACACCAATATATCTGTTTAAAATAGTCTGGTGTAGGCCCGAGAAATAGAAGTGTGGTTTCGCAGTTCCATGGGTCAAATCTCTGTATTATCCTGCTTTTGCCTTATTTTGCCATAAAGAAAAACAGTAATAGTGTCTCCTGATTGTTCAGACACAAATATATCTGTTTAAAATAGTCTGGTGTAGGCCAGAGATACCGAAGTGTGGTTTTGCAGTTCCATGGTCCAAACCTCTGTATTATCCACTTTTGGGCCATTTCTACCTAAAAAAAACAGTTTGAGTGTGTCCCTCACTGTTCAGCCGCAAATATATATATTTAAAAAAGTCTGGTATACACCAGTAAATTATAACTGTTGTTTTACCGTTCCACGGTAAAATATCTCTATTATCCAGCTTTTGTTATTTTTTCCATAAAGAAAAAAAGTAATAGTATCTCCTGATTGTTCAGACACCAATATATCTGTTTAAAAGAGTCTGATATACACCAGGAAATTATAACTGTGGTTTTGCCATTCCACAGTAAAAAATCTCTGTATTATCCTGCTTTTGGCATTTTTTGCCGTAAAGAAAAACAGTAATAGTGTCTCCTGATTGTTCAGACACAAATATATCTGTTTAAAATAGTCTGGTATACAACAGTAAATGATAACTGTGGTTTTGCCATTCCACGTTTAAAAATCTCTATTATCCAGCTTTTGGTATTTTTTCCTTAAAGAAAAACAGCAATAGTGTCTCCCTGATTGTTCAGACACAAATATATCTGTTTAAAACAGTCTGGTGTAGGACCGAGAAACAGAAGTGTGGTTTTACAGTTCCACGGTTCAAACCTCTGTATTATCCTCTTTTGGGTTATTTGTACCTAAAAAAAAAAACAGTTTGAGTGTGTCGCTCACTGTTAAGCCGCAAATATATATATTGAAAAAAGTTTGTTATACACCAGTAAATTATTACTGTGGTTGTGCTGTTCCACGGTAAAAAATCTCTATTATCCTGCTTTTGGCATTTTTTGCCGTAAAAAAAACTGTAATAGTGTCTCCCTGATTGTTGAGACAAAAATATATCTGTTTAAAATAGTCTGGTGTAGGCCAGAGAAATAGAAGTGTGGTTTTGCAGTTCTACGGTTCAAACCTCTGTGTTATCCACTTTTGGGCCATTTTTACCTTAAAAAAAAGCAGTTTGAGTGTCTTGCTCACTGTTCAGCCGCAAATATATATATTTAAAAAAGTCTGGTATACACTAGTAAATTTTAACGGTGGCTTTGCTGTTCCAGAGTAAAAAATCTCTGTATTATCCTGCTTTTGCCATTTTTAGCCGTAAAGAAAAACAGTAATAGTGTCTCCTGATTGTTCAGACACCAATATATCTGTTTAAAAGAATCTGATATACACCAGTAAATGATATCTGTGGTTTTGCCGTCCCACGGTAAAAAATCTTTATTATCCAGCTTTTGGTATTTTTTCCGTAAAGAAAAACAGTAATAGTGTCTCCTGATTGTTCAGACACAAATATATCTGTTTAAAATAGTCTGATGTAGGCCCGAGAAATAGAAGTGTGGTTTCGCAGTTCCACGGGTCAAATCTCTATATTATCCTGCCTTTGCCATATTTTGCCATAAAGAAAAACAGTAATAGTGTCTCCTGATTGTTCAGACACAAATATATCTGTTTAAAATAGTCTGGTGTAGGCCAGAGATACAGAAGTGTGTTTTTACAGTTCCATGGTCCAAACCTCTGTATTATCCACTTTTGGGCCATTTCTACCTAAAAAAAACTAGTTTGAGTGTGTCCCTCACTGTTCAGCCGCAAATATATATATTTAAAAAAGTCTGGTATACACCAGTAAATTATAACTGTGGTTTTGCCGTTCCACGGTAAAAGATCTCTATTATCCAGCTTTTGTTATTTTTTCCATAAAGAAAAAAAGTAATAGTATCTCCTGATTGTTCAGACACCAATATATCTGTTTAAAAGAGTCTGATATACACCAGGAAATTATAACTGTGGTTTTGCTGTTCCACAGTAAAAAATCTTACTATTATCCTGCTTTTGCCATCTTTTGCCGTAAAGAAAAACAGTAATAGTGTCTCCTGATTGTTCAGACACAAATATATCTGTTGAAAATAGTCTGGTGTAGGCCCGAGAAATAGAACTGTGGTTTTGCCGTTCCACGGGTCAAATCTCTGTATTATCCTGCTTTTGGCATTTTTTGCCGTAAAGAAAAACAGTAATAGTGTCTCCTGATTGTTCAGACACAAATATATCTGTTTAAAATAGTCTGGTATACAACAGTAAATGATAACTGTGGTTTTGCCATTCCACGTTTAAAAATCTCTATTACCCAGCTTTTGGTATTTTTTCCTTAAAGAAAAACAGCAATAGTGTCTCCCTGATTGTTCTGCCACAAATATATCTGTTTAAAATAGTCTGGTGTAGGCCAGAGAAACAGAAGTGTGGTTTTGCAGTTCCACGGTTCAAACCTCTGTATTATCCTCTTTTGGGTTATTTGTACCTAAAAAAAAAACAGTTTGAGTGTGTCGCTCACAGTTCAGCCGCAAATATATATATTGAAAAAAGTTTGTTATACACCAGTAAATTATAACTGTGGTTGTGCTGTTCCACGGTAAAAATTCTTTATTATCCTGCTTTTGGCATTTTTTGCCGTAAAAAAAACTGTAATAGTGTCTCCCTGATTGTTCAGACACAAATATATCTGTTTAAAATAGTCTGGTGTAGGCCAGAGAAACAGAAGTGTGGTTTTGCAGTTCCACGGTTCAAACCTCTGTATTATCCAATTTTGGGCCATTTTTACCTTAAAAAAAGCAGTTTGAGTGTCTCGCTCACTGTTCAGTCGCAAATATATATATTTAAAAAAGTCTTGTATACACCAGTAAATTTTAACTGTGGTTTTGCTGTTCCAGAGTAAAAAATCTCTGTATTATCCTGCTTTTGCCATTTTTAGCCGTAAAGAAAAACAGTAATAGTGTCTCCTGCTTGTTCAGACACCAATATACAGTTATATGAAAAAGTTTGGGCACCCCTATTAATCTTAAGCTTAGTATTTTATAAAAATTGGTGTTTTTGCAACAGCTATTTCAGTTTGATATATGTAATAACTGTTGCACACAGTAATGTTTCTGCCTTGAAATGAGGTTTATTGTACTAACAGAAAATGTGCAATCTGCATTCAAACAAAATTTGACAGGTGCATAAGTATGGGCACCCTTATCATTTTCTTGTTTTAAATACTCCTACCTATTTTTTACTGACTTACTAAAGCACTCTTTTTGTTTTTGTAACCTCATTGAGCTTTGAACTTCATTGCCAGGTGTATGCAATCATGAGAAAAGCTACTTAAAGTGGCCACTTGCAAGTTGTTCTCCTGTTTGAATCTCCTCTGAAGAGTGGCATCATGGGCTCCTCAAAACAACTGTCAAATGATCTGAAAACAAAGATTATTCAACATAGTTGTTCAGGGGAAGGATACAAAAAGCTGTCTCAGAGATTTAACCTGTCAGTTTCCACTGTGAGGAACATAGTAAGGAAATGGAAGAACACAGGGACAGTTCTTGCTAAGGCCAGAAGTGGCAGGCCAAGAAAAACATCAGAAAGGCAGAGAAGTAGAATGGTGAGATCAGTCAAGGACAATCCTCAGACCACCTCCAGAGAGCTGCAGCATCAACTTGCTGCAGATGGTGTCACTGTGCATCGGTCAACTATACAACGCACTTTGCACAAGGAGAAGCTGTATGGGAGAGTGATGCGAAAGAAGCCGTTTCTGCAAGCACGCCACAAACAGAGTCGGCTGAGGTATGCAAAAGCACATTTGGAGAAGCCAATTTCTTTTTGGAAGAAGGTCCTGTGAACTGATGAAACCAAGATTGAGTTGTTTGGTCATACAAAAAGGCGTTATGCATGGCGGCAAAAAAACACAGCATTCCAAGAAAAACACTTGCTACCCACAGTAAAATTTGGTGGAGGTTCCATCATGCTTTGGGGCTGTGTGGCCAATGCCGGCACCGGGAATCTTGTTAAAGTTGAGGGGCGCATGGATTCCACTCAGTATCAGCAGATTCTTGACAATAATGTTCAAGAATCAGTGATTAAGTTGAAGTTAAGCAGGGGATGGATCTTTCAGCAAGACAATGATCCAAAACACCGCTCCAAATCTACTCAGGCATTCATGCAGAGGAGCGATTACAATGTTATGGAATGGCCATCCCAGTCCCCAGACCTGAATATCATTGAACATCTGTGGGATCATTTGAAGAGGGCTGTCCATGCTCGGCGACCATCAAACTTAACTGAACTGGAATTGTTTTGTAAAGAGGAATGGTCAAACATACCTTCATCCAGGATCTAGGAACTCATTAAAAGCTACAGGAAGCGACTAGAGGCTGTTATTTTTGCAAAAGGAGGATCTACTAAATATTAATGTCACTTTTCTGGTGAGGTGCCCATACTTATGCACCTGTCAAATTTTGTTTGAATGCAGATTGCACATTTTCTGTTAGTACAATAAACCTCATTTCAAGGCAGAAACATTACTGTGCCCAACAGTTATTACATATATCAAACTGAAATAGCTGTTGCAAAAACACCAATTTTTATAAAACATTAAGCTTAAGATTAATAGGGGTGCCCAAACTTTTTCATATAACTGTATCTGTTTAAAAGAGTCTGGTATACACCAGTAAATTATAACTATGGCTTTGCTGTTTCATGGTAAAAAATCTCTATTATCCAGCTTTTGGTATTTTTTCCATAAAGAAAAACATTAATAGTGTCTCCTGATTGTTCTGACACCAATATATCTGTTTAAAAGATTCTGGTATACACCAGTAAATTTTAACTGTGGTTTTGCCGTCCCACGGTAAAAAATCTTTATTATCCAGCTTTTGGTATTTTTTCCGTAAAGAAAAACAGTAATAGGGTCTCCCTGATTGTTCAGACACAAATATTTCTGTTTAAAATAGTCTGGTGTAGGCCAGAGAAACAGAAGTGTGGTTTTGCAGTTCCACTATTCAAACCTCTGTTATCCTGCTTTTGCCATTTTTTGTCGTAAAGAAAAGCAGTAATAGTGTCTCCTGATTGTTCAGACACACATATATCTGTTTAAATTAGTCTTGTGTAGGACAGAGAAAGAGAAGTGTGGTTTTACAGTTCCACGGGCCAAACCTCTGTATTATCCACTTTTGGGCAATTTATACCTAAAAAAAAAACAGTTTGAGTGTGTCGCTCACTGTTCAGCCGCAAATATATATATTGAAAAAAGTCTGGTATACACCAGTAAATTATAACTATGGTTGTGCTGTTCCACGGTAAAAAATCTCTATTATCCTGCTTTTGGCATTTTTTACCGTAAAAAAAGAACTGGAAAAGTGTCTCCTGATTGTTCAGACACAAATATATCTGTTTAAAATAGTCTGGTGTAGGCCAGAGAAACAGAAGTGTGGTTTTGCAGTTCCATGGTTCAAACCACTGTATTATCCACTTTTGGGCCATTTATACCTAAAAAAAAAACAGTTTGAGTGTGTCGCTTACTGTTCAGCCGCAAATATATATCTTAAAAAAAGTCTGGTATACACCAGTAAATTATAACTGTGGTTTTGCAGTTCCACAGTAAAAAATCTTAGTATTATCCTGCTTTTGCCATTTTTTTCCGTAAAGAAAAACAGTAATAATGTCTCCTGATTGTTCAGACACAAATATATCTGTTGAAAATAGTCTGGTGTAGGCCCGAGAAATAGAACTGTGGTTTTGCTGTTCCACGGGTCAAATCTCTGTATTATCCTGCTTTTGCCATTCGTAGCCATAAAGAAAAACAGTAATAGTGTCTCCTGATTGTTCAGACACCAATATATCTGTTTAAAAGAATCTGATATACACCAGTAAATTATAACTGTGGTTTTGCCGTCCCATGGTAAAAAATCTTTACTATCCAGCTTTTGGCATTTTTTCTGTAAAGAAAAACAGTAATAGTGTCTCCCTGATTGTTCAGACACAAATATTTCTGTTTAAAATAGTCTGGTGTAGGCCAGAGAAAGAGAAGTGTTGTTTTGGAGTTCCACTGTTCAAACCTCTGTTATCCTGCTTTTGCCATTTTTTGTCATAAAGAAAAGCAGTAATAGTGCCTCCTGATTGTTCAGACACAAATATATCTGTTTAAAATAGTCTGGTGTAGGCCAGAGAAACAGAAGTGTGGTTTTGCAGTTCCACGGTTCAAACCTCTGTATTATCCACTTTTGGGCCATTTGTACCTAAAAAAAACCAGTTTGAGTGTGTTGCTCACTGTTCAGCCGCAAATATATATGTTTAAAAAAGTCTGGTATACACCAGTAAATTATAACTGTGGTTTTGTTGTTCCACCGTAAAAAATCTCTGTATTATCTTGCTTTTACCATTTTTAGCCGTAAAGAAAAACAGTAATAGTGTCTCCTGCTTGTTCAGACACCAATATATCTGTTTAAAAGAGTCTGGTATACACCAGTAAATTATAACTGTGGTTTTGCCTTCCCACGGTAAAAAATCTTTATTATCCAGCTTTTGGTATTTTTTCTGTAAAGAAAAACAGTAATAGGTTCTCCTGATTGTTCAGACACAAAGATATCTGTTTAAAATAGTCTGGTGTAGGCCAGAGAAATAGAAATGTGGTTTAGCAGTTCCACGGGTCAAATCTCTGTATTATCCTGCTTTTGCCATATTTTGCCATAAAGAAAAACAGTAATAGTGTCTCCTGATTGTTCAGACACAAATATATCTGTTTAAAATAGTCTTGTATAGGACAGAGAAAGAGAAGTGGGGTTTTGCAGTTCCACGGTAAAAAATCTTTACTATCCAGCTTTTGGTATTTTTTCCGTAAAGAAAAACAGTAATAGTGTCTCCCTGATTGTTCAGACACAAATATTTCTGTTTAAAATAGTCTGGTGTAGGCCAGAGAAACAGAAGTGTGGTTTTGCAGTTCCACTGTTCAAACCTCTGTTATCCTGCTTTTGCCATTTTTTGTCGTAAAGAAAAACTGTAATAGTGTCTCCTGATTGTTCAGACACCAATATATCTGTTTAAAGAGTCTGGTATACACCAGTAAATTATAACTGTGGTTTTGCCGTTCCACGGTAAAAAATCTCTATTATCCAGCTTTTGTTATTTTTTCCGTAAAGGAAAAAAACTAATAGTATCTCCTGATTGTTCAGACACTAATACATCTGTTTAAAAGAGTCTGATATACACCAGTAAATTATAACTGTGGTTTTGCCGTCCCACGGTAAAATATCTTTACTATCCAGCTTTTGGTATTTTTTCCGTACAGAAAAACAGTAGTAGTGTCTCACTGATTGTTCAGACAAAAATATATCTGTTTAAAATAGTCTGGTGTAGGCCAGAGAAATAGAAGTGTGGTTTAGCAGTTCCACGGGTCAAATCTCTGTTTTATCCTGCTTTTGCCATATTTTGCCATAAAGAAAACAGTAATAGTGTCTCCTGATTGTTCAGACACAAATATATCTGTTTAAAATAGTCTTGTGTAGGATAGAGATAGAGAAGTGTGGTTTTGCAGATCCACGGTAAAAAATCTTTACTATCCAGCTTTTGGTATTTTTTCCATACAAAAAACAGTAATAGTGTCTCCCTGATTGTTCAGACACAAATATTTCTATTTAAAGTAGTCTGGTGTAGGCCAGAGAAACAGAAGTGGGGTTTTGCAGTTCCACTGTTCAAACCTCTTTTATCCTGCTTTTGCCATTTTTTGTCATAAAGAAAAACAGTAATAGTGTCTCCTGATTATTCAGACACACATATATCTGTTTAAAATAGTCTTGTGTAGGACAGAGTAAGAGATGTGTGGTTTTGCAGTTCCACGGTTCAAACCTCTGTATTATCCACTTTTGAGCCATTTATACCTAAAAAAAAATAGTTTGAGTGTCTCGCTCACTGTTCATCCGCAAATATATATATTGAAAAAAGTCTGGTATACACCAGTAAATTATAACTGTGGTTGTGCTGTTCCACGGTAAAAAATCTCTGTATTATCCTGCTTTTGCCGTTTGTAGCCATAAAGAAAAACAGTAATAGTGTCTCCTGATTGTTCAGACACCAATATATCTGTTTAAAAGAGTCTGGTATACACCAGTAAATTATAACTGTGGTTTTGCCATCCCAATGTAAAAAATCTTTACTATCCAGCTTTTGGTATTTTTTCCGTAAAGAAAAAAAGTAATAGTATCTCCTGATTGTTCAGACACCAATATATCTGTTTAAAATAGTCTGATATACACCAGTAAATTATAACTGTGGTTTTGCCATCCCAAGGTAAAAAATCTTTACTATCCAGCTGTTGGTATTTTTTCCGTAAAGAAAAACAGTAATAGTGTCTCCCTGATTGTTCAGACACAAATATTTCTGTTTAAAATAGTCTGGTGTAGGCCAGAGAAACAGAAGTGTGGTTTTGCAGTTCCACTATTCAAACCTCTGTTATCCTGCTTGGCCATTTTTTGTCGTAAAGAAAAGCAGTAATAGTGTCTCCTGATTGTTCAGACACACATATATCTGTTTAAATTAGTCTTGTGTAGGACAGAGAAAGAGAAGTGTGGTTTTACAGTTCCACGGGCCAAACCTCTGTATTTTCCACTTTTGGGCAATTTATACCTAAAAAAAAAACAGTTTGAGTGTGTCGCTCACTGTTCAGCCGCAAATATATATATTGAAAAAAGTCTGATATACACCAGTAAATTATAACTATGGTTGTGCTGTTCCACGGTAAAAAATCTCTATTATCCTGCTTTTGGCTTTTTTTGCCGTAAAAAAAGAACTGGAATAGTGTCTCCTGATTGTTCAGACACAAATATATCTGTTTAAAATAGTCTGGTGTAGGCCAGAGAAACAGAAGTGTGGTTTTGCAGTTCCATGGTTCAAACCTCTGTATTATCCACTTTTGGGCCATTTATACCTAAAAAAAACCCAGTTTGAGTGTGTCGCTCACTGTTCAGCCGCAAATATATATCTTAAAAAAAGTCTGGTATACACCAGTAAATTATAACTGTGGTTTTGCAGTTCCACAGTAAAAAATCTTAGTATTATCCTGCTTTTGCCATATTTTTCCGTAAAGAAAAACAGTAATAATGTCTCCTGATTGTTCAGACACAAATATATCTGTTGAAAATAGTCTGGTGTAGGCCCGAGAAATAGAACTGTGGTTTTGCTGTTCCACGGGTCAAATCTCTGTATTATCCTGCTTTTGCCATTCGTAGCCATAAAGAAAAACAGTAATAGTGTCTCCTGATTGTTCAGACACCAATATAGCTGTTTAAAAGAATCTGATATACACCAGTAAATTATAACTGTGGTTTTGCCGTCCCATGGTAAAAAATCTTTACTATCCAGCTTTTGGCATTTTTTCTGTAAAGAAAAACAGTAATAGTGTCTCCCTGATTGTTCAGACACAAATATTTCTGTTTAAAATAGTCTGGTGTAGGCCAGAGAAAGAGAAGTGTTGTTTTGGAGTTCCACTGTTCAAACCTCTGTTATCCTGCTTTTGCCATTTTTTGTCATAAAGAAAAGCAGTAATAGTGCCTCCTGATTGTTCAGACACAAATATATCTGTTTAAAATAGTCTGGTGTAGGCCAGAGAAACAGAAGTGTGGTTTTGCAGTTCCACGGTTCAAATCTCTGTATTATCCACTTTTGGGCCATTTGTACCTAAAAAAAAAACAGTTTGAGTGTGTTGCTCACTGTTCAGCCGCAAATATATATGTTTAAAAAAGTCTGGTATACACCAATAAATTATAACTGTGGTTTTGTTGTTCCACCGTAAAAAATCTCTGTATTATCTTGCTTTTGCCATTTTTAGCCGTAAAGAAAAACAGTAAAAGTGTCTCCTCATTGTTCAGACACCAATATATCTGGTTGAAAGAGTCTGGTATACACCAGTAAATTATAACTGTGGTTTTGCCATCCCACAGTAAAAAATCTCTATTATCCAGCTTTTGGTATTTTTTGCGTAAAGAAAAACAGTAATAGTGTCTCCTGATTGTTCAGACACCAATATATCTGTTTAAAAGAGTCTGGTATACACTAGTAATTTATAACTGTGGTTTTCCCATCCCAAGGTAAAAAATCTTTACTATCCAGCTTTTGGTATTTTTTCCGTAAAAAAAAACAGTAATAGTGTCTACCTGATTGTTCAGACACAAATATTTCTGTTTAAAATAGTCTGGTGTAGGCCAGAGAAACAGAAGTGTGGTTTTGCAGTTCCACTATTCAAACCTCTGTTATCCTGCTTTTGCCATTTTTTGTCGTAAAGAAAAGCAGTAATAGTGTCTCCTGATTGTTCAGACACACATATATCTGTTTAAAATAGTCTTGTGTAGGACAGAGAAAGAGAAGTGTGGTTTTACAGTTCCACGGGCCAAACCTCTGTATTATCCACTTTTGGGCAATTTATACCTAAAAAAAAACCAGTTTGAGTGTGTCGCTCACTGTTCAGCCGCAAATATATATATTGAAAAAAGTCTGGTATACACCAGTAAATTATAACTGTGGTTGTGCTGTTCCACGGTAAAAAATCTCTATTATCCTGCTTTTGGCATTTTTTGCCGTAAAAAAAGAACTGGAATAGTGTCTCCTGATTGTTCAGACACAAATATATCTGTTTAAAATAGTCTGGTGTAGGTCAGAGAAACAGAAGTGTGGTTTTGCAGTTCCACGGTTCAAACCTCTGTATTATCCACTTTTGGGCCATTTGTACCTAAAAAAACCCAGTTTGAATGTGTTGCTCACTGTTCAGCGGCAAATATATATGTTTAAAAAAGTCTGGTACACCAGTAAATTATAACTGTGGTTTTGTTGTTCCACCGTAAAAAATCTCTGTATTATCTTGCTTTTGCCATTTTTAGCCGTAAAGAAAAACAGTAAAAGTGTCTCCTCATTGTTCAGACACCAATATATCTGCTTGAAAGAGTCTGGTATACACCAGTAAATTATAACTGTGGTTTTGCCATCCCACAGTAAAAAATCTCTATTATCCAGCTTTTGGTATTTTTTCCGTAAAGAAAAACAGTAATAGTGTCTCCTGATTGTTCAGACACCAATATATCTGTTTAAAAGAGTCTGGTATACACTAGTAATTTATAGCTGTGGTTTTGCCGTTCCACTGTAAAAAATCTCTATTATCCTGGTTTTGTCATTTTTTGCCGTAAAAAAAAACTGTAATAGTGTGTCCCTGATTGTTGAGACACAAATATATCTGTTGAAATAGTCTGGTGTATGATCGAGAAATAGAACTGTGGTTTTGCAGTTCCACTGGTCAAATTTCTGTATTATCCTGCTTTTGGTATTTTTTGCAGTAAAGAAAAACAGTAATAGTGTCTCCTGATTGTTCATACAATATATCTGTTTAAAAGAGTCTGGTATACACCAGTAAATTATAACTGTGGTTTTGCTGTCCCACCTTAAAAAATCTCTATTATCCAGCTTTTGGTATTTTTTCCGTAAAGAAAAACAGTAATAGTCTCTCCCTGATTGTTCAGACACAAATATATCTGTTTAAATGAGTCTTGTGTAGGCCAGAGAAACAGAAGTGCGATTTTGCAATTCCACGTTTCAAACCTCTGTATTATCCACTTTTGGGCCATTTGTACCTAAAAAACAGTGTGAGTGTGTCGCTCACTGTTCAGCCGCAAATATATACATTTAAAAAGGTCTGGTATACACCAGTAAATTATAACTGTGGTTTTTGCTGTCCACAGTAAAAAATCTCTGTATTATCCTAATTTTGCCATATTTTCCTATAGAGAAAAACAGTAGTAATGTCTCCTGATTGTTCATATACAAATATATCTGTTGAAAATAGTCTGGTGTAGGCCCGAGAAATAGAAGTGTGGTTTTGCAGTTCCACGGGTCAAATCTCTGTATTATCCTGCTTTTGGCATTTTTGCCGTAAAGAATAACAGTAATAGTGTCTCCTGATTGTTCAGACACCAATATATCTGTTTAAAAGAGTCTGGTATACACCAGTAAATTATAACTGTGGTTTTGCCGTTCCACGGTAAAAAATCTCTATTATCCTGCTTTTGATATTTTTTCCATGAAGAAAAACAGTAATAGTGTCTCCTGATTGTTCAGACACCAATATATCTCTTGAAAATAGTCTGGTGTAAGCCCGAGAAATAGAAGTGTGGTTTTGCAGTTCCAGGGGTCAAATCTCAGTATTATCCTGCTTTTGCCATTTTTTGCCATAAATTAAAACAGTAATAGTGTCTCCTGATTGTTCAGACACAAATATATCTGTTGAAAATAGTCTGGTGTAGGCCCGAGATATAGAAGTGTGGTTTTGCAGTTCCACGAGTCAAATCTCTGTATTATCCTGCTTTTGGTATTTTTTGCCGTAAAGAAAAACAGTAATAGTGTCTGCTGATTGTTCAGACACTAATATATCTGTTTAAAAGAGTCTGGTATACACCAGTACATTATAACTGTGGTTTTGCCTTCCCACGGTAAAACTCTCTATTATCCAGCTTTTGATATTTTTTCCATAAAGAAAAACAGTAATAGTGTCTCCTGATTGTTCAGACACCACGATATCTGTTGAAAATAGTCTGGTGTAGGCCCGAGAAATAGAAGTGTGGTTTTGCAGTTCCACGGGTCAAATCTCAGTATTATCCTGCTTTTGCCATTTTTTGCCATAAAGAAAATCAGTAATAGTGTCTCCCTTATTGTTCAGACACAAATATATGTATTGAAAATAGTCTGGTGTAGGCCCAAGAAATAGAAGTGTGGTTTTGCAGTACCACGGGTCAAATCTCTCTATTGTGCTGCTTTTGCCATTTTTTGCTGTAAAGAAAAGTCGTAATAGTGTCTCCTGATTGTTCAGACACAAATATATCTGTTGAAAATAGTCTGGTGCAGGCCAGAGATATAGAAGTGTGGTTTTGCAGTTCCACCAGTCAAATCTCTGTGTTATCCTGCTTTTGGTATTTTTTGCCGTAAAGAAAAACAGTAATAGTGTCTACTGATTGTTCAGACACTAATATATCTGTTTAAAAGAGTCTGGTATACACCAGTACATTATAACTGTGGTTTTGCCTTCCCACGGTAAAACTCTCTATTATCCAGCTTTTGATATTTTTTCCATAAAGAAAAACAGTAATGGTGTCTCCTGATTGTTCAGACACCAATATATCTCTTTAAAATAATCTGGTGTAGGCCCGAGAAATAGAAGTGTGGTTTTGCAGTTCCACGGGTCAAATCTCAGTATTATCCTGCTTTTGCCATTTTTTGCCTTAAAGAAAATCAGTAATAGTGTCTCCCTGATTGTTCAGACACAAATATATCTGTTGAAAAAAGTCTGGTGCAGGCCCGAGAAATAGAACTGTGGTTTTGCAGTTCCATGGGTCAAATCTCTGTATTATTCTGCTTTTGGCATTTTTTGACATAAAGAAATACAGTAATAGTGTCACCTGATTGTTCAGACACCAATATATCTGTTTAAAAGAGTCTGGTATACACCAGTAAATTATAAATGTGGTTTTGCCATCCACAGTAAAAAATCTCTATTATCTAGTTTTTGGTATTTTTTCCGTAAAGAAAAACAGTAATAGTGTCTCCTGATTGTTCAGACACCAATATATCTGTTTAAAAGAGTCTGGTATACACCAGTAAATTTTAACTGTGGTTTTGCCATTCCACTGTAAAAAATCTCTATTATCCTGCTTTTGTCATTTTTTGCCGTAAAAATAAAACTGTAATAGTGTGTCCCTGATTGTTCAGACACAAATATATCTGTTCAAAATTGCCTATTGTATGCCCGAGAAATGGAAGTGTTGTTCTGCAGTACCACGGGTCAAATCTCTGTATTATCCTGCTTTTGCCATTTTTTGCCATAAAGAAAAACAGTAATAGTGTGTCCTGATTGTTCAGATACAAATATATCTGTTGAAAATAGTCTTTTGTAGGCCCGAGATATAGAAGTGTGGTTTTGCAGTTCCATGAGTCAAATCTCTGTATTATCCTGCTTTTGGTATTTTTTGCCATAAAGAAAATCAGTAATAGTGTCTGCTGATTGTTCAGACACTAATATATCTGTTTAAAAGAGTCTGGTATACACCAGTACATTATAACTGTTGTTTTGCCTTCCCACGGTAAAACTCTCTATTATCCAGCTTTTGATATTTTTTCCATAAAGAAAAACAGTAATAGTGTCTCCTGATTGTTCAGACACCAATATATCTGTCGAAAATAGTCTGGTGTAGGCCCGAGAAATAGAACTGTGGTTTTGCAGTTCCACAGTAAAAAATCTCTATTATCCTGCTTTTGTCATTTTTTGCCGTAAAAAAAAACTGTAATAGTGTCTCCCTTATTGTTCAGACACAAATATATCTGTTGAAAATAGTCTGGTGTAGGCCCATGAAATAAAAGTGTGGTTCTGCAGTACCACGGGTCAAATCTCTGTATTATCCTGCTTTTGCCATTTTTTGCCATAAAGAAAAACAGTAATAGTTTCTCCTGATTGTTCAGACAGAAATAAATCTGTTGAACATAGTCTGTTGTAGGCCCGAGAAATAGAAGTGTGGTTTTGCAGTTCCACGGGTCAAATCTCTGTATTATCCTGCTTTTGGCATTTTTTGCCGTAAAGAAAAACAGTAATAGTGTCTCCTGATTGTTCAGACACCAATATATCTGTTTAAAAGAGTCTGGTATACACCAGTACATTATAACTGTGGTTCTGCCTTCCACGGTAAAAAATCTCTATTATCCTGCTTTTGTCATTTTTTGCTGTAAAAAAAACCTGTAATCGTGTCTCCCTGATTGTTCAGACACAAATATATCTGTTGAAAATAGTCTGGTGTAGTCCAGAGAAATAGAAGTGTTGTTTTGCAGTTGCAGTTCCACGGGTCAAATCTCTGTATTGTCCTGCTTTTGCCATTTTTTGCCGTAAATGAAAACAGTAATAGTGTCTCCTGATTGTTCAGACACAAATATATCTGTTGAAATTAGTCTGGTGTAGGCCCGAGATATAGAAGTGTGATTTTGCAGTTCCACGAGTCAAATCTCTGTATTATCCTGCTTTTGGTATTTTTTGCCGTAAAGTAAAACAGTAATAGTGTCTGCTGATTGTTCAGACACTAATATATCTGTTTAAAAGAGTCTGGTATACACCAGTACATTATAACTGTGGTTTTGCCTTCCCACGGTAAAACTCTCTATTGTCCAGCTTTTGATATTTTTTCCATAAAGAAAAACAGTAATAGTGTCTCCTGATTGTTCAGAAACCAAAATATCTGTTTAAAAGAGTCTGGTATACACCAGTAAATTAAAATTGTGGTTTTGCCATGCCACTGTAAAAAATCTCTATTATCCTGCTTTTGTCATTTTTTGCCGTAAAAAAAACTGTAATAGTGTCTCCCTGATTGTTCAGACACAAATATATCTGTTGAAAATAGTCTGGTGTAGGTCCAAGAAATAGAAGTGTGGTTTTGTAGTTCCACGGCTCAAATTTCTGTATTGTTCTGCTTTTGCCATTTTTTGCCGTAAAGAAAAACCATAATAGTGTCTCCTGATTGTTCAGACACAAATATATCTGTTGAAAATAGTCTGGTGTAGGCCCGAGATATAGAAGTGTGGTTTTGCAGTTCCACGAGTCAAATCTCTGTATTATCCTGCTTTTGGTATTTTTTGCCGTAAAGAAAAACAGTAATAGTGTCTGCTGATTGTTCAGACACTAATATATCTGTTTAAAAGAGTCTGGTATACACCAGTACATTATAACTGTGGTTTTGCCTTCCCACGGTAAAACTCTCTATTATCCAGCTTTTGATATTTTTTCCATAAAGAAAAACAGTAATAGTGTCTCCTGATTGTTCAGACACCAAGATATCTGTTGAAAATAGTCTGGTGTAGGCCCGAGAAATAGAAGTGTGGTTTTGCAGTTCCACGGGTCAAATCTCAGTATTATCCTGCTTTTACCATTTTTTGCCATAAAGAAAATCAGTAATAGTGTCTCCCTTATTGTTCAGACACAAATATATGTATTGAAAATAGTCTGGTGTAGGCCCAAGAAATAGAAGTGTGGTTTTGCAGTTCCACGGGTCAAATCTCTGTATTGTGCTGCTTTTGCCATTTTTTGCTGTACAGAAAAGCCGTAATAGTGTCTCCTGATTGTTCAGACACAAATATATCTGTTGAAAATAGTCTGGTGCAGGCCAGAGATATAGAAGTGTGGTTTTGCAGTTCCACCAGTCAAATCTCTGTATTATCCTGCTTTTGGCATTTTTTGCCATAAAGAAAAACAGTAATAGTGTCTCCTGATTGTTCAGACACCAATATATCTGTTTGAAAGAGTATGGTATACACTAGTAAATTAAAACTGTAGTTTTGCCGTTCCACATTAAAAAATCTCTATTATCCAGCTTTTAGTATTTTTTCCATAAAGAAAAACAGTAATATTGTCTCCTGATTGTTCAGACACCAATATATCTGTTTAAAAGAGTCTGGTATACACCAGTAAATTATAACTGTGGTTTTGCCGTTCCACATTAAAAAATCTCTATTATCCAGCTTTTGGTATTTTTTCCGTAAAGAAAAACAGTAATAGTGTCTCCTGATTGTTCAGACACCAATATATCTGTTTAAAAGAGTCTGGTATACACCAGTAAATTATAACTGTGTTTTTGCCTCCCACAGTAAAAAATCTCTATTATCCAGCTTTTGGTATTTTTTCCGTAAAGAAAAACAGTAATAGTGGCTCCTGATTGTTCAGACACAAATATATCTGTTTAAATTAGTCTGGTGAAGGCCAGATAAATAGAAGTGTGGTTTGGCAGTTCCACAGTTCAATCCTCTGTATTATCCACCTTTGGGCCATTTTTGCCTTAAAAAAAACAGTTTGAGTGTGTCGCTCTCACTGTTCAGCCGCAAATACATCTATTTAAAATTGTCTGTTATACCCCAGTAAACAATAACTGTGGTTTTGCCATTCCACGGTAAAAAATCTGTATTATTCAGCTTTTGGTATTTTTTTTTATAAAGAAAAACAGTAATAGTTTCTCCCTGATTGTTTAGATTGTTTAAATTAGTCGGGTGTAGGCCAGAGAAATAGAACTGTGGTTTTCCTCTTCCACGGATCTAATCTACTTTTTATTACCCTTTTTCCATTGATATTGCGAGTGTAAGATATTTTATTTCCTTTACAATGGGCAAGGCGCATGGTAAGGGACGTGGAACCGGACGTTCTGGTGATTGTGAGTGCAGAGGACGGGGCCGTGGCCAAGGTGAAAATGTGCCACAACCAACAGCCACATCTTCTCACTCCCACTTCTTGACCGATTTACCAGGGAAGCACAGAACAACACCAGTATTGTGAACTGATCAGTGTGAACAGGTTATTAATTGGATAGCAGATAATACTTCCAGTTATCTGGGCACCACCACCTCCGGTCTGTCTTCCACACGGTCAAATCTTAGTAGCCTTGAGTTTCCACCGCATACTCCTCCTCACCCTGATGCTCCTTCCTCCCACCATGCCGAGTGTCGTCAGACAGCAACTGATCCCACACTTGGACACTCTGAAGAGCTGTTCACTGGTCCATTTCCAGATTTGTGCCCCTCGCCTGCTCTGCTTGAAGTGGTGGAAGAGGAGATCCCATGTAGCGATGCCCAAATATTTGAACTGCCACAGCCACAGGAAGTCGACGCTGGCAATTTGTCACAAGAGGGGGATAATGGTGAGACACCATTGCCAGGAAGTGAGGAGGAGGATCATGGTGTGCAAGTGGAAGAGGAGGAGGTGGTGGATGATCTAGTAACTGACCCAACGTGGCAGGAGGACATGCAGAGCGAGGCCAGTGGCACACAGGGTGAGGGAGGCAGAGTACCCCAACAGGCAGGAAGAAGCAGTGTGATGGCCGCACACAGAAGGCAGGCAACAGTTCCCCGTAACACCAACACGAGGGACGTTGCAAGTACAACCTGTAGGTCTTCCGGAGTCTGGAAGTTTTTTAAAGACTCTGCTGATAACCCCCAAGAGGCCATTTGTACCACCTGCCATGCCAGAATCAGCAGGGGTGACAAAACTACCAGCCTGACCACCACCAGCATGATCAGGCACATGGCAGCAAAGCACCCGACTTTGTGGGGTGAACCCCAGGTTCCAAGACCAGTGTCAGCAGGTGTCACCACTGCTTCTACAGGTGTTGTGCATGCAATAGAACCCCCTGTTGTGTGTGCAAGGCAATCCCCTGTCCATACTGCATGCAAAGATGCCCCCTCCTCTCAGTCTTCACTTGTTATGGCAGTTTCTAAAGAAACAGCATCAACGTCCACGTCCACGTCCCACCGCAGCATTCAATTGTCCATATCCCAGACCTTTGAACGAAAGCGGAAATTCGCAGCTAACGCCCCACAGGCCACAGTCCTAAATTCGCATATTTCACGACTGCTTCCGTTGGAAATGCTGCCTTTTAGGCTGGTGGAGACGGAATCCTTCCGCAACCTTATAGCGGTGGCCGGCCCTCGGTACTCGGTCCCCAGCCGACACTATTTTGCCCGGTGTGCCATCCCCGCACTACACAAGCACGTGTCCCAAAACATCTGCCGTGCCCTCAACAATGCAGTTACTGGGAGAGTCCACCTGACAACGGACACGTGGACAAGTGCTTGTGGCCTGGGACGGTACATCTCCCTGACGGCACACTGGGTAAACATAGTGGAAACTGGGACCCAGTCGGACCTTGGGACCGAACACATCCGCCCCACACCGAGGATTGCTGGCCCAATGTCAGTCAGAGTTGCCCCCACAGTGTACAGCTCTTGCGCATCATCCTCCTCCTCCTCCTCATGTTCAGCCTCCTTCTCAGATATCACCACATCAGTTACAAGCTGGAATCACTGCAGTACTGCCTCCGCCAAGCGGCAACAGGGTGTGCTGTAACTCATAAGTAGAGATGAGCGTTGTTCGACTAGAACTGTTCGCCAATCTCAAATTCGAGCTGTTTTGGGCGGTGTTCGAGTTGTTCGACGAACCCGAACGATTTGCAAAAAATTCGGCTGTTCGAGGTTATGTTCGATAACTGTTCGTGCACCAAAAGCGTGTCCTGCATGTCTGGCGCTATTTAGAGCACCAATCATGCAGGGATTGTCTGTCACTCACTGTAATGCCACAGCCATGGTGGTTGTGGCATTACAGTGATTGCCCAAATCGATGGGAACAGTGCCAACAGTGAAACATGAAAAGCCGGCAATTCATCAGCGGCATACACCGATACCCGACAATTTAGAACCGAAAGAATAGAGCTTCACACATAGATTAGATAGATAGAAACATGTCAGTCACATATATATGAAGTACAGTGACAGTGTTGATTACTGTACTTGTCATTTAGTGTAAAGGATTTATCAAAAAAAATAATAGTGTTTTCATGCACCGTCTCTTTAAAAAAGCCAGCCGGCAATTCAGCAGCGGTACCCGACAATTTATAACAGACAGAATAGAGCTTCACACATAGATTAGATAGATAGAAACATGTCAGTCACACATATAAGAAGCACAGTGACAGTGTTGCTTACTGTACTTGTCATTTAGTGTAAAGGATTTATCAAAAAAAATAATAGTGTTTTCATGCACCGTCTCTTTAAAAAAGCCGGCCGGCAATTCAGCAGCGGTACCTGACAATTTATAACAGACAGAATAGAGCTTCACACATAGATTAGATAGATAGAAACATGTCAGTCACATATGTATGAAGTACAGTGACAGTGTTGATTACTGTACTTGTCATTTAGTGTAAAGGATTTATTAAAAAAAATAATAGTGTTTTCATGCACTGTCTCTTTAAAAAAGCCGGCCGGCAATTCAGCATCGGTACCCGACAATTTAGAATAGAAGGAATAGAGAATCACACATAGATTAGATAGATAGAAACATGTCAGTCACATATATATGAAGTACAGTGACAGTGTTGATTACTGTACTTGTCATTTAGTGTTAAAATAAAGGATTTATTTTAAAAAAAATTGGCGTGGGGTTCCCTGTAATTTTAGTCTCTAGCGGAGGTTAAGCAGACGGCTGGGGCAGATGTTTGAAGCCTGGGAAGGGGGTAATACCCACGGAGCTTCCCAGGCTACTAATATCAGCCCCCAGCGGAATACCTAGCCTTTACTAGCTATTAAAATGGGGGACCCCCCAAAAAAATGACGTGGGGTCCACCCTATTTTAATAGCTAGCAAAGGCTAGGCAGACAGCTGGGGGCTGATATTAATAGCCCAGGAAGGGTTCCATGAATATTGGCCCCCTCCCAGGCTAGAAACACCAGCCGTCAGCCGCCCCAGAAATGGCGCATCCTTAGGATGCGCCAATTCTGGCACTTAGCCTCGCTCTTCCCACTGCCCTGTAGCGGTGGCAGTGGGGTAATAGGGCTGGGGTTGATGTCAGCTTATAATGCCAGCTGACATCAAGCCCAGGTTAGTAATGGAGAGGCGTCTATAAGACACCCCCATTACTAACCCCATAGTCAAAGTTAAAAGAAAACACAAACACCCAGAATAAAGTCCTTTAATTGAAATAAAGACACATTCCTTTATTGTTCTAAATTAAACCATACTTACCATCACGCCCATTCCAGCTGAAGCCAACGATCTCCTGCAATAAAAGAAAAATAATAAAGCAACCTCATCCTTACCTTTCCATGGTTCCCACGACAGCTTCAGCTCTGCTACATCGAGATAACAGGCTGGACCGCAGCAGAACGCTGCCATCCAGCCTGTCATCCCGCAGACACTGAGAAGCGCAGGCATGCTTGCGCTCCTCAGTGTCTGGCTGTGACGGCATAAAGATGAGACGAGTTCATGTCCAATGAACTCGGCGCACCTCATGCACGTCACTGACAGCGTGGGAGAATTCTCACGCTGTAGCGCTGAGTGCAGGAGAATTTGTCAGTGTCAGTGACGTGCATGAGGTGAGCTGAGATCATTGGACATGAATGAGCTCACCTCATGCACGTCACTGACAGCGTGGGAAAATTCTCCTGCACTCAGCGCTACAGCGTGAGAATTCTCCCACGCTGTCAGTGACGTGCATGAGGTGCGCCGAGTTCATTGGACATGAACTCGTCTCATCTTTATGCCGTCACAGCCAGACACTGAGGAGCGCAAGCATGCCTGCGCTTCTCAGTGTCCGCGGGATGACAGGCTGGATGGCAGCTTTCTGCTGCGGTCCAGCCTGTTATCTCGATGTAGCAGAGCTGAAGCTGTCGTGGGAACCATGGAAAGGTAAGGATGAGGTTGCTTAATTATTTTACTTTTATTGCAGAAGACATTGGCTTCAGCTGGAATGGGCGTGATGGTAAGTATGGTTTAATTTAGAACAATAAAGAATTGTGTGTTTATTTCAATTAAAGGACTTTATTCTGGGTGTTGTGTTTTTTTAAATACTTTACTAGAAATTCATGGTGGTCATGTCTAATATTGGCGTGACCCCATGAATTTCGGGCTTAGGGCCAGCTGATAATGCCAAGCTGGCCTTAACCCCTTTATTACCCAGTGAGCCACCGCACCAGGGCCCTGGATGAGTTGGGTACAGCGCCAGAAGATGGCGCTTCTATGAACGCGCCATTTTCTGGGGCGGCTGCGGACTGCAATTTGCAGCGGGTGGGGCCCAGAAAGCTTGGGCCTCCCTGCGCTGCGGATTCCAGCTCCCAGCTGCCTAGTTGTACCTGGCTGGGCACAAAAATAGGGCGAAGCCCCACGCATTTTTTTTTAAAATTATTTCATGAAATTCATGGAATAATTAAGAAAAAAAGGGCTTCCCTATATTGTTGTGTCCAACCAGGTACAAATAGGCTGCTGGTGGTTGGGGGCAGCCCGTCCCTGCCTGCTGTACCTGGCTGGACACAAACATAGTGCGAAGCCCCACGTCAATTTTTTTTTAATTATTTCATGAAATAATTTTTTTAAAAAAGGGCTTCCCTATATTGTTGTGTCTGGCCAGGTACAAATAGGCAGCTGGTGGTTGGGGGCTGCCCGTTCCTGCCTGCTGTACCTGACTGGACACAAATATAGGGCGAAGCCCCACGTCAGTTTTTTTTAAATTATTTCAGGAAATTCATGAAATAATTTAAAAAAAATTGATGTGGGGCTTCGCACTATATTTGTGTCCAGTCAGGTACAGCAGGCAGGAACTGGCTGCTCCCAACCACCAGCTGCCTATTTGTACCTAGCCGGACACAACAATATAGGGAAGCCCTTTTTTTCTTAATTATTCCATGAATTTCATGAATTTAAAAAAAAAATACGTGGAGCTTCGCCCTATTTTTGTGTCCAGCCAGGTACAACTAGGCAGCTGGGGGCTGGAATCTGCAGCGCAGGGAGGCCCAAGCTTTCTGGGCCCCACCCGCTGCAAATTGCAGTCCGCAGCCGCCCCGGAAAATGGCGCGTTCATAGAAGCGCCATCTTCTGGCGCTGTACCCAACTCATCCAGGGCCCTGGTGCGGTGGCTCACTGGGTAATAAAGGGGTTAAGGCCAGCTTGGCATTATCAGCTGGCCCTAAGCCCGAAATTCATGGGGTCACGCCAATATTAGACATGACCACCATGAATTTCTAGTAAAGTATGCCTGCGCTTCTCAGTGTCTGCGGGATGGCAGGCTGGATGGCAGCGTTCTGCTGCGGTCCAGCCTGTCATCTCGATGTAGCAGAGCTGAAGCTGTCCTGGGAACCATGGAAAGGTAAGGATGAGGTTGCTTTATTATTTTTCTTTTATTGCAGGAGATCGTTGGCTTCAGCTGGAATGGGCGTGATGGTAAGTATGGTTTAATTTAGAACAATAAAGAATTGTGTCTTTATTTCAATTAAAGGACTTTATTCTGGGTGTTTGTGTTTTTTTTTTAACTTTGACTATGGGGTTAGTAATGGGGGTGTCTTATAGACGCCTCTCCATTACTAACCTGGGCTTGATGTCAGCTGGCATTATAAGCTGACATCAACCCCAACCCTATTACCCCCTGCCACCGCACCAGGGCAGCGTGGAAGAGCGAGGCTAAGTGCCAGAATTGGCGCATCCTATGGATGCGCCATTTCTGGGGCGGCTGACGGCTGGTGTTTCTAGACTGGGAGGGGGCCAATATTCATGGCTCCCTTCCTGGGCTATTAATATCAGCCCCCAGCTGTCTGCCTAGCCTTTGCTAGCTATTAAATTAGGGGGGACCCACGTCATTTTTTTGGGGGGGGGTTCTCCATTTTAATAGCTAGTAAAGGCTAGGTATTCAGCTGGGGGCTGATATTAGTAGCCTGGGAAGCTCCGTGGGTATTACCCCCTTCCCAGGCTTCAAACATCTGCCCCAGCTGTCTGCTTAACCTCCGCTAGAGACTAAAATTACGGGGAACCCCACGCCAATTTTTTTTAATAATAAATCCTTTATTTTAATACTAAATGACAAGTACAGTAACCAACACTGTCACTGTACTTATTATATATGTGACTGACATGTTTCTATCTATCTAATCTATGTGTGAAGCTCTATTATGTCTGTTATAAATTGTCGGGTACAGATGCTGAATTGCCGGCCGGCTTTTTTAAAGAGACGGTGCATGAAAACACTATTATTTTTTTTAATAAATCCTTTGCAGTAAATGACAAGTACAGTAAGCAACACTGTCACTGTACTTCATATATATGTGACTGACATGTTTCTATCTATCTAATCTATGTGTGAAGCTCTATTCTGTCTGTTATAAATTGTCGGGTACCGCTGCTGAATTGCCGGCCGGCTTTTTTAAAGAGACGGTGCACGAAAACACTATTATATTTTTTAATAAATCCTTTACACTAAATGACAAGTACAGTAAGCAACACTGTCACTGTACTTCGTATATATGTGGCTGACATGTTTCTATCTATCTAATCTATGTGTGATTCTCTATTCCTTCTATTCTAAATTGTCGGGTACAGATGCTGAATTGCCGGCCGGCTTTTTTAAAGAGACGGTGCATGAAAACACTATTATTTTTTTTAATAAATCCTTTGCAGTAAATGACAAGTACAGTAAGCAACACTGTCACAGTACTTCATATATATGTGACTGACATGTTTCTATCTATCTAATCTATGTGTGAAGCTCTATTCTGTCTGTTATAAATTTTCGGGTACCACTGCTGAATTGCCGGCCGGCTTTTTTAAAGAGACGGTGCACGAAAACACTATTATATTTTTTAATAAATCCTTTACACTAAATGACAAGTACAGTAAGCAACACTGTCACTGTACTTCATATATATGTGACTGACATGTTTCTATCTATCTAATCTATGTGTGATGCTCTATTCCTTCATGTCTAAATTGTCGGGTACCGGTGTATGCCGCTGCTGAATTGCCGGCCGGCTTTTTTAAAGAAAGCGTCTTCTGAGCAGTTTGTGAGCTTTTGGACACCTTTGAAGGTGTTTTCTATGTGTTCCTATGTGTTTTTGTTTGCCTGCCATTGGTTTTAACGGTGTTCGACGGTGTTCTAAGGTGTTCGACGAACAGTTCGACGCACAGTTCCTCGAACATCCCGGTGTTCGACGAACCGAACCGAACCCGAACACTACGGGGGTGGCTCAACACTACTCATAAGTAGAGATGAGCGGTGTTCGACTAGAACTGTTCGCCAATCTCTAATTCGAGCTGTTTTGGGCGGTGTTCGAGTTGTTCGACGAACCCGAACGATTTGCAAAAAATTCGGCTGTTCGAGGTTATGTTCGATAACTGTTCGTGCACCAAAAGCGTGTCCTGCATGTCTGGCGCTATTTAGAGCACCAATTATGCAGGGATTGTCTGCCACTCACTGTAATGCCACAGCCATGGTGGTTGTGGCATTACAGTGATTGCCCAAATCGATGGGAACAGTGCTCACAGTGAAACATGAAAAGCCGGCAATTCATCAGCGGCATACACCGGTACCCGACAATTTAGAACCGAAAGAATAGAGCTTCACACATAGATTAGATAGATAGAAACATATCAGTCACACATATAAGAAGCACAGTGACAGTGTTGCTTACTGTACTTGTCATTTAGTGTAAAGGATTTATTAAAAAAAATAATAGTGTTTTCATGCACTGTCTCTTTAAAAAAGCCGGCCGGCAATTCAGCATCTGTACCCGACAATTTATAACAGACAGAATAGAGCTTCACACATAGATTAGATAGATAGAAACATGTCAGTCACATATATATGAAGTACAGTGACAGTGTTGATTACTGTACTTGTCATTTAGTGTAAAGGATTTATTAAAAAAAATAATAGTGTTTTCATGCACTGTCTCTTTAAAAAAGCCGGCCGGCAATTCAGCATCTGTACCCGACAATTTATAACAGACAGAATAGAGAATCACACATAGATTAGATAGATAGAAACATGTCAGTCACATATATATGACGTACAGTGACAGTGTTGATTACTGTACTTGTCATTTAGTGTTAAAATAAAGGATTTATTTAAAAAAAAATTGGCGTGGGGATCCCCATAATTATAGGCTCTAGCGGAGGTTAAGCAGACGGCTGGGGCAGATGTTTGAAGCCTGGGAAGGGGGTAATACCCACGGAGCTTCCCAGGCTACTAATATCAGCCCCCAGCGGAATACCTAGCCTTTACTAGCTATTAAAATGGGGACCCCCCAAAAAAATGACGTGGGGTCCCCCCTATTTTAATAGCTAGCAAAGGCTAGGCAGACAGCTGGGGGCTGATATTAATAGCCCAGGAAGGGTTCCATGAATATTGGCCCCCTCCCAGGCTAGAAACACCAGCCGTCAGCCGCCCCAGAAATGGCGCATCCTTAGGATGCGCCAATTCTGGCACTTAGCCTCGCTCTTCCCACTGCCCTGTAGCGGTGGCAGTGGGGTAATAGGGTTGGGGTTGATGTCAGCTTATAATGCCAGCTGACATAAAGCCCAGGTTAGTAATGGAGAGGCGTCTATAAGACACCCCCATTACTAACCCCATAGTGAAAGTTAAAAAAAACCCACAAACACCCAGAATAAAGTCCTTTAATTGAAATAAAGACACATTCCTTTATTGTTCTAAATTAAACCCTACTTACCATCACACCCATTCCAGCTGAAGCCAACGATCTCCTGCAATAAAAGAAAAATAATAAAGCAACATAATCCTTACCTTTCCATGGTTCCCACGACAGCTTCAGCTCTGCTACATCGAGATAACAGGCTGGACCGCAGCAGAAAGCTGCCATCAAGCCTGTCATCCCGCAGACACTGAGAAGCGCAGGCATGCTTGCGCTCTGCAGTGTCTGGCTGTGACGGCATCCAGATGAGCCGAGGTCATGTCCAATGAACTCAGCTCACCTCATGCACGTCACTGACAGCGTGGGAAAATTCTCCTGCACTCAGCACTTCAGCGTGAGAATTCTCCCACGCTGTCAGTGACGTACATGAGGTCAGCTGAGTTCATTGGACATGAATGAGCTCACCTCATGCACGTCACTGACAGCGTGGGAGAATTCTCACGCTGTAGCGCTGAGTGCAGGAGAATTCTCCCACGCTGTCAGTGACGTGCATGAGGTGCGCCGAGTTCATTGGACATGAACTTGTCTCATCTTTATGCCGTCACAGCGAGACACTGAGGAGCGCAAGCATGCGTACTCTTCTCAGTGTCTGCGGAATGACAGGCTGGATGGCAGCTTTCTGCTGCGGCCCAGCCTGTCATCTCGATGTAGCAGAGCTGAAGCTGTCGTGGGAACCATGGAAAGGTAAGGATGATGTTGCTTTATTATTTTTCTTTTATTGCAGGAGATCGTTGGCTTCAGCTGGAATGGGCGTGATGGTAAGTATGGTTTAATTTAGAACAATAAAGAATTGTGTCTTTATTTCAATTAAAGGACTTTATTCTGGGTGTTGTGTTTTTTTAAATACTTTACTAGAAATTCATGGTGGTCATGTCTAATATTGGCGTGACCCCATGAATTTCGGGCTTAGGGCCAGCTGATAATGCCAAGCTGGCCTTAACCCCTTTATTACCCAGTGAGCCACCGCACCAGGGCCCTGGATGAGTTGGGTACAGCGCCAGAAGATGGCGCTTCTATGAACGCGCCATTTTCTGGGGCGGCTGCGGACTGCAATTTGCAGCGGGTGGGGCCCAGAAAGCTTGGGCCTCCCTGCGCTGCGGATTCCAGCTCCCAGCTGCCTAGTTGTACCTGGCTGGGCACAAAAATAGGGCGAAGCCCCACGCATTTTTTTTTTTAATTATTTCATGAAATTCATGGAATAATTAAGAAAAAAAGGGCTTCCCTATATTGTTGTGTCCAACCAGGTACAAATAGGCAGCTGGTGGTTGGGGGCAGCCCGTCCCTGCCTGCTGTACCTGGCTGGACACAAATATAGTGCAAAGCCCCACGTCAATTTTTTTTAAATTATTTCATGAAATAATTTTTTTAAAAAAGGGCTTCCCTATATTGTTGTGTCTGGCCAGGTACAAATAGGCAGCTGGTGGTTGGGGGCAGCCCGTTCCTGCCTGCTGTACCTGACTGGACACAAATATAGGGCGAAGCCCCACGTCAATTTTTTTTAAATTATTTCAGGAAATTCATGAAATAATGAAAAAAAAATTGATGTGGGGCTTCGCCTTATATTTGTGTCCAGCCAGGTACAGCAGGCAGGGACGGGCTGCTCCCAACCACCAGCTGCCTATTTGTACCTAGCCGGACACAACAATATAGGGAAGCCCTTTTTTTCTTAATTATTCCATGAATTTCATGAATTAAAAAAAAAAATACGTGGAGCTTCGCCCTATTTTTGTGTCCAGCCAGGTACAACTAGGCAGCTGGGGGCTGGAATCTGCAGCGCAGGGAGGCCCAAGCTTTCTGGGCCCCACCCGCTGCAAATTGCAGTCCGCAGCCGCCCCGGAAAATGGCGCGTTCATAGAAGCGCCATCTTCTGGCGCTGTACCCAACTCATCCAGGGCCCTGGTGCGGTGGCTCACTGGGTAATAAAGGGGTTAAGGCCAGCTTGGCATTATCAGCTGGCCCTAAGCCCGAAATTCATGGGGTCACGCCAATATTAGACATGACCACCATGAATTTCTAGTAAAGTATTTAAAAAAAACACAACACCCAGAAAAAAGTCCTTTAATTGAAATAAACACACAATTCTTTATTGTTCTAAATTAAACCATACTTACCATCACGCCCATTCCAGCTGAAGCCAATGATCTCCTGCAATAAAAGTAAAATAATAAAGCAACATCATCCTTACCTTTCCATGGCTCCCACGACAGCTTCAGCTCTGCTACATCGAGATGACAGGCTGGACCGCAGCAGAACGCTGCCATCCAGCCTGTCATCCCGCAGACACTGAGAAGCGCAGGCTTGCTTGCGCTACTCAGTGTCTGGCTGTGACGGCATCCAGATGAGCCGAGGTCATGTCCAATGAACTCGGCGCACCTCATGCACGTCACTGACAGCGTGGGAAAATTCTCACGCTGAAGCGCTGAGTGCAGGAGAATTTTCCCACGCTGTCAGTGACGTACATGAGGTGAGCCGAGTTCATTGTCGGCTCATCTGGATGCCGTCACAGTCAGACACTGAGGAGCGCAAGCATGCCTGCGCTTCTCAGTGTCTGCGGGATGACAGGCTGGATGGCAGCGTTCTGCAGGTCCAGCCTGTCATCTCGATGTAGCAGAGCTGAAGCTGTCCTGGGAACCATGGAAAGGTAAGGATGAGGTTGCTTTATTATTTTTCTTTTATTGCAGGAGATCGTTGGCTTCAGCTGGAATGGGCGTGATGGTAAGTATGGTTTAATTTAGAACAATAAAGAATTGTGTCTTTATTTCAATTAAAGGACTTTATTCTGGGTGTTTGTGTTTTTTTTTTAACTTTGACTATGGGGTTAGTAATGGGGGTGTCTTATAGACGCCTCTCCATTACTAACCTGGGCTTGATGTCAGCTGGCATTATAAGCTGACATCAACCCCAACCCTATTACCCCCTGCCACCGCACCAGGGCAGCGTGGAAGAGCGAGGCTAAGTGCCAGAATTGGCGCATCCTATGGATGCGCCATTTCTGGGGCGGCTGACGGCTGGTGTTTCTAGCCTGGGAGGGGGCCAATATTCATGGCACCCTTCCTGAGCTATTAATATCAGCCCCCAGCTGTCTGCCTAGCCTTTGCTAGCTATTAAATTAGGGGGACCCCACGTCATTTTTTTGGGGGGGGTCCTCCATTTTAATAGCCAGTAAAGGCTAGGTATTCAGCTGGGGGCTGATATTAGTAGCCTGGGAAGCTCTGTGGGTATTACCCCCTTCCCAGGCTTCAAACATCTGCCCCAGCTGTCTGCTTAACCTCCGCTAGAGACTAAAATTATGGGGAACCCCACGCCAATTTTTTTTAATAATAAATCCTTTATTTTAATACTAAATGACAAGTACAGTAACCAACACTATCACTGTATATTATATATGTGACTGACATGTTTCTATCTATCTAATCTATGTGTGAAGCTCTATTCTGTCTGTTATAAATTGTCGGGTACAGATGCTGAATTGCCGGCCGGCTTTTTTTAAAGAGACGGTGCACGAAAACACTATTATGTTTTTTGATAAATCCTTTACACTAAATGACAATTACAGTAAGCAACACTGTCACTGTACTTCATATATATGTGGCTGACATGTTTCTATCTATCTAATCTATGTGTGATTCTCTATTCCTTCTATTCTAAATTGTCGGGTACAGATGCTGAATTGCCGGCCGGCTTTTTTAAAGAGACGGTGCATGAAAACACTATTATTTTTTTTAATAAATCCTTTGCAGTAAATGACAAGTACAGTAAGCAACATTGTCACTGTACTTCTTATATGTGTGACTGACATGTTTCTATCTATCTAATCTATGTGTGAAGCTCTATCTTTCTGTTCTAAATTGTCGGGTACCGCTGCTGAATTGCCGGCCGGCTTTTTTAAAGAGACGGTGCATGAAAACACTATTATATTTTTTAATAAATCCTTTACACTAAATGACAAGTACAGTAAGCAACACTGTCACTGTACTTCATATATATGTGACTGACATGTTTCTATCTATCTAATCTATGTGTGATGCTCTATTCCTTCATGTCTAAATTGTCGGGTACCGGTGTATGTCGCTGCTGAATTGCCGGCCGGCTTTTTTAAAGAAAGCGTCTTCTGAGCAGTTTGTGAGCTTTTGGACACCTTTGAAGGTGTTTTCTATGTGTTCCTATGTGTTTTTGTTTGCCTGCCATTGGTTTTAACGGTGTTCGACGGTGTTCTAAGGTGTTCGACGAACAGTTCGACGAACAGTTCCTCGAACATCCCGGTGTTCGACGAACCGAACCGAACCCGAACACTAAGGGGGTGGCTCAACACTACTCATAAGCTTAAGTGAGAAACCTCACACTGCTTGTGAGTTGTGGACATCTGTGAACGAGCAGGCAGATCTGTGGCTGAGACTGCTGAACCTACATCCAGGCATGGTCGTGTGTGACAATGGCCATAACCTGGTGGCGGCTCTGAGGCGAGGCAAGATCACACAAGTACCATGCCTGGCTCATGTGCTTAACCTCGTGGTTCAGCGGTTTCTTAAATCATTCCCCGAGTTGCCAGATCTGCTGGTCAAAGTAAGCCGCCTGTCAGCTCATTTTCGCAAGTTAGCTACAGCCTCCCCCGCCCTTGCTGTGTTGCAGCAGTGTTTGCAGCTTCCGTCACACCGACTGGTGTATGTTGTCCCCACACATTGGAACTCTCTCCTCCACATGTTGCAAAGGATTTGTGAGCAGTTGTGGAGTACCAGCTGCAACAAGGCCGTCGATAATCAGGTCAGACTCCACACATAAGACTCAGGAGTGGACCTGGATGTCTGACATATGTACCATCTTGACAAACTTTGAGGAGTCCACCAAGATGGTGAGTGGCAATGATGCCATCATTAGTGTCAGCATTTCACTTGTCTGTCTTTTGCAATGCTCTCTGCAGAGAATTAAAGAGGAGGCATTGAAGCCAGAGTATGATGAGATGGATCAAGAAGCCGTAGCGGTCGTTTACACACAGCCCAGCCTCATCTCATCCCAACGTGCATTGGGGGACAATGAGGGAGAAGAGGAGGATGAGGAGGAGGAAGAACAGGAGCTTGTATTATGCGCTGTAGACGGTAGTATCTGTACAACTGTCATACCGTCGGCTCAGCGTGGGTGGCCTGAGGACAGGGAGGAGGAGGAGGAGGGGGAGGAGGAGAGCATGGTCAGTCGTCATCTTGGTGAGGACACGTAAGTCTTGCCCATTACCAGTCTAGCACGCATGGCTGACTTTATGTTACGCTGTCTTAACTGTGACCCTTGCGTTGTCAAAATGTTGGGTGACAGTCATTACTGGTTGGTGACACTTTTAGACCCCCGCTACAAGGAGAACTTTCACTCTCTTATTCCTGAGGTGGAGAGGCCTACAAAAATGGGGCAGTACCAGAAGGCCCTTGCTGCAGAACTGTTAAAAAAAATTCCCATCTGAACACGCTAGCAGCAGAGGTCACAGTTCGTTGCCCAACCAAGGCGTACGTGCGAGAGAGATGAAACTCCAATCGAGCAGAGGCAGGGGAACACTGTCAACGTTCTGGGACAGTTTTCTCAGATCCTCCCTTCGGACAGACCCTGAGGCGCGGGGTACTCTCACAAGGAGTGGAAAGTTTCAAAAGATGGTGAGGGAGTACCTTGCCGACCGTCCAGCGTCCTCCGTGATTCCTCTGTGCCTTTTAATTATTGGGTATCCAAGCTGGACACTTGGAGTGTACTCGCTCTGTACGCCTTGGAGGTCATGGCCTGCCCTGCCGCTAGCATGTTATCAGAGCATGTTTTTAGTGCTGCTGGGGAAATTATAACTGATAAGCGCACTCGCTTGTCAACTGACAATGCTGACAAGCTGACCCTTATAAAAATGAACAAGGGCTGGATTAGGCCAGACTTCTCATCACCACCAAATGACAGCAGAGTAACAAAGTCAAATCTACTGTGTTATTTCGGGAGGTGTATTCACATGCACCGCTTCACACCCACACATGGGTATACGCTTCTTCATTTCGGCAGTTTTATGTTCTTCTCCTTATCCTCAGCCTATACCACTATACCACCAGGGTGACCATGGTCTGTGTTGCCATTATTGAAAGTTCTTCCATCCTTATTTTTGTCAGCTTTTGCTTTTAAGGCATAAGCAAAGACTGTGGGAGACCCATTCCCCAATAATGGAAATAATATTTTTAAGATGCTGTACTGTAGGGCTCTTGTTAGCTCCACCACTCTTCCAAGGGGCATTAAAACCATCTTGTTAAGCTACTGTGACCTCCACATCTCTTCCATGGGGCATTAATATTGTCTTCTTACTCCACTGTAACCTCCACCACATTTGCAAAGGGCATTAAAACCGTCTTGTTAAGTTACTGTGACCTCCACGTCTCTTCCAAGGGGCATTAAAACTGTCTTGTTAAACCACTCTGAACTCAACAGCTCTCCCAAGGGGCATTAAAACCGCCTTGCTAAACTACTGTGACATCCACGTATCTTCCACGGGGCATTGATATTGTTTTTTTATTCCACTGCGACCTTCACCACTCTTCCAAGGGGCGTTAAAACCGTTTTGTTAAGCTACTGTGACCTCCACGTCTCTTCCATGGTGCATTGATATTGTCTTTTTATTCCACTGTAACCTCCACCACTTTTCCAAAGGGCATTAAAACCGTCTTGTTAAGCTACTGTGACCTCCACGTCTCTTCCAAGGGACATTAAAACTGCCTTGTTAAACCACTCTGAACTCCACAGCTCTTCCAATGGGCATTAAAACCGTCTTGTTAAGCTACTGTGACCTCCACGTATCTTCCACGGGGCATTGATATTGTCTTTTTATTCCACTGCGACCTCCACCACTCTTCCAAGGGGCATTGATATTGTCTTTTTATTCCACTGCGACCTCCAACACTCTTCCAAGGGGCATTAAAACCATTTTGCTTAGCTACTGGGATCTGCACGTCTTCTACAAGGGGCATTAAAACCGTCTTGTTTAACCACTCTGAACTCCACAGCTCTTCCAAGGGGCATTAAAACTGTCTTGTTAAGCTACGTCTTGTTTAACCACTCTGAACTCCACAGCTCTTCCAAGGGGCATTAAAACTGTCTTGTTAAGCTACTTTGACCTCAACATCTCTTCCACGGGGCATTGCTATTGTCTTTTTATTCCACTGCGACCTCCACCACTCTTCCAAGGGGAGTTAAAACAGTCTTGTTAAGCTACTGTGACCTCCACGGGGCATTGATATTGTCTTTTTATTCCACTGCGACCTCCACCACTCTACCAAAAGGCATTGATATTGTCTTTTTATTCCACTGCGTACTCCACCACTCTTCCAAGGGGCATTAAAACCATCTTGTTAAGCTACTGTGACCTCCATGTCTCTTACATTGGGCATTGATATTGTCTTTTTATTCCACTGTAACATCCACCACTTTTCCAAGAGGCATTATACCCTCTTGTTAAACTACTGTGACCTCCACGTCTCTTCCAAGGGGCATTAAAAGAGTCTTCTTAAACCACTCTGAACTCCACAGCTTTTCCAAGGGGCATTAAAACGGTCTTGTTAAACTACTGTGACCTCCATGTCTCTTCCACGGGGCATTGATATTGTCTTTTTATTTCACTGAGACCTCCACCACGCTTCCAAGGGGAGTTAAAACCGTATTGTTAAGCTACTGAGACCTCCACGTATCTTCCACGGGGCATTGATATTGTCTTTTTATTCCACTGCGACCTCCACCACTCTTCCAAGGGGCATTAAAATCATTTTGTTTAGCTACTGGGATCTCCACGTCTTCTCCAAGGGGCATTAAAACCGTCTTGTTAAACCACTCTGAACTCCACAGCTCTTCCGAGGGGCATTAAACCGTCTTGTTAAGCTACTGTGACCTCAAGGTCTCTTCCCCGGGGCATTACTATTGTCTTTTTATTCCACTGCGACCTCCACCACTCTTCCAAGGGGCGTTAAATCCGTCGTGTTAAGCTACTGTGACCTACAAGGGGAATTGATATTGTCTTTTTATTCCACTGCGACCTGCACCACTCTTCCAAAAGGCATTGATATTATCTTTTTATTCCACTGTAACCTCCACCACTCTTCCAGGGGGCATTGATATTGTCTTTTTATTCCACAGCGTCCTCCACCACTCTTCCAATGGGCATTAAAACCGTCTTGTTTAGCTAATGGGATCTCCACGTCTTCTCCAACGGGCATTAAAACTGTCTTGTTAAACCACTCTGAACTCCACAGCTCTTCCAAGGGGCATTAAAACCGTCTTGTTAAGTACTGTGATATCCACGTCTCTTGCACGTGGCATTGATATTGTCTTTTTATTCCACTGCGACCTCCACCACTCTTCCAAGGGGCAATAAAACCATCTTGTTAAGCTACTGTGACCTCCACATCTCTTCCACGGGGCATTGATATTGTCTTTTTATTCCACTGCGACCTCCACCACTCTTCCAAGGGGCATTAAAACCTTCTTGTTAAGCTACTGTGACCTCCACGTCTCTTCCACGGGGCATTGATATCGTCTTTTTATTCCACTGCGACCTTCAAGACCCTTCCAAGGGGCATTGATATTGTCTTTTTATTCCTCTGCTAACTCCTCCACTCTTCCAAGGGGCGTTAAAAACGTTTTGTTTAGCTACTGGGATCTCCACGTCTCTTCCACGGGGCATTGATATCGTCTTTTTATTCCACTGCGACCTCCAAGACCCTTCCAAAGGGCATTGATATTATATTTTTATTCCACTGTGACCTCCACCACTTTTCCAAGGGGCATTGGTATTGTCTTTTTATTCCACTGCGAACTCCACCACTCTTCCAAGGGGCATTTAAACCGTTTTGCTTAGCTACTGGGATCTCCACGTCTTCTCAAAGTGGCATTAAAACCGTCTTGTTAAACCACTCTGAACTCCATAGCTCTTCCAAGGGGCATTAAAACCGTCTTCTTAAGCTACTGTGACCTCAACGTCTCTTCCATGGGGCATTGCTATTGTCTTTTTATTCACTGCGACCTCCACCACTCTGACAAGGGGCGTTAAAACCGTCTTGTTAAACTAATGTGACCTACACGGGGCATTGATATTGTCTTTTTATTCCACTGCGACCTCCACCACTCTTCCAAAAGGCATTGATATTGTCTTTTTATTCCTCTGCGAACTCCACCACTCTTCCAAGGAGCATTAAAACCGTATTGTTAAGCTACTTTGATCTCCACGTCTCTTCCACGGGGCATTGATATTGTAATTTTATTCCACTGTAACCTCCACCACTCTTCCAAGGGGCATTGATATTGTCTTTTAATTCCACTGCGAACTCCACCACTCTTCCAAGGGAAATTAAAACCATGTTGTTTGGCTACTGGAAACACCACATCTTCTCCAAGGGGCATTAAAACTGTCTTGTTAAACCACTCTGAACTCCACAGCTCTTCCAAGGAGCATTAAAACCATCTTGTTAAGCTACTGTGATCTCCACGTCTCTTCCACGTTACATTGATATTGTCTTTTTATTCCACTGTAACCTCCACCACTCTTCCAAGGAGCATTAAAACCATCTTGTTAAAATACTTTGACCTCCACGTCTGTTCCACGGGCAATTGATATTGTTTTTTTATTCCACTGCGACCTCCACCATTCTTCCAAGAGGCATTAAAACATTCTTGTTAAGCTACTGTGACCTCCACGTCTCTTCCACGGGGCATTGATACTGTCTTTTTTTTCCACTGTGACCTACACCACTTTTCCAAGGGGCGTTAAAACCGTCTTGTTAAGCTACTGTGACCTCCACATCTTTTCCACGGGGCATTGATATTGTCTTTTTATTCCACTGCGACCTCCACCACTCTTCCAAGGGGCATGGATATTGTCTTTTTATTCCACTGCAACCTCCATCACTCTTTCAAGGGGCATTCATATTGTCTTTTTATTCCACTGCAACCTCCACCACTCTTCCAAGGGGCATTAAAACCGTTTTGTTTAGCTACTGGGATCTCCACGTCTTCTCCAAGGGGCATTGAAATCGTCATGTTAAGCTGCTGTGACCTCCACGGGGCATTGATATTGTCTTTTTAATCCACTGCGACTTCCATCACTCTTACAAAGGCATTGATATTGTCTTTTTATTCTACTGCGAACTCCACCACACTTCCAAGGAGCATTAAAACCGTCTTGTTAAGCTACTGTGATCTCCACGCCTCTACCACAGGGCATTGATATTGTCTTTTTATTCCAATGTAACCTCCACCACTCTTCCAAGGGGCATTGATATTGTCTTTTTATTCCACTGCGACCTCCACCACTTTTCCAAGGGGCATTAAAGCCGTCTTGTTAAACCACTCTGAACTCCACAGCTCTTCCAAGGGGCATTAAAACCATCTTGTTAAACTACTGGGTTGAACTAGATGTACTTAGTCTTCCTTCAACCTTAAAAACTATGTATGTTACTGTGACCTCCATGTCTCTACCAAGGGGCATTAAAACCGTCTTGTTTAGCTTCTGGTATCTCCACGTCTACTCCAAGGGTCATTAAAACTGTCTTGTTAAACCACTCTGAACTGCACAGCTCTTCCAAGGGGCATTAAAACCGTCTTGTTAAGCTACTATGATTTCCACGTCTCTTCCACGGGGCATTGATATTGTCTTTCTATTCCACTGTAACCTCCACCACTCTTCCAAGGGGCATTAAAACCGTCTTGTTAAGCTACTGTGACCTCCACGTCTCTTCCACGGGGCATTGATATTGTCTTTTTATTCCACTGCGACCTCCACCACTCTTCCAAGGGGCATTGATATTGCCTTTTTATTCCACTGTGACCTCCACCACTTTTCCAAGGGACATTAAAACCGTCTTGTTAAGCTTCTGTGACCTCCACGTCTCTTCCAAGGGGCATTAAAACCGTCTTGTTAAACCACTCTGAACTCCACAGCTCTTCCAAGGGGCATTAAAACCATCTTGTTAAACTACTGTGACCTCCACCTCTATATCAAGGGGCATTAAAAACGTCTAGTTAAACCGCTCTGACCTCCACAGATCTTCCAAGTGGCATTAATATCGTCTTGTAAAGCTACTGTGACCTCCGCGTCTCTTTCACAGGGCATTTATATTGTCTTTTTATTCCACTGCGACCGCCACTACTCTTCCAAGGGACATTAAAAGTGGCTTGTTAAGCTTCTCTGACTTCCTCGTCTCTTCCACGGGGTAATGATATTGTCTTTTTATTCCACTGCGACCTCCACCACTCTTCCAAGGGGCATTGATATTGTCTTTTTATATTACTGCGACCTCCACCAATCTTCCAAGGGTCATTAAAACCGTCTTGTTAAGCTACTGTCACCTCCACGACTCTTCCACGGGGCAATGATATTGTCTTTTTATTCCACTGCAACCTCCATCACTCTTCCAAGGGGCATTCATATTGTCTTTTTATTCCACTGCAACCTCCAACACTCTTCCAAGGGGCATTGATTTTGTCTTTTTATTCCACTGCGACCTCCACCACTACTCCAAGGAGCATTAAAACCGTCTTGTTTAGCTACTGTGATTTCCACGTCTCTTCCAAGGGGAATTAAAACCGTCTTGTTAAACCACTCTTAACTCCACAGGTCTTCCAATGGTCATTAAAACCATCTTGTTAAGCTACTGTGACCTCCACGTCTCTTCCAAGGGGCAATTTTATTGTCTTTTTATTCCACTGAGACCTCCACCACTCTACCCAGGGGCATTAAAACCGTCTTGTTAAGCTACTGTGGCCTACACGGGGCATTGATATTGTCTTTTTATTCCACTGCGACCTCCACTACTCTTCCAAAAGGCATTGATATTGTCTTTTTATTCCTCTGCGAACTCCACCACTCTTCCAAGGAGCATTAAAACCGTATTATTAATCTACTTTGATCTCCACGTCTCTTCCACGGGGCATTGATATTGTATTTTTATTCCACTGTAACCTCCACCACTCTTGCAAGGGGCATTGATATTGTCTTTTTATTCCATTGTGACCTCCACCACTCTTCCAAGGGAAATTAAAACCATCTTGTTTAGCTACTGGGAACACCACGTCTTCTCCAAGGGGCATTAACACTGTCTTGTTAAACCACTCTGAACTCCACAGCTCTTCCAAGGGGCATTAAAACCATCTTGTTAAGATACTGTGACCTCCACGTCTGTTCCATGGGCAATTGATATTGTTTGTTTATTCCACTGCGAACTCCACCATTCTTCCAAGGGGCAATAAAACCGTCTTGTTAAGCTACTGTGACCTCTACATCTCTTCCACGGGGCATTGATATTGTCTTTTTCTTCCACTGCGACCTCCACCACTCTTCCAAGGGGCATTAAAACCTTCTTGATAAGCTACTGTGACCTCCACGTCTCTTGCACGGGGCATAGATATTGTCTTTTTATTCCACTGCGACCTGCACTACTCTTCCAAGGGGCATTAACATTGTCTTTTTATACCACTGCGACCACGATCATACTTACAAGGGGCATTAAAACCATCTTGTTAAGCTACTGTGACCCCCACATCTCTTCCACGGGGCACTGATGTTGTCTTTTTATTTCACCACTCTTCCAAGGGGCATTAAAACCATCTTGTTAAGCTACTGTGATCTCCACGTCTTTTCCACGTGACCTTGATATTGTCTTTTTATTCCACTGTAACCTCCACCACTCTTCCAAGGGGCATTAAAATCATCTTGTTAACCTACTGTGACCTCCACGTCTGTTCCTCGTGCCATTGATATTGTTTTTTATTCCACTGTGAACTCCACCATTCTTCCAAGGGGCAATAAAACCATCTTGTTAAGCTACTGTGACCTCCACATCTCTTCCACGGGGCATTGATATTGCGTTTTTCTTCCACTGCGACCTCCACCACTCTTCCAAGGGGCATTAAAACCTTCTTGTTATGCTACTTTGACCTCCACGTCTCTTCCACGGGGAATTAATATTGTCTTTTTATTCCACTGCGAACTCCACCACTCTTCCAAGGGGCATTGACATTGTATTTTTATACCACTGCGACCACGATCATACTTACAAGGGGCATTAAAACCGTCTTGTTAAGCTACTGTGACCTCCACATTTCTTCCACGGGGCATTGATATTGTCTTTTTATTCCACTGCAACCTCCACCACTCTTCCAAGGGGCATTAAAACAACTTTGTTAAGCTACTGTGACCTCCACGTCTCTTCCAAGGGGCATTAAAACTGTCTTTTTAAACCAGTCTGAACTCCACAGCTCTTCTAATGGGCATTAAAACCATCTATTTAAGCTACTGTGACCTCCACGTCTCTTCCACGTGGCATTGATATTATCTTTTTATTCCACTGTGACCCACACCACTTTTCCAAGGGGCGTTAAAGCCGTCTTGTTAAGCTACTGAGACTTCCAAGTCTTTTCCATGGCCCATTGATATTGTCTTTTTATTCCACTGCGACCTCCACCACTCTTCCAAGGGGCATTGATTTTGTCTTTTTATTCCACTGCAACCTCCATCTCTCTTCCAAGGGGTATTCATAATGTCTTTTTATTACACTGCGACCTCCACCACTCTTCCAAGGGGCATTAAAACTGTTTTGTTTAGCTACTGGGATCTCCACATCTTCTCCAAGGTGCATTGAAACCGTCATGTTAAGCTACTGTGACCTCCACGGGGCATTGATTTTGTCTTTTTAATCCACTGTGACCTACACCACTCTTAGAAAAGGCATTGATATTGTCTTTTTATTCCACTGCGAACTCCACCACTCTTCCAAGCATCATTAAAACCGTCTTGTTAAGCTACTGTGATCTCCACGCCTCTTCCACGGGGCATTGATATTGACTTTTTATTCCACTGTAACCTCCACCACTCTTCCAAGGGGCATTGATATTGTATTTTTATTCCACTGCGACCTCCACCACTTTTCCAAGAGGCATTAAAACCGTCTTGTTAAGCTTATGTGACCTCCACGTCTCTTCCAAGGGGCATTACAAACGTCTTGTTAACCCACTCTGAACTCCACAGCTCCTCCAAGGGGCATTAAAACCATCTTATTAAACTAGTGTGACCTCCATGTCTCTTCCACTGTGCATTGATATAGTCTTTTTATCCCAATGCGACCTCCACCACTCTTCAAGGGGGCATTGATATTGTCTTTTTATTCCACTGCTACCTCCACCACTTTTCCAAGGGTCATTAAAACCGTTTTGTTTATCTACTGGGATCTCCACGTGTTCCCCAAGGGGCATAAAAACGGTCTTGTAAAACCACTGTGAACTCCACAGCTCTTCCAAGGGTCATTAAAACCGTCTTGTTAAGCTACTATGACCTCAACGTCTCTTCCACGGGGTATTGCTATTGTCTTTTTACTCCACTGCGACCTCCACCACTCTTCCAAGAGGCGTCAAAACAATCTTGTTCAGCTACTCTGACCTCCACGGGGCATTGATATTGTCTGTTTATTCGACTGCAACCTTCACCACTCTTCCAAAAGGCATTGATATTGTCTTTTTATTGCACTGCGAACTCCACCACTCTTCCAAGGAGCATTAAATCCGTTTTGTTAAGCTACTTTGATCTCCACGTCTCTTCTATGGGGCATTGATATTGTCTTTTTATTCCACTGTAACCTCCACCACTCATCGAAGGGGCATTAATATTGTCTTTTTATTCCACTGCAACGTCCACCACTCTTCCAAGGGGCATTAAAACCGTCTTGTTTAGCTACTGTTATCTCCACGTCTTCTCCAAGGGTCATTAAAACCATCTTGTTAAACCACTCTGAACTCCACAGCTCTTCCAATGGGCATTAAAACCGTCTTGTTAAGCTACTATGATCTCCACGTCTCTTCCACGTGGCATTGATATTATCTTTTTATTCCACTGTGACCTACACCACTTTTCCAAGGGGCGTTAAAGCCGTCTTGTTAAGCTACTGAGACTTCCACGTCTTTTCCACGGCGCATTGATATTGTCTTTTTATTCCACTGCGACCTCCACCACTCTTCCAAGGGGCATTGATATTGTCTTTTTATTCCACTGCAACCTCCATCTCTCTTCCAAGGGGCATTCATAATGTCTTTTTATTACACTGCGACCTCCACCACTCTTCCAAGGGGCATTAAAACCGTTTTGTTTAGCTACTGGGATCTCCACATCTTCTCCAAGGGGCATTGAAACCGTCATGTTAAGCTACTGTGACCTCCACGGGGCATTGATATTGTCTTTTTAATCCACTGCGACCTACACCACTCTTAGAAAAGGCATTGATATTGTCTTTTTATTCCACTGCGAACTCCACCACACTTCCAAGCATCATTAAAACCGTCTTGTTAAGCTACTGTGATCTCCACGCCTCTTCCACGGGGCATTGATATTCACTTTTTATTCCACTGTAACCTCCACCACTCTTCCAAGGGGCATTGATATTGTCATTTTATTCCACTGCGACCTCCACCACTCTTCCAAGGGGCATTGATATTGTCTTTTTATACCACTGCAACCTCCACAACTCTTAGAAGGGGCAATAAAACCATCTTGTTAAGCTACTGTGACCTCCAAGTCTCTTCCACAGGGCATTGATATTGTCTTTTTATTCCACTACGACCTCCACCACTCTTCCAAGGGGCATTAAAACGTTCTAATTAAGCTACTGTGATTTCCACGTCTCCTTCACGGGGCATTGATATTGTCTTTTTATTCCACTGTAACCTCCACCACTCTTCTAAGGGCATTAAACCCGTCTTGTTAAGCTACTGTGACCTCCACCTGTATATCAAGGGGCATTAAAACCGTCAAGATAAACCGCTCTGACCTCCATAGATCTTCCAATTGGCATTAAAATTGTCTTGTAAAGCTACTGTGACCTCCGCGTCTCTTACACGGGGCATTTATATTGTCTTTATATTCCACTGCGACTGCCACCACTCTTCCAAGGGACATTAAAACCGTCTTGTTAAGCTACTATGATCTCCACGTCTCTTCCACGGGGCATTGATATTGTCTTTCTATTCCACTGTAACCTCCACCACTCTACCAAGGGGCATTAAAACCGTCTTGTTAAGCTACTGTGACCTCCACGTCTCTTCCACGGGGCATTGATATTGTCTTTTTATTCCTCTGCGACCTCCACCACTCTTCCAAGGGGCATTGATATTGTCTTTTTATACCACTGCGACCTCCACAACTCTTAGAAGAGGCATTAAAACTGTCTTGTTAAGCTACTCTGACCTCCTCGTCTCTTCCACGGGGTAGTGATAATGTCTTTTTATTCCACTGCGACCTCCACCACTCTTCGAAGGGGCATTGTTATTGTCTTTTTATTCCACTGCGACCTCCACCACTCTTCCAAGTGTCATTAAAACCGTTTGTTAAGCTACTGTCACCTACACGTCTCTTCCATGGGGCAATGATATTGTCTTTTTATTCCACTTCAACCTACACCACTTTTCCAAGGTGCATTAAAACCATCTTGTTAAGCTACTGTGACCTCCATGTCTATTTCACGGTGCATTGATATTTATTCCACTGCAACCTCCACCACTCTTCCAAGGGGCATTGATTTTGTCTTTTTATTCCACTGCGACCTCCACCACTACTCCAAGGGGCATTAAAACCGTCTTGTTTAGCAACTGTGATTTCCACGTCTCTTCCAAGGGGCATTACAACCGTCTTGTTAAACCACTCTTAACTCCACAGGTCTTCCAATGGGCATTAAAACCGTCTTGTTAAGCTACTGTGACCTCCACGTCTTTTCCAAGGGGCATTGGTATTGTCTTTTTATTCCACTGTGACCTCCACCACTCTTCCAAGGGGCATTAAAACTGTCTAGTTGAGCTACTGTGACCTCCATGTCTCCTTCACGGGGCATTGATATTGTCTTTTTAATCCACTGTGACCTCCACCACTCTTCCAAGGGGCATTAAACCCGTCTTGTTAAGCAATTGTGACCTCCATCTCTCTACCAAGGGGCTTTAAAACCGTCTTGTTAAACCGCTCTGAACTCCACAGATCTTCCAAGGGGCCTTAAAATTGTCTTGTAAAGCTACTGTGACCTCTGCGTCTCTACCACGGGGCATTTATATTGTCTTTTTATTCCACTGCAACCGCCACCACTCTTCCAAGGGGCATTAAAAGGGTATTGAAAAGCTACTGTGACCTCCACGTCTTTTCCACGGGGTAATGATATTGTATTTTCATTCCACTGCGACCTCCACCACTCTTCCAAGGGGTATTGATATTGTATTTTTATTCCACTGCGACCTCCACCATTCTTCCAAGGGGCATTAAAACCGTCTTGTTAAGCTACTGTAACCTGTTAGGAGGGCGGTTGCAGACAACTTTATTAAATGGAACGCAACCGACTCCGGGATCCGCGATGCAGCCAAGAGGACTGCTGCCGAACACTTTCCGGGTGGAAAGTAAAGTAACCAACTTAAAGATAACCCCTCCGTGTTAACTACACACCGGACAGGGTATAGCGGTATGCTCTATCTCCGTTTAATGCACGGAGGAGAGAGTGACCGGCAACGCACCTAACAAATATCTTAGCTCTTCGTGTTAACGCACACGGAAAGGTAAGACGGTACGCACAATCTCCAAGAACCGCAGGGAGACGTGCGTCTGTGGGAACAGCAGTAGCCCTGTCTTTGATACAGGCGCTACGCTATGGGGATTGGCGCTAAAGCGGTTCACACAATCTCCAAGAACCGCAGGGAGATGTGTGACCGGACTATGAGCAGTAGCCCTGTCTTCGGTACAGGTGCTATGCTATAGGATACGGCGCTAGCGTGCGGGTGATTCCCGCCGGGTACTCGAGCACTCAGCCGGCGTGCCACCGGACTGAGCAAACCCGCTCTATTTAATTCACAGGCGGCCCGGGGTGTAAAGGCGAACCCCCTGGTTAGAGCCAGTCAGTGAAGCGAAGCTTCCTGCCTCTATGAAGCTAACCTGCCTCTATGGAGCTAAACCTGCCTAGCGGAAACTCCCGGTGGCCCTTAGGGAATGACATGGTGAGAGGGATCGACCGATGAGTGATTTGCATATCCAGGAGTGACCCATTGGCTCAGTAGAGATGACATGTCTCTGGGCAAATGTAGATGATAAAAAATTGCCCTCAGCACCAGAGTCCACCCACGCATTGGCAGCAACTGCAGATCTACCGAAGGACAAGATCACCTTATATGATAGCTTGGAGGAAGAGAACCGAGAATTTAATGTACCCCCACCAGTGGTGGTAAGCCCTACTCGTTTTACCGGCTGCTTGGAGCCCTTATTTACGGGGTGCTCTGAGAGAGGTGCAGAATGGGAACGAGAGGAACTAGACTTAGACCGGGGTACACCCGTAACCTTAGGCTCCGGGTCGGGTGTCTTGGGTTTGGGTCTAAAGACGCCTGGTGCCAACAGGTACTGGGGACTGCCAACCTCTAGCTCTAACCTGTGTTCTGCATGACGTAAGTCTATACGGTCAGCGAGAGATATTAACTCCTCCAGGGAGGTTGGAATCTCTCTGGTAGATTAAGCATCTTTAATATGCCCAGCCAGACCCTTCCAGAACACTGGGATAAGCGACCGCTCAGACCAATCCAGTTCAGCCGCCAAGGTTCTGAACTGGACGGCATAGTGACTGGCGGTGGCCGAACCCTGGACCAAAGCAAGGAGCTTAAGAGCCGTATCATGAATGACCTGAGGGCCCAGGAAAACAATTTTTAGGGTCTTAAGGAAGAGACCCGTATTTACTACCACTGGGTCATTACGCTCCCATAGAGGAGTAGCCCACTCCAGAGCCCTGTGAGACAGCAATGAGATGATATATCACACTTTGGCTCTTTCGGAGGGGAACCGTGTCTCCATCATCTCCAAGTGAGCGGAGCATACATTTATAAAACCCCTACAGAGTTTACTATCCCCAGAAAATTTTTCCGGGAGAGCAAACCGGGGTAATGGGGCACTTGCAGTGGTGGCAGCCGAGTTTATCATGTTGGCTGCTAGAGAAGTCGCCTGGGTAGCTACTGCAGTGGTATCAGCAACCGGGACCGCCAGTTCCAGAGACCTGAGTCTGGTCTCCAGTTGCTGTATATAACGCTGCAGCTGCTGGTTGTCGGCCATGTTCGGCAAGACCCTGGCACTCAGATACTATTAGGGGGAGCTGTTGCAGACAACTTTATTAAATGGAACGCAACTGACCCCGGGGTCCGCGATGCAGCCAAGAGGACTGCTGCCGAGCACTTTCTGGGTGGAAAGTAAAGTAACCAACTTAAAGATAACCCCTCCGTGTTAACTACACACCGGACAGGGTATAGCGGTACGCTCTATCTCCGTTTAATGCACGGAGGAGAGAGCGACCGGCGACGCACCTAACAAATATCTTAGCCCTTCGTGTTAACGCACACGGAAGGGTAAGACGGTACGCACAATCTCCAAGAACCGCAGGGAGACGGCGCTAGCGTGCGGGTGATTCCCGCCGGGTACTCGAGCACTCAGCCGGCATGCCACCGGACTGAGCAGACCCGCTCTATTTAATTCACAGGCGGCTCGGGGTGTAAGGGCGAACCCCCTGGTTAGAGCCAGTCAGCGAAGCGAAGCTACCTGCCTCTTTGAAGCTAACCTGCCTCTATGGAGCTAAACCTGCCTAGTGGAAACTATGGCTCTTTGAGCCCGGAGTCAGCGTGCACACCACACACAGCTAGCTCAAATGATCTGAGCGCGCCGCCATGTTTGTGGGCGGGCCTTTTAAAGATTAAGCCCTGCCCCACTGTCGCACCATTGGTGACGACACACGTGACCAATCAGGCGGTGCCAGGTCACCGGGTCAGGTGGGTGCCAACCCACCAATCATGATCCGCCAGATCACGGACATGCTCAGTGCGGCAAATCCTGGACTTAGATTCCACAAGCCCTGTCTCCCTCTGCAACCCAGGGTTAACATTGCAAGGCACAACTACCTGGAACACAAACAGTGCTTGCGGGCCAGCTAGGCGTTGGGGCTGATGGTGATGCTGAGCAGCATCAGCCCCAGCTGGACTGAAATGGGAGACCAAAGAAGGTCCTGGACCCATTCCGAACCCAGCACCAGACTGACATCTAACAGTAACTGCCACAGGATATTGATATTGTCTTTTTATTCCATTGTAACTTCCACCACTCTTCCAATGGGTATTAAAACCATTTTGTTATGCTACTGTGACCTCCAGGTCTATTCCAAGGGGCATTAAAACCGTTTTGTTAAACCCCTCTGAACTCCCCAGCTCTTCCAAGGGGCATTGAAACCGTCTTGTTAAGCTACTGTGACCTCCACGTCTCTTCCATGGGGCATTGATATTGTCTTTTTATTCCACTGGGACCATCACCACTCTTACAAGGGTCATTAAAATCGTCTTGTTAATCTACTGTGACCTCCACGTCTCTTCCACGGGGCATTGATATTGTCTTTTTAGTCCACTGCGACCTCCATCACTCTTCCAAGGGGCTTTAAAACCGTCTTGTTAAACTACTGTGACCTCAACGTCTGTTCCACGGGGTATTGAAATTGTCTTTTTATTCCACTGCGACCTCCACCACTGTTCCAAGGGGAATTGAAATTGTCCTTTTATTCCACTGCGACCTCCACCACTTTTCCAAGGGGCATTAAAACCTTATTGTTGAGCTACTGTGACCTCCACATCTCTTCCACGGGGTATTTATATTGTCTTTTTATTCCACTGTAACCTCCACCACTTTTCCAAGGGGCAATAATAATACCGTCTGGTAAAGCTACAGTGTTGTCCACGTCTCTTCCAACTGGCATTAAAAGCGTCTTGCAAAACCTCTCTGAACTCCACAGCTTTTCCAAGTGGCATTAAAACCATCCTGTTAAGCTACTGTGACTACCACGTCTTTTCTACGGGGCATTGATATTGTCTTTTTATTCCACTGCGACCTCCACCACTCTTCCAAGGGGCAATAAAACTGTCTTGTTAACTACAGTTACCTTCACGTCTCCTCCACGGGGCATTGATATTGACTTTTTATTCCACTGCTACCTCCAGCACTCTTCCAAGGGGCATTGATATTGTCTATTTATTCTACTGTAACTTCCACCACTCTACCAATGGGTATTAAAACCATCTTGCTATGCTACTGTGACCTCCACGTCTCTTGCAATGGGTACTAAAGCCGTCTTGTTAAACCATTCTGAACTCCATAGCTCTTCCAACGGGCATTAAAACCATCTTGTTAACCTACTGTGACCTCCACATCTCTTCCACGATGCATTGATGTTGTCTTTTTATTCCACTGCGACCTCCATCACTTTTCCAAGGGGCATAAAGTTCGTCTTGTTAAGCTACTGTGACCTCCATGTCTCCTCCACGGGGCATTGATGTAGCGTCGGCGTCCCTGCCTCCTGCTAGGCAGGGACGCCGTTCCCCTCACCTCTCCGCTCTGTGCCCAGCGTCTTCCTCCCGCTCTGCTGGCAGCACCCGCTGCTTCCCGGCTACTGCGCTTAGGGAGCACGTGCGCTCCCCTCCTCTTAAAGGGGCCGCGCGCCGTCCTAAGGAGTCCCCGGCCAACGGCCGGAGGACCTCACCATATATAAGGCGCCTCCTCCAAAATGGAGGTGCCCGAGCAGTGTTGTTGCAAAGCCTGTCAACTCTGCTTCAGCCCTCAGGTCCCGTTACCAGATACCTGCCAGTTACCTGCCAGATTCCTGCTTGACACCTGCCTGATACCTGTCTATCTGCTTGCATTCCTGTGGTCTGACAGTCTGCCTATCAGCACCTGCCAGTCTGTCTATGGATCAGTCTGCCTGCTCACCTGGGAGCGCTCTCCTGCTACCTGCCTGCTAGCCTACCTGGAGGCTCTGCCGTCACTTGCCGTGACCACCTGCCAGCCAGCCGTGAGACTCTTACCCACTCACCTGGGAGCGCTCACCTGCTGCCTGCCTGCTAGCCTACCTGGAGGCTATGCCGTCACTTGCCGTGACCACCTGCCAGCCAGCCGTGAGACTCTTACCCGCTTACCTGGAAGCGCTCACCTGCTACCCGCATGCTAGCCTACCTGGAGGCTTAGCCGTCACTTGATGTGACCACCTGCCTATCCAGAGACTCTTGCCCGCTCACCTGGGAGCGCTCACCTGCTACCTGCCTGCTAGCCTACCTGGAGGCTTTGCCGTCACTTGCTCTGACCACCTGCCTGTCCAGAGACTCTTGTCCGCTCACCTGGGAGCGCTCACCTGCTACCTGCCTGCTAGCCTTCCTGGAGGCTCTGCCGTCACTTGCCGTGACCCCCTGCCTGCCTAGAGACTCTTATCCTGCTGTCACTTGCCGTGACCACCCGCCTGCCTAGAGACTCTTATCCTGCTGTCACTTGCCGTGACCACCCGCCTGTCAAGAGACTGTTCTCGTCACTCTCCGTGACCTCCTGCCCTTCTACCCAGAGACTGTCCCTGTCACTTGACGTGACTGCCTGCCCACTTTCCCTGGGAGCCACCCGCTTCCTTACAAGACTTGCCCCTTTGTATAGTAGCTCAGAGGTTCCACCTCCCAGACCCGTTACAATTGATATTGTCTTTTTATTCCACTGCGACCTCCACCACTCTTCCAAGGGGCATTAAACCATCTTGTTAAGCTACTGTGACCTCCACGTCTGATCCAAAGGGTATTGAAATTGTCTTTTTATTCCACTGTGACCTCCACCACTCTTCCATTGGTCATTAAAAGCGTCTTGGTTAGACTACTGTGACCTTGACGTCTCTTCCACGGGGCATTGATATTGTCTTTTTAATCCACTGCGACCACCCCACTCTTCCAAGGTGCATTGATATTGTCTTTTTATTCCACTGCGACCTTCACCACTCTACCAAGGGGCATTAAAACTGTCTTGTTAAGCTACTGTGACCTCCACGTCTCTTCCACGGGGCATTGATATTGTCTTTTTATTAAACTGCGACCTCCACCACTCTTCCTAGGACAATAAAACCATCTTGTTAAGCTACTGTGAACTCCACTTTTCTTCCACGGTGCATTGATATTGTCTTTTTATTCCACTGTGATCTCCACCACATTTCGAAGAGGCATTAAAACCATCTTGATAAGCTACTGTGACCTCCACGTCTCTTCCATGGCGTATTAAAACCATCTTGTTAAGACTACTGTGACCTCCAAGTCTCTTCCACGGGGCATTGATATTGTCTTTTTAATCCACTCCGACCTCCACCACTCTTCCAAGGGGCATTGATATTTTCTCTTTATTCCACTACGACCTCCACCACTCTTCCAAGGGGTATAAAAACCATCTTGTTAATCTACGGTGCATTGATATTTTCTTTTAATTCCACTGTAAACTACTCCACTCTCCCAAGGGGCATTAAAACCATCTTGTTTAGCTACTGTCACCTCCATGTCTCTTCCAAAGGTTATAACAACCGTCTTGTTAAACCACTCTGAACTCCAAAGCTCTTACAAAGGGCATTAAAACCGTCTTGCCACTGGGCATTGTCTTTTTATTCCACTGCGACCTTCACCACCCTACCAAGAGGCATTAAAACCGTCTTGTTAAGTTACTCTCACCTCCACGTCTCTTCCACGGGGCATTGATATTGTCTTTTTATTCCACTGCGACCTCCACCACTTTTCCAAGGGATAATAAAACCATCTTGTTAAACTACTGTAACCATCACGTCTCTTCCATGGCACATTGATATTGTCTTTTCATTCCATTGCGACCTCCCCCACTCTTTGAAGGGGCATTAAAACTGTCTAGTTAAGCTACTGTGACCTCCACGTCTCTTCTACGGGCAATGATATTGTTTTTTTATTCCACTGCAACCTCCACCACTCTTCCAAGGGGCAATAATACCGTCCTGTTAAGCTACTGTGACCTCCATGTGTCTTTCACGGTGCAATGATATTGGGTTTTTTTTCCACTCCGACCTCCACCACTCTTCGAAGAGGCATTGAAACCGTCTTGTTAAGATACTGTGACCTCCATCTTTCTTCCACAGGGTATTCATATAGTCTTTTTATTCCACTGTAACCTCCACAGCTTTTCCAAGGCATATTAAATCCGTCTTGTTAAGCTACTGTGACCGCCACGTCTCATCCAAGGGGCATTAAAACCGTCTTGTTAAGCTGCTGTGACCTCCACATCTCTTCCTCGGGGCATTGATATAGTCTTTTTATTCCACTGCGACATCCACCACTCTTCCAAGGTGCATTGATATTGTCTTTTTATTACACTGCGGCCTCCACCACTCTTCCAAGGGCATTAAAACCATCTTATTAAGCTACTGTGACCTCCACGTCTCTTCCATGGGGGAATTGATATTGTCTTTTTATTCCACTGTATCCTCCACCACTCTTCCAAGGGGAATTAAAACCGTCTTGTTAAGCTACTGTGACCTCAACATCTCTTTCATGGGGCATAAATGCCATCTCGTTAAACCACTCTGTACTCCACCACTCTTCCAACGGGCAATAAAACCATCTTGTTAATCTACTGTGACCTCCACATCTCTTTCATGGGGCATTGATATTGTCTTTTTATTCCACTGCGACCCACACCACTCTACCAAGGGGCATTAAAACGGTATTGTTAAGCCACTGTTACCTTCACGTCTCTTCCACAGTGCATTAATATTGTCTTTTTATTCCTCTGCGACTTCCACCACTTTTCGTAGGGGCATTAAAGCCGTCTTGTTAAGCTACTGTGACCTCCACGTCTCTTCCACGGGGCATTCATATAGTCTGTTTATTCCACTGTAACCTCCACCACTTTTCCAAGGGGCATTAAATCCATCTTGCTAAGCTACTGTGACCTCCATGTTTCATCCAAGAGGCATTAAAACCTCCTTGTTAAACCACTCTGAACTCCACAGCTCTTCCAAGGGACATTAAAACCGTTTTGTTAAGCTACTGTGACATCCACGTCTCTTCCATGTGGCATTCAAATAGTCTGTTTATTCCACTGTAACCTCCACCACTTTTCCAAGGGGCATTAAATCCATCTTGTTAAGCTACTGTGACCTCCACGTCTCATCCAACAGACATTAAAACCGTCTTGTTAAACCACTCTGAACTCCACAGCTCTTCCAAGGGGCATTAAAACCGTCTTGCTAAGCTACTGTGACCTCCACGTCTCTTCCACGGGGCATTGATATAGTGTTTTTATTCCACTGCGACCTCCACCACTCTTCCAAGGGACATTAAAACCATCTTTTTAAGCTCCTGTGACCTCCACGTCTCTAACATTGGTTACTGATATTGTCTTTTTATTCTGCAGCGACCTCCACCACTCTTCCAAGAGTTAATAATCTGTCTTTTTAAGCTACTGTGACCTTCACGTCTCTTCCACGGGGCATTGATATTGTCTTTTTATTCCACTGCGACCTCCACCACTCTTCCAAGGGGCATTAAAGCTATCTTGTTAAGCTACTGTGACCTCCACGTCTCTTCCAAGGGGCATTAAAACCGTCTTGTTAAGCTACACTGACGTCCACGTCTATTCCACGGGGCATCGATATTGTCTTTTTATTCCACTGCGACCTCCACCACTCTTCCAAGGGGCAATAAAACCTTCTTGTTAAGCTACTGTGACCTCCACGTCTCTTCCACGGGGCATTGATATTGTCTCATTATTCCACTGTGAACTTTCAGAGTCTTCCAAGGGGCAATAAAACCATCTTGTTAAGCTACTGTAACCTCCACATCTCTTCTAAGGGGCATTAAAACCATCTTGTTAAACCACTCAGAACTTCACAGCTCTTCCTTGGGGCATTAAAACCATCTTATAAAGCTACTGTGACCTCCACGTCTCTTCCAAGGAACATTGATATTTCCTTTTTATTCCACTGCGACCTCTAGCACTCTTCCAAGGAGCATTAAAACCTTGTTAAGCTACTGTGACCTCCATGTCTCTTCCACGTGGTGTTGATATTGTGTCTTTATTTCACTGCAACCTCCACCACTTTTCCAAGGGGCATTGATGTTGTCTTTTTATTCCACTGCATCCTCCACCACTCTTCCAAGGGGCATAAAAACCATCTTGTTAATTTACTGTGATCTCCACATCTCTTCCACGGGGCATTGATATTTTCATTTTTTTCCACTGCAACCTCCACCACTCTTCAAAGAGGCATTAAGCCGTCTTTTTAAGCTACTATGACCTCCACGACTCTTCCACGGGGCATTGATATTGTCTTTTTATTCCACTGAGACCTTCACCACTCTTTCAATGGGCATTGATATTGAATTTTTATTGTACTGCGACCTCCACCACTCTTCCAAGGGGCATTCAAACCATATTTTTAAGCTACTGTGACCTCCACGTCTCTTCCACGGGGCATTGATATTGCCTTTTTATTCCACTCCGACCTCCAGCACTCTTTCAAGGGGCATTAAAACCATCTTGTTAAGCTACTGTGACCTCCACATCTCTTCAACGGGGTTTTGATATTGTGTTTTAATTTCACTTCGACCTCTACCACGCTTCCAAGGGGCATTGAAATTATCTTTTTATTAAAATGAGACCTCCACCACTCTACCAAGGGTCATTAAAACCGTCTTGTTCAGACTACTGTGACCTCAACGTCTGTTCCACGGGGCATTGATATTGACTTTTTCATCCACTGTGACCTTCCCCACTCTTCCAAGGGGCATTGATATTGTTTTTTTATTCTGCAGCGACTTCCACCACTCTTCCAAGGGTTAATAAACCGTCTTTTTAAGCTACTGTGACCTTCACGTCTCTTCCATGGTGCATTGATATTGTCTTTTATTCCACTGCGACCTCCACCACTCTTCCAAGGGGCATTGATATTGTCTTTTTATTCCACTGCGACCTCCAACACTCTTCCAAGGGGCATTAAAAATATCTTGTTAAGCTACTGTGACCTCCACATCTCTTCCAAGGGGAATAAAAACCATCTTGTTAAACCACTCTGAATTCCACAGCTCTTCCAAGGGGCATTAATACCATCTTGCTAAGCTACACTGACGTCCACATCTCTTCTACGGGGCATCAATATTGTCTTTTTATTCCACTGCGACCTCCACCACTCTTCCAAGGGGCCATAAAACCTTCTTGTTAAGCCACTGTGACCTCCACGTCTCTTACACGGGGCATTGATATTGGCTTTTTATTATACTGCGACCTCCAAGACTTTTTCAAGGGGCAATAAAACCGTCCTGTTAAGCTACTGTAACCTCCAAGTCTCTTCCACGGGGCAGTGATATTGTCTTTAAATTCTACTGCGACCTCCACCACTCTTCCATGGGGCATTAAAACCATCTTGTTAAGCTACTGTGACATCCACGTCTCTTCCATGTGGCATTCAAATAGTCTGTTTATTCCACTGTAACCTCCACCACTTTTCCAAGGGGCATTAAATCCATCTTGTTAAGCTACTGTGACCTCCACGTCTCATCCAACAGACATTAAAACCGTCTTGTTAAACCACTCTGAACTCCACAGCTCTTCCAAGGGGCATTAAAACCGTCTTGCTAAGCTACTGTGACCTCCACGTCTCTTCCACGGGGCATTGATATAGTGTTTTTATTCCACTGCGACCTCCACCACTCTTCCAAGGGACATTAAAACCATCTTTTTAAGCTCCTGTGACCTCCACGTCTCTAACATTGGTCACTGATATTGTCTTTTTATTCTGCAGCGACCTCCACCACTCTTCCAAGAGTTAATAATCTGTCTTTTTAAGCTACTGTGACCTTCACGTCTCTTCCACGGGGCATTGATATTGTCTTTTTATTCCACTGCGACCTCCACCACTCTTCCAAGTGGCATTAAAGCTATCTTGTTAAGCTACTGTGACCTCCACGTCTCTTCCAAGGGGCATTAAAACCGTCTTGTTAAGCTACACTGACGTCCACGTCTATTCCACGGGGCATCGATATTGTCTTTTTATTCCACTGCGACCTCCACCACTCTTCCAAGGGGCAATAAAACCTTCTTGTTAAGCTACTGTGACCTCCACGTCTCTTCCACGGGGCATTGATATTGTCTCATTATTCCACTGTGAACTTTCAGAGTCTTCCAAGGGGCAATAAAACCATCTTGTTAAGCTACTGTAACCTCCACATCTCTTCTAAGGGGCATTAAAACCATCTTGTTAAACCACTCAGAACTTCACAGCTCTTCCTTGGGGCATTAAAACCATTTTATAAAGCTACTGTGACCTCCACGTCTCTTCCAAGGAACATTGATATTTCCTTTTTATTCCACTGCGACCTCTAGCACTCTTCCAAGGAGCATTAAAACCTTGTTAAGCTACTGTGACCTCCATGTCTCTTCCACGTGGTGTTGATATTGTGTCTTTATTTCACTGCAACCTCCACAACTTTTCCAAGGGGCATTGATGTTGTCTTTTTATTCCACTGCATCCTCCACCACTCTTCCAAGGGGCATAAAAACCATCTTGTTAATTTACTGTGATCTCCACATCTCTTCCACGGGGCATTGATATTTTCATTTTTTTCCACTGCAACCTCCACCACTCTTCAAAGAGGCATTAAGCCGTCTTTTTAAGCTACTATGACCTCCACGACTCTTCCACGGGGCATTGATATTGTCTTTTTATTCCACTGAGACCTTCACCACTCTTTCAATGGGCCTTGATATTGAATTTTTATTGTACTGCGACCTCCAACACTCTTCCAAGGGGCATTCAAACCATATTTTTAAGCTACTGTGACCTCCACGTCTCTTCCACGGGGCATTGATATTGCCTTTTTATTCCACTCCGACCTCCAGCACTCTTTCAAGGGGCATTAAAACCATCTTGTTAAGCTACTGTGACCTCCACATCTCTTCAACGGGGTATTGATATTGTGTTTTAATTTCACTTCGACCTCTACCACGCTTCCAAGGGGCATTGAAATTATCTTTTTATTAAAATGAGACCTCCACCACTCTACCAAGGGTCATTAAAACCGTCTTGTTCAGACTACTGTGACCTCAACGTCTGTTCCACGGGGCATTGATATTGACTTTTTCATCCACTGTGACCTTCCCCACTCTTCCAAGGGGCATTGATATTGTTTTTTTATTCTGCAGCGACTTCCACCACTCTTCCAAGGGTTAATAAACCGTCTTTTTAAGCTACTGTGACCTTCACGTCTCTTCCATGGTGCATTGATATTGTCTTTTATTCCACTGCGACCTCCACCACTCTTCCAAGGGGCATTGATATTGTCTTTTTATTCCACTGCGACCTCCAACACTCTTCCAAGGGGCATTAAAAATATCTTGTTAAGCTACTGTGACCTCCACATCTCTTCCAAGGGGCATAAAAACCATCTTGTTAAACCACTCTGAATTCCACAGCTCTTCCAAGGGGCATTAATACCATCTTGCTAAGCTACACTGACGTCCACATCTCTTCTACGGGGCATCGATATTGTCTTTTTATTCCACTGCGACCTCCACCACTCTTCCAAGGGGCCATAAAACCTTCTTGTTAAGCCACTGTGACCTCCACGTCTCTTACACGGGGCATTGATATTGGCTTTTTATTATACTGCGACCTCCAAGACTTTTTCAAGGGGCAATAAAACCGTCCTGTTAAGCTACTGTAACCTCCAAGTCTCTTCCACGGGGCAGTGATATTGTCTTTAAATTCTACTGCGACCTCCACCACTCTTCCATGGGGCATTAAAACCATCTTGTTAAGCTACTGTTACTTCCACGTCTCTTCCACGGGGCATTGATATTGTCTCATTATTCCACTGTGACCTTCCAGAGTCTTCCAAGGGGCAATAAAACCATCTTGTTAAGCTACTGTAACCTCCACATCTCTTCTAAGGGGCATTAAAACCATCTTGTTAAACCACTCAGAACTTCACAGCTCTTCCATGGGGCATTAAATCCGTCTTATAAAGCTACTGTGACCCCCACGTCTCTTCCACGGGGCATTGATATTACCTTTTTATTCCACTGCGACCTCCAGCACTCTTCCAATGAGCATTAAAACCGTCTTGATAAGCTACTGTGACCTCCACGTCTCTTCCACGTGGTATTGATATTGTGTCTTTATTTCACTGCAACCTCCACCACTTTTCCAAGGGGCAGTAATATTGTCTTTTTATTCCACTGCGACCTCCACCACTCTTCCAAGGGGCATAAAAACCATCTTGTTAATCTACTGTGATCTCCACATCTCTTCCACGGGGCATTGATATTTTCTTTTTTTTCCACTGCAACCTCCACCACTCTTCGAAGTGGCATTAAACCGTCTTTTTAAGCTACTATGACCTCCTCGTCTCTTCCACGGGGCATTGTTATTGTCCTTTTATTCCACTGCGACCTCCATCACTCTTCCAAGGGGCAATGATATTGTCTTTTTATTCCACTGCGACCTCCACCACTCTTCCAAGGGGCATAAAAACCATCTTGTTAATCTACTGTGATCTCCACATCTCTTCCACGGGGCATTGATATTTTCTTTTTTTTTCAATGCAACCTCCACCGCTCTTCGAAGAGGCATTAAACTGTCTTTTTAAGCTACTATGACCTCCACGACTCTTCCACGGGGCAATGATATAGTCTTTTTATTGCACTGCGACCTTCACCACTCTTTCAATAGGCATTGATACTGAATTTTTATTGTACTGCGACCTCCACCACTCTTCCAAGGGGCATTAAAACCATATTTTTAAGCTACTGTGACCTCCTCGTGTCTTCCACGGGACATTGATATTGTCTTTTTTTTCAACTGCGACCTCCACCACTCTTCCAAGGGGCAATGATATTGTCTTTTTACTCCACTGCTATATCCACCACTCTTCCAATGGGCATTAAAACTGTCTTGTTAAGCTATTGTGCCTTCAACGTCTCTTCCACGGGTCATTGATATTGTCTTTTTATTGCACTGAAACCTCCACCACTCTTACAAGTGGCATTAAAACCGTCTTTTTAATCTACTGTGACCTCCACATCTCTTCCAAGGGGCATTAAAACAGTCTTGTTAAACCACTCTGAACTCTACAGCTCTTGCAAGGGGCATTAAAACCATCTCATAAAGCTACTGTGACCTCCACGTCTCTTCCCCGGGCATTGACATTGCCTTTTTATTTCACTACGACCTCCACCACTCTTTCAAAGGGCATTAAAACCGTCTTGTTAAGCTACTGTGACCTCCACATCTCTTCCACGGGGTATTGATATTGTGTTTTTATTTCACTGCGACCTCCACCACTCTTCCAAGGGGCATTGAAATGATCAATTTATTAAAATTAGACCACCACTCTACCAAGCGTCAATAAAACCGTCTTGTTAAGACTACTTTGACCTCCACGTCTGTTCTACGGGGCATTGATATTGTCTTTTTCATCCACTGCGACCTCCCCTACTCTTCCAAGGGGCATTGATATTGTCTTTTAATTCCACTGCGACCTCCACCACTCTTCCAAGTGGCATTAAAACTTTCTTGTTAATCTACTGTGACCTCCACGTCTCTTCCAAGGGGCATTGATATTGTCTCATTATTCCACTGTGACCTTCCCGAGTCTTCCAATGGGCAATTTAACCATCTTGTTAAGCTACTGTAAACTCGACATCTCTTCTAAGGGGCATTAAAACCATCTTGTTAAAGCACTCAGAACTTCACAGCTCTTCCATGGGGCATTAAAACCGTCTTATAAAGCTACTGTGACCTCCACGTCTCTTCCAAGGAACATTGATATTGCCTTTTTATTCCACTGCGACCTCCAGCACTCTTCCAATGAGCATTAAAACCATCTTGTTAAGCTACTGTGACCTCCACGTCTCTTCCACGTGGTGTTGATATTGTGTGTTTATTTCACTACAACCTCCACCACTTTTCCAAGGGGCATTGATATTGTCTTTTTATTCCACTGCGACCTCCACCACTCTTCCAAGGGGCATAAAAAACATCTTGTTAATCTACTGTGATCTCCACATCTCTTCCACGGGGCATTGATATTTTCTTTTTTTTCCACTGCAACCTCCAACACTCTTCGAAGTGGCATTAAACCGTCTTTTTAAGCTAATATGACCTCCACGACTCTTCCACGCTGCATTGATATTGTCTTTTTATTCCACTGTAACCTCCACCACTCTTCCAAGGGGCATTAAATCCTTCTTGTTAATCTACTGTGACCTCCACATCTCTTCCAAGGGGCATTAAAACCGTCTTGTAAAAACTACTCTGAACTCTACAGCTCTTTCAAGCTGCATTAAAACCGTCTTGTTAAGCTACTGTGACCTCCAAATCTCTTCCACGGGGTATTGATATTGTGTTTTTATTGCACTGCGACCTCCAACACTCTTCCAAGGAGCATTGAAGTTATCTTTTTATTAAAATGAGACCTCCACCACTCTACCAAGGGTCATTAAAACCGTCTTGTTAAGACTACTGTGACCTCCACGTCTGTTACACGGGGCATTGATATTGTCTTTTTATTCCACTGCGACCTCCACCACTCTTCCAAGGGGCAATAAAACCTTCTTGTTAAGCTACTGTTACCTCCACGTCTCTTCCACGGGGCATTAATATTGTCTTTTTATTCTACTGCGACCTCTAAGACTTTTCCAAGGGGCAATAAAAGCGTCCTTTTAAGCAACTATAACCTCCACGGGGCAGTGATATTGTCATTAAATTCTACTGTGACCTCCGCCACTCTTCCAAGGGGCAATAAAATCATCTTGTTAAGCTTCTGTAACCTCCACATCTCTTCTAAGGGGCATTAAAACCATCTTGTTAAACCACTCAGAACTTCACAGCTCTTCCATGGGGCATAAAAACCGTCTTATAAAGCTACTGTGACCTCCACGTCTCTTCCACAGGGCATTTATATTGCCTTTTTATTCCACTGCGACCTCCAGCACTTTTCCAAGGAGCATTAAAACCGTCTTGTTAAGCTACTAGGACCTCCATGTCTCTTCCACGTGTTGTTGATATTGTGTCTTTATTTCACTGCAACCTCCACCACTTTTCCAAGAGGCATTGATATTGTCTTTTTATTCCACTGCGACCTCCACCACTCTTCCAAGCGGCATAAAAACCATCTTGTTAATCTACTGTGATCTCCACATCTCTTCCACGGGGCATTGATATTTTCTTTTTTTACCACTGCAACCTCCACCACTCTTCGAAGAGGCATTAAACCGTCTTTTTAAGCTACTATAACCTCCACGACTCTTCCACGGGGCATTGATATAGTCTTTTTATTCCACTGCGACCTTCACCACTCTTTCAATGGGCATTGATATTGAATTTTTATTGTACTGCGACCTCCACCACTCTTCCAAGGGGCATTAAAACCATATTTTTAAGCTACTGTGACCTCCTCGTCTCTTCCACGGGACATTGATATTGTCTTTTTTTTCCACTGCGAACTCCACCACTCTTCCAAGGGGCAATGATATTGTCTTTTTACTCCACTGCTATATCCACCACTCTTCCAATGGGCATTAAAACTGTCTTGTTAAGCTACTGTGCCTTCAAAGTCTCTTCCACGGGTCATTGATATTGTCTTTTTATTCCACTGTAACCTCCACCACTCTTCCAAGTGGCATTAAAACCGTCTTGTTATTCTACTGTGACCTCCACATCTCTTCCAAGGGGCATTAAAACCGTCTTGTTAAACCACTCTGAACTCTTCAGCTCTTGCAAGGGGCATTAAAACAGTCTTATAAAGCTACTATGACCTCCACGTCTCTACCACGGGGCATTGACATTGCCTTTTTATTCCACTGCGACCTCCACCACTCTTTAAAGGGGCATTAAAACCGACTTGTTAAGCTACTGTGACCTCCACATCTCTTCCACGGGGTATTGATATTGTGTTTTTATTTCACTGCGACCTCCACCACTTTTCCAAGGGGCATTGAAATTATCTTTTTATTAAAATAAGACCTCCACCACTCTACGAAGCGTCATTAAAACCGTCTTGTTAAGACTACTGTGACCTCCACGTCTGTTCCATGGGGCATTGATATTGTCTTTTTTATCCACTGCGACCTCCCCCACTCTTCCAAGGGGCATTGATGTTGTCTTTTTATTCTGCAGCGACCTCCACCACTTTTCCAAGGGTTAATAAACCGTCTTTTTAAGCTACTGTGACCTTCACTTCTCATTCACGGGGCATTGATATTGTCTTTTTATTCCACTGTCACCTCCACCACTCTTCCAAGGGGCATTGATATTGTCTTTTTATTCCACTGCGACCTCCACCACTCTTCCAAGGGGCATTAAAACTTTCTTGTTAATCTACTGTGACCTCCACGTCTCTTCCAAGGGCATTGATATTGGCTTTTTATTCTACAGCGACCTCCAAGACTTTTTCAAGGGGCAAAAAAAACGTCCTGTTAAGCTACTGTAACCTCCACGTCTCTTCCACAGGGCAGTGATATTGTCTTAAAATTCTACTGCGACCTCCACCACTCTTTCATGGGGCATTAAAACCATCTTGTTAAGCTACTGTGACCTCCACTTCTCTTCCAAGGGGTACTGATATTGTTTTTTTATTCCACTGCGACCTCCACCACTCTTCCAAGGGGCATAAAAACCGTTTTGTTAATCTACTGTGATCTCAACGTCTCTTCCACGGGGCATTTATATTTTCTTTTTATTCCACTGTAACCTCCACCACTCTTCCAACGGGCATTAAACCCTCTTGTTAAGCTGCTGTGACCTCCACGTCTCTTCCACGGGGCATTCATATTGTCTTTTTATTCCACTGTTACCTCCACCACTCTTCCAAGGGGCATTAAAACCATCTTGTTAAGCTACTGTGACCTCAACGTCTCTTTCAAGGGGCATAAAAACCATCTCGTTAAACCACTCTGTACTCCACCCTTCGTCCAAGGGGTATTAAAACCTTCTTGTTAAGCTACTGTGACTTCCACATCTCTTCCACGGGGCATTGATATTGTCTTTTTATTCCACTGTAAACTCCACAACTTTTCTAAGGGGCATTAAAACCGTCTTGATAATCTGCTGTGACATCCACGTCTCTTCAAAGGGGCATTAAAACCATCTTGTTAAACCACTCAGAACTTCACAGCTCTTCCTTGGGGCATTAAAACCGTCTTATAAAGCTACTGTGACCTCCACGTCTCTTCCAAGGAACATTGATATTGCCTTTTTATTCCACTGCGACCTCTAGCACTCTTCCAAGGAGCATTAAAACCTTCTTGTTAAGCTACTGTGACCTCCACGTCTCTTCCACGTGGTATTGATATTGTGTCTTTATTTCACTGCAACCTCCACCACTTTTCCAAGGGGCATTGATAATGTCTTTTTATTCCACTGCGACCTCCACCACTCTTCCAAGGGGCATAAAAACCATCTTGTTAATCTACTGTGATCTCCACATCTCTTCCACGGGGCATTGATATTTTCTTTTTTTTCCACTGCAACCTCCAACACTCTTCAAAGTGGCATTAAACCGTCTTTTTAAGCTAATATGACCTCCACGACTCTTCCACGGGGCATTGATATTGTCTTTTTATTCCACTGCGACCTTCTCCACTATTTCAATGGGCATTGATATTGAATTTTTATTGTACTGCGACCTCCACCACTCTTCCAAGGGGCAATAAAACCATATTTTTAAGCTACTGTGACCTCCTCGTCTCTTCCACGGGGCATTGATATTGTCTTTTTATTCCACTGCGACCTCCACCACTCTTCGAAGGGGAAATTATATTGTCTTTTTATTCCACTGCGACCTCCACCACTCTTCCAAGGGGCATAAAAACCATCTTGTTAATCTACTGTGATCTCCACATCTCTTCCACGGGGCATTGATATTTTCTTTTTTTTTCACTGCAACCTCCACCACTCTTCGAAGAGGCATTAAACTGTCTTTTTAAGCTACTATGACCTCCACGACTCTTCCACCGGGCAATGATATAGTCTTTTTATTGCACTGCGACCTTCACCACTCTTTCAATAGGCATTGATACTGAATTTTTATTGTACTGCGACCTCCACCACTCTTCCAAGGGGCATTAAAACCATATTTTTAAGCTACTGTGACCTCCTCGTCTCTTCCACGGGACATTGAAATTGCCTTTTTATTCCACTGCGACCTCCACCACTCTTTCAAGGGGCATTAAAACCGTCTTGTTAAGCTACTGTGACCTCCACATCTCTTCCACGGGGTATTGATATTGTGTTTTTATTTCACTGCGACCTCCACCACTCTTCCAAGGGGCATTGAAATGATCAATTTATTAAAATGAGACCACCACTCTACCAAGCGTCAATAAAACCATCTTGTTAAGACTACTGTGACCTCCACGTCTGTTCTACGGGGCATTGATATTGTCTTTTTCATCCACTGCGACCTCCCCCACTCTTCCAAGGGGCATTGATATTGTCTTTTTATTCCACTGCGACCTCCACCACTCTTCCAAGGGGCATTAAAACTTTCTTGTTAATCTACTGTGACCTCCACGTCTCTTCCAAGGGGCATTGATATTGTCTCATTATTCCACTGTGACCTTCCCGAGTCTTCCAATGGACAATAAAACCATCTTTTTAAGCTACTGTAAACTCCACATCTCTTCTAAGGGGCATTAAAACCATCTTGTTAAAGCACTCAGAACTTCACAGCTCTTCCATGGGGCATTAAAACAGTCTTATAAAGCTACTGTGACCTCCACGTCTCTTCCATGGGGCATTGATATTGCCTTTTTATTCCACTGCGACCTCCAGCACTCTTCTAATGAGCATTAAAACCGTCTTGTTAAGCTACTGTGACCTCCACGTCTCTTCCACGTGGTGTTGATATTGTGTGTTTATTTCACTACAACCTCCACCACTTTTCCAAGGGGCATTGATATTGTCTTTTTATTCCACTGCGACCTCCACCACTCTTCCAACGGGCATAAAACACATCTTCTTAATCTACTGTGATCTCCACATCTCTTCCACGGGGCATTGATATTTTCTTTTTTTTCCACTAAAACCTCCACCACTCTTCAAAGTGGCATTAAACCATCTTTTTGAGCCACTATGACCTCCACGACTCTTCCACGGGGCATTGATATTGTCTTTTTATTCCACTGCGACCTTCTCCACTGTTTCAATGGGCATTGATATTGAATTTTTATTGTACTGCGACCTCCACCACTCTTCCAAGGGGCATTAAAGCCATATTTTTAAGCAACTGTGACCTCCTCGTCTCTTCCACGTGGCATTGATATTGTCTTTTTATTCCACTGCGACCTCCACCACTCTTCCAAGGGGCAATGATATAGTCTTTTTACTCCACTGCCTTCTCCACCACTCTTCCAACGGGCATTAAAACTGTCTTGTTAAGCTACTGTGACTTCAACATCTCTTCCAAGGTGCATTAAAATCGTCTTGTAAAAAATACTCTGAAATCTACAGCTCTTGCAACGGGCATTAAAACTGTTTTATAAAGCTACTGTGACCTCCACGTCTCTTCCACGGGGCATTGATATTGACTTTTTTTTCCATTGTAACCTCCACCACTCTTCCAAGGGGCATTAAAACCGTCTTGTTAATCTACTGTGACCTCCACATCTCTTCCAAGAGGCATTAAAACCGTCTTGTAAAAACTACTCTGAACTCTACAGCTCTTTCAAGCTGCATTAAAACCGTCTTGTTAAGCTACTGTGACCTCCAAATCTCTTCCACGGGGTATTGATATTGTGTTTTTATTTCACTGCGACCTCCAACACTCTTCCAAGGAGCATTGAAGTTATCTTTTTATTAAAATGAGACCTCCACCACTCTACCAAGGGTCATTAAAACCGTCTTGTTAAGACTACTGTGACCTCCACGTCTGTTACACGGGGCATTGATATTGTCTTTTTATTCTACAGCGACCTCCACCACTCTTCCAAGGGTTAATAAACCGTCTTTTTAAGCTACTGTGACCTTCACGTCTCTTTCACGGGGCACTGATACTGTCTTTTTATTCCACTGCGACCTCCACCACTCTTCCAAGGGGCAATAAAAGCTTCTTGTTAAGCTACTGTTACCTCCACGTCTCTTCCACGGGGCATTGATATTGTCTTTTTATTCTACTGCGACCTCTAAGACTTTTCCAAGGGGCAATAAAACCGTCCTTTTAAGCAACTATAACCTCCACGTCTCTTCCACGGGGCAGTGATATTGTCATTAAATTCTACTGTGACCTCCACCACTCTTCCATGGGGCATTAAAACCATCTTGTTAAGCTACTGTGACCTCCACGTCTCTTCCAAGGGGCATTGATATTGTCTCATTATTCCACTGTGACCTTCCAGAGTCTTCCAAGGGGCAATAAAAACATCTTGTTAAGCTTCTGTAACCTCCACATCTCTTCTAAGGGGCATTAAAACCATCTTGTTAAACCACTCAGAACTTCACAGCTCTTCCATGGGGAATAAAAACCGTCTTATAAAGCTACTGTGACCTCCACGTCTCTTCCACGGGGCTTTTATATTACCTTTTTATTCCACTGCGACCTCCAGCACTCTTCCAAGGAGCATTAAAACCGTCTTGTTAAGATACTGTGACCTCCACGTCTCTTCCACGTGGTGGTGATATTGTGTCTTTATTTCACTGCAACCTCCACCACTTTTCCAAGGGGCATTGATATTGTCTTTTTATTCCACTGCGACCTCCACCACTCTTCCAAGCGGCATAAAAACCATCTTGTTAATCTACTGTGATCTCCACATCTCTTCCACGGGGCATTGATATTTTCTTTTTTTTCCACTGCAACCTCCACCACTCTTCGAAGAGGCATTAAGCCGTCTTTTTAAGCTACTATGACCTCCACGACTCTTCCACGGGGCATTGATATAGTCTTTTTATTCCACTGCGGCCTTCACCACTCTTTCAATGGGCATTGATATTGAATTTTTATTGTACTGCGACCTCCACCACTCTTCCAAGGGGCATTAAAACCATGTTTTTAAGCTACTGTGACCTGCTCGTCTCTTCCACGGGACATTGATATTGTCTTTTTTTTCCACTGCGACCTCCACCACTCTTCCAAGGGGCAATGATATTGTCTTTTTAGTCCACTGCTATATCCACCACTCTTCCAATGGGCATTAAAACTGTCTTGTTAAGCTACTGTGCCTTCAAAGTCTCTTCCACGGGTCATTGATATTGTCTTTTTATTCCACTGTAACCTCCACCACTCTTCCAAGTGGCATTAAAACCATCTTGTTAATCTACTGTGACCTCCACATCTCTTCCAAGGGGCATTAAAACCGTCTTGTTAAACCACTCTGAACTCTACAGCTCTTGCAAGGGGCATTAAAACCGTCTTATAAACCTACTGTGACCTCCACGTCTCTACCACGGGGCATTGACATTGCCTTTTTATTCCACTGCGACCTCCACCACTCTTTAAAGGGGCATTGAAATTATCTTTTTATTAAAATGAGACCTCCACCACTCTACCAAGCGTCATTAAAACTGTCTTGTTAAGACTACTGTGACCTCCACGTCTGTTCCATGGGGCATTGATATTGTCTTTTTTATCCACTGCGACCTCCCCCACTCTTCCAAGGGGCATTGATATTGTCTTTTTATTCTGCAGCGACCTCCACCACTTTTCCAAGGGTTAATAAACCGTCTTTTTAAGCTACTGTGACCTTCACGTCTCTTTCACGGGGCATTGATATTGTCTTTTTATTCCACTGTCACCTTTACCACTCTTCCAAGGGGCATTGATATTGTCTTTTTATTCCACTGCGACCTCCACCACTCTTCCAAGGGGCATTAAAACTTTCTTGTTAATCTATTGTGACCTCCACGTCTCTTCCAAGGGGCATTGGTATTTGCTTTTTATTCAACAGCGACCTCCAAGACTTTTTCAAGGGGCAAAAAATCCGTCCTGTTAAGCTACTGTAACCTCCACGTCTCTTCCACTGGGCAGTGATATTGTCTTTAAATTCTACTGCGACCTCCACCACTCTTCCATGGGGCATTAAAACCATTTTGTTAAGCTACTGTGACCTCCACTTCTCTTCCACGGGGTATTGATATTGTTTTTTTATTCCACTGCGACCTCCACCACTCTTCCAAGGGGCATAAAAACCGTTTTGTTAATCTACTGTGATCTCAACGTCTCTTCCACGGGGCATTTATATTTTCTTTTTATTCCACTGTAACCTCCACCACTCTTCCAACGGGCATTAAACCGTCTTGTTAAGCTGCTGTGACCTCCACGTCTCTTCCACGGGGCATTAATATTGTCTTTTTATTCCACTATTACCTCCATCACTCTTCCAAGGGACATTAAAACCATCTTGTTCAGCTACTGTGACCTCAACGTCTCTTTCAAGGGGCATAAAAACCATCTCGTTAAACCACTCTGTACTCCACCGTTCGTCCAAGGGGTATTAAAACCTTCTTGTTAAGCTACTGTGACTTCCACATCTCTTCCACGGGGCATTGATATTGTCTTTTTATACCACTGCGACCTCCACCACTCTTCCATGGGGCATTAAAACCTTCTTGTTAAGCTACTGTGACCTCCATGTCTCTTCCACCGGGCATTGATATTGTCTTTTTATTCCACTGTAAACTCCACAACTTTTCTAAGGGGCATTAAAACCATCTTGATAATCTACTGTGACATCCACGTCTCTTCAAAGGGGCATTAAAACCATCTTGTTAAACCACTCTGAACTCCACAGCGCTTCCAATGGGCATTAAAACCGTCCTATAAATCTACTGTAACCTCCACGTCTCTTCCACGGGGCATTGATATTGTCTTTTTATTCCACTGCAACCTCCACCACTCTTCCAAGGGGCATAAAAACCATCTTGTTAATCTACAGTGATTTCCACGTCTCTTCCACGGGGCATTGATATTTTCTTTTTATTCCACTGTAACCTCCACAACTCTTCCAAGGGGCATTAAAACCCTCTTGTTAAACCACTCTGTTCACCACCACTCTTCCAAGTGGCATGAAAACCGTCTAGTTAAGCTACTGTGAACTCCACGTCTCTTCCACGGGGCATTCATATAGTCTTTTTAATCCACTGTGACCTCCACCACTATTCCAAGGGGCTTTGAAATTGTCTTTTTATTCCACTGCAACCTCCACAACTCTTCCAAGGGGAAATAAAAGTGTCTTGTTAATCTACGGTGATCTCCACGTCTCTTCCACGGGGCATTGATATTTTCTTTTTATTCCACTGTTACCTCCACCACTTTCCCAAGTGGCATTAAATCCATCTACGTAAGCTACTGTGACCTTCACGTCTTTTCCAAGGAGAAATAAAGCCATCTTGTTAAGCTACTGTGACCTCCACGTCTCTTCCAAGGGGCATTAAAACCATATTTTTAAACCACTCTGAACTCCACAGCTTTTCCAAGGGGCATTAAAACCGTCCTGTTAAGCTACAATGACCTCCACGTCTCTTCCACGGTCCATTGATATTGTCTTTTTATTCCACTGCGACCTCCACCACTCTTACAAGGGGAATTAAAATCATCTTGTTAAGCTACTGTAACCTCCAAGACTCTACCTCGGGGCATTGATAATGTCTTTTTATTCCACTGCGACCTCCACCACTCTTCCAAGGGGCATGAAACCTGTCTTGTTAAGCTACTGTGACCTCCACGTCTCTTCCACGGGGCATTGATAGTGTTTTTTTATTTCAGTGCGACCTCCACCACTCTTCCAAGGGACATTAAAACAGTCTTGTTAAGCTACAATGACCTCCACGTCTCTTCCAAGGGGCATTAAAACAGTGTTGTTAAACCAAACTGAACTCCATCACTCTTCCAAGGGGCATTAAAACCATATCTTTAAGCTCATGTGACCTCCATGTCACTTCCATTGGTCATTGATATTGTCTTTTTACTCCACTGCGACCTCCACCACTCTTCCAATTGGCAGTGATATTGTCTTTTTTTTCCACTGCTATCTCCACCCCTCTTTCAAGGGGCATTAAAACTGTATTGTTAAGCTACTGTGACTTCAACATCTCTTCCACGGGGCATTGATATTGTCTTTTTATTCCACTGTAACCTCCACCACTCTTCCAAGGGGCATTAAAACCGTCTTGTTAATCTACTGTGACCTCCACATCTCTTCCAAGGGGCATTAAAACAGACTTGTTAAACCACTCTGAAATCTACAGCTCTTGCAAGAGGCAATAAAACCGTCTTATAAAGCTACTGTGACGTACACATCTCTTCCACGGGGCATTGATATTTTCTTTTAATTCCACTGCGACCTCCACCACTCTTTCAAGAGGCATTAAAACCGTCTTGTTAAGCTACTGTGACCTACACATCTCTTCCACGGGGTATTGATATTGTGTTTTTCTTTCACTGCGACCTCCGCCACTCTTCAAACGGGCATTGAAATTGTCTTTTTATTAAAATGAGAACTCCACCACTCTACCAAGGGTCATTAAAACCATCTTGTTAAGACTACTGTGACCTCCACATCTGTTCCACGGGGCAATGATATTGTCTTTTTAATCCACTGCGACCTCCCCCACTCTTCCAAGGGGCATTGATATTGTCTTTTTATTCCACTCCGACCTCTACCACTCTTCCAAGGGGCATAAAAACCATCTTGTTAAGCTACTGTGACCTCCACGTCTCTTCCACCGGGCATTAATATTGTCTTTTTATTCCACTGTAAATTCCACCACTTTTCGAAGGGGCATTAAAACCGTCTTGTTAATCTACTGTGACCTCCACGTCTCTTCCAAGGGGCATTTAAACCATCTTGTTAAACCACTCTGAACTCCACAGCTCTTCCAAGGGGCATTAAAACCGTCTTATAAAGCTACTGTGACCTCCATGTCTCTTTCTCGGGGCCTTGATATTGCCTTTTTATTCCACTGCGACCTCCATCACTCTTCCTAGGGGCAATAAAACCGTCTTGTTAAGATCCTGTGACCTTAACATATCCTCCATTGGTCATTGATATTGTCTTTTTATTCCACTACGACCTCCACGTCTCTTCCAAGGGGGATTAAAACCATCTTGTTAAGCTACTGTGACCTCCACGTCTCTTCCAAGGGGTATTAAAACCGTTTTGTTATATCACTCTGAACTCGACAGCTCTTCCAAGGGACATTAAATCCATCTTCTTAACCTACTGTAACCTCCACCACTTTTCCAAGGGGCTTTAAAACAGTCCTGTTAAGCTACTTTGACCTCCACGTCTCTTCCATGGGGCATTAAAACCGTCTTGCTAAGACTTCTGTGATCTCCACGTCTCTTCCACAGGGCATTGATTTTGTCTTTTTAATACACTGCGACCTCCACCACTCTTCCAAGGGGCATTGATATTGTCTTTTTATTCCACTGTGACCTCCACATCTCTTCCAAGGGGAAATAAAACTGTCTTGTTAATATACTGTGATCTCCACGTCTCTTCCACGGGACATTGATATTTTCTTTTTATTCCACTGTAACCTCCACCACTCTTCCAAGGGGCATTAAAACCATTTTGTTAAGCTACTGTGACCTCTATGTCTTTAACAAGGGGCATTAAAACCGTTTTGTTAAACCACTCTGAACTCCAAAGCTCTTCCAAGGGGCATTAAAACCGTATTGTTAAGCTACTGTGACCTCCACATCTCTTCCACGGGGCATTGATATATTTTTTTATTCTACTGCGACCTTCACCACCCTACCAAGGGGCATTAAATCAGTCTTGTTAAGATACAGTGACCTCCACGTCTCTTCCATGGGGCATTGTTATTGTCTTTTTAATCCATTGTAACCTCCACCACTCTTCCAAGGGGCATTAAAACCATCTCGTTAAACCACTCTGTACTCCACCATTCGTCCAAGGGGCAATAAAACCTTCTTGTTAAGCTACTGTGACCTCCACATCTCTTCCACGGGGCATTGATATTGCCTTTTTATTCCCTGCGACCTCCATGACTTTTCCAAGGGACAAAAAAAACGTTTTGTTAAGCTACTGTGACCTCCACGTTTCTTCAAAGGGGCATTAAAAGGGGCATTAAAACCATCTTCGTTAAGCTACTGTGACCTCTACGTCTCTTCCACGGTGCATTGATATTTTCTTTCTATTCCACTGAGACCTCCACCACTCTTCCAAGGGGCATAACAACCATCTTGTTATTCTACAGTGATCTCCACGTCTCTTCCACTGTGCATTGATATTTTCTTTTTATTCCACTGTAGCCTCCACCACTCGTCCAAGGGGCATTAAAGCGTCTTGTTAAGCCACTGTGACCTCCACGTCTCTTCCACGGGGCATTGATATTGTCTTTTTATTCCACTGCGACCTCCACCACTCTTCCAATTGGCAATAAAACCTTCTTGTTAAGCTACTGTGACGTCCACATCTCTTGCACGGGGCATTCATATAGTCTTTTATTCCACTGTAACCTTCACCACTTTTCCAAAGGGCATTAAATCCGTCTTGTTAAGCTACTGTGACCTCCACGTCTCATCCAAGTGGCATTGAAACGGTCTTGTTAGACCACTCTGAACTCCACAGCTCTTCCAAAGGGCATTTAAACCGTCTTGTTAAGCTACTGTGACCTCCACATCTCTTCCACGGGGCATTGATATAGTGTTTTTATTCCACTGCGACCAAGACCACTCTTCCAAGGTGCATTAAAACCATCTTGCTTAACTACTATGACCTCCAGGTCTCTTCTTGGTCCATTTATATTGTCTTTTTATTCCACTGCGATCTCCACCACTCTTCCAAGGGGAATTAAAACCATCTTTTTAAGGTAATGTGACCCCAACGTCTCTTCCTCGGGACATTGATATTGTCTTTTTATTCCACTTCAACCTCCACCACTCTTACAAGGGGCGTTAAAACCGTCTTGTTAAGCTCCTGTGACCTCCACTTCTCTTCCATTCGTCATTGATATTGTCTTTTTATTCCACTGCGACCTCCACCACTCTTCCAAGGGGCATTAAAACCATCTTGTTAAGCTACTGTGACCTCCACGTCTCTTCCTCGGGGCATTGATATTGTCTTTTTATTCCACTGCGACCTCCACCACTCTTCCGAGGGGCATTAAAACTGTCTTGTTAAGCTTCTGTGACCTCCACGTCTCTTCCACGGGGCATTGATATTGCCTTTTTATTCCACTACGACCTCCACCACTCTTCCTAGTGTCATGAAGCTACTGTGACCTCCATGTCTCTTACAAGGGGCATTAAAACCATCTTGTTAAGCTACTGTGACCTCCACATCTCTTCCAAGGGACATTGATATTGTTTTTTTATTCTACTGCGACCTTCACCACCATTCCAAGGGTCATTAAAACAGTCTTGTTAAGCTACAGTGACCTCCACATCTCTTCCATGGGGCATTGATATTGTCTTTTTATTCCACTGCGACCTCCACCACTATTCCGAAGGGCCATAAAACTGTCTTGATAAGCTACTGTGACCATCACGTCTCTTGCACAGTGCATTGATATTGTCTTTTTATTACACTGCGACCTCCACCACTCTTCGAAGGGGCATTAAAACCATCTTGTTAAGCTACTGTGACCTCCACATCTCTTCCACAGGGCATTCATATAGTCCTTTTATTCCACTGTAACCTCCACCACTTTTCCAAGGGGTACTAAATCCGTCTTGTTAAGCTACTGTGACCTCCACGTCTCTTCCACGGTCCATTGAAATTGACTTTTTATTCCACTGCGACCTCCACCACTCTTCCAAGGGGAATTAAAACCATCTTGTTAAGCTTCTGTGACCTCCACGTCCCTTCCTTGGGGCATTGATACTGTCTTTTTATTCCACTGCCACCTCCACCACTCTTGCAAGTGCATTAAAACTGTCTTGTTAAGCTACTGTGACCTCCACGTTACTTCCATGGGGCATTAAAACAGTCTTGTTAAACCACTCTGAACTCCAGCACTTTTCTAATCATCAGTAAAACCGTCTTTTTAAGCTCCACTTCTCTACCAATGGTCATTGATATTGTCTTTTTATTCCACTGCAACCTCCACCACTCTTTCAAGGGGCATGATATTGTCTTTTTATTCCACTGCGACCTCCAGCACTCTTCCAAGGGGCATTAAAACTGTCTTGTTAAGCTATTGTGACCTCCAAGTCTCTTAGTCTCTTACATGGGGCATTGATTTTGTCTTTTTATTCCACTGTAACCTCCACCACTCTTCCAAGGGGCATTAAAACAATCTTGTTAAGCTACTGTGACCTCCACATCTCTTCCAAGGGGCATGTAGATTGTCTTTTAATTCCACTGCAACCTCCAACACCCTTCCAAGGGGCAATAAAACCATCTTGTTAAGCTACTGTGTCCTCCACGTCTCTTCCACGGGGCAGTGATATGGTATTTTTATTCCACTGCGACGTCCACCACTCTACCAAGGGGCATTGATATTGATTTTTATTTCACTGCGACCTCCACCACTCTTCCAAGGGGAATAAAAACCGTCTTGTAAATCTACTCTGATTTCCACATCTCTTCCACGGGGCAATGATATTTTCTATTTATTCCACAGTAACCTCCACCACTCTTCCAAGGGGCATTAAAACATCTTGTTAAGATACTGTGACCTCCACGTCTCTTCCACGGGGCATTGATATTGTCTTTTTATTCCACTGTAACCTCCACCACTCTTCCAAGGGGCATTAAAACCATCTTGTTAAGCTACTGTGACCTCCACATCTCTTCCATGGGGCATTGATATTGTCTTTTTATTCCACTGCGGCCTACACCACTCTTCCAAGGGCCAATAAAACTGTCTTGTTAAGCTACTGTGACCATCACGTCTTTTGCACTTTGCATTCTTATTATCTTATTATTACTCTGCGACCTCCACCATTCTTCGAAGGGGCATTAAAACCGTCTTGTTAAGCTACTGTGACCTCCACGTCTCTTACTCAGGGCATTCATATTGTCTTTTTATTCGACTGTAACCTCCACCACTTTTCGAAGGGGCATTGAATCCGTCTTGTTAAGCTACTGTGACCTCTACGTCTCATCCAAGGGGCATTAAAATCATCTTATTAAACCACTCTGAACTCCACAGCTCTTCCAAGGGGCATTAAAACCGTCTTGTTAAGCTACTGTGACCTCCACGTCTCTTCCACCGGGCATTGATATTGTCTTTTATTTCCACTGCAACCTCCACCACTATTCCAAGGGGCATTGATATTGTCTTTTTATTCCACTGCGACCTCCACCACTCTTCCAAGGGGCATTAAAACTGTCTTGATAAAACTACTGTGACCTCCATGTCACTTCCATGGGGCATTGATATTGTCTTTTTATTCCACTGCGACTTCCACTACTCTGCCACGGGGCATTAAAACCATCTTGTTAAGCTACTTTAACCTCCACGTCTCTTCTATGGGGCATTGATATTCTCTTTTTGTTCAACTGTTACCTCCACCACTCTTCCAATGGGCATTAAAACCATCTAGTTAAGCTACTGTGACCTCCACGTCTCTTCCAAGGTGCATTAAAACCGTCTTGTTAATCTACTGTGAATTCCACATTTCTTAAAAGGGGCATTAATACCGTCTTGTTAAACAACTCTGAACTCCACAGCTCTTCCAAGGTGCATTAAAACGTATTGTTAAGCTACACTAACCTTCACATCTCTTCCATAGAGCATGGATATTGTCTTTTTATTCCACTCTAACCTCCACCAATCTTCCAAGGGGCATTAAAACCGTCTTGTTAAGCTACTGTGACCTCCACGTCTCTTCCAAGGGGCATAAAAACCATCTTGTTAAACCACTCTGAACTCCACAGCTCTTCCAAGGGGCATAAAAACCATCTTGTTAAGCTACTGTGACCTCCACAACTCTTCCAAGGGGCATTAAAACTGTCTTGATAAAACTACTGTGACCTCCCCGTCTATTCCACGGGGCATTCATATTGTCTTTTTATTTCACACAGAACTCCACCACTCTACCAAGAGGCAATAAAACTGTCTTGTTAAGCTACTGTGACCTCCAAGTCTCTTCCACGGGGGCATTGATATTGTCTTTTTAATCCACTGTATCCTCCACCACTTTTCCAAGTGGCATTAAAATGTCTTGTTAAGCTACTGTGACCTTCACGTCTCTTCCACGGGGCATTGATATTGTCTTTTTATTCCACTGTATCCTCCACCACTTTTCCAAGTGGCATTAAAACGTCTTGTTAAGCTACTGTGACCTCCACATCTCTTCCACGGGGCATTGATATTGTCTTTATATTCCACTGCGACATCCACCACTTTTCCAAGGGGCATTGATATTGTCTTTTTATTCCACCACAACCTCCACCACCCTACCAAGGGGCATTAAAACCGTCTTGTTAAGCTTCTGTGAACTCCACGTCTCTTTCACGGTGCATTGATATTGTCTCTTAATTCCACTGTAATCTCCATCACTCTTCCAAGAGGCATTGAAATCATCTTGTTAAGCTACTGTGACCTCCACGTCTATTCAAAGGGGCATTAAAACCATCTTGTTTATCCACTCTGAACTCCACAGCTCTTCTTATAAAGCTACTGTGACCTCAACTTCTCTTCCACGGGGCATTGATATTGTCTTTTTATTCCAGTGCTACCTCCATTACTCTTCCAAGGGGCATTAAAACCATCTTGATAAGCTACTGTGAACTCCACTTCTCTTCCACGGGGTATTGATATTGTCTTTTTATTTCACTGCGACCTCCACAACTCATCCAAGGGGCATTGATATTGTCTTTTTAATCCAATGAGAACACCACCACTCTTCCAAGGGGCATTGATATTTTTTTTTTATTCCACTGTAACCTCCACCACTCTTCCAAGGGGCATTAAACCGTCTTGTTAAGCTACTCTGACCTCCACGTCTCTTCCACGGGGCATTAAAACCGTCTTGTTAAGCTACAGTGACCTCCTCGTCTTTTCCACGGGGCAATGATATTGTCTTTTTATTCCAATAAGACCTTCACCACTCTTCCAAGGGGCATTAAAACCGTCTTGTTAATCTACTGTGACCTCCATGTCTCTTCCAAGGGGCAGTGATATTTTCTTTTTATTCCACTGCGACCTCCAACACTCTTCCATGGGGAATTAAAACCGTCTTGTTAAGCTACACTGACCTCCATGACTCTTCCACGGGGCAGTGATATTGTCTATTTATTCCACTGCGACCTCCACCACTCTTCCAAGGGGCATTAAAAACGTCTTGTTAAGCTACACTTACCTCCACGTCTCTTCAACGGGGCATTGATATTGTCTTTTTATTTCACTGCGACCTCCAACACACTTCCAAGAGGCATTAAAACCATCTTGTTAAACCACTCTGAGCTCCTCAGCTCTTCCAAGGGGCTTTAAAACCGTCTTGTTAAGCTGCAGTGACCTCCACGTCTCTTCCACGTGGCATTGATATTGTCTTTTTATTCCACAGCGACATCCACCACTCTTCCAAGGGGCATTAAAACCATCTTGTTAAGCTTCTGTGACATCCATGTCTCTTCCACAGGGAATTGATATTGTCATTTTATTCCAATGCGAAACCAACCATTCTTGCAAGTGGCATTAAAACTGACTTGTCAAGCTACTGTGACCTACACGTCTCTTCCCCGGGGCATTGATATTGTCAATATATTCCACAGCGACATCCACCACTACTCCAAGGGGCATTAAAACTGTCTTGTTAAGCAACTGTGACCACCACGTCTCTTTCATGGGGCATTGATATTGTCTTTTTATTCCAATGCGACCCCAACCATTCTTCCAAGTGGCATTAAAACCGTCTTGTTAAGCTACTGTGACCTCCACGTATCTTCCACGGGGCATTGATATTGTCTATTTATTCCACAGCGACATCCACCACTCTTCGAAGAGGCATTAAAACCACCTTGTTAGACTACTGTGACCTCCACGTCTCTTCCTCGGGGCATTGTTATTGTTTTTTTATTTCACTGTAACCTCCACCACTCTTCCAAGGGGCATTAAAACTGTCTTGTTAAGCTACTGTTACCTCCACGTCTCTTCCACGGGGCATTGATATTGTCTTTTTATTCCATTGCGACCTCCACCACTCTCCCAAGGGGTATTGATATTGTCTTTTTATTCCTCTGCGACCTCCATTATTCTTCCAAGGGGCATTAAAACCGTCTTTTTAAGCTTCGATCTCCACGTCTCTTCCAAGGGCCATAGATATTGTCTTTTTATTCCACTGTAACCTCCACCACTCTTCCAAGGGGCATTAAACCGGATTGTTAAGCTACTGTGACCTCCACGTCTCTTCCAATGGGCATTAATATTGTCCTTATATTCCATTGCGACCTCCACCACTCTTCCAAGGGTCATTGATATTGTCTTTTTATTCCATTGCGACCTTCACCAATCTTCGAAGGGGCATTAAAACCATCTTGTTAAGCTACTGTGATCTCCACGTCTCTTCCACGGGGCATTGATATTGTATTTTTATTCCACTGTAGCCTCCATCACTCTTCCAATTGGCATTAATACCGTCTTGTTAAGCTACTGTAAACAATGGTGCAGCGGTCTCAGGGAGCGCCAAAGGAATACTGGACAATTTAAGAGATGGCAACCGACTTTTATTCTTCCTCCAATGCCACTGCCACAACGCGTTTCAACGGTCTAAGCCATCTTCATCAGGTGGAGATGGCTTAGACCGTTGAAACACGTTGTGGCAGTGGTATTGGAGGAAGAATAAAAGTTGGTTGCCATCTATTAAATTGTCCAGTATTCATTTGGCGCTCCCTGAGACCGCTGCACCATTGTTTACTTGTTAAATATCTCCATACGGAGCTAAAGCGGCAGGAGCAGCCGGGCATATTTGGATGTTTGAGGACCTGCGGTTATCCAGCCACCGGGTTAAACTACTGAGGACCTGCGGTGATGTGGTATCTGGTCCAGCAGGATCGTGTGACCACTTGAGGAGCACGGAGTTGCGAGGCAAACACCGACAGGGTGGTACTACAAATAGAGGTGACCCGGAGCCTCATTAATCACACGCTTAATCTTGGTTGTGTAGACGTACACAACCATTACAGGTGAGTGCAGTGGCACTTTTTAAATTATATAAATAGCCCTGTGAGTCTACACATGCGCCCTTTCTTTTCTTTTCACTTGTTAAGCTACTGTGACCTACATATCTCTTCCATGGGGCATTAAAACCATCTTGTTAAACTACTTTGAAATCCACAGCTCTTCCAACGGGCATTAAAGCGTATTGGAAAGCTATGGTGAACTCCCCGTCTCTTCCACGGGGCATTGGTATTGTATTTTTATTCAACAGACCTCCACCACTCTTCAAGTTGCATTAAAACTGTCTTGTTAAGCTACTGTGACCTCCACGTCTCTTACACGGACCATTGATATTGTCTTTTATTTCCACTCCGACCTCCACCACTCTTCGAGGGGCATTAAAACCGTCTCGTTAAACCACTCTGTACACCACAGCTATTCCAAGGGGCATTAAAACCGTCTTATAAAGCTTCTGTGACCTCCACGTCTCTTACTCGGGGCATTGATATTGTCTTTTTTTTCCACTGCAACCTCCACCACTATTCAAAGGGGCATTGATATTGTCTTTTTATTCTACAGCGACCTCCATCACTCTTCCAAGGGGCATTAAAACTGTCTTGATAAGACACTGTGACCTCCACGTCTCATCCACGGGGCATTCATATAGTCTTTTTATTCCACTGTAACATCCACCACTTTTCCAAGGGGCATTAAATACATCATGTAAGCTAATGTGACCTCCACGTCTCATCCAAAGGGCATTAAAACAGTCTTGTTAAGCTGCTGTGACCTCCACATCTCTTCCACAGGGCATTGATATTGTCTTTTTACTCCACTGCCACCTCCACCACTCTTCCAAGGGGCACTTAAACAGTCTTGTTAAGCTACTGTGACCTCCATATCTCTTACATGGGGCATTGGTATTGTTTTTTTATTCCACTGCCCCTACCACCACTCTTCCAAGGGGTAAAAAAACCGTCTTGTTAACCTACTGTGACCTCCACGTCTCTTCCACGGGGCATTGATATTGTCATTTTATTCCACTGCGACCTCCACCACACTTCCACGGGGCACTAAAACCGAAATGTGAAGATACTGTGACCTCCACGTCTCTTAAACGGGGCATTGATATTGTCTTGTTATTCCACTGCGACCTCCATCACTCTTCCAAGGGTCAATGATATTGTCTTTTTATTCCATTGCGACCTTCACCAATCTTCCAAGGGGCATTAAAACCACATTGTTAAGCTACTGTGATCTCCACGTCTCTTCCACGGGGCATTGATATTGTACTTTTATTCCACTGTAACCTCCACCACTCTTCCAATTGGCATTAATACCGTCTTGTTAAGCTACTGTGACCTACATGTCTCTTCCAAGGGGCATTAAAACCATCTTGTTAAACTACTTTGAAATCCACAGCTCTTCCAAGGGGCAATACAAGCGTCTTGGTAAGCTATGGTGACCTCCCCGTCTCTTCCACGGGGCATTGGTATTGTATTTTTATTTAACAGACCTCCACCACTCTTCAAGTTGCATTAAAACTGTCTTGTTAAGCTCCTGTGACCTACACGTCTCTTCCATGGAGCATTGATATTGTCTTTTATTTCCACTCCGACCTCCACCACTCTTCGAGGGGCATTAAAACCGTCTTGTTAAACCACTCTGTACACCACAGCTATTCCAAAGGGCATTAAAACCGTCTTATAAAGCTTCAGTGACCTCCACGTATCTTACTCGGGGCATTGATATTGTCTTTTTTTTCCACTGCAACCTCCACCACTATTCAAAGGAGCATTGATATTGTCTTTTTATTCTACTGCGACCTCCATCACTCTTCTAAGGGGCATTAAAACTGTCTTGATAAAACTACTGTGACCTCCGCGTCTCTTCCATGGGGCATTGATATTGTCTTTTTATTCCACTACGACCTCCACTACCCTTCCAAGGGGCATTGATATTGTCTTTTTACTCCACTGCAACCTCCACCACTATTCCAAGGGGCATTGATATTGTCTTTTTATTCCACTGCGACTTCCACTACTCTGCCAAGGGCATTAAAACCATCTTGTTAAGCTACTGTAACCTCCACGTCTCTTCCATTGGGCATTGATATTCTCTTTTTGTTCAACTGTTACCTCCACCACTCTTCTAAGAGTCATTAAAACCATATAGTTAAGCTACTGTGACCTCCACGTCTCTTCCAGGGGCATTAAAACCATCTTGTTAATCTACTGTGACTTCCACATCTCTTAAAAGGGGCATTAAAACCGTCTTGTTAAACAACTCTAAACTCCACAGCTTTTCCAAGGGGCGTTAAAACGTCTTGTTAAGCTACACTTACCTCCACATCTCTTCCTCGGAGCATGGATATTGTCTTTTTTTTCCACTGTAAGCTCCACCACTCTTCCAAGGGGCATTAAAACCATCTTGTTAAGCTACTGTGACCTCCACGTCTCTTCCAAGGGGCATAAAAACCATCTTGTTAAACCACTCTGAACTCCACAGCTCTTCCAAGGGGCATTAAAACCGTCTTGTTAAGCTACTGTGACCTCCATAACTCTTCCACGGGGCATTGATATTGTCTTTTTATTCCACTGCGTCCTCCACCCCTCTTCGAAGGGGAATTAAAACCATATCGATAAGACACTGTGACCTCCACGTCTCATCCACGGGGCATTCATATAGTCTTTTTATTCCATTGTAACATCCACCACTTTTCCAAGGGGCATTAAATACGTCATATAAGCTAATGTGACCTCCACGTCTCATCCAACGGGCATTAAAACAGTCTTGTTAAGCTGCTGTGACCTCCACATCTCTTCCACGGGGCATTGATATTGTTTTTTTATTCCACTGCCCCTACCACCACTATTCCAAGGGGCAAAAAAAACATCTTGTTAAGCTACTGTGACCTCCACGTCTCTTCCACGGGGCATTGATATTGTCATTTTATACCACTGCGACCTCCACCACACTTCCACGGGGCACTAAAACCGAAATGTGAAGATACTGTGACCTCCATGTCTCTTAAACGGGTCATTGATATTGTCTTGTTATTCCACTGCGACCTCCATCACTCTTCCAAGGGTCATTGATATTGTCTTTTTATTCCACTGCGACCTCCACCACTCTTCCAAGAGCATTAAAACTGTCTTGTTAAGCTACTGTGAACTCCACGTCTCTTCCACGGGGGCATTGATATTGTCTTTTTATTCCACTGTATCCTCCACCATTTTTCCAAGTGGCATTAAAACGTCTTGTTAAGCTACTGTGACCTCCACGTCTCTTCCACGGGGCTTTGATATTGTCTTTATATTCCACTGCGAACTCCACCACTCTTCCAAGGGGCATTGATATTGTCTTTTTATTCCAGCGCAACCTCCACCACTCTACCAAGGGGCATTAAAACCGTCTTGTTAAGCTACTGTGAACTCCACGTCTCTTTCACGGGGCATTGATATTGTCTCTTAATTCCACTGTAATCTCCATCACTCTTCCAAGAGGCATTGAAATCATCTTGTTAAGCTACTGTGACCTCCACGTCTATTCAAAGGGGCATTAAAACCATCTTGTTAAACCACTCTGCACTCCACAGCTCTTCCCAGGGGCATTAAAACCGTCTTATAAAGCTACTGTGACCTCCACGTCTCTACCAAGGGGCATAAAAACCGTCTTGTTAAACCACTCTGAACTCCACAGCTCTTCCAAGGGGCATTAAAGCCATCTTGTTAAGCTACTGTGACCTCCACAACTCTTCCACGGGGCATTAATATTGTCTTTTTATTCCACTGCGACCTCCACTACTCTTCCAAGGGGCATTAAAACCATCTTGATAAGCTACTGTGACCTCCACTTCTCTTCCACGGGGTATTAATATTGTCTTTTTATTTCACTGCGACATCCACAACTCATCCAAGGGGCATTGATATTGTCTTTTTAATCCACTGTGACCTCCACCACTCTTCCAAGGGGCATTAAAACCGTCTTGTTAAAACTACTGTGACCTCAACGTCTCTTCCATGGGGCATTGATATTTTCTTTTTTATTCCAATGTAACCTCCACCACTCTTCCAAGTAGCATTAAACCGTCTTATTAAGCTACTCTGACCTCCACGTCTCTTCCACGGGGCATTAAAACCGTCGTGTTAAGCTACAGTGACCTCCACGTCTTTTCCACGGGGCAATGATATTGTCTTTTTATTGCACTAAGATCTCCACCACTCTTCCAAGGGGCATTAAAACCGTCTTGTTAATCTACTGTGACCTCCACGTCTCTTCCACGGGGCAATGATATTTTCTTTTTATTCCACTGCGACCTCCAACACTCTTCCATGGGGAATTAAAACCGTCTTGTTAAGCTACTGTGACCTCCACGTCTCTTCCACGGGTCAGTGATATTGTCTATTTTTTCCTCTGCGTCCTCCGCCACTCTTCCAATGGGCATTAAAACCGTCTTGTTAAGCTACACTGACCTCCACGTCTCTTCAACGGGGCATTGATATTGTCTTTTTATTCAACTGCGACCTCCAACACACTTCCAAGGGGTATTAAAACCATCTTGTTAAACCACTCTGAACTCCTCAGCTCTTCCAATGGGCATTAAAACCGTCTTGTTAAGCTTCTGTGACCTCCACGTCTCTTCCACGTGGCATTGATATTGTCTTTTTATTCCACATCAACATCCACTACTCTTCCAAGGGGCATTAAAACCATCTTGTTAAGCTTTTGTGACATCCATGTCTCTTCCACGGGGCATTGATATAGTCTTTTTATTCCAATGCGACCCCAACCTTTCTTCCAAGTGGCATTAAAACCGCCTTGTTAAGCTACTGTGACCTCCACGTCTCTTCCCCGGGGCATTGATATTGTCAATATATTCCACAGCGACATCCACCACTCCTCCAAGGGGCATTAAAACCATCTTGTTAAGCAACTGTGACCTCCATGTCTCTTACATGGGGCATTGATATTGTCTTTTTATACCAATGCGACCCCAACCATTCTTCCAAGTGGCATTAAAACCGTCTTGTTAAGCTACTGTGACCTCCACTTATCTTCCATGGGGCATTGATATTGTCTATTTATTCCACAACGACAACCACCACTCTTCCAAGGGGCATTAAAACCGTCTTGTTAAGCAACTGTGACCTTTACGTCTCTTACACGGGGCATTGATATTGTCTTTTTATTCCACTACGACCTCCACCACTCTTCGAAGGGGAATTAAAACCAACTTGTTAAGCTACTGTGACCTCCACGTCTCTTCCACGGGGCATTAAAACCATCTTGTTAAACCACTCTGAACTCCACAGCTCTTCAAAGGGGAATTAAAACTGTCTTGTTAAGCTACTGTGACCTCCACGTCTCTTTCATGGGGCAATGATATTGTCTTTTTATTCCACATCGACCTTCACCACTCTTCCAAGTGGCATTAAAACCGTCTTGTTAAGCTACTGTTACCTCCACGTCTCTTCCACGGGTCATTGATATTGTCTTTTTATTCCATTGCGACCTCCACCACTCTCCCAAGGGGAATTGAAATTGTCTTTTTATTCCTCTGCGACCTCCACCACTCTTCCAAGGGGCATTAAAACCGTCTTTTTAAACTTCTATCTCCACGTCTCTTCCAAGAATCATTGATATTGTCTTTATTCCACTGTAACCTCCACCACTCCTCCAAGGGGCATTAAAACCCTCTTTTTAAGCTACTATCTCTATGTCTCTTCCACGTGGCATTGATATTGTCTTTTTATTCCACTGTAACCTCCACCACTCTTCCAAGGCGCATTGAAACCAGCTTGTTAAGCTACTGTGACCTCCACGTCTCTTCCACGGGGCACTGATATTGTCCTTTTTTTCCACAGCGACCTCCACCACTCTTCCAAGGGGCATTGATATTGTCTTTTTATTCCACAGAGACCTCCACCACTCTTCCAAGGGGCATTAAAACCATCTTGTTAAGCTACGGTGACCTCCAGTTGTCTTTCACGGGGCATTGATATTGTCTTTTTATTCCACTGCGACCTCCAGCACTCTTCCAATGGCCATTAAAACCATCTTGTTAGGCTACTGTGACCTCCACGTCTCTTCCACAGGGCATTGATATTGTCTTTTTATTCCACTGTGACCTCCACCACTCTTTCAAGGGACCAAGCAATGTGAACTGAGATTGTTATATTGTTATATATTGTTATTGTTATATTACTTCTTAGCTTGTGCAATAAAAACATGTATCTAGAGAGTAAGTTTCTTCAAAATGATCTGGTTCTTTAACACTGGCCCATGGCTGTTGTTTAATAGTCTGTTTCGACAGGCCGACCACGCTTCCCTAGCTCACAGAACAATCATTAATATGTTATTCTGTGAGCATATAATACCATTGTTGTTGGCCGCACATGTTCTATTTACTTAGGACAATGTGTTGCCAAGAATGATGTTTTTTTTTAAGTAAGCCGCAAAATCATTTCACCTTACAAATGAGCATTTTGGTTATTCACTGGGCGACTGGCAGCCTGTTGAGACAGGCTAATTATGCTAAAACAAGCGTTCTAGGAACCACCCTTGCAGATAATTAACCTGCTTAAACAAGCTGCCAATCACTGAACGAATGGCCAAAACAATCGGCCAGTGTTAATGTGCTCTAAGATTATGTTCACAGTATTTACCAAATGTATCCATCGCCTGTAATGGGTTTGATGTATTTTTAACGTTTCTGGTATTCTTTACCATTTGTCATTGTATTGGAAAGTAAAATACAGTTTTTGTGTGGTAAACTATTTGCTATCATCAGTGAGCTACGTATGCAATTCTATGGCATATAGTTGCATACATTGAGACCTTACGTGTTTCCATATAATTTGAAGAAAGCCTTAAGCTGCTCATACACTTTATGCTACATTCAGAGATCCATGTCTACATTTACAGTGGGTACGGAAACAGCTCAACAAGGGGGATGCCACACCCCTAATTTGCACAGAATGCAAACAAGACAAAAAACCAAGCAATGTGAACTGAGGTCTAAGATGGTACACATGCAAGAAATAGGAGCATGTTCACACTAGCAAAAAGATGCAAAACCTACAAAAGACAAAAATATATCTCATACCCTACCATCATTATATATAAATGTAAAGTAAAGTTGCAGATGAAATATAGGGTACTTAGTGAACTATTTTTGATAAAAAAAAAAAGTATAAAAGCCGTCCCACCAGTGACAAGGTGACCCTAAATTGGGACGGTCCTATACTGTCTATATTAAAAGCCTTACTGTATATCAAAGTTGAAGTAATGCATATAAAAGGGTAGACAAATAGTACCAGGTCCCAATATCAGACCACCTAAGCCCGTGGTAAGCTACATATATACTAACCAGCTCAACAAGGGGGATGCCACACCCCTAATTTGCACAGAATGCAAACAAGACAAAAAACCAAGCAATGTGAACTGATGTCTAAGATGGTACACATGCAAGAAATAGGAGCATGTTCACACTAGCAAAAAGATGCAAAACCAACAAAAAATATATCTCATACCCTACCATCATTATATATAAATGTAAAGCAAAGTTGCATATGAAATATAGGGTGTAACATACCTGGCGGCGTCCTTGCATAGTGGTCCATCTCCCACTGTGCAAGAGCGCGCACTTGATCTCCAATCCAGAATGTCTCTCTGGCTTCCCTCCATGCTGTCTGTTTGCTTCTGTGTGCTGCTGCTTAAGGGTGGCGCCCGATCACTTCCTGCTTCTTGTACCTGCTGTGGGCACACCCCTTGTGCGTCCTCAGCCTATTGCTGTCTGTCACCTGGTATTTAAACCAGCTGCTCCAATTAACCCATGCCTGAGCATTGTGTTTCATTCAGTGTGTGCTTTCACTCTGAAGGTGCCAGGTCCCGTTCTGTGTTCTCTTGTCTGCCTATCCTGGAGGCTGTATTTCCAGGCCTGTCTGAACACGCTCCTAGTCTGTTCCTCCCGCCTTCTAGGGGCCGATTACCTAGACCCGCTCCTGTATCTTGTCTGTCCTGTCTGAACACGCTCCTTGCCTGTTCGTCCCGCCTCTCTGGGGGCCGTATTCCCAGACACGCTCCTGTATTCCGCTGCAGTGTCGGTCTCCTCCGTACACTCAGTTCCAGTCTGAACTCTCTCCTATCTTTTACCTGTTTTTTCTCTATGTCCGTTCCTTTCCTTTTTCTGCAGAGTCTGAACTCGTACCTAACTCCTGCTTGTTGTCTCTGTACACCCGTTTGTGAGTTTGTGGTCCACTCGCTACTTCACTGCAAGTACCCTGTGGGTATCTGGCTCTGCCTTTCCCTTCCTGTCTGTTCCGTGTGAACAGAGCCCTGTCCCCCCTGCTCTGCCTTGCTCACTGCTCCGGCGGTTCTAGCCTGCTCTGCCTTGCTCACTGCTCCGGCAGCCTTGCTCCGCTCTGACCCTTTTGCTCGCTGCTCCGGCAGCCTTGCTCCGCTCTGACCCTTTTGCTCGCTGCTCCGGCAGCCTTGCTCCGCTCTGACCCTTTTGCTCACTGCTCCGGCAGTCTCGCTCTACTCTTGCTCACCGCTCCAGGCGGCCTAGTCCTGCTCTACTCTTGCTCACCGCTCCAGGCGGCCTCGTCCTGCTCTACTCTTGCTCACCGCTCCAGGCGGCCTCGTCCTGCTCTACTCTTGCTCACCGCTCCAGGCAGTCTCGTCCTGCTCTGCCCTTGCTCACCGCTCCAGGCGGTCTCGTCCTGCTCTGCTCTTGCTCACCGCTCCAGGCGGTCTCGTCCTGCTCTGCTCTTGCTCACCGCTCCAGGCGGTCTCGTCCTGCTCTGCTCTTGCTCACCGCTCCAGGCAGTCTCGTCCTGCTCTGCTCTTGCTCACCGCTCCAGGCGGTCTCGTCCTGCTCTGCTCTTGCTCACCGCTCCAGGCGGTCTCGTCCTGCTCTGCTCTTGCTCACCGCTCCAGGCGGTCTCGTCCTGCTCTGCTCTTGCTCACCGCTCCAGGCGGTCTCGTCCTGCTCTGCTCTTGCTCACCGCTCCAGGCGGTCTCGTCCTGCTCTGCTCTTGCTCACCGCTCCAGGCGGTCTCGTCCTGCTCTGCTCTTGCTCACTGCTCCAGGCGGTCTCGTCCTGCTCTGCTCTTGCTCACCGCTCCAGGCGGTCTCGTCCTGCTCTGCTCTTGCTCACCGCTCCAGGCGGTCTCGTCCTGCTCTGCTCTTGCTCACCGCTCCAGGTGGTCTCGTCCTGCTCTGCTCTTGCTCCAGGCGGTCTCGTCCTGCTCTGCTCTTGCTCACCGCTCCAGGCGGTCTCGTCCTGCCCTGCTCTTGCTCACCGCTCCGGGCGGTCTCATCCTGCCCTGCTCTCGCTCACCTCTCTGGGCGGCCTCACTCTGCTGTGTTTGTCCGCCACATCTGTGGTTCTGTTCCAAAGTCCCAGTGTGTACTGGGTCCTATCCCGCCTGTGTTCCTACCTGCTAGTGCCTTCCTGTCTGCACTCTAGCCGTGCTTGCCTGTACCCCCCTGCCTGCATACCCGCCTGCCTGCATACCAGTCGTGCCTGCCTATTCCCACCAGTCTGTGTGCCAGCCTAACCAGTCTGTTCCTGTATTCCCCTGTGTGGGTCAACAGCCATGTCCGGGGTCTGTCCTGGAGTAGCACCTGGTCCCTCTGCTCGGTTCCTCCTTGGTGCACTGGCGTTGTATGCCGTCGTGTGACCCTGGTCGGATCGGGTGAATACCTAGTTACGCCCCTCCAGGCATTCACTCTCCGGCACGGTCCAGTGGAATCACACGCACACGCCGCTCAGCCCGGGCGTGTGCATTACATAGGGTACTTAGTGAACTATTTTTGATCAAAAAAAGTATACAAGCCGTCCCACCAGCGACAAGGTGACCCTAAATTGGGATGGTCCTACACTGTCTATATTAAAAACCTTACTGTATATCAAAGTTGAAGTAATGCATATAAAAGGGTAGACAAATAGAACCAGGTCCCAATATCAGACCACCTAAGCCCGTGGTAAGCTACATATATACTAACCAGCTCAACAAGGGGGATGCCACACCCTTAATTTGCACAGAATACAAACAAGACAAAAAACCAAGCAATGTGGACTGAGGTCTAAGATGGTACACATGCAAGAAATAGGAGCATGTTCACACTAGCAAAAAGATGCAAAACCTACAAAAGACAAAAAATATATCTCATACCCTACCATCATTATATATAAATGTAAAGCAAAGTTGCATTTGAAATATAGGGTGCTTAGTGAACTATTGAGCTGGTTGAGCTGGTTAGTATATATGTAGCTTACCACGGGCTTAGGTGGGCTGATATTGGGACCTGGTTCTATTTGTCTACCCTTTTATATGCATACTTCAACTTTGATATACAGTAAGGTTTTTAATATAGATAGTGTAGGACCGTCCCAATTTAGGGTCACCTTGTCGCTGGTGGGACGGCTTGTATACTTTTTTTGATCAAAAATAGTTCACTAAGTGCCCTATATTTCATATGGAACTTTGCTTTACATTTATATATAATGATGGTAGGGTATGAGATATAATTTTTGTCTTTTGTAGGTTTTGCATCTTTTTGCTAGTGTGAACATGCTCCTATTTCTTGCATGTGTACCATCTTAGACCTCAGTTCACATTGCTTGGTTTTTTGTCTTGTTTGCATTCTGTGCAAATTAGGGGTGTGGCATCCCCCTTGTTGAGCTGGTTAGTATATATGTAGCTTACCACAGGCTTAGGTGGTCTGATATTGGGACCTGGTTCTATTTGTCTACCCTTTTATATGCATTACTTCAACTTTGATATACAGTAAGGTTTTTAATATAGACAGTGTAAGACCGTCCCAATTTAGGGTCACCTTGTCGCTGGTGGGACAGCTTGTATACTATTTTTGATCAAAAATAGTTCACTAAGTACCCTATATTTCATATGCAACTTTGTTTTACATTTATATATAATGATGGTAGGGTATGAGATATATTTTTTGTCTTTTGTAGGTTTGCACTCTTTCAAGGGGCATTGATATTGTCTTTTTATTCGAATGCGACCTCCACCACTCTCCCAAGGGGCATTAAAACGGTCTTGCTAAGCTACTGTGACCTCCACGTCTCTTCCAAGGGGCATTAATATTGTATTTTTATTACACTGCGACCTCCACCACTCTTCCAAGGGGTCATTGATATTGTCTTTTTATTCCACTGTGAACTCCACCACTCCATCAAGGGGCATTAAAACCATCTTGTTAAGCTACTGTGACCTCCACGTCTTTTCCACAGGGCATTGATATTGTCTTTTTATACCACAGCGACCTCCAGTACTCTTCCAAGGGGCATTAAAAACCGTCTTGTTAAGCTACTGTGACTACTACGTCTCTTCCACAGGGCATTGATATTGTATTTTTATTCCACTGCGACCTCCACCACTCTACCAAGGGACATTAAAATCGTCTTGTCAAGCTACTGTGACCTTCATGTCTCTTCCAAGGGGCATTAAAACCATCTTGTTAAACCACTCTGAACTCCACAGCTCTTCCAAGGGGCATTAAAACCGTCTTGTTAAGCCACTGTGACCTCCACATCTTTTCCACGGGGCATTGACATTGTCTTTTTATTCCACTGCGACCTCCACCACTCTTCCAAGGGGCATTAAAACCACCATGTTGTTAGAACTCTCCTGTTAGGTTTTTTTTAGTTTGCTGGTCACATGACCATTTTTGCCTATTTAATCCGGCTCCGCCCTCCTGGCCTTGCTGGACTTCATTGTATTTACTACTCTTGATCTAGCTTGGTGCTCTGTTACCGTTCTCTGTTAGTTTTGCTAGGTTTTCTGACCTCTATGCTTTTTGTTGTGTGTTTGTCTTTGACTGCTACTATTTCTGCTAGGAGGTGTCCAACTTATCCCAGTCCCTAGTTCTTGTAGGGATCCCTCCCTCACATCTATAGGTCTTCGTACAGACTAGCCGAGGACTTTAGCGGGTCTGATCGCAGGATCAGGTTCCCCGTTACATCGTAGGGATCTAGTTTAGTTATATTGTAGGGACAGATCTCCTGTCTTTCCTTAGTTCCTGTAGCAGATCATAACAGTAAGTCCAGCCTAAAAAAAAAAAAATAATTTTTTTTAAGGAAAGACCTCCAGTTTTCTATCATGGTCTCGGTTCAAGATTTGGCTCAACGCTTGCAGGGACTCTCTCTGGAGGTGGACAAGCTCCAACAACACGTGAGTAGCTGTTCTGGAGCACATTTTGTGGAACCAAAGGTACGTCTGCCTGATCTAATTTTTGGCGAACAACAAGATTTTTTTTCTTTTAAAAATGCTTGTTTATTGTATTTTCGTTTGAGACCCGGATCCTCTGGTGATGAATCACAGCGCATAGGGTTCATAATGTCACTTTTGCGCAAAGATCCTCAGGGATGGGCCTTCTCTCTCCAACCTAGTGATCTGTGCTTTAGATCAGTGGATAGTTTTTTTTCTGCTTTGGGTTTGTTGTACGATGATCCTGATCGTGTCTCATCTGCTGAGTCTGAATTGAGACATCTGAGGCAGGGATCAGGTAATGTGGAAAAATATTGTTCTCACTTCCGTCGGTGGTCTTCCCAGGTGGGGTGGAACGATTCAGCTTTGAAAAGCTTGTTTCTTGCAGGGCTTGGTGAAAGGGTTAATGATTTACTGATTGCTTATCCCACACCTGGAAACTTGCAGGAGGCAATGCAATTAGCTATACGGGTGGACAGGAGACTGCGTGCAAGGGTTAATGAGAGCAAATCCTCTGCTATGTCAGCTCCGAGTCCTGAGAGGGTCTGTGCTGACAAAGGAGAGCCGATGGAGATTGGGGCGATGGCAGCCCGCTCTCAGGAAAAAGACCGCAGGCTTTCTGAAGGTTTGTGCTTCTATTGCGGAAATTCTGGTCATTTTATTAAGAACTGTGTGCTTCGTATGAAGAAAGAAAAAAAAATGGTCAGTCATGCACGAATAGCCTGTTTAAATTCTAAGGGAGTATTCCTATCTGCTACTACTGCTGCTCAGGATGAATTAATTGAATTTCGGGTTTTTGTGGATTGCGGTTCTACTCTGAATGTGATTGCTGGGGGATTCTTAGAAAAACTTAAATTAAAACCTAAAACTTTGTCATCCCCTATTACTGTGGTTTCTGTTGATGGCTCTCCCTTGAAGAGTGTTACTCATAAGGTCTGTGAATTTCCCCTCACTATTAATGGTATTCATCAAGAGAATTTGGATTTGGTAGTATTAAATAATTTGCCTTCTCCAGTAATATTGGGGTTGCCCTGGTTAAAATTGCACAATCCTGTACTGGATTGGTCTACCAATGAAATTAAGTCCTGAAGCCCTAAGTGTTATGACAAGTGTTGTAACGGGCGCATTGCTGCTGTGGATAAAGGGGAATTACCTGTACCTATTCAGGATTTTTGGAGAGTTTTTTCTGAGGAGGAGTCACAAATTTTACCTCCCCATAGAGACTATGATTGTACCATTGAATTTGTCCCTGGAGCGACTCTTCCTAAAAGTTGTTTATTTAATCTTACTATTCCTGAGAGAAAGGCTTTGGAGGAATACATACAGACAAGCTTGGCCGCCGGTCACATTAGGCCTTCCAAGTCTCCTGTGGCTGTTGGATTTTTTTTTGTTAAAAAAAAAGATGGCGGGTTACGTCCTTGTCTGGACTTTCGTGAGATTAATAAAATTACTGTACGCAATCCTTACCCACTGCCATTGATTCCTGATTTATTTAACCAGTTAGTGGGGGCCAAGTGGTTCTCTAAAATTGATCTCCGGGGGGCATACAATTTGTTGCGCATGAAGGAGGGTGATGAATGGAAGACTGCTTTTAACACTTCTGTGGGTCATTTTGAGAATCTGGTTATGCCTTTTGGTCTTACCAATGCTCCAGCATTTTTTCAGAATCTTATTAATGACATCCTTAGACCTTTGATCAGCAAAAATGTGGTTGTGTATTTGGATGACATTCTGATTTATTCGCCTGATCTGGAGTCTCATTGGCAGAGCGTACGTGAGGTTTTACAGTTATTAATGGACAATTCGCTTTTTGCTAAGCTAGAGAAATGTGAGTTCGCTGTACAGAGAATTAGTTTTTTGGGTTACATTATCTCCAGTGAAGGTTTTGAGATGGATCCGGTTAAAGTTCAAGCTGTGCAGGAATGGCCTAGGCCTATTGGTTTGAAATCAATACAGAGGTTTTTGGGTTTCGCCAATTATTACAGAAAATTCATAAAAAAAATTCTATTATTGTCAAACCGCTGACCGATCTCACCAGGAAAGGTGCTAATGCGGTTCAGTGGACTTCTGAGGCCATTGAGGCTTTTGTGCTCCTTAAGGAGAGGTTCACCTCTGCTCCCATCCTTATTCAGCCTGATGTGACTAAGCCGTTTTTGGTTGAGGTTGATGCTTCCTCTGTGGGGGTCGGTGCGGTGTTGTCTCAGGAAAATAAGGATGAAATACATCCCTGTGCCTTTTTTTCAAAAAAATTTTCTGAGACTGAACTTAATTACGATATTGGTAATCAGGAATTGCTGGCTATTAAACTCGCATTTGAACACTGGCGTCACCTCTTGGAAGGTGCTGAATTTCCCATTCAAATTTTCACTGATCATAAAAATCTGATCTATCTTGATGCTGCCAAGTGCTTGAATGCCCGTCAGGCTAGGTGGGCACTTTTTTTCTCGCGGTTTAATTTTTCCATTACTTACATCCCGGGTACCAAGAATGTTAAAGCGGATGCTTTGTCTCGCAGCTTTTCTCCCATGGTCGGTGCTGAGGAGGAAGAGGAGAGCATTTTACAAGAAGGTGTTGTGATTGCTGCTTTGGACTCCGTTTTGGAGGATGAGATTCTTAAAGCTCAGGAGAATGCCCCATCTAACACTCCCCATGGGAGGTTGTTTGTGCCTAGGACCTTTAGGAGAGATTTGTTTGTTGAGTGTCATGAGTCTCGGTTGGCAGGTCATCCAGGAATTTCTGAGACCAAGAGACTTGTGGGTCGCAGTTTTTGGTGGCCTGGATGGCAGAAGGAAGTCATTAAGTGGGTGCGTCAATGTACTGTGTGTGCTAGATCCAAGTCTTCGCATGCTCCTGCTGCGGGGTTGCTTTGCCCTCTGGAGGTTCCTAGTGCACCTTGGACACATCTGGCTATGGACTTTATTACTGACCTTCCCCCCTCTGAAGGTTTCACGGTCATCTGGGTGGTCGTGGACCGTTTTAGCAAGATGTGTCACTTGGTTCCCTTCATCAAACTGCCTTGCGCTAAGACACTCGCTAAGGCCTTTGTCAAGGAAATTGTCAGACTACATGGTGTTCCTACTGACATTGTTTCTGATAGGGGACCTCAGTTCGTGGCTCGTTTTTGGCGTGCCTTTTGTGACTGGTTGGGAGTTCATTTGTCGTTTTCATCCGGATATCATCCTGAGTCTAATGGCCAGACAGAAAGGAAGAACCAGGATGTTGAGCAGTTCTTGCGTTGCTTTGTGGCAGACAATCAAGAGGGGTGGTCTGAGTTTCTGCCACTTGCTGAATTTGCTCTTAACAACCATACATCCTCTTCTGCTGGGTGTTCGCCTTTTTTTTGTTGTTCTGGGAGACATCCGTCTTTTGGGTCATTCTCCAAATTGGTATCGGCTGTGCCTGAGGAGGAGAGTTTTTCCGGTGATTTGGAGAGAGTTTGGACGGATGTACGTGGTAATCTTCAGGAGGCTAACAAAAAATCTAAGAGGTACTTTGATAGGAAACGGCAAGAGGTTTTGTTTGCTGTTGGTGACATGGTTTGGTTGTCCTCTAAGAATCTGCGATTGAGGATTCCTTCTAAAAAATTGGGTCCCAAGTTCGTAGGGCCCTTTAAGGTGCTTCAGATAGTTAACCAATCTGCTGTTAGGCTGGAGGTTCCTACCTCCTGGAAGATTAACCCGGTGTTTCATGTTTCTCTGTTGAAAAGAGCTGACGTGTCGGATGATGACGCCTCTGCCACTGTTCCTCCGGTGGTGGAGGACGGGGAATATGAAATTTCCCGCATCCTAAATTCTAGACGGTATAGAGGGAGTTTGCAGTATCTCGTCGCTTGGAAGGGTTTCGGACCTGAGGATAACTCATGGGTGAGGGCGGATGATGTTTCTGCTTCCAGACTTCTCAGAGCGTTTCACAGGAGGTTTCCTGATAAGCCTGGGCCTAGGGGATCCGGAGGATCCTCTTAGAAGAGGGGGTACTGTTAGAACTCTCCTGTTAGTTTTTTTTTAGTTTGCTAGGCACATGACCATTTTTGCCTATTTAATCCGGCTCCACCCTCCTGGCCTTGCTGGACTTCATTGTATTTACTACTTTTGAGCTAGCTTGGTGCTCTGTTACCGTTCTCTGTTAGTTTTGCTAGGTCTTCTGACCTCTATGCTTTTTGTTGTGTGTTTGTCTTTGACTGCTACTATTTCTGCTAGGAGGTGTCCAACTTATCCCAGTCCCTAGTTCTTGTAGGGATCCCTCCCTCACATCTATAGGTCTTCGTACAGACTAGCCGAGGACTTTAGCGGGTCTGATCGCAGGATCAGGTTCCCCGTTACATCGTAGGGATCTAGTTTAGTTATATTGTAGGGACAGATCTCCTGTCTTTCCTTAGTTCCTGTAGCAGATCATAACACATGTTAAGCTACTGTGATCTCCACGTCTCTTCTATGGGGCATTGATATTGTCTTTTTATTTCACTGCGCCCTCCACCACTCTTCGAAATGGGCATTAAAACCACCTTGTTAAGCTATTTTGACCTCCTCGTCTCTTCCACGGGGCATTGATATTGTCTTTTTATTCCACTGTAACCTCCACCACTTTTCCAAGGGGCATTAAAAACGTCTTGTTAAGGTACAGTGACCTCCACGTCTCTTCCACGGGGCATTGATATTGTCTTTTTATTCCACTGGGATCTACACCACTTTTCCAAGCGGCATTGATATTGTCTTTTTATTCCCCTTTGACCTCCACCACTCTACCAAGGGGCATTGATATTGTATCTTTATTCCACTGCGAGCTCCACCACTCTTCCAAGGGGAATTAAAACCGTTTTAATAAGTTACTGTGACCTCCACGTCTCTTTCAAGGGGCATTAAACCCGTCTTGTTAAAATACTCTGAACTCCACAACTCTTCCACGGGGCATTAAATTTGTCTAGTTAAGCTACTGTGACCTCCACGTCTATTCCACGGGGCATTGATATTGTCTTTTTATTCCACTGCGACCTCCACCACTCTAACAAGGGGCATTAAAACCATCTTGTTAAGCTACTGTGACCTCCACGTCTGTACTAAGGTGCATTAAAACCATCTTGTTAAACCACTCTGAGCTCCACAGCTCTTCCAAGGGGCATTAAAACCGCCTTGTTAAGCTACTATTACCTCCACGTCTCTTCCGCGGGGTATTGATATTGTCTTTTTATTCCACAGCGACCTCTAGTATTCTCCCAAAGGGCATTAAAACTGTCTTGTTAAGCTGCTGTGACCTCTACGTCGCTTCCACAGGGCATTGATATTGTCTTTTCATTCCACTGAGACTTCCACCACTCTTCCAAGGGGCATTAAAACCATATTGTTTAGCTATTGTGACCTCCACGTCTCTTCCAAGGGGCATTAATATTGTCCTAATATTCCATTGAGACCTCCACCACTCTTCCAAGGGGCATTGATATTGTCTTTTTATTCCACTGCGACTTCCACCACTCTTCCAACAGGCATTAAAACCATCTTTTTAAGCTACTGTGATCTCCACGTCTCTTCCACGGGGCATTGATATTGTATTTTTATTCCACTATAACCTCCACCACTCTTCCAAGTGGCATTAATACCGTCTTGTTAAGCTACTGTGACCTACATGTCTCTTCCAAGGGGCATTAAAACCATCTTGTTAAACTACTCTGAACTCCACAGCTTTTCCAAGGGGCATTAAAAGCGTCTTGGTAAGCTATGGCGACCTCCCCGTCTCTTCCACGGGGCATTGGTATTTTATTTTTATTTAACATACCTCCATCACTTTTCAAGTTGCATTTAAACTGTCTTGTTAAACTACTGTGACCTCCACTTCTCTTCCACGGGGCATTGATATTGTCTTTTTATTCCATAGCGATCTCCACCACTCTTCCAAGGGGCATTAAAACCATCTTGTTAAACTACTGTGACCTCCACGTCTCTTCCACGGGGCATTGATATTGTCTTTTTATACCACTGTGACCTCCCCCACTCTTCCAAGGGACATTAAAACCATCTTGTTAAGCTACTGTGACCTCCACGTCTGTACCACGGGGCATTGATATTGTCTTTTTATTCCACTGCAACTTCCAACACTCTTCCAAGTGGCATTCATATTGTCTTTTTATTCCACTGTGACCTCCACCACTCTTCCAAAGGGCATTAAAACCGTCTTGTTAAGGTCCTGTGAGCTCCACGTCTCTTCCATGGGACATTAAAACCATCTTGTTAGACCACTCTGAACTCCACAGCACTTCAAAGGGGCATTAAAGCCATCTTGTTAAGCTACTGTGACCTCCACGTCTCTTCCCCGGGGCAATGATATTGTCTTTTTATTCCACAGTGACCTCCACCACACTTCCAAGGGGCATTAAAACCATCTTGCTAAGCTACTGTGACCTCCAAGTCTCTTCCAAGGGGCATTGATATTGTCTTTTCATTCCACTGCGACCTCCACCACTCTTCCAATGGGCATTAAAACCACCTTGTTAAGCTATTTTGACCTCCTCATCTCTTCCTTGGGGCATTGATATTGTCTTTTTATTTCACTGTAACCTCCACCACTTTTCCAAGGGGCATTAAAAATGTCTTGTTAAGGTACTGTGACCTCCACGTCTCTTCCACGGGGCATTGATATTGTCTTTTTATTCCACTGGGATCTCCACCACTCTTCCAAGCGGCATTGATATTATCTTTTTATTCCCCTTTGACCTCCACCACTCTACCAAGGGGCATTGATATTGTCTCTTTATTCCACTGCTACCTCCACCACTCTTCCAAGGGGCATTAAAACCGTCTTGTTAAAATACTCTGAACTCCACAACTCTTCCAAGGGGCATAACATTTTTCTAGATAAGCTACTGTGACCTCCACGTTTATTCCACGGGGCATTGATATTGTCTTTTTATTCCACAGCGACCTCCATCACTCTTCCAAGGGGCAGTAAAACCGTTTTGTTAAGCTACTGTGACCTCCACGTCTCTTCCACGGGGCATTGATATTGTCTTTTTATTCCACTGCGACCTCCACCACTCTTCCCAGGGGCATTAAAACCACAATGTTAAGTTACTGTGATCTTCTTGTCTCTTCCACGGGGCATTAATATTCTCTTTATATTCCATTGCGACCTCCACCACTCTTCCAAGGGGCATTGATTTTGTCTTTTTATTCCACTGTAACCTCCACCACTCTCCCAAGGGGCATTAAAACCGTCTTGTTAAACCACTCTGAACTCCACCGCTCTTCCAAGGGGCATTAAAACCGTCTTGTTAAGCTACGGTGACCTCCACGTATCTTCCATGGTGCATTGATATTGTCTTTTTATTCCACAGCGACTTCCGCCACTCTTCAAGGGGCATTAAAACCGTCTTGTTACGCTACTGTGAACGCCACGTCTCTTCCACGGGGCATTGATATTGTCTTTTAATTCCACTGCGACCTCCACCACTCTTCCAAGGGGCATTGATATTGTCTTTTTATTCCACTGTGTCCTCCACCACTCTTCCTAGCGGCAGTGATATTGTCTTTTTATTACACTTTGACCTCCACCTCTTTTCCAACGGGCATTGATATTGTCTCTTCATTTCACTGTGAACTCCACCACTCTGTCAAGGGGCATTAAAACCGTCTTGTTAAGCTACTGTGACCACCACGTCTCTTCCACAGGGCATTGATATTGTCTTTTTATACCACAGCTACCTCCAGTACTCTACGAAGGGGCATTAAAAACCATCTTGTTAAGCTACTGTGACCACCACGTCTCTTCCACAGGGCATTGATATTGTCTTTTTATTCCACTGCGACCTCCACCACTCTACCAAGGGGCATTAAAATCGTCTTTTTAAGCTACTGTGACCTTCACGTCTCTTCTAAGGGGCATTAAAACCATCTTGTTAAACCACTGTGAACTCCACAGCTCTTCCAAGGGGCATTAAAACCGTCTTGTTAAGCCACTGTGACCTCCACGTCTTTTCCACGGGGCAATGATATTGTCTATTTATTCCACAAAGACATCCACCCCTCTTCCAAGGGGCATTAAAACCGTGTTTTTAAGCTACTGTGACATCCATGTCTCTTTCACGGGGCATTGATATTGTCTATTTATACCAATGCGACCTCAACCATTCTTGCAAGTGGCATTAAAACCATCTTTTTAAGCTACTGTAAACTCCACGTCTCTTCCCCGGGGCATTGACATTGTCAATTTATTCCACAGCGACATTCTCCACTCTTCCAAGGGGCATTAAACCGTCTTGTTAAGCAACTTTGACCTCCACGTCTCTTCCAAGGGGCATTGATATTGTCTTTTTATTCCACTGTGACCTCCACCACCCTTCAAAGGGGCATCAAAACCGTCTTGTTAAGTTACTGTGACCACCACGTCTCTTCCACGGGGCATTGTTATTGTATTTTTATTCCACTGTAACCTCCACCACTCTTCCAAGAGGCATTAAAACCAACTTGTTAAGCTATTGTGACCTCCACTTCTCTTCCACGGGACATTAAAACCATCTTGTTAAACCACTCTTAACTCCACACCTCTTCCAAAGGGCAGTAAAACTGTCTTGATAAGCTACTGTGACCTCCACGTCTCTTCCATGGGGCATTGATATTGTCTTTTTATTCCACATCGACCTCCACCACTCCTCCAAGGGCATTAAAACCATCTTGTTAAGCTACTATCTCCACGTCTTATCCACGGGGCATTGATATTGTCTTTTTATTCCACTGTAACCTCCACCATTCTTCCAAGGGGCATTAAAACCGGCTTTTTAAGCTACTGTGAACTCCACGTCTCTTCCACGGGGCATTGATATTGTCTTTTTTTTCCACAGCGACCTCAACCACTCTTCCAAGGGGCATTGATATTGTCTTTTTATTCCACAGAGACCTCCACCATTTTCCAATGGGCATTAAAACAATGTTGTTAAGCTACTGAGACCTCCAATTCTCTTCTACGGGGCATTGATATTGTCTTTTTATTCCACTGCGACCTCCACCTCTCTTCCACAGGGCATTGATATTGTCTTTTTATTCCACTGCGACCTCCACCACTCTTCCAAGGGGCATTAAAACCATTTTGACAAACTACTGTGACCTCCAAGTCTCTTCCACGGGGCATTGATATTGTCTTTTTATTCAACTGTATCCTCCATCACTCTTCCAAGGGGCATTAAAACCGTCTTGTTAAGCTACTGTGACCTCCACGTCTCTACCAAGGGGCATTAAAACCATCTTTTTAAACCAATCTTTACTCCACAGCTCTTCCAAAGGGCATTAAAACCGTCTTGTTAAGCTACTATGACCTCCACGTCTCTTCCACGGGTAATTGTTATTGTCTTTTTATTCCACAGCGACCTCCACCACTTTTCCAAGAGGCATGAAAACCGTCTCGTTAAGCTACTGTGACCTCCACGTCTCTTCCACGGGGCATTGATATTGTCTTTTTATTCCATTGCGACGTCCACCACTCTCCCAAAGGGAATTGATATTTACTGTTGAGCCACCCCCGTAGTGTTCGGGTTCGGTTCGGTTCGTCGAACACCGGGATGTTCGAGGAACTGTTCGTCGAATACCGTCGAACACCGTTAAAACTAATGGCAGGCAAACAAAAACACATAGAAACACATACAAAACACCTTCAAATGTGTCCAAAAGCTTACAAACTGCTCAGAAGAAACTCTCTTTAAAAAAGCCGGCCGGCAATTCAGCAGTGGCATACACTGGTACCAGACAATTTAAACAAGAAGGAATAGAGCATCACACATAGATTAGATAGATAGAAACATGTCAGTCACATATATAAGAAGTACAGTGACAGTGTTGGTTACTGTACTTGTCATTTAGTGTTAAAAGATTTATTAAAAAAAATATTAGTGTTTTCATGCACCGTCTCTTTAAAAAAGCCGGCCGGCAATTTAGCATCGGTACCCGACAATTTATAACAGAAAGAATAGAGCATCACACATAGATTAGATAGATAGAAACATGTCAGTCACATATATAAGAAGTACAGTGATAGTGTTGATTACTGTACTTGTCATTTAGTATTAAAATAAAGGACTTATTAAAAAAAAAATTGGCGTGGGGTTCCCCGTAATTTTAGTCTCTAGCGGAGGTTAAGCAGACGGCTGGGGCAGATGTTTGAAGCCTGGGAAGGGGGTAATACCCACGGAGCTTCCCAGGCTACTAATATCAGCCCCCAGCTGAATACCTAGCCTTTACTAGCTATTAAAATGGGGGACCCCAAAAAAAATTATGTGGGGTCCCCCCTATTTTAATAGCTAGCAAAGACTAGGCAGACTGCTGGGGATGATATTAATAGCCCAGGAAGGGTGCCATGAATATTGGCCCCCTCCCAGTCTAGAAACACCAGCCGTCAGCCGCCCCAGAAATGGCGCATCCATAGAATGCGCCAATTCTGGCACTTAGCCTCGCTCTTCCCACTGCCCTGTAGCGGTGGCAGTGGGGTAATAGGGTTGGGGTTGATGTCAGCTTATAATGCCAGCTGACATCAAGCCCAGGTTAGTAATGGAGAGGCGTCTATAAGACACCCCCATTACTAACCCCATAGTCAAAGTTACAAAAAAACACAAACACCCAGAATAAAGTCCTTTAATCGAAATAAACACACAATTCTTTATTGTTCTAAATTAAACCATACTTACCATCACGCCCATTCCAGCTGAAGCCAAACATCTCCTGCAATAAAAGTAAAATAATAAAGCAACATCATCCTTACCTTTCCATGGTTCCCACGACAGCTTCAGCTCTGCTACATTCACATGACAGGCTGGACCGCAGCAGAATGCTGCCATCCAGCTTGCCATGCGGCATACACTGAGAAGTGCAGGCATGCTTGCGCTCTGCAGTGTCTGGCTGTGACGGCATCCAGATGAGCCGGGTATTACCCCCTTCCCAGGCTTCAAACATCTGCCCCAGCCGTCTGCTTAACCTCCGCTAGAGACTAAAATTACGCGGAACCCCACGCCAATTTTTTTTTTAATAAATCTTAATAAATCCTTTATTTTAACACTAAATGACAAGTACAGTAATCAACACTATCACTGTACTTCTTATATATGTGACTGACATGTTTCTATCTATCTAATCTATGTGTAATGCTCTATTCTTTCTGTTATAAATTGTCGGGTACCAATGCTGAATTGCCGGCCGGCTTTTTTAAAGAGACGGTGCATGAAAACACTAATATTTTTTTTAATAAATCCTTTACACTAAATGACAAGTACAGTAACCAACACTGTCACTGTACTTCTTATATATTTGACTGATATGTTTCTATCTATCTAATCTATGTGTGAAGCTCTATTCTTTCGGTTCTAAATTGTCTGGTACCGGTGTATGCCGCTGCTGAATTGCCGGCTTTTCGTGTTTCACTGTGATCACTGTTCCCATCGATTTGGGCAACCACTGTAATGCCACAACCACCATGGCTGTGGCATTACAGTGAGTGGCAGACAATCCCTGCATGATTGGTGCTCTAAATAGCGCCATACATTCAGGACACGGTTTCGGTGCACAAACAGTTATCGAACATAACCTCGAACAGCCGAATTTTTTGCAAATCGTTCGCGTTCGTCGAACGACTCGAACACCGCCCAAAACAGCTCGAATTTGAGATTGGCGAACATTTCTAGTCGAACACCGGTCATCTCTATTGATATTGTCTTTTTATTCCTCTGAGACCTCCACCACTTTTCCAAGGGGCATTAAAACCGTCTTGTTAAGCTACTGTCTCCACATCTCTTCCACGGGGCATTGATATTTTCTTTTTAATCCACTGCAACCTCCACCACTCTTCCAAGGGGCATTATAACCGCCTTGTTAAGCTACTATCTCCACGTCTCTTCCACGGGGCAATGACATTGTCTTTTTATTCTACTGTAACATCCACCACTCTTCCAAGGGGCATTAAAACCGGCTTGTTAAGCTACTGTGACTTTCACGTCTCTTCCACGGGGCATTGATATTGTCTTTTTTTTCCACAGCGACCTTCACCACTCTTCCAAGGGGCATTGATATTCTCTTTTTATTCCACAGAGACCTCCACCACTCTTCCAATGGGCACTAAAACCATCTTGTTAGGCAACTGTGACCTCCACGTCTCTTCCACGGGGCATTGATATTGTCTTCTTATTTGTCTGCGACCTCCACCACTCTTCCAAGGGGCATTAAAACGGTCTTGTTAATCTACTGTGAACTCCAAGTCTCTTCCAAGGGGCATTATTATTGTATTTTTATTCCACTGTGACTTACAACACTCTTCCATAGGGCATTGATATTGTATTTTTATTCCACTGCGACCGCCACCATTCTTCCAAGGGGTCATTGATATTGCCTTTTTATTGCACTGCGACCTCCACCACTCTTACAAGGGGCATTAAAACCATCGTGTTAAGCTACTGTGACCTCCAAGTCACTTCCAAGGGGCATTAAAGCCGTCTTCTTAAGCTACTGTGACCTCCACTTATTTTCCACAGGGCATTGATATTGTCTTTTTATTGCACTGCAACCTCAACCACTCTTCCAAGGGGCATTAAAACCATCTTGTTAGGCTACTGTGATCTCCACTTCTCTTCCACGGGGCATTAATATTGTCTTTTTATTCCACTGTGACCTCCATCACTCTTTCAAGGGGCATTGATAGTGTCTTTTTATTCAACTGCGACCTCCACAAACTCTTCCAAGGGGCATTAAAACGGTGTTATTAAGCTACTGAGACCTCCAATTCTCTTCTACAGGACATCGATATTGTCTTTTTATTCCACTGCGACCTCCACCACTCTTCCATAGGGCATTGATATTATCTTTTTATGCGACTGCGACCTTCACCACTCTTCCAAGGGGCATTGAAACCATTTTCTTAAGCTACTGGGACCTCCGCTTCTCTTCCACGGGGCATTGATATTGTCTTTTTATTCCACTGCGACCTTCACCACCCTTCCAAGGGGCATTAAAAACATCTTGTTAAGCTACTGTGACCTCCACGTCTCTTCCGCTGGGCATTAATATTGTCTTTATATTTTTTTGCGACCTCCATCACTCTTCCAAGGGGCATTGATATTGGCTTTTTATTCCACTGCGACATCCACCACTCTTCCAAGGGGCATTAAAACCATCTTGTTAAGCTACTGTGATCTCCACCTCTTCCAAGGGGCATTGATATGGTATTTTTATTCCACTGTAACCTCCACCACTATTCCAAGGGGCACTAAAACCATCTTGTTAAGCTACTGTGACCTACACGTCTCTTCCAAGGGGCATTAAAATTATGTTGATAAACCACTCTGAACTCCACAGCGCTTCCAAGGGGCATTAAAACTGTCTTGTTAAACTACGGTGACCTCCATGTCTCTTCCAAGGGGCATTGATATTGTCTTTTTATTCCACTGCGACCTCCACCACTCTTCCAAGGGGCATTAATATTGTCTTTTAATTCCACTGCAACCTCCACCACTTTTCCATGGGTCATTGATATAGTCTTTTTATTCCACTGCGACCTCCACCACTCTCCCAAGGGGCATTAGAACCGTGTTGTTAAGCTTCTGTGATCTCCACGTCTTTTCTTATGAGCATTAAACCTGTCATGCTAAATCACTCTGAACTACACAGCTCTTCCAAGGGGCATTAAATTCGTCTTGTATAGCTCCTGTGACCTCCACGTCTCTTCCACAGGGCATTGATATTGTCTTTTTATTCCACTGCGACCTCCACTACTCTTCCAAGGGACAATAAAACCGTCTTGTTAAGCTACTGTAACCTTCATATCTCTTCAACAGGGCATTCATATTGTCTTTTTTTTCCACTGCGACCTCCACCACTCTTCCAAAGGGCATTAAAACCATCTTGTTAAGCTTCTGTGACCTCCACGTCTTTACCAAGGGGCAAAAAAACCATCTTGTTAAACCACGCTGAACTCCACAGCTTTTCCAAGGGGCATTAAAACCGTCTTGTTAAGCTACTGTGACCTCCACATCTCTTCCACGGGGCATTGTTATTGTCTTTTTATTCCACAGCGACCTCCACCACTCTTCCAAGGAGTATTTAAACCATCTTGCTAGGCTACTGTCACCTCCATGTCTCTTCCACGAGGCATTGATATTGTATTTTAAATACACTGCTACCTCCACCACTCTTCCAAGGGGCATCGATATTCTTTTTTTATTCCACTGCGACCTCCACCACTCTTCCAAGGGGCATTGATAAAGTCTTTTTATTCCACTGCGACCTCCACCACTCTTCCAAGGGACATTAAAACCGTGTTGTTAAGCTACTGTGACCTTCACGTCTCTTCCACGGGGCTTTGAAACCATCTTGTTAAACCACTCTGAATTCCACAGCTCTTCCAAGGGGCCTTAAAACTGTCTTGTTAAGCTACTGTGACCTCCGTGTCTCTTACACGGGGCAATGATATTGTCTTTTTATTCCACAGCAGCTTCCACCACTCTTCCAAGGGGCATTAAAACTGTCTTGTTAAGCTACTGAGACCTCCACATCTCTTCCACGGGGCATTGATATTGTCTTTTTAATTCCATTGCGACCTCTATCACTCTAACAAGGGGCATTAATATTGTCTTTTTATTCCACTGCGACCTCTACCACACTTCCAAGGGGCATTAAAACCGTCTTGTTAAGCTACTGTGATCTGCACGTCTCTACCACTGGGCATTGATTTTGTCTTTTTATTCCACAGCGACCTCCACCACTCTTCCAAGGGTCATTGGTATTGTCTTTTTATTCCACAGCGACCTCCACCACTCTTCCAAGGGGCATTGCACCGTCTCGTTAAGGTACTGTGACCTCCAGGTCTCTACCACTGGTCATTGATTTTGTCTTTTTATTCCACTGCGACCTCCACCACTCTTCCAAGGGGCATTAAAACGATCTTGTTAAGCTTCTGTGACCTGCACGTCTCTGCCACGGGGCATTGATATTGTCTTTTTATTCAACTGCGACCTCCACCACTCTTCCATGGGGCATTGATATTGTCTTTTTATTCAACTCCGACCTCCACTACTTTTCCAAGGGGCATTGATATTGTCTTTTTATTCCACTGCGACCTCCACCACTGTACCAAGGGGCATTAAAACGATCTTGTTAAGCAACTGTGACCTTCACGTCTCTTCCACGGGGCATTGATATTGCCTTTTTATTCCACTGCGACCTCCACCACTCTTCCATGGGGCATTAAAACCATCTTATGAAGCTACTGTGACCTCCACATCTCTTCCACGGGGCATTGATATTGCCTTTTTTTTCCACAGCTACCTCAGCCACTCTTTAAACGGGCATTGATATTGTCTTTTTATTCCACAGAGACCTCCACCAGTTTTCCAATGGGCAGTAAAACCATCTTGTTAAGCTACTGTGACCTCCAGGTCTCTTCCACGTGGCATTGATATTGTCTTTATATTCCACTGTGACCTCCACCACTCTTCCAATGGACATTAAAACCATCTTGTTAGGCTACTGTGACCTCCACGTCTCTTCCACGGGGCATTGATATTGTCTTTTTATTACACTGCGACCTCCACCACTCTTCCAAGGGGCATTAAAACAGTGTCGTTAAGCTACTGAGACGTCCAATTCTCTTCCACAGGGCATTGATATTCTCTTTTTATTCAAATGCGACCTCCACCACTCTTCCAAGGGGGCATTGATATTGTCTTTTTATTCCACTGCGACCTCCACCACTCTTCCAAAGGGCATTAAAACCATTTTCTGAAGCTACTCTGACCTCCAAGTCTCTTCCACGGGGCTTTGATATTGTCTTTTTAATCAATTGTAACCTCCAGCACTATTAGAAGTGGCATTAAAACCGTCTTGTTAAGCTACTGTGACCTCCACGTCTCTTCCAAGGAGCATTAAAACCATCTAGTTAAACCAATTTGTACTCCACAGCTCTTCCAAGGGGCATTAAAACTGTCTTGTTAAGCTACTGTGACCTCCGCTTCTCTTCCACGGGGCCTTGATATTGCCTTTTTATTCCACTGCGACCTTCACCATCCTTCCAAGGGGCATTAAAAACATCTTGTTAAGCTACTGTGACCTCCACGTCTCTTCCACTGGGCATTAATATTGTCTTTATATTTTATTGCGATCTCCACCACTTTTCCAAAGGGCATTGATATTGTCTTTTTATTCCACTGCGACCTCCACCACTCTTCCAAGGGGCATTAAAACCATCTTGTTAAGCTACTATGATCTCCACGTCTTTTACATGGGGCACTGATATTGTATTTTTATTCCACTGTAAACTCTACCACTCTTCCAAGGAGCACTAATACAGTCTTCTTAAACCACTCTGAACTCCACAGCTCTTCCAAGGAACATTAAATCTGTCTTGTTAAGCTACGGTGACCTCCACTTCTCTTCCACGGGGCATTGATATTGTCTTTTTATTCCACTGCGACCTCCACCACTTTTCCATGGGGCATTGATATTGTTTTTTTATTCCACTGCGACCTCCACCACTCCCCCAAGGGGCATTAAAACCATCTTGTTAAGTTACTGTGACCTCCACGTCTCTTCTTAGGGTCATTAAACCTGTCTTGTTAAATCACTCTGAACTCCACACCTCTTCCAAGGGGCATTAAATTCGTCTTGTATAGCTACTGTGACCTCCATGTCTCTTCCACAGGGCATTGATATTGTCTTTTTATTCCACTGCGACCTCCACCACTCTTCCAAGTGGCATTAAAACCATCTTGTTAAGCTTCTGTGACCTCCATATCTTTACCAAGAGGCATTAAAACCATCTTTTTAAACCACGCTGAACTCCATAGATCTTCCAAGGGGCATGAAAACCGTCTTGTTAAGCTACAGTGACCTCCACATCTCTTCCACGTGGCATTGATATTGACTTTTTATTCCACAGCGACCTCCACCACTCTTCCAAGGGGCATTAAAAATGTCTTGTTAAGCTACTGTGACCTCCACGTCTCTTCCACGGGGCATTGATATTGTCTTTTTATTCCACTCTAACCTCCACCACTCTTCCAAGGGGCATTAAAACCGTCTTATTAAGTTACTGTGACCTCCACGTCTCTTCTTAGGGGCATTAAACCTGTCTTGTTAAATCACTCTGAACTCCACAGCTCTTCCAAGGGGCATTAAATTCGTCTTGTTAAGCTACTGTAACCTCCATGTCTCTTCAACAGGGCATTCATATTGTCTTTTTTTTCCACTGCGACCTCCACCACTCTTCCAAAGGGCATTAAAACCATCTTGTTAAGCTTCTGTGACCTCCACGTCTTTACCAAGGGGCAAAAAAACCATCTTGTTAAACCACGCTGAACTCCACAGCTTTTCGAAGGGGCATTAAAACCGTCTTGTTAAGCTACTGTGACCTCCACGTCTCTTCCACGGGGCATTGTTATTGTCTTTTTATTCCACAGCGACCTCCACCACTCTTCCAAGGAGTATTAAAACCGTCTTGTTAGGCTACTGTCACCTCCATGTCTCTTCGACGAGGCATTGATATTGTATTTTTAATACACTGCTACCTCCACCACTCTAACAAGGGGCATCGATATTCTTTTTTAATTCCACTGCGACCTCCACCACTCTTCCAAGGGGCATTGATAAAGTCTTTTTATTCCACTGCGACCTTCACCACTCTTCCAAGGGGCATTAAAACCGTCTTGTTAAGCTACTGTGACCTTCACGTCTCTTCCACGGGGCATTGAAACCATCTTGTTAAACCACTCTGAACTCCACAGCTCTTCCAAGGGGCCTTAAAACTGTCTTGTTAAGCTACTGTGACCTCCATGTCTCTTCCACGAGGCAATGATATTGTCTTTTTATTCCACAGCAGCTTCCACCACTCTTCCAAGGGGCATTAAAACTGCCCTGTTAAGCTACTGAGACCTCCACGTCTCTTCCACGGGGCATTGATATTGTCTTTTTAATTCCATTGCGACCTCCACCACTCTACCAAGGGGCATTAATATTGTTTTTTTATTCCACTGCGACCTCTACCACACTTCCAAGGGGCATTAAAACCGTCTTGTTAAGCTACTGTGATCTGCACGTCTCTACCACTGGGCATTGATTTTGTCTTTTTATTCCACAGCGACCTCCACCACTCTTCCAAGGGTCATTGATATTGTCTTTTTATTCCACAGCGACCTCCACCACTCTTCCAAGGGGCATTGCACCGTCTCGTTAAGGTACTGTGACCTCCAGGTCTCTACCACTGGTCATTGATTTTGTCTTTTTATTCCACTGCGACCTCCACCACTCTTCCAAGGGGCATTAAAACGATCTTGTTAAGCTTCTGTGACCTGCACGTCTCTGCCATGGGGCATTGATATTGTCTTTTTATTAAACTGCGACCTCCACCACTCTTCCATGGGGCATTGATATTGTCTTTTTATTCAACTCCGACCTCCACTACTTTTCCAAGGGGCATTGATATTGTCTTTTTATTCCACTGCGACCTCCACCACTGTACCAAGGGGCATTAAAACGATCTTGTTAAGCAACTGTGATCTTCACGTCTCTTCCACGGGGCATTGATATTGCCTTTTTATTCCACTGCGACCTCCACCACTCTTCCATGGGGCATTAAAACCATCTTGTGAAGCTACTGTGACCTCCACATCTCTTCCACGGGGCATTGATATTGCCTTTTTTTTCCACAGCTACCTCAACCACTCTTTAAACGGGCATTGATATTGTCTTTTTATTCCACAGAGACCTCCACCAGTTTTCCAATGGGCAGTAAAACCATCTTGTTAAGCTACTGTGACCTCCAGGTCTCTTCCACGTGGCATTGATATTGTCTTTATATTCCACTGTGACCTCCACCACTCTTCCAATGGACATTAAAACCATCTTGTTAGGCTACTGTGACCTCCACGTCTCTTCCACGGGGCATTGATATTGTCTTTTTATTGCACTGCGACCTCCACCACTCTTCCAAGGGTCATTAAAACAGTGTCGTTAAGCTACTGAGACGTCCAATTCTCTTCCACAGGGCATTGATATTCTCTTTTTTTTCAACTGCGACCTCCACCACTCTTCCAAGGGGGCATTGATATTGTCTTTTTATTCCAATGCGGCCTCCACCACTCTTCCAAAGGGCATTAAAACCATTTTCTGAAGCTACTCTGACCTCCAAGTCTCTTCCACGGGGCTTTGATATTGTCTTTTTAATCAATTGTAACCTCCAGCACTATTCCAAGTGGCATTAAAACCGTCTTGTTAAGCTACTGTGACCTCCACGTCTCTTCCAAGGAGCATTAAAACCATCTAGTTAAACCAATTTGTACTCCACAGCTCTTCCAAGGGGCATTAAAACCGTCTTGTTAAGCTACTGTGACCTCCGCTTCTCTTCAACGGGGCCTTGATATTGCCTTTTTATTTCACTGCGACCTTCACCATCCTTCCAAGGGGCATTAAAAACATCTTGTTAAGCTACTGTGACCTCCACGTCCCTTCCACTGGGCATTAATATTGTCTTTATATTTTATTGCGATCTCCACCACTTTTCCAAAGGGCATTGATATTGTCTTTTTATTCCACTGCGACCTCCACCACTCTTCCAAGGGGCATTAAAACCATCTTGTTAAGCTACTATGATCTCCACATCTTTTCCATGGGGCACTGATATTGTATTTTTATTCCACTGTAAACTCTACCACTCTTCCAAGGAGCACTAATACTGTCTTCTTAAACCACTCTGAACTCCACAGCTCTTCCAAGGAACATTAAATCTGTCTTGTTAAGCTACGGTGACCTCCACTTCTCTTCCACGGGGCATTGATATTGTCTTTTTATTCCACTGCGACCTCCACCACTTTTCCATGGGGCACTGATATTGTTTTTTTATTCCACTGCGACCTCCACCACTCCCCCAAGGGGCATTAAAACCATCTTGTTAAGTTACTGTGACCTCCACGTCTCTTCTTAGGATCATTAAACCTGTCTTGTTAAATCACTCTGAACTCCACACCTCTTCCAAGGGGCATTAAATTCGTCTTGTATAGCTACTGTGACCTCCATGTCTCTTCCACAGGGCATTGATATTGTCTTTTTATTCCACTGCGACCTCCACCACTCTTCCAAGTGGCATTAAAACCATCTTGTTAAGCTTCTGTGACCTCCTTATCTTTACCAAGAGGCATTAAAACCATCTTTTTAAACCACGCTGAACTCCATAGATCTTCCAAGGGGCATTAAAACCGTCTTGTTAAGCTACAGTGACCTCCACATCTCTTCCACGTGGCATTGATATTGACTTTTTATTCCACAGCGACCTCCACCACTCTTCCAAGGGGCATTAAAAATGTCTTGATAAGCTACTGTGACCTCCACGTCTCTTCCACGGGGCATTGATATTGTCTTTTTATTCCACTCTAACCACCACCACTCTTCCAAGGGGCATTAAAACCGTCTTATTAAGTTACTGTGACCTCCACGTCTCTTCTTAGGGGCATTAAACCTGTCTTGTTAAATCACTCTGAACTCCACAGCTCTTCCAAGGGGCATTAAATTCGTCTTGTATAGCTACTGTCAAATCCACGTCTCTTCCACAGGGCATTGATATTGTCTTTTTATTCCACTGCGACCTCCACCACTCTTCCAAGGGGCATTAAAACCATCTTGTTAAGCTTCTGTGACCTCCATATCTTTAAAAAGAGGCATTAAAACCATCTTGTTAAACCACGCTGAACTCCACAGCTCTTCCAAGGGGCATTAAAACCGTCTTGTTAAGCTACAGTGAACTCCACATCTCTTCCACGTGGCATTGATATTGACTTTCTAATTGCATTGCGACCTCCACCACTCTACCAAGGGGCATTGATATTGTCTTTTTATTCCAATGTATCCCCCACCACTCTTCCAAGAGGCATTAAAACAGTCTTGTTTAGCTACTGTGATCTTCACGTCTCTACCACGGGGCATTGATTTTGTCCCTTTTTTCCACAGTGACCTCCACCACTCTTCCAAGGGGCATTGATATTGTCTTTTTATTCCACAGCGACATCCACGACTCTTCCAATGGGCATTAAAACCATCTTGTTAGGCTTCTGTGACCTCCACGTCTCTTCCATGGGGCATTGATATTGTCTTTTTATTTCACTGCGACCTCCACCATTCTTCCAAGGGGCATTGATATTGTTTGTTTATTCCACTGCGACCTCCACCACTCTCCCAGAGGACATTGATATTGTCTTTTTATTCAACTCCTACCTCCACTACTCTTCCAAGGGGCATTGATATTGTCTTTTTATTCCACTGCGACCTCCACCACTGTTCCAAGGGGCATTAAAACCATCTTGTGAAGCTACTGTGACCTCCACATCTCTTCCACGGCGCATTGATATTGTCTTTTTATTCCATTGCGACCTCCACCACTCTTCCAAGGGCCACTGATATTGTCTTTTTATTCCACAGCGACCTCCACCACTCTTCTAAGGGGCATTGATATTGTCTTTTTATTCCACTGCAACCTCCACCACTCTTCCAAGGGGCATTAAAACCGTTTTGTTAAGTTACTGTGACCTCCACGTCTCTTCTTAGGGGCATTATACCTGTCTTGTTAAATCACTCTGAACTCCACAGCTCTTTCAAGGGGCATTAAATTCGTCTTGTATAGCTACTGTGACCTCCACTTTTCTTCCACAGGGCATTGATATTGTCTTTTTATTCCACTGCGACCTCCACCACTCTTCCAATGGGCATTAAAACCATCTTGTTAGGCTTCTGTGACCTCCACGTCTCTTCCACGGGGCATTGATATTGTCTTTTTATTCCACTGCGACCTCCACCACTGTACAAAGGGGCATTAAAACGATCTTGTTAAGCTACTGTGACCTTCACGTCTCTTCCACGGGGCATTGATATTGTCTTTTTATTCCACTTTGACCTCCACCACTTTTCCACGAGGCATTGATATTGTCTTTTTATTTCACTGCGAACTCCACCACTCCTTCAAGGGGCATTAAAACCGTCTTTTTAAGTTACTGTGATCTCCACGTCTCTTCTAAGGGGCAATAAACCTGTCTTGTTAAACCTCTCTGAACACAGCTCTTCCAAGGGGCATTAAATTCGTCTCTGTTAAGCTACTGTGACCTCCACATCTCTTCCACAGGGCATTGATTTTGTCTTTTTATACCACAGCGTCCTCCACTACTCTTCCAAGGGACATTAAAAACGTCTTGTTAAGCTACTGTGACCTCCACGTCTCATCCAAGAGGCATTAAAACCATCTTCTTAAACCAATTTGAACTCCACACCTCTTCCAAGGGGCATTAAAATCGTCTTGTTAAGCTACTGTGACCACCACAACTCTTTCACAGGGCATTGATATTGTCTTTTTATTTCACTGCGACCTCCACCACACTACTAAGGGGAATTAAAAGAGTCTTGTTAAGCTACTGTGACCTCCACGTCTCTTCCAAGAGGCATTAAAACCATCTTATTAAACCACTCTGACCTCCACAGTTCTTCCAAGGGGCATTAAAATCGTCTTGTTAAGCTACTGTGACCTCCAAGTCTCTTCCACGGGGCATTGATATTGTCTTTTTATTCCACTGTGACCTCCATCACTCTTTCAAGGGGCATTGATATTGTCTTTTTATTCAACTGCGACGTCCACCACTCTTCCAAGGGGCATTAAAACGATGTTATTAAGCTACTGAGACCTCCAATTCTCTTCTACGGGGCATTGATATTGTCTTTTTATTCCACTGCGACCTCCACCACTCTTCCATAGGGCATTGATATTATCTTTTTATGCGACTGCGACCTCCACCACTCTTCCAAGGGGTCATTGATATTGTCTTTTTATTCCACTGCAACTTCCACCACTCTTCCAAGGGGCATTAAAACCATTTTGTTAAGCTACTGGGACCTCCGCTTCTCTTCCACGGAGCATTGATATTGTCTTTTTATTCCACTGCGACCTTCACCACCCTTCCAAGGGGCATTAAAAACATCTTGTTAAGCTACTGTGACCTCCACGTCTCTTCCAAGAGGCAATAAAACCATCTTATTAAACCACTCTGACCTCCACAGTTCTTCCAAGGGGCATTAAAATCGTCTTGTTAAGCTACTGTGACCTCCAAGTCTCTTCCACGGGGCATTGATATTGTCTTTTTATTCCACTGTGACCTCCATCACTCTTTCAAGGGGCATTGATATTGTCTTTTTATTCAACTGCGACGTCCACCACTCTTCCAAGGGGCATTAAAACGATGTTATTAAGCTACTGAGACCTCCAATTCTCTTCTACGGGGCATTGATATAGTCTTTTTATTCCACTGCGACCTCCACCACTCTTCCATAGGGCATTGATATTATCTTTTTATGCGACTGCGACCTCCACCACTCTTCCAAGGGGTCATTGATATTGTCTTTTTATTCCACTGCAACTTCCACCACTCTTCCAAGCGGCATTAAAACCATTTTGTTAAGCTACTGGGACCTCCGCTTCTCTTCCACGGGGCATTGATATTGTCTTTTTATTCCACTGCGACCTTCACCACCCTTCCAAGGGGCATTAAAAACATCTTGTTAAGCTACTTTGACCTCCACGTCTCTTCCACCGGGCATTAATATTGTCTTTATATTTTTTTGCGACCTCCATCACTCTTCCAAGGGGCATTGATATTGGCAATTTATTCCACTGCGACATCCACCACTCTTCCAAGGGGCATTAAAACCATCTTGTTAAGCTACTGTGATCTCCCCCTCTCTTCCACGTGGCATTGATATGGTATTTTTATTCCACTGTAACCTCCACCACTATTCCAAGGGGCATTAAAACCATCTAGTTAAGCTACTGTGACCTACACGTCTCTTCCAAGGGGCATTAAAATTATGTTGATAAACCACTCTGAACTCCACAGCGCTTCCAAGGGGCATTAAAACTGTCTTGTTAAGCTACGGTGACCTCCATGTCTCTTCCAAGGGGCATTGATATTGTCTTTTTATTCCACTGCGACCTCCACCACTCTTCCAAGGGGCATTGATATTGTCTTTTTATTCCACTGCAACCTCCACCACTTTTCCATGGGTCATTGATATTGTCTTTTTATTCCACTGTGACCTCCACCACTCTCCCAAGGGGCATTAGAACCGTGTTGTTAAGCTTCTGTGACCTCCACGTCTCTTCTTATGGGCATTAAACCTGTCATGCTAAATCACTCTGATCTCCACAGCTCTTCCAAGGGGCATTAAATTCGTCTTGTATAGCTCCTGTGACCTCCACGTCTCTTCCACAGGGCATTGATATTGTCTTTTTATTCCACTGCGACCTCCACTACTCTTCCAAGGGACAATAAAAGCGTCTTGTTAAGCTACTGTAACCTCCATGTCTCTTCAACAGGGCATTCATATTGTCTTTTTTTTCCACTGCGACCTCCACCACTCTTCCAAAGGGCATTAAAACCATCTTGTTAAGCTTCTGTGACCTCCACGTCTTTACCAAGGGGCAAAAAAACCATCTTGTTAAACCACGCTGAACTCCACAGCTTTTCCAAGGGGCATTAAAACCGTCTTGTTAAGCTACTGTGACCTCCACGTCTCTTCCACGGGGCATTGTTATTGTCTTTTTATTCCACAGCGACCTCCACCACTCTTCCAAAGAGTATTAAAACCGTCTTGTTAGGCTGCTGTCACCTCCATGTCTCTTCGACGAGGCATTGATATTGTATTTTTAATACACTGCTACCTCCACCACTCTAACAAGGGGCATCGATATTCTTTTTTAATTCCACTGCGACCTCCACCACTCTTCCAAGGGGCATTGATAAAGTCTTTTTATTCCACTGCGACCTTCACGTCTCTTCCACGGGGCATTGAAACCGTCTTGTTAAACCACTCTGAACTCCACAGCTCTTCCAAGGGGCCTTAAAACTGTCTTGTTAAGCTACTGTGACCTCCATGTCTCTTCCACGAGGCAATGATATTGTCTTTTTATTCCACAGCAGCTTCCACCACTCTTCCAAGGGGCATTAAAACTGCCCTGTTAAGCTACTGAGACCTCCACGTCTCTTCCACGGGGCATTGATATTGTCTTTTTAATTCCATTGCGACCTCCACCACTCTACCAAGGGGCATTAATATTGTTTTTTTATTCCACTGCGACCTCTACCACACTTCCAAGGGGCATTAAAACCGTCTTGTTAAGCTACTGTGATCTGCACGTCTCTACCACTGGGCATTGATTTTGTCTTTTTATTCCACAGCGACCTCCACCACTCTTCCAAGGGTCATTGATATTGTCTTTTTATTCCACAGCGACCTCCACCACTCTTCCAAGGGGCATTGCACCGTCTCGTTAAGGTACTGTGACCTCCAGGTCTCTACCACTGGTCATTGATTTTGTCTTTTTATTCCACTGCGACCTCCACCACTCTTCCAAGGGGCATTAAAACGATCTTGTTAAGCTTCTGTGACCTGCACGTCTCTGCCACGGGGCATTGATATTGTCTTTTTATTCAACTGCGACCTCCACTACTTTTCCAAGGGGCATTGATATTGTCTTTTTATTTCACTGCGACCTCCACCACTGTACCAAGGGGCATTAAAACGATCTTGTTAAGCAACTGTGACCTTCACGTCTCTTCCACGGGGCATTGATATTGCCTTTTTATTCCACTGCGACCTCCACCACTCTTCCATGGGGCATTAAAACCATCTTGTGAAGCTACTGTGACCTCCACATCTCTTCCACGGGGCATTGATATTGCCTTTTTTTTCCACAGCTACCTCAACCACTCTTTAAACGGGCATTGATATTGTCTTTTTATTCCACAGAGACCTCCACCAGTTTTCCAATGGGCAGTAAAACCATCTTGTTAAGCTACTGTGACCTCCAGGTCTCTTCCACGTGGCATTGATATTGTCTTTATATTCCACTGTGACCTCCACCACTCTTCCAATGGACATTAAAACCATCTTGTTAGGCTACTGTGACCTCCACGTCTCTTCCACGGGGCATTGATATTGTCTTTTTATTACACTGCGACCTCCACCACTCTTCCAAGGGGCATTAAAACAGTGTCGTTAAGCTACTGAGACGTCCAATTCTCTTCCACAGGGCATTGATATTCTCTTTTTATTCAACTGCGACCTCCACCACTCTTCCAAGGGGGCATTGACATTGTCTTTTTATTCCACTGCGACCTCCACCACTCTTCCAAAGGGCATTAAAACCATTTTCTGAAGCTACTATGACCTCCAAGTCTCTTCCACAGGGCTTTGATATTGTCTTTTTAATCAATTGTAACCTCCAGCACTATTCCAAGTGGCATTAAAACCGTCTTGTTAAGCTACTGTGACCTCCACGTCTCTTCCAAGGAGCATTAAAACCATCTAGTTAAACCAATTTGTACTCCACAGCTCTTCCAAGGGGCATTAAAACCATCTTGTTAAGCTACTGTGACCTCCGCTTCTCTTCCACGGGGCCTTGATATTGCCTTTTTATTCCACTGCGACCTTCACCATCCTTCCAAGGGGCATTAAAAACATCTTGTTAAGCTACTGTGACCTCCACGTCTCTTCCACTGGGCATTAATATTGTCTTTATATTTTATTGCGATCTCCACCACTTTTCCAAAGGGCATTGATATTGTCTTTTTATTCCACTGCGACCTCCACCACTCTTCCAAGGGGCATTAAAACCATCTTGTTAAGCTACTATGATCTCCACGTCTTTTCCATGGGGCACTGATATTGTATTTTTATTCCACTGTAAACTCTACCACTCTTCCAAGGAGCACTAATACTGTCTTCTTAAACCACTCTGAACTCCACAGCTCTTCCAAGGAACATTAAATCTGTCTTGTTAAGCTACGGTGACCTCCACTTCTCTTCCACGGGGCATTGATATTGTCTTTTTATTCCACTGCGACCTCCACCACTTTTCCATGGGGCACTGATATTGTTTTTTTATTCCACTGCGACCTCCACCACTCCCCCAAGGGGCATTAAAACCATCTTGTTAAGTTACTGTGACCTCCACGTCTCTTCTTAGGGTCATTAAACCTGTCTTGTTAAATCACTCTGAACTCCACACCTCTTCCAAGGGACATTAAATTCGTCTTGTATAGCTACTGTGACCTCCATGTCTCTTCCACAGGGCATTGATATTGTCTTTTTATTCCACTGCGACCTCCACCACTCTTCCAAGTGGCATTAAAACCATCTTGTTAAGCTTCTGTGACCTCCATATCTTTACCAAGAGGCATTAAAACCATCTTTTTAAACCACGCTGAACTCCATAGATCTTCCAATGGGCATTAAAACCGTCTTGTTAAGCTACAGTGACCTCCACATCTCTTCCACGGGGCATTGATATTGTCTTTTTATTCCACTCTAACCTCCACCACTCTTCCAAGGGGCATTAAAACCGTCTTATTAAGTTACTGTGACCTCCACGTCTCTTCTTAGGGGCATTAAACCTGTCTTGTTAAATCACTCTGAACTCCACAGCTCTTCCAAGGGGCATTAAATTCGTCTTGTATAGCTACTGTCAAATCCACGTCTCTTCCACAGGGCATTGATATTGTCTTTTTATTCCACTGCGACCTCCACCACTCTTCCAAGGGGCATTAAAACCATCTTGTTAAGCTTCTGTGACCTCCATATCTTTAAAAAGAGGCATTAAAACCATCTTGTTAAACCACGCTGAACTCCACAGTTCTTCCAAGGGGCATTAAAACCGTCTTGTTAAGCTACAGTGAACTCCACATCTCTTCCACGTGGCATTGATATTGACTTTCTAATTGCATTGCGACCTCCACCACTCTACCAAGGGGCATTGATATTGTCTTTTTATTCCAATGTAACCTCCACCACTCTTCCAAGAGGCATTAAAACCGTCTTGTTTAGCTACTGTGATCTTCACGTCTCTACCACGGGGCATTGATTTTGTCCCTTTTTTCCACAGTGACCTCCACCACTCTTCCAAGGGGCATTGATATTGTCTTTTTATTCCACAGCGACATCCACGACTCTTCCAAGGGGCATTAAAACCGTCTTGTTAAGCTACTGTGACCTCCAGGTCTCTTCCATGGGGCATTGATTTTGTCTTTTTATTCCGCTGCGACCTCCACCACTCTTCCAATGGGCATTAAAACCATCTTGTTAGGCTTCTGTGACCTCCACGTCTCTTCCACGGGGCATTGATATTGTCTTTTTATTTCACTGCGACCTCCACCATTCTTCCAAGGGGCATTGATATTGTTTGTTTATTCCACTGCGACCTCCACCACTCTCCCATAGGACATTGATATTGTCTTTTTATTCAACTCCTCCCTCCACTACTCTTCCAAGGGGCATTGATATTGTCTTTTTATTCCACTGCGACCTCCACCACTCTTCCAAGGGGCATTAAAACCATCTTGTGAAGCTACTGTGACCTCCACATCTCTTCCACGGCGCATTAATATTGTCTTTTTATTCCATTGCGACCTCCACCACTCTTCCAAGGGCCACTGATATTGTCTTTTTATTCCACAGCGACCTCCACCACTCTTCTAAGGGGCATTGATATTGTCTTTTTATTCCACTGCAACCTCCACCACTCTTCCAAGGGACATTAAAACCGTCTTGTTAAGTTACTGTGACCTCCACGTCTCTTCTTAGGGGCATTAAACCTGTCTTGTTAAATCACTCTGAACTCCACAGCTCTTTCAAGGGGCATTAAATTCGTCTTGTATAGCGACTGTGACCTCCACTTTTCTTCCACAGGGCATTGATATTGTCTTTTTATTCCACTGCGACCTCCACCACTCTTCCAAGGTGCAGTAAAACCATCTTGTTAAGCTTCTGTGACCTCCATGTCTTTTCCAAGAGGCATCAAAACCATCTTGTTAAACCACGCTGAACTCCACAGCTCTTCCAAGAGGCATTAAAACCGTCTTGTTAAGATACTGTGACCTCCACATCTCTTCCACGGGGCATTGATATTGTCTTTTATTCCACAGCGACCTCCACCACTCTTCCAAGGGTCATTAAAAACGTCTTGTTAAGCTACTGTGACGTCCACGTCTCTTCCACGGGGCATTGATATTGTCTTTTTATTCCACTGTGTAGCGTCGACGTCCCTGCCCTCTGCTAGGCAGGGACGCTGTTCCCCTCACCTCTCCGCTCCGAGCCCGGCGTCCTCCTTCCGCTCTGCTGGCAGCGCGTGCTCCTTCCTGGCCACGGTGTTTAGGGCGCGCGCGTGCGCGCTCCCCCCCTCTTAAAGGGGCCGCGCGCGCCGTCCTAAGGAGTCCTCGGCCAATGGCCGGAGGACTTCACCATATATAAGGCACCTCCTCGAAAATGGAGGTGCCCGAGCAATGTTGTTGCACTGTTCACTACTCTGCTTCAGCCCTCAGGTCCCGTCTCCAGTTACCTGCCAGTTACCTGCCAGTTTCCTGCCAGTTTGCTGTCTGATTCCTGCCTGATAATCCGCTTACTTGCTTGCTAGCCTGAGGTCCGACGGTCTGCCTTCCGACACCTGTCAGTCTGTCTATGGATCAGCTTGCCTGCTCACCTGGGAGCGCACATCTGCTACCTGCCTGCTAGCCTACCTTGAGGCTCCGCCGTCACGTGCTGTGACCACCTGCCTGTCCAGAGACTCTTGCCCGCTCACCTGGGAGCGCTCACCTGCTACCTGCCTGCTAGCCTACCTGGAGGCTCCGCCGTCACGTGCTGTGACCACCTGCCTGTCCAGAAACTCTTGCCCGCTCACCTGGGAGCGCTCACCTGCTACCTGTCTGTTGGCCTACCTGGAGGCTCCGCCGTCACGTGCTGTGACCACCTGCCAGTCCAGAGACTCTTGCCCGCTCACCTGGGAGCGCTCATCTGCTACCTGCCTGTTAGCCTACCTGGAGGCTCCGCCGTCACATGCTGTGACCACCTGCTTATCCAGAGACTCTCGCCTGCTCACCTGGGAGCACACATCTGCCATCTGCCTGCTAGCCTACCTGGAGGCTCAGCCGTCACAGGTCGTACCTACCCTTTACCCAGAGACTGTCCCGGTCACTTGCCGTGACCTCCTGCCCGTTCACCCAGAGACTGCCCCGGTCACTTGCTGTGACCCCCTGCCCGTTCACCCAGAGACTGTCCCGGTCACTTGCCGTGACCTCCTGCCCGTTTACCCAGAGACTGTCCCGGTCACCTGCCCGTCTTCCCTGGTCGCCACCCGCTTCCTTACAAGGACCGCCCCCTTGTATAGTTGCTCAGAGGTTCCGCCTCCCAGACCCATTACAGTTTGCTCGGGCCATGGAACCCGGTGGCACCCAAGCTCCCTCGCTCTCGGACCTTTGTCATAAACTGTCCCGTCAGACGTCCCAACAGGAGTCCATCCTGAGTCACCTGCGGAATGTCAATTCTCGCCTGGACACTCTGACTGCTCCACCAGCAACCACTGCTAGTGTCATGACTCGCAACCCGGCAGCTCCACTGCCCACCAATACCATGGTATCCTGCTCCGGACCCCGGCTTTCTGCACCTCCTCGCTTCGGAGGCGACTCCGCTCAGGCTCGGGGCTTCATAAACCAGTGCACCCTGCACTTTGAACTCCTGTCCCACCAGTTTAACTCCGACCGGGCCAAAGTAGCCTTCATCATGTCCCATCTCACGGGGGAGGCTCTGGCTTGGCTAAATCCTCTATGGGAGAGAGGAGACCCCCTGGTGTCTGACTTGCCTGCCCTTCTCATGGCTTTCCGGAAAGTCTTCGACGAACCCGGACGGAAGACCTCATCCGCATCGTCTCTGCTACGCCTCCGTCAGGGAAGTCTCACCGTGGGCCAATATGCCATACGGTTCCGTACCCTTGCCTCGGAGCTGGCCTGGGATAACGACGCTCTGGTATCTGTCTTCTGGGAGGGTCTGTCCGGCCGTATTAAAGATGAACTCGCCGGTCGGGACATTCCTACCACTCTCGACGACTTAATAACTCTTGCCACCCGGATTGACCTACGGTTCCAGGAGCGTGCCAAAGAGGTCACCCGTGAGAGGAGGTTTCCACGTCTAGCTCCTACCTTCCAGAAACCCGTCACTCCCTCCGTTTCTCCCCAGGTACACTCTCCTGAGCCTATGCAGGTCGACCAGACCAAGATGGTCAAAACCCGTCAGGACTTACGCCGTGCCGAGGGGAGCTGCTTCTACTGTGGCAGTAAGGAGCACCGGATCCGTACCTGCCCGGAGAGGTCGGGAAACGCCTGTGTCTAGGTTCGCTCAGAGAGGTCGACCTAGACAAGAATAAATCCTCTCCATCTCTGCTGCTGTCAGTCTCAATTATCTGCGGGGAGAACCGTTATTTCGAACTAGCCCAACTTGACTCTGGAGCAGCCGGGAATCTTATTTCACAGTCCCTGGTAGAAAAATACCGCATTCCCACCAAACCTCTGGCTGTACCCTTGTCTGTCGCTGCCGTGGATGGGGGCCTCTTACCACGTCCCATCCAACTCATCACCGAATCCATTACTCTGCAGGTGGGAATGCTGCATTCTGAGAGCATCTCTTTTCATGTTCTGCCTGGACTCTCTCACGCCCTCTTACTAGGCCTACCTTGGCTCCAGAAACATGCACCCGTGCTTGACTGGCAGACCGGAGAAGTCCTTCGCTGGGGACAGGACTGCCATAAGACTTGTTCGGTTCCCGTTCATTCCGTCCGTCCTTCTCCTACCCCAACTAATCTACCTGGACTTCCGATTCCTTATTGGTCATTTGCTGATGTCTTTAATAAAAAGGAGGCAGAGACATTACCCCCTCATAGACCATACGACTGTCCTATCGACCTGTTACCCGGTACTACGCCTCCCCGTGGGCGTATTTACCCATTGTCCGCTGCTGAGACCCGGTCGATGTCCGAATATATTGAGGAGAATCTGGCCCGGGGATTCATCCGGAAATCTACCTCCCCGGCGGGAGCAGGCTTCTTTTTTGTTAAAAAGAAGGACGGCTCTCTCCGTCCCTGTATAGACTATAGAGGCCTTAACCAGATCACGGTGAAGAATAAGTACCCCCTTCCGCTCATTCCGGAATTATTTGATCGTCTGAGGGGGGCTAGAATCTTCACCAAACTGGACCTCCGTGGGGCGTACAACCTGGTCCGTATCCGTCAGGGGGATGAATGGAAGACTGCATTTAACACCCGGGACGGCCACTATGAATATCTGGTAATGCCCTTTGGTCTCTGTAACGCTCCTGCCGTCTTTCAAGAGTTGGTCAATGACATCTTCCGGGACCTTCTCTACTCCTGCGTAGTGGTGTACCTGGACGACATCTTGGTCTTCTCTCCGGAACTCCAGACTCACCGGAGGGATGTTCGTCAGGTCCTGCTCAGGCTCAGGCAGAATCACCTCTTCGCTAAATATGAGAAGTGCCTCTTTGAGCAGACCTCGCTTCCGTTTTTGGGCTACATTATTTCTCAGACCGGCCTACGAATGGATCCAGAGAAACTGTCTGCCATCGAGAAATGGCCTCGACCGGAGGGGTTGAAGGTTATTCAGCGGTTCCTGGGCTTCGCCAACTACTACCGCCTCTTCATACCGCACTTCTCTTCCCGGACTGCCCCAATTTCCACGCTCACCCGTAAGGGCACTAATCCCAGAGAGTGGCCGCCCGAAGCAGAGGAGGCCTTTCTTTCCTTAAAACAGGCCTTCTCTTCCGCCCCGGTGCTGCATCGCCCGGACGGCAACAAGCAGTTCTTCCTGGAAGTTGACGCCTCCTCCTCTGGAGCCGGAGCGGTACTTACCCAAAAATCGTCTTCCGGGAGAATGGTAACTTGCGGCTTCTTCTCCAAACTCTTCTCCTCTTCTGAGCGCAACTATTCCATAGGAGACCGAGAGTTATTGGCCATCAAGCTGGCATTGGAGGAGTGGCGTTACCTACTCGAGGGGGCTCTTCACCCGGTAATAATTTACACTGACCACAAGAACTTGGCTTACCTCCAGCATGCCCAGAGACTTAACCCGCGCCAAGCCCGGTAGTCCTTGTTTTTTGCTCGCTTTGATTTTGTTCTTCATTTTCGCCCGGCTGACAAAAACATCAAAGCGGACGCCTTGTCCCGATCCTTTCTGGTGTCTGATCTCGAGGAAGAACCTAAACATATCATCTATCACGCCAGAGTAATGCAGGTGGCTCCCGTGAGTCTAAATCGTCTCCCTCCCGGTAAGACTTTCGTATCGGTACCTGATCGGGAGAAGATCCTACACTGGGGTCATTCGTCTAAACTAGCTGGCCACGCCGGTCAGAAAAAGACCCTCCAGCTTATTACCCGGCACTACTGGTGGCCTACCCTGCACAAGGACGTAATAGACTTTGTTTCTGCCTGTGTGTCCTGCGCCCGCAACAAAGTTCCGAGACACCTGCCAGCCGGTCGCCTCCTTCCGCTTCCTGTACCTGCTGTCCCCTGGCAGCATATAGCTATGGACTTCATAACTGATCTCCCCGTCTCTGCCGGTTGTACGGTCATTTGGGTGGTCGCTGACCGCTTTTCCAAGATGGCTCACTTCATTCCCCTGCCAGGCCTCCCGTCTGCACCCGAGCTGGCTAAAGACTTTATCCGCCACATCTTCCGTCTTCATGGCCTGCCCCTCCACATCGTGTCGGATCGTGGGGTACAGTTCACCTCACGTTTCTGGAGAGCCACTTGTAAGTTGCTAGACGTCACCCTGGACTTCTCCTCCGCTTACCACCCACAGTCTAATGGTCAAGTGGAGCGGATCAATCAGATCCTGACCAGTTACCTCCGGCACTTCGTTAATGCCCACCATTCTGACTGGGTGGATCTCCTGCCATGGGCCGAATTCTCTTACAACAATCACGAGAGCGAATCTTCCTCCAAATCCCCGTTTTTTGTAGTCTTCGGTCAGCATCCTCGGATCCCATTTCCCGTCTCCACCTCAGTGGATAATCCGGCTGCGGAATCTCTTGTTAACAAATTTTCCTCCATATGGGAGAGTACTCGGTCCGCACTCCTTCAGTCGTCCGAGCGTATGAAAAGACATGCTGACAAAAAACGTCTGGATCCTCCTCAATTCCGTCCAGGGGATAAGGTCTGGCTCTCGTCCAAGTATGTCCGGCTCAAGATTCCTTCCTATAAGTTAGGGCCTCGGTTCATCGGTCCTCTGGAGGTCATCAGTCAGATCAACCCGGTGGCCTATAAATTGAAACTCCCGGCTAACTTGCGGAACCCTAACTCCTTCCATGTATCTCTCCTCAAACCCGTGGTACTTAACTCTTTTTCCAAGTCTACAGGTACGCCTCCTGCTCCGGTTTCCGCTGAAAACGAGTTTGAGGTAGAGAACATTCTGGACACCAAAAGGATAAGAGGAAAGACCTTTTTTCTAGTAGATTGGAAGGGGTTTGGTCCTGAAGAGAGAACGTGGGAGCCCCGGGAGAACATCCATGCCCCTCTCATCCTTGCTAAATTTCTGTCTGGCCTAAAAAAGGGGGGCCTAAAGGGGGGGGTACTGTAGCGTCGGCGTCCCTGCCCTCTGCTAGGCAGGGACGCTGTTCCCCTCACCTCTCCGCTCCGAGCCCGGCGTCCTCCTCCCGCTCTGCTGGCAGCGCGCGCTCCTTCCCGGCCACGGTGCTTAGAGCGTGCGCACTCCCCCCCCTCATAAAGGGGCCGCGCGCGCCGTCCTAAGGAGTCCCCGGCCAATGGCTGGAGGACTTCACCATATATAAGGCACCTCCTCCAAAATGGAGGTGCCCGAGCAATGTTGTTGCACTGTTCACTACTCTGCTTCAGCCCTCAGGTCCCGTCTCCAGTTACCTGCCAGTTACCTGCCAGTTTCCTGCCAGTTTGCTGTCTGATTCCTGCCTGATAATCCGCTTACCTGCTTGCTAGCCTGAGGTCCGACGGTCTGCCTTCTGACACCTGTCAGTCTGTCTATGGACCAGCTTGCCCGCTCACCTGGGAGCGCACATCTGCTACCTGCCTGCTAGCCTACCTGGAGGCTCCGCCGTCACGTGCTGTGACCACCTGCCTGTCCAGAGACTCTTGCCCGCTTACCTGGGAGCGCTCACCTGCTACCTGCCTGCTAGCCTACCTGGAGGCTCCGCCGTCATGTGCTGTGACCACCTGCCTGTCCAGAGACTCTTGCCCGCTCACCTGGGAGCGCTCACCTGCTACCTGTCTGTTGGCCTACCTGGAGGCTCCGCCGTCATGTGCTGTGACCACCTGCCAGTCCAGAGACTCTTGCCCGCTCACCTGGGAGCGCTCATCTGCTACCTGCCTGTTAGCCTACCTGGAGGCTCCGCCGTCACATGCTGTTACCACCTGCTTATCCAGAGACTCTCGCCTGCTCACCTGGGAGCACACATCTGCCATCTGCCTGCTAGCCTACCTGGAGGCTCAGCCGTCACAGGTCGTACCTACCCTTTACCCAGAGACTGTCCCGGTCACTTGCCGTGACCTCCTGCCCGTTCACCCAGAGACTGCCCCGGTCACTTGCTGTGACCCCCTGCCCGTTCACCCAGAGACTGTCCCGGTCACTTGCCGTGACCTCCTGCCCGTTTACCCAGAGACTGTCCCGGTCACCTGCTGTGACTACCTGCCCATCTTCCCTGGTCGCCACCCGCTTCCTTACAAGGACCGCTCCCTTGTATAGTTGCTCAGAGGTTCCGCCTCCCAGACCCACACACTGCGCCCTCCACCACTCTTTCAAGGGGCATTAAAACCATCTTGTTAGGCTACTGTGACCTCCATTTCTCTAACACGAGGCATTGATATTGTCTTTTTTAATCCACTGTCACCTCCACCACTCTTCCAAGGGGCATTGATATTGTTTTTTTTATTCCACTGCGACCTCCACCATTCTTCCAAGGGGCATTGATATTGTCTTTTTATTCCACTACGACCTCCACCACTCTTCCAAGGGGCATAAAAACCATCTCGTTAAGCTACTGTGACCTCCACGTCTCTTCCACGGGGCATTAAAACCATCTTGTTAAACCACTCTGAACTCCACAGCTCTTCCAAGGGGCATTAAAACTGTGTTGTTAAGCTACTGTGACCTCCATGTCTCTTCCACGGGGCATTGATATTGTCTTTTTATTCCACAGGGACTACCACCACTCTTCCAAGGGGCGCTAAAACTGTCTTGTTAAGCTACTGTGATCTGCACGTCTCTTCCACAGGGCATTGATATTGTGTTTTTATTCCAATGTAACCTCCACCACTCTTCCAAGGGGCATTAAAACCGTCTTGTTTAGCTACTGTGACCTTTACGTCTCAACCACGGGGCATTGATTTTGTCCTTTTTTATTCAAAGCGACCTCCACCACTCTTCCAAAGGGCATTAAAACCATCTTTTTAAGCTACTGGGACCTCCAGGTCTCTTCCTTGGGGCATTGATTTTGTCTTTTTATTCCACTGCGACCTCCACCACTCTTCCAATGGGCATTAAAACCATCTTGTTATGCTTCTGTGACCTCCACGTCTCTTCCACGGGGTATTGATATTGTCTTTTTATTTCACTGCATCCTCCACCACTCTTCCAAGGGGCATTGATATTGCCTTTTTATTTCACTGCGAACTCTACCACTCTTCCACGGGGCATTGATATTGTCTTTTTAATTCTATTGCGACCTCCAACACTCTACCAAGGGGCATTAATATTGTCTTTTTATTCCAGTGCGACCTCCACCACTCTTCCAAGGGGTATTAAAACTGTCTTGTTAAGCTGCTGTGATCTGCATGTCTCTTCCACGGGGCATTGATTTTGTGTTTTTATTCCAATGTAACCTCCACCACTCTTCCAAGGGGCATTAAAACCGACTTGTTTAGCTAATGTGACTTTCACATCTCTACCACGGGGCATTGATTTTGTCCTTTTTTTTCAAAGTGATCTCCACCACTCTTCCAAGGGGCATTGATATTGTCTTTTTATTCCACAGCGACCTCCACCACTCTTCCAAGTGGCATTAAAACCCTCTTTTTAAGCTACTGTGACCTCCAGGTCTCTTCCATGGGGCATTGATTTTGTGTTTTTTTTCCACTGCGACCTCCACGACTCTTCCATCTTGTTAGGCTACCGTGACCTCCACTTCTCTTCCACGGGGCATTGATTTTGTCCTTTTTTTCCACAGCTACCTCCACCACTCTTTCAAGGGGCATTAAAACCATCTTGGCAAGCTACTCTGACCTCCAGGTCTCTTCCATGGGGCATTGATTTTGTCTTTTTATTCCGCTGCGACCTCCACCACTCTTCCAATGGACATTAAAACCAACTTGTTAGGCCACTGTGACCTCCATGTCTCTTCCACGGGGCACTGATATTGTCTTTTTATTTCACTGCGACCTCCACCATTCTTCCAAGGGGCTTTATATCCGTCTTGTTAAGCTACTGTGATCTGCATGTCTCTTCCACGGGGCATTGATATTGTCTTTTTATTCCAATGTCACCTCCACCACTCTTCCAAGGGGCATTAAAACCGTGTTGTTTAGCTACTGTGACATTAACGTCTCTACCACGGGGCATTGATTTTGTCCTTTTTTTCCACAGCGACCACCACCACTCTTCCAAGGGGCATTGATATTGTCTTTTTATTCCACAGCGACCTCCACCAGTCTTCCAAGGGGCATTAAAACCATCTTGTTAAGCTACTGTGACCTCCAGGTCTCTTCCATGAGGCATTGATTTTGTCTTTTTATTCCGCTGCGACCTCCACCACTCTTTCAATGGGCATTAAAACCATGATGTTAGGCTACTGTGACCACCACGTCTTTTCCACGGGGCAATGATATTGTCTTTTTATTTCACTGCGACCTCCACCACTCTTCCAAGGGGCATTGATATTGTCTTTTTATTCCACTGCGACCTCCACCACTCTTCCATAGGGCATTGATATTGTCTTTTTATTCAACTCCGACCTCCACTACTCTTCCAAGGGGCATTGATATTGTCTTTTTATTCCACTGCGACCTCCACCACTGTTCCAAGGGGCATTAAAACCATCTTGTTAAGCTACTGAGACCTCCACATCTCTATCACGGCGCATTGATATTGTTTTTTATTCCACTGCGACCTCCACCACTCTTCCAAGGGGTATTAAAACTGTCTTGTTAAGCTGCTGTGATCTGCATGTCTCTTCCACGGGGCATTGATTTTGTGTTTTTATTCCTATGTAACCTCCACCACTCTTCCAAGGGGCATTAAAACCGACTTGTTTAGCTACTGTGACTTTCACGTCTCTACCACGGGGCATTGATTTTATCCTTTTTTTTCAAAGCGACCTCCACCACTCTTCCAAGGGGCATTGATATTGTCTTTTTATTCCACAGCGACCTCCACCACTCTTCCAAGTGGCATTAAAACCGTCTTTTTAAGCTACTGTGACCTCCAGGTCTCTTCCATGGGGCATTGGTTCTTGTCTTTTTTTTCCACTGCGACCTCCACCACTCTTCCATCTTGTTAGGCTACTGTGACCTCCACTTCTCTTCCACGGGGTATTGATATTGTCTTTTTATTTCACTGCATCCTCCACCACTCTTCAAAGGGGTATTGATATTGTCTTTTTATTCTACTGCGACCTCCACCACTCTTCCAATGGGCATTAAAACTATCTTGTTAGGCTACTGTGATCTGCACGTTTCTTCCATGGGGCATTGATATTGTCTTTTTATTTCACTGCGACTTCCACCACTCTTCCACGCGGCATGGATATTGTCTTTTTAATTCCATTGCGAACTCCACCACTCTACTAAGGGGCATTAATATTGTCTTTTTATTCCACTGCGACCTCCACCACTCTTCCAAGGGGCATTAAAACCGTCTTATTAAGCTACTGTGATCGGCACGTCTCTTCCTCGGGGCATTGATATTGTCTTTTTATTCCAATGTAACCTCCACCACTCTTCCAAGAGGCATTAAAACCATCTTGCTAAACCACGCTGAACTCCACAGCTCTTCCAAGGGGCATTAAAACCGTCTTGTTAAGCTACTGTGACCTCCAAATCTCTTCCACGGGGCATTGATATTGTCTTTTTATTCCACAGCAACCTCCACCACTCTTCCAAGGGGCATTAAAAACGTCTTGTTAAGCTACTGTGACCTCCACGTCTCTTCCACTGGGCATTGATATTGTCTTTTTATTCCACTGCGCCCTCCACCACTCTTTCAAGGGGCATTAAAACCATCTTGTTAGGCTACTGTGACCTCCATGTCTCTTCCACGAGACATTGATATTGTCTTTTTAATCCACTGCCACCTCCACCACTCTTCCAAGGGGCATTGATTTTTTTTTTTTATTCCACTGCGACCTCCACCACTCTTCCAAGGGGCATTGATATTGTCTTTTTATTGCACTGCGACCTCCACGACTCTTACAAGGGGCATTAAAACTGTCTTGTTAAGCTACTGTGACCTCCAAGTCACTACCACGGGGCATTAAAACCATCTTGTTAAACGACTCTGAACTCCACAGCTCTTCCAAGGGGCAGTAAAACTGTGTTGTTAAGCTACTGTGACCTCCATGTCTTTTCCACGGGGCACTGATATTGTCTTTTTAATTACATTGCAACCTCCACCACTCTACCAAGGGGCATTAATATTGTATTTTTATTCCACTGCGACCTCCACCACTCTTCGAATGGGCATTGAAACCATCTTGTTAGGCTACTGTGACCTCCACGTCTCTTCCACGGGGCATTGATATTGTCTTTTTATTTCACTGCGACCTCCACCACTCTTCCACGGGGCATTGATATTGTCTTTTTAATTCCATTGCGACCTCCACCACTCTACAAATGGGCATTGATATTGTCTTTTTATTCAACTCCGACCTCCACGTCTCTTCCACGGGGCATTGATATTGTCTTTTTATTTCACTGCAACCTCCACCACTCTTCCACGGGGCATTGATATTGTCTTTTTAATTCCATTGCGACCTCCACCGCTCTACCAAGGGGCATTAATATTGTCTTTTTATTCCACTGCGACCTCCACCACTCTTCTAAGGGGCATTAAAACCGTCTTGTTAAGCCACTTTGATCTGCCCGTCTCTTCAACGGGGCATTGATATTGTCTTTTTATTCCAGTGTAACCTCCACCACTCTTCCAAGGGGCATTAAAACCGTTTTGTTTAGCTACTGTGACCTCCACATCTCTATCACGGCGCATTGATATTGTCTTTTTATTCCACTGCGACCTCCACCACTCTTCCAGGGGGTATTAAAACTGTCTTGTTAAGCTGCTGTGATCTGCACGTCTCTTCCACGGGGCATTGATATTGTGTTTTTATTCCAATGTAACCTCCACCACTCTTCCAAGGGGCATTAAAATCTTCTTGTTTAGCTACTGTGACCTTCACGTCTCTACCACGGGGCATTGATTTTGTCGTTTTTTTTCACAGCGACCTCCACCACTCTTCCAAGGGGCATTGATATTGTCTTTTTATTCCACAGCGACCTCCACCAGTCTTCCAAGGGGCATTAAAACCATCTTGTTAAGCTACTGTGACCTCCAGGTCTCTTCCATGAGGCATTGATTTTGTCTTTTTATTCCGCTGCGACCTCCACCACTCTTTCAATGGGCATTAAAACCATGATGTTAGGCTACTGTGACCACCACGTCTTTTCCACGGGGCAATGATATTGTCTTTTTATTTCACTGCGACCTCCACCACTCTTCCAAGGGGCATTGATATTGTCTTTTTATTCCACTGCGACCTCCACCACTCTTCCATAGGGCATTGATATTGTCTTTTTATTCAACTCCGACCTCCACTACTCTTCCAAGGGGCATTGATATTGTCTTTTTATTCCACTGCGACCTCCACCACTGTTCCAAGGGGCATTAAAACCATCTTGTTAAGCTACTGAGACCTCCACATCTCTATCACGGCGCATTGATATTGTTTTTTATTCCACTGCGACCTCCACCACTCTTCCAAGGGGTATTAAAACTGTCTTGTTAAGCTGCTGTGATCTGCATGTCTCTTCCACGGGGCATTGATTTTGTGTTTTTATTCCTATGTAACCTCCACCACTCTTCCAAGGGGCATTAAAACCGACTTGTTTAGCTACTGTGACTTTCACGTCTCTACCACGGGGCATTGATTTTATCCTTTTTTTTCAAAGCGACCTCCACCACTCTTCCAAGGGGCATTGATATTGTCTTTTTATTCCACAGCGACCTCCACCACTCTTCCAAGTGGCATTAAAACCGTCTTTTTAAGCTACTGTGACCTCCAGGTCTCTTCCATGGGGCATTGGTTCTTGTCTTTTTTTTCCACTGCGACCTCCACCACTCTTCCATCTTGTTAGGCTACTGTGACCTCCACTTCTCTTCCACGGGGTATTGATATTGTCTTTTTATTTCACTGCATCCTCCACCACTCTTCAAAGGGGTATTGATATTGTCTTTTTATTCTACTGCGACCTCCACCACTCTTCCAATGGGCATTAAAACTATCTTGTTAGGCTACTGTGATCTGCACGTTTCTTCCATGGGGCATTGATATTGTCTTTTTATTTCACTGCGACTTCCACCACTCTTCCACGCGGCATGGATATTGTCTTTTTAATTCCATTGCGAACTCCACCACTCTACTAAGGGGCATTAATATTGTCTTTTTATTCCACTGCGACCTCCACCACTCTTCCAAGGGGCATTAAAACCGTCTTATTAAGCTACTGTGATCGGCACGTCTCTTCCTCGGGGCATTGATATTGTCTTTTTATTCCAATGTAACCTCCACCACTCTTCCAAGAGGCATTAAAACCATCTTGCTAAACCACGCTGAACTCCACAGCTCTTCCAAGGGGCATTAAAACCGTCTTGTTAAGCTACTGTGACCTCCAAATCTCTTCCACGGGGCATTGATATTGTCTTTTTATTCCACAGCAACCTCCACCACTCTTCCAAGGGGCATTAAAAACGTCTTGTTAAGCTACTGTGACCTCCACGTCTCTTCCACTGGGCATTGATATTGTCTTTTTATTCCACTGCGCCCTCCACCACTCTTTCAAGGGGCATTAAAACCATCTTGTTAGGCTACTGTGACCTCCATGTCTCTTCCACGAGACATTGATATTGTCTTTTTAATCCACTGCCACCTCCACCACTCTTCCAAGGGGCATTGATTTTTTTTTTTTATTCCACTGCGACCTCCACCACTCTTCCAAGGGGCATTGATATTGTCTTTTTATTGCACTGCGACCTCCACGACTCTTACAAGGGGCATTAAAACTGTCTTGTTAAGCTACTGTGACCTCCAAGTCACTACCACGGGGCATTAAAACCATCTTGTTAAACGACTCTGAACTCCACAGCTCTTCCAAGGGGCAGTAAAACTGTGTTGTTAAGCTACTGTGACCTCCATGTCTTTTCCACGGGGCACTGATATTGTCTTTTTAATTACATTGCAACCTCCACCACTCTACCAAGGGGCATTAATATTGTATTTTTATTCCACTGCGACCTCCACCACTCTTCGAATGGGCATTGAAACCATCTTGTTAGGCTACTGTGACCTCCACGTCTCTTCCACGGGGCATTGATATTGTCTTTTTATTTCACTGCGACCTCCACCACTCTTCCACGGGGCATTGATATTGTCTTTTTAATTCCATTGCGACCTCCACCACTCTACAAATGGGCATTGATATTGTCTTTTTATTCAACTCCGACCTCCACGTCTCTTCCACGGGGCATTGATATTGTCTTTTTATTTCACTGCAACCTCCACCACTCTTCCACGGGGCATTGATATTGTCTTTTTAATTCCATTGCGACCTCCACCGCTCTACCAAGGGGCATTAATATTGTCTTTTTATTCCACTGCGACCTCCACCACTCTTCTAAGGGGCATTAAAACCGTCTTGTTAAGCCACTTTGATCTGCCCGTCTCTTCAACGGGGCATTGATATTGTCTTTTTATTCCAGTGTAACCTCCACCACTCTTCCAAGGGGCATTAAAACCGTTTTGTTTAGCTACTGTGACCTCCACATCTCTATCACGGCGCATTGATATTGTCTTTTTATTCCACTGCGACCTCCACCACTCTTCCAGGGGGTATTAAAACTGTCTTGTTAAGCTGCTGTGATCTGCACGTCTCTTCCACGGGGCATTGATATTGTGTTTTTATTCCAATGTAACCTCCACCACTCTTCCAAGGGGCATTAAAATCTTCTTGTTTAGCTACTGTGACCTTCACGTCTCTACCACGGGGCATTGATTTTGTCGTTTTTTTTCACAGCGACCTCCACCACTCTTCCAAGGGGCATTGATATTGTCTTTTTATTCCACAGCGACCTCCACCACTCTTCCAAGGGGCATGAAAACCATCTTTTTAAGCTACCGTGACCTCAAGGTCTCTTCCATGGGGCATTGATTTTGTCTTTTTATTCCACTGCGACCTCCACCACTCTTCCATCTTGTTAGGCTACTGTGACCTCCACGTATCTTCCACAGGGTATAGATATTGTCTTTTTATTTCACTGCATCCTTCCACCACTCTTCCAATGGGCATTAAAACCATCTTGTTAAGCTACTGTGGCCTCCACTTCTCTTCCACGGGGCATTGATATTGTCCTTTTATTTCACTGCGACCTCCACCACTCTTCCAAGGGGAATTGATATTGTCTTTTTATTCCACTGCGACCTCCACCACTCTTCCAATGGGCATTAAAACCATTTTGTTAGGCTTCTGTGACCTCCACGTCTCTTCCACGGGGCATTGATATTGTCTTTTTATTTCACTGCGACCTCCACCACTCTTCCACGGGGCATTGATATTGTCTTTTTAATTCCATTGCGACCTCCACCGCTCTACCAAGGGGCATTAATATTGTCTTTTTATTCCACTGCGACCTCCACCACTCTTCTAAGGGGCATTAAAACCGTCTTGTTAAGCCACTTTGATCTGCCCGTCTCTTCCACGGGGCATTGATATTGTCTTTTTATTCCAATGTAACCTCCACCACTCTTCCAAGGGGCATTAAAACCGTTTTGTTTAGCTACTGTGACCTTCACGTCTCTACCATGGTGCATTGATTTAGTCCTTTTTTTCCACAGCAACCTCCAACACTCTTCCAAGGGGCATTGATATTGTCTTTTTATTCCACAGCGACCTCCACCACTCTTCCAAGGGGCATTAAAACCGTCTTGTTAAGCTACTGTGACCTCCAGGTCTCTTCCATGGGGCATTGATTTTGTATTTTTATTCCGCTGCGACCTCCTCCACTCTTCCAATGGGCATTAAAACCATCTTGTTAGGCTACTGTGACCTCCACGTCTCTTCCAAGGGGCATTGATATTGTCTTTTTATTTCACTGCGACCTCCACCACTCTTCCATGGGGCATTGATATTGTCTTTTTATTCCACTGTGACCTCCACCACTCTTCCATAGGGCATTAATATTGTCTTTTTATTCAACTCCGACCTCCACTACTCTTCCAAGGGGCATTGATATTGTCTTTTTTTTCCACTGCGACCTCCACCCCTGTTCCAAGGGGCATTAAAACCATCTTGTTAAGCTACTGTGACCTCCACATCTCTTCCACGGCGCATTGATATTGTCTTTTTATTCCACTGCGACCTCCACCACTCTTCCATGGGGCATTAAAACCATCTTGTTAAGCTACTGTGACCTTCACGTCTCTTCCATGGGGCATTGGTATTGTTTTTTTATTCCATTGCGACCTCCACAACTCTTCCAAGGGGCACTGATATTGTATTTTGATTCCACTGCGATCTCCACCACTCTTTCAAGGGCATTAAAATTGTCTTGTTAAGCTACTATCTCCACGTCTCTTCCACGTGGCATTGATATTGTGTTTTATTCCACTATGAGCTCCACCACTCTTTCAATGGGCATTAAAACCATCTTGTTAGGCTACTGTGACCTCCACGTCTCTTCCACAGGGCATTGATATTGTCTTTTTATTCCACTGTGACCTCAATCACTCTTACAATGGGCATTGATATTGTCTTTTTATTCGTCTGCCACCTCCACCACTCTTACAAGGGGCATTAAAATGGTGCCGTTAAGCTACTGTGACCTCCAAGTCTCTTCCACGGGGCATTGATATTGTCTTTTTAATCCACTGCGAACTCCACCACTCTTCCATAGGGCACTGATACTGTCTTTTTATTCAATTGCGACTTCCACCACTCTTCCAAGAGGTCATTGATATTTTATTTTTATTCCACTGCGGTCTCCACCACTCTCCCAAGGGGCATTAAAACCATCTTGTTAAGCTACTGTGAACTCCAAGTCTCTTCAACTGATCATTGATATGTTCTTTTATTCAACTGTAACCTCCACCACTCTTCCAAGGGGCATTAAAACCGTCTTGTTATGCTACTGTGACCTTCACGTCTCTTCCAAGTGGCATTAAAACCATCTTGTTAAACCAATCTGAATTCCACAGCTCTTCCAAGGGGCATTAAAACCGTCTTGTTAAACAACTGTGATCTCCACTTCTCTTCCACGGAGCATTGATATTGTCTTTTTATTCCACTGCGAAGACCACCACTCTTCCAAGGGGCATTAAAACCATCTTGGTAAGCTTCTGTGATCTCCACGTCTCTTCCACGGGGCATTGATATTGTATTTTTATTCCACTGTAACCTCCACCACTCTTCCAAGTGGCAGTAATATCGACTTGTTAAGCTACTGTGACCTCTACGTCTCTTCCTCGGGGCATTGATATTGTCCTTTTATTCCTTTGCGACCTCCACCACTCTACCACGGGGCATTGATATTGTCTTTTTATTCCACTGCGACCTCAACCACTCTTCCAAGGGGCATTAAAAGCATCTTGTTAAGCTACTGTGACCTCCACGTCTCTACCACGGGGAATTGATATTGTCTTTTTTTTCCAGAGCGACCTCCACCACTCTTCCAAGGGGCATTAAAACGGTTTTGTTAAGCTACTGTGACCTCTACATCTCTTCCACGGGGCATTGACATTGTCTTTTTTTTCCACTGCGACCTCCACCACTCTACCAAGGGGCATTAAAAGCATCTTGTTAAGCTACTGTGACCTCCACGTCTCTACCACGGGGAATTGATATTGTCTTTTTTTTCCAGAGCGACCTCCACCACTCTTCCAAGGGGCATTAAAACGGTTTTGTTAAGCTACTGTGACCTCTACATCTCTTCCACGGGGCATTGACATTGTCTTTTTTTTCCACTGCGACCTCCACCACTCTTCTAAGGGGTCAATGATATTGCCTTTTTATTCCACTGTGACCTCCACCAGTGTTCCAAGGGGCATTAAAACCATCTTGTTAAGCTATTGTGACCTACAAGTCTCTTCCACAGCGCATTGATATTGTCTTTTTATTCGACTGCGAACTCCACCATTCTTCCATGGGGCATTAAAACCATCTTGTTAAGCTACTGTGACCTTCACGTCTCTTCCACGGGGCATTGATATTGTCTTTTTATTCCACTGCGGCCTCCACCTTTCTTCCATGGGGCATTAAAACCATCTTGTTAAGCTACTGTGACCTTCACGTCTCTTCCACGGGACATTGATATTGTCTTTTTATTCCATTGCGACCTCCACCACTCTTCCAAGGGGCATTGATATTGTCTTTTTATACCAATGCGACCTCCACCATTCTTCCAAGGGGCATTAAAACCGTCTTGTTAAGCTCCTATCTCCACGTCTCTACCACGAGGCATTGATTTTGTCTTTTTATTCCACTGTAACCTCCACCACTTTTCCAATGGGGATTAAAACCATCTTGTTAAGCTACTATCTCCACTGCTCTTCCAAGGGGTCATTGATATTGTCTTTTTTTTCCACTGTGACCTCCACCAGTGTTACAAGGGGCATTAAAACCATCTTGCTAACCTACGGTGACCTTCACGTCTCTTCCAAGGGGCATTGATATTATCTTTTTACTCCAATGCGACCTCCACCACTCTTCCAAGGGGCATTAAAACAGTCTTGTTAAGCTGCTATCTCCACGTCTCTATGACGGGGCATTGATTTTGTCTTTTTATTCCACTGTAACCTCCACCACTCTTCCAAGGGGCATTAAAAACATTTTTTTAAGCTACTATCTCCACTACTCTTCCAATGGGTCATTGATATTGTCTTTTTTTCCACTGTGACCTCCACCAGTGTTACAAGGAGCATTAAAACCATCTTGCTAATCTACTTGACCTCCAAGTCTCTTCCACGGCGCATTGATATTGTTTTTTATTCCACTGCGACCTCCACCACTCTTCCAAGGGGCATTAAAACCGTCTTGTTAAGCTACTATCTCCACGTCTCTACCACGGGGCATTGATTTTGTCTTTTTATTCCACTGTAACCTCCACCACTCTTCCAAGTGGCATTAAAAACGTTTTTGTAAGCTACTATCTCCACGTCTCTTCCACGGGGCATTGATATTGACTTTTTATTCCACTGTAACCTCCACCACTCTTCCAAGGGGCAATAAAACTGTCTTGTTAAGCTACTGTGACCTCCAGGTCTCTTCCACGGGGCATTGATATTGTCTTTTTATTCCACTGCGACCTCCACTACTCTTCTAATGGGCATTAAAACCAACTTGTTAGGCTACTGTGATCTCCACATCTCTACCACAGGGCATTGATATTGTCTTTTTATTCCACTGCAACCTCAACCACTCTTTCAAGGGGCATTGATACTGTCTTTTTATTCCATCGCGACCTCCACCACTCTTCTAAGGGGCATTAAAACGGTGTTGTTAAGCTACTGTGACCTCCAAGTCTCTTCCACGGCTCATTGATATTGTCTTTTTATTCCACTGTGACCTCCACCACTCTTGCATAGGGCATTGATGTTGTCTTTTTATTCCACTGCGACCTCCACCACTCTTCCAAGGGGCATTAAAAGAATTTTATTAAGCTCCTGTGACCTCGAAGTCTCTTCCACTGGGCATTGATATTGTCTTTTTATTCATCTGTAACCTCCACCACTCTTCCAAGGGGAATTAAAATCGTCTTGCTAAGCTACTGTGACCTCCACTTCTCTACCAAGGGGCATTAAAACCATCTTGTTAAACCAATCTGTACTCCACAGCTCTTCCAAGGGGCATTAAAACCATCTTTTTAAGCTACTGTGACCTCCACATCTCTTCCACGGGGCATTGATATTGTCTTTTTATTCCACAGAGACCTCCACCACTCTTCCAAGGGTCATTAAAACCATGTTGTTAGGCTACTGTGACCTTTAGGTCTCTTCCACGTGGCATTGATATTGTCTTTTTATTCCACTACGAGCTCCACCACTCTTTCAATGGGCATTAAAACCATCTTGTTAGGCTACTGTGACCTCCACGTCTCTTCCACAGGTCATTGATATTGTCTTTTTATTCCACTGTGACCTCCACCACTCTTACAAGGGGCATTGATATTGTCTTTTTATTTGACTGCCACCTCCACCACTCTTACAAGGGGCATTAAAACGGTGCGGTTAAGCTACTGTGACCTCCAAGTCTTTTCCACGGGGCATTGATACTGTCTTTTTATTCAATTGCGACCTCCACCACTCTTCCAAGAGGTCATTGATATTGTCTTTTTATTCCACTGCGGCCTCCACCACTTTCCCGAGGGGCATTAAAACCATCTTGTTAAGCTACTGTAAACTCCAAGTCTCTTCAACTGGGCATTGATATGTTCTTTTTTTCAACTGTAACCTCCACCACTCTACCAAGGAGCATTAAAACCGTTTTGTTATGCTACTGTGACCTTCACGTCTCTTCCAAGGGTCATTAAAACCATCTTGTTAAACCAATCTGAACTCCACAGCTCTTCCAAGGGGCATTAAAACCGTCTTGTTAAACTAATGTGATCTCCACTTCTCTTCCACGGGGAATTGATACTGTCTTTTTATTCCACTTCGAAGACCACCACTCTTCCAAGGGGCATTAAAACCATCTTGTTAAGCTACTGTGATCTCCACGTCTCTTCCACGGGGCATTGATATTGTATTTTTATTCCACTGTAACCTCCACCACTCTTCCAAGTGGCATTAATATCGACTTGTTAAGCTACTGTGACCTCCACGTCTCTTCCTCGGGGCATTGATATTGTCCTTTTATTCCTTTGCGACCTCCACCACTCTACCAAGGGGCATTGATATTGTCTTTTTATTCCACAGCGACCTCAACCACTCTTCCAAGGGGCATTAAAACCGTCTTGTTAAGCTACTGTGATCTGAACGTCTCTTCCACGGGGCATTGATATTGTCTTTTTATTCTAATGTAAACTCCACCACTCTACCAAGGGGCATTAAAACCATCTTGTTAAGCTACTCTGACCTCCACGTCTCTACCAGGGGGAATTGATATTGTCTTTTTTTTCCAGAGCGCCCTCCACCATTCTTCCAAGAGGCATTAAAATCATCTTCTTAAGCTCCTGTGACCTCCAGGTCTCTTCCACGGGACATTGATATTGTCTTTTTTTTCCACTGCGACCTCCACCACTCTTCCAATGGGCATTAAAATCATCTTGTTAGGCTACTGCGACCTCCACGTCTCTTCCACGGGGCATTGATATTGTCTCTTTTTGTCTTTTTATTCCACTGCGACCTCCACCACTCTTCCAAGGGGCATTGATATTGTCTTTTTATTCCACTGCGACCTCCACCACTCTTCCAAGGGGCATTGATATTGTCTTTTTATTCCACTGTGACATCCACTACTCTTCCAAGGGACATTAAAACGGTCTTGTTAAGCTACTGTGACCTCTACATCTCTTCCACGGGGCATTGACATTGTCTTTTTTTTCCACTGCAACCTCCACCACTCTTCCATAGGGCATTGATATTGTCTTTTTATTCAACTGCGACCTCCACTTCTCTTCCAAGGGGTCAATGATATTGTCTTTTTATTCCACTGTGACCTCCACCAGTGTTCCAAGGGGCATTAAAACCATCTTGTTAAGCTATTGTGACCCCAAGTCTCTTCCACTGCGCATTGATTTTGTCCTTTTCTTCTACTGCGACCTCCACCATTCTTCCATGGGCCATTAAAACCATCTTGTTAAGCTACTGTGAGCTTCACGTCTCTTCCACGGGGCATTGATATTGTCTTTTTATTCCACTGCGGCCTCCACCTTTCTTCCATGGGGCATTAAAACCATCTTGTTAAGCTACTGTGACCGTCACGTCTCTTCCACGGGACATTGATATTGTCTTTTTATTCCATTGCGACCTCCACCACTCTTCCAAGGGGCATTGATATTGTCTTTTTATTCCAATGCGACCTCCACCACTCTTCCAAGGGGCATTAAAACCGTCTTGTGAAGCTACTATCTCCACGTCTATACCACGGGGCATTGGTTTTGTCTTTTTATTCCACTGTAACCTTCACCACTCTTCCAAGGGGCATTAAAAACGTTTTTTTAAGCTACTATCTCCACGTCTCTTCCACGGGGCATTGATATTGACTTTTTATTCCACTGTAACCTCCACCACTCTTCCAAGAGGCATTGATATTGTCTTTTTATACCACAGAGATCTCCACCACTCTTCCAAGGGGCATAAAAACCGTCTTGTTAAGCTCCTGTGACCTCAAGGTCTCTTCCACGGGGCATTGATATTGTCTTTTTATTCCACTGCGACCTCCACCATTCTTCCAATGGGCATTAAAACCATCTTGTTAGGCTACTGTGACCTCCACATCTCTACCACAGGGCATTGATATTGTCTATTTATTCCACTGCAACCTCAACCACTCTTTCAAGGGGCATTGATACTGTCTTTTTATTCCATCGCGACCTCCACCACTCTTCCAAGGGGCATTAAAACGGTGTTGTTAAGCTACTGTGACCTCCAAGTCTCTTCCACGGGGCATTGATATTGTCTTTTTATTACACTGTGACCTCCACCACTCTTGCATTCGGCATTGATATTGTCTTTTTATTCAACTGCTTCCTCCATCACTTTTCCAAGGGATCATTGATATTGTCTTTTTATTCCACTGCGACCTCCACCACTCTTCCAAGGGGCATTAAAACCATCTTGTTAAGCTCCTGTGACCTCCAAGTCTCTTCCACTTGGCATTGATATTGTCTTTTTATTCAACTGTAACCTCCACCACTCTTCCAAGGGGCATTAAAACCGTCTTGCTAAGCTACTGTGACCTCCACGTCTCTTCCACGGGGCATTAATATTGTCTTTTTATTCCACTGCGACCTCCACCACTCTTCCAAGGGGCAATAATATTGTCTTTTTATTCCACTGCGACATCCACCACTCTTCCAAGGGGCAATAAAACCATCTTGTTAAGCTACTGTGATCTCCACGTCTCTTCCACGGGGCATTGATATTGTCTTTTTTTTCCACTGCGACCTCCACCACTCTTCCATGGGGCATTAAAAACGTCTTGTTAAGCTACTTTGACCTCCACATCTCTTCCATGGGGCATTGATATTGTCTTTTTATGCCACTGCGACCTTCTCCACTCTTCCAAGGGGCATTAAATCCGTATTGTTAAGCTACTGTGACCTCAACGTCTCTTCCACGGGGCATTGATATTTTATTTTTATTCCACTGTTACCTCCACCACTCTTCCAAGGGGCATTAATACCGTCTTGGTAAGCTACTGTGACCTACACCTATCTTCCAAGGGGCATTAAAATTATGTTGTTAACCCACTCTGAACTCCTCAGCTCTTCCAAGGGGCATTAAAACTGTCTTGTTGGGCTACTGTGACCTCCACCTCTCTTCCAAGGGGCATTGATATTGTCTTTTTATTCCACTGCGACCTTCACCACTCTTCCAAGTGGCATTGGTATTGTCTTTTTATTCCACTGCGACCTCCACCACTTTTACATGGGGCATTGATATTGTCTTTTTATTCCACTGCGACCTCCACCACTCTTCCAAGAGGCATTAAAACTGTCTTGTTAAGTTACTGTGATCTGCACGTCTCTTCCACGGGGCATTGATATTGTCTTTTTATTCCACTGCGACCTCCACCACTCTTCCAATGGGCATTAAAACCATCTTGTTAGGCTACTGTGACGTCCATGTCTCTTCCACGGGGCATTGAAATTGTTTTTTTATTCCACTGCATTCTCCACCACTCTTCCATAGGGCATTGATATTGTCTTTTTATTCAACTGCGACCTCCACTTCTCTTCCAAGGGGTCAATGATATTGACTTTTTATTCCACTGTGACCTCCACCAGTGTTCCAAGGGGCATTAAAACCATCTTGTTAAGCTATTGTGACCCCAAGTCTCTTCCACTGCGCATTGATTTTGTCCTTTTCTTCTACTGCGACCTCCACCATTCTTCCATGGGCCATTAAAACCATCTTGTTAAGCTACTGTGACCGTCACGTCTCTTCCACGGGACATTGATATTGTCTTTTTATTCCATTGCGACCTCCACCACTCTTCCAAGGGGCATTGATATTGTCTTTTTATTCCAATGCGACCTCCACCACTCTTCCAAGGGGCATTAAAACCGTCTTGTGAAGCTACTATCTCCACGTCTATACCATGGGGCATTGGTTTTGTCTTTTTATTCCACTGTAACCTTCACCACTCTTCCAAGGGGCATTAAAAACGTTTTTTTAAGCTACTATCTCCACGTCTCTTCCACGGGGCATTGATATTGACTTTTTATTCCACTGTAACCTCCACCACTCTTCCAAGAGGCATTGATATTGTCTTTTTATACCACAGAGATCTCCACCACTCTTCCAAGGGGCATAAAAACCGTCTTGTTAAGCTCCTGTGACCTCCAGGTCTCTTCCACGGGGCATTGATATTGTCTTTTTATTCCACTGCGACCTCCACCATTCTTCCAATGGGCATTAAAACCATCTTGTTAGGCTACTGTGACCTCCACATCTCTACCACAGGGCATTGATATTGTCTATTTATTCCACTGCAATCTCAACCACTCTTTCAAGGGGCATTGATACTGTCTTTTTATTCCATCGCGACCTCCACCACTCTTCCAAGGGGCATTAAAATGGTGTTGCTAAGCTACTGTGACCTCCAAGTCTCTTCCACGGGGCATTGATATTGTCTTTTTATTACACTGCGACCTCCACCACTCTTGCATTCGGCATTGATATTGTCTTTTTATTCAACTGCTTCCTCCATCACTTTTCCAAGGGATCATTGATATTGTCTTTTTATTCCACTGCGACCTCCACCACTCTTCCAAGGGGCATTAAAACCATCTTGTTAAGCTCCTGTGACCTCCAAGTCTCTTCCACTTGGCATTGATATTGTCTTTTTATTCAACTGTAACCTCCACCACTCTTCCAAGGGGCATTAAAACCGTCTTGCTAAGCTACTGTGACCTCCACGTCTCTTCCACGGGGCATTAATATTGTCTTTTTATTCCACTGCGACCTCCACCACTCTTCCAAGGGGCAATGATATTCTCTTTTTATTCCACTGCGACATCCACCACTCTTCCAAGGGGCAATAAAACCATCTTGTTAAGCTACTGTGATCTCCACGTCTCTTCCACGGGGCATTGATATTGTCTTTTTTTTCCACTGCTACCTCCACCACTCTTCCAAGGGGCATTAAAAACGTCTTGTTAAGCTACTTTGACCTCCACATCTCTTCCATGGGGCATTGATATTGTCTTTTTATGCCACTGCGACCTTCTCCACTCTTCCAAGGGGCATTAAATCCGTATTGTTAAGCTACTGTGACCTCAACGTCTCTTCCACGGGGCATTGATATTTTATTTTTATTCCACTGTTACCTCCACCACTCTTCCAAGGGGCATTAATACCGTCTTGTTAAGCTACTGTGACCTACACCTATCTTCCAAGGGGCATTAAAATTATGTTGTTAACCCACTCTGAATTCCTCTGCTCTTCCAAGGGGTATTAAAACTGTCTTGTTGGGCTACTGTGACCTCCACCTCTCTTCCAAGGGGCATTGATATTGTCTTTTTATTCCACTGCGACCTTCACCACTCTTCCAAGTGGCATTGGTATTGTCTTTTTATTCCACTGCGACCTCCACCACTTTTACATGGGGCATTGATATTGTCTTTTTATTCCACTGCGACCTCCACCACTCTTCCAAGAGGTATTAAAACTGTCTTGTTAAGTTACTGTGATCTGCACGTCTCTTCCACGGGGCATTGATATTGTCTTTTTATTCCACTGCGACCTCCACCACTCTTCCAATGGGCATTAAAACCATCTTGTTAGGCAACTGTGACGTCCATGTCTCTTCCACGGGGCATTGAAATTGTTTTTTTATTCCACTGCGACCTCCACCACTCATCCAAGGGGCATTGATATTGTCTTTTTATTCCACTGTGACCTCCACCACTCTTCCAACAGGCATTCAAACGGACTTGTTAAGCTACTGTGACCTTCACGTCACTTCCACGGGGCATTGATATTGTCTTTTTATTCCACTGCGATCTCCACCACTCTTTCATAGGGCATTGATATTGTCTTTTTATACTACTGCGACCTCCACTACTCTTCCAAGGGGTCATTGATATTGTCTTTTTATTCCACTGTGACCTCCAGCACTGTTACAAGGGGCATTAAAGCTGTCTTATTAAGCTACTGTGACCTCCAAGTCTCTTCCATGGGGCATTGATATTGTCTTTTTATTCAACTGTAACCTCCACCACTCTTCCAAGGGGCATTAAAACCGTCTTGTTAAGCTACTGTGACCTTCACGTCTCTACCAAGGGGCATTAAAACCATCTTCTTTAACCAATCTGTACTCCACAGCTCTTCCAAGGATCATTAAAACCATCTTGTTAAGCTACTGTGATCTCCACCTCTCTTCCACGGCACACTGATATTGTCTTTTTTTTCCACTGCGACCTCCACCTCTCTTCCATGGGGCATTAAAACTTCTTGTTAAGCTAATGTGACCTCCACGTCTCTACTAGGGGGAATTAATATTGTCTTTATATTCCATTGCAACCTCCACGACTCTTCCACGGGGCATTGATATTGTATTTTCTTTCTACTGTAACCTCCAAAACTCTTCCAAGGGGCATTAATACCTTCTTGTAAAGCTACTGTGACCTACACCTCTCTTCCAAGGGGCATTAAAACCATCTTGTTAAACCACTCTTAACTCCACAGCTCTTTCAAGGGGCATTAAAACCGTCTTGTTAAGCTACGGTGACCTCCACTTCTCTTCCAAGGGGCAATGATATTGTCTTTTTATTCCACTGCGACATCCACCACTCTTCCAAGGGGCAATAAAACCATCTTGTTAAGCTACTGTGATCTCCACGTCTCTTCCACGGGGCATTGATATTGTCTTTTTTTTCCACTGCGACCTCCACCACTCTTCCAAGGGGCATTAAAAACGTCTTGTTAAGCTACTTTGACCTCCACATCTCTTCCATGGGGCATTGATATTGTCTTTTTATGCCACTGCGACCTTCTCCACTCTTCCAAGGGGCATTAAATCCGTATTGTTAAGCTACTGTGACCTCAACGTCTCTTCCACGGGGCATTGATATTTTATTTTTATTCCACTGTTACCTCCACCACTCTTCCAAGGGGCATTAATACCGTCTTGGTAAGCTACTGTGACCTACACCTATCTTCCAAGGGGCATTAAAATTATGTTGTTAACCCACTCTGAACTCCTCAGCTCTTCCAAGGGGCATTAAAACTGTCTTGTTGGGCTACTGTGACCTCCACCTCTCTTCCAAGGGGCATTGATATTGTCTTTTTATTCCACTGCGACATCCACCACTCTTCCAAGGGGCAATAAAACCATCTTGTTAAGCTACTGTGATCTCCACGTCTCTTCCACGGGGCATTGATATTGTCTTTTTTTTCCACTGCGACCTCCACCACTCTTCCAAGGGGCATTAAAAACGTCTTGTTAAGCTACTTTGACCTCCACATCTCTTCCATGGGGCATTGATATTGTCTTTTTATGCCACTGCGACCTTCTCCACTCTTCCAAGGGGCATTAAATCCATATTGTTAAGCTACTGTGACCTCAACGTCTCTTCCACGGGGCATTGATATTTTATTTTTATTCCACTGTTACCTCCACCACTCTTCCAAGGGGCATTAATACCGTCTTGGTAAGCTACTGTGACCTACACCTATCTTCCAAGGGGCATTAAAATTATGTTGTTAACCCACTCTGAACTCCTCAGCTCTTCCAAGGGGCATTAAAACTGTCTTGTTGGGCTACTGTGACCTCCACCTCTCTTCCAAGGGGCATTGATATTGTCTTTTTATTCCACTGCGACCTTCACCACTCTTCCAAGTGGCATTGGTATTGTCTTTTTATTCCACTGCGACCTCCACCACTTTTACATGGGGCATTGATATTGTCTTTTTATTCCACTGCGACCTCCACCACTCTTCCAAGAGGCATTAAAACTGTCTTGTTAAGTTACTGTGATCTGCACGTCTCTTCCACGGGGCATTGATATTGTCTTTTTATTCCACTGCGACCTCCACCACTCTTCCAATGGGCATTAAAACCATCTTGTTAGGCTACTGTGACGTCCATGTCTCTTCCACGGGGGATTGAAATTGTTTTTTTATTCCACTGCATTCTCCACCACTCTTCCATAGGGCATTGATATTGTCTTTTTATTCAACTGCGACCTCCACTTCTCTTCCAAGGGGTCAATGATATTGTCTTTTTATTCCACTGTGACCTCCACCAGTGTTCCAAGGGGCATTAAAACCATCTTGTTAAGCTATTGTGACCCCAAGTCTCTTCCACTGCGCATTGATTTTGTCCTTTTCTTCTACTGCGACCTCCACCATTCTTCCATGGGCCATTAAAACCATCTTGTTAAGCTACTGTGACCGTCACGTCTCTTCCACGGGACATTGATATTGTCTTTTTATTCCATTGCGACCTCCACCACTCTTCCAAGGGGCATTGATATTGTCTTTTTATTCCAATGCGACCTCCACCACTCTTCCAAGGGGCATTAAAACCGTCTTGTGAAGCTACTATCTCCACGTCTATACCATGGGGCATTGGTTTTGTCTTTTTATTCCACTGTAACCTTCACCACTCTTCCAAGGGGCATTAAAAACGTTTTTTTAAGCTACTATCTCCACGTCTCTTCCACGGGGCATTGATATTGACTTTTTATTCCACTGTAACCTCCACCACTCTTCCAAGAGGCATTGATATTGTCTTTTTATACCACAGAGATCTCCACCACTCTTCCAAGGGGCATAAAAACCGTCTTGTTAAGCTCCTGTGACCTCCAGGTCTCTTCCACGGGGCATTGATATTGTCTTTTTATTCCACTGCGACCTCCACCATTCTTCCAATGGGCATTAAAACCATCTTGTTAGGCTACTGTGACCTCCACATCTCTACCACAGGGCATTGATATTGTCTATTTATTCCACTGCAATCTCAACCACTCTTTCAAGGGGCATTGATACTGTCTTTTTATTCCATCGCGACCTCCACCACTCTTCCAAGGGGCATTAAAATGGTGTTGCTAAGCTACTGTGACCTCCAAGTCTCTTCCACGGGGCATTGATATTGTCTTTTTATTACACTGCGACCTCCACCACTCTTGCATTCGGCATTGATATTGTCTTTTTATTCAACTGCTTCCTCCATCACTTTTCCAAGGGATCATTGATATTGTCTTTTTATTCCACTGCGACCTCCACCACTCTTCCAAGGGGCATTAAAACCATCTTGTTAAGCTCCTGTGACCTCCAAGTCTCTTCCACTTGGCATTGATATTGTCTTTTTATTCAACTGTAACCTCCACCACTCTTCCAAGGGGCATTAAAACCGTCTTGCTAAGCTACTGTGACCTCCACGTCTCTTCCACGGGGCATTAATATTGTCTTTTTATTCCACTGCGACCTCCACCACTCTTCCAAGGGGCAATGATATTCTCTTTTTATTCCACTGCGACATCCACCACTCTTCCAAGGGGCAATAAAACCATCTTGTTAAGCTACTGTGATCTCCACGTCTCTTCCACGGGGCATTGATATTGTCTTTTTTTTCCACTGCTACCTCCACCACTCTTCCAAGGGGCATTAAAAACGTCTTGTTAAGCTACTTTGACCTCCACATCTCTTCCATGGGGCATTGATATTGTCTTTTTATGCCACTGCGACCTTCTCCACTCTTCCAAGGGGCATTAAATCCGTATTGTTAAGCTACTGTGACCTCAACGTCTCTTCCACGGGGCATTGATATTTTATTTTTATTCCACTGTTACCTCCACCACTCTTCCAAGGGGCATTAATACCGTCTTGTTAAGCTACTGTGACCTACACCTATCTTCCAAGGGGCATTAAAATTATGTTGTTAACCCACTCTGAATTCCTCTGCTCTTCCAAGGGGTATTAAAACTGTCTTGTTGGGCTACTGTGACCTCCACCTCTCTTCCAAGGGGCATTGATATTGTCTTTTTATTCCACTGCGACCTTCACCACTCTTCCAAGTGGCATTGGTATTGTCTTTTTATTCCACTGTGACCTCCACCACTTTTACATGGGGCATTGATATTGTCTTTTTATTCCACTGCGACCTCCACCACTCTTCCAAGAGGTATTAAAACTGTCTTGTTAAGTTACTGTGATCTGCACGTCTCTTCCACGGGGCATTGATATTGTCTTTTTATTCCACTGCGACCTCCACCACTCTTCCAATGGGCATTAAAACCATCTTGTTAGGCAACTGTGACGTCCATGTCTCTTCCACGGGGCATTGAAATTGTTTTTTTATTCCACTGCGACCTCCACCACTCATCCAAGGGGCATTGATATTGTCTTTTTATTCCACTGTGACCTCCACCACTCTTCCAACAGGCATTCAAACGGACTTGTTAAGCTACTGTGACCTTCACGTCACTTCCACGGGGCATTGATATTGTCTTTTTATTCCACTGCGATCTCCACCACTCTTTCATAGGGCATTGATATTGTCTTTTTATACTACTGCGACCTCCACTACTCTTCCAAGGGGTCATTGATATTGTCTTTTTATTCCACTGTGACCTCCAGCACTGTTACAAGGGGCATTAAAGCTGTCTTATTAAGCTACTGTGACCTCCAAGTCTCTTCCATGGGGCATTGATATTGTCTTTTTATTCAACTGTAACCTCCACCACTCTTCCAAGGGGCATTAAAACCGTCTTGTTAAGCTACTGTGACCTTCACGTCTCTACCAAGGGGCATTAAAACCATCTTCTTTAACCAATCTGTACTCCACAGCTCTTCCAAGGATCATTAAAACCATCTTGTTAAGCTACTGTGATCTCCACCTCTCTTCCACGGCACACTGATATTGTCTTTTTTTTCCACTGCGACCTCCACCTCTCTTCCATGGGGCATTAAAACTTCTTGTTAAGCTAATGTGACCTCCACGTCTCTACTAGGGGGAATTAATATTGTCTTTATATTCCATTGCAACCTCCACGACTCTTCCACGGGGCATTGATATTGTATTTTCTTTCTACTGTAACCTCCAAAACTCTTCCAAGGGGCATTAATACCTTCTTGTAAAGCTACTGTGACCTACACCTCTCTTCCAAGGGGCATTAAAACCATCTTGTTAAACCACTCTTAACTCCACAGCTCTTTCAAGGGGCATTAAAACCGTCTTGTTAAGCTACGGTGACCTCCACTTCTCTTCCAAGGGGCAATGATATTGTCTTTTTATTCCACTGCGACATCCACCACTCTTCCAAGGGGCAATAAAACCATCTTGTTAAGCTACTGTGATCTCCACGTCTCTTCCACGGGGCATTGATATTGTCTTTTTTTTCCACTGCGACCTCCACCACTCTTCCAAGGGGCATTAAAAACGTCTTGTTAAGCTACTTTGACCTCCACATCTCTTCCATGGGGCATTGATATTGTCTTTTTATGCCACTGCGACCTTCTCCACTCTTCCAAGGGGCATTAAATCCGTATTGTTAAGCTACTGTGACCTCAACGTCTCTTCCACGGGGCATTGATATTTTATTTTTATTCCACTGTTACCTCCACCACTCTTCCAAGGGGCATTAATACCGTCTTGGTAAGCTACTGTGACCTACACCTATCTTCCAAGGGGCATTAAAATTATGTTGTTAACCCACTCTGAACTCCTCAGCTCTTCCAAGGGGCATTAAAACTGTCTTGTTGGGCTACTGTGACCTCCACCTCTCTTCCAAGGGGCATTGATATTGTCTTTTTATTCCACTGCGACATCCACCACTCTTCCAAGGGGCAATAAAACCATCTTGTTAAGCTACTGTGATCTCCACGTCTCTTCCACGGGGCATTGATATTGTCTTTTTTTTCCACTGCGACCTCCACCACTCTTCCAAGGGGCATTAAAAACGTCTTGTTAAGCTACTTTGACCTCCACATCTCTTCCATGGGGCATTGATATTGTCTTTTTATGCCACTGCGACCTTCTCCACTCTTCCAAGGGGCATTAAATCCATATTGTTAAGCTACTGTGACCTCAACGTCTCTTCCACGGGGCATTGATATTTTATTTTTATTCCACTGTTACCTCCACCACTCTTCCAAGGGGCATTAATACCGTCTTGGTAAGCTACTGTGACCTACACCTATCTTCCAAGGGGCATTAAAATTATGTTGTTAACCCACTCTGAACTCCTCAGCTCTTCCAAGGGGCATTAAAACTGTCTTGTTGGGCTACTGTGACCTCCACCTCTCTTCCAAGGGGCATTGATATTGTCTTTTTATTCCACTGCGACCTTCACCACTCTTCCAAGTGGCATTGGTATTGTCTTTTTATTCCACTGCGACCTCCACCACTTTTACATGGGGCATTGATATTGTCTTTTTATTCCACTGCGACCTCCACCACTCTTCCAAGAGGCATTAAAACTGTCTTGTTAAGTTACTGTGATCTGCACGTCTCTTCCACGGGGCATTGATATTGTCTTTTTATTCCACTGCGACCTCCACCACTCTTCCAATGGGCATTAAAACCATCTTGTTAGGCTACTGTGACGTCCATGTCTCTTCCACGGGGGATTGAAATTGTTTTTTTATTCCACTGCATTCTCCACCACTCTTCCATAGGGCATTGATATTGTCTTTTTATTCAACTGCGACCTCCACTTCTCTTCCAAGGGGTCAATGATATTGTCTTTTTATTCCACTGTGACCTCCACCAGTGTTCCAAGGGGCATTAAAACCATCTTGTTAAGCTATTGTGACCCCAAGTCTCTTCCACTGCGCATTGATTTTGTCCTTTTCTTCTACTGCGACCTCCACCATTCTTCCATGGGCCATTAAAACCATCTTGTTAAGCTACTGTGACCGTCACGTCTCTTCCACGGGACATTGATATTGTCTTTTTATTCCATTGCGACCTCCACCACTCTTCCAAGGGGCATTGATATTGTCTTTTTATTCCAATGCGACCTCCACCACTCTTCCAAGGGGCATTAAAACCGTCTTGTGAAGCTACTATCTCCACGTCTATACCATGGGGCATTGGTTTTGTCTTTTTATTCCACTGTAACCTTCACCACTCTTCCAAGGGGCATTAAAAACGTTTTTTTAAGCTACTATCTCCACGTCTCTTCCACGGGGCATTGATATTGACTTTTTATTCCACTGTAACCTCCACCACTCTTCCAAGAGGCATTGATATTGTCTTTTTATACCACAGAGATCTCCACCACTCTTCCAAGGGGCATAAAAACCGTCTTGTTAAGCTCCTGTGACCTCCAGGTCTCTTCCACGGGGCATTGATATTGTCTTTTTATTCCACTGCGACCTCCACCATTCTTCCAATGGGCATTAAAACCATCTTGTTAGGCTACTGTGACCTCCACATCTCTACCACAGGGCATTGATATTGTCTATTTATTCCACTGCAATCTCAACCACTCTTTCAAGGGGCATTGATACTGTCTTTTTATTCCATCGCGACCTCCACCACTCTTCCAAGGGGCATTAAAATGGTGTTGCTAAGCTACTGTGACCTCCAAGTCTCTTCCACGGGGCATTGATATTGTCTTTTTATTACACTGCGACCTCCACCACTCTTGCATTCGGCATTGATATTGTCTTTTTATTCAACTGCTTCCTCCATCACTTTTCCAAGGGATCATTGATATTGTCTTTTTATTCCACTGCGACCTCCACCACTCTTCCAAGGGGCATTAAAACCATCTTGTTAAGCTCCTGTGACCTCCAAGTCTCTTCCACTTGGCATTGATATTGTCTTTTTATTCAACTGTAACCTCCACCACTCTTCCAAGGGGCATTAAAACCGTCTTGCTAAGCTACTGTGACCTCCACGTCTCTTCCACGGGGCATTGATATTGTCTTTTTATTCCACTGCGACCTCCACCACTCTTCCAAGGGGCAATGATATTCTCTTTTTATTCCACTGCGACATCCACCACTCTTCCAAGGGGCAATAAAACCATCTTGTTAAGCTACTGTGATCTCCACGTCTCTTCCACGGGGCATTGATATTGTCTTTTTTTTCCACTGCTACCTCCACCACTCTTCCAAGGGGCATTAAAAACGTCTTGTTAAGCTACTTTGACCTCCACATCTCTTCCATGGGGCATTGATATTGTCTTTTTATGCCACTGCGACCTTCTCCACTCTTCCAAGGGGCATTAAATCCGTATTGTTAAGCTACTGTGACCTCAACGTCTCTTCCACGGGGCATTGATATTTTATTTTTATTCCACTGTTACCTCCACCACTCTTCCAAGGGGCATTAATACCGTCTTGTTAAGCTACTGTGACCTACACCTATCTTCCAAGGGGCATTAAAATTATGTTGTTAACCCACTCTGAATTCCTCTGCTCTTCCAAGGGGTATTAAAACTGTCTTGTTGGGCTACTGTGACCTCCACCTCTCTTCCAAGGGGCATTGATATTGTCTTTTTATTCCACTGCGACCTTCACCACTCTTCCAAGTGGCATTGGTATTGTCTTTTTATTCCACTGCGACCTCCACCACTTTTACATGGGGCATTGATATTGTCTTTTTATTCCACTGCGACCTCCACCACTCTTCCAAGAGGTATTAAAACTGTCTTGTTAAGTTACTGTGATCTGCACGTCTCTTCCACGGGGCATTGATATTGTCTTTTTATTCCACTGCGACCTCCACCACTCTTCCAATGGGCATTAAAACCATCTTGTTAGGCAACTGTGACGTCCATGTCTCTTCCACGGGGCATTGAAATTGTTTTTTTATTCCACTGCGACCTCCACCACTCATCCAAGGGGCATTGATATTGTCTTTTTATTCCACTGTGACCTCCACCACTCTTCCAACAGGCATTCAAACGGACTTGTTAAGCTACTGTGACCTTCACGTCACTTCCACGGGGCATTGATATTGTCTTTTTATTCCACTGCGATCTCCACCACTCTTTCATAGGGCATTGATATTGTCTTTTTATACTACTGCGACCTCCACTACTCTTCCAAGGGGTCATTGATATTGTCTTTTTATTCCACTGTGACCTCCAGCACTGTTACAAGGGGCATTAAAGCTGTCTTATTAAGCTACTGTGACCTCCAAGTCTCTTCCATGGGGCATTGATATTGTCTTTTTATTCAACTGTAACCTCCACCACTCTTCCAAGGGGCATTAAAACCGTCTTGTTAAGCTACTGTGACCTTCACGTCTCTACCAAGGGGCATTAAAACCATCTTCTTTAACCAATCTGTACTCCACAGCTCTTCCAAGGATCATTAAAACCATCTTGTTAAGCTACTGTGATCTCCACCTCTCTTCCACGGCACACTGATATTGTCTTTTTTTTCCACTGCGACCTCCACCTCTCTTCCATGGGGCATTAAAACTTCTTGTTAAGCTAATGTGACCTCCACGTCTCTACTAGGGGGAATTAATATTGTCTTTATATTCCATTGCAACCTCCACGACTCTTCCACGGGGCATTGATATTGTATTTTCTTTCTACTGTAACCTCCAAAACTCTTCCAAGGGGCATTAATACCTTCTTGTAAAGCTACTGTGACCTACACCTCTCTTCCAAGGGGCATTAAAACCATCTTGTTAAACCACTCTTAACTCCACAGCTCTTTCAAGGGGCATTAAAACCGTCTTGTTAAGCTACGGTGACCTCCACTTCTCTTCCAAGGGGCAATGATATTGTCTTTTTATTCCACTGCGACATCCACCACTCTTCCAAGGGGCAATAAAACCATCTTGTTAAGCTACTGTGATCTCCACGTCTCTTCCACGGGGCATTGATATTGTCTTTTTTTTCCACTGCGACCTCCACCACTCTTCCAAGGGGCATTAAAAACGTCTTGTTAAGCTACTTTGACCTCCACATCTCTTCCATGGGGCATTGATATTGTCTTTTTATGCCACTGCGACCTTCTCCACTCTTCCAAGGGGCATTAAATCCGTATTGTTAAGCTACTGTGACCTCAACGTCTCTTCCACGGGGCATTGATATTTTATTTTTATTCCACTGTTACCTCCACCACTCTTCCAAGGGGCATTAATACCGTCTTGGTAAGCTACTGTGACCTACACCTATCTTCCAAGGGGCATTAAAATTATGTTGTTAACCCACTCTGAACTCCTCAGCTCTTCCAAGGGGCATTAAAACTGTCTTGTTGGGCTACTGTGACCTCCACCTCTCTTCCAAGGGGCATTGATATTGTCTTTTTATTCCACTGCGACATCCACCACTCTTCCAAGGGGCAATAAAACCATCTTGTTAAGCTACTGTGATCTCCACGTCTCTTCCACGGGGCATTGATATTGTCTTTTTTTTCCACTGCGACCTCCACCACTCTTCCAAGGGGCATTAAAAACGTCTTGTTAAGCTACTTTGACCTCCACATCTCTTCCATGGGGCATTGATATTGTCTTTTTATGCCACTGCGACCTTCTCCACTCTTCCAAGGGGCATTAAATCCATATTGTTAAGCTACTGTGACCTCAACGTCTCTTCCACGGGGCATTGATATTTTATTTTTATTCCACTGTTACCTCCACCACTCTTCCAAGGGGCATTAATACCGTCTTGGTAAGCTACTGTGACCTACACCTATCTTCCAAGGGGCATTAAAATTATGTTGTTAACCCACTCTGAACTCCTCAGCTCTTCCAAGGGGCATTAAAACTGTCTTGTTGGGCTACTGTGACCTCCACCTCTCTTCCAAGGGGCATTGATATTGTCTTTTTATTCCACTGCGACCTTCACCACTCTTCCAAGTGGCATTGGTATTGTCTTTTTATTCCACTGCGACCTCCACCACTTTTACATGGGGCATTGATATTGTCTTTTTATTCCACTGCGACCTCCACCACTCTTCCAAGAGGCATTAAAACTGTCTTGTTAAGTTACTGTGATCTGCACGTCTCTTCCACGGGGCATTGATATTGTCTTTTTATTCCACTGCGACCTCCACCACTCTTCCAATGGGCATTAAAACCATCTTGTTAGGCTACTGTGACGTCCATGTCTCTTCCACGGGGCATTGAAATTGTTTTTTTATTCCACTGCATTCTCCACCACTCTTCCATAGGGCATTGATATTGTCTTTTTATTCAACTGCGACCTCCACTTCTCTTCCAAGGGGTCAATGATATTGTCTTTTTATTCCACTGTGACCTCCACCAGTGTTCCAAGGGGCATTAAAACCATCTTGTTAAGCTATTGTGACCCCAAGTCTCTTCCACTGCGCATTGATTTTGTCCTTTTCTTCTACTGCGACCTCCACCATTCTTCCATGGGCCATTAAAACCATCTTGTTAAGCTACTGTGACCGTCACGTCTCTTCCACGGGACATTGATATTGTCTTTTTATTCCATTGCGACCTCCACCACTCTTCCAAGGGGCATTGATATTGTCTTTTTATTCCAATGCGACCTCCACCACTCTTCCAAGGGGCATTAAAACCGTCTTGTGAAGCTACTATCTCCACGTCTATACCATGGGGCATTGGTTTTGTCTTTTTATTCCACTGTAACCTTCACCACTCTTCCAAGGGGCATTAAAAACGTTTTTTTAAGCTACTATCTCCACGTCTCTTCCACGGGGCATTGATATTGACTTTTTATTCCACTGTAACCTCCACCACTCTTCCAAGAGGCATTGATATTGTCTTTTTATACCACAGAGATCTCCACCACTCTTCCAAGGGGCATAAAAACCGTCTTGTTAAGCTCCTGTGACCTCCAGGTCTCTTCCACGGGGCATTGATATTGTCTTTTTATTCCACTGCGACCTCCACCATTCTTCCAATGGGCATTAAAACCATCTTGTTAGGCTACTGTGACCTCCACATCTCTACCACAGGGCATTGATATTGTCTATTTATTCCACTGCAATCTCAACCACTCTTTCAAGGGGCATTGATACTGTCTTTTTATTCCATCGCGACCTCCACCACTCTTCCAAGGGGCATTAAAATGGTGTTGCTAAGCTACTGTGACCTCCAAGTCTCTTCCACGGGGCATTGATATTGTCTTTTTATTACACTGCGACCTCCACCACTCTTGCATTCGGCATTGATATTGTCTTTTTATTCAACTGCTTCCTCCATCACTTTTCCAAGGGATCATTGATATTGTCTTTTTATTCCACTGCGACCTCCACCACTCTTCCAAGGGGCATTAAAATGGTGTTGCTAAGCTACTGTGACCTCCACGTCTCTTCCACGGGGCATTAATATTGTCTTTTTATTCCACTGCGACCTCCACCACTCTTCCAAGGGGCAATGATATTGTCTTTTTATTCCACTGCGACATCCACCACTCTTCCAAGGGGCAATAAAACCATCTTGTTAAGCTACTGTGATCTCCACGTCTCTTCCACGGGGCATTGATATTGTCTTTTTTTTCCACTGCTACCTCCACCACTCTTCCAAGGGGCATTAAAAACGTCTTGTTAAGCTACTTTGACCTCCACATCTCTTCCATGGGGCATTGATATTGTCTTTTTATGCCACTGCGACCTTCTCCACTCTTCCAAGGGGCATTAAATCCGTATTGTTAAGCTACTGTGACCTCAACGTCTCTTCCACGGGGCATTGATATTTTATTTTTATTCCACTGTTACCTCCACCACTCTTCCAAGGGGCATTAATACCGTCTTGTTAAGCTACTGTGACCTACACCTATCTTCCAAGGGGCATTAAAATTATGTTGTTAACCCACTCTGAATTCCTCTGCTCTTCCAAGGGGTATTAAAACTGTCTTGTTGGGCTACTGTGACCTCCACCTCTCTTCGAAGGGGCATTGATATTGTCTTTTTATTCCACTGCGACCTTCACCACTCTTCCAAGTGGCATTGGTATTGTCTTTTTATTCCACTGCGACCTCCACCACTTTTACATGGGGCATTGATATTGTCTTTTTATTCCACTGCGACCTCCACCACTCTTCCAAGAGGTATTAAAACTGTCTTGTTAAGTTACTGTGATCTGCACGTCTCTTCCACGGGGCATTGATATTGTCTTTTTATTCCACTGCGACCTCCACCACTCTTCCAATGGGCATTAAAACCATCTTGTTAGGCAACTGTGACGTCCATGTCTCTTCCACGGGGCATTGAAATTGTTTTTTTATTCCACTGCGACCTCCACCACTCATCCAAGGGGCATTGATATTGTCTTTTTATTCCACTGTGACCTCCACCACTCTTCCAACAGGCATTCAAACGGACTTGTTAAGCTACTGTGACCTTCACGTCACTTCCACGGGGCATTGATATTGTCTTTTTATTCCACTGCGATCTCCACCACTCTTTCATAGGGCATTGATATTGTCTTTTTATACTACTGCGACCTCCACTACTCTTCCAAGGGGTCATTGATATTGTCTTTTTATTCCACTGTGACCTCCAGCACTGTTACAAGGGGCATTAAAGCTGTCTTATTAAGCTACTGTGACCTCCAAGTCTCTTCCATGGGGCATTGATATTGTCTTTTTATTCAACTGTAACCTCCACCACTCTTCCAAGGGGCATTAAAACCGTCTTGTTAAGCTACTGTGACCTTCACGTCTCTACCAAGGGGCATTAAAACCATCTTCTTTAACCAATCTGTACTCCACAGCTCTTCCAAGGATCATTAAAACCATCTTGTTAAGCTACTGTGATCTCCACCTCTCTTCCACGGCACACTGATATTGTCTTTTTTTTCCACTGCGACCTCCACCTCTCTTCCATGGGGCATTAAAACTTCTTGTTAAGCTAATGTGACCTCCACGTCTCTACTAGGGGGAATTAATATTGTCTTTATATTCCATTGCAACCTCCACGACTCTTCCACGGGGCATTGATATTGTATTTTCTTTCTACTGTAACCTCCAAAACTCTTCCAAGGGGCATTAATACCTTCTTGTAAAGCTACTGTGACCTACACCTCTCTTCCAAGGGGCATTAAAACCATCTTGTTAAACCACTCTTAACTCCACAGCTCTTTCAAGGGGCATTAAAACCGTCTTGTTAAGCTACGGTGACCTCCACTTCTCTTCCAAGGGGCAATGATATTGTCTTTTTATTCCACTGCGACATCCACCACTCTTCCAAGGGGCAATAAAACCATCTTGTTAAGCTACTGTGATCTCCACGTCTCTTCCACGGGGCATTGATATTGTCTTTTTTTTCCACTGCGACCTCCACCACTCTTCCAAGGGGCATTAAAAACGTCTTGTTAAGCTACTTTGACCTCCACATCTCTTCCATGGGGCATTGATATTGTCTTTTTATGCCACTGCGACCTTCTCCACTCTTCCAAGGGGCATTAAATCCGTATTGTTAAGCTACTGTGACCTCAACGTCTCTTCCACGGGGCATTGATATTTTATTTTTATTCCACTGTTACCTCCACCACTCTTCCAAGGGGCATTAATACCGTCTTGGTAAGCTACTGTGACCTACACCTATCTTCCAAGGGGCATTAAAATTATGTTGTTAACCCACTCTGAACTCCTCAGCTCTTCCAAGGGGCATTAAAACTGTCTTGTTGGGCTACTGTGACCTCCACCTCTCTTCCAAGGGGCATTGATATTGTCTTTTTATTCCACTGCGACCTTCACCACTCTTCCAAGTGGCATTGGTATTGTCTTTTTATTCCACTGCGACCTCCAACACTTTTACATGGGGCATTGATATTGTCTTTTTATTCCACTGCGACCTCCACCACTCTTCCAAGAGGCATTAAAACTGTCTTGTTAAGTTACTGTGATCTGCACGTCTCTTCCACGGGGCATTGATATTGTCTTTTTATTCCACTGCGACCTCCACCGCTCTTCCAATGGGCATTAAAACCATCTTGTTAGGCTACTGTGACGTCCATGTCTCTTCCACGGGGCATTGAAATTGTTTTTTTATTCCACTGCATTCTCCACCACTCTTCCATAGGGCATTGATATTGTCTTTTTATTCAACTGCGACCTCCACTTCTCTTCCAAGGGGTCAATGATATTGTCTTTTTATTCCACTGTGACCTCCACCAGTGTTCCAAGGGGCATTAAAACCATCTTGTTAAGCTATTGTGACCCCAAGTCTCTTCCACTGCGCATTGATTTTGCCCTTTTCTTCTACTGCGACCTCCACCATTCTTCCATGGGCCATTAAAACCATCTTGTTAAGCTACTGTGACCGTCACGTCTCTTCCACGGGAGATTGATATTGTCTTTTTATTCCATTGCGACCTCCACCACTCTTCCAAGGGGCATTGATATTGTCTTTTTATTCCAATGCGACCTCCACCACTCTTCCAAGGGGCATTAAAACCGTCTTGTGAAGCTACTATCTCCACGTCTATACCACGGGGCATTGGTTTTGTCTTTTTATTCCACTGTAACCTTCACCACTCTTCCAAGGGGCATTAAAAACGTTTTTTTAAGCTACTATCTCCACGTCTCTTCCACGGGGCATTGATATTGACTTTTTATTCCACTGTAACCTCCACCACTCTTCCAAGAGGCATTGATATTGTCTATTTATACCACAGAGATCTCCACCACTCTTCCAAGGGGCATAAAAACCGTCTTGTTAAGCTCCTGTGACCTCCAGGTCTCTTCCACGGGGCATTGATATTGCCTTTTTATTCCACTGCGACCTCCACCATTCTTCCAATGGGCATTAAAACCATCTTGTTAGGCTACTGTGACCTCCACATCTCTACCACAGGGCATTGATATTGTCTATTTATTCCACTGCAATCTCAACCATTCTTTCAAGGGGCATTGATACTGTCTTTTTATTCCATCGCGACCTCCACCACTCTTCCAAGGGGCATTAAAATGGTGTTGTTAAGCTACTGTGACCTCCAAGTCTCTTCCACGGGGCATTGATATTGTCTTTTTATTACACTGCGACCTCCACCACTCTTGCATTCGGCATTGATATTGTCTTTTTATTCAACTGCTTCCTCCATCACTTTTCCAAGGGATCATTGATATTGTCTTTTTATTCCACTGCGACCTCCACCACTCTTCCAAGGGGCATTAAAACCATCTTGTTAAGCTCCTGTGACCTCCAAGTCTCTTCCACTTGGCATTGATATTGTCTTTTTATTCAACTGTAACCTCCACCACTCTTCCAAGGGGCATTAAAACCGTCTTGCTAAGCTACTGTGACCTCCACGTCTCTTCCACGGGGCATTAATATTGTCTTTTTATTCCACTGCGACCTCCACCACTCTTCCAAGGGGCAATGATATTGTCTTTTTATTCCACTGCGACATCCACCACTCTTCCAAGGGGCAATAAAACCATCTTGTTAAGCTACTGTGATCTCCACGTCTCTTCCACGGGGCATTGATATTGTCTTTTTTTTCCACTGCGACCTCCACCACTCTTCCAAGGGGCATTAAATCCGTATTGTTAAGCTACTGTGACCTCAACGTCTCTTCCACGGGGCATTGATATTTTATTTTTATTCCACTGTTACCTCCACCACTCTTCCAAGGGGCATTAATACCGTCTTGTTAAGCTACTGTGACCTACACCTATCTTCCAAGGGGCATTAAAATTATGTTGTTAACCCACTCTGAATTCCTCAGCTCTTCCAAGGGGTATTAAAACTGTCTTGTTGGGCTACTGTGACCTCCACCTCTCTTCCAAGGGGCATTGATATTGTCTTTTTATTCCACTGCGACCTTCACCACTCTTCCAAGTGGCATTGGTATTGTCTTTTTATTCCACTGCGACCTCCACCACTTTTACATGGGGCATTGATATTGTCTTTTTGTTCCACTGCGACCTCCACCACTCTTCCAAGAGGCATTAAAACTGTCTTGTTAAGTTACTGTGATCTGCACGTCTCTTCCACGGGGCATTGATATTGTCTTTTTATTCCACTGCGACCTCCACCACTCTTCCAATGGGCATTAAAACCATCTTGTTAGGCAACTGTGACGTCTATGTCTCTTCCACGGGGCATTGAAATTGTTTTTTTATTCCACTGCTACCTCCACCACTCATCCAAGGGGCATTGATATTGTCTTTTTATTCCACTGTGACCTCCACCACTCTTCCAACAGGCATTCAAACGGACTTGTTAAGCTACTGTGACCTTCACGTCACTTCCACGGGGCATTGATATTGTCTTTTTATTCCACTGCGATCTCCACCACTCTTTCATAGGGCATTGATATTGTCTTTTTATACTACTGCGACCTCCACTACTCTTCCAAGGGGTCATTGATATTGTCTTTTTATTCCACTGTGACCTCCAGCACTGTTACAAGGGGCATTAAAGCTGTCTTATTAAGCTACTGTGACCTCCAAGTCTCTTCCACGGGGCATTGATATTGTCTTTTTATTCAACTGTAACCTCCACCACTCTTCCAAGGGGCATTAAAACCGTCTTGTTAAGCTACTGTGACCTTCACGTCTCTACCAAGGGGCATTAAAACCATCTTCTTTAACCAATCTGTACTCCACAGCTCTTCCAAGGATCATTAAAACCATCTTGTTAAGCTACTGTGATCTCCACCTCTCTTCCACGGCACACTGATATTGTCTTTTTTTTCCACTGCGACCTCCACCTCTCTTCCATGGGGCATTAAAACTTCTTGTTAAGCTAATGTGACCTCCACGTCTCTACTAGGGGGAATTAATATTGTCTTTATATTCCATTGCAACCTCCACGACTCTTCCACGGGGCATTGATATTGTATTTTCTTTCTACTGTAACCTCCAAAACTCTTCCAAGGGGCATTAATACCTTCTTGTAAAGCTACTGTGACCTACACCTCTCTTCCAAGGGGCATTAAAACCATCTTGTTAAACCACTCTTAACTCCACAGCTCTTTCAAGGGGCATTAAAACCGTCTTGTTAAGCTACGGTGACCTCCACTTCTCTTCCACGGGGCATTGATATTGTCTTTTTATTCCACTGCGACCTCCACCACTCTTCCAAGGTGCATTAAAACCGTCTTTTTAAGCTACTGTGACCTCCACGCCTCTTCCACGGGGCATTGATGTTGTCTTTTTATTCCACTGCGACCTCCACCACACTTCCAAGGGGCATTAAAAACGTCTTGTTATGCTACTTTGACCTCCACGTCTCTTCCACTGTGCATTGATATTGTCTTTTTTATGCCACTGCGACCTCCACCACTCTTCCAAGGGGCATTAAATCCGCATTGTTAAGCTACTGTGACCTCAACGTCTCTTCCAAGGGGCATTAAAACTATCTTGTTAAACCACTTCGAACTCCAAAGCTCTTCCAAGAGGCATTAAAACCGTCTTGTCAAGCTACTGTGACCTCCACGCGATCACCACCACTCTTCCAAGGGGAAAAAAAAGCGTCTTGTTATGCTGCTGTGACCTCCACGTCTCTTCCAAGTGGCATTGATATTGTCTTTTTTTTCCACTGCTACCTCCACCTCTCTTCCATGGGGCATTAAAACTTCTTGTTAAGCTAATGTAACCTCCATGTCTCTTCCAGGGGGCATTAATATTGTCTTTATATTCCATTGCGACCTCCACCACTCTTCCACTGGGCATTGATATTGTATTTTTTTTCCACTGTAACCTCCACCACTCTTCCAAGGGGCATTAATACCTTCTTGTAAAGCTTCTGTGACCTACACCTCTCTTCCAAGGGGCATTAAAACCATCTTGTTAAACCACTCTGAACTCCACAGCTCTTCCAAGGGGCATTAAAACCGCTTGTTAAGCTACGGTGACCTCCACATCTCTTCCACGGAGCATTGATATTGTCTTTTTATTCCACAGCGACCTCCACCACTCTTCAAGTTGCACTAATTCCGTCTTCTTAAGCTACTGTGACCTCCACGTCTCTTCCACGGAGCGTTGATATTGTCTTTTTATTCCACTGCGACCTCCACCACTCTTCCAAGGGGCATTAAAACCATCTTTTTAGGCTACTGTGACCTCCACGTCTCTTCCACGGCGCACTGATATTGTCTTTTTATTCCACTGCGACCTCCACCACTCTTCCAAGGAGCATTAAAACCGTCTTTTTAAGCTACTGTGACCTCCACGTCTCTTCCACGGGGCATTGATATTGTCTTTTTATTCCTCTGCGACCTCCACCACACTTCCAAGGGGCATTAAATCCGTATTGTTAAGCTACTGTGACCTCAACGTTGTTACGGGTCCGTGTGGTGAAACCTCTGTGCCGAGGTGCAAGGAGGGACCCAGAGAGGCGTGACTAAGTATCAACCCGAACCGACCCTGGTCGGACAGCAGCTAACGACACCGTGACCAGGGAGGATCCGGTCTGAGGGACCAGGTGCTACTCTGGGGACGACCTTGTAAGAGAGCAGGTGGCTCCCACGGGTCAGATGGTTGGGACTGACCGGTATGGCGGATGAACATGGCAAGCAGGCAGAAATCTCTGGTGGCTGACAGGTGGTCACGTTACGTGACGGCAGAGCAGGTAGTAGTCTCTAGTTTTACCAGGAAGGTGGTCACACCAAGTGACGGCAGAGCCTCCAGACAGGCTGGTAGGAAACAGGCGGGCACTCCCAGGTGAGCGGGCAGATCGACATGGCAGGAAACAGGCAGGTAACAGGTTAGCGCTCCCAGGTGAGCGGGCTGACGGACTCTGCAGGTAATAGACGGATGCTCCCAGGTGAGCGAACTGGCAGACAGGGCAGGTTACAGGCGGATGCTCCCAGGTGAGCGGACTGGCAGACAGGGCAGGTAACAGGCAGATGCTCCCAGGTGAGCGGACTGGCAGACAGCGCAGGTAACAGGCAGGTAACAGGTGAGCGCTCCAGGTGAGCAGGCTGGCAGGCTCGGCAGGTAACGGGCAGATAACAGGCTGGCAGACAGGACGAGGAGTCAGGCTAGCAGCGGGACCTGAGGGCTGAAGCAGAGATAAGTAACTGTGCAACAACTTGCTCGGGCACCTCCATTTTGCAGGAGGTGCCTTATATACGGGAGGTCCTCCGGCAATCGGCCGGAGACTCCTTAAGACGACGTGTGTGGTCCCTTTAAGAGAGGGGAAGCGCGCGTGCGAGCCCCCTAAGCACATTGCCGGGGAAGGAGCGCGTGCCGGCAGCAGCGGGGGGAGAAGCGCTGGAGGACACCGCGCCAGGAGCGGGCAGGTGAGAGGGATGGCATCTCTGCCTAGCAAGGGGCAGAGATGCCGATGCTACAGTACCCCCCCCCCTTTAGGCCCCCTCTTTTTTTGGCCTGTAAGAAATTTTTCAAGGAGAAGCGGGGCGTGGATGTTCTCCCTGGGTTCCCAAGTTCTCTCCTCAGGACCAAACCCCTTCCAATCCACCAGAAAAAAGGTCTTTCCTCTTACCCTCTTGGTGGACAGAATACTCTCTACCTCAAAGACGTCCTCAGCGAAAACCGGAGCAGGGGGAGTACCTGGATTGTTGGAAAAAGAGTTTAAGACAACGGGTTTGAGGAGAGATACGTGGAAGGAGTTGGGAATCCGTAAGGTGGCCGGGATTTTTAACTTGTAGGCCATTGGATTAATTTGCTTGAGGATTTCGAAAGTGCCGATGAAGCGAGGACCTAACTTGTAGGAGGGTATCTTGAGCCGCACATGTTTGGAGGAGAGCCAAACCTTGTCTCCCGGATGGAATTGAGGCGGATCCAGACGTCTCTTATCAGCATATCTCTTCATCCGCTCGAAGGAGTGAAGAAGTGCGGACCTAGTACTCTCCCAAACGGTAGAAAACTCGCTGACAAGAGACTCCGCGGCAGGGTTGTCCACAGAAGCGGAGACGGGAAACGGAATCCGGGGATGTTGGCCATAGACAAAAAAGAACAGGGACTTGGAAGAGGATTCGCTCTCGTGGTTATTATAAGAGAATTCGGCCCAAGGAAGTAGGTCCACCCAATCAGAATGATGGGCATTAACAAAGTGCCGGAGGTAGCTGGTAAGGATCTGATTGATCCGCTTCACTTGACCATTGGACTGAGGGTGGTAAGCGGAGGAGAAATCCAGGGTTACATCCAGCAGTTTACATGTGGCTCTCCAGAAGCGTGAGGTGAACTGAACCCCTCGATCCGACACGATGTGGAGGGGTAGGCCATGGAGACGGAAGATATGGCGGATAAAGTCCTTAGCCAGCTCAGGTGCAGACGGGAGACCAGGCAGGGGAATGAAGTGGGCCATTTTAGAAAAGCGGTCCACGACCACCCAAATGACAGTACACCCGGCAGAAACAGGGAGATCGGTAATGAAGTCCATAGCGATGTGTTGCCATGGGGCAACAGTTATGGGAAGCGGCAGGAGATGACCGGCTTGTAAGTGTCTGGGAACTTTGTTGCGGCCACAAGATGAACAGGCAGAGACGAAGTCTACCACATCCTTACGCAGGTAGACCACCTGTAATGCCGGGAAATGAGCAGGAAGGTCTTCTTTTGGCCGGCATGGCCAGCTAGTTTAGAAGAATGACCCCAGGGAAAAACCTTCTCACGGTCAGGAACCGCCACGAACGTCTTGCCGGGTGGAAGACGAGTCAAATCCAAGGGGGCCACATTCATCACCTTGGAGGGGTCGATAATTTGCATAGGCTCCTCCTCTTGGTCGGAGGACAGGAAGGATCGGGACAAGGCATCAGCTTTGACATTCTTGTCCACCGGGAGGAAATGAAGGATGAAATCGAAGCGGGCAAAAAACAAAGACCACCGGGCCTGACGTGGATTAAGTCTCTGGGCATTTTGGAGATATGCCAGAGTTTTGTGATCCGTGTAGATGATCACCGGGTATAGAGCCCCTTCAAGCAGATAGCGCCACTCTTCCAGTGCCAATTTGACGTCTAGCAATTCTTGGTCTCCTATGGAGTAATTGCGCTCAGAGGAGGAGAAGATTTTGGAGAAAAAGCCGCAGGTTACCATTCTCCCGGATGAAGACTTTTGGGTGAGCACCGCTCCGGCTCCAGAGGAGGAAGCATCAACCTCCAGGTAGAACTGTTTGTTGCAGTCCGGACGGTGCAGCATAGGGGCAGAGGAGAAGGCTTGCTTCACGGAAAGGAAGGCCTCCTCAGCTTCGGGTGGCCATACCTTGGGATTTGCTCCCTTACAGGTGAGCGCAGATATAGGAGCAGTCCGAGACGAGAAGTGTGGAATGAAGAGACGATAGTAATTAGCGAAGCCTAGGAATCGCTGTATCGCCTTCAACCCCTCCGGACGGGGCCACTTTAGGACAGCAGAGAGCTTCTCGGGATCCATTCGCAAGCCTGTCTGGGAGATAACATAGCCCAGGAATAGAAGAGAGGTCTGCTCAAAAAGGCACTTCTCGTATTTAGCATAGAGGTGGTTCTGCCTGAGCCTAAGCAGGACCTGATGAACATCCCTCCGGTGTGTGGGAAGATCCGGAGAGAAGATCAAGATGTCGTCCAGGTATACCACCACGCAGGAGTAAAGAAGATCACGGAAGATGTTATTGACCAGTACTTGGAAGAGCATTGCAGAGGCCGAAGGGCATCACATGGTACTCGTAGTGTCCATTCCGGGTATTAAATGCCGTTTTCCACTCTTCTCCTTGACGGATACGGACCAGGTTATACGCTCCACGTAGATCTAGCTTGGAAAAGATTCTGGCACCTTTAAGGTGATCAAATAACTCGGAGATGAGCGTTAGGGGGTATTTATTTTTAACCGTGATCTGATTGAGTCCTCTATAGTCAATACAGGGGCGTAGCGAGCCATCCTTTTTTTTGACAAAGAAGAATCCGGCTCCAACCGGGGAAGTAGACTTCCGGATGAATCCCCTAGCCAGATTTTCCTCTATGTACTCAGACATGGCCCGGGTTTCAGCTGCAGACAACGGATAAATATGCCCATGGGGTGGAGTGGCGCCAGGTACCAGGTCGATCGAGCAATCATATGGCCTATGAGGTGGCAATGTCTCCGCTTCCTTTTTACCGAAGATGTCAGCATAGGGACAGTAAGGAGCCGGAAGACCAGGTAAATTAGCTGGGGTAGGTGGTGGACGAACCGGACGAACCGGAACCAGTCAGGTCTTATGGCAGGGCGGCCCCCACCGGAGTACTTCACCGGAATGCCCGTTCAACACGGGTTCATGTGTCTGGAGCCAAGGTAGGCCTAGCAATAGGGAGTGGGAGAGTCCGGGTAGCACATGGAAGGAGATTACCTCAGAGTGCAGCATTCCCACCTGCAGGGTTATGGGTTCCGTGATGAGCAGGATGGTCACCGGAAGGAGTCTTCCATCCACGGAGGCGCCTGACAATGGTTCTGCCAGAGACTTGGTGGGAATATGGTATTTCTCAACCAGGGACTGGGAGATGAGTTTTCCAGCGGATCCAGAATCCAGGTGGGCGAGTTCAAAGTGACTGTCCTCTCCCCAGGAGATAGAAACAGACTAAGTCAGGGATGGAGAGGGCTTACTTTTGTCTAGGGCGACCTCTCCGAGTGGTCCTAGACACTGGAGTTTCCCGGCCTCTCCGGGCAGGAACGGATCAGGTGCTCCTTACTGCCACAATAGAAGCAGCTCCCCTCGGCTCGGCGTGACTCTTGGCGAGATTTGACCATCATGGTCTGGTCGATCTGCATGGGCTCGGGTGAGTGCACCCGGGGAGTGACAGAAGAGGAGACAGGTCTCTGGAAAGTAGGAGCGAGGCGGGGAAACCTTCTCTCACGGGTGGTCTCCTTGGTGCGTTCTTGAAACCGGATGTCAATCCGGGTAGCCAGCGACACCAGGTCATCGAGGGTGGTAGGAATGTCCCGACCGGCGAGCTCATCTTTAATCAGAGCGGAAAGACCCTCCCAGAAGATGGACACCAGGGCTTTGTTATCCCAGGCAAGCTCAGAAGCGAGGGTGCGGAACCATATGGCATATTGGCCCACGGTGAGAGTCCCTTGCGGAGACATAGCAGAGAGGAGGCTGATGAGGTCTTACGCCCCGGTTCATCGAAGACTCTCCGGAAATCAGTGAGGAAAGACGACAGGTCGGAAACCAGGGGGTCCCCTCTCTCCCACAGGGGGTTAAGCCATGCCAGTGCCTTCCCATTGAGATGGGACATGATGAATGCCACTTTGGCCCGGTCGGAGATAAACTGATGAGCCAAGAGTTCAAAGCGCAGGGTGCACTGGTTTATGAAGCCCCGAGTTTGAGCGGGGTCAACTCCGAAACGAGGAGGTGCAGAAAGCCGTGGTCCGGGGCAAGATGCCATGGTATTGAGGCAGAGACGTTGATGCTACAAACGTCTCTTCCAAGGGGCATTAAAACCATCTTGTTAAACCACTTCGAACTCCAAAGCTCTTCCAAGAGGCATTAAAACCGTCTTGTTAAGCTACTGTGACCTCTACGTCTCTTCCACGGGGCATTGATATTGTCTTTTTATTCCACAGCGATCTCCACCACTCCTCCAAGGGGCAAAAAAAACATCTTGTTAAGCTACTGTGACCTCCACATCTCTTCCAAGGGGCATTGATATTGTCTTTTTATTCCACTGTAACCTCCACCACTCTTAAAAGGGGCATTAAAACTCTTGTTAAGCTACTGTGACCTCCACATGTCTTCCAAGGGTCATTAAAACCATCTTGTTAAACCTCTCTGAACTCCACAGCTCTTCCAAGGGGCATTAAAACTGTATTGTTAAGCTACTGTGACCTCCACATCTATTCCAAGGGGCATTGATATTGTCTTTTTATTCCACGGCGACCTCCACCACTTCTCCAAGGGTCATTAAAACCATCTTGTTAAGCTACTATGACCTCCACGTCTCTTCTACGGGGCATTCATATTGTCTTTTTATTCCATTGTGACCTCCAAAAATCTTCCAAATTGCATTGATATTGTTTTTATATTCCACTGAAACCTTCACATCATTTCCAAGGGGCATTATAATCATTTGTTAAGCTACTGTGACCTCAACGTCTCTTCCACTTAGCATTGATATTGTCTTTTTTTTCCACAGCGACCTCCAACACTCTTCCAAGGCGCATCAATGTTGTCTTTTTATTCCACTGTGACCTCCACCACTCTTCCAAGGGGCATTGATATTGTCTTTTTATTCCAATGTGACCTCCACCACTCTTCCAAGGTGCATTAAAACCATCTTTTTAAGCTACTGTGACCTCCAAGTCTCTTCCACTGGGCATTGATATTGTCAAGATGGTTTTAATGCCTTTTGTAGAGTGGTGGAGGTCGCAATGGAATAAAAAGACAATATCAATGCCTCGTGGAAGAGACGTGGAGATCACAGTAGCTTAACAAGACGGTTCTAATGCCCCTTGGAAAATCTGTGGAGTTCAGAGTGGTTTAACAAGACAGTTTTAATGACCCGTGGAAGAGACGTAGAGGTCATTGTAGATTAATAAGATGGTTTTAATGCCTGTTGGAAGAGAGGTGGAGGTCGCAGTGGAATAAAAAGACAATATCAATGCCCCTTGGAATAGTGGTGGAGGTCGCAGTGGAACAAAATGACAATCTCAGTGACCGGTGGAAGAGATGTGGAGGTCACAGTAGCTTAACAAGACGGTTTTAATGCCCCTTGGAAGAGCTGTGGTGTTTAGAGTGGTTTAAAAGGATGGCTTTAATGGCCCTTGGAAGAGACGTGGAGGTCACAGTAGCTTTGCAAGGCGGTTTTAATGCCCTTGGAAGAGTGGTGGAGTTCGCAGCGGAATAAAATGACAATATCAATTCCCCGTGGAAGAGACGTGGAGGTGACAGTAGCTTAACAAGACGGTTTTAATGCCCCGTGGAAGAGCTGTGGTGATTAGAGTGGTTTAACAAGACGGTTATAATGCCCCTTGGAAGAAACTTGGAGGTCACAGTAGCTTTACAAGACAGTTTTAATACCCCTTGGAAGAGTGGTGGAGGTCGCAGTCGATTAAAAAGACAATTTCAATGTCCAGTGAAAGAGACGTGGAGGTGACAGCAGCTTAACAAGACGGTTTTAATGCCCCTTGGAAGTGAGGTGGAGTTCGCAGTGGAATAAAAAGACAATATCAATGCTCCGTGGAAGAGACTTGGAGGTCACAGTAGCTTTACAAGACGGATTTAATGCCCCTTGGAAGAGTGGTGGAGGTTACAGTGGAATAAAAAGACTATATCAATGCCCCGTGGAAGAGACGTGGAGGTCACAGTAGCTTAACAAGACGGTTTTAATGCCCTTTGGAAGAGTGGTGGAGGTCGCAGTGGAATAAAAAGACAATATCAATGCCCCTTGTAAGAGTGGTGGAGTTCGCAGTCTAATAAAAATACAATATCAATGCCCAGTGTAAGAGACGTGGAGGTCACATTAGCTTATCAAGACGGTTTTAATGCCCTTGGAAAAGCTGTGGAGTTCAGAGTGGTTTAGTAACAAGGTTTTAATGCCTCTTGGAAGAGACGTGGAGGTCACAGTAGCTTAACAAGACGGTTTTAATGCCCCTTGGAAGAGTGGTGGAGGTCGCAGCCGAGTAAAAAGACAATATCAATGCCCCTTGGAAGAATGGTGGAGGTCGCAGTGGAATAAAAAGACAATATCAATTCCCCGTGGAAGAGAAGTAGAGGTCACAGTAGCTTAACAAGACAGATTTAGTGCTATGTGGAAGAGTTGTGGAGGTCGCAGTGAAAAAAAAAGAGAATATAAATGCCCCGTGGAAGAGACGTGGAGGTCACAGTAAGCTTAACAAGACGGTTTTAATGCCCCTTGGAAGAACTGTGGAGTTCATCGTGGTTTAACAAGATGGTTTTAATGCCCCTTGGAGAGACATGGAGGTCACAGTAGCTTAACAAGGCAGTTTTAATTCCCCTTGGAAGAGTGGTGGAGGTTACAGTGGAAAAAAAATACATTATCAATGCCCCTTTTAAGAAACGTGGAGGTCACAGTAGCTAAACAAGATGGTTTTAGAGCCCCCTGGAGGAGCTGTTGAGTTCAGAGAGGTACAACAAGATGGTTTAAATGCCCCTTGGAAGAGATGTGGAGGTCACAGTAGCTTTATAAGATGGTTTCAATGCCCTTTGGAAGAGTGGTGGAGGTTACAGTGGAATAAAAAGACTATATCAATGCCCCGTGGAAGAGACATGGAGGTCACAGTAGCTTAACAAGATGGTTTTAATGCCCTTTGGAAGAGTGGTGGAGGTTACAGTGGAATAAAAAGATATCATCAATGCCCCAGTGTAAGAGACGTGGAGGTCACAATAGCTTAACAAGACAGTTTTAGTGCCCTTTGGAAGAGTGGTGGAGGTCGCAGTGGAATAAAAAGACAATATCAATGCCCCTTGTAAGAGTGGTGGAGTTCGCAGTCTAATATAAATACAATATCAATGCCCAGTGTAAGAGACGTGGAGGTCACATTAGCTTATCAAGACGGTTTTAATGCCCTTGGAAAAGCTGTGGAGTTCAGAGTGATTTAGTAACAAGGTTTTAATGCCCCTTGGAAGAGACGTGGAGGTCACAGTAGCTTAACAAGACGGTTTTAATGCCCCTTGGAAGAGTGGTGGAGGTCGCAGCGGAGTAAAAAGACAATATCAATGCCCCTTGGAAGAATGGTGGAGGTCGCAGTGGAATAAAAAGACAATATCAATTCCCCGTGGAAGAGACGTGGAGGTCACAGTAGCTTAACAAGACAGATTTAGTGCTATGTGGAAGAGTTGTGGAGGTCGCAGTGGAAAAAAAAGAGAATATAAATGCCCCGTGGAAGAGACGTGGAGTTCACAGTAAGCTTAACAAGACGGTTTTAATGCCCCTTGGAAGAACTGTGGAGTTCATCGTGGTTTAACAAGATGGTTTTAATGCCCCTTGGAGAGACATTGAGGTCACAGTAGCTTAACAAGGCGGTTTTAATTCCCCTTGGAAGAGTGGTGGAGGTTACAGTGGAAAAAAAATACATTATCAATGCCCCTTTTAAGAAACGTGAAGGTCACAGTAGCTAAACAAGATGGTTTTAGAGCCCCCTGGAGGAGCTGCGGAGTTCAGAAAGGTACAACAAGATGGTTTTAATGTCCATTGGAAGAGATGTGGAGGTCACAGTAGCTTTATAAAATGGTTTCAATGCCCTTTGGAAGAGTGGTGGAGGTTACAGTGGAATAAAAAGACAATATCAATGCCCCAGTGGCAGAGACATGGAGGTCGCAGTAGCTAAAGAAGACGGTTTTAAAGCCCCTTGGAAGTGTGGTCGAGGTCAAAGTGGAATAAAAAGACAATTTCAATGCCCCTTGGAAAAGTGGTGGAGGTAGCAGAGGAATAAAAAGACAATATCAATGTCCAGTGGAAGAGACGTGGAGGTCACAGTAGCTTGACAAGACTGTTTTAATGCCCCTTGGAATAGCTGTGGAGTTCAGAGTGGTTTAACAGGATGGTTTTAATGCCCCTTGTTAGAGACTTGGAGGTCACAGTGGAATAAAAAGACAAGATCAATAACCCGTGGAGGAGACATTGAGGTCACAGTAGCTTATCAAGACGGATTTAATGCCCCTTGGAAGAGTGGTGGAGGTCACAATGGAATAAAAAGACAATATCAATGCCCTGTGGAAGAGAAGTGGAGGTCTCAGTAGCTTAACAAGAAGGTTTTAATGCCCCTTGGGAGAGCTGTATAGTTCAGAGTGGTTTAACAAGATGGTTTAAATGCCAATTGGAAGAGATCTGGAGGTCACAGTAGCTTAATAAGGCGATTTTAATGCCCCTTGGAAGAGTGGTGGAGGTTACAGTGGAATAAATAGACAATATCAATGCCCCGTGGAAGAGACGTGGAGGTCAGAGTAGCTTTACAAGACTGTCTTAATGCCCCTTGGAAGAGTGATGGAGGTAGCAGTGGAATAAAAAGACAATATCAATGCCCCGTGGAAGAAAAGTGGAGGTCACAGTAGCTTAGCAAGACGGTTTTAATGCCCCTTGGAATAGCTGTGAAGTTCAGAGTGGTTTAACAAGATGGTTTTAAAGCCCTTTGGAAGAGACTTGGAGGACACAGTACCTTAACAAGACGGTTTTAATGCTCCTTGGAAGAGTGGTGGAGGTTACAGTGGAATAAATAGACAATATAAATACCCCATGAAGGAGAGAGGGAGGTCACAGTAGCTTAAAAAGACGGTATTAATGCCCCTTGGAAGAGAGGTGGAGGTCACAGTGGAATAAAAGCACAATATCAATGACCTTTGGAAGAGTGGTGGAGGTCACAGTGGAATAAAAAGGCAATATCAATGAACCTTGGAGGAGACGTGGAGGTCATAGTAGCTTAACAAGACCGATTTAATGCCCCTTGGAAGAGTGGTGGTGGTCGCAGTGGAATAAAAAGACAATATCAATGCCCCGTGGAAGAGACGTGGAGGTCACAGTAGCTTAACAAGACGGTTTTAATACAACTTGGAAGAGTGATGGAGGTCACAGTGGAATAAAAAGACAATATCAATGCCCCGTGGAAGAGACGTGGAGGTCACAGTAGCTTAACAAGACGGGTTTAATGCCCCTTGGAAGAGTGGTGGATGTCGCAGTGGAATGAAGAGACAATATCAATGCCCCGTGGAAGAGATGTGGAGGTCACAGTAGCTTAACAAGGCAGTTATAATGCCCCTTAAAAGTGTGTTGGAGGTCGCAGTGGAATAAAAAGACAATATCAATGCCCCTTGGAAAAGTGGTGGAGCTCGCAGTGGAATAAAAAGACAATATCAATGCTCCGTGGAAGAGACTTGGAGGTCACAGTAGCTTAACAAGAAGGTTTTAATGCCCTTGTAAGAGTGGCGGAGGTCGCAGTGGAATAAAAAATCAATATCACTGCCCCGTGGAAGAGACATGGAGGTCACAGTAGCTTAACAAGGCAGTTATAATGCCCCTTGGAAGAGCTGTAGTGTTCAGAGTGGGTTAACAAGACGGATTTAATGCCCCTTGAAAGAGAAGTGGAGGTCACAGTAGCTTTCCAAGACGGTTTTAATGATGCTTGGAAGAGTGGTAGAGGTCGCTGTGGAATAAAAAGACAATATCAATGCCCCGTGGAAGAGATGTGGAGGTCACAGTAGCTTAGCAATACAGATTAAATGCATCTTGGAAGAGATGTGGAGTTCAGAGTCATTTTACAATATGGTTTTAATGCCCCTTGGAAGAGACGTGGAGGTCATATTATCTTTACAAGATGGTTTTATTGCCCCTTGGAAGAGTGGTGGAGGTTACAGTGGAATAAAAAGAAAATATCAATGCCCCGTGGAAGAGACGTGGAGTTCACAGTAGCTTAACAAGACAGTTGTAATGCCCCTTAAAAGTGTGTTGGAGGTCGCAGTGGAATAAAAAGATAACATCAATGCCCCGTGGAAGAGACTTGGAGGTCACAGTAGCTTAACAAGACGGTTTTAATGCCCTTGGAAGAGTGGTGGAGGTCGCAGTGAAATAATAAAACAATATCACTGCCCTGTGGAAGAGACATGGAAGTCACAGTAGCTTAACAAGACAGTTGTAATGCCCCTTGGAAGAGCTGTAGTGTTCAGAGTGGGTTAACAAGACGGATTTAATGCCCCTTGAAAGATAAGTGGAGGTCACAGTAGCTTTACAAGACGGCTTTAGTGCTCCTTGGAAGAGTGGTGGAGGTTACAGTGGAATAAAAAGACAATATCAATGCCCCGTGGAAAAGAAGTGGAGTTCACCATAGCTTAACAAGACGGTTTTAAAGCCCCTTGAAATAGAGGTGGAGGTCGCAGTGGAATAAAAAGACAATACCAATGCGCATTTTAAGAGTGGTGGAGATCGTAGTTGAATAAAAAAATAATATCAATGCACCGTGGAGGAGACGTGGAGGTCACAGTAGCTTAAATAAGATGGTTTTAATGCCCATTGGAAGAGTGGTGGAGGTCACAGTGGAATAAAAAGACAATATCAATTCACCGTCGAAGAGACGTGAAGGTCACAGTAGCTTAAAAAAGACGAATTTAATGCCCTTTGGAAGAGTGGAGGAGGTCTCAGTGGAATAAAAAGACAATATCAATGCCCCGTGAAAGAGACGTGGAGGTCACAGTATCTTAACAAGATGGTTTTAATGCCCCTTGGAAGAGCTGTAGAGTTATGAGTGGTTTAAATGCCCTTAGGAAGAGACGTGGAGATCACATTAGCTTAAGAAAACTATTTTACTGCCCCTTGGAAGAGTGTTTGAGGTTACAGTGGAATAAAAAGACAATATCAATGCCCTGGGGAAGAGATGTGGAGATCACAATAGCTTAACAAGATGGTTGTAATGCTGATTGGAAGAGTGGAGGAGGTCACAGTGGAATTGAAAGACAATATCAATGCCCCTTGGAAAAGTGGTGGAGGTCGCAGTGGAATAAAAAGACAATATCAATGCCCCGTGGAAGAGATGTGGAGGTCACAGTAGCTTAACAAGACGACTTTAATGCCCATGGAAGAGTAGTGGAGGTCTCAGTGGAATTAAAAGACAATAGCAATGCCCCTTGGAAGAATGGTGGAGGTCGAAATGAAATAAAAAGAAAATATCAATGTACAGTGAAAGGGACGTGGAGGTCACAGTAGCTTAACTAGACGATTTTAATGCCAATTGGAAGAGTGGTGGAGGTTATAGTGGTATAAAAAGACAATATCAATGCCCCGTGGAAGAGACGTGGAGTTCAGAGTGGTTTAACAAGATGGTTTTAATGCCCCTTGATAGAGATGTGGAGGTCTCAGTAGCTTAACAAGATGGTTTTAATGATCCTTGGAACAGTGGAGGAGGTTACAGTGGAATAAAAAGACAATATCAATGCCCCTTGGAAGAGTGGTGGAGGTCGCAGTGGAATAAAAAGACAATGTCAATGCCCCGTGAAAGAGACGTGGAGGACACAGTAGCTTAACAAGATGGTTTTAATGCCCCTTGGAAGAGTGGTGGAGGTCTCAGTGGAATAAAAAGACAATAACAATGCCCTGTAAGAGACGTGGAGGTCACAGTAGCTTAACAAGATGGTTTAAATGCCCCTTGGAAGAGCTGTGGAGTTCAGAGTGGTTTAACAAGACGGTTTTAATGCCCCTTGATAGAGATGTGGAGGTCTCAGTAGCTTAACAAGATGGTTTTAATGCTCCTTGGAACAGTGGAGGAGGTTACAGTGGAATAAAAAGACAATATCAATGCCCCTTGGAAGAGTGGTGGAGGTCGTAGTGGAATAAAAAGACAATATCAATGCCCCGTGGAATAGACGTGGAGGTCACAGTAGCTTAACATGACGGTTTTAATGCTACTAGGTAGCAGGGTGGAGGTCGCTGTGGAATAAAACGACAACATCAATGCCCCGTGGAAGAGACATGGTGGTCACATTAGCTTAACAATACGATTTTATTGCCCCTTGGAAGAGCTGTGGAGTTTAGAGTGGTTTTACAAGATGGTTTTAATGCCCCTTGGAAGAGACGTGGAGGTCACATTAGCTTTACAAGACTTTTTTTAATGCCCCTTGGAAGAGTGCTGGAGGTTACAGAGGAATAAAAAGACAAAATCACTGCCCCGTGGAAAAGACGTTGAGGTCACAGTAGCTTATTAAGACGGTTTTAATGCTACTTGGAAGAGTGGTGGAGATCACTGTGGAATAAAAAGACAATATCAATGCCCCTTGGAAGAGTGGTGGAGGTCGTAGTGGAATAAAAAGACAATATCAGTGCCCTAGTGGAATAGACGTGGAGGTCACAGTAGCAAAACAAGACGGTTTTAATGCTACTAGTAAGAGTGGTGGAGGTCGCTGTGTAATAAAAAGACAACATCAATGCCCCGTGGAAGAGACATGGTGGTCATATTAGCTTAACAATACGGTTTTATTGCCCCTTGGAATAGCTGTGAAGTTTAGAGTGGTTTTACAAGATGGTTTTAATGCCCCTTAGAAAAGACGTGGAGGTCACATTAGCTTTACATGACTGTTTTAATGCCCCTTGGAAGAGTGCTGGAGGTTACAGAGGAATAAAAAGACAAAATCACTGCCACGTGGAAGATACGTTGAGGTCACAGTAGCTTATCAAGACAGTTTTAATGCCCTTTGGAAGAGTGGTGGAGATCACTGTGCAATGAAAAGACAATATCAATGCCCCGTGGAAGAGACGTGGAGGTGACAGCAGCTTAACAATACGGTATTAATGCCCTTTGGAAGAGCTGTGGAGTTCAGAGTGGTTTTTCAAGTTGGTTTTAAAGCCCCTTGGAAGAGACATAGTGGTCACATTAGCTTTACAAGACGGTTTTAATGCCCTTTGGAAGAGTGGTGGAGGTCGCATTGGAATAAAAAGACAGTATCAATGCCCCGTGGAATAGACGTGGAGGTCACAGTAGCTTAACAAGACGGTTCTAATGCCCCATGGAAGAGCTGTGGAGATCACAGTGGTTTAACAAGACGGATTTAATGCCCCTTGGATGAGACTTGGAGTCCACAGTAGCTTAACAATTTAGTTCTAATGCCCCTTGGAAAGGTGGTGAAGGTTACATTGGAATAAAAAGACAATATCAATGCCCCGTGGAAGAGACGTGGAGGTCACAGTAGCTTAACAAGACAGTTTAATGCCCCTTGGAAGAGTGTTGGAGGTTACAGTGGAATAAAAAGACAATATCAATGCCTTTTGGAAGAGTGGTGGATTTCGCATTGGAATAAAAAGACAATATCATTGCCACGTGGAAGAAACGTGGAGGTCACATTAGCTTAAAAAGATGGTTTTATTGCCCCTTAGAAGAGTGGTGGAGGTCGAAGGCAATAAAAAGACAATATCAATGCCCCTTGGAAGAGTGGTGGAGGTCGCAGTGGAATAAAAAGACAATGTCAATGCCCCGTGAAAGAGACTTGGAGGACACAGTAGCTTAAAAAGATGGTTTCAATGCCCCTTGGAAGAGTGGTGGAGGTCTCAGTGGAATAAAAAGACAATAACAATGCCCTGTAAGTGACGTGGAGGTCACAGTAGCTTAACAAGACGGTTTAAATGCCCCTTGGAAGAGCTGTGGAGTTCAGAGTGGTTTAACAAGACGGTTTTAATGCCCCTTGATAGAGATGTGGAGGTCTCAGTAGCTTAACAAGATGGTTTTAATGCCCCTTGGAACAGTGGAGGAGGTTACAGTGGAATAAAAAGACAATATCAATGCCCCTTGGAATAGTGGTGGAGGTTGCAGTGGAATAAAAAGACAATATCAATGCCCCGTAAAAGAGACGTGGAGGTCACAGTAGCTTAACAAGACGGTTTTAATGCCCCTTGGAAGAGCTGTGGAGTTCAGAGTGGTTTAAAAAGACGGTTTTAATGCCCCTTGATAGAGATATGGAGGTCTCAGCTTAACAAGATGGTTTTAATGCTCATTGGAACAGTGGAGGAGGTTACAGTGGAATAAAAAGACAATATCAATGCCCCTTGGAAGAGTGGTGGAGGTCGTAGTGGAATAAAAAGACAATATCAGTGCCCCAGTGGAATAGACGTGGAGGTCACAGTAGCAAAACAAGATGGTTTTAATGCTACTAGGAAGAGTGGTGGAGGTCGCTGTGGAATAAAAAGACAACATCAATGCCCCGTGGAAGAGACATGGTGGTCACATTAGCTTAACAATACGGTTTTATTGCCCCTTGGAAGAGCTGTGGAGGTCACATTAGCTTTACAAGACGGTTTTAATGCCCCTTGGAAGAGTGCTGGAGGTTACAGAGGAATAACAAGACAAAATCACTGCCCCGTGGAAGAGACGTTGAGGTCACAGTAGCTTATCAAGATGGTTTTAATGCTACTTGGAAGAGTGGTGGAGATCACTGTGGAATAAAAAGACAATATCAGTGCCCCGTGGAAGAGACGTGGAGGTGACAGTAGCTTAACAATACGGTATTAAAGTCCCTTGGAAGAGCTGTGGAGTTCAGAATGGTTTTTCAAGATGGTTTTAATGCCCCTTGGAAGAGACATGGTGGTCACATTAGCTTTACAAGACTGTTTTAATGCCCTTTGGAGGAGTGGTGGAGGTCGCATTGGAATAAAAAGACAGTATCAATGCCCCGTGGAATAGACGTGGAGGTCACAGTAGCTTAACAAGACGGTTCTAATGCCCCTTGGAAGAGCTGTGCAGATCACAGTGGTTTAACAAGACGGATTTAATGCCCCTTGGATGAGACGTAGAGGCCACAATAGCTTAACAATTTAGTTCTAATGCCCCTTGGAAAGGTGATGAAGGTTACATTGGAATAAAAAGACAATATCAATGCCCTGTGGAAGAGACGTGGAGGTAACAGTAGCTTAACAAGACAGTTTAATGCCCCTTGGAAGAGTGTTGGAGGTTACAGAGAAATAAAAAGACAATATCAATGCCTTTTGGAAGAGTGGTGGATGTCACAGTGGAATAAAAAGACAATATCATTGCCACGTGGAAGAAACGTGGAGGTCACATTAGCTTAAAAAGATGGTTTCATTGCCCCTTGGAAGACTGGTGGAGGTCGCAGGCAATAAAAAGACAATATCAATGCCCCTTGGATGAACCGTGGAGGTCAAAGTAGCTTAACAATACGGTTTTATTTCCCCTTGGAAGAGGGGTGGAGGTTACAGTGGAATTTAAAGACAATAACAATGCCCCGTGGTAGAGAAGTGGAGGTTACAGTAGCTTAACAAGATGGTTTCAATGCCGCTTGGTAGAGTGGTGGAGTTTGGAGTGGAATAAAAATACAACATTAATGCCCCTTGAAAGAGTCGTGGAGGTCGCAGTGGAATAAATAGACAATATCAATGCCCCTTGGAGGTGTGGTGGAGGTCGCAGTGGAATAAAAAGACGATATTAATGCCACTTGGAAGAAATGTGGAGGTCACAGTAGCTTAACAAGACGGTTTAAATGCCCCTTGGAAGAGTGGTGGATTTCGCAGTGGAATAAAAAGACAATATTAATGCCCCGTAGAAGAGACGTGGAGGTCACAGTAGCTTAACAAGACAGTTTTAATGCCTCTTCGAAGAGCTGTGGACTTCAGAGTGGTTTAACAAGACGGTTTGAATGCCCCTTGGAAGAGACGTGGATCTCAAAGAAGCTGAAAAAGACGGTATTAATGCCCCTTGGAAGAGTGGGCGAGATTACAGTGAAATAAAAAGACAATATCATTGCCCCGTGGAAGAGACGTGGAGGTCACAGTAGCTTAACAAAATGGTTTTAAAGCCTCTTGGAAGAGTGGTGAAGGTTGCAGTGGAATAAAAAGACAATATCAATGCCTCTTGGAAGAGTGGTGGAGGTCGTAGTGGAATAAAAAGACAATATCAATGCCCTGTGAAAGAGACGTGGAGGTCACAGTAGCATAACAAGATGGTTTTAATGCCCCTTGTAAGAGTGGTGGAGGTTGCTGTGGAATAAAAAGACAATATCAATGCCCCGCTGAAGAGACTTGGAGGTCACAGTAGCTTTACAAGACGGTTTTAATGCCCTTTGGAAGAGTGGTGGAGGTTACAGTGGAATAAAAAGACAATATCAATGCCCCAAGAAAGAGACGTGGAGATCACAGTAGCTTAACAAGATGGTTTCAATGCCCCTTGGAAGAGTGGTGGAGGTGACAGTGGAATAAAAAGACAATATCAATGCCCCTTGGTAGAGTGGTGGAGGTCGCAGTGGAATAAAAAGCCAATATCAATGCACCGTGGAAGAGACCTGGAGGTCACAGTAGCTTAACAAGATAGTTTTAATGCCCCTTGGAAGAGTGTTGGAGGTCGCAGGGAAGAAATAGACAAAATCAATGCCCCGTCGAAGAGACGTGGAGGTCAAATTAGCTTAACAATACGGTTGTGGTGAAGGTTACAGTGGAAAAAAAAGACACTCTCAATGCTCCGTGGAAGAGACGTGGAGGTCACAGTAGCTTAACAAGACGGTTTTAATGCCCCTTGGAAGAGTGGTGGAGGTCGCATTGGAATAAGAAGACGATATCAATGGCTCTTGTAAGAGACGTGGAGGACACAGTAGCTTAACAAGACGGTTTTAATGCCCCTTGGAAGAGTGGTGGAGATCGCAGTGGAATAAAAAGACAATATCAATCCCCCTTGGAAGAGTGGTGGAGGTCGCAGTGGAATAAAAAGACAATATCAATGCCCCGTGGAATAGACGTGGATGTCACAGTAGCTTAACAAGACGGTTTTAATGCCCCTTGGAAGAACTGTGGAGTTGAGAGTGGTTTAACAAGACGGTTTTAATGACCCTTGGATGAGACGTGGCGAACACAGTATCTTAACAACGAGGTTCTAATGCCCCTTGGAAAGGTGGTGAAGGTTAAAGTGGAATAAAAAGACAATATCAATGCCCCGTGGTAGAGACGTGGAAGTCAAATTAGCATAACAATACGGTTTTATTGCCCCTTGGAAGAGTGGTGGAGGTTACAGTGGAATAAAAAGACAATATCAATGCCCCGTGGTAGAGACGTGGAGGTCAAATTAGCATAACAATACGGTTTTATTGCCCCTTGGAAGAGTGGTGGAGCTTACAGTGGTAAAAAAAGACACTCTCAATGCTCCGTGGAAGAGACGTGGAGGTCACAGTAGCTTAACAAGACTGTTTTAATGCCCTTTGGAAGAGTGTTGGAGGTCGCAGTGGAATAAAAAGACGATATCAATGGCTCTTGGAAGAGATGTGGAGGACACAGTAGCTTAATTAGACAGTTTTAATGCCCCTTGGAAGAGTGGTGGATATCGCAATGGAATAAAAAGACAATATCAATGCCCCTTGGAAGAGTGGTGGAGGTCGCAGTGGAAAAAAAAGACAATATCAATACCCCGTGAAATAGACGTGGAGGTCACAGTAGCTTAACAAGACGTTTTTAATGCCCCTTGGATGAGCTGTGGAGTAAAGAGTGGTTTAACAAGACGGTTTTAATGCCCCTTGGATGAGACATGGAGGCCACAGTAGCTTAACAAGGTGGTTCTAATGCCCCTTGGAAAGGTGGTGAAGGTTAAATTGGAATAGAAAGACAAAATCAATGCCCCGTGGAAGAGACATGGAGGTCACAGTAGCTTAACAAGACAGTTTTAATGCCCCTTGGAAGAGTGGTGGATGTCGCAGTGGAATTTAAAGACAATATCAATGCCCCTTGGAAGAAACGTGGAGGTCACAGTACCTTAAAAAGACGGTTTTATTGCCCCTTGGAAGAGTGGTGGAGGTCGCAGGGAATAAAACAACAATATCAATGCCCCTTGGAAGAGACGTGGAGATCAAAGTAGCTTAACAATATGGTTATATTGCCCTTTGGAAGAGTGGTAAAGGTTACAGTGGAATTTAAAGACAATATCAATGCCGCGTGGAAGAGACGTGGAGGTCACAGTAGCTTAACAAGACGGTTTTAATGCTTTTGGAAGAGTTGTGGAGTTCGCAGTGGAATAAAAAGACAATATCAAGGCCCCTTGGAAGAGTGGTGGAGGTCGCAGTGGAAAAAAAAGACAATATCAATGCCCCTTGGAACAGTGGTGGAGCTCACAGTGGAATAAAATGATGATATCAATGCCACTTGCAAGAGACGTGGAGGCCACAGTAGCTTAACAAGACAGTTTAAATGCCCCTTGGAAGAGTGGTGGAGTACACAGTGGTTTACCAAGACGGTTTGAATTCCCCTTGGAAGAGATGTGGAGGTCACAGTATCTTAAAACGAAGGTTTTAATGCCCCTTGGAAGAGTGGTAGAGGTCGCAGTGGAATAAAAAGACAATATCAATGCCCCTTGGAAGAGTGGTGGAGGTCGCAGTGGAATAAAAGACAATATCAATGCCCCGGGGAAGAGACGTGGAGGTCACAGAAACATAACAAGATGGTTTTAATGCCCCTTGTAAGAGTGGTGGAGCTCGCAGTGGATTAAAAAGACATCAATTCCCTGTGGAAGAGACGTGGAGGTCATTTTAGCTTTACAAGACGGTTTTAATGCCCCTTGGAAGAATGGTGGAGTTCGCAGTGTAATAAAAAGACAATATCACGGCCCCTTAGAAGAGTGGTGGAGGTCGCAATGGAATAAAATGACAATATCAATGCCCATTGGAAGAGTTGTGGAGGTCACAGTGGAATAAAAAAAAATAAATGAATGCCCCTTCCATGAGACGTGGAGGTCACAGTAGCTTAACAAGACGGTTTAAATGCCCCTTGGAAGAGTTTTGGAGTTCGAAGTGGAATAAAAAGACAATATTAATGCCCTGTAGAAGAAACGTGGAGGTCACAGTAGCTTAACAAGTCAGTTTTACTCCCCCTTGGAAGAGCTGAGGAGTTCAGAGTGTTTTATCAAGACGGTTTGAAAGACCCTTGGAAGAGACGTGGAGGTCACAGTAGCTTAAAAAAATGGTATTAATGCCCCTTGTAAGAGTAGTGGAGGTTACAGTGAAATAAAAAGACAATATCAATGTCCCGTCGAAGAGAAGTGGAGGTCACAGTAGCTTAACAAGTTTTATTGCCTCTTGGAAGAGTGCTGGAGGTTGCAGTGGAATAATAAGAAAATATCAATGCCTTTTGGAAGAGACGTGGAGGTCACAGTAACTTAACAAGACGGTTTTAATGCCCGTTGAAGGAGTGGTGGAGTTCGCAGTTTAATAAAACTACAATATCAAGGCCCCTTGGAAGAGTGGTGGAGGTTGCAGTGGAATAAAAAGACAATATCAATACCCCTTGAAAGATTGCTGGAGGTCGCAGTGGAATAAAAATACAATATCAATGCCCCTTGGAAGAGGCGTGGAGGTCACAGTAGCTTAACAAGACGGTTTAAATGCCCCTTGGAAAAGTGGTGGAGTTCAGAGTGGTTTTACAAGATGGTTTTATTGACCCTTGGAAGAGACGCGGAGGTCACATTACCTTTACAAGATGGTTTTAATGCCCCTTGGAAGAGTGATGGAGGTTACAGTGGAATAAAAAGACAAAATCAATGCCCCGTGGAAGAGACGTGGAGGTCAGAGTAGCTTAACAAGACGGTTTTAATGCCCATTGGAAGAGTAGTGGGGGTCGCTGTGGAATAAAAAGACAATATCAATGCCCCGTGGAAGAGACGTGGAGGTCACAGTAGCTTAACAAGATGGTTTTAATGCCCCTTGGAAGAGCTGTGGAGTACAGAGTGGTTTAACCAGATGGTTTTAATGCCCCTTGGAAGAGACGTGGAGGTAGCAGTAGCTTAACAAGACAGTTTTAATGCCTCTTGGAAGAGTGGTGGAGGTTACAGTGAAAAAAAAGACAATATCAATGCCCTGTGGAAGAGACGTGGAGGCCACAGTAGCTTAACAAGACACTTTTTAATGCCCCTTGGCAGACCTGTGGCATTCAGAGTGGTTTAACAAGAAGGATTTAATGCCCTTGGAAGAGACGTGAAGATGACAGTAGCTTAACAAGACAGTTTTAATGCCCCTTGGAAGAGTGGTGGAGGTTACAGTGGAATAAAAATACAATATGAATGCCCCGTGGAAGAGACTTGGAGGTCACAGTAGCTTAAAAAGATGGCTTTGCTGCCCCTTGGTGGAAGTCGCAGAGTAAGAAAAAGACAATATCAAAGTCACTTGGAAGAGTAGTGAAGGTCGCAGTGGAATAAAAAGACAATAACAATGCCCCTTGGAAGAGTGGTGGAGGTTGCAGTGGAATAAAAAGACAATATCAATGCCCCGTAGAAGGAACGTGGAGGTCACAGTAGCTTAACAAGACTATTTTAATGCCCCTTGGAAGAGTGGTGGAGGTCGCAGTGGTATAAAAAGACAATATCAATACCCCGTGGAACAGACGTGAAGGTCACAGTAGCATAACAAGACTGTTTAAATGCCCTTGGAAGAACTGTGGAGTTCAGAGAGGTTTAACAAGACAGTTTCAATGCCCCTTGGAAGAGACGTGGAGGTCACAGTAGCTTAACAAGACGGTTTTAGTGGCAATTGGAAACGTGGTGTAGGTTACAGTGGAATAAAAAGACAATATCAATGCCCAGTGGAAGAAACGTGGAGGTCACAGTAGCATAACAAGACGTTTTAATGCCCCTTGGAAGAGCTGTGGAGTTCAGAGAGGTTTAGCAAGACGGTTTTAATGACCCTTGGAAGAGACGTGGAAGTCACAGTAGCTTAACAAGACGGTTTTAATGCCCGTTGGAAGAGTTGTGGGGGTCGCAGTGGAATAAAAAGACAATATCAATGTTCCTTGGAAGAGTGATGTTGGTCGCAGTGGAATAAAAAGACAATATCAATGCCCCGTGGAAGAAACGTGGAGGTAATAGTAGCTTAACAAGACAGTTTTAATGCCGCTTGGAAGATTGGTGGAGGTCGCAGTGGAATAAAAAGACAATATCAATGCACTGTGGAAGAGACGTTGTGGTCACAGTAGATTAACAATACAGCTTTAGTGCCCCTTAGAAGAGTGGTGGAGGTCGCAGTGGAGTAAAAAGACAATATCAATGCCCCGTGGAAGAGACGTGGACGTAGAAGTAGCTTAACAAGATGCTTTTAATGCCCCCTGGAAGAGTGGTGGAGGTCGCAGTGGAATAAAAAGCCAATATCAATGCCCCGTGGAAGAGACGTGGAGGTCAAAGTAGCTTAACAAGACGGTTTTAATGCCCCTTGGAAGAGCTGTGGAGTTCAGAGTGGTTTAACAAGACGTTTTTAATGCCCCTTGAATGAGACGGGGAGGCCACAGTAACTTAACAAGGTCGTTGTAATGCACGTTGGAAAGGTGGTGAGGGTTACAGTGGAAGAAAAAGACAATATCAATTCCCCGTGGAAGAGATGTGGAGGTCACAGTAGCTTATCAAGACAGTTTTAATGCCTCTTGGAAGAGTGTTGGAGGTTGCAGTGGAATAAAAAGTCAATATCAATGCACCTTGGAAGAGTGGTGGATGTCGCAGTGGAATAAAAAGAAAATATCTCTGCCCCGTGGAAGAAACGTGGAGGTCACAGTTGCTTAAAAAGAAGATTTTATTGCCCCTTGGAAGAGTGGTGTAGGTCGCAGGGAATAAAAAGAAAATATCAATGCCCCGTAGAAGAGACGTGGAGGTCACAGTAGCTTAAGAAGATGGTTTTAATGCCTCTTGGAAGAGTGATGGAGGTTACTGTGGGATAAAAATACAATATCAATGCCCCATGGAAATGGCATGGAGGTTACAGTAGCTTAACAAGATGGTTTTATTGCCCCTTGGAAGAGTGGTGAAGATCGCAGTGGAATAAAAAGACAATATCAATGTCCCTTGGAAGAGTGGTGGAGTTCGCAGTGGAATAAAAAGACAATATCAATGCCCCTCGGTAGAGTGGTGGAGGTCACAGTAGCTTATCAAGACGCTGTTAATGCCCCTTGGGAGAGTGGTGGAGGTCGCAGTGGAATAAAAGACAATATCAATGCCCCGTGGACCAGACGTGGAGGTTAGAGTACCATAACAAGACTTTTATAATGCCCCTTGGAAGAGCTGTGGAGTTCAGAGAAATTTAACAAGACGGTTTTAATGCCCCTTGGAAGAGACGTGGAGGTCACAGTAGCTTAACTAGACCATTTAAGTGCCCCTTGGAAACGTGGTGTGGGTTACAGTGGAATAAAAAGACAATATCAATGCCCCGTGGAACAGACGTGGAGGTCACAGTAGCATAACAAGACGGTTTTAATGCCCCTTGGAAGAGCTGTGGAGTTCAGAGAGGTTTAACAAGACGGTTTTAATGCCCTTGGAAGAGACATGGTGTTCACAGTCGCTTAACAAGATGTTCTTAGTGCCCCTTGGAAGAGTGGTGGAGTTCGCAGCGGAATAAAAAGACAATATTATTGCCCCACAGAAGAGACGTGGATGTCACAGTAGCTTAACAAGACAGCTTTAATGCCCCTTGGAAGAGCTGTGGAGTTCAGAGTGGTTTAACAAGATGGTTTGAATGCCCCTTGGATGAGTCGTGGAGCTCACAGTAGCTTAAAAAGACGGTATTAATACCCCTTGGAAGAGACGTGGAGGTCACAGTAGCTTAACAAGACGGTTTTAATGCCCCTTGGAAGAGTGGTGGAGTTTTTAGTGGTATAAAAAGACAATACTAATGCCCCGTAGACGAGACGTAGAGGTCACAGTAGCATAACAAGACAGTTTTAATGCCCCTTGGAAGAGCTGTGGAGTTCAGAGTGGTTTAACAAGACATTTTGAGTGCCCCTAGGAAGAGACGTGGAAGTCATTGTAGCTTAAAAAGACGGTTTTAATGCCCCTTGGAAGAGTGCTGGAGGTTACAGTGACATAAAAAGACAATATCAATGCCCCATGGAAGAGACGTGGAGGTCACAGTAGCTTAACAAAGTGGTTTTAATGCCCTTTGGAAGAGTGGTGGAAGTCGCAGTGGAATAAAATGACAATATCAATGCCCCGTGCAAGAGACGTGGAGGTCACAGTAGCTTAACAAGATGGTTTTAATGGCCCTTAGAAAAGTGGTGGAGGTTGCAGTGGAATAAAAAGACAATATTAATGCCCCTTGGAAGAGTGGTGGAGGTCGTATTGGACTAAAAATACAATATCAATTCCCCGTGGAAGAGACATGGAGGTCACAGAAGCTGAACAAAATGGTTTTCATGCCCCTTAGAAGAGTGGTGGAGGTAGCAGTGGAATAAAAAGACAAAATCAATGCCCTGTGGAAGAAACGTTTAGGTCAGGGTAGCTTAACAAGATGGTTTTAATGTCCATTGGAAGAGTAGTGGGGGTCGCTGTGGAATAAAAAGAAAATATCAATGCCCCGTGGAAGAGACGTGGAGGTCACAGTAGCTAAACAAGATGGTTTTAATGCCCCTTGGAAGAGACGTGGAGGTCACAGTAGCTTAACAAGACGGTTTTAATGCCCTTGGAAGAGTGGTGGAGGTCTCAGTGGAATAAAAAGACAATATCAATGGCCTGTGGAAGAGACGTGGAAGTCACATTAGCTTAACAAGACGGTTTTAATGCCCCTTGGAAGAGCTGTGGTTTTCAGAGTGGTTTAACAAGACGGTTTTAATGCCCCTTGGATGAGACGTGGAGGTCACAGTGGATTTGCAAGACGGTTTTATTGCCCCTTGGAAGAGTGGTGGAGGTTGCAGTGGAATAAAAAGACAATGTCATTGCCCCGTGGTAGAGACATGGAGGTCACAGTAGCTTAACAAGGCAGATTTAGTGCACCTTGGAAGAGTGGTGGAGGTCGCAGTGGCATAAAAAGACAATATCAATGCCCCATGGAAGAGACATGGAGGTCACAGTAGCTTAACAAGACGGTTTTAATGCCCCATGGAAGAGCTGTGAAGGTCACAGTAGCTTAACGAGACTGTTTTAATGGCGCTTGGAGGAGTGGTGGAGGGAACAGTGGAAAAAAATAACAACATCAATGCCCCGTGGATGAGACGTGGAGGACACAGTAGCTTAAGTAGACGCTTTTTGTACCCCTTGGAAGAGCTGTGCAGTTCAGAGTGGTTTAACAAAATGGTTTTAATGCCCCTCAGAAGAGACATGGAGGTCACAGTAGCTTTACAAGACGGTTTTAATGCCCCTTGGAAGAGTGGTGGAGGTTACAGTGGAGTAAATAGACAATATCAATGAACCATGAAAGAGACGTGGCATTCACAGTAGCTTAGCAAGACGGTTTTAAAGCCCCTTGGAAGAGTGGTGGAAGTCGAAGTGGAATAAAAAAACAATATCAATGCCCCTTGGAAGAGTGGTGGAGGTCGCAGTGGAATAAAAAGACAATATCAATGCCCCATAAAAGAGACTTGGAGGTCACAGTAGCTTAACAAGACGGTTTTAATGCCCCTTGGAAGAGCTGTGAAGTTCAGAGTGGTTTAACAAGTTTTAATGCCCCTTGAAAGAGATGTGGAGGTCTCAGTAGCTTAACAAGACGGTTTTAATGCCCCTTGGAACAGTGGAGGAGGTTACAGTGGAATAAAAAGATAATATCAATGCCCATTGGAAGAGTGGTGGAGGTCGTAGTGGAATAAAAAGACAATATCAATGCCCCGTGGAATAGACGTGGAAGTCATAGTAGCTTCACAAGATGGTTTTAATGCTACTAGGAAGAGTGGTGGAGGTCGCTGTGGAATAAAACGACAACATCAATGCCCCGTGGAAGAGACATGGTGGTCACATTAGCTTAACAATACGATTTTATTGCCCCTTGGAAGAACTGTGGAGTTTAGTGTGGTTTTACAAGATGGTTTTAATGCCCCTTGGAAGAGACGTGAAGTTCACATTAGCTTTACAAGACGGTTTTAATGCCCCTTGGAAGACTGCTGGAGTTTACAGAGGAATAAAAAGAAAAAATCACTGCCCCGTGGAAGAGACTATGACGTCACAGTAGCTTATTAAGACGGTTTTAATGCTACTTGGAAGAGTGGTGGAGATCACTGTGGAATAAAAAGACAATATCAATGCCCCGTGGAAGAGATGTGGAGGTGACAGTAGCTTAACATTACGATATTAATGCCCCTTGGAAGAACTGTGGCGTTCAGAGTGGTTTTTCAAGATGGTTTTAATGCCCCTTGGAAGAGACGTGGTGGTCACATTAGCTTTACAAGACGGTTTTAATGCCCCTTGGAAGAGTGGTGGAGGTCGCATTGGAATAAAAAGACAGTATCAATGCCAAGTGGAATAGACGTGGAGGTCACAGTAGCTTAACAAGACGGTTCTAATGCCCCTTGGAAGAGCTGTTGAGATCACAGTGGTTTAACAAGACGGATTTAATGCCCCTTGGATGAGACTTGGAGGCAACAGTAGCTTAACAATTCAGTTCTATTGCCCCTTGGAAAGGTGGTGAAGGTTACATTGGAATAAAAAGACAATATCAATGCCCCGTGGAAGAGATGTGGAGGTCACAGTAGCTTAACAAGACAGTTTAATGCCCCTTGGAAGAGTGTTGGAGGTTACAGTGGAATAAAAAGACAATATCAATGCCTTTTGGAAGAGTGGTGGATGTCGCAGTGGAATAAAAAGACAATATCATTGCCATGTGGAAGAAACGTGGAGGTCACATTAGCTTAAATAATGGTTTTATTGCCCCTTGGAAGAGTGCTGGAGGTCGCAGGCAATAAAAAGACAATATCAATGCCCCTTGGATGAACCGTGGAGGTCAAAGTAGCTTAACAATACGGTTTTATTTCCCCTTGGAAGAGTGGTGGAGGTTACAGTGGAAATTAAAGACAATATCAATGCCCCATGGTGGAGACGTGGAGATCACAGTAGCTTAACAAGATGGTTTTAATGCCGCTTGGTTGAGTGGTGGAGTTTGGAGTGGAATAAAAATACAACATCAATGCCCCTTGGAAGAGTCGTGGAGGTCGCAGTGGAATAAAAAGACAATATCAATGCCCCTTGGAGGAGTGGTGGAGGTCGCAGTGGAATAAAAAGACGATATCAATGCCACTTGGAAGAGACGTGGAGGTCACATTAGCTTAACAAGATGGTTTAAATGCCCCTTGGAAGAGTGGTGGATTTCGCAGTGGAATAAAAAGACAATGTTAATGCCCCGTAGAAGAGACGTGGAAGTCACAGTAGCTTAACAAGAAAGTTTTAATGCCCCTTCGAAGAGCTGTGGAGTTCAGAGTGGTTTAACAAGAAGGTTTGAATGCCCCTTTGAAGAAACATGGAGGTCACAGTAGCTGAAAAAGACGGTATTAATGCCACTTGGAGGAGTGGGCGAGATTACAGTGAAATAAAAAGACAATATCATTGCCCCGTGGAAGAGACGTGGAGGTCACAGTAGCTTAACAAAATGGTTTTAAAGCCTCTTGGAAGAGTGGTGAAGGTTGCAGTGGAATAAAAAGACAATATCAATAGAGATGAGCGGTGTTCGACTAGAACTGTTCGCCAATCTCAAATTCGAGCTGTTTTGGGCGGTGTTCGAGTTGTTCGACGAACCCGAACGATTTGCAAAAAATTCGGCTGTTCGAGGTTATGTTCGATAACTGTTCGTGCACCAAAAGCGTGTCCTGCATGTCTGGCGCTATTTAGAGCACCAATCATGCAGGGATTGTCTGCCACTCACTGTAATGCCACAGCTATGGTGGTTGTGGCATTACAGTGATTGCCCAAATCGATGGGAACAGTGCTCACAGTGAAACATGAAAAGCCGGCAATTCATCAGCGGCATACACCGGTACCCGACAATTTAGAACCGAAAGAATAGAGCTTCACACATAGATTAGATAGATAGAAACATGTCAGTCACACATATAAGAAGCACAGTGACAGTGTTGCTTACTGTACTTGTCATTTAGTGTAAAGGATTTATTAAAAAAAATAATAGTGTTTTCATGCACTGTCTCATTAAAAAAGCCGGCCGGCAATTCAGCATCTGTACCCGACAATTTATAACAGACAGAATAGAGCTTCACACATAGATTAGATAGATAGAAACATGTCAGTCACATATATATGAAGTACAGTGACAGTGTTGATTACTGTACTTGTCATTTAGTGTAAAGGATTTATTAAAAAAAATAATAGTGTTTTCATGCACCGTCTCTTTAAAAAAGCCAGCCGGCAATTCAGCATCTGTACCCAACAATTTAGAATAGAAGGAATAGAGAATCACACATAGATTAGGTAGATAGAAACATGTCAGTCACATATATATGAAGTACAGTGACAGTGTTGCTTCCTGTACTTGTCATTTAGTGTAAAGGATTTATTAAAAAAAATAATAGTGTTTTCATGCACTGTCTCTTTAAAAAAGCCGGCCGGCAATTCAGCATCTGTACCCGACAATTTAGAATAGAAGGAATAGAGAATCACACATAGATTAGATAGATAGAAACATGTCAGTCACATATATATGAAGTACAGTGACAGTGTTGCTTACTGTACTTGTCATTTAGTGTAAAGGATTTATTTAAAAAAATATTAGTGTTTTCGTGCACCATCTCTTTAAAAAAGCCGGCCGGCAATTCAGCATCTGTACCCGACAATTTAGAATAGAAGGAATAGAGAATCACACATAGATTAGATAGATAGAAACATGTCAGTCACATATATATGAAGTACAGTGACAGTGTTGATTACTGTACTTGTCATTTAGTGTTAAAATAAAGGATTTATTTAAAAAAAAATTGGCGTGGGGATCCCCATAATTATAGGCTCTAGCGGAGGTTAAGCAGACGGCTGGGGCAGATGTTTGAAGCCTGGGAAGGGGGTAATACCCACGGAGCTTCCCAGGCTACTAATATCAGCCCCCAGCGGAATACCTAGCCTTTACTAGCTATTAAAATGGGGACCCCCCCAAAAAATTGGACATGACCTCAGCTCATCTGGATGCCGTCACAGCCAGACACTGCAGAGCGCAAGCATGCCTGCGCTTCTCAGTGTCTGCGGGATGACAGGCTGGATGGCAGCTTTCTGCTGCGGTCCAGCCTGTCATCTCGATGTAGCAGAGCTGAAGCTGTCGTGGGAACCATGGAAAGGTAAGGATGATGTTGCTTTATTATTTTTCTTTTATTGCAGGAGATCGTTGGCTTCAGCTGGAATGGGCGTGATGGTAAGTATGGTTTAATTTAGAACAATAAAGAATTGTGTGTTTATTTCAATTAAAGGACTTTATTCTGGGTGTTTGTGTTTTTTTTTTAACTTTGACTATGGGGTTAGTAATGGGGGTGTCTTATAGACGCCTCTCCATTACTAACCTGGGCTTGATGTCAGCTGGCATTATAAGCTGACATCATCCCCAGCCCTATTACCCCACTGCCACCGCACCAGGGCAGCGTGGAAGAGCGAGGCTAAGTGCCAGAATTGGCGCATCCTATGGATGCGCCATTTCTGGGGCGGCTGATGGCTGGTGTTTCTAGCCTGGGAGGGGGCCAATATTCATGGCTCCCTTCCTGGGCTATTAATATCAGCCCCCAGCTGTCTGCCTAGCCTTTGCTAGCTATTAAATTAGGGGGGACCCCACGTCATTTTTTTGGGGGGGGTCCTCCATTTTAATAGCCAGTAAAGGCTAGGTATTCAGCTGGGGGCTGATATTAGTAGCCTGGGAAGCTCCGTGGGTATTACCCCCTTCCCAGGCTTCAAACATCTGCCCCAGCTGTCTGCTTAACCTCCGCTAGAGACTAAAATTATGGGGAACCCCACGCCAATTTTTTTTAATAATAAATCCTTTATTTTAATACTAAATGACAAGTACAGTAACCAACACTATCACTGTACTTATTATATATGTGACTGACATGTTTCTATCTATCTAATCTATGTGTAAAGCTCTATTCTGTCTGTTATAAATTGTCGGGTACAGATGCTGAATTGCCGGCCGGCTTTTTTAAAGAGACGGTGCATGAAAACACTATTATTTTTTTTGATAAATCCTTTACACTAAATGACAATTACAGTAAGCAACACTGTCACTGTACTTCATATATATGTGGCTGACATGTTTCTATCTATCTAATCTATGTGTGATTCTCTATTCCTTCTATTCTAAATTGTCGGGTACAGATGCTGAATTGCCGGCCGGCTTTTTTAAAGAGACGGTGCATGAAAACACTATTATTTTTTTTAATAAATCCTTTGCAGTAAATGACAAGTACAGTAAGCAACACTGTCACTGTACTTATTATATATGTCACTGACATGTTTCTATCTATCTAATCTATGTGTGAAGCTCTATCTTTCTGTTCTAAATTGTCGGGTACCGCTGCTGAATTGCCGGCGGGCTTTTTTAAAGAGACGGTGCATGAAAACACTATTATATTTTTTAATAAATCCTTTACACTAAATGACATGTACAGTAAGCAACACTGTCACTGTACTTCATATATATGTGACTGACATGTTTCTATCTATCTAATCTATGTGTGATGCTCTATTCCTTCATGTCTAAATTGTCGGGTACCGGTGTATGCCGCTGCTGAATTGCCGGCCGGCTTTTTTAAAGAAAGCGTCTTCTGAGCAGTTTGTGAGCTTTTGGACACCTTTGAAGGTGTTTTCTATGTGTTCCTATGTGTTTTTGTTTGCCTGCCATTGGTTTTAACGGTGTTCGACGGCGTTCTAAGGTGTTCGACGAACAGTCCGACGAACAGTTCCTCGAACATCCCGGTGTTCGACGAACCGAACCGAACCGAACCCAAACACTAAGGGGGTGGCTCAACACTAAATATCAATGCCCCTTGGAAGAGTGTTGGGGGTCGCAGGGAAGAAATAGACAAAATCAATGCCCCGTGGAAGAGACGTGGAGGTCAAATTAGCTTAACAATACGGTTTTATTGCCCCTTGGAAGAGTGGTGGAGGTTACAGTGGAAAAAATAGACACTATCAATGATCCGTGGAGAGACGTGGAGGTCACAGTAGCTTAACAAGACAGTTTTAATGCCCCTTGGAAGAGTGGTGGAGGTCGCAGTGGAATAAAAAGACGATATCAATGGTTCTTGGAAGAGACGTGGAGGACACAGTAGCTTAACAAGATAGTTTTAATGCCCCTTGGAAGAGTGGTGGAGATCGAAGTGGAATAAAAAGACAATATCAATCCCCCTTGGAAGAGTGGTGGAGGTCGCAGTGGAATAAAAATACAATATCAATGCCCCGTGGAATAGACGTGGATGTCACAGCAGCTTAACAAGACGGTTTTAATGCCCCTTGGAAGAACTGTGGAGTTGAGAGTGGTTTAACAAGAAGGTTTTATTGCCCCTTGGATGAGACGTGGAGACCACAGTAGCTTAACAACGAGGTTCTAATGCCCCTTGTAAAGGTGGTGAAGGTTAAAGTGGAATAAAAAGACAATATCAATGCCCTGTGGAAGAGACGTGGAGGTCACAGTAGCTTAACAAGACGGTTTTAATGCCCCTTGGAAGAGTGTTGGAGGTTGCAATGGAATAAAAAGACGATATCAATGGCTCTTGGAAGAGACGTGGAGGACACAGTAGCTTAATTAGACAGTTTTAATGCCCCTTGGAAGAGTGGTAGATATCACACTTGAATAAAAAGACAATATCAATGCCCCTTGGAAGAGTGGTGGAGGTCGCAGTGGAATAAAAAGACAATATCAATGCCCCGTGGAATAGACGTGGAGGTCACAGTAGCTTAACAAGACGTTTTTAATGTCCCTTGGATGAGCTGTGGAGTTCAGAGTGGTTTAACAAGACGGTTTTTATGCCCCTTGGATGAGACATGGAGGCCACAGTAGCTTAACAAGGTGGTTCTAATGCCCCTTGGAAAGGTGGTGAAGGTTAAAGTGGAATAGAAAGACAATATCAATGCCCCGTGGAAGAGACGTGGAGGTCACAGTAGCTTAACAAGACAGTTTTAATGCCCCTTGGAAGAGTGGTGGAGGTCGCAGGGAATAAAACGACAATATCAATGCCCCTTGGAAGAGACGTGGAGCTCAAAGTAGCTTAACAATATGGTTATATTTCCCTTTGGAAGAGTGGTAAAGGTTACAATGGAATTTAAAGACAATATTAATGCCGCGTGGAAGAGACATGGAGGTCACAGTAGCATAACAAGATGGTTTTAATGCCTTTTGGAAGAGTTGTGGTGTTCGCAGTGGAATAAAAACACAATATCAAGGCCCTTTGGAAGAGTGGTGGAGGTCGCAGTGGAAAAAAAAGACAATATCAATGCCCCTTGGAAGAGTGGTGGAGCTCACAGTGGAATAAAATGACGATATCAATGCCCCTTGCAAGAGACGTGGAGGTCACAGTAGCTTAACAAGACAGATTAAATTCCCCTTGGAAGAGTGGTGGAGTTCACAGTGGTTTACCAAGACGGTTTGAATGCCCCTTGGAAGAGACGTGGAGGTCACACTATCTTAAAACTACGGTTTTAATGCCCCTTGGAAGAGGTAGAGGTCGCAGCGGAATAAAAAGACAATATCAATGCCGCTTGGAAGAATGGTGGAGTTCGCAGTGGAATAAAAGACAATATCAATGCCTCGGGGAAGAGACGTGGAGGTCAAAGAAGCATAACAAGATGGTTTTAATGCCCCTTGTAAGAGTGGTGGAAGTCGCAGTGGATTATAAAGACATCAATTCCCCGTGGAAGAGACGTGGAGGTCATTTTAGCTTTACAAGATGGTTTTAATGCCCCTTGGAAGAATGGTGGAGTTCGCAGTGTAATAAAAAGACAATATCACGGGGCCTTGGAAGAGTGGTGGAGGTCGCAATGGAATAAAATGACAATATCAATGCCCATTGGAAGAGTTGTGGAGGTCGCAGAGGAATAAAAAAAAATAAATGAATGCCCCTTGGATGAGACGTGGAGGTCACAGTAGCTTAACAAGACGGTTTAAATGCCCCTTGGAAGAGTGTTGGAGTTCGAAACAAGACGGTTTAAATGCCCCTTGGAAGAGTGTTGGAGTTCGAAGTGGAATAAAAAGACAAAATTAATGCCCCGTAGAAGAAACGTGGAGGTGACAGTAGCTTAATAAGTCAGTTTTACTCCCCCTTGTAAGAGCTGAGGAGTTCAGAGTGGTTTAACAAGACGGTTTGAAAGCCCCTTGGAAGAGACGTGGAGGTCACAGTAGCTTAAAAAAACGGTATTAATGCCCCTTGGAAGAGTGGTGGAGGTTACAGTGAAATAAAAAGACAATATCAATGCCCCGTCGAAGAGAAGTGGAGGTCACAGTAGCTTAACGAAATGGTTTTTTTGCCCCTTGGAAGAGTGCTTGAGGTTGCAGTGGAATAAAAAGAAAATATCAATGCCCTTTGGAAGAGTGGTGGAGGTTGCAGTGGAATAAAAAGACGATATCAATGCCCTGTGGAAGAGACGTGGAGGTCACAGTAACTGAACAAGACGGTTTTAATGCCCGTTGAAGGAGTGGTGGAGTTCGCAGTTTAATAAAACGACAATATCAAGGCCCCTTGGAGGAGTGGTGGAGGTTGCAGTGGAATAAAAAGACAATATCAATACCCCTTGGAAGATTGCTGGAGGTCGCAGTGGAATAAAAAGACAATATCAATGCCCCTTGGAAGAGACGTGGAGGTCACAGTAGCTTAACAAGACGGCTTAAATGCCCCTTGGAAAAGTGGTGGAGTTCAGAGTGGTTTTACAAGATGGTTTTATTGACCCTTGGAAGAGACGTGGAGGTCACATTAGCTTTACAAGATGGTTTTAATGCCCCCTGGAGAGTGATGGAGGTTACAGTGGAATAAAAAGACAAAATCAATGCCCCGGGGAAGAGACGTGGAGATCTAAATAGCTTAAAAAGACAGTTGTAATGCCGCTTAAAAGAGTGGTGGAGTTCGCAGTGGATTAAAAAGACATCAATTCCCAGTGGAAGAGACGTGGAGGTCATTTTAGCTTTACAACACGGTTTTAATGCCCCTTGGAAGAATGGTGGATTTCGCAGTGGAATGAAAAGACAATATCAATGCCCCTTGGAAGAATGGTGGATTTCGAAGTGGAATGAAAAGACAATATCACGGCCCCTTGGAAGAGTGGTGGAGGTCGCAATGGAATAAAATGACAATATCAATGCCCATTGGAAGTGTTTTGGAGGTCGCAGTGGAATAAAAAAAAATAAATGAATGCCCCTTGGATGAGACGTGGAGGTCACAGTAGCTAAACAAGACGGTTTAAATGCCCTTTGGAAGAGTGTTGGAGTTCGAAGTGGAATAAAAAGACAATATTAATGCCCAGTAGAAGAAACGTGGAGGTCACAGTAGCTTAACAAGTCAGTTTTACTCCCCCTTGGAAGAGCTGTGGAGTTCAGAGTGGTTTAACAAGACGGTTTGAAAGCCCCTTGGAAGAGACGTGGAGGTTACAGTAGCTTAAAAAAACGGTATTAATGCCCTTGGAAGAGTGGTGGAGGTTACAGTGAAATAAAAAGACAATATCAATGCCCCGTGGAAGAGACGTTGAGGTCACAGTAACTTAACAAGACGGTTTTAATGCCCGTTGGAGGAGTGGTGGAGTTCGCAGTTTAATAAAGCAACAATATCAAGGCCCCTTGGAAGAGTGGTGGAGGTTGCAGTGGAATAAAAAGACAATATCAATACCCCTTGGAAGATTGCTGGAGGTCGCAGTGGAATAAAAAGACAATATCAATGCCCTTTCGAAGAGACGTGGAGGTCACAGTAGCTTAACAAGACGGTTTAAATGTCTCTTGGAAAAGTGGTAGAGTTCAGAATGGTTTTACAAGATGGTTTTATTGACCCTTGGAAGAGACGTGGAGGTAACATTAGCTTTACAAGATGGTTTTAATGCCCCTTGGAAGAGTGATGGAGGTTACAGTGGAATAAAAAGACAAAATCAATGCCCCGTGGAAGAGACATGGATTTCACAGCAGCTTAACAGGACGATTTTAATACTACTTGGAAGAGTGATGGAGGTCGCTGTGGAATAAAAAGACAATTTCAATGCCCCTTGGAAGAGACGTGGAGGTCACACTAGCTTAACAATACAGTTTTAATGCCCCTTGGAAGAGCTGTGGAGTTCAGATTGGTTTTACAAGATGGTTTTAATGCCTTTTGGAAGAGACGTGGTGGTCACATTAGCATTACAAGACGGTTTTACTGCTTCTTAGAGGAGTGGTGGAGGTTATAGTGGAATAAAAAGACAATATCAATGCCCCGGGGAAGAGACGTGGAGATCTAAATATCTTAAAAAGACAGTTGTAATGCCCCTTAAAAGAGTGGTGGAGTTTGCAGTGGAATAAAAATACAATATCAATGCCCGGTGCAAGAGACGTGGAGGTCACAGTAGCTTAACAAGTTGGTTTTAATGGCCCTTAGAAAAGGGGTGGAGGTCGCAGTGGAATAAAAAGACAATATCAATGTTCCTTGGAAGAGTGGTGGAGGTCGCATTGGACTAAAAAGACAATATCAATGCCCCGTGGAAGAGACATGGAGGTCGCAGAAACTTAACAAAATGGTTTTCATGCCCCGTGGAAGAGTGGTGGAGGTAGCGGTGGAATAAAAAGACAAAATCAATGCCCCTTGGAAAAGACGTGGAGGTCACAGTAGCTTAACAAGACGGTTTTAATGCCCCTTGGAAGAGTAGTGGAGGTCGCTGTGGAATAAAAATACAATATCAATGCCCCGTGGAAAAGACGTGTAGGTCACAGTAGTTTAACAAAGCGGTTTTAATGCCCTTTGGAAGAATGGTGGAGGTCGCAGTGGAATAAAAAAACAATGTCAATGCCCCGTGTAAGAGACGTGGAGGTCACAGTAGCTTAACAAGATGGTTTTAATGGCCCTTAGAAAAGTTGTGGCGGTTGCAGTGGAATAAAAAGACAATATCAATGCCCCTTGGAAGAGTGGTGGAGGTCGTATTGGACTAAAAAGACAATATTAATTCCCCGTATCCCCGTAGAAGAGACATGGAGGTCACAGAAACTTAACAAAATGGTTTTCATGCCCCGTGGAAGAGTGGTGGAGGTAGCAGTGGAATAAAAAGACAAAATCAATGCCCCGTGGAAGAGACGTGGAGGTCACAGTAGCTTAACAAGATGGTTTTAATGCCCCTTGGAAGAGCTGTGGAGTACAGAGCGGTTTAACAAGATGGTTTTAATGCCCCTTGGAAGAGACGTGGAGGTAGCAGTAGCTTAACAAGACAGTTTTAATGCCTCTTGGAAGAGTGGTGGAGGTTACAGTGAAAAAAAAAGACAATATCAATGCCCTGTGGAAAAGACATGGAGGCCACAGTAGCTTAACAAGACACTTTTTAATGCCCCTTGGCAGAGCTGTGGCATTCAGAGTAGTTTAACAAGAAGGATTTAATGCCCCTTGGAAGAGACGTGAAGATGACAGTAGCTTAACAAGACAGTTTTAATGCCCATTGGAAGAGTGGTGGAGGTTACAGTGGAATAAAAAGACAATATGAATGCCCCGTGGAAGAGACTTAAAGGTCACAGTAGCTTAAAAAGATGGCTTTATTGCCCCTTGGTGGAGGTCGCAGAGTAATAAAAAGACAATATCAAAGTCCCTTGGAAGAGTAGTGGAGGTCGCAGTGGAATAAAAAGACAATAACAATGCCCCTTGGAAGAGTGGTGGAGGTTGCAGTGGAATAAAAAGACAATATCAATGCCCCATAGAAGGGACGTGGAGGTCACAGTAGCGTAACAAGACTATTTTAATGCCCCTTGGAAGAGTGGTGGAGGTCGCAGTGGTATAAGAAGACAATATCAATACCCAGTGGAACAGACGTGAAGGTCACAGTAGCATAACAAGACTGTCTTAATGCCCCTTGGAAGAACTGTGGAGTTCAGAGAGGTTTAACAAGACAGTTTTAATGCCCCTTGGAAGAGACGTGGAGGTCACAGTAGCTTAACAAGACGGTTTTAGTGCCAATTGGAATCGTGGTGTAGGTTACATTGGAATAAAAAGACAATATCAATGTTCCTTGGAAGAGTGATGTTGGTCGCAGTGGAATAAAAAGACAATATCAATGCCCCGTGGAAGAGACGTGGAGGTAATAGTAGCTTAACAAGACAGTTTTTTTGCCGCTTGGAAGATTGGTGGAGGTCGCAGTGGAATAAAAAGACAATATCAATGCCCCTTGGAAAAGACGTGGAAGTCACAGTAGCTTAACAAGACGGTTTTAATGCCCCTTGGAAGAGTCGTGGAGGTCGCTGTGGAATAAAAATACAATATCAATGCCCTGTGGAAGAGACGTGGAGGTCACAGTAGTTTAACAAAGCGGTTTTAATGCCCCTTGGAAGAGTGGTGGAGGTCGCAGTGGAATAAAAAAACAATATCAATGCCCCGTGGAAGAGACGTGGAGGTCACAGTAGCTTAACAAGATGGTTTTAATGGCCCTTAGAAAAGTTGTGGCGGTTGCAGTGGAATAAAAAGACAATATCAATGCCTCTTGGAAGAGTGGTGGAGGTCGTATTGGACTAAAAAGACAATATCAATTCCCCGTAGAAGAGACATGGAGGTCACAGAAATTTAACAAAATGGTTTTCATGCCCCGTGGAAGAGTGGTGGAGGTAGCAGTGGAATAAAAAGACAAAATCAATGCCCCGTGGAAGAGACGTGGAGGTCAGAGTAGCTTAACAAGACGGTTTTAATGCCCATTGGAAGAGTAGTGAGGGTCGCTGTGGAATAAAAAGACAATATCAATGCCCCGTGGAAGAGACGTGGAGGTCACAGTAGCTTAACAAGATGGTTTTAATGCCCCTTGGAAGAGCTGTGGAGCACAGAGTGGTTTAACAAGATGGTTTTAATGCCCCTTGGAAGAGACGTGGAGGTAGCAGTAGCTTAACAAGACAGTTTTAATGCCTCTTGGAAGAGTGGTGGAGGTTACAGTGAAAAAAAAAGACAATATCAATGCCCTGTGGAAAAGACGTGGAGGCCACAGTAGCTTAAGAAGTCACTTTTTAATGCCCCTTGGCAGAGCTGTGGCATTCAGAGTGATTTAACAAGAAGGATTTAATGCCCCTTGGAAGAGACGTGAAGATGACAGTAGCTTAACAAGACAGTTTTAATGCCCCTTGGAAGAGTGGTGGAGGATACAGTGGAATAAAAAGACAATATCAATGCCCCGTAGAAGGGACGTGGAGGTCACAGTATCTTAACAAGACTATTTTAAAGCCCCTTGGAAGAGTGGTGGAGGTCGCAGTGGTATAAGAAGACAATATCAATACCCAGTGGAACAGACATGAAGGTCACAGTAGCATAAGAAGACTGTTTTAAGGCCCCTTGGAAGAACTGTGTAGTTCAGAGAGGTTTAACAAGACAGTTTTAATGCCCCTTGGAAGAGACATTGTGGTCACAGTAGCTTAACAATACAGTTTTAGTGCTCCTTAGAAGAGTGGTGGAGGTCGCAGTGGAGTAAAAAGAGAATATCAATGCCCCGTGCAAGAGACGTGGACGTAGAAGTAGCTTAACACAATGGTTTTAATGCCCCTTGGAAGAGTGGTGGAGGTCGCAGTGGAATAAAAAGCCAATATTAATGCCCCGTGGAAGAGACGTGGAGGTCAAAGTAGCTTAACAAGACGGTTTTAATACACCTTGGAAGAGCTGTGAAGTTCAGAGTGGTTTATAAAGACGGTATTAATGATCCTTGGATGAGACGTGGCGGTCACAGTAGCTTAAAAAGAGAGTTTTAATGCCCATTGGAAAAGTGGTGGCGGTTACAGTGGAATAAAAAGACAATTTCAATGCCCCGTGGGAGAGATGTCGAGGTCACAGTAGCTTAACAACACAGTTTTAATGCCCCTTGGAAGAGTGGTGGAGATCGCATTGGATTAAAAAGTCAATATAAATGCCCCGTGGAATATACGTGGAGGTCACAGTAGCTTAACAAGACGGTTTTAATGCCCCTTGGAAGAGCTGTGGAGTTCAGAGTGGTTTAACAAGATGGTTTTAATTCCCCTTGGATGAGACGGGGAGGCCACAGTAACTTAACAAGGCAGTTCTAATGCACTTTGGAAAGGTGGTGAAGGTTACAGTGGAATAAAAAGACAATATCAACGCCCCGTGGAAGAGATGTGGAGGTCACAGTAGCTTATCAAGACAGTTTTACTGCCCCTTGGAAGAGTGTTGGAGGTTGCAGTGGAATAAAAAGACAATATCAATGCACTTTGGAAGAGTGGTGGATGTCGCAGTGGAATAAAAAGAAAATATCTCTGCCCCGTGGAAGAAACGTGGAGGTCACAGTTGCTTAAAAAGAAAATTTTATTGCCCCTTGGAAGAGTGGTGTAGGTCGCAGGGAATAAAAAGACAATATCAATGCCCCGTAGAAGAGACATGGAGGTCACAGTAGCTTAACAAGATGGTTTTAATGCCCCTTGGAAGAGTGGTGGAGGTCGCAGTTGAATAAAAAGACAATATCAATGCCTGGTGGAAGAGACGTGGAGGTCACAGTAGCTTAACAAGTCGGTTTTAATGCCCCTTCGAAGAGTGGTGGTGGTCGCAGTGGAATAAAAAGACAATATCAATGCCCCTTGAAATAGTGGTGGAGGTCGCAGTGGAATAAAAAGACAATATCAATGCCCCGTGGAAGAGATGTAGAAGTCACAGTAGCTTAAGAAGATGGTTTTAATGCCCCTTGGAAGAGTGGTGGAGGTTACTGTGGGATAAAAAGACAATATCAATGCCCCGTGGAAATGGCGTGGAGGTCACAGTAGCTTAACAAGATGGTTTTATTGCCCCTTGGAAGAGTGTCACGGGTGTGTCGCCACAAAGATCGTCACGATTACACAGCCTGACTTCTCGCAGCTGAGTTTTTGGTGCTTTGTGTTTTTTGGCAGTGAGGGAGTTAACTCTCTCTCTCTCTGTGCTAGACGAGGTCCAGCCTCGCCCAGCTGCAATCAATGCTGCTGTAGTGGGACTCCTTCAAATGCCTGCCGGTCTGTTAGGGAAGTGTCGGTGAAAGCATTTCATGCAGACTAACAGAGCGGATCGTGGTATTTGGAGTTTCAGAGCTAAGTGTATTTGGAGTGTTTTTTTCCCTTCCTCACTTTATCATTTATCTCCTTTCCCGTTGGTGTTCCCTCTGTTGTAGTTGTGTAGTTTTTGTATGCAAGGTGGTTTTGGTTTTACCCTTGTACTGTCTCGTTCGTCTAAGTACTGAGTGTGGGCATATTATTACCTGTCCCCTTTTGTTGTGATCAGGGGTCCTTCTCAGGACTAGATTACTTAGGTGCAGGGATCCTCAGGAGGTAGGGGTTACGCTGGCGGCCTGGACCTCTGTACCTTTAACAGTACCTCCAGGTTGAGGGATTAGTCAGGGCCCCAGCTTAGGGTCAGCTTAGGCCCCCTACCTCCAGTACACAGAGACAGCGTGACATTTTCACCGACCACTTAGATTTTCTCCAGCTACCATGGATCCAGTAGCCGGTCTAGCTCGGCAGTTGCAGAGTTTGTCCATGGAGCTGGCGGACGTTAGGTCCAAGGTTTTGTATCCTCAGGAGCAAGCCGGTCCAGAACCTAAAGTAGCTCTCCCTGACAGGTTCACTGGGGGGCGGGACAAGTTTTTTGTTTTCCGGGAGGCATGCAAGTTGTACTTTCGGCTGCGGCCTCGGTCATCGGGGAGTGAAGAACAAAGGGTGGGAATTGTCATCTCGCTCCTACAAGGGGACCCACAATCTTGGGCGTTCTCTCTTCCCCCGGGCTCCCCGGCTCTCCAGTCAGTGGATAGGTTTTTTGCTGCTCTGGGTCTTGTATATGATGACCCGGATCGGATCTCCCTTGCTGAATCTAAGTTACGTAGGATCCAGCTGGAAGATCGTCCGGCGGAGGAATTCTGTTCGGAGTTCCGTAGGTGGGCCACGGACACCCAATGGAATGACCCGGCTCTTAGGAGCCAGTTTTGTCAAGGTTTATCCGACAAATTACAGGATGTGTTGGCACAGTATGACTCTTCCGCGTCACTGGAAGCCGCTATGGCCCTTGCTATTCGCATTGACAGATGGCTTCGGGAGAGGTGCGGGATAACTCCACCCCCTGTGATGACTCCACCTCCTACAAGGTCCCCTCATATGGTGGTTCCCCTGGTCAGTCCAGAGGAGCCTATGCAATTAGGAGGGACATCATTTCGGGGGAGGGGACTGGTGGTGTGCCATAAGACAGGAAGGTGTTTCTTCTGCGGGAGAAAGGGACATTTTATTGGGGGGTGTCCATCCCGTCCCTTGCAGAGTGAAGAGTCGTCAGAAAACTGTTGATCCCAGGTTGTGTGGTGGACGGCAATCTGGGAGTAGGTATTTCGTCCCTAGGTTCGTCTCAGTTTCTCGTTCCGGCGGAGGTGGTGGTGGGTACGAGAACTGAGAGGATATCTGTTCTTCTGGATAGTGGGGCCGGGGCTAATCTGGTGGACGCTCGGTTTGTCCGGGTTCAAGGTATGCGATTGAGTGAGTTGGCTAAACCCATCCCCATATTCTCGATCGATGCCAGGCCTCTCGGTTAGGGAAGTTTTTTGCAAGCTGTGCATAACGTAAAACTTCAAGTGGGGGCGATACATAAAGAACTGTTGTCTTGCTACGTGTTGGAGGGTCTTCCCACTCCTATAGTGTTGGGCCTTCCTTGGTTAACTAAGCATAACTCGGTTATTAATTGGCAATCCGGAGAGATAAGCCAATGGAGTAAATTCTGTAATAAAAACTGCATGAATACGGTCATCGGTGCGGTTACTCCTAGGGTCTTACCTCCATTTCTGGCGGACTTTGAGGATGTATTCTCGGAGAAAGGGTGTCAGGAACTACCTCCTCATCGCGAGTATGACTGTTCTGTAAAACTGCTCCCTGAGGCCAAGTTACCTAAAGCTAGGTTGTATAACCTTTCTGGTCCTGAGAGGCAGGCCATGAAGGATTATATTTCAGAAAGTCTGGCTAAGGGGCATATTAGACCTTCATCTTCACCGGTGGCCGCGGGGTTCTTCTTTGTTAAGAAGAAAGATGGAGGCCTACGCCCTTGCCTGGATTTCCGTGAACTTAATCGGATTACGGTCCGAGATCCGTATCCGCTCCCACTTATTCCCGATCTCTTTAATCAGATCGTGGGCGCCAAATGGTTCTCTAAGTTGGATCTCAGGGGGGCGTACAATCTGCTTAGGATGAAGGAGGGGGATGAGTGGAAGACGGCGTTTAACACTCCGGAGGGGCATTATGAGAACCTTGTCATGCCATTCGGTCTGACTAATGCCCCGGCGGTGTTCCAACACTTTGTTAATGACATTTTTCGCCGTCTGGTGGGACAGTTTGTTGTCATATATCTGGATGATATCTTAATTTACTCGCCGGATCTGGTGTCTCATCAGGAGCACGTTAGGCAGGTGTTACAGATCTTGCGGGATAATAAACTGTATGCCAAATGGGAAAAGTGTGTGTTCGCCGTACAGGAACTCCAGTTTTTAGGCTTCCTGGTTTCAGCGTCCGGTTTTCGTATGGACCCTGGGAAAGTGCGGGCAGTTCTTGAGTGGGATCGGCCAGAGAATCTTAAGGCACTACAACGTTTCCTGGGGTTTGCTAATTATTACCGGAAGTTCATGCGTAATTTCTCGTCCATGGTTTAGCCTCTCACAGACATGACTAAAAAGGGGACGGATTTTTCTAGGTGGTCTGACAAGGCTTGTCAAGCATTCTCCTCCTTGAAAAAATGTTTTTCCTCAGCACCCATACTCATTCAACCTGATGCGTCACAGCCATTCATTGTAGAGGTAGACGCTTCCGAGGTAGGGGTGGGAGCAGTATTGTCACAAGGTTCGTCCCCTGGTAAGTGGCATCCGTGCGCCTTTTTCTCTAAAAAATTGTCGTCCGCTGAGAGGAATTACGATGTCGGCAATAGGGAACTCTTGGCCATTAAGTTAGCTTTTGAGGAGTGGCGCCATTTTTTAGAGGGGGCAGTCCATCCGGTCACCGTCATCACCGATCACAAGAACCTGCTTTATCTGGAGTCCGCGAAACGTCTGAATCCCAGACAAGCTAGGTGGTCATTGTTTTTTACCAGGTTTAATTTTGTCGTTACATATCGTCCTGGGTCAAAAAATGTAAAGGCGGATGCCTTATCTCGTAGTTTCCCTGGGGCCGGGAATACGGACGACCCGATTCCTATCCTTCAGGAGGGGGTGGTGGTTTCGGCAGTATGCTCTGAGCTTGAGGAGGAGGTATTGGAGGCTCAGGGGGACGCCCCTGTTGGACCTCCGGGGAGACTGTTTGTTCCAGATCAGTTGCGACAAAAGGTGATCGAGGCACACCATAACTCAGCTTTAGCAGGACACCCAGGGAGTAAAGCAACTGTGGATCTCCTCTCGCGTCGGTTTTGGTGGCCTAACTTACATAAGGAGGTGGTAACTTTTGTCGCGTCCTGTGGGGTTTGTGCGCGCTCTAAGACCTCACATACCCGTCCGTCTGGGGCCCTCTTACCTTTGAAGATCCCGGAGCGTCCTTGGACTCATCTGTCTATGGACTTTATTACGGACCTCCCTCCGTCTTCAGGTAAAACGGTCATACTCGCTGTAGTGGACAGGTTCAGCAAGATGGCACATTTTATCGCTCTTCCTGCTCTTCCTAATGCTAAAACTCTTGCGCAGGTGTTCATTGGGGAGATTGTGAGGCTTCACGGGGTACCCTCCGAGGTGGTGTCAGATCGGGGGTGTCAGTTTGTGTCCAAATTCTGGAAGGCGTTTTGTACATGGCGGGGGATGCATTTATCGTTCTCATCGGCTTTTCATCCTCAGACCAATGGTCAGACGGAACGTATGAACCAGAGCTTGGAGACATATCTCCGGTGTTTTGTGTCAGAGAACCAGGAGGACTGGGCTTCTTTCTTACCTCTGGCAGAGTTTGCTCTTAATAATAGGCGGAGCGAGTCCACTGGTAAGTCCCCGTTTTTTGGGGCATATGGTTTTCACCCCCAGTTTTGTACTTTCAGTAGGGGGTCTCTTCGGGGGTTCCTGAGGAGGAACGATTTTCTTCATCACTCGCTTCAGTATGGAGAGGGGTGCTGAAGAATCTGAATACTATGGGGAACCGATACAAACGTATGGCTGATAGGAGGAGAGTGTCTGGTCCGGACCTAAGTGTGAACGATCGGGTATGGTTGTCTACCAGGAATATAAAACTTAAGGTTCCCTCCTGGAAACTGGGTCCCAGGTTCATCGGGCCGTACAGGATCAGTTCTATAATTAATCCGGTGGCATTCCGTCTTGACCTCCCCCCTACGTTTAAAATTCACAACGTGTTCCACAGATCATTGCTTAAGAGGTATGTGGCGCCGGTGGTACCGTCACCTTTACCTCCCCCTCCAGTGGTGGTCAATGGTAACTTGGAGTTCCAGGTATCGAGGGTCATCGATTCACGCTTTAATCGCCGGTCCCTTCAGTACCTGGTTCATTGGAAGGGGTATGGTCCTGAGGAGAGGATGTGGGTTCCTGCGTCGGATATTAACGCAGACCGATTAGTTCGGGCCTTCCACACGACTCACCTGGATAAACCTGGCCCTGAGGGTCCGGAGGCCCCTAGTAGAAGGAGGGGTACTGTCACGGGTGTGTCGCCACGAAGATCCTCACGATTACACAGCCTGACTTCTCGCAGCTGAGTTTTTGGTGCTTTGTGTTTTTCGGCAGTGAGGGAGTTAACTCTCTCTCTGTGCTAGACAAGGTCCAGCCTCGCCCAGCTGCAATCAATGCTGCTGTAGTGGGACTCCTTCAAATGCCTGCCGGTCTGTTAGGGAAGTGTCGGTGAAAGCATTTCATGCAGACTAACAGAGCGGATCGTGGTATTTGGAGTTTCAGAGCTAAGTGTATTTGGAGTGTTTTTTTCCCTTCCTCACTTTAACATTTATCTTTTTTCCCGTTGGTGTTCCCTCTGTTGTAGTTGTGTAGTTTTTGTATGCAAGGTGGTTTTGGTTTTACCCTTGTACTGTCTCGTTCGTCTAAGTACTGAGTGTGGGCATATTATTACCTGTCCCCTTTTGTTGTGATCAGGGGTCCTTCTCAGGACTAGATTACTTAGGTGCAGGGATCCTCAGGAGGTAGGGGTTACGCTGGCGGCCTGGACCTCTGTACCTTTAACAGTACCTCCAGGTAGAGGGATTAGTCAGGGCCCCAGCTTAGGGTCAGCTTAGGCCCCCTACCTCCAGTACACAGAAACAGCGTGACAAAGAAAGGTGAAGGTCGCAGTGGAATAAAAAGACAATATCAATGTCCCTTGGAAGAGTGGTGGAGTTCGCAGTGGAATAAAAAGACAATATCAATGCCCCTTGGTAGAGTGGTGGAGGTCGCAGTGGAATAAAAAGACAATATTAATGCCCCGTGGAAGGGACGTGGAGGTCACAGTAGCTTATCAAGACGCTTTTAATGCCCCTTGGGAGAGTGGTGGAGGTCGCAGTGGAATAAAAAGACAATATCAATGCCCCGTAAAAGAGACGTGGAGGTTACAGTAGGTTAACAAGACGGTTTTAATGCCCCTTGGAAGGGCTGTGGAGTTCAGAGTGGTTTAACAAGATGGTTTTAATGCCCCTTGATAGAGATGTGAAGGTCTCAGTAGCTTAACAAGATGGTTTTAATGCCCCTTGGAACAGTGGAGGAGGTTACAGTGGAATAAAAAGACAATATCAATGCCCCTTGGAAGAGTGGTGGAGGTCGCAGTGGAATAAAAAGACAATGTCAATGCCCCGTGAAACAGACGTGGAGGACACAGTAGCTTAACAAGATGGTTTTAATGCCCCTTGGAAGAGTGGTGGAGGTCTAAGTGGAATAAAAAGACAATAACAATGCCCTGTAAGAGACATGGAGGTCACAGTAGCTTAACAAGACGGTTTAAATGCCCATTGGAAGAGCTGTGGAGTTCAGAGTGGTTTAACAAGACAGTTTTAATGCCCCTTGATAGAGATGTGGAGGTCTCAGTAGCTTAACAAGATGGTTTTAATGCTCCTTGGAACAGTGGAGGAGGTTACAGTGGAATAAAAAGACAATATCAATGCCCTTTGGAAGAGTGGTGGAGGTCGTAGTGGAATAAAAAGACAATATCAGTTCCCCCTGTGGAATAGACGTGGAGGTCACAATAGCAAAACAAGACAGTTTTAATGGTACTAGGAAGAGTGGTGGAGGTCGCTGTGGAATAAAAAGACAACATCAATGCCCCGTGGAAGAGACATGGAGGTCACATTAGCTTTACAAGACTGTTTTAATGCCCCTTGGAAGAGTGCTGGAGGTTACAGAGGAATAAAAAGACAAAATCACTGCCCCGTGGAAGAGACGTTGAGGTCACAGTAGCTTATCAAGACGGTTTTAATGCTACATGGAAGAGTGGTGGAGATCACTGTGGAATAAAAAGACAATATCAATGCCCCGTGGAAGAGACGTGGAGGTGACAGTAGCTTAACAATACGGTATTAATGCCCCTTGGAAGAGCTGTGGAGTTCAGAGTGGTTTTTCAAGATGGTTTTAATGCCCCTTGGAAGAGACACGGTGGTCACATTAGCTTTACAAGACGGTTTTAATGCCCCTTGGAAGAGTGGAGGAGGTCGCATTGGAATAAAAAGACAGTATCAATGCCCCATTGAATAGACGTGGAGGTCACAGTAGCTTAACAAGACGGTTCTAATGCCCCTTGGAAGAGCTGTGGAGATCACAGTGGTTTAACAAGACGGATTTAATGCCCCTTGGATGAGACTTGGAGGCCACAGTAGCTTAACAATTTAGTTCTAATGCCCTTTGGAAAGGTGGTGAAGGTTACATTGGAATAAAAAGACAATATCAATGCCCCGTGGAAGAGACGTGGAGGTCACAGTAGCTTAGCAAGACAGTTTAATGCCCCTTGGAAGAGTGTTGGAGGTTAAAGTGGAATAAAAAGACAATATCAATGCCTTTTGGAAGAGTGGTGGATGTCGCAGTGGAATAAAAAGACAATATCATTGCCATGTGGAAGAAACGTGGAAGTCACATTAGCTTAAAAAGATGGTTTTATTGCCCCTTGGAAGAGTGCTGGAGGTCGCAGGCAATAAAAAGACAATATCAATGCCCCTTGGATGAACCGTGGAGGTCAAAGTAGCTTAACAATACGGTTTTATTTCCCCTTGGAAGAGTGGTGGAGGTTACAGTGGAAATTAAAGACAATATCAATGCCCCGTGGTAGAGATGTGGAGATCACAGTAGCTTAACAAGATGGTTTTAATGCCGCTTGCTAGAGTGGTGGAGTTTGGAGTGGAATAAAAATACAACATCAATGCCCCTTGGAAGAGTCGTGGAGGTCGCAGTGGAATAAAAAGACAATATCAATGCCCCTTGGAGGAGTGGTGGAGAACGCAGTGGAATAAAAAGACGATATCAATGCCACTTGGAAGAGACGTGGAGGTCACATTAGCTTAACAAGATGGTTTAAATGCCCCTTGTAAGAGTGGTGGATTTTGCAGTGGAATAAAAAGACAATGTTAATGCCCTGTAGAAGAGACGTGGAAGTCACAGTAGCTTAACAAGAAAGTTTTAATGCCCCTTCGAAGAGCTGTGGAGTTCAGAGTGGTTTAACAAGAAGGTTTGAATGCCCCTTTGAAGAGACATGGAGGTCACAGTAGCTGAAAAACACGGTATTAATGCCACTTGGAGGAGTGGGCGAGATTACAGTGAAATAAAAAGACAATATCATTGCCCCGTGGAAGAGACGTGGAGGTCACAGTAGCTTAACAAAATGGTTTTAAAGCCTCTTGGAAGAGTGGTGAAGGTTGCAGTGGAATAAAAAGACAATATCAATAGCCCTTGGAAGAGTGTTGGGGGTCGCAGGGAAGAAATAGACAAAATCAATGCCCCATGGAAGAGACGTGGAGGTCAAATTAGCTTAACAATACGGTTCTATTGCCCCTTGGAAGAGTGGTGGAGGTTACAGTGGAAAAAATAGACACTATCAATGATCCGTGGAGAGACGTGGAGGTCACAGTAGCTTAACAAGACAGTTTTAATGCCCCTTGGAAGAGTGGTGGAGGTCGCAGTGGAATAAAAAGATGATATCAATGGTTCTTGGAAGAGACGTGGAGGACACAGTAGCTTAACAAGATAGTTTTAATGCCCCTTGAAAGAGTGGTGGAGATCGCAGTGGAATAAAAAGACAATATCAATCCCCCTTGGAAGAGTGGTGGAGGTCGCAGTGGAATAAAAATACAATATCAATGCTCCGGGGAATAGACGTGGATGTCACAGTAGCTTAACAAGACGGTTTTAATGCCCCTTGGAAGAACTGTGGAGTTGAGAGTGGTTTAACAAGATGGTTTTAATGCCCCTTGGATGAGACGTGGAGACCACAGTAGCTTAACAACGAGGTTCTCATGCCCCTTGGAAAGGTGATGAAGGTTAAAGTGGAATAAAAAGACAATATCAATGCCCTGTGGAAGAGACGTGGAGGTCACTGTAGCTTAACAAGACGGTTTTAATGCCCCTTGGAAGAGTGTTGGAGGTCGCAGTGGAATAAAAAGACGATATCAATGGCTCTTGGAAGAGACGTGGAGGACACAGTAGCTTAATTAGACAGTTTTAATGCCCCTTGGAAGAGTGGTAGATATCGCACTTGAATAAAAAGACAATATCAATGCCCCTTGGAAGAGTGGTGGAGGTCGCAGTGGAATAAAAAGACAATATCAATGCCCCATGGAATAGACGTGGAGGTCACAGTACCTTAACAAGACGTTTTTAATGCCCCTTGGATGAGCTGTGGAGTTCAGAGTGGTTTAACAAGATGGTTTTTATGCCCCTTGGATGAGACATGGAGGCCACAGTAGCTTAACAAGGTGGTTCTAATGCCCCTTGGAAAGGTGGTGAAGGTTAAAGTGGAATAGAAAGACAATATCAATGCCCCGTGGAAGAGACGTGGAGGTCACAGTAGCTTAACAAGACAGTTTTAATGCCCCTTGGAAGAGTGGTGGATGTCGCAGTGGAATATAAAGACAATATCAATGCCCCGAGGAACAAACGTGGAGGTCACAATACCTTAAAAAGACGGTTTTATTGCCCCTTGGAAGAGTGGTGGAGGTCGCAGGGAATAAAACGACAATATCAATGCGCCTTGGAAGAGACGTGGAGCTCAAAGTAGCTTAACAATATGGTTATATTGCCCTTTGGAAGAGTGGTAAAGGTTACAATGGAATTTAAAGACAATATCAATGCCGCGTGGAAGAGACATGGAGGTCACAGTAGCATAACAAGATGGTTTTAATGCCTTTTGGAAGAGTTGTGGAGTTTGCAGTGGAATAAAAACACATTATCAAGGCCCTTTGGAAGAGTGGTGGAGGTCGCAGTGGAAAAAAAAGACAATATAAATGCCCCTTGGTAGAGTGGTGGAGCTCACAGTGGAATAAAATGACGATATCAATGCCCCTTGCAAGAGACGTGGAGGTCACAGTAGCTTAACAAGACAGTTTAAATTCCCCTTGGAAGAGTGGTGGAGTTCATAGTGGTTTACCAAGACGGTTTGAATGCCCCTTGGAAGAGACGTGGAGGTCACAGTATCTTAAAATGACGGTTTTAATGCCCCTTGGAAGAGTGGTAGAGGTCGCAGTGGAATAAAAAGACAATATCAATGCCGCTTGGAAGAATGATGGAGGTCGCAGTGGAATAAAAGACAATATCAATGCCTCGGGGAAGAGACGTGGAGGTCAAAGAAGCATAACAAGATGGTTTTAATGCCCCTTGTAAGAGTGGTGGAAGTCGCAGTGGATTAAAAAGACATCAATTCCCCGTGGAAGAGACGTGGAGGTCATTTTAGCTTTACAAGATGGTTTTAATGCCCCTTGGAAGAATGGTGGAGTTCGCAGTGTAATAAAAAGACAATATCACGGCCCCTTGGAAGAGTGGTGGAGGTCGCAATGGAATAAAAAAAAATAAATGAATGCCCCTTGGATGAGACGTGGAGGTCACAGTAGCTTAACAAGACAGTTTAAATACCCCTTGGAAGAGTGTTGGAGTTTGAAACAAGACGGTATAAATGCCCCTTGGAAGAGTGTTGGAGTTCGAAGTGGAATAAAAAGACAATATTAATGCCCCGTAGAAGAAACGTGGAGGTGACAGTAGCTTAATAAGTCAGTTTTACTCCCCCTTGGAAGAGCTGAGGAGTTCAGAGTGGTTTAACAAGACGGTTTGAAAGCCCCTTGGAAGAGACGTGGAGGTCACAGTAGCTTAAAAAAACGGTATTAATGCCCCTTGGAAGAGTGGTGGAGGTTACAGTGAAATAAAAAGACAATATCAATGCCCCGTCGAAGAGAAGTGGAGGTCACAGTAGCTTAACAAAATGTTTTTTTTGCCCCTTGGAAGAGTGCTGGAGGTTGCAGTGGAATAAAAAGAAAATATCAATGCCCTTTGGAGAGTGGTGGAGGTTGCAGTGGAATAAAAAGACGATATCAATGCCCCGTGGAAGAGACGTGGAGGTCACAGTAACATAACAAGACGGTTTTAATGCCCGTTGAAGGAGTGGTGGAGTTCGCAGTTTAATAAAACGACAATATCAAGGCCCCTTGGAGGAGTGGTGGAGGTTGCAGTGGAATAAAAAGACAATATCAATACCCCGTGGAAGATTGCTGGAGGTCGCAGTGGAATAAAAAGACAATATCAATGCCCCTTGGAAGAGACGTGGAGGTCACAGTAGCTTAACAAGACGGTTTAAATGCTCCTTGGAAAAGTGGTGGAGTTCAGAGTGGTTTTACAAGATGGTTTTATTGACCCTTGGAAAAGACGTGGAGGTTACATTAGCTTTACAAGATGGTTTTAAAGCCCCCTGGAAGAGTGATGGAGGTTACAGTGGAATAAAAAGACAAAATCAATGCCCCGGGGAAGAGACGTGGAGATCTAAATAGCTTAAAAAGACAATTGTAATGCCGCTTAAAAGAGTGGTGAATTTCGCAGTGGAATGATAAGACAATATCAATGCCCCTTGGAAGAATGGTGGATTTCGAAGTGGAATGAAAAGACAATATCACGGCCCCTTGGAAGAGTGGTGGAGGTCGCAATGGAATAAAATGACAATATCAATGTCCATTGGAAGTGTTGTGGAGGTCGCAGTGGAATAAAAAAAAATAAATGAATGCACCTTGGATGAGACGTGGAGGTCACAGTAGCTAAACAAGACGGTTTAAATGCCCTTTGGAAGAGTGTTGGAGTTCGAAGTGGAATAAAAAGACAATATTAATGCCCCGTAGAAGAAACGTGGAGGTCACAGTAGCTTAACAAGTCAGATTTACTCCCCCTTGGAAGAGCTGTGGAGTTCAGAGTGGTTTAACAAGACGGTTTGAAAGCCCCTTGGAAGAGACGTGGAGGTTACAGTAGCTTAAAAAAATGGTATTAATGCCCCTTGGAAGAGTGGTGGAGGTTACAGTGAAATAAAAAGACAATATCAATGCCCCGTGGAAGAGACGTTGAGGTCACAGTATCTTAACAAGACGGTTTTAATGCCCGTTGGAGGAGTGGTGGAGTTCGCAGTTTAATAAAACAACAATATCAAGGCCCCTTGGAAGAGTGCTAGAGGTTGCAGTGGAATAAAAAGACAATATCAATACCCCTTGGAAGATTGCTGGAGGTCGCAGTGGAATAAAAAGACAATATCAATGCCCCTTCGAAGAGACGTGGAGGTCACAGTAGCTTAACAAGACGGTTTAAATGTCTCTTGGAAAAGTGGTGGAGTTCAGAGTGGTTTTACAAGATGGTTTTATTGACCCTTGGAAGAGACGTGGAGGCCACATTAGCTTTACAAGATGGTTTTAATGCCCCTTGGAAAAGTGATGGAGGTTACAGTGGAATAAAAAGACAAAATCAATGCCCCGTGGAAGAGACATGGATTTCACAGCAGCTTAACAGGACGATTTTAATACTACTTGGAAGAGTGGTGGAGGTCGCTGTGGAATAAAAAGACAATTTCAATGCCCCTTGGAAGAGACGTGGAGGTCACACTACCTTAACAGTACAGTTTTAATGCCCCTTGGAAGAGCTGTGGAGTTCAGATTGATTTTACAAGATGGTTTTAATGCCTTTTGGAAGAGACGTGGTGGTCACATTAGCATTACAAGACGGTTTTACTGCACCTTAGAAGAGTGGTGGAGGTTACAGTGGAATAAAAAGACAATATCAATGCCCCGGGGAAGAGACGTGGAGATCTAAATAGCTTAAAAAGACAGTTGTAATGCCCCTTAAAAGAGTGGTGGAGTTTGCAGTGGAATAAAAATACAATATCAATGCCCGGTGCAAGAGACGTGGAGGTCACAGTAGCTTAACAAGTTGGTTTTAATGGCCCTTAGAAAAGGGGTGGAGGTCGCAGTGGAATAAAAAGACAATATCAATGTTCCTTGGAAGAGTGGTGGAGGTCGCATTCGAATAAAAAGACAAAATCAATGCCCCTTGGAAAAGACGTGGAGGTCACAGTAGCTTAACAAGATGGTTTTAATGCCCCTTGGAAGAGTAGTGGAGGTCGCTGTGGAATAAAAATACAATATCAATGCCCCGTGGAAAAGACGTGTAGGTCACAGTAGTTTAACAAAGCGGTTTTAATGCCCCTTGAAAGAGTGGTGGAGGTCACAGTGGAATAAAAAAACAATATCAATGTCCCGTGTAAGAGACGTGGAGGTCACAGTAGCTTAACAAGATGGTTTTAATGGCCCTTAGAAAAGTTGTGGCGGTTGCAGTGGAATAAAAAGACAATAATAATGCCCCTTGGATGAGTGGTGGAGGTCGTATTGGACTAAAAAGACAATATCAATTCCCCGTAGAAGAGACATGGAGGTCACAGAAACTTAACAAAATGGTTTTCATGCCCCGTGGAAGAGTGGTGGAGGTAGCAGTGGAATAAAAAGACAAAATCAATGCCCCGTGGAAGAGACGTGGAGGTTACAGTAGCTTAACAAGATGGTTTTAATGCACCTTGGAAGAGCTGTGGAGTACAGAGCGGTTTAACAAGATGGTTTTAAAGCCCTTTGGAAGAGACGTGGAGGTAGCAGTAGCTTAACAAGACAGTTTTCATGCCTCTTGTAAGAGTGGTGGAGGTTACAGTGAAAAAAAAAGACAATATCAATGCCCTGTGGAAAAGACGTGGAGGCCACAGTAGATTAACAAGACACTTTTTAATGCCCCTTGGCAGAGCTGTGGCATTCAGAGTGGTTTAACAAGAAGGATTTAATGCCCCTTTGAAGAGACGTGAAGATGACAGTAGCTTAACAAGACAGTTTTAATGCCCCTTGGAAGAGTGGTGGAGGTTACAGTGGAATAAAAAGACAATATGAATGCCCCGTGGAAGAGACTTGGAGGTCACAGTAGCTTAAAAAGATGGCTTTATTGCCCCTTGGTGGAGGTCGCAGAGTAATAAAAAGACAATATCAAAGTCCCTTGGAAGAGTAGTGGAGGTCGCAGTGGAATAAAAAAACAATAACAATGCCCCTTGGAAGAGTGGTGGAGGTTGCAGTGGAATAAAAAGACAATATCAATGCCCCGTAGAAGGGACGTGGAGGTCACAGTAGCGTAACAAGACTATTTTAATGCCCCTTGGAAGAGTGGTGGAGGTAGCAGTGGTATAAGAAGACAATATCAATACCCAGTGGAACAGCCATGAAGGTCACAGTAGCATAACAAGACTGTTTTAATGCCCCTTGGAAGAACTGTGGAGTTCAGAAAGGTTTAACAAGACAGTTTTAATGCCACTTGGAAGAGACGTGGAGGTCACAGTAGCTTAACAAGACGGTTTTAGTGCCAATTGGAATCGTGGTGTAGGTTACATTGGAATAAAAAGACAATATCAATGCCCATTGGAAGAAATGTGGAGGTCACAGTAGCATAACAAGACAGTTTTAATGCCCCTTGGAAGAGCTGTGGAGTTCAGAGAGGTTTAACAAGGCGGTTTTAATGAACCTTGGAAGAGACGTGGAAGTCACAGTAGCTTAACAAGATGGTTTTAATGCCCGTTGGAAGAGTTGTGGGGGTCGCAGTGGAATAAAAAGACAATATCAATGTTACTTGGAAGAGTGATGTTGGTTGCAGTGGAATAAAAAGACAATATCAATGCCCCGTGGAAGAGACGTGGGGGTAATAGTAGCTTAACAAGACAGTTTGAATGCCGCTTGGAAGATGGGTGGAGGTCGCAGTGGAATAAGAAGACAATATCAATGCCCCTTGGAAAAGACGTGGAGGTCACAGTAGCTTAACAAGACGGTTTTAATGCCCCTTGGAAGAGTCGTGGAGGTCGCTGTGGAATAAAAATACAATATCAATGCCCCGTGGAAGAGACGTGGAGGTCACAGTAGTTTAACAAAGCGGTTTTAATGCCCCTTGGAAGAGTGGTGGATGTCGCAGTGGAATAAAAAAACAATATCAATGCCCCGTGTAAGAGACGTGGAGGTCACAGTAGCTTAACAAGATGGTTTTAATGGCCCTTAGAAAAGTTGTGGCGGTTGCAGTGGAATAAAAAGACAATATCAATGCCCCTTGGAAGAGTGGTGGAGATCGTATTGGACTAAAAAGACAATATCAATTCCCCGTAGAAGAGACATGGAGGTCACAGAAATTTAACAAAATGGTTTTCATGCCCCGTGGAAGAGTGGTGGAGGTAGCAGTGGAATAAAAAGACAAAATCAATGCCCCGTGGAAGAGACGTGGAGGTCAGAGTCGCTTAACAAGACGGTTTTAATGCCCATTGGAAGAGTAGTGGGGGTCGCTGTGGAATAAAAAGACAATATCAATGCCCCGTGGAAGAGACGTGGAGGTCACAGTAGCTTAACAAGATGGTTTTAATGCCCCTTGGAAAAGCTGTGGAGCACAGAGTGGTTTAACAAGATGGTTTTAATGCCCCTTGGAAGAGACGTGGAGGTAGCAGTAGCTTAACAAGACAGTTTTAATGCCTCTTGGAAGAGTGGTGGAGGTTACAGTGAAAAAAAAAGACAATATCAATGCCCTGTGGAAAAGACATGGAGGCCACAGTAGCTTAACAAGACACTTTTTAATGCCCCTTGGCAGAGCTGTGGCATTCAGAGTGGTTTAACAAGAAGGATTTAATGCCCCTTGGAAGAGACGTGAAGATGACAGTAGCTTAACAAGACAGTTTTAATGCCCCTTGGAAGAGTGGTGGAGGATACAGTGGAATAAAAAGACAATATCAATGCCCCGTAGAAGGGACGTGGAGGTCACAGTATCTTAACAAGGCTATTTTAAAGCCCCTTGGAAGAGTGGTGGAGGTCGCAGTGGTATAAGAAGACAATATCAATACCCAGTGGAACAGACATGAAGGTCACAGTAGCATAACAAGACTGTTTTAATGCCCCTTGGAAGAACTGTGTAGTTCAGAGAGGTTTAACAAGACAGTTTTAATGCCCCTTGGAAGAGGCATGGAGGTCACAGTAGCTTAACAAGACGGTTTTAGTGCCAATTGGAATCGTGGTGTAGGTTACATTGGAATAAAAAGACAATATCAATGCCCAGTGGAAGAAACGTGGAGGTCACAGTAGCTTTATAAGACTGTTTTAATGCCCCTTGGAAGAGCTGTGGAGTTGAGAGAGGTTTAACAAGACGGTTTTAATGCCCCTTGGAAGAGACGTGGAAGTCACAGTAGCTTAACAAGACGGTTTTAATGCCCGTTGGAAGAGCTGTGGGGGTCGCAGTGGAATAAAAAGACAATATCAATGTTCCTTGGAAGAGTGATGTTGGTCGCAGTGGAATAAAAAGACAATATCAATGCCCCGTGGAAGAGACGTGGAGGTAATAGTAGCTTAACAAGACTGTTTTAATGCCACTTGGAAGATTGGTGGAGGTCGCAGTGGAATAAAAAGACAATATCAATGCCCTGTGGAAGAGACATTGTGGTCACAGTAGCTTAACAATACAGTTTTAGTGCCCCTTAGAAGAGTGGTGGAGGTCGCAGTGGAGTAAAAAGAGAATATCAATGCCCCGTGCAAGAGACGTGAACGTAGAAGTAGCTTAACAAGATGGTTTTAATGCCCCTTGGAAGAGTGGTGGAGGTCGCAGTGGAATAAAAAGCCAATATTAATGCCCCGTGGAAGAGACGTGGAGGTCAAAGTAGCTTAACAAGACGGTTTTAATATACCTTGGAAGAGCTGTGAAGTTCAGAGTGGTTTATAAAGACGTTATTAATGATCCTTGGATGAGACGTGGCGGTCACAGTAGCTTAAAAAGAGAGTTTTAATGCCCATTGGAAAAGTGGTGGAGGTTACAGTGGAAGAAAAAGACAATTTCAATGCCCCGTGGAAGAGATGTCGAGGTCACAGTAGCTTAACAACACAGTTTTAATGCCCCTTGGAAGAGTGGTGGAGATCGCATTGGATTAAAAAGTCAATATAAATGCCCCGTGGAATATACGTGGAGGTCACAGTAGCTTAACAAGACGGTTTTAATGCCCCTTGGAAGAGCTGTGGAGTTCAGATTGGTTTAACAAGACGGTTTTAATTCCCCTTGGATGAGACGGGGAGGCCACAGTAGCTTAACAAGGCAGTTCTAATGCACGTTGGAAAGGTGGTGAAGGTTACATTGGAATAAAAAGATAATATCAACGCCCCGTGGAAGAGATGTGGCGGTCACAGTAGCTTATCAAGACAGTTTTAATGCCCCTTGGAAGAGTGTTGGAGGTTGCAGTGGAATAAAAAGACAATATCAATGCACCTTGGAAGAGTGGTGGATGTCGCAGTGGAATAAAAAGAAAATATCTCTGCCCCGTGGAAGAAACGTGGAGGTCACAGTTGCTTAAAAAGAAAATTTTATTGCCCCTTGGAAGAGTGGTGTAGGTCGCAGGGAATAAAAAGACAATATCAGTGCCCCGTAGAAGAGACGTGGAGGTCACAGTAGCTTAACAAGACGGTTTTAATGCCCCTTGGAAGAGTGGTGGAGGTCGCAGTGGAATAAAAAGACAATATCAATGCCCCGTGGAAGAGACGTGGAGGTCACAGTAGCTTAACAAGTCGGTTTTAATGCACCTTCGAAGAGTGGTGGTGGTCGCAGTGGAATAAAAAGACAATATCAATGCCCCTTGGAAGAGTGGTGGAGGTCGCAGTGGAATAAAAAGACAATATCAACGCCCCGTGGAAGAGACGTGGAGGTCACAGTAGCTTAACAAAATGGTTTTAATGTCCCTTCGAAGAGTAGTGGTGGTCGCAGTGGAATAAAAAGACAATATCAATGCCCCTTGGAAGAGACGTGGAGGTCACAGTAGCTTTACAAGATGGTTTTTATGCCCCTTGGAAGAGTGGTGGAGGTTACAGTGTAATAAAAAGACAATATCAATGCCCCGTGGAAGAGACGTGGAGATCACAGTAGCTTAACAAAACGGTTTCAATGCCCCTTGGAAGAGTGGTGGAGATCGCAGTGGAATATAAAGATAATATCAATGCCCCTTGGAAGAGTGGTGGAGATCACAGTGGAAAAAAGACAATATCAATGCCCCGTGGAAGAGATGTCGTGGTCACAGCAGCTTAACAATACAGTTTTAATACCCTTTTGAAGAGTGATGGAGGTCGCAGTGGAATAAAAAGACAATATCAATGCCCCGTGGAAGAGACCTGGATGTCACAGTAGCTTAACAAGACGGTTTTAATGCCCCTTCGAAGAGTTATGGTGGTCGCAGTGGAATAAAAAGACAATATCAATGCCCCTTGGAAGAGTGGTGGAGGTCGCAGTGGAATAAAATGACAATATCAATGCCCCGTGGAAGAGACGTAGAGGTCACAGTAGCTTAAGAAGATGGTTTTAATGCCCATTGGAAAAGTGGTGGAGGTAGCAGTGGAATAAAAAGACAAAATCAATGCCCCTTGGATGAGACGTGGGGGCCACAGTAGCTTAACAAGGCGGTTCTAATGCCCCTTGGAAGAGTGGTGGAGGTCGCAGTGGAATAAAAATACAATATCAATGCCCCGTGGAAGAGACGTGGAGGTCACAGTAGCTTAACAAGACGGTTTTAATGCCCCTTCGAAGAGTGGTGGTGATCGCAGTGGAATAAAAAGACAATATCAATGCCCCTTGGAAGAGTGGTGGAGGTAGCAGTGGAATAAAAAGACAATATCTATGCCCCGTGGAAGAGACATGGAGGTCACAGTAGCTTTACAAAACAGTTTTAATGCCCCTTGGAAGAGTGGTGGAGGTTACAGTGGAATAAAAAGACAATATCAATTCCCTGTGGAAGAGAAGTGTAGATCACAGTAGCTTAACAAAATGGTTTTAATGCCCCTTCGAAGAGTAGTGGTGGTCGCAGTGGAATAAAAAGACAATATCATTGCCCCTTGGAAGAGACGTGGAGGTCACAGTAGCTTTACAAGATGGTTTTAATGCCCCTTGGAAGAGTGGTGGAGGTTACAGTGTAATAAAAAGACAATATCAATGCCCCGTGGAAGAGACGTGGAGATCACAGTAGCTTAACAAGACGGTTTCAATGCCCCTTGGAAGAGTGGTGGAGATCGCAGTGGAATATAAAGATAATATGAATGCCCCTTGGAAGAGTGGTGGAGATCACAGTGGAAAAAAGACAATATCAATGCCCCGTGGAAGAGATGTCGTGGTCACAGCAGCTTAACAATACAGTTTTAATACCCCTTTGAAGAGTGATGGAGGTCGCAGTGGAATAAAAAGACAATATCAATGCCCCGTGGAAGAGACCTGGATGTCACAGTAGCTTAACAAGACGGTTTTAATGCCCCTTCGAAGAGTTATGGTGGTCGCAGTGGAATAAAAAGACAATATCAATGCCCCTTGGAAGAGTGGTGGAGGTCGCAGTGGAATAAAATGACAATATCAATGCCCCGTGGAAGAGACGTAGAGGTCACAGTAGCTTAAGAAGATGGTTTTAATGCCCATTGGAAAAGTGGTGGAGGTAGCAGTGGTATAAAAAGACAAAATCAATGCCCCTTGGATGAGACGTGGGGGCCACAGTAGCTTAACAAGGCGGTTCTAATGCCCCTTGGAAGAGTGGTGGAGGTCGCAGTGGAATAAAAATACAATATCAATGCCCCGTGGAAGAGACGTGGAGGTCACAGTAGCTTAACAAGACGGTTTTAATGCCCCTTCGAAGAGTGGTGGTGGTAGCAGTGGAATAAAAAGACAATATCAATACCCCTTGGAAGAGTGGTGGAGGTAGCAGTGGAATAAAAAGACAATATCTATGCCCCGTGGAAGAGACATGGAGGTCACAGTAGCTTTACAAAACAGTTTTAATGCCCCTTGGAAGAGTGGTGGAGGTTACAGTGGAATAAAAAGACAATATCAATTCCCCGTGGAAGAGAAGTGTAGATCACAGTAGCTTAACAAAATGATTTCAATGTCCCTTGGAAGAGTGGTGGAGATCGCAGTGGAATATAAAGATAATATCAATGCCCCTTGGAAGACTGGTGGAGATCACAGTGGAAAAAAGACAATATCAATGCCCCGTGGAAGAGACGTGGTGGTCACAGCAACTTAACAATACTGTTTTAATGCCCCTTTGAAGAGTGATGGAGGTCGAAGTGGTATAAAAAGACATTATCATTGCCCCGTGGAAGAGACGTCGAGGTCAAAGTAGCTTAATAACATGGCTTTACTGCCCATTGGAAGAGGTGTGGAATTCAGAGTGGTTTAACAAGATGGTGTTAATGCCCCTTGGAAGAGACATGGAGGTCACAGTAGCTTAACAAGATGGTTTTAATGTCCCTTGGATGAGTGGTGTAAGTCGCAGTGGAAAAAAAAGACAATATCAATGCCCAGTTGAAAAGACGTGGAGGTCACAGTAGCTTAACAAAACAGTTTTAATGCCCTTTGAAAGAGTGGTGGAGGTCGCAGTGGAATAAAAAGACAATATTAATGCCCCGTGGAAGAGACATGGAGGTCACAGTAGCTTAACAAGACGGTTTTAATGCCCCTTGGAAATGTGGTGGAGTACAGAGTGGTTTAAAAAGAAAGTTTTAATGCCCCTTGGCAGAGAAGTGGAGGTCGCAGCAGCTAAACAAGATGGTTTTAATGCCCCTTGGAAGAGTGGTGGAGGTCGCAGTGGAATAAAAAGACAATATCAATGCCCCGTGGAAGAGACGTGGAGGTCACAGTAGCTTAACCAGACAAATTTAATGCCCCTTGGAAGAGTGGTGGAGGACGCAGTGGAATGAAAAGACAATATCAATATCCCATTTAAGAGACATGGAGGTAACAGTAGCATAAAAAGACGGTTTTAATGCCCCTTGGAAGAGCTGTGGAGTTCAGAGAGGTTTAAAAAGATGGCTTTAATGTCCCTTGGAAGAGACATGGCGGTCACAGTAGCTTAACAAGACAGTTTTCGTGCCCCTTGGAAAAGTGGTGGAGGTTACATTGGAATAAAAAGACATTACCAGTGCCCCATGGAAGAGACATGGAGGTCACAGTAGCTTAACAAGACGGTTTTATTTCCAACTTGTAAGAGTGGTGGACGTCGCAGTGGAATAAAAATACAATATCATTGCCGCGTGGAAGAGACGTGGAGGTCACAGTAGATTATCAAGACGGATTTAATGCCCCTTGGCAGAACTGTGGAGTTCAGAGTGGTTTAACAAGACGGTTTTAATGCCCCTTGGAAAAGAGGTGAAGGTCACAGTAGCTTAACAAGACGGTTTTAATGCCCCTTGGAAGAGTGGTGGAGGTCTTAGTGGAATAAAAAGACATTATCAATGCCCCTTGGAAAATTGGTGGAGGTCACAGTGGAATAAAAAGACAATATCAATACCCCGTGGAAGAGACGTGGAGATCACAGTAGCTTAACAAGAAGGTTTAATGCCCCTTGGGAGAGTGGTGGAGGTTACAGTGGAATATAAAGACAATATCAATTCCCCGTAAAAGAGACGTGGAAGTCAAAGTAGCTTAATAAGACGGATTTAATGCCCCTTGGAAGAGCTGTGGAGTTCAGAGTGGTTTAACAAGACGGTTTTAATTCCCCTTGGAAGAGACGTGGAGGTCACAGTAGCTTAAGAGGAAAGGTTTAATGCCCCTTGGAAGAGTGGTGGAGGTTACAGTGGAATATAAAGACAATATTAATGCCCAGTGGAAGAGACGTGGAGATCACAGTAGCTTAACAAGACGGTTTCAATGTCCCTTGGAAGAGTGGTGGAGATCGCAGTGGAATATAAAGATAATATCAATGCCCCTTGGAAGAGTGGTGGAGATCACAGTGGAAAAAAGACAATATCAATGCCCCGTGGAAGAGATGTGGTGGTCACAGCAGCTTAACAATACGGTTTTAATACCCCTTTGAAGAGTGATGGAGGTCGCAGTGGAATAAAAAGACAATATCAATGCCCCGTGGAAGAGACGTGGATGTCACAGTAGCTTAACAAGACCGTTTTAATGCCCCTTCGAAGAGTGGTGGTGGTCGCAGTGGAATAAAAAGACAATATCAATGCCCCTTGGAAGAGTGGTTGAGGTCGCAGTGGAATAAAATGTCAATATCAATGGCCCATGAAAGAGACGTAGAGGTCACAGTAGCTTAACAAGACGGTTTTAATGCCCCTTCGAAGAGTGGTGGTGGTCGCAGTGGAATAAAAAGAAAATATCAATGCCACTTGGAAGAGTGGTGGATGTAGCAGTGGAATAAAAAGACAATGTCAATGCTCATTGGAAAAGTGGTGGAGGTAGCAGTGGAATATAAAGACAAAATCAATGCCCCTTGGATGAGACGTGGAGGCCACAGTAGCTTAACAAGGCGGTTTTAATGCCCCTTGGAAGAGTGGTGGAGGTCGCAGTGGAATAAAAAGACAATATCAATGCCCCGTGGAAGAGACGTGGAGGTCACAGTAGCTTAACAAGACGGTTTTAATGCCCCTTCGAAGAGTGGTGGTGGTCGCAGTGGAATAAAAATAAAATATCACTGCCACTTGGAAGAGTGGTGGATGTAGCAGTGGAATAAAAAGACAATATCAATGCCCCGTGGAAGAGACATGGAGGTCACAGTAGCTTTACAAAATGGTTTTAATGCCCCTTGGAAGAGTGGTGGAGGTTACAGTGGAATAAAAAGACAATATCAATGCCCCGTGGAAGAGACGTGGAGATCACAGTAGCTTAACAAGACGGTTTCAATGTCCCTTGGAAGAGTGGTGGAGATCGCAATGGAATATAAAGATAATATCAATGCCCCTTGGAAGAGTGGTGGAGATCACAGTGGAAAAAAGACAATATCAATGCCCCGTGGAAGAGACGTGGTGGTCACAGCACCTTAACAATATGGTTTTCATGTCCCTTTGAAGAGTGATGGAGGTCGAAGAGGAATAAAAAGACATTATCATTGCCCCGTGGAAGAGACGTCGAGGTCAAAGTAGCTTAATAACATGGTTTTACAGCCCCTTGGAAGAGCTGTGGAATTCAGAGTGGTTTAACAAGACGGTGTTAATGCCCCTTGGAGGAGACATGGATGTCACAGTAGGTTAACAAGACGGTTTTAATGCCCCTTGGAAGAGTGGTGGAGGTCGCAGTGGAAAAAAAAGACAATATCAATGCCCAGTTGAAGAGACGTGGAGGTCACAGTAGCTTAACAAAACAGTTTTAATGCCCTTTGAAAGAGTGGTGGAGGTCGCAGTGGAATAAAAAGACAATATCAATGCCTCGTGGAAAAGACTTGGAGGTCACAATAGCTTAACAAGACGGTTTTAATGCACCTTGGAAGAGAGGTGGAGGTTGCAGTGGAATAAAAAGACAATATTAATGCCCCGTGGAAAAGACGTGGAGGTCACAGTAGCTTAACAAGACGGTTGTAATACCCCTTGGAAATGTGGTGGAGTACAGAGTGGTTTAACAAGAAAGTTTTAATGCCCCTTCGTAGAGAAGTGGAGGTCACAGTAGCTTAACATGATGGTTTTAATGCCCCTTGGAAGAGTTGTGGAGGTCGCAGTGGAATAAAAAGACAATATCCATGCCCCGTGGAAGAGACGTGGAGGTCACAGTAACTTAACAAGACAAATTTAATGCCGCTTGGAAGAGTGGTGGAGGACGCAGTGGAATGAAAAGACAATATTAATTTCCCGTGGAAGAGACATGAAGGTAACAGTAGCATAATAAGACGGTTTTAATGCCCCTTGGAAGAGCTGTTGTGTTCAGAGAGGTTTAAAAAGATGGTTTTAATGTCCCTTGGAAGAGACATGGAGGTCACAGTAGCTTAACAAGATGGTTTTTCTGCCCCTTGGAAAAGTGGTGGAGGTTACATTGGAATAAAAAGACATTATCAGTGCCCCATGGAAGAGACATGGAGGTCACAGGAGCTTAAAAAGACGGTTTTATTTCCAACTTGTAAGAGTGGTGGACGTAGCAGTGGAATAAAAATACAATATCATTGCCGCGTGGAAGAGACGTGGAGGTCACAGAAGATTATCAAGACGGATTTAATGCCCCTTGGCAGAACTGTGGAGTTCAGAGTGGTTTAACAAGACGGTTTTAATGCCCCTTGGAAAAGAGGTGAAGGTCACAGTAGCTTAACAAGATGGTTTTAATGCCCCTTGGAAGAGTGGTGGAGGTCTTAGTGGAAGAAAAAGACATTATCAATGCCCCTTGGAAGATTGGTGGAGGTCACAGTGGAATAAAAAGACAATATCAATACCCTGTGGAAGAGACGTGGAGATCACAGTAGCTTAACAAGATGGTTTTAATGCCCCTTGGAAGAGCTGTGGAGTACAGAGTGATTTAACAAGATGGTTTTAATGCCCCTTGGAAGAGTGGTGGAGGTTACAGTGGAATATAAAGACAATATCAATTCCCCGTAAAAGAGACGTGGAGGTCAAAGTAGCTTAATAAGAAGGTTTTAATGCCCCTTGGAAGAGCTGTGGAGTTCAGAGTGGTTTAGCAAGACGGTTTTAATTCCCCCTGGAAGAGACGTGGAGGTCACAGTAGTTTAACAAGAAGCTTTAATGCCCCTTGGAAGAGTGGTGGAGGTTACAGTGGAATATAAAGACAATATTAATGCCCAGTGGAAGAGAAGAGGAGGTCACAGTAGCGTAAAAAGACGATTTTAATGCCTCTTGGAAGAGTGGTGGTGGTTCGCAGTATAATAAAATGACAATATCAATGCCGCTTGGAAGAGTGATGGAGGTCGCAGTGGAATAAAAAGACAATATCAATGCCCAGTGGATGAGACGTGAAGGTCACAGTAGCTTAACAAGACGGTTTTAATTCCCCTTGGAAGAGGGGTGGAGGTTACAGCGGAATAAAAAGACAATATCAATGCCCCGTGGAAGAGACGTGGAGGTCACAGTGGCTTAACAAGACAGTTTTATTGCACCTTGGAAGAGTGGTTGTGATCGCAGTGGAATAAAAAGACAATATCATTGCCGTGTGGAAGAGACATTCAGGTCACAGTAGATTATCAAGACGGTTTTAATGCACCTTGGCAGAGCTGTGGAGTTCAGAGTGGTTTAACAAGATGATTTTAATGTCCCTTGGAAGAGATGTGAAGGTCATAGTAGCTTTACAAGACGATTTTAATGCCCCTTGGAAGAGTGGTGGAGGTTACAGTGGAATAAAAACACTATATCAATGCCCAGTGGAAGAGGCGTGGAGGTCACATTAGGTTAACCAGATAATTTTAATGCCCCTTGGCAGAGGGCAGAGCTGTGGTGTTCAGAGTGGCTTAACAAGACGGTTTTAATGCCCCTTGGAAGAGACGTGAAGGTAACTGTAGCTTAACAAGACGGTTTTAATGCCCCTTGGAAGAGTGGTGGAGGATACAATGGAATAAAAAGACAATATCAATGACCCGTGGAATAGACGTGGAGGTCACAGTAGCTTAGCAAGATGTTTTTTTTGCCCCTTGGAAGAGTAGTGGAGGTCGCAATGGAAAAAAAAAGAAACTATCAATCACCCTTGGAGGAGTGGTGGAGGTCGCAGTGGAATAAAAACACAATATCAGTGCCCCGTGGAAGAGACGTGAAGGTCATGGTAGCGTAACAAGACGGTTTTAAAGCCCTTTGGAAGAGTCGTGGAGTTTACAGTGGAATAAAAAGACAATATCATTGCCGCGTGGAAGAGAGGTGGAGGTCACAGTAGATTATCAAGACGGTTTTAATGCCCCTTGGCAGAACTGTGGAGTTCGGAGTGGTTTAACAAGACGGTTTTAATGCCCCTTGGAAGAAATGTGAAATTCACAGTAGCTTAACAAGATGGTTTTAATGCTCCTTGGAAGAGTGGTGGAGGTTACAGTGGAATAAAAAGACAATATCAATGCCCCGTGGAAGAGACGTGGAGATCACAGTAGCTTAAAAAGATGATATTAATGCCCCTTGTAAGAGCTGTGGAGTTTAGAGTGGTTTAACAAGATGGTTAAAATGCCCCTTGGAAGAGACGTGGATGTCACAGTAGTTAAAAAGATGATTTTAATACTCCTTGGAAGAGTGGTGAAGGTCTCAGTGGATTAAAAAGACAATATCAATGCCCCGTAGAAGAGACGTGGAGGGCACAGTATCTTAACAAGATGGTTTTAATGCCCCTTGGAAGAGCTGTGGAGTACAGAGTGGTTTAACAATATGGTTTTAATGCCCCTTGGAAGAGTGGTGGAGGTCGTAGTGTAATAAAAAGACAATATCAATGTCCCTTGGAAGACTGGTGGAGGTTGCAGTGGAATAAAAAGACAATATCAATATCCCGTGGAAGAGATGTGGAGATCACAGTAGATTAACAAGACAGTTTTATTGCCCCTTGGAAGAGTGGTGGAAGTCGCAGTGGAATAAAAAGACAATATCAATGCCCCGTGGAAGGGACGTGGAGGTCAAAGTAGCTTAATAAGACGGTTTTAAAGCCCCTTGGAAGAGCTCTGGAGTTCAAAGTGGTGTAACAAGATGGTTTTAATGCCCCTTGGAAGAGACGTGGTGGTCACTGTAGCCTAATAAGACGGTTTTAATGCCCCTTGTAAGAGCAGTGGAGTTCAGAGTGGTTAAATAAGACAGTTTAAATGCCCCTTGGAAGAGACGTGGATGTCACAGTAGCTTAAAAAGATGATTTTAATACTCCTTGGAACAGTGGTGAAGGTCTCAGTGGAATAAAAAGACAATATCAATGCCCCGTGGAAGAGACATGGAGGGCACAGTATCTTAACAAGACGGTTTTAATGCCCCTTGGAAGAGCTGTGGAGAACAGAGTGGTTTAACAAGACGGTTTTAATGCCCCTTGGAAGAGTGGTGGAGGTCGTAGTGTAATAAAAAGACAATATCAATGTCCCTTGGAAGACTGGTGGAGGTTGCAGTGGAATAAAAAGACAATATCAATATCCCGTGGAAGAGATGTGGAGATCACAGTAGATTAACAAGACAGTTTTATTGCCCCTTGGAAGAGTGGTGGAAGTCGCAGTGGAATAAAAAGACAATATCAATGCCCCGTGGAAGGGACGTGGAGGTCAAAGTAGCTTAATAAGACAGTTTTAATGCCCCTAGGAAGAGCTCTGGAGTTCAGAGTGGTGTAACAAGACGGTTTTAATGCCCCTTGGAAGAGACGTGGAGGTCACAGTAGCCTAACAAGACGGCTTTAATGCCCCTTGTAAGAGCAGTGGAGTTTAGAGTGGTTTAACAAGACGGTTTAAATGTCCCTTGGAAGGGACGTGGAGGGCACAGTATCTTAACAAGACGGTTTTAATGCCCCTTGGAAGAAAGGTGAAAGTCACAGTAGCTTAACAAGATGGTTTTAATGCCCCTTGGAAGAGTGGTGAAGGTTACAGTGGAATAAAAACACAATATCAATGCCCCGTGGAAGAGACGTGGAGAACACAGTAGCTTAAAAAGATGATTTTAATACTCCTTGGAAGAGTGGTGAAGGTCTCAGTGGAATAAAAAGACAATATCAATGCCCTGTGGAAGAGACGTGGAGGGCACAGTATCTTAACAAGACGGTTTTAATGCCCCTTGTAAGAGCTGTGGAGTTCAGAGTGGTTTAACAAGATGGTTTAAATGCCCCTTGGAAGAGACGTGGATGTCACAGTAGTTAAAAAGATGATTTTAATACTCCTTGGAAGAGTGGTGAAGGTCTCAGTGGATTAAAAAGACAATATCAATGCCCCGTAGAAGAGACGTGGAGGGCACAGTATCTTAACAAGATGGTTTTAATGCCCCTTGGAAGAGCTGTGGAGTACAGAGTGGTTTAACTAGATGGTTTTAATGCCCCTTGGAAGTGTGGTGGAGGTCGTAGTGGAATAAAAAGACAATATCAATGCCCCTTGGAAGACTGGTGGAGGTTGCAGTGGAAAAAAAAGACAATATCAATATCCCGTGGAAGAGATGTGGAGATCACAGTAGATTAACAAGACAGTTTTAATGCCCCTTGGAAGAGTGGTGGAAGTCGCAGTGGAAGAAAAAGACAATATCAATGCCCCGTGGAAGGGACGTGGAGGTCAAAGTAGCTTAATAAGACGGTTTTAAAGCCCCTTGGAAGAGCTCTGGAGTTCAAAGTGGTGTAACAAGATGGTTTTAATGCCCCTTGGAAGAGATGTGGAGGTCACTGTAGTCTAATAAGACGGTTTTAATGCCCCTTGTAAGAGCAGTGGAGTTCAGAGTGGTTAAACAAGACAGTTTAGATGCCCCTTGGAAGAGACGTGGATGTCACAGTAGCTTAAAAAGATGATTTTAATACTCCTTGGAACAGTGGTGAAGGTCTCAGTGGAATAAAAAGACAATATCAATGCCCCGTGGAAGAGACATGGAGGGCACAGTATCTTAACAAGACGGTTTTAATGCCCCTTGGAAGAGCTGTGGAGAACAGAGTGGTTTAACAAGACGGTTTTAATGCCCCTTGGAAGAGTGGTGGAGGTCGTAGTGGAATAAAAAGACAATATCAATGCCTCTTGGAAGACTGGTGGAGGTTGCAGTGGAAAAAAAAGACAATATCAATGCCCCGTGGAAGAGACGTGGAGGTCACAGTAGCTTAGCAAGATGGTTTCATTGCCCCTTGGAAGAGTGGTGAAGGTCGCAGTGTAATAAAAACACTACATCAATGCCCAGTGGAAGAGACGTGGAGGTCACATTAGGTTAACCAGATAATTTTAATGCCCCTTGGCAGAGAGCAGAGCTGTGGAGTTCAGAGTGGCTTAGCAACACGGTTTAATGCCCCTTGGAAGAGACGTGAAGGTAACTGTAGCTTAACAAGACGGTTTTAATGCCCCTTGGAAGAGTGGTGGAGGATACAATGGAATAAAAAGACAATATCAATGCGCCGTGGAATAGACGTGGAGGTCACAGTAGCTTAGCAAGATGTTTTTTTTGCACCTTGGAAGAGTAGTGGAGGTCGCAATGGAAAAAAAAGAAAACATCAATCGCCCTTGGAGGAGTGGTGGAGGGCGCAGTGGAATAAAAACACAATATCAATGCCCCGTTGAAGAGACGTGAAGGTCATAGTAGCGTAACAAGACGGTTTTAAAGCCCTTTGGAAGAGTGGTGGAGTTCGCAGTGGAATAAAAAGACAATATCAATGCCCCGTGCAAGAGACGTGGAGGTCACAGTAGCTTAACAAGATAGTTTTAATGACCCTTAGAAAAGTGGTGGAGGTTGCAGTGGAATAAAAAGACAATATCAATGCCACTTGGAAGAGTGGTGGAGGTCGTATTGGACTAAAAAGACAATATCAATTCCCCGTGAAAGAGACATGGCGGTCACAGAAGCTTAACAAAATGGTTTTCATGCCCCTTGGAAGAGTGGTGGAGGTAGCAGTGGAATAAAAAGACAAAATCAATGCCCTGTGGAAGAGACGTTTAGGTCAGAGTAGCTTAACAAGACGGTTTTAATGCCCATTGGAAGAGTAGTGGGGGTCGCTGTGGAAAAAAAAGACAATATTAATGCCCCGTGGAAGAGAAGTGGAGTTCACAGTATCTTAACAAGATGGTTTTAATGCCCCTTGGAAGAGCTGTGGAGTACAGAGTGGTTTAACAAGATGGTTGTAATGCCCCTTGGAAGAGACGTGGAGGTAGCAGTAGCTTAACAAGACAGTTTTAATGCCTCTTGGAAGAGTGTTGGAGGCTACAGTGAAAAAAAAAAGACAATATCAATGCCCTGTGGAAGAGACATGGAGGCCACAGTAGCTTAACAAGACACATTTTAATGCCCCTTGGCAGAGCTGTGTCATTCAGAGTGGTTTAACAAGAAGGATTTAATGCCCCTTGGAAGAGACGTGAAGATCACAGTAGCTTAAAAAGACAGTTTTAATGCCCCTTGGAAGAGTGGTGGAGGTTACAGTGGAATAAAAAGACAATATGAATGCCCCGTGGAAGAGACATAGAGGTCACAGTAGCTTAACAAGACGATTTTCATGACCCCTTGGAAGAGTAGTGGAGGTCGCAATGGAAAAAAAAGAAAACATCATTCGCCCTTGGAGGAGTGGTGGAGGGCGCAGTGGAATAAAAACACAATATCAATGCCCCGTGGAAGAGACGTGAAGGTCATAGTAGCGTAACAAGACGGTTTTAAAGCCCTTTGGAAGAGTGGTGGAGTTCGCAGTGGAATAAAAAGACAATATCAATGCCCCGTGCAAGAGACGAGGAGGTCACAGTAGTTTAACAAGATAGTTTTAATGGCCCTTAGAAAAGTGGTGGAGGTTGCAGTGGAATAAAAAGACAATATCAATGCCACTTGGAAGAGTGGTGGAGGTCGTATTGGACTAAAAAGACAATATCAATTCCCCGTGAAAGAGACATGGAGGTCACAGAAGCTTAACAAAATGGTTTTCATGCCCCTTGGAAGAGTGGTGGAGGTAGCAGTGGAATAAAAAGACAAAATCAATGCCCTGTGGAAGAGACGTTTAGGTCAGAGTAGCTTAACAAGACGGTTTTAATGCCCCTTGGAAGAGTGGTGGAGGTTACAGTGGAATAAAAAGACAATATGAATGCCCCGTGGAAGAGACATAGAGGTCACAGTAGCTTAACAAGACGATTTTCATGCCCCTTCGAAGAGTGGTGGTGGTCGAAGTGGAATAAAAAGTCAACATCAATTCCCCTTGGAAGAGTGGTGTAGGTCGCAGTGGGATAAAAAGACAATATCAATGCCCCGTGGAAGAGACGTAGAGGTCACAGTAGTTAAGAAGATGGTTTTAATGCCCATTGGAAAAGTGGTGGAGGTAGCAGTGGAATAAAAAGACAAAATCAATGCCCCTTGGATGAGACGTGGAGGCCACAGTAGCTTAACAAGATGGTTCTAATGACCCTTGGAAGAGAGGTGGAGGTCGCAGTGGAATAAAAAGAAAATATCAATGCCCCGTGGAAGAGACGTGGAGGTCACAGTAGCTTAACAAAACGGTTTTAATGCCCCTTCGAAGAGTGGTGGTGGTCGCAGTGGAATAAAAAGACAATATCAATGCCCCTTGGAAGAGTGGTGGAGGTCGCAGTGGAATTAAAAGACATTATCAATGCCAAGTGGAAGAGACGTGGAGGTCACAGTAGCTTTACAAGACGGTTTTAATGCCCCTTGGAAGAGTGGTGGAGGTTACAGTGGAATAAAAAGACAATATCAATGCCCCGTGGAAGAGACGTGGAGATCACAGTAGCTTAACAAGACGGTTTCAATGTCCCTTGGAAGAGTGGTGGAGATCGCAGTGGAATATAAAGATAATATCAATGCCCCTTGGAAGAGTGGTGGAGATCACAGTGGAAAAAAGACAATATCAATGCCCCGTGGAAGAGACGTGGATGTCACAGTAGCTTAACAAGACCGTTTTAATGCCCCTTCGAAGAGTGGTGGTGGTCGCAGTGGAATAAAAAGACAATATCAATGCCCCTTGGAAGAGTGGTGGAGGTCGCAGTGGAATAAAATGTCAATATCAATGGCACATGGAAGAGACGTAGAGGTCACAGTAGCTTAAGAAGATGGTTTTAATGCCCATTGGAAAAGTGATGGAGGTAGCAGTGGAATAAAAAGACAAAATCAATGCCCCTTGGATGAGACGTGGAGGCCACAGTAGCTTAACAAGGCGGTTTTAATGCCCCTTGGAAGAGTGGTGGAGGTCGCAGTGGAATAAAAAGACAATATCAATGCCCCGTGGAAGAGACGTGGAGGTCACAGTAGCTTAACAAGACGGTTTTAATGCCCCTTCGAAGAGTGGTGGTGGTCGCAGTGGAATAAAAAGAAAATATCAATGCCACTTGGAAGAGTGGTGGATGTAGCAGTGGAATAAAAAGACAATATCAATGCCCCGTGGAAGAGACATGGAGGTCACAGTAGCTTTACAAAATGGTTTTAATGCCCCTTGGAAGAGTGGTGGAGGTTACAGTGGAATAAAAAGACAATATCAATGCCCCGTGGAAGAGACGTGGAGATCACAGTAGCTTAACAAGACGGTTTCAATGTCCCTTGGAAGAGTGGTGGAGATTGAAATGGAATATAAAGATAATATCAATGCCCCTTGGAAGAGTGGTGGAGATCACAGTGGAAAAAAGACAATATCAATGCCCCGTGGAAGAGACGTGGTGGTCACAGCACCTTAAAAATACGGTTTTAATGCCCCTTTGAAGAGTGATGGAGGTCGATGAGGAATAAAAAGACATTATCATTGCCCCGTGGAAGAGACGTCGAGGTCAAAGTAGCTTAATAACATGGTTTTACAGCCCCTTGGAAGAGCTGTGGAATTCAGAGTGGTTTAACAAGACGGTGTTAATGCCCCTTGGAGGAGACATGGATGTCACAGTAGGTTAACAAGACGGTTTTAATGCCCCTTGGAAGAGTGGTGGAGGTCGCAGTGGAATAAAAAGACAATATCAATGCCCCGTGGAAAAGACTTGGAGGTCACAATAGCTTAACAAGACGGTTTTAATGCCCCTTGGGAGAGTGGTGGAGGTTGCAGTGGAATAAAAAGACAATATTAATGCCCCGTGGAAAAGACGTGGAGGTCACAGTAGCTTAACAAGACGGTTGTAATGCCCCTTGGAAATGTGGTGGAGTACAGAGTGGTTTAACAAGAAAGTTTTAATGCCCCTTCGCAGAGAAGTGGAGGTCACAGTAGCTTAACATGATGGTTTTAATGCCCCTTGGAAGAGTTGTGGAGGTCACAGTGGAATAAAAAGACAATATCCATGCCCCGTGGAAGAGACGTGGAGGTCACAGTAACTTAACAAGACAAATTTAATGCCGCTTGGAAGAGTGGTGGAGGACGCAGTGGAATGAAAAGACAATATCAATTTCCCGTGGAAGAGACATGAAGGTAACAGTAGCATAATAAGACGGTTTTAATGCCCCTTGGAAGAGCTGTTGTGTTCAGATAGGTTTAAAAAGATGGTTTTAATGTCCCTTGGAAGAGACATGGAGGTCACAGTAGCTTAACAAGACGGTTTTTCTGCCCCTTGGAAAAGTGGTGGAGGTTACATTGGAATAAAAAGACATTATCAGTGCCCCATGGAAGAGACATGGAGGTCACAGGAGCTTAAAAAGACGGTTTTATTTCCACCTTGTAAGAGTGGTGGACGTAGCAGTGGAATAAAAATACAATATCATTGCCGCGTGGAAGAGACGTGGAGGTCACAGTAGATTATCAAGACGGATTTAATGCCCCTTGGCAGAACTGTGGAGTTCAGAGTGGTTTAACAAGACGGTTTTAATGCCCCTTGGAAAAGAGGTGAAGGTCACAGTAGCTTAACAAGATGGTTTTAATGCCCCTTGGAAGAGTGGTGGAGGTCTTAGTGGAATAAAAAGACATTATCAATGCCCCTTGGAAGATTGGTGGAGGTCACAGTGAAATAAAAAGACAATATCAATACCCCGTGGAAGAGACGTGGAGATCACAGTAGCTTAACAAGAAGGTTTAATGCCCCTTGGAAGAGTGGTGGAGGTTACAGTGGAATATAAAGACAATATCAATTCCCCGTAAAAGAGACGTGGAGGTCAAAGTAGCTTAATAAGAAGGTTTTAATGCCCCTTGGAAGAGCTGTGGAGTTCAGAGTGGTTTAACAAGACGGTTTTAATTCCCCTTGGAAGAGACGTGGAGGTCACAGTAGCTTAACAAGAAGGTTTAATGCCCCTTGGAAGAGTGGTGGAGGTTACAGTGGAATATAAAGACAATATTAATGCCCAGTGGAAGAGAAGAGGAGGTCACAGTATCGTAACAAGACGATTTTAATGCCTCTTGGAAGAGTGATGGTGGTTCGCAGTATAATAAAATGACAATATCAATGCCCCTTGGAAGAGTGATGGAGGTCGCAGTGGAATAAAAAGACAATATCAATGCCCAGTGGATGAGACGTGAAGGTCACCGTAGCTTAACAAGACGGTTTTAATTCCCCTTGGAAGAGTGGTGGAGGTTACAGCGGAATAAAAAGACAATATCAATGCCCCGTGGAAGAGACGTGGAGGTCACAGTGGCTTAACAAGACAGTTTTATTGCACCTTGGAAGAGTGGTTGTGATCGCAGTGGAATAAAAAGACAATATCATTGCCGTGTGGAAGAGACATTCAGGTCACAGTAGATTATCAAGACGGTTTTAATGCACCTTGGCAGAGCTGTGGAGTTCAGAGTGGTTTAACAAGACGATTTTAATGTCCCTTGGAAGAGATGTGAAGGTCATAGTAGCTTTACAAGACGATTTTAATGCCCCTTGGAAGAGTGGTGGAGGTTACAGTGGAATAAAAACACTATATCAATGCCCAGTGGAAGAGGCGTGGTGGTCACATTAGGTTAACCAGATAATTTTAATGCCCCTTGGCAGAGGGCAGAGCTGTGGTGTTCAGAGTGGCTTAACAAGACGGTTTTAATGCCCCTTGGAAGAGATGTGAAGGTAACTGTAGCTTAACAAGACGGTTTTAATGCCCCTTGGAAGAGTGGTGGAGGATACAATGGAATAAAAAGACAATATCAATGCCCTGTGGAATAGACGTGGAGGTCACAGTAGCTTAGCAAGATGTTTTTTTTGCCCCTTGGAAGAGTAGTGGAGGTCGCAATGGAAAAAAAAGAAACTAGCAATCACCCTTGGAGGAGTAGTGGAGGTCGCAGTGGAATAAAAACACAGTATCAATGCCCCGTGGAAGAGACGTGAAGGTCATGGTAGCGTAACAAGACGGTTTTAAAGCCCTTTGGAAGAGTCGTGGAGTTTACAGTGGAATAAGAAGACAATATCAATGCCCCGTGGAAGAGACGTGGAGGTCACAGTAGCTTAACAAGACGGTTTTATTGCCCACTTGTAAGAGTGGTGGAAGTCACAGTTAAATAAAAAGACAATATCATTGCCGCGTGGAAGAGAGGTGGAGGTCACAGTAGATTATCAAGACGGTTTTAATGCCCCTTGGCAGAACTGTGGAGTTCGGAGTGGTTTAACAAGACGGTTTTAATGCCCCTTGGAAGAAATGTGAAAGTCACAGTAGCTTAACAAGATGGTTTTAATGCCCCTTGGAAGAGTGGTGGAGGTTACAGTGGAATAAAAAGACAATATCAATGCCCCGTGGAAGAGACGTGGAGATCACAGTAGCTTAAAAAGATGATATTAATGCCCCTTGTAAGAGCTGTGGAGTTCAGAGTGGTTTAACAAGACGGTTTAAATGCCCCGTGGAAGAGACGTGGAGGGCACAGTATCTTAACAAGATGGTTTTAATGCCCCTTGGAAGAGCTGTGGAGTACAGAGTGGTTTAACAAGATGGTTTTAATGCCCGTTGGAAGAGTGGTGAAGGTCGTAGTGGAATAAAAAGACAATATCAATGTCCCTTGGAAGACTGGTGGAGGTTGCAGTGGAATAAAAAGACAATATCAATATCCCGTGGAAGAGATGTGGAGATCACAGTAGATTAACAAGACAGTTTTAATGCCCCTTGGAAGAGTGGTGGAAGTCGCAGTGGAATAAAAAGACAATATCAATGCCCCGTGGAAGAGACGTGGAGGTCACAGTAGCTTAACCAAACAGTTTTAATGCCCTTTGGAAGAGTGGTGGTGGTCGCAGTGGAATAAAAAGACAATATCAGTGGCCCGGAAAAGAGACGTGGAGGTCACAGTAGCTTAACAAGATGGTTTTAATGCCCCTTGCAAGAGCTGTGGAGTTCAGAGAGGTCTAAAAAGATGGTTTTAATGTCCCTTAGAAGAGATGTGGAGCTCACAGAAGCTTAACAAGACGGTTTTTGTGCCCCTTGGAAAAGTGGTGGAGCTTACATTGGAGTAAAAAGACATTATCAGTGCCCCGTGGGAGAGACGTGGAGGTCACAGTAGCTTAACAAGACAGTTTTAATGTCTCTTGGAAGAGTGGTGAAGGTCGCAGTGCAATAAAAGACAATATAAATGCCCCGAGGAAGAGACGTAGAGGTCACAGTAGCTTAACAAGACAATTTTAATGCCACTTGGAAGAGTGGTGGAGGTCGCAGTGGAATAGAAAAACAATATCAATGCCCCTTGGAAATGTGGTGGAGTTCACAGTGGAATAAAAAGACAATATCAATGCCCCGTGGAAGAGACGTGGAGGTCAGAGAAGCTTAACAAGATGGTGTTAATGACCCTTGGAAGAGTGGTGGAGGTCGCAGTGTAATAAAAAGACAATATCAATGGCCCGTAAAAGAGACGTGGAGGTCACAGTAGCTTAACAAGATGGTTTTAATGCCCCTTGGAAGAGCTGTGGAGTTCAGAGAGGTCTAAAAAGATGGTTTTAATGTCCCTTGGAAGAGATGTGGAGGTCACAGTAGCTTAAAAAGACGGTTTTTGTGTCCCTTGGAAAAGAGGTGGAGGTTACATTGGAATACAAAGACATTATCAGTGCCCCGTGGGAGAGACGTGGAGGTCACAGTAGCTTAACAAGTCTGTTTTAATGCCTTTTGGAAGAGTGGTGAAGGTCGCAGTGCAATAAAAGACAATATCAATGCCCCGTGGAAAAAACGTAGAGGTCACAGTAGCTTAACAAGATGGTTTTAATGCCCCTTGGAATAGTGGTGGAGGTCGCAGTGGAATAAAAAGACAATATCAATGCCCCGTGGAAGAGACTTGGAGATCACAGTAGCTTAACAAGATGTTTTTTTTGCCCCTTGGAATAGTGGTGGAGGTCGCAGTGGAATAAAAAAACAATATCAATGCCCCTTGGAAATGTGGTGGAGTTCGCAGTGAAATAAAAAGACAATATCAATGCCCTGTGGAAGAATGGTGGAGATCACAGTGGAAAAAAAACAATATCAATGCCCCGTGGAAGAGATGTGGTGGTCACAGCAGCTTAACAATACGGTTTTAATGCCCCTTTGAAGAGGGATGGAGGTCGCAGTGGAATAAAAAGACAATTTCATTGCCCCGTGGAAGAGATGTTGAGGTCACAGTGCCTTTACAAGAAGGCTTTAATGTCCATTGGAAGAGTGGTGGAGGATATAGTGGAATAAAAAGAAAATATCAATGCCCCGTGGAAGAGACGTGGAGGTCACAGGAGCTTAACAATACAGTTTTAATGTCCCTTTGAAGAGCGATGGAGGTCGCAGTGGAATAAAAAGACAATTTCATTGCCCGGTGGAAGAGATGTTGAGGTCACAGTACCTTTACAAGATGGTTTTAATGTCCATTGGAAGAGTGATGGAGGATATAGTGGAATAAAAAGAAAATATCAATGCCCAGTGGAAGAGACGTGGAGGTCACAGGAGCTTAACAATACAGTTTTAATGCCCCTTGGAAGAGTGGTGGAGGTTGCAGTGGAATAAAAAGAAAATATCAATGCCCGTGGAAGAGACGTGGAGGTCAGAGTAGCTTAACAAGACGGTTTTAATGCCCCTTGGAACAGTGGTGGAGGTCGCAGTGGAATAAAAAGAAAATATAAATGCCCAATGGAAGAGACGTGGAGGACACAGTAGCTTAACAATGCGGTTTTAATGCCCATTGGAAGAGTGGTGGAGGTCGCTGTGGAATAAAGAGACAATATCAATGCCCAGTGGAAGAGACGTGAAGGTCACAGTAGCTTAACAAGATGGTTTTAATGCCCCTTGGAAGAGTGGTGGAGGTTACAGTGGAATATAAAGACAATATCAATGCCCAGTGTAAGAGACGTGGAGGTCACATTAGCGTAACAAGACGGTTTTAATGCTCCTTGGAAAAGAGGTGGAGGTTCGCAGTGGAATAAAAAGACAATATCAATGCCCCGTGGAATAGACGTGGAGGTCACATTAGGTTAACCAGATGGTTTTTATGCCCCTTGGCAGAGCTGTGGAGTTCAGAGTGGTTTAACAAGACAGATTTAATGCCCCTTGGAAGAGACGTGAAGGTCATTGTAGCTTAACAAGACGGTTTTAATGCCCCTTGGAAAAGTGGTGGAGGTTACAGTGGAATATAAAGACAATATCAATGCCTTGTGGAAGAGACGTGGAGGTCACAGTAGCTTAACAAGACGGTTTTATTGCCCCTTGTTAGAGTGGTGGAGGTTGAAGTGGAAAAAAAAGAAAATATCAATGCCCCTTGGAGGAGTGGTGGAGGTCGCAGTGGAATAAAAAGACAATATCAATGCCCTGTGAAAGAGACGTGGAGGTCACAGTAGCTTAACAAGATGACTTTAATGCCCCTTGGAAGAGCTGTGAAGTTCAGAGAGGTCTAAAAAGATGGTTTTAATGTCCCTTGGAAGAGATGTGGAGGTCACAGTAGCTTAACAAGACGGTTTTTGTGCCCCTTGGAAAAGTGGTGGAGGTTACATTGGAAGAAAAAGACATTATCAGTGCCCCGTGGAGAGACGTGGAGGTCACAGTAGCTTAATAAGACTGTTTTAATGCCTCTTGGAAGAGTGGTGAAGGTGGCAGTGCAATAAAAGACAATATCAATGCCCCGTGGAAAAGACGTAGAGGTCACAGTAGCTTAACAAGATGGTTTTAATGCCCCTTGGAATAGTGGTGGAGGTCACATTGGAATAAAAAGACAATATCAATGCCCCGTGGAAGAGACTTGGAGATAACATTAGCTAAACAAGACAATTTAAATGCCCCTTGGAATAGTGGTGGAGGTCGCAGTGGAATAAAAAAACAATATCAATGCCCCTTGGAAATGTGGTGGAGTTCACAGTGGAATAAAAAGACAATATCAATGCCCCGTGGAAGAGACATGGAGGTCAGAGAAGCTTAACAAGACGGTTTTAATGCCCACTGGAAGAGTGGTGGAGGTCGTAGTGGAATAAAAAGACAATATCAATGCTCCGTGGAAGGGACTTGGAGATCACAGTAGATTAACAAGACGGTTTCAATGCCCCTTGGAAGAGTCATGGAGGTCGCATTGAAATAAAAAGACAATATCAAAGCCACTTGGAAGAATGGTGGAGGTCGCAATGGAATAAAATGACAATATCAATGCCCCCGTGGAAGAGACGTGGAGGTCAAAGGAGCTTAACAATACAGTTTTAATGCCCCTTTGAAGAGAGATGGAGGTCGCAGTGGAATAAAAAGACAATTTCATTGCCCCGTGGAAGAGACGTTGAGGTCACAGTATCTTTACAAGACGGTTTTAATGTCCATTGGAAGAGTGGTGGAGGATATAGTGGAATAAAAAGAAAATATCAATGCACAGTGGAAGAGACGTGGAGGTCACAGGAGCTTAACAATACAGTTTTAATGCCCCTTGGAAGAGTGGTGGAGGTTGCAGTGGAATAAAAAGAAAATATCAATGCCCGTGGAAGAGACGTGGAGGTCAGAGTAGCTTAACAAGATGGTTTTAATGCCCCTTGGAACAGTGGTGGAGGTCGCAGTGGAATAAAAAGAAAATATAAATGCCCAGTGGAAGAGACGTGGAGGACACAGTAGCTTAACAATGCGGTTTTAATGCCCATTGGAAGAGTGGTGGAGGTCGCTGTGGAATAAAAAGACAATATCAATGCCCGGTGCAAGAGACGTGGAGGTCACAGTAGCTTAACAAGATGGTTTTAATGCCCCTTGGAAGAGTGGTGGAGGTCACTGTGGAATAAAAAGACAATATTAATGCCCCGTGGAAGAGATGTGGAGGACACAGTAGCTTAAAATGCGTTTTTAATGCCCCTTGAAAGATCTGTGGAGTTCAGAGTGCTTTAACAAGATGGTTTTAAAGCCCTTTGGAAGAGACATGGAGGTCACAGTAGCTTAAAAAGACGGTTTTAATGCCCCTTGGAAGTGTGGTGGAGGTCGCTGTGGAATAAAACGACAATATCAATGCCCCGTGGAAGAGTGGTGGAGGTCACAGTGGAATAAAATGACAATATCATTGCCCCGTGGAAGAGACGTGGAGGTCAAAGTAGCTTAGCAAGATGGTTTTAATGCCCCTTGGAAGTGTGGTGGAGGTCGCAGTGGAATAAATCGACAATATCAATGCCCCGTGGAAGAGCGGTGGAGGTCGTAGTGGCATAAAATGACAATATCAATGCCCCGTGGAAGAGACGTGGAGGTCACAGTAGCTTAACAAGACGGTTTTATTGCCCCTTAGAAGAGTGGTGGAGGTTGCAGTGGAATAAAAAGACATTATCATTGCCCGTGGAAGAGACCTTGAGGTCATAGTAACTTAACAAGACGGTTTTAATGCCCCTAGGAAGAGTGGTGGAGGTCGCAGTGGAATAAAGAGACAATATAAATGCCCCGTGGAAGAGACGTGGAAGTCACAGTAGCTTAACAAGATGGTTTTAATGCCCCTTGGAAGAGTGGTGGAGGTTGCAGTGGAATAAAAAGACAAAATAAATGCCCCATGGAAGAAACGTGGAGGTCACAGTAGCTTAACAAGACTGTTTAAATGCCCCTTGAAAGAGTGGTGGAGGTTGCAGTGGAATAAAAAAATATATATATCAATGCCCGTGGAAGAGACATGGAGGTCACAGTAACTTAGCAATAATGTTTTAATGCCCATTGGAAGAGCTGTGGAGTTCAGAGTGGTTTAACAGTTCTTTTTTAATGCCCCTTGGAATAGACGTGGAGGTCACAGTAACTTAACAAGATGGTTTTAATGCCCCTTGGAAGAGTGGTGGAGGTTACAGTGGAATAAAAAGACAATATGAATGTCCCCGTGGAAGAGACGTGGCGGTCAGAGTAGCTTAACAAGACGGTTTTAATGCCCCTTGGAACAGTGGTGGAGGTCGCAGTGGAATAAAAAGACATTATCAATGCCCAGTGGAAGAGACGTGGAGGACACAGTAGCTTAACAATGTGGTTTTAATGCCCATTGGAAGTGTGATGGAGGTCGCAGTGGAATAAAAAGACAATATCAATGCCGCGTAGAAGAGAAGTGTAGGTCACAGTAGCTTAACAAGACGGTTTAAATGCCCCTTGAAAGAGTAGTGGAGGTTGCAGTGGAATAAAAAAAATATATGAATGCCCGTGGAAGAGACATGGATGTCACAGTAACTTAACAAGACTATTTTAATGCCCATTGGAAGAGCTGTGGAGTTCAGAGTGGTTTAACAATTCAGTTTTAATGTCCCTTGGAAGAGTGGTGGAGGTTACAGTGGAATAAAAAGACAATATCAATGTCTCCGTGGAAAAGACATGGAGGTCAGAGCAGCTTAACAAGATGGTTTTAATGCCCCTTGGAAGAGTGGTGGAGATTGCAGTGGAATAAAAAGACAATATCAATGCCCCTTGGAAGAGTGGTGGAGGTCGTAGTGGAATAAAAAGACAATATCAATGTCCCCATGGAAGAGACCTGGAGGTCAGAGTAGCTTAACAAGACGGTTTTAATGCCTCTTGGAACAGTGGTGGAGGTCGCAGTGGAATAAAAAGAAAACATAAATGCCCAGTGGAAGAGACGTGGAGGACACAGTAGCTTAACAATGCGGTTTTAATGCCCATTGGAAGAGTGGTGGAGGTTGCTGTGGAATAAAAAGACAATATCAGTGCCCTGTGGAAGAGATGTGGAGGTCACAGTAGCTTAACAAGATGGATTTAATGCCCCTTGGAAGAGTGGTGGAGGTCGCTGTGGAATAAAAAGACAATATTAATGCCCCGTGGAAGAGATGTGGAGGACATAGTAGCTTAAAATGCGGTTCTAATGCCCCGTGGAAGATCTGTGGAGTTCAGAGTGCTTTAACAAGTTGGTTTTAATGCCCTTTGGAAGAGACGTGGAGATCAGAGTAGCTTAAAAAGACGGTTTTAATGCCCCTTGGAAAAGTGGTGGAGGTTACAGTGGAATAAAAAGACAATATCAATGCCCCTTGGAAGAGTGGTGGAGGTCGCAGTGGAATAAAATGACAATATCAATGCACCGTGGAAGAGACGTGGAGGTCACAGCAGCTTAACAAGACGGTATTATTGCCCCTTGGAAGAGTGGTGGCTGTCGCAGTGGAATAAAAAGACAATATCATTGCCCGTGGAAGAGACCTTGAGGTCATAGTAGCTTAACAAGACGGTTTTAATGCCCCTTGCAAGAGTGGTGGAGGTCGCAGTGGAATAAAAAGACAATATCAATGCTCCGGAGAAGAGACATGGAGATCACAGTAGCTTAACAAGACGGTTTTAATGCCCCTTGGAAGAGCTGTGGAGTTCAGAGTGGTTCAACAAGACAGTTTTAATTCCCCTTGGAAGAGACGTGGAGGTCACAGTAGCTTAAAAAGACGGTTTTAATGCGCCTTGGTAGAGTGCTGGAGGTTACAGTGGAATAAAAAGACAATATCAATGCCCCATGGAAGAGACTTGGAGATCACAGTAGCTTTACAAGACGATTTTAATGCCCCTTGGAAGAGCGGTGGAGGTCGCAGTGGAATACAAAGACAATATAAATTCCCCTTGGAAGAGTGGTGGAGGTCGCAGTGGAATTAAAAGACAAAATCAATGCCCCTTGGAAGAGTGGTGGAGGTCGTAGTTTATTAAAAAGACAATATCAATGCCCAGTGGAAGAGACGTGGAGGTCACAGTCGTTTAACAAACAGATTTAATGCCCTGTGGAAGAGTGGTGGTGGTCGCAGTGGAATAAAAAATAATATCAATGCCCCTTGGAAGAGTGGTGGAGGTCGCAGTGGAATAAAGAGACAATATCAATGCCCTGTGGAAGAGACGTGGATGTCACAGTAGCTTAAGAAGATGGTTTTAATGCCTCTTGGAAGAGTGGTGGAGGTCGCAGTGGAATAAAAAGACAAAATAAATGCCCCGTGGAAGAAACGTAGAGGTCACTGAAGCTTAACAAGATGGTTTTAATGCCCCTTGGAAGAGTGGTGGAGGGCGCAGTTTGCAATTGAGATTACTCTTTTCTTCAGAGCACCCGAATAGACCAGTGAGCGACCCCTCTCTTTTTTCTATTAATCATTTTTGGGATCCCGCTCCTGGAGCATTGCAGCAGGTACGTGTTCACACTATTAGAAGTTTGACAGCCTTTTTTCTGACCATGTGTCCCTCCCATTCAGTCACAGGTGGTTTTAACTAGCTCTACCAGCCCATACATTGTAGGTTAAAAGCCCAAGCAGAGACATATTGTCCATACAGGCTTACAGCCCAAGAGTGGCATATCCAGTGGTAGCGTAGCGTAGTTTCCCATCATACGAAGGTGACCTTGTCGTGGTTGATGGACACACATAAATTGGCCAAATTATGCGCAAAAAACCTTCATTTTTCAAAGTGACATTAGTCTAGATACAATATTTCTTATATATTCATGTATGGAGTGCCGAAGTTCTTTTTGCAATTGAGATTACTCTTTTCTTCGGAGCACCCGAATAGACCAGTGAGCGACCCCTCTCTTTTTTCTATTAATCATTTTTGGGATCCCGCTCCTGGAGCATTGCAGCAGGTACGTGTTCACACTATTAGAAGTTTGACAGCCTTTTTTCTGACCATGTGTCCCTCCCATTCAGTCACAGGTGGTTTTAACTAGCTCTACCAGCCCATACATTGTAGGTTAAAAGCCCAAGCAGAGACATATTGTCCATACAGGCTTACAGCCCAAGAGTGGCATATCCAGTGGTAGCGTAGCGTAGTTTCCCATCATACGAAGGTGACCTTGTCGTGGTTGATGGGCACACATAAATTGGCCAAATTATGCGCAAAAAACCTTCATTTTTCAAAGTGACATTAGTCTAGATACAATATTTCTTATATATTCATGTATGGAGTGCCGAAGTTCTTTTTGCAATTGAGATTACTCTTTTCTTCAGAGCACCCGAATAGACCAGTGAGCGACCCCTCTCTTTTTTCTATTAATCATTCTTGGGATCCCGCTCCTGGAGCATTGCAGCAGGTACGTGTTCACACTATTAGAAGTTTGACAGCCTTTTTTCTGACCATGTGTCCCTCCCATTCAGTCACAGGTGGTTTTAACTAGCTCTACCAGCCCATACATTGTAGATTAAAAGCCCAAGCAGAGACATATTGTCCATACAGGCTTACAGCCCAAGAGTGGCATATCCAGTGGTAGCGTAGCGTAGTTTCCCATCATACGAAGGTGACCTTGTCGTGGTTGATGGGCACACATAAATTGGCCAAATTATGCGCAAAAAACCTTCATTTTTCAAAGTGACATTAGTCTAGATACAATATTTCTTATATATTCATGTATGGAGTGCCGAAGTTCTTTTTGCAATTGAGATTACTCTTTTCTTCAGAGCACCCGAATAGACCAGTGAGCGACCCCTCTCTTTTTTCTATTAATCATTTTTGGGATCCCGCTCCTGGAGCATTGCAGCAGGTACGTGTTCACACTATTAGAAGTTTGACAGCCTTTTTTCTGACCATGTGTCCCTCCCATTCAGTCACAGGTGGTTTTAACTAGCTCTACCAGCCCATACATTGTAGGTTAAAAGCCCAAGCAGAGACATATTGTCCATACAGGCTTACAGCCCAAGAGTGGCATATCCAGTGGTAGCGTAGCGTAGTTTCCCATCATACGAAGGTGACCTTGTCGTGGTTGATGGGCACACATAAATTGGCCAAATTATGCGCAAAAAACCTTCATTTTTCAAAGTGACATTAGTCTAGATACAATATATCTTATATATTCATGTATGGAGTGCCGAAGTTCTTTTTGCAATTGAATTTTTTCTCAGTAATGCTGAAAATTAATGTTAATACGCAGTTTGAGTGTACAGCGGGGCGGGGGGAGGGGCAGGGGATGGATCTCTGCAGGAATAATGAAGATCTCCATTTTTTTTCTCTTTCCCGCATTTACAGTAGGGAGGTGCAATCTGTCAGCCTATCAGCAGAGCACACATTGATCGAACTGCTTTTTTTCACACAAGCAAGGGCATGTGTCATTGGCAGTGTATGTCACATGTCCTTGCCCTATAAGACCCAGCCATTTTCCCCGTCGCCACCATTTTCTCACTGCTGCAGCTGCGTGTTAGACGGCACCGCTGTTGCTGTGTGCGCTAAACCTTGTTAATTTCAAGCCAATTTTCGCACAAATCTACAGATAGCTTGGGAGTAGGGAATAGTTGTGATTGCAGTCCTTTTAAGGACTAGGTTACAGCATTTCCTACGACTTTTATCAGGCAGGTCTGTGCTCTTAAATAGATAGGTTGGGAGTAAAGACTAATTGTAATTGCAGTCCTTTTCAGGACTAAGTTACATCAGTTCCTATCAGTTTTTGCCAGTCAGGTGTGTGCCAGTACTGTGCAAGTTTTTTTCACAGCATTTTGCTAAATCTAGCAAAGCAAATCCTTTCTGGCCTATTGCAGAGTGTGTTAGTCAGTGGAGTAGCCTATCTGTGTTGCAAGATATACCACCTGTGTATAGAATACCAATTTTTTTAATGCACCTAGTGAAGTAAAACCTTTTGGGCATAGCATCATTCTATTAGTCCATCTATACTAACCTCCACCAGGTTGCAAATTCAATATAATTTTTTTCTGCATCTAGCTCTGAAAAAATATTTGGGCTTCTAGCACTGTGTGGGACTTGGTCTATTAGTCCATCTTTACTAACCTCCACCAGGTTGCAAATTAAAAATATTTTTTATCTGCATCTAGCTCTGAAAAAATATTTGGGCTTCTAGCAGTGTGTGGGACTTAGTCTATTAGTCCATCTATACTGACCTCCATCAGGTTGCAAATTCAATATAATTTTTTTCTGCATCTAGCTCTGAAAAAATATTTGGGCTTCTAGCAGTGTGTGGGAGTTGTTCTATTAGTCCATCTATACTGACCTCCATCAGGTTGCAAATTGAATATAATTTTTATCTGCATCTAGCTCTGAAAAAATATTTGGGCTTCTAGCAGTTTGTGGGACTTGGTCTATTAGTCCATCTATACTGACCTCCACCAGCTTGCAAATTAAATATAATTTTTATCTGCATCTAGCTCTGAAAAAATATTTGGGCTTCTAGCAGTGTGTGGGACTTGGTCTATTAGTCCATCTATACTGACCTCCATCAGGGTGCAAATTCAATATAATTTTTTTCTGCATCTAGCTTTGAAAAAATATTTCGGCATCTAGCAGTGTGTGGGACTTAGTCTATTAGTCCATCTATACTGACCTCCATCAGGGTGCAAATTCAATATAATTTTTTTCTGCATCTAGCTCTGAAAAAATATTTCAGATTCTAGCAGTGTGTGGGACTTGTTCTATTAGTGTTAGAACTCTCCTGTTAGGTTTTTTCTAGTTTGCTGGTGACATGACCATTTTTGCCTATTTAATCCGGCTCCACCCTCCTGGCCTTGCTGGACTTCATTGTAATTTCTACTCTTGAGCTAGCTTGGTACTCTGTTACCTTTCTCTGTCAGTTTTGCTAGGTCTTCGGACCTCTATGTTCTATGTTGTTTGTTTGTCCTATTTCTGCTACAATTTCTGCTAGGAGGTGTCCATCTTTCTCCCAGTCCCTAGTTCTTGTAGGGATCCCTTCCCTCACATCTATAGGTCTTGGTTCAGACTAGCCGAGGACTTTAGCGGGTCTGATCGCAGGATCAGGTTCCCCGTTACATCGTAGGGATCCAGCTTAGTTCTATTGTAGGGACAGATCTCCTGTCTTTCCTTAGTGCTTGTAGCAGATCATAACAGTAAGTCCAGCCCAAAAAAATTTCTCTAAGGAAAGGCCCCCAGTTTCCATCATGGTCTCGGTTCAGGATTTGGCTCAACGCCTGCAGGGACTCTCTCTGGAGGTGGCCGAGCTCCAACAACACATGAGTAGCTGCCTTGGAGCACATTTTGTAGAGCCAAAGGTACGTCTGCCTGATCTATTTTTTGGTGAACAACAAGATTTTTTTACTTTAAAAATGCTTGTTTATTGTATTTTCGTTTAAGACCCAGATCCTCTGGTGATGAATCACAGCGCATAGGGTTCATAATGTCACTTTTGCGCAAAGAACCTCAGGGATGGGCCTTTTCTATCCAACTTAGTGATCCGTGCTTTAGATCAGTGGATAGTTTTTTTTCTGCTTTGGGGTTGTTGTATGATGATCCTGATCGTGTCTCATCTGCTGAGTCTGAATTAAGACGTTTGAGACAGGGATCAGGTAATGTGGAAAATTATTGTACTCACTTCCGTCGGTGGTCTGCTCAGGTGGAGTGGAACGATTCAGCTTTGAAAAGCTCATTTCTTGCGGGGCTAGGTGAAAGGGTTAAGGATCTGCTGATTGCTTATCCTTCACCTGGAAACTTGCAGGAGGCAATGCAATTAGCTATACGGGTGGACAGGAGACTGCGTGCTAGGGTTAATAAGAGTAAATCCTCTGCCATGTCAGCTCCGAGTCTTGAGAGGGTCTGTACTGACATTGGTGAGCCGATGGAGATTGGGGCGATGTCACCCCGCTCTCAGGAAAAAGACCGCAGATTTTCTGAAGGTTTGTGCTTTTATTGCGGAAAATCTGATCATTTCATTAAGAACTGTGTGCTTCGTATGAACAAAGAAAAAAAAAAAGGTCAGTTACGCTCGTATAGCCTGTTTAAATACTAAGGGTGTACTTCTTTCTGCTACTATCACTGCTCAAGAAGAATTAATTGAATTTCGGGTATTTGTGGATTGTGGTTCTACTCTGAATGTGATTGATGGGGGATTCCTGGAAAAACTTAAATTAAAACCCAAACCTTTGTCATCCCCTATTGCTGTGGTTTCTGTCGATGGCTCTCCCTTAAAGAGTGTTACTCACAAGGTCTGTGAATTTCCCCTCACTATTAATGGTATTCACCAAGAGAATTTGGATTTGGTAGTATTAAATAATTTGCCTTCTCCAGTAGTGTTGGGGTTACCCTGGTTAAAATTGCACAATCCTGTACTGGATTGGTCTACCAATGAAATTAAGTCCTGGAGCCCTAAGTGTTATGACAAGTGTTGTAACGGGCGCATTGCTGCTGTGGATAAAGGGGAATTACCTGTACCTATTCAGGATTTTTGGAAAGTTTTTTCTGAGAAGGAATTGCAAATTTTGCCTCCCCATAGAGACTATGATTGTACCATTGAATTTGTCCCTGGAGCGACTCTTCCTAAAAGTCGTTTATTTAATCTTACTATTCCTGAGAGAAAGGCTTTGGAGGAATACATACAGACAAGCTTGGCCACCGGTCACATTAGGCCTTCCAAGTCTCCTGTGGCTGTTGGATTTTTTTTTGTTAAAAAAAAAGGACGACGGTTTACTTCCTTGTCTGGACTTTCGTGAGATTAATAAAATTACTGTACGCAATCCCTACCCACTGCCATTGATTCCTGATTTGTTTAACCAGTTAGTGGGGGCCAAGTGGTTCTCTAAAATTGATCTCCGGGGGGCATACAATTTGTTGCGCATGAAGGAGGGTGATGAATGGAAGACTGCTTTTAACACTCCTGTGGGTCATTTTGAGAATCTGGTTATGCCTTTTGGTCTTACCAATGCTCCAGCATTTTTTCAGAATCTTATTAATGACATCCTTAGACCTTTGATCAGCAAAAATGTGGTTGTGTATTTGGATGACATTTTGATTTATTCGCCGGATCTGGAGTCTCATTGGCAGAGCGTACGTGAGGTTTTACAGTTATTAATGGACAATTCGCTTTTTGCTAAGCTAGAGAAATGTGAGTTCGCTGTACAGAGAATTAGTTTTTTGGGCTACATTATCTCCAGTGAAGGTTTTGAGATGAATCCGGTTAAAGTTCAAGCTGTGCAGGAATGGCCTAGGCCTATTGGTTTGAAATCGATACAGAGGTTTTTGGGTTTCGCCAATTATTACAGAAAATTCATAAAAAAAATTTCTATTATTGTCAAACCACTGACTGATCTCACCAGGAAAGGTGCTAATGCGGTTCAGTGGACTTCTGAGGCCATTGAAGCTTTTGTGTTTCTAAAGGAGAGGTTCACCTCTGCTCCCATCCTTATGCAGCCTGATTTGACTAAGCCGTTTTTGGTTGAGGTTGATGCTTCTTCTGTGGGGGTCGATGCGGTGTTGTCTCAGGAAAACAAGGATGGAGTACATCCCTGTGCCTTTTTTTCAAAAAAATTTTCTGAGACTGAACTTAATTACGATATTGGTAATCGGGAATTGCTGGCGATTAAACTCGCATTTGAACACTGGCGTCATCTCTTGGAAGGTGCTGAATTTCCCATTCAGGTTTTCACTGATCATAAAAATCTGATCTATCTTGATGCTGCCAAGTGCTTGAATGCCCGTCAGGCTAGGTGGGCACTTTTTTTCTCGCGGTTTAATTTTTCCATTACTTACAACCCGGGTACCAAGAATGTTAAAGCTGATGCTTTGTCTCGCAGCTTTTCTCCCATGGTCGGTGCTGAGGAGGAGGAGGAGAGCATTTTACAAGAAGGTGTTGTGATTGCTGCTTTGGACTCCGTTTTGGAGGATGAGATTCTTAAAGCTCAGGAGAATGCCCCATCTAACACTCCCCATGGGAGGTTGTTTGTGCCTAGACCTTTAGGAGAGATTTGTTTGTTGAGTGTCATGAGTCTCGGTTGGCAGGTCATCCAGGAATTTCTGAAACCAAGAGACTTGTGGGTCGCAGTTTTTCGTGGCCTGGATGGCAGAAGGAAGTCATTAAGTGGGTGCGTCAATGTTCTGTGTGTGCTAGATCTAAGTCTTCGCATGCTCCTGCTGCGGGGCTGCTTTGCCCTCTGGAGGTTCCTAGTGCACCTTGGACACATCTGGCTATGATCTTTATTACTGACCTTCCCCCCTCTGAGGGTTTCACTGTCATCTGGGTGGTCATGGACCGTTTTAGCAAGATGTGTCACTTGGTTCCCTTCATCAAACTGCCCTGCGCTAAGACACTCGCTAAGGCCTTTGTCAAGGAAATTGTCAGACTACATGGCGTTCCTACTGACATTGTTTCTGATAGGGGACCTCAGTTCGTGGCTCGTTTTTGGCGTGCCTTTTGTGACAGGTTGGGAGTTCATTTGTCGTTTTCATCCGGATATCATCCTGAGTCCAATGGCCAGACAGAAAGGAAGAACCAGGATGTTGAGCAGTTCTTGCGTTGTTTTGTGGCAGACAATTAAGAGGGGTGGTCTGAGTTTCTTCCGCTTGCTGAATTTGCTCTTAACAACCATACATCCTCTTCTGCTGGGTGTTCGCCTTTTTTTTGTTGTTCTGGGAGACATCCGTCTTTTGGGTCATTCTCCAAATTGGTATCGGCTGTGCCTGAGGAGGAGAGTTTTTCTGGTGATTTGGAGAGAGTTTGGACGGATGTGCATAGTAATCTTCAGGAGGCTAACAAAAAATCTAAGAGGTACTTTGATAGGAAATGGCAAGAGGTTTTGTTTGCTGTTGGTGACATGGTTTGGTTGTCCTCTAAGAATCTGCGATTGAGAATTCCTTCTAAAAAATTGGGTCCCAAGTTCGTAGGGCCCTTTAAGGTGCTTCAGATAGTTAACCAATCTGCTGTTAGGTTGGAGGTTCCTACCTCCTGGAAGATTAATCCGGTATTTCATGTTTCTCTGTTGAAAAGAGCTGATGTATCGGATGGTGATGCCTCTGCCACTGTTCCTCCGGTGGTGGAGGACGGGGAATATGAAATTTCCCGCATCCTAAATTCTAGACGGTATAGAGGGAGTTTGCAGTATCTCGTCGCTTGGAAGGGTTTCGGACCCGAGGATAACTCATGGGTGAGGGCGGATGATGTTTCTGCTTCCAGACTTGTCAGAGCGTTTCACAGGAGGTTTCCTGATAAGCCCGGGCCTAGGGGATCCGGGGGATCCTCTTAGAAGAGGGGGTACTGTTAGAACTCTCCTGTTAGTTTTTTTTTAGTTTGCTAGTCACATGACCATTTTTGCCTATTTAATCCGGCTCCGCCCTCCTGGCCTTGCTGGACTTCATTGTAATTTCTACTCTTGAGCTAGCTTGGTACTCTGTTACCTTTCTCTGTCAGTTTTGCTAGGTCTTCGGACCTCTATGTTCTATGTTGTTTGTTTGTCCTATTTCTGCTACAATTTCTGCTAGGAGGTGTCCATCTTTCTCCCAGTCTCTAGTTCTTGTAGGGATCCCTTCCCTCACATCTATAGATCTTCGTTCAGACTGGCCGAGGACTTTAGCGGGTCTGATCACAGGATCAGGTTCCCCGTTACATCGTAGGGATCCAGCTTAGTTCCATTGTAGGGACAGATCTCCTGTCTTTCCTTAGTGCTTGTAGCAGATCATAACAATTAGTCCATCTATACTGACCTCCATCAGGGTGCAAATTCAATATAATTTTTTTCTGCATCTAGCTCTGAAAAAATATTTTGGCTTCTAGCAGTGTGTGGGACTTGGTCTATTAGTCCATCTATACTAACCTCCACCAGGTTGCAAATTAAAAATAATTTTTTTCTGCATCTAGCTCTGAAAAAATATTTGGGCTTCTAGCAGTGTGTGGGACTTGGTCTATTAGTCCATCTATACTAACCTCCACCAGGTTGCAAATTAAAAATAATTTTTTTCTGCATCTAGCTCTGAAAAAATATTTCGGCTTCTAGCAGTGTGTGGTACTCATTGTATTAGGCCATCTATACTGACCTCCACCAGCTTTGAAATTAATAATAATTTTTAGCTGCATCTAGCCCTGAAAATAATTTTTCTTCCCAATAGTGGTAGCAATAGAAATATGGGGCGCGCCTGGCTAACAAAAATATACGCTTCATAACAAAAAACACCAGCCTAGAGCATTGCATTAATAAGATGGCCTCATCGTCTCTCCCAGTACTAGGCCTACTTCGCTGGCTAGCATTCCTGTGCCTAAAACACAATGTATGGGTCCACGCTAGCCACTATGCTGAGGGGTGTAAAGCTGCTGCTAATGCTTTATAACAATTCAATTGGCAGATTTTCACAGAGCTCTTCCCCAACGCCCACCCATTGGGCAGCAGTTGCCCACCCTCCCTATGGGATCTAGTGGCTAATAGTTGATGCCATTAATCAGAGCGTCAGTTGCCCCGTCGACGTGGCAAGCATACGGTAAGGCATGGGAAGAGTGGACACGACTAGTAGCAGGCAGACGGGTTGACCAATGTGAACAAGCCAGATCACAAGTCACCATAGAGTTTCTCCACCAGCTAATGATGAGGGGCATATCAGGGGCGTCAGCGCAGCGGTGTCTGACCGGAGTAGCATTTCACTTCCAACTACTGAATTGGGGAGATGTGACAAAGATTCATCATCAGACAATCCATAAAAGGGTGGAAAAGGCGTCAGCCAAGTCAGGAGTGTAGACGTCCCGTCCCGTGTCACTAAAACTGATTTCTCACATCATATCCCTAACACCATTAACATGACACTCACAATTTGAAGCAACACTACTGTCTACTGCATTTGTGATCGCCTTCTTCGGGGCGCTATGCATAAGCGAATTAGTCCCTCAATCCAAAATTACCACCAGTGGAGGCTTATTACACCAGGACGTAGTCATAGCCAATAATGCAATACGTCTACGCATACGCCAATCGAAAACGGTTCCAGCGGGCAGGGGTACTTGGGTACTTCTACAACCCACAAACGGTACACTGAGTCGGGTAACAATAGTAAAAACATATATAACCATCAGATCACAAAGTAATTTATTCCTATCACACATTGATGGAACGCCATTATCAAAATACCAGTTTCAAGCTATATTTAATAAATGCATAACATCGGCAGGGAACTACCCCAAAGATTATGGCACACACTCATTCCGCATAGGCGCGGCCACGGAAGCAGCAAGAGCAGGACTGTCAGAAACGGAAGTTCAGAGGATAGGGATATGGCGATCCACGTGTTTGGCGAGATACATAAGACCGGACTTGTTATCCTAACGTGGTTTGTTTCTTTTACAGGTGACGCTAAGCCAACAGTGTGGGTGATAGGCCACTCGTATATATATTTGGCAGAAAAAACGGCGAAAGTCCGCCCAGGCGGGAGGAAATTAGAGTTTCATAACACATATTTCAACTGGAGAGGTATTAGAGGCCTGCTATGGCCACAGGTACTAATGGAGGTAATCAAGGTAGGGAGAGAGGCAAGAGGTCTGGTCATCTTAGTTATACAGGCCCGGGGAAACAACCTAGGTCATCACAAGAGCGCATAACTAATGGCAATAATGAAAGTAGACACTGAGCGCTTCAGAGAATTTTTCACAAAACTAGCTATAGTATGGTCAGAGATTGTGCCGATAGCGGTATGGCAAGGTGCGCAAGACATCACGGCCATCGAACGGACAAGGCGGGTAATAAATATTCGGATGGCAAAATTTAGAAGAGACAGAGACAGTGTAGTGATACGACACCGACAACTGGAGGTAGATAAAGCAGGTCTCATACGGCCCGATGGTGTTCACTTAATGGATATTGGACTGGACATATTCCTGTCAGGACTAAAGGACGGAGTGGAACAAGCGTTAGGAGTGATAGGTGGGGGTCAGAGTCCTGCATACGAGTACGCAGGATCCTCCGTGGCCTGGAAATAGAAAGGACAAGTTGGAGAGTTACACTTGTTGGCCAACTTGCTGGAGTGGAGACCCAGGGCATGCTGCAACAAGCTGAATTATTTTAGAAATAAAATTCCTTTCTAATGGAATGAGTATAAAGAGTTAATAAAGCTGTGACCGATCCTCACCCATCCAGTTGTAAGAATTACATTATTGTATTGTCAAGGAAAGGGTGGTGGTAGGGGGCCTGAGCGTCTGGGTTTGTTTGGGGGTCCCCACAGTCTGCCTAGGCTAGATGCATTTAAAAATTCTTATTAGATACACAGGCGGTGCAGCTTGCTTCGCAGCTTGGCTACTACGCCCAAAGTATTGCCTAGGCTAGATGCAGTTAAAAATTCTACGCTGACTAGCAGACACTGAAGCTTTGGAGCAGACCTCTGAGTAAACAGCTCTTCAGACTCAACCATCTGTGTTACCCCAAGCCATAGTGTATGTAGTTTCTTACAGTTAAAAGGGGGGGGGGAGCGACCCAACCCACCTGGAATTGACGATGACAACGTCACGTAAGACACAGCAAGGGGACTCCAAAAAGAGTCTCCATTTTTTCACAAAATTGTGGCACAGACACCACTTAACCCTAGAACGCATACCTGGGGCCTCGCAGGCCCGCCCTGTTAGTTGTTTTCTATTTTCTGCAAGATTCTTTTAGTTAGAATTTTGAAACTCTAGGTATTCTTCATGTATATAGTTGTTTGTCATTTGACTTTGAGTTATTCCATGTTATTTGCACACGGGCCTAAAAGGTCCCAGGTACGTGAAAGTGTAGATTTTTATGGTCATGCGTTCTAGGGTTAAGTGGCATCAATTGCCCCACAGTTGCTTAAAACGGTTGGTGAGGTGATTTTACGAAATCCTCAAGCTTTTAGTCTCCCCAGGATGACACAGGGGTAGAAAAGTCCTTGCGAATCCATGATTTGTTCATCTTTATGAACGTGAGTCTGTCTACATTATCAGTGGAGAGCCGCGTGCGCTTATCTGTCAGCATACCACCAGCAGCACTGAACACACGCTCAGAGAGAATGCTGGCTATGGGGCATGACAAGGTCTCCAAGGCGTGAGTGGCGAGCTCTGGCCATTTTTCCAGATTGGAATCCCAAAATGAGCAAGGGTCCAGTGACACAGTCATGGCTTCAATGTTTACTTGGAGATACTCCTGTACCATCCTCTCTAGGCATTGACTATGTGTCAGACTTCTTGTCTCCTGTGTCCTTGCAAAGGATGGTCTAAAAAAGTGGTGAAACGATTCCACAAAATTGCTGTTACCAGCAGATACTGTGTTACTGTTACAGTTTGAGTGATGAAGACTCGACAGTCCAACGGTTGGCAAGTTAGAACTGTGAGATTCACTACGTGCACCACTGGTGTTTTGTGGAAAAGCACATGTAAGATTCTGCAACAGCGTCTGCAGATACTCCTGCATGCGTAAATCCCTTTTTATGGCAGGAATTATTTCGGCAAATTTACTTTTGGGATCTAACAGTGTGGCAACCCAGTAGTCAGGATTACTTCGAATTCTGACAATCCAAGGGTCATTTTGCAGGTAGTGCAGCAAGAAGGCACTCATGTGTCTTGCGTATCCAGGAGGACCAAGTCCTTGTTGTGTTGGTAGCGAGGTAAGAATCATGCTTCCTTCCTCTGCCCTCTCCACCCAACCTCGCACAACAGAAATGTGATCAAGGTCTCCCTCATCTGATGAGTCTTCCATGCCCATCGCTAGTTCGTCCTCCACTTCTTCCTCGGCTCCTGCACCTTCCTCAACAGTTTGGCTGCTACCATGTGCCCTGGTTAATCCCTCTCTCCCACCCTCCCATGCCTGCCACCTTAGTGCTGCCGACCGTCTGGACCTTGGAGATGTTATCCCTTCCGCATACGACTCCTCCTCTACTTCCTCCACCTCCTCTTGTCCCACCACCTGACTCTGAATTCTGTTTAATGTGTGCTCCAGCATGTAAGTCACCGGAATAGTCATGCTGATAATGGCATCGTCGTCAGCACTAAACATCTTCGTCACCATTTCAAAACTGTGCAAAAGGGTGTGTGGCGCCCCTGAGGATTCAGTCGCCACAGAGTTACTGCATCTCACCCAGAGGTGTGGTATCTCACCCTCAGGTAAGGAAAGCGTATGGCTCGGGACCCTAACACCTGCATCCAACACATACCCGCAGTGGGGGTAGGGCGAGATTACTCCTAAGGGAGAGCAGAGTCCCAGGTCCCTAGCTTTTGGGAGGGTCCTATGTAGTGGGTGCTTAGGGGAGCACATGACAGGGAGAGTATAAATAGGAAGCCATCTTAGAAAGAGCAAGCCAGTCAGAGGAGGAAAAGTGACAGGAGCAGAGGCTCTGCATGAGCTCTGCTCCGGAGGCGGGCCTAGCCTGGGAGGCCCAGGACTGAAGGAGAGAAGAGAGGAGTGGGAGCAAGAAGGCTCCAGGAACCAAAGGGACCCTAGGGGTATGGGCTGTGCAGAAGGCCACCCGTACTCCCGCTGCTACCAGGAGGTAGAGGGGTCAGGCCAGATAAGGGGAACCGGTCCCTCAACTAGCGGAGAAACAGCAAGGCTCAACTAGAAACCGGAGGCTGCAGCATTTCATGTACTGCAGGCCAAAGTCCACACCAGTCTCACTAAGAAGGTAGCCACATAGGACCCAGGGGACGGAACACACGTCGCCCGCCAAGGCCCGAGGATACCGGATAGAAGTGTCACTGGGTGTGAGGTGCAGGGAGAAGGCCAGAGAAAGGACACACAGAAGGGGGTCCTGCTAAGTACTCCAGAGCTATCTGGGGGTGGACTGAGCCCCTCACTGAGTACGCACAGCACGACGGGGGAGATTGCTCTGGTACCTGTAATCTGGACTGCAACAACTGTGAGTAAAGATCTTGGGACTGCATCACACGGACTCTGTGTTCATTACTGACTCCCTGCACTACAACCACCATCATCCACCCACACTGCCCTGAAGCTACACTCTTCCTGTGGGGAGTAATAATACCATTGCTGCAAAACCACCAGCTTCAGAGGACTGTTCCGCAGCGGCGGCCCCATTTGCCGCACTCCAGAGGTGGCGTAGTCGGACATTATAAAACCCATATATACAAATTACCCTTGGATTGACCGCCCTGGGTCACGGACCGGGTCACCGCCACAGTGACTACAACCCCCGGCGTCTACCGGCCCAGCTCTGGGTATCCCATGGCCCAGTGGGCGCGTCAACTTCATAGGTCCCTGATCTGAGACCACTCCTGCAGCGTGATTTGCCCCACCTCTGGATCTCATTGGCCCAGGCTATATGTCAGTACGTATTGCACCAGGGTTTGTCGGTGCTGCCACAGTCGCTGCAACATGTGCAGAGTTGAATTCCACCGTGTCGGCACATCGCATTTCAGCCGGTGAACTGGCAGGCCCAACGACTTTTGTAGAGATGTAAGTCGTAGAGCTGCGGGATGCGAATGGCGGAAGTGAGCACACAGCGACCGTGCTGTCTGCAGAAGGCCATCTAGTCCGGGATAGTGGGCTAAAAATTGATGGACAACCAGGTTCAACACGTGAGCCATACAAGGCACGTGTGTGACATTGCCCCGGCGAAGGGCCGCACCCAGGTTTGTAGCATTGTCGCACACAGCCTTCCCTGGTTGCAGGTCCAGTGGAGACAACCATTCATGAAACTGGGTCTCCAGAGCTGTCCACAACTCCTCAGCTGTGTGACTCACATTTCCCAGACATTTCAAAGTAAAAACCGCCTGATGACGTTGAGCCCTGCTGCCAGCATAGTAAGGGGGTGTGCAGCAGGGGCGGAACTACCGCCCGTGCAGCCGGTTCATTGAACGGGGGCCCCGAGGGAGAGGGGGCCCCTCCAGCAGGGCCGCCATCAGGGCATGACTGCCCTGACTCCAGTATGGGGCCCAGCCAGTAGGGGCCCCCTTGGGGGCCCCCCTCTTGTGCGTCTCTCTCCTCATGGGGCCCCCGGCCCCATGCTAAGAGCCGGGTCCGGGACATCTCAGCGCTGCGCTGCTGCGGCAGCGCTTTCATGATTCCCCTGACTTCCGGTCATGTGACGGCACCGTCACATGACCGGAAGTCAGGAGAACCTGGTGTCAGCGATTTGGACGAGCGCCAGGATTCTGCAGGGATCGCATGGGGGTAAGTATAGCAAGTTTTATTTTTTTTTAAATACAATTTACTAGGAGTGGGGGGAATGGGAGATGCACATGTGGTGGAGGGGGATGAGAGATGCACATGGGGGGGATGAGAGAGGGGCACATGTGGGGGATGAGAGAGGGGCACATGGGGGGGATGAGAGAGGGGCACATGGGGGGGAGGGGGATGAGGGATGTGCACATGAAGGGGTGAGTGCTGCACATGGGGGGATGAGAGCTGCACATGGGGGAATTGGGAGAAAATGAGCTGCACATGGTGGAATTGGGAGAAAATTAGCTGTACATGGGGGAATTGGGAGTAGGGGGATAACGAGCTGCACATAATGAATGTGGGGTGGGGGACAGTAAATGATAAATGATGATGGGGTGGGGAGAGCACGGACATGATATAATGAATTGCGGCAGGGGGTGCATGTAAATAATGAATGCGGGGAGCAGGAAGTATAGAGTAGGGGGCGTTGCGGATGCAGGAGTGTAACTGGTAACAAATTGGCGGAAAGAGTAGAGGTTCTAATTAAATTATATATTAAGTGCCTATTTAAAGTTAATGGGGGCACCGTGGTGGATTACAATTTATATTTGGAATGGTAGGTTGCATAATAACTAACCATATATTGATGGTGGATGCACGTCTGTATTCAGCTGCGTAATGTAGAAGTTGGGGAATGTGCTCTAGATAACTGTGTTATTTTATGCAGAGACGAGTCCTGGCTGGAAGACGTGATGGCGGTCTGTGCTGGATGAAGGAGAAAAGCGTAGCTGAAGGACTTCACCTAGAGACGTCACCAGTGAGTCAGTGTATTACATGTACACTTACACTATATACTATGTACCGGGCTCCTGTGTATAACGTCACTGGTGATCCCTGTATTACCTGTAGACTATATACAGAGCTCCTGTGTATAATGTCACTGGTGATCACTGTATTACCTGTACACTGACACTATATACAGAGCTCCTGTGTATAATGTCACTGGTGATCACTGTATTACCTGTACACTATACACTATATACAGAGCTCCTGTGTATAATGTCACTGGTGATCGCTGTATTACCTGTACACTATATACAGAGCTCCTGTGTATAATGTCACTGGTGATCACTGTATTACCTGTACACTGACACTATATACAGAGCTCCTGTGTATAATGTCACTGGTGATCACTGTATTACCTGTACACTGACACTATATACAGAGCTCCTGTGTATAATGTCACTGGTGATCACTGTATTACATGTACACTTACACTATATACTATGTACCGGGCTCCTGTGTATAATGTCACTGGTGATCACTAGATTACCTGGACACTTACATTATACATACCATGTATAGAGCTCCCGTGTATAATGACACTTATGGTAATATTAGTAATGTGGTGGTAATATTAGTAATGTGGTGGTAATATGTGGTCTGGTCATGGTGTGGCAGTTTTTCCCCCTTCTGTGTGGTATTATTCAGTCACTATGTTGTGGTAATATGTGGTCTGGTCATGGTGTGGCGGTATTCCCTGTATGTGGTATTATTGGTCATTTTAAAAAAAAATGTATATGACACATTCCCTTAGAGAAAACTAAATAAAAATATATCTAAAAAGAGTATTGGATATTTTAAGAAAATTTTAATAGGTTAGAGTAGGGCCCGGCCAGAAGAGTCTACCTTATCGTGGTGGCGGCTTTAAAAGTCTTTTGGCCAAAACAAAAGCTGATGGCTATGCATGTGGCACCGTCACATGGCCGAACGTCAGGAGAACGTGGTGGCAGCGACGTGGACGAGCGCCAGGATTCTGCAGGGATCGCATGGGGGTAAGTATAACAAGTTTTATTTGTTTTAAATACAATTAATTAACTAGGAGTGGGTGGGTGAGAGATGCACACGGGGGGGGGGTGAGAGATGCACATGGGGGGGTGAGAGATGCACACGGGGGGGTGAGAGATGCACACGGGGGGGTGAGAGATGCACACGGGGGGGTGAGAGATGCACACGGGGGGTGAGAGATGCACATGGGGGGGGTGAGAGATGCACATGGGGGGGATGAGAGATGCACGGGGGGGATGGGAGATGCACGGGGGGGTGAGCTGCACATGGGGGGGTTATGTTTACATAACTTTGTTGCCTTATGAAGCGCAGGGGGGGCCCCCCAAAAATTTCTTGCACAGGGGCCCACTACAGTCTGTGTCCGCCCCTGGTGTGCAGGATCCCTTCTGCGCAGTTAGAAAGCTTGTGGCATGACCAGACAGGCTTTGGGTGCAGGTGGAGGACCAAGAGGAGGTTGAGGAGGCAGAAGCAGTGGAGGAACTTTGAGATAAAGAGGATTTACGCACAACTCGTGGGGACGGCAAGACTTGGACAGCAGCCCCTTGTTCTGCTGTCACCATAGTTACCCAGTGCCCAGTCAGCGACATGTAACGCCCCTGTCCATGCCTACTCGTCCAAGTGTCTGTGGTGAAATGCACCCTGTCACACACAGAGTTTCTCAAAGAAGTGGTGATGTTGTGTGCGACATGCTGGTGGAACGCAGGCACACCTTTCTTTGAGAAGTAGTGCCGACTAGGCATCTGGTACTGGGGCACTGCGATGGACATAAGGTCTCGAAAATCCTCTGTGTCCACCAGGCGGAAAGGAAGCATTTCTGTAGCCAAGAGCTTGCAGATGGTAAAATTCAACCTCTTAGCTTTCTCATGGCTAGGAGGAAATGGTCTTTTACTTGTCCACATCTGAGGGATCGAGGGCTGGCTTTTGTGCTTAGACGGGGTTGAGAAGGGTGTCCCCGGCAAACTGCCGGTCTCTGAGGAAGATGCAGGCGGACATGTTAGGTTGCCTTGATCCAAAGGTGGTGCTCTCGATGTCGGAGTGCGCTCAACACCAGCAGGTGTTTCCACTTCTCAATGAACTGACGACCTGCCAATCACACTGGCTGTTGCGGGTAAAGAGGTGGCAGGTCTGCGTCCAAAAACATGTGTGACTGCTGTCCCCCCAGTCACAGAGGATGAAGAGGCTGCGGATGCACAAGATGGGGCAGACAGTGGTTGGCCCGGCCCGCTAGGCCGCATTGTAGCACGGTGAGCTTCCCACTGCAACTTATGCTTCATATCCATGTGACGGTACATGCATAAAGTACTCAAACTATGGATTTTTTGGCCTCCACTTAGCTTTTGGTGACAAATATTACAGATAACACGAGTTGGGTCATCCTTATCGATCTGAAAAAATGCCCAGGCTATACAAGGCTTAGAGCCCATGCGACCTGAAGAGCCACCACGACTTGTGGTCAGAGCCAGAGTTGTGGTTGAGGATGCAGTTGTTGACGTGCTTCCAGTACCCCGTCTCTGTCCAGGAAGGCGCAACCAAACCTCATCGTCAATAGCATCTGTGACGCCCCGCTGCGCTTGGTATCACAGATCCTAGAAGAGTGCATTGATGGAACCCTCCACAAGAGGCCCCCATAAACATTCACACATCTCCACCTTCCACCTCAGATCAACAGAGGGAGCCCGTTAGGGATATAAATAGGGAAGGTGGAGCTAGGCAGTTCATTTCCTCTGAAGAGTTCCTGCAGTAAAGAAGCCTAAGAGAGGTCAGTCTGCAGTGGAGCTCAGTCTAGTCTAGAGAACTCAGTTAATAGTTCAGCAGTGGAGCACGAGGCTCCTGCTAGCTAGATTCAGGGAGCCCAGATAGAGCTTAAGGTGTGCCGGCGCCATGAGATCGGTGAAGCGCGGCAAGCTGCCGTTAGTGTGTATAGCCTAGTGAGGGCCCAAGTAGGCCGAAGGCGAGTGGCGAGTTAGTACATAAGGGGCAGAGGAGCTTAACCAGCTCACCCCGAAGCATTTACCGGACACTGGATCCGAGCTTACCGGGATCTCTATGACCCAGTAAGGCATAACCGGAATCCCTGGAGAACTACAAGTCGCAAGATCGCTAAGGTGCTGATAAGTAACAGAGCCAGGAGACGCTTAGGCCTCGCATACTGGGAGCGTGAACTCCAAGAGAAGGCCCTACCACAAGGTCAGCCAGTGCAGGACAGAGACAAAGTTAGGCCTAGCTCCAGGCAGGTCAGAAACTTACTACGCAGAGGCAAGAAACAGGAGGCCCTACACCCGCTCATTGGGGAGGATCCTGATATGCACCCTTCACCCTACAGTGCTCCGGGATGTGCCTGAATTTCCACCAGTAAAAGGTACTGAAGTGACTACCGTGTCCGTTCCCGTTCTTGGTCTGACCCAGCTGGGTCTTGCCTGTCCTGCATTCCCCCTGCATACGCTGCCCTGAGACCTAGCTCCACCTGTGGGGAGCTATACCATTGAGCTGCCTTATTACGGGACTCAGTGGACTGCTGCAGCGCTGGTGCTTCTCACCAGATACCACAGGTGGCGTCACGAACTCTTATAAAATTAACAATTATCCACCCTTTTAAAGAGTGACCCCAGGGTACGGGCCAGGGAGCCGACCACCGCGACATCCCCAAGGCCAGGCAAAGGCCCGGGTACTGAGTCATCCCCATCCCCTGGGCTAGTCACATCCTCCTCCACCTCCTCTGCTGACCTCATCGACTGGCTGACTGTGGGTTGACAGTAAGTGGGATCTCCAACCTCGTCATCATCACCCTGTGTGCTCTCACACCCATCGTCCTCAGAGCCAACCTCTTCCTGCCCTGACCGAAAAGTCAAGTTGTCGCTCCAATCAGGTATTTGAGTCTCATCATCATCTTCCTCATTGTCTCCACCAACAGGAGTTACAGTTTGGGAACAAGGGTCTACATTATGCTCAGAACCTTCTTCATCTGGTCCTGGATCCGACTTATAAAGATTCTGGGCATCAGTGCAGATCATTTCCTCGTCTGGATTAACAGAAGCTCTGGAGTAGACCTCCGTTTCTCAGGCTATAGTATGAGTAAACAGCTGTGCAGACTCAACCATCTGTGTTACCCCATACTCAGAAGGGCAGCTGGAGACTTGGGAGCTGTGAGGAAGCAAGTGCGATTGGGGTGACACCTCTGAGGACTGGAGTATTTGTGATGTTGAAGATGAGGTGGAAGAGAGCCCACTTGAAGGAGCACTTGATATCCGTTGAAGCACCTGCTGTTTTTGTGCCTCATCTGGAATTTGTAGCGATTGGCGTGGCTGTAAGAAAGGGATCTTATCACATTGTCCACAAAAAAAAGTCGACATCTTAGTTTGGCTGGAAGATGGACTTTCTTCTGCAGATGTTACTCCCCCCCCCCCCACTGCGGGGGGGCTCGACCCACCAGCGGACGGGCACCAGTATTGGGAGAGGGGGGGGCTGGCCGTCAGGGTCCACCGCGGCTCTGGCACGAACCCAGCGACACGGAGGTGGCACGGGCAGGAACGGACTGGCCGGGTCGGCTTCGCACTTCTTTGCTTTTAGAAGGGCATGGCATGCCTATATCTGTGTCTCTGCCTCCTTTTACTCCTCCACCTCTTTTCTTTTCACATGACTATATGTACTTGTCACTTTTCCATGTATTAGTTGTGTCTTCTGAGCAGTTTGTCAGGTTTTGGACACCTTTGAAGGTGTTTTCTATGTGTTTCTATGTGTTTTTGTTTGCCTGCCATTGGTTTTAATGGTGTTCATAGGTGTTCGACAAACAGTTCGACGAACAGTTGGGCGAACACACGGGTGTTCGACGAACCGAACCGAACTCGAACACTACGGGGGTGGCTCAACACTAGTCGCAGTGGAAGAAAAAGACAATATCAATGCGGCGTAGAAGAGAAGTGTAGGTCACAGTAGCTTAACAAGATGGTTTAAATGCCAATTGAAAGAGTGGTGGAGGTTGCAGTGAGTAAAAAAAATATACCAATGCCCGTGGAAGAGACATGGAGGACACAGTAACTTAACAAGACTGTTTTAATGCCCCTTGGAATAGACGTGGAGGTCACAGTAACTTAACAAGATGGTTTTAATGCCCCTTGGAAGAGTGATGGAGGTTACAGTGGAATAAAAAGACAATATCAATGTCCCCGTGGAAGAGACGTGGAGGTCAGAGTAGCTTAACAAGATGGTTTTAATGCCCCTTGGAAGAGTCGTGGAGGTCGCAGTGGAATAAAAAGAAAATATAAATGCCCAATGGAAGAGACGTGGAGGACACAGTAGCTTAACAATGCGGTTTTAATGCCCATTGGAAGTGTGATGGAGGTCGAAGTGGAATAAAAAGACAATATCAATGCCCCGTGGAAGAGACGTGGAGGTCACAGGAGCTTAACAAGATGGTTTTAATGCCCCTTGGAAGAGTGGTGGAAGTCGCTGTGGAATAAAAAGACAATACTAATGCCCCGTGGAAGAGATGTGGAGGACACAGTAGCTTAAAATGCGGTTTTAATGCCCCTTGGAAGATCTGTGGAGTTCAGAGTGCTTTAACAAGATGGTTTTAATGCCCTTTGGAAGAGACGTGGAGGTCACAGTAGCTTAAAAAGACGGTTTTAATGCCCCTTGGAAAAGTGGTGGAGGTTACAGAGGAATAAAAGGACAATATCAATGCCCCTTGGAAGGGTGGTGGAGGTCGCAGTGGAATAAAAAGACAACATCGATGCCCCGTGGAGGAGACGTGGAGGTGACAGAAGCTTAGCAAGACGGTTTTAATGCCCCTTAAAAGTGTGGTGGAGGTCGCAGTGGAATAAAACGACAAAATCAATGCACCGTGGAAGAGTGGTGGAGGTTACAGTAGCTTAACAAGACAGTTTTCATGCCCCTTGGAAGTGTGGTGGAGGTCGCAGTGGAATAAAACGACAATATCAATGCCCCGTGGAAGAGTGGTGGAGGTCGCAGTGGAATAAAAATACAATATCATTGCACCTGGGAAGACACGTGGAGATCACAGTATCTTAACAAGACGGTTTTAATGCACCTTAAAAATGAGGTGGAGGTCGCAGTGGAATAAAACGACAAAATCAATGCACCATGGAAGAGTGGTGGAGGTCACAGTAGCTTAACAAGACCGTTTTCATGATCCTTGGAAGTATGGTGGAGGTCGCAGTGGAATAAAACGACAATATCAATGCCCCGTGGAAGAGTGGTGGAGGTCGCAGTGGAACAAAATGACAATATCAATGCCCCGTGGAAGAGACGTGGAGGTCACAGTAGCTTAACAAGACGGTTTTAATGCCCCATGGAAGTGTGGTGGAGGTCGCAGTGGAATAAATCGACAATATCAATGCCCCGTGGAAGAGTGGTGGAGGTCGCAGTGGCATAAAATGACAATATCAATGCCCCGTGGAAGAGACGTGGAGGTCACAGTAGCTTAACAAGACTGTTTTATTGCCCCTTGGAAGAGTGGTGGAGGTTGCAGTGGAATAAAAAGACAATATCATTGCCCGTGGAAGAGAACTTGAGGTCATAGTAGCTTAATAAGACGGTTGTAATGCCCCTTGGAAGAGTGGTGAAGGTCGCAGTGGAATAAAAAGACAATATCAATGCTCCGGGGAAGAGACGTGGAGATCACAACGGTTTTAATGCCCCTTGGAAGAGACGTGGAGGTCACAACAGCTTAAAAAGATGGTTTTAATGCCCCTTGGTAGAGGTTACAGTGGAATAAAAAGACAATATCAATGCCCCGTGGAAGAGACGTGGAGATCACAGTAGCTTAACAAGACGGTTTTAATGCCCCTTGGAAGAGCTGTGGAGTTCAGAGTGGTTCAACAAGACGGTTTTAATGCCCCTTGGAAGAGACGTGGAGATCACAGTAGCTTTACAAGACGGTTTTAATGCCCCTTGGAAGAGCGGTGGAGGTCGCAGTGGAATACAAAGACAATATCAATGCCCCTTGGAAGAGACGTGGAGGTCACAGTAGCTTAACATGATGGTTTTATTGCCCCTTGGAAGAATGGTGGAGGTCGCAGTTTATTAAAAAGACAATATCAATGCCCAGTGGAAGAGACGTGGAGGTCACAGGCGTTTAACAAGACAGATTTAATGCCCCTTGAAAAAGTGGTGGAGGTCGCAGTGGAATAAAAAATAATATCAATGCCCCTTGGAAGAGTGGTGGAGGTCGCAGTGGAATAAAAAGACAATATCAATGCCCCGTGGAAAAGACGCGGAGGTCACAGTAGCTTAACAATACAGTTTTAATGCCCCATGGAAGAGTGGTGGAGGTCGCAGTGAAATAAAAAGACAACATCAATGCCCCTTGGAAGAGACGTGAAAATCACAGTAGTTTAACAAGATGGTTTTAATGCCCGTTGGACGAGTGGTGGAAGTTACAGTGGAATAAAAACACAATATCAATGCCAGTAGAAGAGACGTGGAGGTCACAGTAGCTTATCAAGACGGTTTTAATGCCCCTTGGAATAGTGGTGGAGGTCGCAGTGGAATAAAAAGACAATATCAATGCCCCGTGGAAAAGATGTGGAGTTCACAGTAGCTTAACAAGACGGTTTTAATGCCCCTTGGAAGAGCTGTGGAGTTCAAAGTGGTTTAAAAAGACGGTTTTAATGTGCCTTGGAAGAGACGTAAAGGTGACAGTAGCTTAACAAGATGGTTTTATTGCCCCTTGGAAGTGTGGTGGGGTTGCAGTGGAATAAAACGACAATATCAATGCCCCGTGGAAGAGTGGTGGAGGTCACAGTGGAATAAAATGACAATATCAATGCCCAGTGAAAGAGACGTGGAGGTCACAGTAGCTTAACAAGACGGTTTTAATGCCCCTTGGAAGTGTGGTGGAGGTTGTAGTACAATATCAATGCCCCGTGGAAGAGTAGTGGAGGTCGCAGAGGAAAAAAATTACAATATCAATACGCGATGAAAGAGACGTGGAGGTCACAGTAGCTTAACAATGCGGTTTTAATGCCCCTAAGAAGAGTGATGGAGGTCGCAGTGGAATAGAAAGACAATATCAGTGCCCGTGGAAGAGAATTGGAGATCACAGTAGATTAACAAGACAGTTTTATTGCCCCTTGGAATAGCTGTGGAGTTCAGAGTGGTTCAACAAGACGGTTTTAATGCCCCTTGGAAGAGACGTGGAGGTCACAGTAGCTTAACAAGACGGTTTTAATGCCCCTTGGAAAAGTGGTGGAGGTTACAGTGGAATAAAAAGGCAATATCAATGCCCCGTGGAAGAAAAGTGGAGGTCACAGTAGCTTTACAAGATGGTTTTAATGCCCCTTGGAGGAGCGGTGGAGGTCGTAGTGGAATAAAAAGACAATATCAATGTCCAGTGGAAGAGACTTGGAGGATACAGCAGCTTAACAAGATGGTTTTAATGCCCCTTGTAAGAGTGTGGAGGTTGCAGTGGAATAAATATACAATACCAATGACCCTTGGAAGAGTGGTGGAGGTCGTAGTGTTATAAAAAGACAATATAAATTTCCTGTGGAAGAGACGTGGTGGTCACAGTAGCTTAACAAGACAGTTTTAATGCCAATTGGACGAGTGGTGGAGGTTACAGTGGAATAAAAACACAATATCAATGCCGCGTAGAAGAGACGTGGGGGTCACAGTAGCTTAACAAGATGGTTTTAATGCCCCTTGGAAGAGCTGTGGAGTCCAAAGTCGTTTAACAAGATGGTTTTAATGCCTATTGGAAGAGAAATCGAGGTGACAGTATCTTACCAAGATGGTTTTAATGTTCCTTGGAAGGGTCGAGGAGGTTACAGTAGAATAAAAAGACAATATGAATGCCCCGTGGAAGAGACATGGAGGTCACAGTAGCTTAACAAAATGGTTTAATGCCCCTTGGAAGAGAGGTGGAGGTCGCAGTGGAATAAAAAGACAATATCAATGCCCCTTGGAAGAGTGGTGGACGTCGCAGTGGAGGAAAAAGACAACACCAATGCCCCGTGGAAGAGACGTGGAGGTCACAGTAGCTTAACAAGATGGTTTAAATGCCCTTTGGAAGAGTGGTGGAGGTCGCAGTGGAATAATAAGACAATATCAATGCCCCTTGGAAGAGTGGTGGACGTCGCAGTGGAGGAAAAAGACAACACCAATGCCCCGTGGAAGAGACGTGGAGGTCACAGTAGCTTAACAAGATGGTTTTAATGCTCCTTGGAAGTGTGGTGGAGGTTGCAGTGGAATAAAACGACAATATCAATGCCCCGTGGAAGAGTGGTGGAGGTCACAGTAGCATAATAAGACTTCTTTAATGCCACTTTGAAATGTGGTGGAGGTCGCAGTGGAATAAAACGACAATATCAATGCCCCGTGAAAGAGTGGAGGAGGTCACAGTGGAATAAAATGACAATATCAATGCCCCGTGAAAGAGACGTGGAGGTCACAGTAGCTTAACAAGACAGTTTTAATGCCCCTTGAAACTGTGGTGGAGGTTGTAGTGGAATAATAAGACAATATCAATACCCCGTGGAAGAGACATGGAGGTCACAGTAGCTTAACATGATGGTTTTATTGTCCCTTGGAAGAGTGGTGGAGGTTGCAGTGGAATAAAAAGATAATATCAATGCCCCTTGAAAGAGTGGTGAAGGTCGCAGTGGAATAAAAAGACAATATCAATGCCCCGTGGAAGAGACGTGGAGGTCACAGTAGCTTAACAAGACAGATTAAATGTCCCTTGGAAGACTGGTGGAGGTCGCAGTGGAATAAAAAGACAATATCAATGCCCCGTGGAAGAGACGTGGAGGTCACAGTAGCTTAACAAGATGGTTTTAATGCCCCTTGGAGGAGTGATGGAGGATACAGTGGAATAAACACCCAATATCAATGCCCGTGGAATATACGTGGAGGTCACAGTAGCTTAACCAGATGGTTTTAATGCTCCTTGGAAGTGTGGTGGAGGTTGCAGTGGATTAAAACGACAATATCAATGCCCCGTGGAAGAGTGGTGGAGGTCACAGTAGCATAATAAGAGTTCTTTAATGCCACTTTGAAATGTGGTGGAGGTCGCAGTGGAATAAAACGACAATATCAATGCCCCGTGAAAGAGTGGAGGAGGTCACAGTGGAATAAAATGACAATATCAATGCCCCATGAAAGTGACGTGGAGGTCACAGTAGCTTAACAAGACGGTTTTAATGCCCCTTGAATGTGTGGTGGAGGTTGTAGTGGAATAAAACGACAATATCAATGCCCCGTGGAAGAGTAGTGGAGGTCGCAGTGGAATAAAATTACAATATCTATGCCCCATGGAAGAGACGTGGAGGTCACAGTAGCTTTACAAGACGGTTTTAATGCCCCTTGGAAGAGCGGTGGATGTTGCAGTGGAATAAAAAGACAATGTCAATGTCCACTGGAAGAGACTTGGAGGTTACAGCAGGGTAACAAGATGGTTTTAATGCCCCTTGAAAGAGTGTGGAGGTCGCAGTGGAATAAAAAGACAATACCAATGCCCATTGGCAGAGTGGTGGAGGTCGTAGTGGAATAAAAAGACAATATAAATTTCCTGTGGAAGAGACGAGGATTTCACAGTAGCTTAACAAGATGGTTTTAATGCCCCTTGGAAGAACTGTGGAGTCCAAAGTCGTTTAACAAGATGGTTTTAATGCCCCTTGGAAGAGACGTGGAGATGACAGTAGATTAACAAGATGGTTTCAATGTTCCTTGGAAGACTGGGGGAGGTTACAGTAGAATAAAAAGACAATATGAATGCCCTGTGGAAGAGACGTGGAGGTCACAGTAGCTTAAAAAATGGTTTTAATGCCCCTTGGAAGAGAGGTGGAGGATGCAGTGGAATAAAAAGACAATATCAATGCCCCTTGGAAGAGTGGTGGAGGTCGCAGTGGAAGAAAAAGACAACACCAATGCCCCGTGGAAGAGACGTGGAGGTCACAGTAGCTTAACAAGATGGTTTAAATGCCCCTTGGAAGAGTGGTGGAGGTCGCAGTGGAATAATAAGACAATATCAATACCCCGTGGAAGAGACGTGGAGGTCACAGTAGCTTAACTTGATGGTTTTATTGCCCCTTGGAAGAGTGGTGGAGGTTGCAGTGGAATAAAAAGATAATATCAATGCCCCTTGAAAGAGTGGTGGAGTTCGCAGTGGAATAAAAAGACAATATCAATGCCCCGTGGATGAGACGTGGAGGTCACAGTAGCTTAACAAGACAGATTAAAAATCCCTTGGAAGATTGGTGGAGGTCGCAGTGGAATAAAAAGACAATATCAATGCCACGTGGTAGAGACGTGGAGGTCACAGTAGCTTAACAAGACGGTTTTAATGCCCCTTGGATGAGTGGTGGAAGTTACAGTGGAATAAAAACCCAATATCAATGCCCCGTGGAATATACGTGGAGGTCACAGTAGCTTAACAAGATGGTTTTAATGCCCAATGGAAGAGTGGTGGAGGTAGCAGTGGAATAAAGAGACAATATCAATGCCCCGTGGAAGAGATGTGGAGGTCACAGTAGCTTAACAAGATGGTTTTAATGCCCCTTGGAAGAGTGGTGGAGGTCGCAGTGGAATAAAAAGAAAATATCATTGCCCCTTGGAGGAGTGGTGGAGGTCGCAGTGGAATAAAAAGACAAAGTCAATGCCCGGTGGAAGAGACTTGGAGGTCACAGTAGCTTAACAAGATGGTTTTAATGCCCCTTGGAACAGCTGTGGAGTTCAGAGTGGTTTAGCAAGACTTTTTTTAATGCCCCTTGGAAGAGACGTGGAGGACAAAGTAGCTTAACAAGACTGTTTTAATGCCCCTTGTCAGGGAGGTGGGGGTTACAGTAGAATAAAATAACAATATCAATTTCCCGTGGAAGAGACGTGGAGGTCACATTATCTCAACAAGACGGTTTTAATGCCCCTTGGAAGTGTGATGGAGGTCTCAGTGGAATAAAAAGATAATATCAATGACACTTGGAAGAGTAGTGGAGGTCGCAGTGGAAGAAAAAGACAATATCAATGCCGCGTAGAAGAGAAGTGTAGGTAACAGTAGCTTAACAAGACGGTTTAAATGCCACTTGAAAGAGTGATGGAGGTTGCAGTGGAATAAAAAAAATATATCAATGCCCGTGGAAGATTCATGGAGGTCACAGTAACTTAACAAGGCTGTTTTAATGCCCAATGGAAGAGCTGTGGAGTTCAGAGTGGTTTAACAAGACAGTTTTAATGCCACTTGGAAGAGTCGTGGAGGTGACAGTAGCTTACCAAGAAGATTTTAATGCCCCTTGGTAGAGTGGTGGAGGTTACAGTGGAATGAAAAGACAATATCAATGCCCCTGGAAGAGACGTGGAGGTCACAGTAGCTTAACATGACGGTTTTAATGCCCCTTGGAAGTGTGGTGGAGGTCGCAGTGGAATAAAATGACAATATCAATGCCCCGGGGAAGAGACTTGAAGGTCACAGTATCTTAACAAAACGGTTTTAATACCCTTTGGTAGAGTGGTGGAGGTTACAGTGGAATAAAAAGGTAATATCAATGCCCCGTGGAAGAGACGTGGAGATCACATTAGCTTTACAAGACTGTTTTAATGCCCCTTGGAAGAGTGGTGGAGATCGCAGTAGAATACAGAGACAATATCAATGGCCCTTGGAAGAGACGTGGAGGTCACAGTAGCTTAACATGATGGTTTTATTACCCCTTGGAAGAGTGGTGGAGGTCGCAGTGGAATTAAAAGACAAAATCAATGCCCCTTGGAAGAGTGGTGGAGGTCGCAGTTTATTAAAAAGACAATAACAATGCCCATGGGAAGAGACGTGGAGGTCACAGTCGTTTAACAAGACTGATTTAATGCCCTTTGGAAGAGTGGTGGAGGACGCAGTGGAAAAAAAATAATATCAATGCCCCTTGGAAGAGTGGTGGAGGTCGCAGTCGAATAAAAAAACAATATCAATGCCCCGTGGAAGAGACGGGGAGGTCACAGTAGCTTAACAAGACAGATTAAATGTCCCTGGGTAAAGTGGTGGAGGTCGCAGTGGAATAAAAAGACAATATCAATGCCCAGTGGAAGAGACGTGGAGGTCACAGTAGCTTAACAAAACGTTTTTTATGCCCCTTGGAAGAGTGGTGGAGATCGCAGTTTAATAAAAAGACAATATCAATGTCCCTTGGAAGAGTGGTGGAGGTCACAGTGGAATAAAAATACAATATCAATGCCCCGTAGAAAAGACGTGGAGGTCACAGTAGCTTAACAATACAGTTTTAAAGCCCCTTGGAACAGTGGTGGAGGTCACAGTGGAATAAAAAGACAATATCAATGCCCCGTGGAAGAGACGTGAAGATCACAGTAGCTTTACAAGACGGTTTTAATGCCCCCTGGAAGAGAGTTGGAGGTCTCAGTGGAAAACAAAGACAATATCAATGCCCCTTGGAAGAGTGGTGGAGGTCACAGTGGAATAAAAAGACAATATCAATACCCCGTGGAAAAGACGTGGAGGTCACAGTAGCTTAACAATACAGTTTTAATGCCCCGTGGAACAGTGGTGGAGGTCTCAGTGGAATAAAAAGACAATATCAATGCCCCTTGGAAGAGACGTGGAAATCACAGCAGCTTAACAAGATGGTTTTAATGCTCCTTGGATGAGTGGTGGAAGTTACAGTGGAATAAAAACACAATAGCAATGCCAGTAGAAGAGACGTGGAGGTCACAGTAGCTTAACAAGACGGTTTTAATGCCCCTTGGAAGAGTGGTTGAGGTCGCAGTGGAATAAAAAGACAATATCAATGCCCAGTGGAAAAGACGTGGAGGTCACAGTAGCTTAACAAGACGGTTTTAATGCCCCTTGGAAGAGCTGTGGAGTTCAGAGTGGTTTAATAAGACGGTTTTAATGCCCCTTGGAAGAGACATGAAGGTGACAGTAGCTTAACAAGATGGTTTTATTGCCCCTTGGAAGTGTGGTGGAGGTCGCAGTGGAATAAAAAGACAATATCAATGCGCCGTGGAAGAGACGTGAAGATCACAGTAGCTTTACAAGACGGTTTTAATGCCCCCTGGAAGAGAGGTGGAGGTCGCAGTGGAAAACAAAGACAATATCAATGCCCCTTGGAAGAGTGGTGGAGGTCACAGTGGAATAAAAAGACAATATCAATACCCCGTGGAAAAGACGTGGAGGTCACAGTAGCTTAACAATACAGTTTTAATGCCCCTTGGAACAGTGGTGGAGGTCTCAGTGGAATAAAAAGAGAATATCAATGCCCCTTGGAAGAGACGTGGAAATCACAGCAGCTTAACAAGATGGTTTTAATGCTCCTTGGATGAGTGGTGGAAGTTACAGTGGAATAAAAACACAATATCAATGCCAGTAGAAGAGACGTGGAGGTCACAGTAGCTTAACAAGACTTTTTTAATGCCCCTTTGAAATGTGGTGGAGGTCGCAGTGGAATAAAACGACAATATCAATGCGTCGTGAAAGAGTGGTGGAGGTCGCAGTGGAATAAAATGACAATATCAATGCCCCGTGAAAGAGACGTGGAGGTCACAGTTGCTTAACAAGACGGTTTTATTGCCCCTTGGAAAAGTGGTGGAGGTTACAGTGGATTAAAAAGACAATATCAATGCCCTGTGGAAGAGACGTGGAGATCACAGTAGCTTTACAAGACGGTTTTAATGCAACATGGAAGAGTGGTGGAGGTCACAGAGGAAAACAAAGACAATATCAATGCCCCTTGGAAGAGACGTGGAGGTCACAGTAGCTTAACATGATGGTTTTATTGCCCCTTTGAAGAGTGGTGGAGGTCGCAGGGAATAAAACGACAATATCAATGCCCCGTGAAAGAGTGGTGGAGGTCGCAGTGGAATAAAAAGCCAATATCAATGCCACGTGGAAGAGACGTGGAGGTCAAAGTAGCTTAACAAGACAGATTAAATGTCCCTGGGAAAAGTGGTGTAGGTAGCAGTGGAATAAAAAGACAATATCAATGTCCCGTGGAAGAGTAGTGGAGGTCGCAGTTGATTAAAATTGCAGTATAAATGCCCCATGGAAGAGACGTGGAGGTCACAATAGCTTAACAAGGCGTTTTAATGTCCCTTGGAAGAGTGGTGGAGGTCGCAGTGGAATAAAAAGACAATATCAATGCCCGTGGAAGAGACGTTGAGGTCATAGTAGCTTAACAAGACAGTTTTAATGCCCCTTGGTAGAGGGGTGGAGGTCGCATTGTAAAAAAAAGACAATATCAATGCTCCGTGGAAGAGATGTGGAGATCACAGTAGCTTAACAAGAGGGTTTTATTGCCCCTTGGAAGAGCTGTTGAGTTCAGAGTGGTTCAACAACACGGTTTTAATGCTCCTTGGAAGAGACGTGGAGGTCACAGTAGCTTTACAAGACGGCTTTAATGCCCCTTGGAAGAGCGATCGAGATCGCAGTGGAATAAAAAGACAATATCTATGTCCAGTGGAAGAGAGTTGGAGGTTACAGCAGCTTAAGAATATGGTTTTAACGACCCTTGTAAGAGTGTGGAGGTCGCAGTGGAATAAAAAGACAATATAAATTTCCCCTTGGAAGAGACGTGGAGGTCACAGTAGCTTAAAAAGACGGTTTTAATGCCCCTTGGAAAAGTGGTGGAGGTTACAGTGGTATAAAAAGACAATATCAATGCCCATTGAAAGAGTGGTGGAGGTTGCAGTGGAATAAAAAGACAATATCAATGCCACTTGGAAAAGACGTGGAGGTCACAGTAGCTTAACAAGATGGTTTTAATGCCCCTTAGAAGAGTGGTGGAGGTTACATTGGAATAAAAAGACAATATCAATGCCCCTTGGAAGAGCTGTGGAGTTCCGAGTGGTTTAACAATACTGTTTTAATGCCCCTTGGAAGAGACGTGGAGGAGACAGTAGCTTAACAAGACAATTTTAATGCCCCTTGGTAGAGTGGTGGAGGTTACAGTGAAATAAAAAGACAATATCAATGCCACGTGGAAAAGACGTGGAGGTCACAGTAGCTTAACAAGACGGTTTCAATGCCCCTTGGAAAAGCTGTGGAGTTCAGAGTGGTTTCACAAGATGGTTTTAATGCCCCTTGGAGGAGACATGGAGGTCACAGTAGCTTAAAAAGACTGTTTTAATGCCCCTTAGAAGAGTGGTGGAGGTTACATTGGAATAAAAAGACAATATCAATGCCCCGTGAAAGGGACGTGGAGGTCCCAGTAGATTTACAAGACGGTTTTAATGCCACTTCGCACATCGGAGGAGTTCGTAGTGGAATAAAAAGACAATATCAATTCCCCTTGGAAGAGACGTGGAGATCACAGTAGCTTAACAAGACTGTTTTTATGCCCCTTGGAAGAGAGGTGGAGGTCGCAGTGGAATAAAAAGACAATATCAATGCCCCGTAGAAGAGACGTGGAGGTCACAGTAGCTTAACAAGACGGTTTTAATACCCCTTGGAAGACTGGTGGAGGTCTCTGTGGAATAAAAAGAAAATATCAATGCCCAGGGGAAGAGACGTGGAGGTCACAGTAGCTTAACAATGCGGTTTTAATGCCCCTCGGAAGAGCTGTGGAGTTCAGAGTGGTTTAGTAAAATGGTTTTAATGCCCCTTGGAAGAGACGGGGAGGTCACAGTAGCTTTAAAAGACGGTTTTAATGCCCCTTGGAAGAGAGGTGGAGGTCGCAGTGTAATAAAAAGACAATATCAATGCCCCTTGGAAGAGACGTGGAGATTACAGTATCTTAAAAAGACGGTTTTAATACCCCTTGGATGAGTGGTTGAGGTTACAGTGGAATAAAAACACAATATCAATGCCCTGTAGAAGAGACGTGGAGATCACAGTAGCTTAAGAAGACCGTTTTAATTCCCCTTGGAAGAGTGGTGGAGGTTGCAGTGGAATAAAACGTCAACGTCAATGCCCCTTGAAAGAGTGGTGGAGGTCGCAGTGGAATAAAAAGACAAAATCAATGCCCCGTGGAAAAGACGTGGAGGTCACAGTAGCTTAACAAGACGGTTTTAATGCCCCTTGGAAGAGTGGTGGAGGTCGCTGTGGAATAAAAAGACAATATCAATGCCCAGGGGAAGAGACGTGGAGGTCACAGTAGCTTAACAATGCGGTTTTAATGCCCCTTGGAAAAGATGTGGATTTCAGAGTGGTTTAACAAGACGGTTTTAATGCCCCTTGGAAGAGACGTGGAGGTCACAGTAGCTTAACAAGACGGTTTTAATGCCCGTGAGAAGAGTGGTGAAGGTTACAGTGGAATAAAAAGACAATATCAATGCCCCCTGGAAGAGACGTGGAGGTCACAGTAGCTTTACAAGACTGTTTTATTGCCCCTTGGAAGATCGGTGGAGGTCGCAGTGGAAAAAAAAGACATTATCAATGTCCAGTGGAAGAGACTTGGAGGTCATAGCAGCTTAATAAGACGGTTTTCATGCCCCTTGGAAGAGTGTGGAGGTCGCAGTGGATTAAAAAGACAATATCAATGCCCCTTGGAAGAGACGTGGAGATCACAGTAGCTTAACAAGACGGTTTTAATGCCCCTTGGACAACTGGTGGATGTTACAGTGGAATAAAAACACAATATCAATGCCCCATAGAAGAGAAGTGGAGGTCACAGTAGCTTAACAAGACGGTTTCAATGCCCCTTGGAAGATTGGTGGAGGTCGCAGTGAAATAAAAAGACAATATCAATGCCCCGTGGAAGAGTTGTGGAGGTCACAGTAGCTTAACAAGATGGTTTTAATGCCCCTTGGCAGAGTGGTGGAGGTCGCTATGGAATAAAAAGAAAATATTAATGCCCCGTGGAAGAGATGTGGAGAACACAGTAGCTTAAAATGCGGTTTTAATGCCCCTTGGAAAAGTGGTGGAGGTTACAGTGGAATAAAACGAAAAAACCAATGCACAGTGGAAGAGTGGTGGAGGTCACAGTAGCTTAACAAGACAGTTTTCATGCCCCTTGGAAGAGAGGTGGAGGTCGCATTGGAATAAATCGACAATATCAATGCCCCGTGGAAGAGTGGTGGAGGTCGCAGTGGCATAAAATGACAATATCAATGCCCCGTGGAAGAGACGTTGAGGTCACAGTAGCTTAACAAGACGGTTTTATTGCCCCTTGGAAGAGTGGTGGAGGTCGCAGTGGAATAAAAAGACAATATCTTTACCCGTGGAAGAGACCTTGAGGTCATAGTAGCTTAACAAGACGGTTTTAATGCCCCTTGGTAGAGTGGTGGAGGTCGCAGTGGAATAAAAATACAATATCAATGACCCCTTGGAAGAGACGTGGAGATCACAGTAGCTTAATAGGACGGTTTTAATGCCCCCTGGACCAGTGGTGGAGGTTACAGTGGAATAAAAAAACAATATCAATGCCCCGTTGATGAGACGTGGAGGTCACAGTAGCTTAACAAGACGGTTTCAATGCCCCTTGGAAGAGTGGTGGAGGTCGCAGTGGAATAAAAATACAATATCAATGCCCCTTGGATGAGTGGTGATGGTCTCAGTGGAATAAAAAGACAATATCAATGCCCCGTGGAAGAGACGTGAAGGTCACAGTACATTACCAAGATGGTTTTAATGCTCCCTGGAAGAGCTGTGGAGTCCAAAGTGGTCTAACAAGACGGTTTTAATGCCCCTTGGAAGGGTGGTGGAGGTCGCTGTGGAATAAAAAGACAATATCAATGCTCCGTGGAAGAGACGTGGAGGTCACAGTAGTTTAACAATGCCATTTTAATGCCCCTCGGAAGAGCTGTGGAGTTCAGAGTGGTTTAACAAGATGGTATCTATGCCCCTTGGAAGAATGGTGGAGGTCGCAGTGGAATAAAAAGACAATACCAATGCCCCGTGGAAGAGTGGTGGAGGTCACAGTGCAATAAAAAGACAATATCAATGCCCATTGCAAGAGACGTGGAGGTCACAGTAGCTTAACAAGACGGATTTAATGCCCCTTGGAAGAGCTGTGGAGTTCAGAGTGGTTTTACAAGTCGGTTTTAATGCCCCTTGAATGAGACGTGGAGGTCAAAGTAGCTTAACAAGACGGTTTTAATGCCCATTGGAAAAGTAGTGGAGGTGACAGTGGAAAAAAAAGACAATATCAATGCCCCGTGGAAGAGACGTGGAGGTCACAGTAGCTTAGCAAGATGGATTTAATGCCCCTTGGAAGAGCTGTGGAGTTCAGAGGGGATTTACAAGACGGTTTTAATGCCCCTTGGATGAGACGTGGAGGTCACAGTAGCTTAACAAGACGCTTTTAATGACCCTTGGAAGAGTGGTGGAGGTTACAGTGGAGTAAATAGAAAATGTCAATGCCCCGTGAAAGAGACGTGGAGGTCACAAAAGATTAACAAGATGGTTTTAATGCCCCTTGGAAGAGTGGTGGAGGTCGCAGTGGAATAAAACGACAATATCAATGCCCCTTGAAAGAATGGTGGAGGTCGCAGTGTAATAAAAAGACAATATCAATTCCCCATGGAGGACACGTGGAAGTCACAGTACCTTAAAAAGACGGATTTAATGCCCCTTGGAAGAGTGGAGGAGGTAGCAGTGGAATAAAGAGACAATATCAATGCCTCGTGGAAGAGACATGGAGGTCACAATAGCTTAACAAGATGGTTTTAAAGCCCCTTGGGAGAGAGATGGAGATCACAGTAGCTTAACAAGATGGTTTTAATGCCCCTTGGAAGAGCTGTGAAGTTCAGATTGGTTTAACAAGACGGTTTTAATGTCCCTTGGAAAAGCAGTGGAGTTCAGAGTGGTTCAACAAGACAGTTTTAATGCCCTTTGGAAGAGACGTGGAGGTCACAGTAGCTTAAGAAGATGAATTTAATGCCCCTTGGAAGAGTAGTGGAGGTCACAGTAGAATAAAAAGACATTATCAATGTCCCGTTTAAAAGACGTGGAGGTCACAGTAGCTTAACAAGAAGGTTTTAATGCCCCTTGGAAGAGTGGTGGAGGTCACAGTGGAATAAAAAGACAATATCAATGCCCCTTGGAAGAGACGTGGAGGTCACAGTAGCTTAACAAGACGGTTTTAATGCCCCTTGGAAGAGGTGTGGAGGTCACAGTAGATTAACAAGACGCTTTTAATGCCCCTTGGAAGAGTGGTGGACATCGCAGTGGAATAAAAAGACAATATCAATGCTCCATGGAAGAGACGGTGAGGTCACAGTAGCTTAATAAGACAGTTTTAATGCCCCTTGGAAGTGTGGTGGAGGTCGCAGTGGAATAAAATGACAATATCAATGCCCCGTGGAAGAGACGTGGAGGTCACAATAGCTTAACGAGACGTTATTAATGCCCCTTTGAAGAGTGGTGGAGGTTGCAGTGGAAAAAAAAGACAATATCAAAGCTCCGTGGAAGAGACGTGGAGATTACAGTATCTTAACAAGACGGTTTTAATGCCCCTTGGAAAAGCTGTGGAGTTCAGAGTGGTTTAACAAGACGGTTTTAATGCACGTTGAAAGAGACGTGGTGGTCACAGTAGCTTAACACGACGGTTTTAATGCCCCTTAGAAGAGTGGTGGAGGTTACAGTGGAATAAAACAACAATATCAATGCCCCGTAGAAGAGACGTGGAGGTCACAGTACCTTAATAAGATGGTTTCAATGCCCCTTGGAAGAGTAATGGAGGTCGCAGTGGAATAAAAAGACAAAATCAATGCCCCGCGGAAGAGACGTGGAGGTCACAGTAGCTTAACAAGACGGTTTTAATGCCCCTTTCAAGAGTGGTGGAGGTCGCAGTGGAATAAAAAGACAATATCAATTCCCCGTGGAAAGACGTGGAGGTAACAGTAGCTTAACAAGACGGTTTTAATGCCGCTTGGAAGAGCTGTGGAGTTCAGAGTGGTTTAACAAGACGGTTTTAATGCCCCTTGGAAGGGTGGTGGAGGTCGCTATGGAATAAAAAGACAATATCAATGCTCCGTGGAAGAGACGTGGAGGTCACAGTAGTTTAACAATGCCATTTTAATGCCCCTCGGAAGAGCTGTGGAGTTCAGAGTGGTTTAACAAGATGGTTTCAATTCCCCTTGGAAGAGTGTTGGAGGTCGCAGTGGAATAAAAAGACAATACCAATGCCCCGTGGAAGAGTGGTGGAGGCCGCAGTGGAATAAAAAGACAATATCAATGCCCCGTGGAAGAGACGTGGAGGTCACAGTAGCTTAACAAGACGGATTTAATGCCTCTTGGAAGAGCTGTGGAGTTCAGAGGGGTTTTACAAGACGATTTTAATGCCCCTTGGATGAAACATGGAGGTCAAAGTAGCTTAACAAGACGCTTTTAATGCCCCTTGGAAGAGTGGTTGACGTCGCAGTGGAATAAAAAGACAATATCAATGCCCTGTGTAGGAGACGTGGAGGTCACAGTAGCTTAACAAGACAGTTTTAATGCCCCTTGGAAGAGCTGTGGAGTTCAGAGAGGTTTTACAAGACAGTTTTAATGCCTCTTGGATGAGATGTGGAGGTAACAGTAGCTTAACAAGACGGTTTTAATGCCCATTGGAAAAGCAGTGGAGGTGACAGTGGAATAAAAAGACAATATCAATGCTCCGCGGGAGAGATGTGTAGGTCAGAGTAGCTTAACAAGACGTTTTTAATTCCCCTTGGAAGTGTGGTGGAGGTCGCAGTGGAATAAAAAGGCAATATCAATGCCCCTTGGAAGATTGGTGGAGGTCGCAGTGGAAAAAAAAGACAATATCAATATCGCACAGAAGAGTCGTGGAGGTCACAGTAGCTTAACAAGAAGGTTTTAATGCCCCTTGGAAGGGTGAAGGAGGCAGCAGTGGTATAAACAGACAGCATCAAAGCCCCGTGGAAGAGACATGGAGGTCACAGTAGCTTTACAAAATGGTTTTAATGCAGTTTGGAAGAGCTGTGGAGTTCAGAGTGGTTTAACAAGACGGTTTTAATGCCCCTTGGAAGAGAGGTGGAGATCACAGTAACTTAACAAGATGGTTTTAATGCCCCTTGGAAGAGTGGTGGACGTTACAGTGGAATAAATAAAAAATATCAATGCCCCGTGGAAGAGACCTGGAGGTCACAGTAGCTTAGCAAGACGGATTTAATGCCCCTTGGAAGTGCTGTGGAGTTCAGAGGGGTTTTACAAAACGGTTTTAATGCCCCTTGGATGAGACGTGGAGGTCACAGTAGCTTAACAAGACGCTTTTATTGACCCTTGGAAGAGTGGTGGACGTCGCAGTGGAATAAAAAGACAATGTCAATGCCCCGTGGAAGAGAAGTGGAGGTCACAGTAGCTTAATAAGACAGTTTTAATGCACCTTGGAAAAGTAGTGGAGGTGATAGTTGTATAAAAAGACAATATCAATGCCCCGTGGAAGAGACGTGTAGGTCACAGTAGCTTAACAAGACGTTTTTAATGCCCCTTGGAAGTGTGGTGGAGATCGCAGTGGAATAGAAAGGCAATATCAATGCCCCTTGGAAGAGTGGTGGAGGTCGCAGTGGAATAAAAACACAATATCAATACCGCATGAAAGAGACGTGGAGGTCACAGTAGCTTAACAATACGGTTTTAATGCCCCTTGGAGGGGTGGTGGAGATCGCAGTGGAATAAAAAGACAATATCAAAGCACCGTGGAAGAGACATGGAGGTCACAGTAGCTTTACGAAACGGTTTTAATAACGTTTGGAAGAGCTGTGGAGTTCAGAGTGGTTTAACAAGATGGTTTTAATGCCCCTTGGAAGAGAGGTGGAGATCACAGTAACTTAACAAGATGGTTTTAATGACCCTTGGAAGAGTGGTGGAGGTTACAGTGGAGTAAATAGAAAATGTCAATACCCCATGAGAGAGACGTGGAGGTCACAAAAACTTAACAAGATGGTTTTAACGCCCCTTGGAAGAGTGGTGGAGGTCGCAGTGGAATAAAACGACAATATCCATGCCCCTTGAAAGAGTGGTGGAGGTCGCAGTGGAATAAAAAGACAATGTCAATGCCCCGTGGAAGAGAAGTAGAGGTCACAGTAGCTTAACAAGACAGTTTTAATGTCCCTTGGAAGAGCTCTGGAGTTCAGAGGGGTTTTACAACATAGTTTTAATGCCCCTTGGATGAGACGTGGAGGTAACAGTAGCTTATGAAGACAGTTTTAATGCACCTTGGAAAAGTAGTGGAGGTGATAGTTGTATAAAAAGACAATATCAATGCCCCGTGGAAGAGACGTGTAGGTCACAGTAGCTTAACAAGACGTTTTTAATGCCCCATGGAAGTGTGGTGGAGATCGCAGTGGAATAAAAAGACAATATCAATACCGCATGAAAGAGACGAGGAGGTCACAGTAGCTTAACAATACGGTTTTAATGCCCCTTGGGAGGGTGGAGGAGGTAGCAGTGGTATAAAAAGACAATGTCAAAGCACCGTGGAAAAGACATGGAGGTCACAGTAGCTTTACGAAATGGTTTTAATAACGTTTGGAAGAGCTGTGGAGTTCAGAATGGTTTAACAAGACGGTTTTAATGCCCCTTGGAAGAGAGGTGGAGATCACAGTAACTTAACAAGATGGTTTTAATTACCCTTGAAAGAGTGGTGGAGTTTACAGTGGAGTAAATAGAAAATATCAATGCCCCGTGAAAGAGACGTGGAGGTCACAAAAGCTTAACAAGATGGTTTTAACGCCCCTTGGAAGAGTGGTGGTAGTCGCAGTGAAATAAAACGACAATATCAATGCCCCTTGAAAGAGAGGTGGAGGTCGCAGTGTAATAAAAAGACAATATCAATGCCCCATGGAGAAGACGTGGAAGTCACAGTACCTTAAAAAGACGGATTTAATGCCCCTTGGAAGAGTGGAGGAGGTAGCAGTGGAATAAAAAGACAATATCAATGCCTCGTGGAAGAGACATGGAGGTCACAGTAGCTTAACAAGATGGTTTTAAAGCCCCTTGGGAGAGAGATGGAGATCACAGTAGCTTAACAAGACGGTTTTAATGCCCCTTGGAAGAGCTGTGGAGTTCAGATTGGTTTAACAAGACGGTTTTAATGCCACTTGGAAAAGCAATGGAGTTCAGAGTGGTTCAACAAGTCAGTTTTAATGCCCTTTGGAAGAGACGTGGAGGTCACAGTAGCTTAAGAAGATGGATTTAATGCCCCTTGGAAGAGTAGTGGAGGTCGCAGTGGAATAAAAAGACATTATCAATGCCCCGTTTAAAAGACGTGAAGGTCACAGTAGCTTAACAAGAACGTTTTAATGCCCCTTGGAAGAGTGGTGGAGGTCACAGTGGAATAAAAAGACAATATCAATGCCCCTTGGAAGAGACGTGGAGGTGACAGTAGCTTAACAAGACGGTTTTAATGCCCCTTGGAAGATATGTGGAGTTCAGAGGGGTTTTACAAGACGGTTTTAATGCCCCTTGGATGAGATGTGGAGGTCACAGTAGATTAACAAGACGCTTTTAATGCCCCTTGGAAGAATGGTGGACATTGCAGTGGAATAAAAAGACAATATCAAGGCCCCATGGAAGAGACGGTGAGGTCACAGTAGCTTAACAAGACAGTTTTAATGCCCCTTGGAAGTGTGGTGGAGGTCGCAGTGGAATAAAATGACAATATCAATTCCCCGTGGAAGAGATGTGGAGGTCACAGTAACTTAACGAGACGGTTTTAATGCGCATTTGAAAAGCTGTGGAGTTCAGAGTGGTTTAACAAGACGGTTTTAATGCCCGTTGAAAGAGACGTGGAGGTCACAGTAGCTTAACACGACGGTTTTAATGCCCATTAGAAGAGTGGTGGAGGTTACAGTGGAATAAAACGACAATATCAATGCACCGTAGAAGAGACGTGGAGCTCACAGTAGCTTAACAAGACGGTTTTAATGCCCCTTGGAAGAATGGTTGAGGTCGCAGTGGAATAAAAAGACAATATCAATGCCCTTTGGAAGATTGGTGGAGGTCGCAGTGGAATAAAAAGACAATATCAATGCCCCGTGAAAGAGGCGTGGAGGTCATAGTAGCTTAACAAGATGGTTTAACGCCCCTTGGAAGAGTGGTGGAGGTCGCAGTGGAATAAAAAGACAAAATCAATGCCCTGTGGAAGAGACGTGGAGGTCACATTAGCTTAACAAGACGGTTTTAATGCTCCTTGAAAGAGTGGTGGAGGTCACTATGGAATAAGAAGACAATAGCAATGCCCCGTGGAAGAGATGTGGAGGTCACAGTAGCTTAACAATGCGGTTTTATTGCCCCTTGGAAGATCTGTGGAGTTCAGAGTGCTTTAGCAAGATGATTTTAATGCCCTTTAGAAGAGACGTGGAGGTCACAGTAGCTTAAAAAGATGGTTTTAATGCCCCTTGGAAAAGTGGTGGAGGTTACTGTGGAATAAAAAGACAATATCAATGAGCCTTGGAAAGACGTGGAGGTCACAGTAGCTTAACAAGACAGTTTTAATGCCCCTTGGAAGAGCTGTGGAGTTCAGAGTGGTTTAACAAGACGGTTTTAATGCCCCTTGGAAGAGACTCGGAGGTGACAGTAGCTTTACAAGACGGTTTTCATGCCCCTTGGAAGTGTGGTGGAGGTCGCAGTGGAATAAAACGACAAAATCAATTCCCCGTGGAAGAGTGGTGGAGGTCGCAGTGGAATAAAATGACAATATCAATGCCCCGTGGAAGAGATGTGGAGGTCACAGTAGCTTAACAAGACGGTTTTATTGCCCCTTGGAAGTGTGGTGGAGGTCGCAGTGGAACAAAACGACAAAACCAATGCCCAGTGGAAGAGTGGTGGAGGTCGCAGTGGAAAAAAATGACAATATCAATGCCCCGTGGAAGAGATGTGGAGGTCACAGTAGCTTAAAAAGAAGGTTTTATTGCCCCTTGGAAGTGTGGTGGAGGTCGCATTGGAATAAATCGACAATATCAATGCCCCGTGGAGGAGTGGTGGAGTTCACAGCAGCTTAACAAGACGGTTTTCATGCCCCTCGGAAGTGTGGTGGAGGTGGCATTGGAATAAAACGTCAATATCAATGCCCCGTGGAAGAGTGGTGGAGGTCACAGTGGAATAAAATGACAACATCAATGCCCGTGGAAGAGACGTGGAGGTCACAGTAGCTTAACAAGACGGTTTTAATGCTCCTTGGAAGAGTGGTGGAGGTCGCAGTGGAATAAAAAGACAATATCAATGCTCTGGGGAAGAGACGTGGAGTTCACAGTAGCTTAACTAGACGGTTTTTATGCCCCTTGGAAGAGCTGTGGAGTTCAGAGTGGTTCAACAAGACGGTTTTAATGCCCCTTGGAAGAGACGTGGAGTTCACAGTAGCTTAACAAGATGGTTTTAATGCCCCTTGGACGAGTGGTGGAGGTTACAGTGGAATAAAAACACAATATCAATACCCCGCAGAAGAGACGTGGAGGTCACAGTAGCTTAACAAGACTGTGTTCATGCCCCTTGGAAGAGCAGTGGAGGTCACAGTAGCTTAACAAGATGGTTTTAATGCCCCTTGGTAGAGTGGTGGAGGTTAAAGTGGAATAAAAAGACAATATCAATGCCCCGTGGAAGGGACGTGGAGGTCACAGTAGCTTTACAAGACGGTTTTAATGCCCCTTGGAAGAGCAGTGGAGGTCGCAGTGGAATACAAAGACAATATCAATACCCCTTGGAAAAGATGTGGAGATCACAGTAGCTTAACAAGATGGTTTTATTGCCCCATGGAAAAGTGGTGGAGGTCGCAGTGGAATAAAAACACAATATCAATACCCCATAGAAGAGACGTGGAGGTCACAGTAGCTTAACAAGATGGTTTTAATGCCCCTTGGAAAAGTGGTGGAGGTCGCAGTGGAATAAAGAGTCAATATCAATGCCCCTTAGATGAGTGGTGGAGGTCGCAGTGGAATAAAAAGACAATATCAATGCCCCGTGGAAGAGACGTGAAGGTCACAGTAGCTTAACAAGATGGTTTAAATGACCCCTGGAAGAGCTGTGGAGTCCAAAGTGGTCTAACAAGACGGTTTTAATGCTCCTTGGAAGAGCTGTGGAGATTCGAGTGGTTTAACTAGACAATTTTAATGCCCCTTGGAAGAGACGTGGAGATCACAGTAGCTTAACAAGACGGTTTTAATGCCCCTTGGTAGAATGGTGGACGTCGCAATGAAATAAAAAAAACAATATCAATGCCCCTTGGTAGAGTGGTGGATGTCGCAATGGAATGAAAAGACAATATCAATGCCCCGTGGGAGATATGTGGAAGTCACAGTAGCTTAACAAGATGGTTTTAATACCCCGTGGAAGAGTGGTGGTGGTCGCACTGGAATAAAAAGATAATATCAATGCCATGTGAAAGAGACGTGGAGGTCACAGTAGCTTAACAAGACGGTTCTAATGCCCCTTGGAAGAGCTGTGGAGTTCAGAGAGGTTTAACAAGATGGTTTTAATGCCCCTTTAAGAGAAGTGGAGGTCACAGTATCTTAACAAGACGGTTTTAATGCCCCTTGGAAAAGTGGTGGAGGTCGCAGTGGAATAAAAAGATAATATCAATGCTCCGTGGAAGAGACGTGGAGGTCACAGTAGCTTAACAATGCTGTTTTAATGCTCCTTGGAAGAGTAGTGGACATCGTAGTGGAATAAAAAGACAATATCAATGCCCCGTGTTAGAGTGGTGGAGGTGGCAGTGGAATAAAAAGAAAATATCAATGCCCCGTGGTAGAGACGTGGAGGTCTCAGTGGAATAAAAAGACAATATCAATACCCCGTGGAAGAGACGTGGAGGTCACAGTTGCTTAGCAAGACAGATATAATGCCCCTTGGAAGAGCTCTGGAGTTCAGAGGGGTTTTACAAGACAGTTTAAATGCCCCTTGGATGAGTCGTGGAGGTCACAGTAGCTTAACAAGACAATTTTAATGCCCCTTGAAAGAACTGTGGTGTTCCGAGTGGTTTAACAAGACGATTTTAATGCCCCTTGGAAGAGACATGGAGGTCACAGTAGCTTATCAAGATGAACTTAATGCCCCTTGGAAGAGTGGTGGAGGTTACAGTGGAATAAAAAGACAAAATCAATACACCGTGGAAGAGACGTGGAGGTCACAGTAGCTTAACAAGACGGTTTTAATGCCCCTTGGTAGAATGGTGGACGTCGCAATGGAATGAAAAGACAATATCAATGCCCCTTGGTAGAGTTGGATGTCACAGTGGAATAAAAAGACAATATTAATGCCCCGTGTAAGACATGTGGAGGTCACAGTAGCTTAACAAGACGGTTCTAATGCCCCTTGGAAGAGCTGTGGAGTTCAGAGAGGTTTAACAAGACGTTTTTAATACATCTAGGAAGAGATGTGGAGGTCACAGTAGGTTAACAAGATGGTTTTAATGCCCCTTGGAAGAAAGGTGTAGTTTACTGTGGAATAAAAAGACAATATCAATCCCCCGTGGAAGAGACGTAGAGGTCACAGTAGCTTAACAAGACGGTTTTAATTCCCCTTGGTAGAGTGTTGGAAGTCGCAGTGGAAAAAAAAGACAATATCAATGTCCCGTGGAGGAGACATGGAAGTCACAATAGTTTAACAAGACAGATTTAAAGCCCCTTGGAAGAGTGGTGGAGGTCGCAGTGGAATAAAAAGACAATATCAATGCCCCGTGGAAGAGACGTGGAGGTCACAGTAGCTTAACAAGAAGGTTTTAAAGCCCCTTGGAAGAGCTGTGTAATTCAGAGTGGTTTAACAAGACGATTTTAATGCCCCTTGGAAGAGACGTGGAGGTCACAGTAGCTTAACAGGATGGATTTAATGCCCCTTGGAAGAGTGGTGGAGGTTACAGTGGAATAAAAAGACATTATCAATGCCTCTTTGTAGAGTGATGGATATCTTAGTGGAATAAAAAGACAATATCAATGCCCCACGGAAGAGATGTGGAGGTCACAGTAGCTTAACAAGACGGTTTTAATACCCTTGGTAGAGTGGTGGGTGTCGCAGTGGAATAAAAAGACAATATCTTTACCACGTGAAAGAAACGTGGAGATCACAGTAGCTTAACAAGACGGTTCTAATGCCCCTTGGGAGAGCTGTGGAGTTCAGAGAGGTATACCAAGACAGTTTTAATACCTCTTGGAAGAGACGTGGAGGTCACAGTAGCTTAAAAAGACAGTTTTAAAGCCCCTTGGATGAAATGTGGAGTTTACAGTGGAATAAAAAGACAATATCAATGTCCCGTGGAAGAGACGTGGATGTCACAGTAGCTTAACAGGACGGTTTTAATGCCCCTTAGAAGAGTGGTGGAGGTCGCATTGGAATAAATAAACAATATCAATGCACATTAGAAGAGTGGTGGAGGTCGCAGTGAAATAAAAAGACAATATCAATGCTCCGTGGAAGAGATGTGGAGGTCACAGTAGCTTAATAAGACGGCTTTAATGTCCCTTGGAAGAGTTGTGTATGTCGCAGTCTAATAAAAAGACAATAACAATGCCCCTTGGAAGAGTGGTGGAGGGAGCAGTGGAATAAAAAGACAATATCAAATCCCCGTGGAAGAGACGTGGAGGTAACAGTAGCTTAACAAGATGGATTTAATGCCCTTTAGAAGAGTGGTGGAGGTCGCAGTGGAATAAAAAGAAAATATCAATGCCCCCTGGAAGAGACGTGGAAGTCACAGTAGCTTAACAAAATGGTTTAAATGCCCTTTGGAAGAGACGTGGAGGTCACAGTAGCTTAAGAAGACCATTTTAATGCACCTTGGAAAAGTGGTGGAGGTTACAGCGGAATAAAAGGACAATATATTTGCCCCATGGAAAAGACGTGGAGGTCATAGTAGCTTAACAAGACGGTTTTATCGGCCTTTGGAGGAATTTTGGAGGTAGCAGTTGCATAAAAAGACAATATCTATGCCTCTTTGAAGAGTGGTGGAGGTCGCAGTGGAATAAAAAGACAATAACAATGCCCCGTGGAAGAGATGTGGAGGGCACAGTATCTTAACAAGACGGTTTTAATGCCCCTTGGAAGAGCTGTGGAGTTCAAAGTGGTTTAACAAGACGGTTTTAATTCCCCTTGGAAGAGATGTGGAGGTAACAGAAGCTTAACAAGACAGTTTTAATGCTCCTTGGAAGAGTGGTGGAGGTTACAGTGGAATAAAAAGACAACATCAAAGCCACAGGGAAGAGACGTGGAGGTGACAGTAGCTTAACGAGACATTTTTAATGCCCCTTGGAAGAGTGGTGGAGGTCGCAGTGGTATAAAAAGACAAAATCAATGCCCCTTGGAAGAGTGGTGGAGGTTGCAGTGGAATAAAAAGACAATATCAATGCCACGTGGAAGTGAAGTGGAGGTCAGAGTAGCTTAACAAGTTGGTTTTAATGCCCCTTGGAAGAATGGTGGAGGTCGCAGTGGAATAAAAAGGTAATATTAATGCCCCGTGAAATAGACGAGGAGGTCAAAGCAGCTTAAAAAGACAGTTTTAATGCCCATTGGAAGAGTCGTGGAGGTCGCAGTGGAATAAAAAGACAATATCAATGCCCCATGGAAGAGACGTGGAGGTCACTGTAGCTTTAAAAGATGGCTTCAATGCCCCTTGGAAGAGTGGTGGAGGTTACAGTGGAATAAAATGACAACATCAATGCCACAGGGAAGAGACGTGGATTTCTCAGTAGCTTAAAAAGACAGTTTTAATGCCCCTTGGTAGAGTGATGGAGGTCGCAGTGGAAAAAAAAGACAATATCAATGCTTCGTGAAAGAGTGGTGGAGGTCTTCAGTGGAATAAATTGACAATATCAATGCCCCGTGGAAGAGACATGGAGGTCACAGTAGCTTAACAAGATCGTTTTAATGCCCCTTGGAAGAATGGTGGAGGTCTCACTGGAATAAAAAGACAATATCTATGCCCCGTGGAAGAGATGTGGAGGTCACAGTAGCTTAACAAGATGGTTTTAATGCCCTTGGAAAAGTGGTGGATGTCGCAGTGAAATAAAAAGACAATATCAGTGCACCATGTAAGAGTGATGGAGGTCGCAATGGAATAAAAAGACAATATCAATGCCTCGTGGAAGAGACGTGGAAGTCACAGTAGATTAACAAGAGGGATTTAAAGTCCCGTAGAAGAGTGGTGGAGGTCGCAGTAGAATAAAAAGACAATATCAATGCCCCTTGGAAGAGACGTGGAGGTCAAAGTAGCTTAACAAGAGATTTTAATGCCCCTTGGAAGAGCTGTGGAGTTCCAAGTGGTTTAACAAGACGATTTTAATGCCCCTTGGAAGAGACATGGAGGTCACAGTAGCTTAACAAGATGGATTTAATGCCCCTTGGAAGAGTGGTGGAGGTTACAGAGGAATAAAAAGACAATATCAATGCCCCGTGGAAGAGACGTGGAGGTCACAGCAGCTTAACAAGACTGTTTTAATGCCCCTTGGTAAAATGGTGGACGTTGCAATGGAATAAAAAGACAATATCAATGCCCATTGCTAGAGTGGTGGATGTCGCAGTGGAATAAAAAGACAATATCAATGCCTCGTGGAAGAGATGTCGATGTCACAGTAGCTTAACAAGACGGTTTTAATACCCCTTGGAAGAGTGGTTGGGGTCGCACTGGAATAAAAAGACAATATCAATGCCACATGGAAGAGACGTGGAGGTCACAGTAGCTTAACAAGACGGTTTTAATGCCCCTTGGAAGAAAGGTGGAGTTTACAGTGGAATAAAAAGACAATATCAATGCCCCTTGGAAAAGATGTGGAGGTCACAGTAGCTTAACAAAATGGTTTTAATGCCCCTTAGAAGAGTGGTGGATGTCGCAGTGGAATAAAAAGACAATATCAATGCCCCTTTGAAGAGTGATGGAGGTCGCAATGGAATAAATAAACAATATCAATGCCCCGTGGAGGAGACGTGAAAGTCAAAGTAGCTTAACAAGATGGATTTAATGCCCCTTGGAAGAGTGGTGGAGGTCGCAGTGGAATAAAAAGACAATATCAATGCACCTTGGAAGAGACGTGGAGGTCACAGTAGCTTAACTAGAGATTTTAATGCCCCTTGGAAGAGCTGTGGAGATTTGAGTGGTTTAACAAGACAATTTTAATGCCCCTTGGAAGAGACGTGGAGATCACAGTTGCTTAACAAGATGTATTTAATGCCCCTTGGAAGAGTGGTGGAGGTTACAGTGAAATAAAAAGACAATATCAATGTCCCGTGGAAGAGACGTGGAGGTCACAGGAGCTTAACAGGACGGTTTTAATTCCCCTTGGTAGAATGGTGGATGTCACAATGGAATAAAAAAAACAATATCAATGCCCCTTGGTAGAGTGTTGAATGTCGCAGTGGAATAAAAAGACAATATCAATGTCCCATGGAAGAGATGTCGAGGTCACAGTAGCTTAACAAGATGGTTCTAATGCCCGTTTTTAAAAGCTGTGGAGTTCAGAGAGGTTTAACAAGATGTTTTTAATACCTCTTGGCAGAGACGTGGAGGTCACAGTAGCTTAACAAGACGGTTTTAATGCCCCTTGGAAGAAAGGTGGAGTTTACAGTGGAATAAATAGACAATATCAATGCCCCGTGGAAGAGACGTGGAGGTCACAGTAGCTTAACTAGAGATTTTAATGCCCCTTGGAAGAGCTGTGGCGATTCGAGTGGTTTAACAAGACAATTTTAATGCCCCTTGGAAGAGATGTGGAGATCACAGTTGCTTAACAATATGGATTTAATGCACCTTGGAACAGGGGGTGGAAGTTATAGTGGAATAAAAAGACAATATCAATGCCCCGTGGAAGAGACGAGGAGGTCACAGGAGCTTAACAAGACGGTTTTAATGCCCCTTGGTAGAATGGTGGACGTCGCAATGGAATAAAAAAAACAATATCAATGCCCCTTGGTAGAGTGGTGAATGTCGCAGTGGAATAAAAAGACAATATCAATGCCCCGTGGAAGATATGTGGAGATCAAAGTAACTTAGCAAGACGGTTTTAATACCCCTTGGAAGAGTGGTGGGGGTCGCACTAGAATAAAAAGACAATATCAATGCCACGTGGAAGAGACGTGGAGGTCACAGTAGCTTAACAAGACGGTTCTAATGCCCCTTGGAAGAGCTGTGGAGTTCAGAGAGGTATAACAAGACGTTTTTAATGCCTCTAGGAAGAGACGTGGAGGTCACAGTAGGTTAACAAGATTGTTTTAATGCCCCTTGGAAGAAAGGTGTAGTTTACAGTGTAATAAAAAGACAATATCAATGCCCCGTGGAATCGACGTGGAGGTCAGAGTAGCTTAACAAGATGGTTTTAATGCTCCTTGGAAGAGTGGTGGAGGTCGCAGTGGAATAAAAAGATAATATCAATGCTCCGTGGAAGAGACGTGGAGGTTACAGTAGCTTAACAATGCCGTTATAATGCCCCTTGGAAGAGTGGTGGACATCGCAGTGGAATAAAAAGACAATATCAATGCCCTGTGGAAGAGTGGTGGAGGTCGCAGTGGAATAAAAAGACAATATTAATACCCCGTGGAAGAGACGTGGAGGTCACAGTAGCTTAGCAAGACAGATTTAATGCCCCTTGGAAGAGCTGTGGAGTTCAGAGGGGTATTACAAGACGGTTTAAATGCCCCTTGGATGAGACGTGGAGGTCACAGTAGCTTAACAAGACGCTTTTAATGCTCCTTGGAAGAGTGGTGGACGTCGCAGTGGAATAAAAAGACAATATCAATGCCCCGTGGAAGAGACGTCGAGGTCACAGTAGCTTAACAAGACAGTTTTAATGCCCCTTGAATGAGCTGTGGTGTTCAGAGGGGTTTTACAAAACAGTTTTAATTCCCCTTGGATGAGACGTGGAGGTAACAGTAGCTTAAGAAGATGGTTTTAATGCCCCTTGAAAGAGTGGTGGAGGTCGCAGTGGACTAAAAAGACAATATCAATACAGCATGGAATAAACGTGGAGGTCACAGTCGCTTAACAAGACCGTTTTAATGCCCCTTGTAAAGGTGGGGGAGGTAGCAGTGGTATAAAAAGACAATATCAAAGCCCCGTGGAAGAGACATGGAGGTCGCAGTAGCTTTACGAAAAGGTTTTAATGCCGTTTGTAAGATTTGTGGAGTTCAGAGTGGTTTAACAAGACGTTTTAAAGCCCCTTGGTAGAGAGGTGGAGATCACAGTAACTTAACAAGATGGTTTTAATGCCCCTTAGAAGAGTGGTGGAGGTTACAGTGGAATAAATAGAAAATATCAATGCCCCGTGAAAGAGACGTGGAGGTCACAGAAGCTTAACAAGATGGTTTTAACGCCCCTTGGAAGAGTGGTGGAGGTTGCAGTGGAATAAAACGACAATATCAATGCCCCTTGGAAGAGTGGTGGAGGTCGCAGTGGAATAAAAAGACAATATCAACGCCCCATGGAGGAGACGTGGAAGTCACAGTACCTTAAAAAGATGGATTTAATGCCCCTTGGAAGAGTGGAGGAGGTAGCATCGGAATAAAAAGACAATATCAATGCCTCATGGAAGATACGTGGAGGTCACAGTAGCTTAACAAGACGGTTTTAATGCCCCTTGGAAGAGAGATGGAGATCACAGTAGCTTAACAAGACGGTTTTAATGCCCCTTGGAAAAGCTGTGGAGTTCAGAGTGGTTTAACAAGATGGTTTTAATGCCCCTCGGAAGAGAGGATGAGGTGACAATACCTTAACAAGATGGTTTTTAATGCCCCTTGGATGAGTGGTGGAGGTTACAGTGAAATAAATAAACAATATCAATGCCCCGTGAAAGAGACGTGGAGGTCACAGTAGCTTAACAAGACGGTTTTTATGCCCCTTGGAAGAGTGGTGGAGGTCGCAATGGAATAAAAAGACAACATCAATGCCCCTTGGTAGAGTTGTGGATGTAGCAGTGGAATAAAAAGACAATATCAATGCCCCATGGAAGAGACGTTCAGGTCACAGTAGCTTAACAAGACGGTTTTAATGCCCCTTGGAAGAGTGGTGGAGGTTACAGTGGAATAAAAAAACAATATCAATGCCCTGTGGAAGAGACGTGAAGGTCACAGTATCTTAACAAGACGGTTTTAATGCACCATAAAAGAGAGCTATAATTTTTCCAGATTTTGGCAGACAGAGTCATTTGACGGCTTGTTTTTTGCGGGATGAGTTGACGCTGTTGTTGGTGCCATTTTCAGGCACGTGACATTTTTTTATCGCTTTCTATTCCGATTTTTGGGAGGCAGAATAAACAAAAACTAACAATTCAGGAATTGTTTTTTTTTTTTTTTTTTATTCTGTTCCGCGTGTGGTAAAATTGATAAGGCAGGTTTATTCTTCAGGTTAGTATGTTTACAGCGGTACCACATTTATATCGTTTTTCTATGTTTTGCACTTTTACATAATAAAAGCAATTTTATCGAAAAAATTATTTTTTAGCATCGCTTTATTCTGAGAGCTATAACTTTTTTATTTTTCAGCTGATGGACCTGTATGGCAGCTTCTTTTTTGCGGGACGAGATGCCCTTTTCAGCTGTACCATTTTTATTTATATTTGTCTTTGTGATCGCGTGTTATTCCATTTTTTGTTTGGTGGTATGGTGATAAAGCATTGTTTTTTGCTTCGTTTTTTATTTTTTATTTTTTTACCGTGTTCACTGAAGGGGTTAACTAGTGGGACAGTTTTATAGGTCAGGTTGTTCCGGACGCGGTGATACCAAATATGTGTACGTTTATTGTTTTTTTTTTTATAATAATATTTATTGATGGGTACATTATATTTTTATTTTTGGTGGATTATTTTTTTTATTTTTTTTTTATATTTTTACAATTTTTTTTTTTTATTTCTTTTTTCACTTTATGACACTTTTTTTACTTTTTTACTTTGTCCCACTATGGGACTTTCACTTTTTTTTTCTCTGATCACCTGCATGGCACAGGAATGGAGCACCATCCCTGTGCCATGCAGGCTGTCAGCGCTGGACAGGGAGAAGATAGTTTGAAGATGCACTGCGCATGTCCAAAAAATCTTCCTGCTATCTGGTGACCCCGATGTTGTCATGACGACATTGGGTCGTCATGGCAACATCCTGGAAGCCACGGCAGACAGCGCTGGAGGCCGGAAGACGAGGTGAGTATTCCGATCACCTCCCCTTGCCACCGCAATGCTGCGATCGACTTCGATCGCAGCATTGCGGGGGTTAATGTGCCAGGAGTGGTGCGGGACCACTCCCTGCACATAGCACTGGGTATCAGCTGTGACAATCAGCTGACACCCGGCGTCGATCGCGCCTGCACAGCCTGTGTGTGGGCGAAATCGCCAGGGCGTATAAATACGTATCTGGTCCGTAAGTCCCAGGGCACAGATACGTACTAATACGCCCTATGTCGTAAAGGGGTTAAGAATCATTATTGTTATAGGGGCACTTACAGTATTGTGGCTGTCAACGGTGCACCTGGGGCATTATTACTTTTAGGGGCAAAATGTGGGCACTGTTTTCTAGGGCACTTGCACAGGGCACTAATATTTTAAAGGGGTATTTTTACCATCAAGAGAGCACAAAGGGGGGATTTTACTTTGTAAGAGGCACAGTATTAGCATTATTATGAGGGGGCACAGTGGTGGGCATTATTATTTGGATACTAAGAGGATCAGTAATAGGGACACATACAGCAGCAGCGGCTCAGCATTGGGGTATCAGCAGGATGAGGGGTTTGTGCAGGTTGGAATAGATGGGGTTGGTGCCTGAAATGTGAGAAGTCAAATGTGTCTTTGTTGTGATCTCTGCAGATGAGTCCTGGAGAAGTTGTCTTATCGGTCAGGGACAGAAGGAAAAGACGGGAAAAGTGAATGACTCCAGCAGAAAGGACGTCACCTATAAGGTACTATACAGTGGTGGCTAAAAGTATGGGCACCCCTGCAATTCTGTCAGATAATACTCAGTTTCTTCTTGAAAATGATTGCAATCACAAATTCTTTGGTATTATTATCTTCATTTAATTTGCTTGCAAGGAAAAAAACACAAACGAGAATGAAGCAAAAATCAAATCATTGATCATTTCACACAAAACTCCAAAAATGAGCCAGACAAAAGTATTGGTACCCTCAGCCTAATACTTGGTTGCACAACCTTTAGCCAAAATAACTGCGAACAACCGCTTCCGGTAACCATGAATGAGTTTCTTACAATGCTCTGCTGGAATTGTAGACCATTCTTCTTTGGCAAAGTGCTCCAGGTCCCTGATATTTGAAGGATGCCTTCTCCAAACTGCCATTTTGAGATCTCTCCACAGGTGTTCTATGGGATTCAGGTCTGGACTCATTGCTGGCCACCTTAGAAGTCTCCAGTGCTTTCTCTCAAACCATTTTATAGTGCTTTTGGAAGTGTGTTTTCGGTCATTGTTCCGCTGGAAGACCCATGACCTCTGAGGGAGACCCAGCTTTCTCACACTTATGCTGCAAAATTTGTTGGTAGTCTTCAGACTTCATGCCATGCACACGGTCAAGCAGTCCAGTGCCAGACGCAGAAAAGCAACCTCAAAACATCAGGGAACCTCCGCCATGTTTGACTGTAGGGACCGTGTTCTTTTCTTTGAATGCCTCTTTTTTTTTCCTGTACACTCTATGTTGATGCTTTTTCCCAAAAAGCTCGACTTTTGTCTCATCTGACCAGAGAACATTCTTCCAAAACATTTTAGGCTTTCTCAGGTAAGTTTTGGCAAACTCCAGCCTGGCTTTTTTATGTCTCGGGGTAAGCAGTGGGGTCTTCCTGGGTATTCTACCATACAGTCCCTTTTCATTCAGACGCCGACGGATAGTACGGGTTGACACTGTTGTACCCTCGGACTGCAGGGCAGCTTGAACTTGTTTAGATGTTAGTCAAGGTTCTTTATCCACCATCCGCACAATCTTGCGTTGAAATCTCTAGTCAATTTTTCTTTTCCGTCCACATCTAGGGAGGTAAGCCACAGTGCCATGGGCTTTAAGCTTCTTGATGACACTGCGCACGGAAGACACAGGAACATTCAGGTCTTTGGAGATGGACTTGTAGCCTTGAGATTGCTCATGCTTCCTCACAATTTGGTTTCTCAAGTCCTCAGACAGTTGTTTGGTCTTCTTTCTTTTCTCCATGCTCAATGTGGTACACACAATGACACAGGACAGAGGTTGAGTCAACTTTAATCCATGTTAACTGGCTGCAAGTATGATTTAGTTATTGTCAACTCCTGTTAGGTGCCACAGGTAAGTTACAGGGGCTGTTAATTACACGAATTAGAGAAGCATCACATGATTTTTTAAACAGTGCCAATACTTTTGTCCACCCCCTTTTTTAGGTTTGGTGTGGAATTATATCCAATTTGGCTTTAGGACAATTCTTTTTGTGTTTTTTCATAGAAGACAAATTAAATGAAGATAATAATACCAAATAATTTGTGACTGCAGTCATTTTCAGCAAGAAACTGAGTATTATCTGACAGAATTGCAGGGGTGCCAATACTTTTGGCCACCAATATATATACCTGTACTGTAATCTCTTATAGGCTCTGCAATACTGGTATCTACTACTATATGGTCAACACAGTATGGCGGTAATATCAGTGTTAATCATTGTATAAAGATTTCTGTTAGCAACAGCGTGGTCATCTGCTGAAGTTCTCCTACTTCCACTATTAGGGTGCATCACCATATTTGTAATCAGGGTTATATGGTTAGGGGCCCACTCAGAAGTCCCCCCCCCCTGAACCCAATGGGCCCTATATAATGCTCCATAGAGAATGGGTCCCATATAATGTTCCATAGAGAATGGGCCCCGTATAATGCTCCATAGAGAATGGGCCCCATATAATGCTCCATAGAGAATGGGCCTCATATAATGTTCCATATAGAATGGGCCGCATATAAAACTCCAAACAGTATGGGCCTCATATAATGCTCCATAGAGAATGGGTCCCATATAATGCTCCATAGAGAATGGGCCCCATACAATGCTCCATAGAGAATGGGTCCATATAATGCTCCATAGAGAATGGGCCCCATATATTGCTCCATAGAGAATGGGCTCCATATAATGCTCCATAGATTTAAAAAAATAAATAAATACTCACCTTTCATGGCAGGTCAGGACTCCTCAGTGTCTTCTGGCTCTCTGCACTGTCAGAGCAGAGGTCGCGGTGTACTGACGTCATTGCGCCCTCTGACCCTGACACATCACAGTGTCAGAAGACACGGAAGATACCGGAGCTGCAGAGGATTGAGATGAGGTAAGTATAAGTGCCAGGGCACTGAACAAAGCATGGGGGCTCACTCGCGAGCGCTGGCACCATGCTCCCCCGACTCACTGGCCCCATAGTGCACCAGGGTCCCTGACGGTGAGTGAGCACCCCCGCTTGCCCAAGTGCTGATGCTGGCCCTGCCGATACCCCATATGTGGGGGAAGACTACTCTATGGGCACATGGCAGGGTTCGGAAGGTAAAGAGCTCCGTTTGACTTTTTGAACTCAAAAATGGCTGGAATCGAGAGTGGACGCCATGTTGCATTTGGAAAGCCCCTGATGTGCCTAAACAGTGAAAAAACCCCTATCAGTGACTCTATTTTGTAAACTAGGCCCCTCAAGGAATTTATCTAGATGTGTGGTAAGCACATTGAACCCCCACAATAAACACTATTTTATAGAAAAAATAATTGTTTTTGCATCACTCTATTCTGAGAGCTATAACTTTTTTATGCTTTTTCCTGATGAAGCTGTTTGGTAACTTGCTTTTTGCCGGACAAAATGGCATTTTCAGCCGGTTCCTGACTGTAGGGCATTTTTTGTGAGATAGTAACATAGTAACATCGTTTTTAAGGTTGAAAGAAGATTACGTCCATCTGGTTCAACCCATAGCCTAACATGTTGATCCAGAGGAAGGCAAAAAAAAAAACCCATGTGGCAAACACTAAGCTCCACATTGGGGGAAAAAATTCCTTCCTGACCCCATACGACAATCAGACTAGTTCCCTGGATCAACGCCCTATCAAGGAATCTAGTATATATAACCTGTAATATTATACTTATCAAGAAAGGCATCCATGCCCTTCTTAAATTTTAGTAGTGAATCACTCATTACAACATCATGCGGCAGATGGTGGCACTTGTAAGCTGAAATATGTGCCGAATTCATTAGGTGGCACACACGCTGTTTTACACACTGTATTGTGTGTTGTATATGTGCATGAGGCCTAAGTATGAAGCAGTAAAATGTCTATGTAGAGTAGCAGTAGGGTGGGCCCTGTGGAATCAATCTCCCCTCTGGGCCCGAGGAACTCCAGTCCGACCCTGCTCATAAGTGAGTAGTTCCTTCAGGGGTTTTATCTGAATTGCCTTTTTTTGGGACTTACATGGAAACTCCGACATAAGTGCTCAGCGCAGAACGCAAGATAAATGTGACCTGAGTCTTATTTCGATTTTTGGGAGGTAGAATGAACAAATAGACAGCAGTACAAGAACAGTTCATATTTTTATTTTTGCACCGTTCACTATCCGATAAGTGATAAGGCAGCTTAATTCTTTTGGTCGGTGCGATTACAGTGATACCAGATATATATAGTTTTTTATGTTTTGCTGCTGTCACACAGTAAATATGTTTTTTATTAAAAAATGTTTTTTTTCTTCTCCTTATTCTGAGAGCTATAACTTTTTTATTTTTTGGCAAACAGTTTTATGAAGACTTATTTTTTGCATGACGAATTGCAGATTTTTTTGGTACCATTTTGGGGCACATAGTAATTTTTGATCGCTTTTTAATCAGACTTTTCAGACACAGAATGAACAAAAACCAACAATTCAGTTATTGTTTTTAGATATTTTTTTGCATGGTTCACTGTGCAGTAAAAGTAATAAGACAGATTTGTTTGTCGGGTCGGTATGATTACAGTGATACCAGATGTATATCATTTTTTTTATGCTTCGCTTCGCTAGTTTTACACACTAAAAACTAAATTTGACAAAAAATAATTTATTTTTGCATCATCATATTCTGAGAGCTGTCATTTTTTTATTTTTTTGCCAAATGAGCCATATTAGGGATTGCTTTTTTAGGGACTATTTGACATTTTCATTTATACCATATTTTTTTTATATATGAGTTTTTGATCGCTTTTAATTCAATCTTTTGTGTGTCAGTATGATGAAAAAGCAACAATTTTGGCATGTTCTTTTGTTTTTTTTTACGGCGTTCGCCACACAGAATAAAAAACTTGACAGTTTTATAGATTTATGTTTACATCTTTTGTTTATTTTTGCTTTATTACAAAGGCTGCATTTTTAGTGGTGAATTGGCTTTTTGTGATTTGTCAGCGTTTCTTTTGTTATTTTTTAAAAACTTTTTAACATGCTTTATTTAACTTTTTTTATTTTTTTCACTGTGGGACATGTATAATTGATACTTTGATCTCTGCAGTGAGACCTTTCAGTTTCTCACTGACTCAGCCTGTTAGGCTGGGGTCACACAAGCATATAAAAAAATCAGTCCGATTTTCATCCAGAAAAATGGTTTAATTTTTTCCTCACTTGTCATCCATGTGCAGTCCGTATACAATCCATTTTTTTACTCAGAAGATTTTAATCTTTTACAGGACCATTTACAGCTTGCTATGTTACAGAATTGCAGTGTATCCGTAAAAATCCGATGCCACTCTAATGGTCTGAATGGCATCCAATATTTTTTCTTGCACCCATCCGATTTTGAAGTGAAATCACATCATGCTGCAATTTTTTGCTCACTCTGAATACAGCTCAGAAAAAAAACCTCAGATCTGCACTACCTCATTGAATAACAGCCTCCTCAGGACTGGGAAATTTTTTGTAACAAAATATGTAGTTTTATACTGTGAAAATTATTAACATTGTATACAGTGGGGAAAATAAGTATTTGATACACTGATGATTTTGCAAGTTTTCCTACCTAAAAAGAATGGAGAGGTCTGTAATTTTTATCGCAGGTACACTTCAACTGTGAGAGATTGAATCTAAAAAAAATCCAGAAAATCACATTGTATGATTTTTACATAATTAATTTGCTTTTTATTGCATGAAATAAGTATTTGATACAATAGAAAAGCAGAACTTAATATTTGGTACAGGTACAGCTGTGGGGGTCGTGATGACATTCCACTCGTCCTCCAGTCACTCCAAATTAAGGCTATGAGCATGGGTCAACCATTCAAAGAATGAGTCAGACAACAAGCTGGTTCAAACTCAGAGCACGCTCAAAAGACTACTACAGACAATGTTCTCAGCAATGTTCTGTGTTTATTCCTACATACACAAACCTAAATACACTACATAATGGGGAGGGAAAATGGGTTGTCCGGGGCGGGGTAAGCCATGAAAGTCCAGTGTCTGGCCACTCCTGATTGGTCCACATCTCCTTATCTCAGTCTCTGGGCAGATATTGCAGCCGTCAGCTTATAATCTTGTTTCGTTTCTCTGAAATAAGTCTTGGCAACACTGGAACTGTTTTAGTTTAAGTTTCGATTTAAGTAATACGTAGCAAGGAAAGCTTATTGTTATAAGACACAAAATGGTGGTTAGTACATTAGCAAAAAAGCGTATAAAAGTTACAAAAGTATAAAAGTTACAAAAATATATATTCTCTTTTACCCCGACATTCCCCCCTAAACACTAAGCTTTCCCTTGCTTCGGGGCCTTTGTGACTGTCCATGTGTGGGGAGAGGGGAGGTGGATTTCTTCACCCAATCATCTTAGAAGCTGCCCCCTTATGGGACGCCCCCAGACAATCGAGCCCTATCCTGGATGACACATGGAGTTCTCCCAACTGTCCCTAAACTAAATCTCTCAATTGAACTTTGTCATGGGGGGGCTGGTCAGGCTTGTTCAAAGGAGTGTATTTCTCCATATCTTCTCTTGATTCAGAAAGGTCCCGGAGGTTGGGACAGCATTGGTTATATTTTTCCTGTATAAGGGGACTATGCAGCACAGGACCACCAGGCCCAATACTAGTAGACCTCCCATTACTAGACAAACTTGTTGGAGGAATCCCTTGAGCCCTCCCAACCAACCTGAGAAAAAGGAGGTATCTACCCCTGTGTGGTAGCTGTCCACCCTGGGACAGACAGTAAGCATATGGAAAGGATATAGAAGAAGGTAGTCATCTTTTATAGACTCGTTCTGTCTCTCTTGCAGTGGGAGGCGTGAATCCAGGTGCTCTTGCCCTCAAGCTTCAGAGCCGTCGGGGTGGTGAGAAGCACAGTGTACGGTCCCTCGAACCGCGGCTGGAGGCAGTCTTTCCGGACAAACTTCTTCACATACACTAGATCGCCTGGGATGAAATCATGTACTGCATCACCTATAGATTCTGGGAGAGAAGCAGATACTGGAGAGCGGGTGTTAGTCAATTCTCTAGACAAGGCAATCACAAATTTTACCACTCTATCATGTGTTTCAGACAACTCTTGGGGCCTAATCTCTCCTATCTTGTGTGGGGTCCCAAACAAAATTTTATAGGGAGTCAGCCCATGTTTGGCCTGAGGAGTGTGTGTGATATGATACAATACTATGGGGAGTAGGTCGGGCCAGGGGAGGGGATGATCTTAGGTCATTTTCAAGAGCTGGGTCTTGAGTGTGGAATTCATCCTTTCCACTTTGCCTGAACTGGCAGGATGGTATGGAGTGTGGAGGCCCAAATCTGTTCCCAACATGTTCCAGAGTTCTTCGTAGATATTTGCTGTGAAAGCTGGTCCTTGATCCGATTCTATGACTTGGGGAACTCCAAATCTGCAGGCAATTTCGGTGATCAGTTTCTTGGCTGTGACTTTAGCAGTCATGTTGACAACCGGGTAGGCCTCGGGCCAGGCTGAGAACATATCCACGGCTACCAAAACGTACTCCTATTTTCCTGCTTTAGGCATTTGGATATGGTCGACTTGTATTATCTGCCAAGGGTAGTCTGGTTTAGCCAGGTGTTGGAGAGGGACCCGTGCCGTACACGTTGGGTTGCAGGTAGCGCAGACAGAGCAGGATTTTGAGTATGCAGTCACAGTGGAAGAGATTCCGGGTGCAAAGTACAGTTTCTTGATACATGCCAAGGCTTGATTCTTTCCTCTGTGTGTAGGCCCGTGAGCCCATGCTGCCACAGCTGAGTACATGCGTCTAGGCAAGCAAGGCTTCCCATCCACTTGGTAAAGAGTCGAGTTGACCTTTGAATCTTTGCGACCTGCCAGCACAGCTCCTGCCGCTTTCCATTGCTTGACTTCTTCAGTGGGGGTCTTCCTTTGTTCCTCACACAATTTTTCTTCAGGCATCCTGACCCCCCTGGATTCCACTCGTGTCTCCGCTGGACTTGTATGATCTTCCGCCGGCTGTTCTTTGGCTCTTGCTCTAGTGAGCGCCACAGCTACGGTTTGCAGGGTCTCCCCCATCTCTTCTTCCTTTTCCTGCCACTTTGATGACACATTCTCCACTGCTGCAGTCTTGGCTGCTTGGTCAGCTAGGTGGTTGCCCCTGGCTTCCCTGGAATCTAGTCTTCCATGGGCCTTGACCTTGATAACAGCAACCTGAATGGGTAGCTCCAGGGCCTTCATTAGGGCCTTAATCCATGAGACATGTTTCACTGGTGTACCTGCAGCTGTGATGAATCCTCTAGACTTCCACAAGAGTCCAGAATCATTGCAAATTCCATGTCCATACCTGGAATCGGTATATATATATTCGCCTTTGTTCCTGCTGCCAGGTGGCAGACCTCTGTGAGAGCCACAAGTTCAGCTTCTTGTGCAGACATGTATGGTGGTAGAGCTTCAGCCTTGAGGACTGTTAGGTCTGTTGTGACAGCATATCCCGTGTGGAACTTCCCTTGAGGGTCTGCGAAACGGGATCCATCAGTCCATAGGTGCAAGGCAGGGTCTGCGAGCGGATGTGCCACCATATTCTCTGGAGCAGAAGTCTCTTCCTGCAAAATTTTTATACAATCATGAGGTTCCACCAATGGACCTTCACCCTCTTCACCTTCCCCCCTAGAAGGTGGAAGCAAAGTGGCAGGATTGATAGTCAGACATCTGGTAAATGTTATATTGGAGGGCAACAATAGGGAACACTGCAGCCGCAGGTGTCTTTGGTTGGTTAGATGTTTCGGAGATGTTTGTTGCAGAACAGCTGAGAGATCATGACCGGCCTGTATAACTAGATCATGTCCAAGGACGATATCAGCTGATTTGTCAAGGAGGATGTGAGCAGCGTGGACCGCCTTAAGGCACGTGGGGGCAGTTCGGGCGACAGGGTCCAGGCGGGCTGAGTAGTAGCCCAAAGGCCAATACTTATGATCATAGCGTTGTGCTAGAACTCCAGAGGCATGACCTTCCGATTCCGAGACAAAAAGGTGAAATGGCTGAGTATAGTCTGGTAAGCCCAAGGCCGGGGCAGAGACAACAGCCTGTTTAAGGCTGTCAAAATATAGTCTGTGTTGAAGAGAAACACGTGGATCTTCAGCATGAAGCCAAACTGAGCCTTCATCCTTGAGACAGTCTGACATCTCTGGCAAATTTGCTTCAGTGCCACAGAGTAAAAGATCATCCACATACTGTAGAAGGGTGACCTGAGGGTTCTCTTGAACCCATGGCTCCAGAATAGACTTCATAGAATGAGTGAATTGGTTAGGAGAGTTCTGGGCTCTGCGGAGTCCTGGTCCATGTAAGCTGTGCTCCTTGAAAGGTGAAGGCAGAAAGAAACCACGAATCTTCATGTAAGGGTATACTGAAGAAGGCGTTGGCCAGATCTAACTCCGTAAACAAGGTGGCCGTTGGAGGCAGCTGAGACAAGAGGGTGTTTGGGTTGGGTACCACTGGAGTTTCTAAAATGGTAGCTGCATTGACGGCTCTGAGATCCTGAACCAACCGGTATCTTGGAGGCTTTCCCGGAGCGGTTTTCTTTTTTACAGGAAAGAGGGGTGTATTGCATGGAGATACACATCTGACAAGGACTCCTGATTCCAGGAGGGAAACGATTTGGGTACCCAAGCTTTGTTCTTGTGCAGCCTTGAGGGGGTATTGTGGCAACCGTGGGTACCTGTGTCCAGGCTTGAGGTGTACTCGGACCGGGGGAACCTGCAGGAGGCCGACGTCCTCCGGCCCACTGGACCACAGAGAGTGAGGGAACTGTGAGGTATCAAGAAAAGTGTGAGGTTGTATGGTCATCATCATGAGAGGGAAGGCTTTAAGAACACAGCGGTCTTCAGTCCCTTGTTCGGAATGAGGGTCCCGCAAAAGAAGCTCCATACCATGGTTTCCGAAGGTAATTGTTGCCTTCATCCGCTCTAAGAGATTGGCTCCCAACAGGTTGACAGGGCAAGTTTCAGAGACCAAGAATCTTGTGAGTACTCCGGTGAACGGTCCTGCAGACACAGGGACTGTGAGTGGAGAGGAAATATGTTGGCCTTCCACCCCAACACAGGTGAGGGTATCCGGTGATAGGGATACAGAAGGAGGGAGCTGTGCAGAGGAAATGACAGATGTGGCCGCCCCAGTGTCCACCAGGAACTCCAGTGGTTGATGGTCCACCTGTAAAGTGACAGTCCCACAGGCGGCCGTGAGATGCGTAGCCGGGAAAGTGGACACTGGTTGACCGAGCTGTCATTGGCGTGGATGAGATGGTTCACGGGAAGGTCCCTGGTTGTGTGGACCGTCACGGAACGACCGGTCATGGTACTGTCTGCGGGTTGGACAGTCTCTGAGGATGTGGTCAAGGCTACCACACTCCCAACACAACATTCGTCCTCCAGAATCACGAGATTGTCTTCTGTTTCTAGATGGTCCCTTGTCATCTCTTCTGTCTTGTTTTCTATATGTGGGAGGAGTATCATCACCTGTGCCTTTAACCATTACCCACTTGATTCCATGTTGGTTGCCAGGGGGTGGGTAGCTTTCTTGAGCTTGATATACCATGGCAGGAGCGGTTTTCTTCTTTGGCTTAGTATCCTTTTCCATTTTTAGCATTGATTTTTGGAAAGCTTTAACGATGTCCACCGAGTCGTTGAAAGAAGAAGAACGAATCTCGGGCCGTACTCTCAGGACTTCATCTCTGAGAGCGTCTTGTAGGCCATCTACTAGGGCCTGAACCAACAGGGCGGCCTGCGTCTTGACGTGAGGACTGTATCCGAGATCCTCAAAATGCATGCTGAGTCTTGCAGCATATCTTTCCACAGATTCATCAGGGTCTTGTTGAACATCTTGTACAGACCCAGCTTGATCTGACAAGCGATCCTGAGCCCAGGTTTTTAACTGTTTCATGTATTCTAGGCCGGATTCATACGTACTAAGAGATCCTGCTTTTGTGGAATCCATGGCCTTTTGAAAGCTCTCCGTTTTCGGCTAAGTGAGCCTGGCATTCTGCAGTCAGAGTAGAACCAGCAGCAAGGGCAATTTTACGAGCCAATCCTCCAACATGGCTCATACGGGTGTTTGCAGGGTTGATTATGGCCCCCACCCGATGTGTAAGGATGTCACCATAGCCTATTGACAGAGTGACGGGGCGTTCTGATGGGTCTACTAGGTTCCGGGAGCGGCAGGGGTCCCAGACTTCTGAGGGGCTGGGGGGGTGGTGCTCTTTCAGCAGTTGCTTGGAGCAAGGGTCGGAGTATGGGCAATGAATGTGGGGTGGAGGATGCCATAGGAGACGTATGGGGTAAAGGAGGGGGGGCTGGAGTATCTTGAGCCCATGCCTCATTTGGCTCCGTATCGTCTTGAGTAACAGTATGTTGGTGGAGGGAGAGCAGTCTGGCCTGAAATTCTGGGGAGTTGAGGAGGATATCCCCAGGGTTGTGGGTGACTCCCATAGGAAACAGGGGAAGCGTCTCAGCATCGTGGACTGGAGCAGAGGGTGTCACATTAACTTCAGATGGGTGCTCTGGGACTGCGGGCTTTTCTACCTGTGCTGGTGGCTGGTAATATGCACCGGACGGATCTAGTAGTGGATATAGGCCGGATTGGGGCTTTCCGGGCCTCCCACAACAAGTAAGAGGTGTAGCAAGATGGCCGTGGGAGGTAGGAGTTAGAGTGGAAGTGGGATTGTTCTTGGGGGCAGGGAAAGGTGTAGTAAGATGGCCGTTGGAGGAAGGAGGGGGGAGTGGGGGTGGGATTGTTCTTGGGGGCAGGGAAAGGTGTAGTGACAGGCATCAACGGGGTTACGGCCAATTTAGGGTCACATAACAAATCACATTCTGCAGCTTTCATGTATCCGAACAAAGGCTCGGCATTCTCTGTTCCCCCCTGCACCATCTACTCTAAGATGTGTCTGAGCCTGGTGCAGAAGTCCTCACCCAGCTTTCCCAATTTCTGTGTAACACATTCTTTCTACACTGAAAACTAAAGCCTGCCTGTACTGGATAAGCTTATCATGTTATACAAATTCCTAACATTCTTCTTGCCTTCTTGCCTTCCCGTAACTCCACTAATTGGCTTAACTCCCACAGCAGCATTCCGCAACTTACGAGATCTTTCAAATTTGAATATACGCAACATTTTCTTATAGAATGCAATGATCTGTCGCGACTCAGATCACTGGTGCAGCCGACAGGTCGCCACCCGTCAGTGTAGAGTACTCCTCAATACACTGATAAGACAGAGAGACCCCTCATCTATCCCTTTTTCCTAACCTTGAATGGCGACTTTACAGTACGACTCACCACGGCACCCTGACTGACAGCAGAACCCCTCCTTATGAGGTTTCTCTGTATAAGACGAAGAGTACACCTCAATTCGTCACAGATCCTGACAGCAGAACCCCTCCTTATGAGGTTTCTCTGTATAAGACGAAGAGTACACCTCAATTCGTCACAGATCCTGACAGCAGAACACCTCCTTATGAGGTTTCTCTGTATAAGACGAAGAGTACACCTCAATTCGTCACAGATCCTGACAGCAGAACACCTCCTTATGAGGTTTCTCTGTATAAGACGAAGAGTACACCTCAATCCGTCATGGACCCTGACAGCAGAACACCTCCTTATGAGGTTTCTCTGTATAAGACGAAGAGTACACCTCAATTCGTCACAGATTCTGACAGCAGAACACCTCCTTATGAGGTTTCTCTGTATAAGACGAAGAGTACACCTCAATTCGTCACAGATTCTTTCTCCCTTACACTACAATTCAGGAATGCTTTGAAACCTCGATTATCAGTCACGGGAGGCAGCTATCTAAGAAAAGTACAGTGACCGGGGGAGGAGGAGGTGGTGTTCACACGAGCACGCGCAGGCATGCGACGTCACTCGTTTTAACACTTGCTGGTTCAGGACGTGGTGCGGGACGCCTGAGGTCTCACCACTCGACCGGTCACCCACCCAGATCCAACCTGACAGCCCCACAGAAACCGCTGCGGCTGACACACAGGCAAGTGAAACACATATATTATATATATCTCAACTTACCATGTTCGATGGAGGTTGATCAGGCCTCAAATTCAGCCACCGCGGTCACCACCAGGGAAGTCAGCAATATGGGTCCGGGAGGGCGGCGTACCGCTAGCCACGCCGCACGTTGAGCGCCATTTGTGGGGGTCGTGATGACATTCCACTCGTCCTCCAGTCACTCCAAATTAAGGCTATGAGCATGGGTCAACCATTCAAAGAATGAGTCAGACAACAAGCTGGTTCAAACTCAGAGCACGCTCAAAAGACTACTACAGACAACGCTCTCAGCAATGTTCTGTGTTTATTCCTACATACACAAACCTAAATACACTACATAATGGGGAGGGAAAAGGGGTTGTCCGGGGCGGGGTAAGCCATGAAAGTCCAGTGTCTGGCCACTCCTGATTGGTCCACATCTCCTTATCTCAGTCTCTGGGCAGATATTGCAGCCGTCAGCTTATAATCTTGTTTCGTTTCTCTGAAATAAGTCTTGGCAACACTGGAACTGTCTTAGTTTAAGTTTCGATTTAAGTAATACGTAGCAAGGAAAGCTTATTGTTATAAGACACAAAATGGTGGTTAGTACATTAGCAAAAAAGCGTATAAAAGTTACAAAAGTATAAAAGTTACAAAAATATATATTCTCTTTTACCCCAACACAGCAATTACATCTTCAATGCTCTTACTGAGGGAAGGACGTTGTTGGCCAAAATCTCGCAATAATGACCCCATCCATCCTCCCTTCAATACAGTGCAGTTATCCTGTCCTCTTTGCAGAAAAGCACCCTCAAAGTAGGATGTTTCCCCCACCATGCTTCACGGTTGGGCCGGTGTTCCTGGGATTCTACTCATCCTTCTTCTTCCCCAAACACGGCGAATGGAGTTGATACTAAAAAGTTCTATTTTGGTCTCATCTGACCACATGACCTTCTCCAATGCCTCCTCTGGATCATCCACAAGGTCATTAGCGAACTTCAAACGGGCTTGGACATGTGCCTGTGTGAGCAGGGGGACCTTTCATGCCCTGCAGGATTTTAATCTGTGATGGCGTAGTGTGTTACTAACGGTAATGTTGGAGACTTTGGTCCAAGCTCTCTTCAGTTCATTGACCAGGTCCTCCCGTGTAGTTCTGGGCTGATTCCTAACCTTTTTCAGTATCATCCTTACCCATGAGGTGAGATCTTGCATGGAGCCCCAGACTGAGGAAGATTGACAGCCATCTTATGTTTCTGACATTTTCTAATAATTGAGCCAACAATTGTTGCCTTCTCAACAAGCTGCTTGCTTATTGTCCTGTAGCCCATCCCAGCCTTTTGTAGGTCTACAATTTTGTCCCTGGTGTCCTTAGACAGCTCTTTGGTCTTTGCCATGGTGGAGAGATTGGAGTGTAATTGATTGAGTGTGTGGATAGGTGTCTTTTATACAGGTAATGAGTTCAAACACATGCAATTAATACAGGTAATGAGTGCAGAGTAGGAGGGCTTCTTAAATAAAAACTAACCGGTCTGTGAGAGCCAGAATTCTTGTTGGTTGGTAGGTAATCAAATACTTATTTCATGCAATAAAATCCAATTTATTTATGTAAAAATCATACAATGTGATTTTCTGGATTTTTTTTAGATTCTTTGTCTCACAGGTGAAGTGTACCTGCGATAAAAATTACAGGCCTCTCCATTTTTTGTAGGTGGGAAAACTTGCAAAATTGACAGTGTATCAAATACTCATTTCCCCCACTGTATATCTAGTAACATACAAAATAGAGGATCAAAACCACCATTAGGATATGTGCATATGATGTCTTTTCGAGGCGGGCGACATTATCAAGTTTGTCAGAAGGAAGATGCTCAAGGGCACGCTGACTTTTTTTCCCTGAACTGTATTTAGAGTCTTTTGGTCACTTCCTGATTGCTTATTAGATGTTTTTGGCCACTAACATTTTTTTTTACTGAGATTTTCTGGCTATTTCTTTTTAACTTCATTCAATAACTGAAAATGCCTGAAGAATGGTGAGCCCACTTCTGTTAACCGCTTGAAGTCTTTGGAAAATTGAAGCTGTATAAAGCACTTAAATACCTGAATATACAGTTAGGTCCATATATATTTGGACAGAGACAACATTTTTCTAATTTTGGTTCTAGACATTACCACAATGAATTTTAATCAAAGCAATTCAGATACAGTTGAAGTTCAGACTTTCAGCTTTCATTTGAGGGTATCCACATTAAAATTGGATGAAAAGTTTAGGCGTTTCAGCTCCTTAACATGTGCCACCCTGTTTTTAAAGGGACCAAAAGTAATTGGACAATTGACTCCAAGGCTATTTCATGGACAGGTGTGGGCAATCCCTTCGTTATGTCATTCTCAATTAAGCAGATAAAAGGCCTGGAGTTGATTTGAGGTGTGGTGCTTGCATTTGGAAGGTTTTGCTGTGACGTAAACATGTGGTCAAAGGAGCTCTCCATGCAGGTGAAACAAGCCATCCTTAAGCTGCAAAAACAGAAAAAACCCATCCGAGAAATTGCTACAATATTAGGAGTGGCAAAATCTACAGTTTGGTACATCCTGAGAAAGAAAGAAAGCACTGGTGAACTCATCAATGCAAAAAGACCTGGGCGCCCACGGAAGACAACAGTGGTGGATGATCGCAGAATAATCTCCATGGTGAAGAGAAACCCCTTCACAATAGCCAACCAAGTGAACAACACTCTCCAGGAGGTAGGCGTATCAATATCCAAATCTACCATAAAGAGAAGACTGCGTGAAAGTAAATACAGAGGGTTCACTGCACGGTGCAAGCCACTCATAAGCATCAAGAATAAAAAGGAGTAACAGGGGAAAATATGGGGAAATCGCAGATATTAGTCTGTAACTGACAGTTTACAGTTTAACTAGATGTAGCAGAGTCAAACCAGTAACAAACGACAGTTTTTTCATTTAGCTGACTTGTATCCTCTACAAGGCAGTTGCCAGCTGGTGCTGGTGACGCTGTCTTCAGGCGTCCCCGCCCAAACAATGCTCCGTCTTCTAGCGGCAGCGGGCGGTCTCCGGTTTTACCCGCTGAGCCCATAGTCCATAACACGGCACCTCACGTGCTCAGCTCCACGGACCCTGCGTCTCTTCTCCCTACAGTTAGATTGACTCCTCCGGTCCACTGCACTCGGATCCCTTGCTCCAAGTCCTGTAGCCAGGAGCCTGGACCCTCTCACACTGCTCTGCTCCGCAGGACTCAGCTCTGCTTTCCCACGCAAACGTCCTCGTCTCTCCCTCTCTCTCGTCACACCAGGAGTCCCTCTGTCACCAGACCTCCCAGCTCTCTTTCTCGACACACCCCCAGCTTCCCTGTCACATGACTCCTCTGCTTGCAGTCTGTCTTCCCCCTGCAACACGAGGTACGGCCCCGGCAGTTCCGGATCCCTTGCTCTGAAAGTACTTACACCCCAGTCTTCCCCCTTACACATACACTATATAAAAAGACACATATGCATGTTTTTCTCAATATCTGACATGAAATCAGAATAAACCTTTCCCATTTTAGGTCCATTAGGATTACCATAATTTTTAATATTTGCCAAATGACAGAATAATGAGAGAGAGAGAATGTTTTAAGGCATTTTTACTACTTGCTGCAAAATCAAAAGTTTACATACATTTCATTAAAATTTGGTACCATTACCCTTAAACTGAATGACTTGGGTCAAACATTTGGGATATCTTTCCACAAGCTCCTCACAATAGTTGGTCGGAATTTGGGCCCATTCCTCCTGACTAGTGATGGGCGAGCACTAAAATGCTCGGGTGCTCGTTGCTCGGGTCGAGCACATTGGAATACTCGGGTGCTCGACCACAGCAACGAGCCCAATGTAAGTCTATGGGAAACTCGAGCATTTTTCAGGCGCCTCCCCCCGGCAGTCTGCAGAGGGCCTAAAAATTGCCCAAATCGATGGGAACAGTGCTCAAATGACATGGGAACAGCATGCGGAAGACCCCTGGAAGCATTTCTGACTCCCAGGTCACTGCTGTCACCAACGTTATCAGAGGTATTACACCACTTTTACAGACTCACAATAAAACATACAAAAACGAAACCAAAATGGATTTTCCTGGGAAATATGTTAAGGAACATGCTTTCCATTGTAATGACTTGTATTGTATATAAAGAAAAATGAATAGCCAAAAACAAAAATACTCCTCCACACCTTGGGCTATGTTCACACTTAGCGTTTTTGATGCGTTTTTGCACTTTTGCATTGCTTTCAACCGTGGCAAATGCATTCACCAGGAAATGTCATTTTAACATTTTACAACCTTATCTGGCCATGTGGTGTGTGAGACATGATCAGACACATCGTGTTTCATTTATGAAGGAGGGACTCTGAAAGTCACAAAGCCTATTTTATAGGGCCATCAGGCGGCCTTTACTATTCTTAAAGGGCCAGCAGTCGGCCCTCATTATTCTTAGAGAGCCATCAGCCGGCTATGTTTTATTGTTCCCATTACTAAAGAGTGGGTCTCTTATACTGTTATTGCGTATGCAGTGAGTGGCAGGGCTGCCCAAAATTTGGACGCACCCCAATACCCCCTTGAAGAGACTTAGAGGAGGGCCTCCTGAAAACAATGTTCCCATTATTAGGAAGTAGGTCTCCCATTGTGTTTGCCTATGCAGTGAAAGCAAGGGTTGCCAAAAATTTGGAGGCACTCCAATGCCCCTTGGAAGAGACGTGGAGGTCAGAGGGCCTCCTGAAAACAATGTTCCCATTATTAGGAAGTAGGTCTCCCATTATGTTTGCCTATGTAGTGAATGCAAGGGTTACCAAAAATTTGGAGGCACTCCAATGCCCCTTGGAAGAGACGTAGAGGTGGGCCTCTTGAAAAAAAATGTTCCCATTATTAGAAAGTGGGCCTCCCATTGTGTTTGCCTATGCAGTGAATGCAAGGGCTGCTAAAAACTAGGAGGCACTCCAATACCCCTTGGAAGACACATGGAGGAGGGCCTCATAAAAAATGTCCTCATTAGAAAGGAGCGGGCCTCCTATACTTGTAATGCCCATGCCCTAAGTGTATGGGCTGACAAACATTTACCCCTAGGGGGTATACATGAACATACTGTATAAAAACTACATGCATCATAAACACCCTTTAAAAAAATTACCTGGTGATATGGTGGTGGAGGATGAGGATGAGGAGAAGGAGGAGGACAAGAGCAAATAGACAAAATCAGGAAGCGTATACCCATGTGTGGGTGTGAAGAGGTGCATGGGAATACACCTCCCAAAAAAAGACACTGGATTTGAGTTTATGTTACGCTGCTATCATTGAGAAGTCTTGCCCAATCCAACCCTTGTTCATTTTTATAAGAGTCAGCCTGTCAGCATTTTCAGTTGACAGGCGGATGCACTTATCAGTTATAATTCCACCAGCGGCACTAAAAACCCGCTCTGATAAAACGCTGGCAGCAGGGCAGGCCAGGACCTCCAAGGCATAGAGAGCCAGTTCATTCCACGTATCCAGCTTGGATACCCAATAATTATAAGGCACAGAGGAATCACGGAGGAAGTTGGTACGGTCGGCAAGGTACTCCCTCAGCATCTTCCCAAACTTTGCACTCCTTGTGAGAGTACCCCGCGCCTCAGGGCCTGTGCGATGGGAGGGGCTGAGAAAATTCTCCCAGAACTTTGACAGTGTTCCCCTGCCTCTGCTGGATTGAAGTTGTGTTTCTCTTGCCTGTACTCCTTGGTTGTCCAACGAACTGTGACCTCTGCCACCAGCGTTTTCAGATGGGAATTTTTTTAATAGTTCCGCAGCAAGGGCCTTCTGGTACTGCCCCATTTTTTTAGACCAGTCAGCCTCAGAAATAAGAGATATAAAGTTCTCCTTGTAGCGTGGGTCTAGAAGTGTCACCAACAAGTAATGACTGTCGCCCAAAATTTTGAAAACGCGAGGGTCATGGGAAAGGCAGCGTAACATAAACTTAGCCATACTTGCCAGACTGCTAACAGGCAAGAGGATGACTGACCATGCTCTCCTCTTCCTCCTCCTCTCTGTCCTCTGGCCATCCACACTGAACAGATGGGATGACAGTTATGCAGGTAGTACCGTCTATAGCTCATGAAACTAGCTCCTGTTCTTCCTCCTCCTCTTCCTCATTGTCACCCAATCCACATTGGGATGAGTTGAGGCTTGGCTGTGTGTAATCACCCTGTATGGTTCCTTGCTTCATCTCATCGTGCTCCACCTGCAATGCATCCTCTTTGATTGTGAGAAAAGAGCGTTTCAGAAGACAGAGAAGCGGGATGGTGATGCTAATTGTTATGCACACGCCCGGGCTGACTGGCGTGTGCGTGATTTAGTGATTCCACTGTGCCATGAACCGGAGAGTGCCTGGAGGGGCGTAACTAAGTATCAACCCGATCCGACCAAGGTCGCACGACGGCTACGATGCCATGCGCCAGAGAGGAACCGAGAAGAGGGACCAGGCGTGACTCCAGGTCAGACCCCTGACACGGCTGTTTACGCCCACACCGGGGAATACAGGAACAGGCAGGTTAGGCTGGCATACAGACAGGTGGGTATTGGCAGGCACTGCTGGAGTGCAGACAGGAGGATACTGGCAGGCACGGCTGGTATGCAGACAGGAGGGTACTGACAAGTACAGCTGGCGTACAGACGGGGAGGTACTAGCAGGTTGGAGCACAGGCTGGATAGGGTCCAGTACAGACTGGGATTCAGGAACAGAACTGAAGATGCGGTAGACAAGCAGAGCAGAGAGGAACCGCCGGAGAGGTGGGCAAGGCGGAGCAGAGAGGTACCGCCGAAGCAGTGAGCAAGGCGGAGCAGACAGGAGCCGCCTGAGCGGTGAGCAAGGCAGAGCAGGCAGGAACCGCCGGAGCGGTGAGCAAGACAGAGCAAGGAGAAACTGCCAGAGTGGTGAGCAAGACAGAGCAGGGAGAAACCGCCGGAGCGGTGAGCAAGACAGAGCGGGCAGAAACCGCTGGAGCGGGGAGCAAGACAGAGCGGGCAGAAACCGCCAGAGCGGTGAGCAAGGCAGAGCAGGCAGGAACCGCCGGAGCGGTGAGCAAGGCAGAGCAGGCAGGAACCGCTGGAGCAGTGAGCAAGGCAGAGCAGGCAGGAACCGCCGAAGCGGTAAACAAGACGGAGCAGGCAGGAACCGCCGGAGCGGTGAGCAAGGCAGAGCAGGCAGGAACCGCCGGAGCGGTGAGCAAGGCAGAGTGGGCAGAAACCGCCGGAGCGGTGAGCAAGACAGAGCGGGCAGAAACCGCTGGAGCGGGAAGCAAGACAGAGCGGGCAGAAACCGCCAGAGCGGTGAGCAAGGCAGAGCAGGCAGGAACCGCCGGAGCGGTGAGCAAGGCAGAGCAGGCAGGAACCGCTGGAGCAGTGAGCAAGGCAGAGCAGGCAGGAACCGCCGGAGCGGTAAACAAGACGGAGCAGGCAGGAATCGCCGGAGCGGTGAGCAAGGCAGAGCAGGCAGGAACCGCCGGAGCGGTGAGCAAGGCAGAGTGGGCAGAAACCGCCGGAGCGGTGAGCAAGGCAGAGCGGGCAGGAACCACCGGAGCGGTGAACAAGGCACAGCAGAGATAAACCGCTGGAGCGGTGAGCAAAGGCAGAGCAGAGCAGACAGGGCACTGTTCACACGGAACAGACTGGAAGAGAAAGGCAGAACCAGATACACACAAGATACTTGCAATGAAGTAGCGAGTGTACTCTAAACTCACAAACGGAAGTACAGCGACAATGAGTAAGAGTTAGGTGCAGGTTCAGACTCTGCAGAAAAAGGGAAGGTATGAACATAAAGACAGGTAACAGGCTAGGAGAGTGTTTAGACAGGAACTGAGTGTTCAGACAGGAACTGACACTGCAGCGAGATACAGGAGCGAGTCTGGGTATGCGGCCCCCAGAAAAGGCGGAACGAACAGGATAGGAGCGAGTTCAGACTGGCCTGGAAATACAGCCTCCAGGAAGGCAGACAGACAGGCAAGAAAACACAGATAACAGATCTAGGTTTGCGGCCCCTAGAAGGCGGGACGAACAGGCTAGGAGCGTGTTCAGACAGGCCTGGAAATACAGCCTCCAGGAAGGCGGACAGACAGGCAAGAGAAACAGAACAGGACCTGGCACATTCAGAGTCAAGGAGCACACTGAATGATAGAGTTGCTCAGGCACCAGCTTCCAGGTGAAGCTGGTTTAAATATCCAGTGACAGACAGCAATAGGCTGAGGACGCATTAGGGGTGTGCCCACAGCAGCTACAAGAAACAGGAAGTAACCGGGCCGCCGCCCTAAGCAGTCAGAACAGAGACAAACAGACAGCATGAATAGAAGCCAGGCTAGCAGACTGGACTGAAGATTGAGTTTGCGATCTTGCACAGTGAGAGATGGTGCAGCATGCAAGCCCACCACCAGGTATGTTACACTAATTATGGCGTCATCGCCGCTCACCATTTTGGTGAAGTTCTCAAAGTTTTGGAGGATGGTACATATGTCTGACATCCATGTCCACTCCTGAGGTCTTATGTGTGGAGTCTGAACTGAATACCGATGGCCTTGTTGATGCTGGTACTCAATATCTGCCCTCTTCTGCTCACAAATCCTTCCCAACATCTGCAGTGTTGAGTTCCAATGCGTGGGGACATCACACAGCAGTCTGTGAGCCGGAAGCTGCAAACGCTGCTGAAGCACGTCAAGTGCAGCGGAAGCTGTAGCTGACTTTCTAAAATGGGCACACAGGTGGCGTATTTTGACAAGCAGATCCGGCAGCTCCGGGTAGGATTTGAGAAATCGCTGAACCACGAGATTAAGCACATGGGCCAGGCATGGTACGTGTGTGAGCTCGCCTCGCCTCAGAGCGCCATCAGGTTCCGGCCATTGTCACAAGACCATGCTTGGCTGTAGGTTCAGTGGTGTGAGCCACAGATCTGCCTGCTCTTTCAGAGCTGTCCACAACTCTTCAGCATTGTGGGGTTTGTCACCTACGCATATTAGCTTTGGCACAGCCTGTTGCCGCTTGGCCGAGGCAGTGCTGCAGTGCTTCCAGCTTGTGACTGATGTAGTCATTTCAGAGATGGAGGCTGAAGAGGAGGAGGTGCAGGAGCTGTAGACTGTTGGGGCAACCCTGATTGATCTAGGGCCCGCGATCCTTGACGTCGGGAGGACGTGTTAAATTCCAAGATCCGACTGCGTCCCGGCTTCCACTATGTTTACCCAGTGTGCCATCAGCGAGATATACCGTCCCTGCCCACAAGCACTTGTCCACGTGTCTGTGGTTAGGTGGACTTTCCCAGTAACTGCGTTGTTGAAGGCACGGCTAATGTTTTGGGACACGTGCTTGTGTAATGCGGGGACAGCACACCGGGAGAAATAGTGGCGATTGGGCACCGAGTACCGAGGAATGGCTGCCGCCATCAGGTTGCGGAATGCTTCCATCTCCACGAGCCTAAAAAGCAACATTTCAAGCACAAGCAGTCGTGAAATGTTGGAATTTACTAGTGTGGCCTGTGGGGCATTGGCTGCATATTTGCGCTTACGTTCCAAGCACTGGGGTATGGACTACTGAATGCTGTGCTTGAACAAGGACGTGGACGTGCTTCCTGATGCTGCTACTTGAGAGTGTGCAACGACAGGTGCAGGGCAGGAGGCATCTTGGCATGCGCCATGGAGAGGGGATTGGGGTGCATGCACAACAGTGGAAGAAGCAGTGGTGTCACCCGCAGACACTGTTTCTAGACCCTGGTGTTCGGCTCACTTAGTGGGGTGCTTTGCTGCCATGTGCCTGAACATGCTGGTGATGGTCAGGCTTCTAGTTATGCTACAAAACCAAAAAGATCTATTTTGGAGAGAGAAATTTGAATGTTAAGGAGAAAAGATTTTTTTCCCCCCTATACAGAGATATTAATATGCCCCCCCCTACCATTCAGGGCTGCTCATGACTGTTGCTTTAGCGCTGATGGACGCCCAGCACTTTGCGCCGCAGTGAGGTGGCCACTCTGTGTGTTTGCGTGGTGCTGAGCCTCCCACAGCCTGTTGCCTGCTCATTCAGGCTTTCTGATGCGCCCTCTGAACCTTAACACACCTGTCTCTGTGTGCATATGCCTCCGTCCCGGCGGCGTCTCCGACGGGCCGCGTTGCTGTGTAATGTGGGAGGTACTCCAGCCCCTTCCTGGCCGCGTGTGACGCGCGGGCGTCCGCGTCATCGCCAGGGGCGGGACATTACAACGTACCGAATTCCGATTGGTACATTCTGGTACATAAGGTGTCCCCTCTCCTCATGATAACCACGCCTCCTGACGAAGCCACTTCCGGGAAAAACGCGCGTCGAGGCTGCTTTACACCCCCAGCATTCTCTCCCACGCTGCCTTGGATCCCATTGACATGACTCAAGGTAATGGAAGCTTAATGCCTGTATTCATGATTTACTGACACGTACATTTCATAGCGTAACTATTATGATTTATTGCTCATTTGATTGCATGTAACCGCTCTGGTATCTACCTGTATGTATTTTATATACAGGGCTATCAGTCTTATGCTAGATATTTTCTCAGCTTCCCTCATAGGATTTGTAACCATTATCACCAGATATGGTCAGTGTTAGGATTTTCATCCATTGGCAGCATATTTACATTTTGGGGTGTTAGTCTCTTTGCTACATTATCCACCCTACTCCACTATTCTCTAGCTGTCTTCTCCCCCCTTCCCTTGTTGCCCTCATTTTGTCCTTCACTATTGTAATTTTTATGATATTAATATTTTTTCAATAAAGTACAGTATATATTTATCATTTAAATCCCTCATGTGTGTCTGTTTGGAGAGTACTTATAAGTAGACTAAAATCATTACCTGTATAGGGGGGAAAAAAATCTTTTCTCTTTCACATTCGAATTTCTCTCTCCAAAATAGATCTTTTTGGTTTTACTTCTACTATAGGGATTTGCTGACCATGTATTATATGTTAGGCAGATAGGCTTACTAGTTTTGCTACCCCTGCTGATGCTGGCCTGGCAGGTGGTGCAAATGGCCTTTTTGGGGTTATCGGCAGAGTGTTTAAAAAACAACCAGACTCAGGAAGACCTAACAGTTGTACTGGCAACTTCCTTCGTGTTGGTGTTACGGGGCACGGTTGCCTGCCTTCTGTCTGTGGCCACCACACTGCTTCTTCCTGCCTGTTGGGGTGCTCTGCCTCCCTCCCCCTGTGTGCTGCTGTCCTCGCTCTGCATGTCCTCCTGCCAGCTAGGGTCAGTTACTATATCATCCACCACCTCGTGTTCCACTTCTGCACCCTGGTCTTCTTCTTAACTTTCTGTCAGTTGTGTCTCATCATCATCCACCTCTTGCGACACTTTCCCACCATCCCCATGGCTGCTCAAACATTTGGGCATCGCTACATCCGATCTCCTCTTGCCCTGCTTCAAGTGGACCGGGCGAGAGGCCCGAATCTTTAAATGGAAAAGTGAACAGCTCTTCGGAGTCTCCAAGTGTGGGATCAGTTGTCTCTGGGCACTCGGCATGGTGGGAGGAAGGAGGATTAGGGTGAGGAATATGCAGTCCAGACTCACGGCTACTGAGAGTTGGCCGTGTGGAAGACAGGGTGGTGGTGGTGGTGGCAAAGTGACTGGAAGCATTATCCGCTATCCAACAAACAACCTTTTGACACTGCTCTTGGTTCAATAGTGGTGTGCTGCGGTCCCCTAAGAATTGGGACGAGAAGGTCAGGCGAGAAGATGTGGGTGTTTGTTGTGGCACAATTTCAGCTTGCCCACGGCCTCGGCTTCAGCGTCTGCATGCATCATCACCATCATGTCCAGTTCCCTGTCCCTTGCCAAGTGCCTTGTCCATTTTAAATGGAGGACAATATCTTCTGACTCACCCAGGGGGATATGGGGGACTCGGTACCCGGGCCTTTACCTTCTTGGGATGTCACGGCAGTCGACACACAGGCCCGTACACTGGAGTCACTCTTTAAAAAGGGGGTTGTTGCTTGAAGGGATGAATAATAGTTTGGTCTCGTGACGTCACTTGTGGTTACTGGTAATGAGTACCAGCGCTGCTGCAGACCTCTGGAGCAGATGTTAGGGCAGCTGGGTTGGTGCGGCTCTCCACAGGCAGAGCTCAGCTCCACGGCAGTGTAGGTGCAGATGGTAATGCTGGGCGTTGTAGTGCAGGAGTGATAACATAGCAGCAATAACTGATTGAGACAGTGGGGTGCAGTCGTCCGAGTTTACTCACAGTTATCAAGTTCCTCAGGTTGCCTGTACAGGTGACAGCCTCCCACGTCGCGCTGCGTTCACCAGGCAGGGGTCCAGCACTCCCTCAAGTATCTCAAGGGCACTTAATGGGACCCCTTTCTGTATGTTCCTTTCTTAGCCGACTTCCCGTGCTGGGTCTCTCCCTCCTGCCCTGTTCCCCGCCACACAAAGTACCGATCAGGTACCTTGGGATCCCTCTGGCAACTTGAAGTTCCCGGACCTTACTTGATGCCCTTTTCGGTGGCTTAGGTGCGGATGTGGCAACTGCACCTTGAAAGTGCAGAAGCCTCCGGTTTTCTAGCTGAGACTTAAAGTAACTTGGCTAGCCCAGGGACCGGTTTCCTTCTTGTGGCCTGATCCCTCTACCGCCTGGCAGATTCGGGCATACGGGTGACGGTCCGGCACTCACCGTACCCAGTGGGACCCCTTTTGCTCCTGGAGCCTTTCTCTCTTGCTCCCACTCCTCTCTCAGTCTTGGCCATGACAGGCCAGACCTGCCTCCCGAGTGGAGCTCCTGAAAAGCCTCCGCTCCCGACGTCCTCACACTCCCTCTCTCTTCGTTCAACTCTCTAAAAATATGGCTTCCCTATATATATATGCCTCTTCTTCAAGTGCTCCCCTGATCTGCGTCCTCCACCCACACCCACTACATGGTTCCCCATCAGTTTGGTCCCCCCCCACTCCAGCCAGGGGCAGCAGAAAGCAGTGCATATTGCCCTTCCAGATGGTCTGGAGTAGTGTAGTGTTGGGTGCAGGTGTTAGGGTCCCGGGCAGCACTCCATCCTTACCTGAGAGAAGGAGATGCCATACCTCTGGGTGAAGTGCAGTACCGCTGTGGCGACTGAACCCTCAGGGGCGCCACACTTCCACACTCACTACAAATGGCTGAATTTGGAGCGAAGTTTTATGTAATCCGTGTGACGGAGAAACCACAGTTTTAAATACCTGGCCTGTAGGTAACTATTTTTAACAGCAAACTGTTGTAAATTGCTTCACTGACAGACTGAAACAAATTTTTAATGGAGGCCAGAAATGGCAGTATTGTCTGAAAACGTATATGTGATCCGTGTGACGGAGAAAACACAGTTTTAAATACCTGGCATGTAGTTAACTATTTTGAACAGCAAACTGTTGTCAATTTCTTCCCTGACACACTGAAACAAAATTTTAATGGAGGCCAGAAATGGCAGTATTGTCAGCACAATTATATGTGATCCATGTGACGGACAAACCACAGTTTTAAATAGCTGGATTTTTAGCGCTGTAATATGGAAAGGAACTGGCTGTATTCTGCAGTGCCAACACGCAAATGGCGCAGAACAACGGTGTTCTCTGGATTGCTTTTTAAGCAAATAATGAGGATTAAGATGCCCCAAAAAATTATTCCTGGCCCCTGAGACCTGGGCCTATTTCTAGAAATATCTAACAGCAACAGCAGACAAAACTGCCGAGATGCTCGGGCGAGCACCGAGCAGTAGCGAGCATGCTCACTCATCACTGCTCCTGACAAAACTGGTGTAACTGATCAAGGTTTGTAGGTCGCTTTGCCTGCACCTGCCTTTTCAGCTTTGCCCATAAATTTTCCATAGTATTGAGATCAGGGCTTGGGAAGCCTTAAAGCCACAGCTGTGGCAGAACAAATCTGATGGAATCTGCTAGACCCGGCAAAAGGTAAAAGCGGTGCGTTATATGGACATTAATATAGTTACTTTGCTGAAGGCTGTAACTGGAGCCAAGTGGACCTGGCTGCCACTTGAAAGGCTCTTGGTTGTTATGTGTGTAAACATGCCGGTGAGCCACTGAGATGGACTGTGTGATAAGCAGTTATGAAGTGTAATAAACTGCTGGATTTCATGTTACTGGAAAACGTTGCATATGTGCTTTAATTGACCCGCTGAAGCGAGTGTCCCCCAGCGTGATGACTAGCGCTGCCTTACATGTGGTTGGAGAATGCGGCAACTGCAGCCCGGTTGCTAGGGGCAACTGCAGCCCGGTTGCTAGGGGTAACGGCACAGGACGACGAGTGTGGATACAAGCATCTTGTTGTGGCTCGGCTGGGTCACGAAGATTAAAGCATCTTGTTGTAATTCAGCGGGGTTACAAAAATTGTCCTCGCACTCAAACCTGGTTTGCTGTGGCTGGGCGGGGTCACGAAGATTAAAGCATCTGGCTGTAACTCGGCAGGGTTACAAAAATTGTCCTCGCACTCAAACCTGGTTTGCTGTGGCTCAGCAGGACCATGAAAATTTTCCGGGGAGAGCAGTGTGAAGTGTCTAGTGTGAACAGTGTACCGTGATGACCATGAATGGTTCAGTACCTCTAGACGGAATGGAGAAGGGGTTAGATGACCGTCTGCAAATGGTTTGGAGCGAAATGGAGTGTCCTGAAGCAATGCAGGAACAGATAAAGATGGCTGTGAAGGGAGCAGCAAATGAGACTGAAGCTATTGAGCAATTAAAGTGCCTGTTAAAATCGCAGCCGCAGGCATTTGAGAAACGACAGCAGGTCATGGTGCAGGAAGGGCAGGAGCTGTTGGCCCTTTACAGAAAGGCGACAACGGACCATTATGTGAGTTCTTCTGGGGCGCCATTATTGTCCCAGAGTGCCCGGGGAGGTGGTAAGAGATGTTGTGAATTGGGTCCTAAGACTATTGCTGATTTTTTTTGTAAAAATCCCCCTACAGGTGTGGGTGTCCAAAAAGGGGGGGAGTTTCAAAAAGGGGCGGATTTTCAAAAGAGCATGGAGTATAGAAAACTAAAATTTGTTACTGGTTGTGGGTTGGTACCGCCTAAAAATGACAATTTAACCATTGATAACGGGGTAGCTTCAGTAGAAGGGGTTGACGTCAAGGTGGGAGGTGACTTGTTGGCCCACAACTCCATGGGGAGTGACACAGACCCCACAACTGACGGTGACACTATGAAAGTAGAAAGAGAGTTCAGTCAGGAGGGGCTAGATGAGGGGAGAGAGTCCCACTCTCGTCGTCGATGGCATAAAGGCCACAAAAAAGTTGCTCCTGTAGATTTTGCTGAAAGGGCAAATAAAGAAAATGCAAGGCTGTGTGCCTTTATTCCGAGTTTGGATCCTCTTTTAGAAGAAGAGGAGGTGACGTTGCCAGTAGCAACCTCCGATACAGTACTGAGACAGAAGGATCAGGATCCGACAGCCCTGAAAGAGGAGGCGGCCAGTCATGACCAAGAGCTGGAGCCTATCAGGCAGCAGTGTCAGCGTGACATGCTGCAACGAAGGGAAAACCTGGAGAACGTGTCCTCAGACCAGCTGAGCCTGGAGTCTGAACAGCAGAAAATAAACAAGGTTGTAAGGAACTTGCAGCGAGAACTGGAAGAAAGCCGCGAGGAAATCAACAAATGGAAAGAAAGGTTTCAGAGAAATAAAGAGGAGGTTTCTCAATTGGAGCTTGACAAAGCGGAGTGTGAAGATGAGTTGTGAGAGGTGAAAGATCGCTTCTCCCTGGTATGGTTAGAGCTGAGGCAAGTGAAGCAAAAGCTGGATTAGGGTCTACACCAGAAGGATAGGGAGCTGTCTGCCCTAAAAGAGGCGCTGCAGGATGAAGTTTCTGGACGTGATCAAAACCTAGAACGACTGCGCGAACAGTTCAACCAGAAGCTGTGTGAATCCAAGAAGGAGTGTAGTGAACTCAGTAAGGAACTGCAACAAATTAAGAGAGACTATGAGGATCTCCTCAAGGTTAAGAAAAAACTAGAGGAGGATAAGGCTGATGCAGAGCACATGCGCCAAGTGGTTGAGACCACTCTACAGGACACCCGTGATGAAAATGATGATCTCCGCAGAAAGACCCTAGGTCTGGTAGCTCAGGTGAAGGAGCTGCAGACGTTCTCTGATAATCTCCAGAGGGCAGAGACGTGCCTTAAGGAAAGAATCAGCAAGATGGAAGCTGAGCGGAAAAAGATGGAGGAGTCCATCGAAGAAGGGAGGTATGAAGCAAATGCCTCTTCAGATAATGCGAGCTTGGGTGATTCGGTGGATGTGAGAGCCAAGATCAAGGAACTCAAGGAGTTGCTACAAGCCCATTGGAAGCAAGAGAAGCTTGAGAGACTGGCTGTCGAGAGCCGAGTGGGCGCATTGGAGACAGAGAGCTCTGAGAAAATTCTGCTGATAAAGGAGCAGTTGAAGCCGGAAGAGCTTCAGAGATTGGTTGCAGAGAGGCGAGTGGCTGAGCTAGAGGAAGAAGAGGTCAAGACGAAAATTCTTGAATTTGTAGCTGTGAGTCAGCTCAGGGGAAGCATACAGGGTGAAGAAGCTGAAAGTCAGTTCCCCCTGAAACCTGAGCCGGTTGATCGACTGAAAACCACTGGTGAAACAGAAATGTCTCGGTACAAGTGCCTCATAGATGTACCCGATGATTTGAGAGAAGAATGCACCAGTGAGTCCGTGCATGAAGAGTTTAAGAAGGCCATGGGAGCCTGTAAGGTATACTCGACCTCAGAAGCTAAACAGCTGTTGGTCCTGTCCACAACCGAAGTCACAATGAAGAGGGTGGCTATCCTAAGTAACATGCACTGGCGATGTATTCGCACAAAGCGGTTTGTCCGGTTGAAGACGAAACAAGCCATTAGACAACTGGAGCTTATGAGTAAAGCTCAAAGTCTGCATGAAGAGGTCATCCGGGTGCCTCATGCTCTGGTAAGAAAGCTCATTGTGGGAAATGGCCGAGCCATGCAGATGATGGTAAAGAAGTCCGGTGTGATGAAAGTAAGCAGTCCACGTGATCGACAGGACTCGGTACCAGATGAAGACGGCATGGTGTCATTCTCCGCTGTAGGAACAGAAGAAAGTCTTGCATATATTCGCATACTGTTGGAGTACCGAGTGACCTACCTGCGAGAGGTAGAACAGTTGAATCTCGCTAGACTGCGAGTGGAAAGACAGAATCGCCTGAGCAGCAGAAGATGGCAGCCGTCTAGAAATTGTGAGACCAGACAGAGAAAGGACCCTTCAAATAATAGAACGGCTACAGTAGAAGTTAGAGACTTTCCAAGATGTCCTGAGGATAGTGGGCGTGGGTTTAGAGGTAGTGAGACTTCCAGTAACTCAGGTCTGAGTGGCCCATACAAACGACCCAATAGAGTACGGGACAGTAGGGAGTCGAACCGGACCTTAGATACCAGGGTATGTGAGTCACACTGCTGTATTGACCGCTGGGAGTGGGGGAGGTCTGACAAGGTTACGACCGACCGCTGGGAGTGGGGAAGGTCTGACAAGGTTACGACTGACCGCTGGGAGCGGGGGGAGGTCTGACAAGGTTACGACTGACCATTGGGAGCGGGGGAGGTCTGACAAGGTTACGACCCAGAAATTTGACTTGACGAAGGCCGTGACAATGACAGAAGGTAGGTCCCTAAGGAATGGGCTAATGTTGATGATTAGTGTTCCAGGGGCTGAGCAGCGCAATTGTCAAGTACTTGGTCTCTGTGTGAACTGTGGGTTATAATGTGATTGTGTATATTATGTGTTCAACCCCACAAGTTTGAACAGAGGGGGGATATGTAATGCAGCGGCTTGCGGCATTACTGTAATGGTCCAGGGTGTGTTCTGGCTGACCATGTACCTCTCCCTCAGGTGACTGATCACATGACTGTGACATCATCACAGGTCCTGTGCACACAGAAGGACTGATCACATGATTGTGACATCAGCACAGGACCTGTGTGCACTGGAGGATATATAAATCTTGGTGCTTTTGAAACAGGGTGTGAAAGGCATGAGGCCTGTTCCCCGTGTGTGGGACACCATTAGAGTGTGAGGCCTAGTGAAGCCGGGTGAAGCCTGAAAGGCAAAGGCAGGATCCTTGTGTATAAGAGATGCCAGTAGCCTTGGAGGGCAAGAGGCTTGGAAGACAAGAGTCCTGAAAGGCAGAGGCTGGTTTCCTTGTGTGTGCAAAGAGATGCCAGTAGCCTTGGAAGGTAAGAGGGCTGGAGACCCCCATCTGGGAAGCCGTAAAGCCACAGCTGTGGCAGAACAAATCTGATGGAAACCGCTAGACCCGGTAAAAGGTAAAAGTGGTGCGTTATATGGACATTGATATAGTTACTTGGCTGAAGGCTGTAACTGGAGCCAAGTGGGCCTGTCTGCCACTTGAAAGGCTCTTGGATGTTATGTGTGTAAACATGCCAGTGAGCCACTGAGATGGACTGTGTGATAAGCAGTTATGAAGTGTAATAAACTGCTGGATTTCATGTTACTGGAAAACGTTGCATGTGTGCTTTAATTGACCCGGTGAAGCGAGGGTCCCCCAGCGTGATGACTAGCACTGCCTTACAATATATATATGTAAGTATGTGTAGACACTGGTTAGGCTACTACTGTAACGGCTTGAGTATATATGACACTGATCAATTATCATTATGGCCTCTGTCAGGTAATTACATAGATGATGCTCAGTGACAATAGTAAATGGCCCAGTAATACAATATGGGAGAAGAAAGATGACACTCACCATAAGGGTCTTGGTATTTTTGTTGGCTAAAAAATAGCAGCTGACCTGTTACAGGAGAGCGTGGGTGCATGCAGGTGCCGACCATTTCCTGTTATTGTGCTGCTTCGTTTGGTGTGACTAATAAGACAAATAAATATACCAAGATACTTCTTACTTCTGGTGAGCTCTGATTGTCTTCTCCCATATTGTATGAGCTCAGTCTAACCCCACCTGCACCCAGAGCTGTGGAGTCGGAGTCGTGATAAAATGGACCGACTCCGACTCCTAAAATATATAACAAATTGGGTGTAGTAGTTCAATGCAGTTTGTGGAGAATATTATTTCATAAGGATTTGGGAAAGTTATGAAATGTCCTATAAATGTCTGTCCTATTCTTGATCTAAGGGTCTAGACTTTTAGCTGAGATGAATCTGTGCTACAGTAAATTTATCTCTTAAACATGAGCCATGTATGAGGGTGTTGGAGTCAGAGTTGGAGTCGGTGTCATGGAAATTGAGGAGTCGGAGGTTTGGCTTACCGACTCCACAGCCCTGCCTGCACCACTGATTTACAGCTTTCTGTCTACACTGTGCATAGACAACGCTGACAGTGGAGAGGGACATGGTTAGCCTGAGCTCATGAATATTAAGGACTGCATAGCAGGAGCTGATCATTGAGAGGACTAGCAGAGCTGCAGCAGATAACACAATTGTAGCACCCCGAGGACTCGGCTGCTACAGGGGTATTGCACCTCGATCCAGAGGTGTGGTATTCCACTCCCGGGTAAGGATGGAGTGTGGAACTGGGCTCAGTTAGCTGCATGCACCACACTCACCCCATTTCCGGGGGACAGACCAACGGTACTCCCACCAGATAGATGTGCAGGTACGACAGCTTCTGTCCCCGGCTGGAGTGGGGAGGGGGGAGGAACATCCTAGTGGTGTAGGAGCAGATAGGGGAGGGACTCTGGGCATAGGTAGGAGCCCATTGGGTACTTGTCACCTGGGCTCAGGTGTCAGAGGGAGTATATAAGGTGGGCACCATCTTAGGACAAGGTCTTTTTGGTCTGCTCTGTGCAGAGAGGAGCTCAGCCAGAGAGGGCTGACAGGGAGCTGTGGCTCAGTCTGGGCCCAGCTCCAGAGCCAGGCCTGGAGAGGAGGCCTGAAGCAGAGAGAGAGAGAAAGGAGAAGAAGGAGGAACAGAAACACCAGGAGAGGCCCAGAGATGCAAGAGAAGAGGGAACCCTGAGATCCCACGAGTTAACGGGTGAAGGGTTGGCAGAACAGGGTACCGGATCCCAAACTGGTGGAGGCCAATTATCCTCAGCCAGGAACCGGAGGTCGTGGACAAGTTTTGGCGCGACCCCTCGCCATATCCACCAGGAAGGCATACCACGTATAGGGTCAGGGAAGCCGGGAAAGGTTTCACCACCAGAAGGCCCGAGGGAGCTGGACAAAGGTGGATCCCTGGTGGGGACGGCCAGTAGGAAGGAAGAGAGGGGAGCTCAGGACCACGCTCTGGAACTGCCTGGGAGTTGGCCGAGTCCCGCACCTGGTGGACGCAGCACGGCTCGGGTGGTCACTCTTGGCCGAAGTGATCTGAATACCAACTGTGAGTAAAGCTGTGAAAACTGCAATGCACGTCTCTGAGCTTCCTTGTCACACCACTACCACTATCATCATTCCCTGCTTCACCAGCTGCCCTGAGGCTATACCTCTCCCGTTGGGGGTTATACCATCCACGCTGCACAACCACACCACCGGCCTCAGCGGTCTGCCCTGCAGCGGCGGCTTCATAGCTGCAATCAACGGGTGGCGTAGTCGAACTCTATAACATCTTAATGCCGAGCACTGCCTCTTAGTTTGACCACCCTGGGCACGGACCGGGTCACCGCCACGAGGACTACTACCCCTGTCAGATCCGGCTCCGGGTATCCCCCGCATGCGCAACGCAGCACAACATGGCCCAGGGGGCGCGTCACAATGATTTATCAAAACTACAGCAAGGAGCCCAGTAACATCACTGGATTCGGGGTCTCGGCCCCCACATCATGCTGCTCTCAGATGAGGTAGCATAAACCTGGTGACAGATTCCCTTTAGTAACATCAGACACGATCTTCCATCCAACAAGTCAATGGACCCGAATAATTCAGACTCAGGATTTCTGACTATGATGTTGGCCAAGAGAGTGTGTGAAAAGAGTCTCCTTCCTGCAGACGATCATGCCTTTCAGCTTTGGAAGATGAGCTGCTGCAGCAGAGAGTACAAATTGCTGCCATTGTTGCCCTACAACCGTCACAAGCCGCACAGTCTCGTAAGCCATTGTTTTTGTAATCCTTATAAATCACTTAATGGGTTAAACAGGTCAAGCTTTTGCTATGTATTTGGTATGATTTGATCTCGTTTTTGTTTCTCAGATACAGAATCAATGTGCTCATTTAGCTGCCCAGGTAATGCCCTCTCACCCCCATCTTCAGCTTCTCCACCACTTTCCGCACAGTTTTTGCAATTTACAACCCCAGTAGCTCCGCTGCCCCCTCCTCCTCCTCCTCCACCACCCCCAGTCCCATCTTCCCAACTAAAATCTGCACTTGATATTATAAGAGAACGTAAAGCTTCTCACAAATGCAGCCCGACGGAAAGTGAGGCTTCAGAGAAAGGCAGTGTGGATCAGCTCCCCAGTATGATGGATGTGTTAAAAGGCATGAATTCCATCAAGCTTCGGGCGGTCGAAAGGTCATTTTATAGATTTTCTTTAAATATATATTTTTTATTACAGACATGCGTGAAATAGAATGAAGGAGAAAACTGTAAAAAAAAAAAAAATCTGTCACTGAGCCTGCATCTTTCCCTGCACATGACTACTGATCTCATGAGCTGTCATGTGCCTTTAACAGCCGCAGTCGGATCCGAGATCCACCCGCAGCTGTTAACCAGTTAAATACCGCTGTCAATCACTAGCAGTGGCATTTAATACACACCTGCCAGAAGCTCGTCACAAGACACACCCATAGGCGTCCCTGTCATGTGATTGCGGGGTGCCAATGTGTTGTCATGACAGCCGGGGGTCTGCAGAAGACCCCTGGCTGTCATTGTAGATCCCCTGTGGCCGGCATTCATAGGAGATTGTGATTTCTGCTATACATAGCAGTGCTGAAGCCCTGCTATGTGTAGCACAGGTAATCAGATGATTGCAGCTTCAAGTCTCCTAAGAGGACTATTGCTGCCAGTAAAAAGTAAAAAAAGTTTTAAAAAACATAAAGGTTTAAATCACGCCCTTTTGCCCTATTGAAAATAAAACCATTAAAAAAATATACGCATATTTGGTATCGCTGTATTCAGAAATCTCCGATCTATCAAAATATAAAGTAAATTAATCAGATCGGTAAACGGCGTAACGACAAAAAAAATCTAAACTCCAGAATTATGTTTTTCTTTTTTTGCCTCCGCAAACATAACAGGCGATCAAAACATTGTATCTACCTCAAAATTATATAAATAAAAACGTCCGCTGAGGGCGCAAAAAATAAGCCCTAACCTGGCCCTAGACCCGAAAAATGGAGATGCTACGGGTCTCGGAAAATGGCGACATAAGCGATTTTTTTTAATTTTTTTTTTACAAACTTCTGATTTTTTTTTTCACCACTCACATATAAAAGAACCAATACATGTTTGGTATCTATGAACTCGTACTGACCTGGGAATCATAATGGCTGGTCAGCTTTAGCATTTAGTGAACATGGTAAATAAAAAAAAAAAATTACAATTGTGGAAATGCACTTTTTTGCAATTTCACCGCACTTGGAATTTTTTTCCCGTTTTCCAGTACACGATATGGTAAAATAAATGATGTCAATCAAAAGAACAACTTGTCCCGCAAAAAAAAAAGGTACCGTACAGACCAAAAGTTTGGACACACCTTCTCATTTAAAGATTTTTCTGTATTTTCATGACTATGAAAATTGTACATTCACACTGAAGACATCAAAACTATGAATTAACACATGTGGAATTATATACTTAACAAAAAAGTGTGAAACAACTGAAAATATGTCTTATATTCTAGGTTTTTCAAAGTAGCCACCTTTTGCTTTGATAACTGCTTTGCACACTCTTGGCATTCTCTTGATGAGCTTCAAGAGGTAGTCACCGGAAATGGTCTTCCAACAATCTTGAAGGAATTCCCAGAGATGATTAGCACTTGTTGGCCCTTTTGCCTTCACTCTGCGGTCCAGCTCACCCCAAACCATCTTGATTGGGTTCAAGTCTGGCGACTGTGGAGGCCAGGTCATCTGGTGTAGCACCCCATCACTCTCCTTCTTGGTCAAATAGCCCTTACACAGCCTGGAGGTGTGTTTGGGTTCATCGTCATGTTGAAAAATAAATGATGGTCCAACTAAACGCAAACCAGATGGAATAGCATGCCGCTGTAAGATGCTGTGATAGCCATGCTTGTTCAGTATGCCTTCAATTTTGAATAAATCCCCAACAGTGTCACCAGCAAAGCACCCCCACACCATCACACCTCCTCATCCATGCTTCACGGTGGGAACCAGGCATGTAGAGTCCATTCTTTCACCTTTTCTGCGTCGCACAAAAACACGGTGGTTGGAACCAAAGATCTCAAATTTGGACTCATCAGACCAAAGCTCAGATTTCCACTGGTCTAATGTCCATTCCTTGTGTTCTTTAGCCCAAACAAGTCTCTTCTGCTTGTTGCCTGTCCTTAGCAGTGATTTCCTAGCAGCTATTTTACCATGAAGGCCTGCTGCCCAAAGTCTCCTCTTAACAGTTGTTGAAGAGAAGTGTCTGCTGCTAGAACTCTGTGTGGCATTGACCGGGTCTCTAATCTGAGCTGCTGTTAACCTGTGATTTCTGAGGCTGGTGACTCGGATAAACTTATCCTCAGAAGCAGAGGTGACTCTTGGTCTTCCTTTCCTGGGGAAGTCCTCATGCGAGCCAGTTTCTTTAAACCAGACAATGTGAACTGAGGTCTAAGATGGCAGACATACAAGAAACAGAGGCATGTTCACACTAGCAAAAAAGAAGCAAGACAAAAATATATCTCATACCCTACCATAATTATATATAAATGTAAAGCAAAATTGCATAATAAATATAGGGTACTTAGTGAACTATTTTTGATCAAAAAAAGTATACAAGCCGTCCCACCAGCGGCAAGGTGACCCTAAATTGGGACGGTACCTATACTGCCTATATTAAAAACCTTACTTTATATCAAAGTTGAAGTAATGCATATAAAAGGGTAGACAAATAGGACCGGGTCCCAACTCCAGACCACCTAGGCCCGTGGTAAGCTACATATATACCAATCAGCTCAACAAAGGGCATGCCACACCCTTAAATTGCACAGAATGCAAACAAGTCAAAAAACCAGACAATGTGAACTGAGGTCTAAGATGGCAGACATACAAGAAACAGAGGCATGTTCACACTAGCAAAAAAGAAGCAAGACAAAAATATATCTCATACCCTACCATAATTATATATAAATGTAAAGCAAAATTGCATAATAAATATAGGGTACTTAGTGAACTATTTTTGATCAAAAAAAGTATACAAGCCGTCCCACCAGCGGCAAGGTGACCCTAAATTGGGACGGTACCTATACTGCCTATATTAAAAACCTTACTGTATATCAAAGTTGAAGTAATGCATATAAAAGGGTAGACAAATAGGACCGGGTCCCAACTCCAGACCACCTAGGCCCGTGGTAAGCTACATATATACCAATCAGCTCAACAAAGGGCATGCCACACCCTTAAATTGCACAGAATGCAAACAAGTCAAAAAACCAGACAATGTGAACTGAGGTCTAAGATGGCAGACATACAAGAAACAGAGGCATGTTCACACTAGCAAAAAAGAAGCAAGACAAAAATATATCTCATACCCTACCATAATTATATATAAATGTAAAGCAAAATTGCATAATAAATATAGGGTACTTAGTGAACTATTTTTGATCAAAAAAAGTATACAAGCCGTCCCACCAGCGGCAAGGTGACCCTAAATTGGGACGGTACCTATACTGCCTATATTAAAAACCTTACTGTATATCAAAGTTGAAGTAATGCATATAAAAGGGTAGACAAATAGGACCGGGTCCCAACTCCAGACCACCTAGGCCCGTGGTAAGCTACATATATACCAATCAGCTCAACAAAGGGCATGCCACACCCTTAAATTGCACAGAATGCAAACAAGTCAAAAAACCAGACAATGTGAACTGAGGTCTAAGATGGCAGACATACAAGAAACAGAGGCATGTTCACACTAGCAAAAAAGAACCTTGCGGCAAGGTTTTTAATATAGGCAGTATAGGTACCGTCCCAATTTAGGGTCACCTTGCCGCTGGTGGGACGGCTTGTATACTTTTTTTGATCAAAAATAGTTCACTAAGTACCCTATATTTATTATGCAATTTTGCTTTACATTTATATATAATTATGGTAGGGTATGAGATATATTTTTGTCTTGCTTCTTTTTTGCTAGTGTGAACATGCCTCTGTTTCTTGTATGTCTGCCATCTTAGACCTCAGTTCACATTGTCTGGTTTTTTGACTTGTTTGCATTCTGTGCAATTTAAGGGTGTGGCATGCCCTTTCTTGAGCTGATTGGTATATATGTAGCTTACCACGGGCCTAGGTGGTCTGGAGTTGGGACCCGGTCCTATTTGTCTACCCTTTTATATGCATTACTTCAACTTTGATATACAGTAAAGTTTTTAATATAGGCAGTATAGGTACCGTCCCAATTTAGGGTCACCTTGCCGCTGGTGGGACGGCTTGTATACTTTTTTTGATCAAAAATAGTTCACTAAGTACCCTATATTTATTATGCAATTTTGCTTTACATTTATATATAATTATGGTAGGGTATGAGATATATTTTTGTCTTGCTTCTTTTTTGCTAGTGTGAACATGCCTCTGTTTCTTGTATGTCTGCCATCTTAGACCTCAGTTCACATTGTCTGGTTTTTTGACTTGTTTGCATTCTGTGCAATTTAAGGGTGTGGCATGCCCTTTGTTGAGCTGATTGGTATATATGTAGCTTACCACGGGCCTAGGTGGTCTGGAGTTGGGACCCGGTCCTATTTGTCTACCCTTTTATATGCATTACTTCAACTTTGATATACAGTAAGGTTTTTAATATAGGCAGTATAGGTACCGTCCCAATTTAGGATCACCTTGCCGCTGGTGGGACGGCTTGTATACTTTTTTTGATCAAAAATAGTTCACTAAGTACCCTATATTTATTATGCAATTTTGCTTTACATTTATATATAATTATGGTAGGGTATGAGATATATTTTTGTCTTGCTTCTTTTTTGCTAGTGTGAACATGCCTCTGTTTCTTGTATGTCTGCCATCTTAGACCTCAGTTCACATTGTCTGGTTTTTTGACTTGTTTGCATTCTGTGCAATTTAAGGGTGTGGCATGCCCTTTGTTGAGCTGATTGGTATATATGTAGCTTACCGCGGGCCTAGGTGGTCTGGAGTTGGGACCCGGTCCTATTTGTCTACCCTTTTATATGCATTACTTCAACTTTGATATACAGTAAGGTTTTTAATATAGGCAGTATAGGTACCGTCCCAATTTAGGGTCACCTTGCCGCTGGTGGGACGGCTTGTATACTTTTTTTGATCAAAAATAGTTCACTAAGTACCCTATATTTATTATGCAATTTTGCTTTACATTTATATATAATTATGGTAGGGTATGAGATATATTTTTGTCTTGCTTCTTTTTTGCTAGTGTGAACATGCCTCTGTTTCTTGTATGTCTGCCATCTTAGACCTCAGTTCACATTGTCTGGTTTTTTGACTTGTTTGCATTCTGTGCAATTTAAGGGTGTGGCATGCCCTTTGTTGAGCTGATTGGTATATATGTAGCTTACCACGGGCCTAGGTGGTCTGGAGTTGGGACCCGGTCCTATTTGTCTACCCTTTTATATGCATTACTTCAACTTTGATATACAGTAAGGTTTTTAATATAGGCAGTATAGGTACCGTCCCAATTTAGGGTCACCTTGCCGCTGGTGGGACGGCTTGTATACTTTTTTTGATCAAAAATAGTTCACTAAGTACCCTATATTTATTATGCAATTTTGCTTTACATTTATATATAATTATGGTAGGGTATGAGATATATTTTTGTCTTGCTTCTTTTTTGCTAGTGTGAACATGCCTCTGTTTCTTGTATGTCTGCCATCTTAGACCTCAGTTCACATTGTCTGGTTTTTTGACTTGTTTGCATTCTGTGCAATTTAAGGGTGTGGCATGCCCTTTGTTGAGCTGATTGGTATATATGTAGCTTACCACGGGCCTAGGTGGTCTGGAGTTGGGACCCGGTCCTATTTGTCTACCCTTTTATATGCATTACTTCAACTTTGATATACAGTAAAGTTTTTAATATAGGCAGTATAGGTACCGTCCCAATTTAGGGTCACCTTGCCGCTGGTGGGACGGCTTGTATACTTTTTTTGATCAAAAATAGTTCACTAAGTACCCTATATTTATTATGCAATTTTGCTTTACATTTATATATAATTATGGTAGGGTATGAGATATATTTTTGTCTTGCTTCTTTTTGGCGAGCCAGTTTCTTTGTAGCGATTGATGGTTTTTGCAACTGCACTTGGGGACACTTTCAAAGTTTGCCCAATTTTTCGGACTGACTGACCTTCATTTCTTAAAGTAATGATGGCCACTCGTTTTTCTTTACTTAGCTGCTTTTTTCTTGCCATAATAAAAATTCTAACAGTCTATTCAGTAGGACTATCAGCTATGTATCCACCAGACTTCTTCACAACACAACTGATGGTCCCAACCCCATTTATAAGGCAAGAAATCCCACTGATTAAACCTGACAGGGCACACCTGTGAAGTGAAAACCATTGACGGTGACTACCTCTTGAAGCTCATCAAGAGAATGCCAAGAGTTTGCAGAGCAGTCATCAAAGCAAAAGGTGGCTACTTTGAAGAACCTAGAATATAAGACATATTTTCAGTTGGTTCACACTTTTTTGTTAGGTATATAATTTCACATGTGTTAATTCATAGTTTTGATGCCTTCAGTGTGAATGTACAATTTTCATAGTCATGAAAAAACAGAAAAATCTTTAAATGAGAAGGTGTGTCAATCTTTTGGTCTGTACTGTATATTGACAAAAAATAAAAAACTTGGCTCTGGGAATAAGATTAGAAAAAAATGAAAGGGCAAAAACAGAAAATTGCAAGGTCATGAATGGGGTTAACAATGCTGTACCCTTCTCTGGAAGTCCCACATATAATGAATGTAGCAGTGGCGTGAATGCTTGAGAAGGCTCAAATATAATGTGTCTCTTCCAAGCCCCATTCATGGTGGGGGTCTTCCATGCGGACCTCCTGCGATCAGCAGGCTTATCCTGTGGATATGACTAGCCCAGGGGAATGGGGATGACTCGGTACCCGGGCCTTTAGCCTGGCCTTTAGGGATGTCACGGTGGTCGGCTCCCGGGCCCGTACTCTGGGCCTCTCTTTTAAAAGGGTTGGTGTTGTAAAAGAAAGAGTTTGTGACGCCACCTGTGGCTTCTGGTGAGGATCACCAGTGCTGCGCAGTCCACTGAGGCAGGTGATAAGGCAGCTTGATGGTATAGCTCCCCACAGGTAGAGCTGGGCCTCAGGGCAGTATAGGAACGGGGATGCAGGACAAAGAGACTCCGCCGGGCCAGATCAAGAACAGGGATGGACACAATAGTCACTTCAGTACCTTTTACTGGTGGAATTTCAGGCACTCCCAGGAGCACTGTAGGGTGAAGGTTGTATGTCCGGATCCTCCCCAATGAGCAGGTTTTGGGCCTCCTGGTTCTGGCTTCTGCGTAGTAAGTTTCTGACCTGCCTGGAGCTAGGCCTAACTTTGCCTCTGTCCTGCGCTGGCTGACCTTGTGGTAGGGCCTTCTCTTGGAGAGCACGCTCACGACCTACGGGGCCTATGTGTCTCCTGGCTCTGGTACGTATCAGCACTTTAGCGATCCTGGGACCTGTAGTTCTCCAGGGATTCCAGTTTATCTTACTGGGTCGTGGAGATCCCGGCAAGCTTCGGACCCGGGGTCCGGTAACTACTTCTTCTTCGGGGTGAGCTAGTTAAGCTCCTCTGCCCCCTATGAACTAACTCTCTACTCTTCGCCTTCGGCCTACTCGGACCCTCAATAGGCTACTCACACTAACGGCAGCGTGCCGCGTTTCACCGATCTTATGGCGCCGACACACCTACAGCTCACCTCACTGAGCTACACGTGAGTCTAGAACGTGCTCCACTGCAGACTGACCTCTCTCAGGCTTTTGCACTGCAGGAACTCTCACAACAGGTTTGCTTTCTGTCGTCTCCAGTCTAGACTAACTGCTGCCTGGCTCCACCTTCCCTTATATATCTCCCTAAGGAGCTCCCTCTGGTGGTCTGAGGTGGAAGTTGGAGATGTGTGAATGGTTATGGGGGCCTCTTGTGGAGGAATCCTTCAGTACACCCTCCTGGGTCTGTGATACCAAGCACAGCTGGGCTTCACATTCCCCCCTAGTTAAACTCAGCACTCCCGGTCTGAAGTACATTTTATAACAACAGTAACAATAGGAAACATAAGCAATACTAGAACACTCTTCCCTTTATGGGAGGCACGGATCTTAAACGTTGCAGAAACAATACAAATACAGAGTGTCCTCAGAATCCAAGTCTCCTATGGTGAGGTTCCCATACAGGATGTCCATCTCACAAGGTAGAGTACTTTGGTAGTTTTGAGGGACCTGTCCTAAACCCTCTACGCAGGCCCTGGGGTGGCTGCAGGGCATGAAGATCCGAGTTGGACCTCCAAAAGAGCCACTCCAGATAGGTTTTCCTTCTGAGGTCACCTGAAAGGGGCACTCCAGGGAGCGCAATTATATACAATAAGAGTTTTTGGGCTGCACACAGTCCTCAGCCATGCAGTTCATTATGCAAATAAAGAATTAATAGGAAAAAGCACAAATTGATAAGCATGCATGAAAACAAACAGTTACGCAATACATTACAATTTAATACTCAATACCCCAGGGGTAACTATCTACATTCTCTGAAATTTTGCTACTTTACTCAGTGTACCTAGCAGGAGGTTTACCTCTTGTGCTGCGTACTGATCTGCATAGTGCTGTGGTTAGTGGAGTGTCAGTATCTGTATCCTCAGTTACCCTACCAGTTTTACATGTAACCATGTTGTAAAATTGCCTTAACCTCTCTCTTGGACTGGCAAGTCTACCATTGGCTGGGCCCTCTTGCTCCGCTCCTGCCGGGGATCCTTCATCCGGGGATACTTCTTGAGCTGGCTCTTCTGCAGCACTTACAGGTTCAACTTGCTGTGGAGGGTTTTCTGGCTGTTCATAGAATTGGAGTACTGGAATGATTACTGCACCTCCTATTTGAGGCCAATCCGCTGGGAAGTCTCCAAGGTCAGTGTGTATCACTGTTTCTTTAGGTTCTTCCTGGGTTGTGAAAGACACTTCTTCCTGAGTCTTTAGTAGATGTAGACACAACTTCAGGTGGTCCTTAGATATTGTCGCAGTTGTTCTTCCTCCATCTTTGCTGATCAAACACGTCTTCCTGTTGTCAAACCTTGAATTCAACACAGTGTAGGGTTCTCTCTCCCACTGGTCATCAAGCTTGTGTTTCCTCCGCTTCCTTTTCAATACCACTTCTCCTGGTGTGAAGGGTTCTGCTGGTGCACTTCTGTTGTATTGTGCCTCTTGTTTATCCCTCACCCGAGTGAGACTGTCTTCGACACAGGCTTGGACTCTCCTGTACTGCTCCTGTCTGGTCGTGTCCCAGTCCTCAGTGGTCACATCAGCTTCAGGTTCTACCACACCAAGCTTCAGGTCCATGGGCAACTTCCCTGGTCTTGCACGCATGAGATATGCCGGAGTGCAATTGGTGGAACTTACTGGTATGTGATTATACAGATCCACTAGGTCAGGTAGTAGGTCTGGCCACTGGCTTCTCTCTTCTAGTGGTATGGTCTTCAGTAGATCGATGATGATGTTATTCATCTTTTCACAGAGACCGTTAGTTTGGGGGTGGTACGGTGTAGTCCTGATCTTTTTATACCCGTACAGATGGCAGAACTCTTTGAACAATTCAGCCTCAAAGGCCGTGCCTTGGTCAGTCAGTACCTGTCCAGGCTATCCATGGGACCTGCAGAAGTACGCTTGGAACGTCTTAGCTGCTGTCTCTGCTGTCAGGTCTTTGATAGGGGAGACCACCAGGACCCTGGAGTAGTGATCCACCATGGTCAGGGCATAGGAGTATCCTGACCGACTGGGTGACAACTTGACATGGTCCAGGGCCACGATCTCCAGAGGGCGAGTCGTCTTGATGGGTTGCAGGGGTGCCTTCTGGCTGCTGTAGTCTTTTCTTCTGAGGCTACAGGGTCCACAGTCTCTGCACCACCTCTCAATGAAGCTGCGCATCCCCACCCAGTAGAATCGACACTTCAACAGGGTCTCTAGCTTTTTCTAGCCAAAGTGCCCCGCCTGATCGTGGTAGGTCTCCAACACCATCTGGATGTCCGTCTTGGGGACCACTATCTGCCACACCATCTCGAGGGTTTTGGGATTGACGTACCTCCGGCACAACTTCTCACGGTAGATAAACAGCCGGCTTCTCTCATTCCACAGCTGCTTTGCTTGGAGAGCCGCATCCTTCTCCAGGGAGGAACCTTCTTGGGTTATCAGCTCCTTGATACGGCTGACAACCGGGTCGCTGTCCTGGGTCTCTTTCCAGCTGTGGTGAGGCAAGGGGTTTAACGTCTTACCGCGTTGCTTCCTGGAGGCTCGTAGCTCGTGGGCCATCCCATTCCGGTGGAAGGCAGGTAGTTCAACCTCTTCCAGGTCATCCACTTCTTCTTCTGTGTCTGACTGGTGAGGCATCCTGGACAGGGCATCGGCGTTGGCGTTCTTGCGGCCCGCCCGGTACTTTATGGTGAATTGGTAGTTTGACAGCCGAGCCATCCATCGCTATTCCATGGCTCCCAGCTTGGCTGTTTGAAGATGAGTTAAGGGGGTATTGTCAGTGTAGGCAGTAAACTTGCTGGAGGCTAGGTAGTGCTTGAACTTTTCTGTGATGGCCCAGACCAAGGCCAGGAACTCCAACTTGAAGCTGCTATAGTTCTCTGGGTTCCTCTCGGTCGGGCGGAGCTTCCTGCTTGCATACGCGATGACTTTCTCCTGGCCATTCTGCTTCTGACTTAAGACAGTGCCCAGGCCTTCATTGCTGGCATCTGTATACAGCAGGAATGTTTGGCTGTAGTCAGCGTAGGCTAGGATCTCATCACCTGTCAGGATCTCCTTCATCTCTTGAAATGATTCAGCCTGTTCTTTACCCCAGTGGAATGGAGGGTTTTTGCTTTTGGGGGACTGCCCTACCAGGAGGTCTTGCAGAGGAGCTGCCTTCTTAGTGTAGTCCTTTACAAACCTCCGGTAGTATCCGACTAGTCCCAAGAACTGACGCACCTCCTTGAGGTTCTTCGGCTCCGGCCACTTCTGGATGGCAGTAACTTTCTCCGGGTCTGGTGCTACCCCTTCCGGACTGACAATGTGCCCCAGGTACTGTACCTTTCTCTTGAGCAGGTGGCACTTTGAGGGCTTCAACTTCATCCCGTACCGGGACAGTGACTCAAATACCTCTGCCAGGTGTTTCAGGTGGTCCTCGTACGTTCTGGAGTACACAATTACGTCATCCAGGTAAAGTAACACAGTCTCGAAGATGCGGTGTCCCAGGCAGCACTCCATCAGTCTCTGGAACGTTCCGGGGGCATTTTAGAGTCAAAACGGCATGCTGTTGAACTCGCAGAGTCCCATCGGGGTGGTGAAGGCCGTCTTCTCCCGATTCTCCTCAGCCACAGCGACCTGCCAGTAACCACTAGTGAGGTCAAGGGTAGAAAAGTAATTTGCAGACTTTAAGGCAGCTAGGGACTCTTCTATGCGTGGTAAAGGGTATGCATCTTTATGTGTAATGCGATTTACTTGACGGTAATCTACACACATTCTCATGCTCCCATCCTTTTTCCTAACCAGCACTAGGGGAGCCGCCCAGGGACTACAACTATCCCTAATTACTCCCGCCTTCCTCATGTCATGCAGCATTTCTTTTGCCTTCTGGTAGTGAGCTGGGGGTATAGGCCTATAACGTTCTTTAATTGGGGAATGGTTGCCTGTGGAGATATGATGTTGAACCCCCTTAACCCTCCCAAAGTCAAGTGGATGTTTACTGAACACCTGCGAGTATTCTTGAACCACCCGGTGTACACCCTGTTTTTGATGGGCAGGAGTGGTGTCTGTCCCAACATGGAGCTGTTGACACCAATCCTCCACCTGGGTTGCAGGGTCATTATCTTCCACTTCTTCTGGTGAAGTTAAGGACTCCGCCACATGGATACAGTTGTTGTTGACAGCATGTAGTTTAGCAACAGTGGCATAACGTGGCAGTTTGACCTCATCTTCCCCTAGGTTAAGAAGACGGACAGGCACCCTCCCATTACGTACATCTACCACACCACTGGCGGTTAAGAGCGTGGGTCTGTGCTCAGAGCAAAGGGGTTCTACTACCGCCTGGTAGCTCTGTCCTCTAAGACCTATGGCAGCTCTACACCAGATGAGCATTTCACTCATTGGGGGAACAACAATGGGTATAGGGTCTGTTACCCTCATGTTACCGATTTCACCATCTGTTAATTGTACTTGCTGTTGATACATCAAGACGCGGATTTCTCTCTGCAGCGCCCTCCTCTGTCTCGGTCTGGCAGTGTCAGCGATCTCTTGGAGCAAGAACACAACCTCTCCCAAACAGTTACCAACAACATTAGTGCCTAGTACCATATATGGGTTGCTGTCATCAGGGTTAGTCTCCACTACAATAAGTCCCTGGTCCTTCAGCTCCACTCTCCCCACCTTACAGTCACATTCTTAACCCCGAGTAGGTTAAGGGGGAGTCCATTTGATGCATATACAGACAAATTTGGAGCTGGCGGACGCAGATCGTCCATGGACCAGTACCTCTTGTAGAGGACTTCAGGTATGATGGTTACCTGAGATCCTGTGTCCAGCAGGGCATGCATCGGGATCCCGTCCAATACAATGGACAGGAAAGGTCTTCCTCCGACGAACCTGTTGTACCAGTCTGATGGACCTGGTGAGTCTACTCCTGGGTGGCAGCCTTCGGACCCAGGGTTTTCTCGTTTAAGGGACAATTCAGGGCGATGTGTCCGGTCTTATGGCATCGGTAACAGATCGGTTCCCTTGGTGGACGGCGTTGGTCACTGGTCCTCGGCGAGGGTGGTGTTGGCCTCCTCCTCCTCCGCATCCAGGGGACATCCTCAGGGCTATCAGCTAGCAGGATCTTCCCTCCTCCCTCAGGCTCCGTCCGCAGCTGCAGGGCACTCAGCACGGTGGTCAGGGTTTTACTCAACTGACGCACCTCTGAGCGCAGACTGTCCAGGTCTTTAGGGGACGTTGTTGGAACCTTAGCTTCAGCAGTCACTGGAGAAAAGGTGGGCGTTGCAGGCTCTGGGGTTGCCCCACCCTGGTAACATTGGATGGCATTTGTCTCCAGGGGCTGTAGTCCTTTTATAGCCATGTCCTTTAGATTGTCAAAGGTGGCATCTGGATGATCCAGGGACCACCAACGCACAGTCCTGCTCTCCTCTGGAGACTTCAGTCCCCGGACAAACTGTTCCTTCAGCATTTTGTTCTCATTCTCAAAGCTGGTCGGACTAACCTGGTTCAGAGCCCGCAGGGCCCCTTGAAGATGCCAGGCGTAGTCACGAACATAGTCCTCTGGTTGTTGGGAGCAGCTGTAGAACCTCATCCGGAGGTCCGCCTCAGTAAGGTCCTCAAAGACAGTATGTAGTTTTTGGAATATTGCGGACACTATCCCCGGTCTGCGGCCGACCATGTTTCCACTTCCCGCTCCGCAGCACCGGTCAGCTGTCCTAATACAACGGCAGCTCTTTGTTTGCCGGTCATAGAGTACATGTCCAAAATACCACATATCTTCCGCTTAAATCCAGACAGGGTATCTGGTTTGCCGTTGTACTGGCGGAGCCACTTTTCTCCAGGAATGTACGGTAACGTCATAGGAATAACAGGTGTTACAGGCGCTGCTGGTGGAGCGGCGGCTTCGGCCTGCCCATTATCGGGGACGTTGACCGGTAGGTCGGCGTTCTGCTGTTCGACGGACATCTTAGCGCCCCCCTAGTTAACCGTGGCCTACCTTCTGGTTTTTCTTCCGGTAGGCCGCAGCTCCGCAGGTGACGGTTGTCTTCAGGACCTTGCGTCGCTTGCATCCTACGTCAGAGCGTTCAGCGACGCTCCGTACAGGACCTGGCGCTTCCTGATTTGACATCAAGGCGTGGGGTGTGTCCGGGACTTCGTGCTCTTTTGCAGGTACGCCCCTTATTTTCCCGCGGTTACGCCCTTCTTCTCGCTCAACGGCCCAACAATGGCGGCTATCTTCACCACAACTTTTCGTACACAGTTCAAAATAAAGGCGCACAGTACCCGGTGGCAACGGGCAAAACACGGTGTCGTTGCAGTGGGCACGTGATCCTGTTTGCGACGCCAGGAAAGAGATGACTAGCCCAGGGGAATGGGGATGACTCGGTACCCGGGCCTTTAGGGATGTCGCGGTGGTCGGCTCCCGGGCCCGTACTCTGAGCCTCTCTTTTAAAAGGGTTGGTCTTGTAAAAGAAAGAGTTCGTGACGCCACCTGTGGCTTCTGGTGAGGATCACCAGCGCTGCGCAGTCCACTGAGGCTGGTGATAGGGCAGCTTGATGGTATAGCTCCCCACAGGTAGAGCTGGGCCTCAGGGCAGTATAGGAACGGGGATGCAGGACAAAGAGACTCCGCCGGGCCAGATCAAGAACAGGGACGGACACAATAGTCACTTCAGTACCTTTTACTGGTGGAATTTCAGGCACTCCCCGGAGCACTGTAGGGTGAAGGGTGTATGTCCGGATCCTCCCCAATGAGCAGGTTTTGGGCCTCCTGGTTCTGGCTTCTGCGTAGTAAGTTTCTGACCTGCCTGGAGCTAGGCCTAACTTTGTCTCTGTCCTGCGCTGGCTGACCTTGTGGTAGGGTCTTCTCTTGGAGTGCACGCTCCCAACCTACGGGGCCTATGTGTCTCCTGGCTCTGGTACGTATCAGCACTTTAGCGATCCTGGGACCTGTAGTTCTCCAGGGATTCCAGTTTATCTTACTGGGTCGTGGAGATCCTGGCAAGCTTCGGACCCGGTATCCGGTAACTACTTCTTCTTCGGGGTGAGCTAGTTAAGCTCCTCTGCCCCCTATGAACTAACTCTCTACTCTTCGCCTTCGGCCTACTCGGACCCTCAATAGGCTACTCACACTAACGGCAGCGTGCCGCGTTTCACCGATCTTATGGCGCCGGCACACCTAAAGCTCACCTCACTGAGCTACACGTGAGTCTAGAACGTGCTCCACTGCAGACTGACCTCTCTCAGGCTTTTGCACTGCAGGAACTCTCACAACAGGTTTGCTTTCTGTCGTCTCCAGTCTAGACTAACTGCTGCCTGGCTCCACCTTCCCTTATATATCTCCCTAAGGAGCTCCCTCTGGTGGTCTGAGGTGGAAGTTGGAGATGTGTGAATGGTTATGGGGGCCTCTTGTGGAGGAATCCTTCAATACACCCTCCTGGGTCTGTGATACCAAGCACAGCTGGGCTTCACAGATAGGTGATAACTTGCAAAGTTAAAATTAACTTATGCAAACATGATTTCAATAATTATATTAGGTTTAACATTTCAGAGTAGTCTGTCCCTAATTATAAATATGCTGTATTAGCCCCACTAATAGGATCTTAGACAAGTCTTTTCAGAAAATGGATAGCAGGTGATTGATTCATTTTTTTAGAAAAAGTCTGTAAAAAAAAATCTTATTAGACATAGCAGCAATGAACGAAAAGTGGTTTGTATGAAGAGCTAAGTTATAGCCTGTCAGCCCGTCTGTTACAGAATGGCAGTGATGTTTATTTTCACTGCTTTTTCGCTTTAGATCCCCTGGTGGGAAACCCTCAACCAGGAAAGACAAGAAGAGATGTTCACTTAATGATCCCACAGACCCTGCAGCCATTATAGCCAAAGCCTTGAAGCAGAAGTTTGCGCACAGAAATGGTGATGACGCTGTCAATAAGGAAAATAGATCTCATGAGGAGTCACCGTTCTCCAGTCCTGAAGCCCCAATGGTACTGTTTGTAAATCTTACATGACTGACCAACCAAAAATCAGGCTTATGAAAGATCGTGAATGGAAGGTTTGTTGCTGGATCTTTAAACGGTTTATCCAGGACTATTTTATCTTTTTACTATAAGCCTAAAAACTAACAGGCAGGTTGTTACTAACAGTGGCAACTACCTGCCTGTTGTATCCGGTGCCGGCTCGGAGAGGTCACCGACCACTGTCGCCGGCGATTCAGCTGCTCCAAGTCAACAGAGCAGCTCTTCTTCTTCCAGGCTGCTCTGTTGATGGGGCGTGGCTACCGACGTTAGGCAACTTGTGAGTCGGCTGCCAATCAGCATGACGTCAGCAGTCACGATCCATCAAGAGACCAGAGCAGAAGAGAAGCCGCTGCTCTGTAGACATGATATTAGCAGAAGCCGCTGAATTGCTGTGACCGCTCTGTGTCAGCAGAGATCGGTGCAGGGCACAACAGACTGGTAGTTAGCAACTACCTACCTGTTAGTTCTTAGGTCAATAGTTAAAAAAATGTAATAGTCCTAGATAACCCCTTTTAACATTATATACTTGGCAGCAATTATCTATCGTGTGACGTGGCCATAAGACTAAGTCAACTGTATAACATGGTCCTTGACTGTATAACATGGTCTATTACTGACCAGTGATAAGAAAGTATAAAAGCACGGACAACCCCATTTATTTGAAATATGGTTCCTAATGTTGGCGGCACTAGCTACAGATATAGACCCTAATTGCTCTATAGGGGTTGTCCATCAATAAAGACAATTTTTTTAAATACTTAAATGCATGCATTTTTAGCTAAAAATAATTTTTTGGAATTGGATTTGATTAAAAATTTTGCACCGTTTGCCTTTTGTAGTTTCTATCTTGCACTGTCTAAGAATCCATCAGTGAGCTTATTATAACTGTTCAATAGGAGAGAACTGTTATAACAAGAGAAGGAGAGTACCTTTTTTTATGTCTTTTTCTGACATCATCTCAGCTGGTTTAAGACCACTGACCACATCAAAGTTGAATGTGCAGGGAAACAAATAGTCTGTAAAAGCCAAATGGTGCAATATATTTAATGAAACCAAAATGCACAAAATATATCTTTAAGTCCACAAAGATGCAACATGCACCAATTGGCAGAACGGGGAATTTTTATCCCCAATGGAGAACTTTTATCCCTGTTACAAAATATGTGCCGCAGGTCAGATGCATGACCGCTGGGAGTCTACCGGAAAAAGCCGAGCAGCTACCTAGGGAATGAATGGAGCAGCTGTCAAGCATGTGCCTTTGCTGAAGCATTCGTCATCGAAACCAATTTTTTACACTGTTGATACTACATAGTAAAAAAAACATAGTTCTTATAGATGCTATATAACCCTTTTAAGGCAACCCACATACTCTAAAATCTAGACCTTTCGGCTGCGTGCCCACGATGCGTTTTTCATGCGTTTCCACTGCGGAATTTCCGCAGTGGAAACTCATTAAAAACGCTTGGTAATCTGCACCACATGGTCCTCAATGGCATTCCGCAATGTCAATGCACATGCTGCGGATTATTCCGCAGCGTTTCTGCGGCGCTCAAAAATCCGCAGCATGTTCATTAATTTTGCGGAAGCGCAGCGGAATTGCCGCCATTGACTTGCATTGAGACGCATATAATCCGTGTCTATACGTTTGTACATGTGGATTATATGCGTTTCTATGTGCGGATGGTACCCAGTTCTGGAGGAGAGAAGACTCTCATCCAGACCTGGGTACCATTGTACCTGTGAAAAAAAGAATAAAATAATAAATAAAGTTTATATTTACCTTCTCGCGGGCCGGCCGGCAGCGCTTATCTTCCAGGACCTGAGATGACGTCGCGATCATGTGACCGCAGGCTGTCTCGCGATATGCCGGCAACCCGGAAGGACCGCGACAACACACGCGGCAGCACATGCGGCAGGGGATCGGTAAGTATAGCTTTATTTTTTACAGTCACACTATATAAATCCATGCTGTTTGCATGGATTTATATAGTGTGACCTAGTTGTCAAGCACTTTCCAAGTGATGCTATCGGGGCTCGGTTAGCTGCATGCATCACACACACCCCATTTCCGAGGGACAGCTCAACGGTGCTCCCATTAGTACAGTAATGCAGGCACGACAAATCATGTCCCTGGCTGGAGTGGGGAGGGGGAAGCACACCCAGTGATGTAGGAGCAGGGGGGGATGGTTTCTGGGCATAGGTAGGAGCCCATTGGTTGGAAGTCACCTGGGCTCATACACAGAGAGGGAGGTATATAAGGTGTCTTCATCTTAGTCGAGTAGAGTCAGTTCAGTCAGGAGGAGAAGAGAAAAGGAGTTCAACCAGGAGGGCTGACAGGGAGCTGTGGCTCAGTCTGGGCCCAGCTCCACGAGGCAGGCCTAGAGTGAAGGCCAGAGCCAGAAGAAAGGACAGAAACAGAAAGGAACAGAAAGGAAAGTAAGAAGGAACAGAACACCAAGAGAGGCCCAGAGACACGAAGGCAGAAGGAAACCTAAGGACCCAGGAGATTACAGGTGACGGGTTGGCAGAACAGGGTACCGGATCCCAAGTTGGTGGAGGCGACTAATCCTTAACCAAGAACCGGTGGTCGTAATCATTTAGTGGTGCGACCCCTTACTACACCTACTAGAAAGGCACACCACATAGGGTCAGGGAAGTGGGTACCCAGCCCTCCCAGGAGAAGATCAGAGGCAGCTGGACAAAAGTAGTGTCATTGGTGGGGCACGGCTGACGAAAGGATAGAAGGGAGTCCTGTGCCACACTCTGGAATTACCTGGGGGTTGACCGAGCCCCCTGCCTGGTGGAAGCAGCACGGCTCGGGCGGTCCTACCTGTGCACAAGTGAACTGGATGAGAACTGTGAGTAAAAAGCTTGAACTGCAACGCCTTGTCTCTGTGCTTTCTCACCGTATGCAGCACTACTGGTACTGGGACGCCCGTGCACCATAACCCCCACCGTCTACTACACTGCCCTGGGGCTTCACTCTTCCCGTCGGGAGTCACACTACCTCAGCTGCATACACCATCAGCCCCAGCGGTCTGCCTTGCAGCGGCGGTTCGCACTGACCGCAATCCACGGGTGGCGTAGTCGGACATTATCCCATAAAAGCCCCCACAAAAGACCGCCATTGGCCTGACCACACTGAGCCACGGGCCCGGGTCACCGCCACGGAGACTACAACCCCCAGAAGCCCGGTTCCGGGTGTCCCTCGGCCCAGGGGGCGAGTCAAATGCACAATCTGCATGCATTTTTTCTGGCAAGGGAGATGCAGAAACGCTGCAGAAATTTTCTGCTTCATTTCTGCATCGTGGGCACATACCCTTATTGGGTAGAAGTGTTTTAACTAATTGAATCGTTGACTGATCCTTCACGATTTTCCCAGTGTATATATGAATGTATATCTGGTTCTAACTTTTCCTATGTTCTTCACTTGTAGTTTGGGCGCCACCTGCTTAAGCCTATTGGGAAAAGAACACAGAAGGAAATTACAAGAAAGCAAGTTCATGTCTGAGTTGATGTTCATACCCCTGATGAAGCCATAATCACTTGGCGTAACGCGTAGGTTATTTATATCCTTCCTTTTTCTTTGAGCAGCTTTATTCTTGGCTAGTGTTGAGCGATACCTTCCGATATCGGGAAATATCGGATCGGATTGGATCGGACCGATACCGAAAAAGTATCGGATATCGCCGATTCCGATACCGGAAACCAATGCAAGTCAATGGGACAGAAATATCGGAATGAAAATAAACCCTTTCTTTCCTTGTAGGTTAATTCTACATGAAGGAAAACAACTAAGAATAATGTAGAATGTATTGGGGGAGGTGGGGGAGACAATAAAGGCATAGAGGTTTAGCCCAATCAAATGGAATAGCAGGAATTAATTTTTTTTTTTAAGACGTTCTGAGTTACGGAAATATTGACTATGTTAAGTATTTTTATATTTTGTCAGATATTTATGTTTCACTACTTCCATGCTCTTCACCTTCTTTTTTACTTCTCCCACACTTTCTCCTTCATCATCCTCAGCATCTTTTTCATCCACTTCTTCTTCACCTTCTTCATCTTCTTCTTCTTCACCTTCTTCGTATTATTCTTTTTTTTTACATTCATCATATTCTACTTCTTCATCTTCTTCATCTTCTTCTTCTTCATCATATTCTTATTTGTGGCAGGCATTCCTCTAGTTGTTATCTATAAAAGGTTGGACATTACACCTTTCGTTCTGCCCGTCACAAAAGATTTACAACAGGATTTGTCCGCGTTCAGTTTGGCCTGCAGCAGCAGGTCTTTTCCAGGGGCACCACGAGGAGGAACGGACTCACCCCCATACACTGCTTAGTCATCTTCTGCTTATAATTTAGATATTATCTTTTGCTCTGATTTTTAGTCTTATGCTTAATGTTCTTCCGCTTTTTGTTCTGCAGCTTCTTGTATTTCTGCTTCTTGGTTTTCTGTCTCTTGTTCTTCTGTATCTTGGTGCTTGTCTTCTCTTCTTTGGGTACCAGCAGGTGTAGTTCTATAGAAACTTAAAACTTAACGTTTAATACCATTAGATAAAATATATGCCAAATGCAAGGACCTAAAAACACACAGTTTGACTGCCTGTGGTATATAATAACCAAGAGAACTTCCATATATTGTTACTTCCAGAGATATAAATATATGTCATATAAGCATATTACATCTCTAACACAAACCAGGGAAGGAATGGCAAATAAGAAAAAAGATAATGAAGCCCACAGTACACTATAATGAAGCCCACAGTACACTATATCAACTTATTGTACCCCAAAATGTGGGAACATGAAGGCATTCACCCTGAGATATGGGAACATGAAAACACTCGCCCCATCAATGGTGACCATTTAACTCTGCTATATAGAAATGGAACATCCTCACCAATTTTGATGACTGTCCATGCTCTCGGATCTCAGAGGGGGCTCCATATGATGGTGGTGAACCGAAATTCATAAGGTCACCAAACCAAATACCGCTCCCCAGATGCCGCTCCCGACGCGTTTCTTAGCCTTAGCTATTCATCAGGGGAAAGAAGAAAGAGGACATGCGGTATGCACGCTGCCCAAAGTCGCGCAGCTCATTCACCAGACAGCGCTACTTCATGCGCTATTAGATCCTCTTTTGAATCCTAATCGCGCTCTGTTCATAATCGTGTCACTTCCGGTTCCGGTCACCTGACATCCGGTATGTGGAACGCAGATGCCGGCCGTGACACGCAAACGTCACTTCCGGTATGCGCGTCATAGACAAGGAAACATCGCACATAACGGAGCGATAGCTAGGGGACACGCAGGATCACCAGCCGGCATCCTGCTTTGGATGTCACCATAAAAGGAGTCTCATCCATGAATATCCCAAGCCATGGAAAGTGTCCAGAACATATAATAACTGGCACTTATCCTGGCAACATACCATATGTACCGCGGTATATATAAAACACGCGTTCATTTTACCCCAGTGGTTAGAAGGCTGGAAATGCTTCATAGGTCCAGAATCGCACAGTGAAGCTACGGCCCAACCCCAGGAGCGCACTTTAAGCCCAAAATAGTAATGAAAGAAAAATGACAAAAACAGAAACAGAAAAAAATAGAAACAGAAAAAAATATAAAAAAGGAAGGAGAGGGGTATGAAGGGATATGAGGGAACAATGGAGAGGGACCGCACCTCATAGATTTGGAGAGTTAGAGGAATGTATGTAGGGAGCCAGGGGACCTATAAACATCCCTATTCAGCACCTGAAAAAATATATCCCTACCTGACAGTGGAGGTTGGCACCCTATAAACCTGCGCAAATGGCGCCCCCACTCCTCGACGGCTGTCCCTACACTCCTCTCCCTAATTCACCCTATATCTATAGGAACGGCCTGTAGGACAGCTGCTCGTTGAGGCCGTAGGGAGCCGTTGTCCGCATTCTGAAGATCCACTTCGTCTCTCTTTGCAGTATCAGTTTGTCCCAGTCGCCCCCTCTTGGTGGGGCCGTAACTTTGTCAATTCCCATATAGCGTATTATATCCCTACTGTTCGGATGTACGTTATTCACGTGTTTTGCCAGGGGGGTATCTCTTTTCAGGGCGATATCTCTTTGGTGCTCTCCTATTCTTCTTCTCAACTCTCTCTTTGTCTTCCCTATATATTCCATTCCGCAGACACATTTAGCCATATAGATAATTCCTTTCGATCTACAATTAATGAAATGTTTGACAACAAATGTTTTTCCGGTGACATTACTTATGAAGTCTTTCCCTTGCGTAATAACTTTGCATGATACGCATCCACTACATCTAAAACAGCCAGTTATGGAGCTTTTCAGCTTTTTGTTCCCCATATGGCCCATATAGTGACTATGGACCAATCTGTCCCTAAGGGATCTGCCCTTTTTATATGTAATCATAGGTCTTGAGTCAACCATGTTACCAATATCCTCGTCCATTAATAGAATCGGCCAATGTTTTTGTAATATCCTACGGACTGTATACGACTGATTAGTGAAAGTAGTGATGAGTCTGCAGAAGGTGTTGTCCTTATCCACATTTGGGGATGAGTGTAAAAAGGAGGAGCGGTCCCTGGCCAGAGTCCCCCCATAGGCCTCAGCTATCACCTTCTTTGGGTAACCCCTCTCATGAAATCTCTGACAGAGATCGGTAGCCTGGGCTCTAAAAGTGGCATCGTCCGAGCAGTTCTTCTCTTCTTTGTCCTCTTGGTCAACTTCTTCAGGGTCATCTTCTTGGTCTTCTTCGGGGTGGTCTTCAGGGTCGTCGTCTTCGGGGGTCCTCGTCTTCGGGGTCCTCGTCTTCTTCGGGTTGGTCTTCTGGGTCCTCATCTTCGGGGTCCTCGTCTTCTTCGGGGTGGTCTTTAGGGACCTCGTCTTCTTCGGGGTGGTCTTCAGGGCCCTCGTCTTCTTCGGGGTGGTCTTCAGGGTCCTCGTCTTCAGGGTCGTCGTCTTCGGGGTCCTCGTCTTCTTAGGGTTGGTCTTCAGGGTCCTCGTCTTCAGGGTCCTCGTCAGGGAGATCTAGAGTGATTACCAAGAACCATTTCAAAAAGCTTGAACTTGGAAATGTAGCAGAAGGTACAAGAAAGCTGAGGAACTACCGAGGACCAGCTGACGGTACTGGAACCCGGATGGGTAGCAGAAGGTACAAGAGCCAATGGAACTGCCGAAGACCAGCTGACGGTACTGGAACTCGGTTACTAAGCAGGAGGTACCTGTGCCAGAAAGCACTACCAAGGACCAGCAGACGTTGGTGGAACTTGGATACCGAGAAGGAGGCACCTAATCCAAAGGCACTGTCGAGAACCAGTTGACGGTACTGGAACCCGGATGGGTAGTAGAAGGTACAAGAGCAAATGGAACTACCGAGGACCAGCTGACGGTACTGGAACCCGGATGGGTAGCAGAAGGTACAAGAGCCAATGGAACTGCCGAAGACCAGCTGACGGTACTGGAACTCGGTTACTAAGCAGGAGGTACCTGTGCCAGAAAGCACTACCAAGGACCAGCAGACATTGGTGGAACTTGGATACCAAGAAGGAGGCACCTAATCCAAAGGCACTGCCGAGAACCAGCTGACGGTACTGGAACCCGGATGGGTAGCAGAAGGTACCCATGTAAAAAAAAATTCAAGGCCGCGAACCGGCCGCAGTTACCACAACCCACAGTCCTACAGGGGGTGCTTGTCCTATTGGCACTATGGAACCAGCCTTCATTGCCAGATCCCGCAGCCCACATAGGAGTCACCTAAACTGCAGGCACCATAGAGTCGGCTAACCCGACCGCAACACGACAGGACAACGCATTGGAGGCAAAGTGACGTTGACACTACCCGGAAACAGCTGGCGTGCTGGAACCAGGCTGGGCAGGAGGGAGTACCCATGCCAAAGTCACTGCCGATAACCAGCTGACGGTACTGGAACCCGGATGGGTAGCAGAAGGTACAAGAGCCAATGGAACTGCCGAAGACCAGCTGACGGTACTGGAACTCGGTTACTAAGCAGGAGGTACCTGTGCCAGAAAGCACTACCAAGGACCAGCAGACGTTGATGGAACTTGGATACCGAGAAGGAGGCACCTAATCCAAAGGCACTGCCGAGAACCAGCTGACGGTACTGGAACCCGGATGGGTAGCAGAAGGTACCCATGTAAAAAAAAGTTCAAGGCCGCGAGCCGGCCGCAGTTACCAAAACCCACAGTCCTACAGGGGGTGCTTGTCCTATTGGCACTATGGAACCAGCCTTCATTGCCAGATCCCGCAGCCCACATAGGAGTCACCTAAACTGCAGGCACCATAGAGTCGGCTAACCCGACCGCAGTACGACAGGACAACGCATTGGAGGCAAAGTGACGTTGACACTACCCGGAAACAGCTGGCGTGCTGGAACCAGGCTGGGCAGGAGGGAGTACCCATGCCAAAGTCACTGCCGAGAACCAGCTGACGGTACTGGAACCCGGATGGGTAGTAGAAGGTACAAGAGCAAATGGAACTACCGAGGACCAGCTGACGGTACTGGAACCCGGATGGGTAGCAGAAGGTACAAGAGCCAATGGAACTGCCGAAGACCAGCTGACGGTACTGGAACTCGGTTACTAAGCAGGAGGTACCTGTGCCAGAAAGCACTACCAAGGACCAGCAGACGTTGGTGGAACTTGGATACCGAGAAGGAGGCACCTAATCCAAAGGCACTGCCGAGAACCAGCTGACGGTACTGGAACCCGGATGGGTAGTAGAAGGTACAAGAGCAAATGGAACTACCGAGGACCAGCTGACGGTACTGGAACCCGGATGGGTAGCAGAAGGTACAAGAGCCAATGGAACTGCCGAAGACCAGCTTACGGTACTGGAACTCGGTTACTAAGCAGGAGGTACCTGTGCCAGAAAGCACTACCAAGGACCAGCAGACGTTGGTGGAACTTGGATACAGAGAAGGAGGCACCTAATCCAAAGGCACTGCCGAGAACCAGCTGACGGTACTGGAACCCGGATGGGTAGTAGAAGGTACAAGAGCAAATGGAACTACCGAGGACCAGCTGACGGTACTGGAACCCGGATGGGTAGCAGAAGGTACAAGAGCCAATGGAACTGCCGAAGACCAGCTGACGGTACTGGAACTCGGTTACTAAGCAGGAGGTACCTGTGCCAGAAAGCACTACCAAGGACCAGCAGACGTTGGTGGAACTTGGATACCAAGAAGGAGGCACCTAATCCAAAGGCACTGCCGAGAACCAGCTGGCGGTGCTGGAACCCAGGGTAAATGCTAAAAACAGAGTGGAGCCAGAGGTGTAATTGGAGCAAGTTTTAAATCAGTAGTAAAGTGGATGTGGACAAAGCAGGAGAATTTGCCGGACACACAGCAGGGGAACAGCTGACGTTACTGAACCCCAATAACACTGGAGCAAGCGTTGACTGTGCAGACGGCACTTCTGAGCAGCAACTAGCGGTATTGGAGCCCAGGGTAAATACTAAAAACAGAGGAGCCAGAGGTGTAATTGGAGCAACTTTAAAATCTGTAGTAGTGAGAATGTGGACAGAGCAGGAGAAATTGCCGTCCGCACAGCAGGGGAACAGCTGACGTTACTGAACCTCAATAACACGGCAGCAAGTGTTGACTGTGCAGACGGCACTTCCGAGCGCCAACTGGCGGTGTTGGAGCTCAGGGATAATACTGAAAACAGAGGAGCCAGAGGTGTAATTGGAGCAACTTTAAAATCTGTAGTAGCGAGAATGTGGACAGAGCAGGAGAAATTGCCGTCCGCACAGCAGGGGAACAGCTGACGTTACTGAACCCCAATGACACGGCAGCAAGTGTTGACTGTGCAGACGGCACTTCCGAGCGCCAACTGGCGGTGTTGGAGCTCAGGGATAATACTGAAAACAGAGGAGCCAGAGGTGTAATTGGAGCAACTTTAAAATCTGTAGTAGTGAGAATGTGGACAGAGCAGGAGAAATTGCCGTCCGCACAGCAGGGGAACAGCTGACGTTACTGAACCCCAATAACACGGCAGCAAGTGTTGACTGTGCAGACGGCACTTCCGAGCGCCAACTGGCGGTGTTGGAGCTCAGGGATAATACTGAAAACAGAGGAGCCAGAGGTGTAATTGGAGCAACTTTAAAATCTGTAGTAGTGAGAATGTGGACAGAGCAGGAGAAATTGCCGTCCGCACAGCAGGGGAACAGCTGACGTTACTGAACCCCTATAACATGGCAGCAAGTGTTGACTGTGCAGACGGCACTTCCAAGCGCCAACTGGCGGTGTTGGAGCTCAGGGATAATACTGAAAACAGAGGAGCCAGAGGTGTAATTGGAGCAACTTTAAAATTTGTAGTAGTGAGAATGTGGACAGAGCAGGAGAAATTGCCGTCCGCACAGCAGGGGAACAGCTGACGTTACTGAACCCCTATAACATGGCAGCAAGTGTTGACTGTTCAGACGGCACTTCCGAGCGCCAACTGGCGGTGTTGGAGCTCAGGGATAATACTGAAAACAGAGGAGCCAGAGGTGTATTTGGAGGAGGTTTTAAATCAGTAGTACAGTGGATGTGGACAGAGCAGGAGAAATTGCCGTCCGCACAGCAGGGGAACAGCTGACGTTACTGAACCCCAATAACACGGCAGCAAGTGTTGACTGTGCAGACGGCACTTCCAAGCGCCAACTGGCGGTGTTTGAGCTCAGGGATTACAGTTCAGGTGGTAGAAACATGAACAGAACAGGAGACCTGGATACTGTTGCCAACTAATTATTTATTCTGGAAGAGGACTGGCAAATTCATGAGAGATCCAGGCCTTGTTCATTTTGAGAAAAGTAAGCCGGTCAACGTTATCGGAGGATAGTCGCATGCGACGGTCTGTTAGTACACCACCTGCGGCACTAAAGACGCGTTCCGATAATACACTAGCAGCAGGGCAAGCTAGTACCTCCAATGCATACTGACTAAGCTCTGGCCATGTATCCAGCTTACAGACCCAAAACTTGAAGGGAGAAGAGCCGTCTGGGAGTACACAAAGAGGGCAAGACATGCAGTCTGTCACCATCTGACGGAAACGTTGCCTCCTGCTGACTGGAGCCGTCTGTGATGGTGTAGACATTTGTGGCGGCGGGGACACAAAACTTTGCCACATTTCGGCCTTACTGGTCTTGCCTTGTGCTGAGGCACTGCTTCTGCTCCCTCTTTGTGCAGAGCTTCCTCCACTGCCTCGACGCACTGAGCTGCTTTGTAAAGCACTAGCAGCACTGCTCTCGGTTGGAATGGAGAACATGATGGAATGCACCAGTGCGACTTGGTACTCCCGCATTTTACGCTCCCGGTTCAACGGTGTTATGAGGCTTTGTAAGTTGTCCCGGTAGCGAGGATCTAGGAGGGTGGACACCCAATAATCAGCCGTGTTGAGAATGTGGGCGATGCGGCGGTCGTTTCTCAGGCACTGCAGCATGAAATCAACCATGTGCTTGTCACGGGTGTGTCGCCACGAAGATCGTCACGATTACACAGCCTGACTTCTCGCAGCTGACTTTTTGGTGCTTTGTGTTTTTCGGCAGTGAGGGAGTTAATTCTCTCTCTCTCTGTGCTAGACGAGGTCCAGCCTCGCCCAGCTGCAATCAATGCTGCTGTAGTGAGACTCCTTCAAATGCCTGCTGGTCTGTTAGGGAAGTGTCGGTGAAAGCATTTCATGCAGACTAACTGAGCGGATCGTGGTTTTTGGAGTTTCAGAGATAAGTGTATTTGGAGTGTTTTTTCCCTTCCTCGCTTTATCATTTATCTCCTTTCCCGTTGGTGTTCCCTCTGTTGTAGTTGTGTAGTTTTTGTATGCAAGGTGGTTTTGGTTTTTCCCTTGTACTGTCTCGTTCGTCTAAGTACTGTGTGTGGGCATATTATTACTTGTCCCCTTTTGTTGTGATCGGGGTCCTTCTCAGGACTAGATTACTTAGGTGCAGGGATCCTCAGGAGGTAGGGGTTACGTTGGCGGCCTGGACCTCTGTACCTTTAACAGTACCTCCAGGTTGAGGGATTAGTCAGGGCCCCAGCTTAGGGTCAGCTTAGGCCCCCTACCTCCAGTATACAGAGACAGCGTGACATTTTCACCGACCCCTTAGTTTTTCTCCAGCTACCATGGATCCAGTAGCCGGTCTAGCTCGGCAGTTGCAGAGTTTGTCCATGGAGCTGGCGGACATTAGGTCCAAGGTTTTGTATCCTCAGGAGCAAGCCGGACCAGAACCTAAAGTAGCTCTCCCTGACAGGTTCACTGGGGGGCGGGACAAGTTTTATGTTTTCCGGGAGGCATGCAAGTTGTACTTTCGGCTGCGGCCTCGGTCATCGGGGAGTGAAGAACAAAGGGTGGGAATTGTCATCTCGCTCCTACAAGGGGACCCACAATCTTGGGCGTTCTCTCTTCCCCCGGGCTCCCCGACTCTCCAGTCAGTGGATAGGTTTTTCGTTGCTCTGGGACTCGTATATGATGACCCAGATCGGATCTCCCTTGCTGAGTCTAAGTTACGTAGGATCCAGCAGGGAGATCGTCCGGCGGAGGAATTCTGTTCGGAGTTCCGTAGGTGGGCCACGGACACCCAGTGGAATGACCCGGCTCTTAGGAGCCAGTTTTGTCAAGGTTTATCTGACAAATTACAGGATGTGTTGGCACAGTATGACTCTCCCGCGTCACTGGAAGCCGTTATGGCCCTTGCTATTCGCGTTGACAGACGGCTTCGGGAGAGGTGCGGGATAACTCTACCCCCTGTGATGACTCCACCTCCTACAAGGTCCCCTCATATGGTGGTTCCCCTGGTCAGTCCAGAGGAGCCTATGCAATTAGGAGGGACATCATTTCGGGGGAGGGGACCGGTGGTGCGCCATAAGACAGGAAGGTGTTTCTTCTGCGGGAGAAAGGGACATTTTATTGGGGGGTGTCCATCCCGTCCCTTGCAGAGTGAAGAGTCGTCGGAAAACTGTTGATCCCAGGTTGTGTGGTGGACGGCAATCTGGGAGTAGGTATTTCGTCCCTAGGTTCGTCTCAGTTTCTCGTACCGGCGGAGGTGGTGGTGGGTACGAGAACTGAGAGGATATCTGTTCTTCTGGATAGTGGGGCCGGGGCTAATCTGGTTGATGCTCGGTTTGCCCGGGTTCAAAGTATGCGATTGAGTGAGTTGGCTAAACCCATCCCCATATTCTCGATCGATGCCAAGCCTCTCGGTCAGGGAAGTTTTTTGCAAGCTGTTCATGACGTAAAACTTCAAGTGGGGGCGATACATAAAGAACTGTTGTCTTGCTACGTGTTGGAGGGTCTTCCCACTCCTATAGTGTTGGGCCTTCCTTGGTTAACTAAGCATAACCCGGTTATTAATTGGCAAACCAGAGAGATAAGCCAATGGAGTAAATTCTGTAATAAAAACTGCATGAACACGGTCATCGGTGCGGTTACTCCTTGGGTCTTACCTCCATTTCTGGCGGACTTTGAGGATGTATTCTCTGAGAAAGGGTGTCAGGAACTACCTCCTCATCGCGAGTATGACTGTTCTGTAAAACTGCTCCCTGAGGCCAAGTTACCTAAAGCTAGGTTGTATAACCTTTCTGGTCCTGAGAGGCAGGCCATGAAGGATTATATTTCAGAAAGTCTGGCTAAGGGGCATATTAGACCTTCATCTTCACCGGTGGCTGCGGGGTTCTTCTTTGTTAAGAAGAAAAATGGAGGCCTACGCCCTTGCCTGGATTTCCGTGAACTTAATTGGATTACGGTCCGAGATCCGTATCCGCTCCCACTTATTCCCGATCTCTTTAATCAGATCGTGGGCGCCAAATGGTTCTCTAAGTTGGATCTCAGGGGGGCGTACAATCTGATTAGGATGAAGGAGGGGGATGAGTGGAAGACGGCGTTTAACACTCCGGAGGGGCATTATGAGAACCTTGTCATGCCATTCGGTCTGACTAATGCCCCGGCGGTGTTCCAACACTTTGTTAATGACATTTTTCGCCGCCTGGTGGGACAGTTTGTTGTCATATATCTGGATGATATCTTAATTTACTCGCCGGATCTGGTGTCTCATCAGGAGCACGTTAGGCAGGTGTTACAGATCTTGCGGGATAATAAATTGTATGCCAAATGGGAAAAGTGTGTGTTCGCCGTACAGGAACTCCAGTTTTTAGGCTTCCTGGTTTCAGCGTCCGGTTTTCGTATGGACCCTGGGAAAGTGCGGGCAGTTCTTGAGTGGGATCGGCCAGAGAATCTTAAGGCACTACAACGTTTCCTGGGGTTTGCTAATTATTACCGGAAGTTCATTCGTAATTTCTCGTCCATGGTTAAGCCTCTCACAGACATGACTAAAAAGGGGACGGATTTTTCTAGGTGGTCTGACAAGGCTTGTCAAGCATTCTCCTCCTTGAAAAAATGTTTTGCCTCGGCACCCATACTCATTCAACCTGATGCGTCACAGCCATTCATTGTAGAGGTAGACGCTTCCGAGGTAGGGGTGGGAGCAGTATTGTCACAAGGTTCGTCCCCTGGTAAGTGGCATCCATGCGCCTTTTTCTCTAAAAAATTGTCGTCCGCTGAGAGGAATTACGATGTCGGCAATAGGGAACTCTTGGCCATTAAGTTAGCTTTTGAGGAGTGGCGCCATTTTTTGGAGGGGGCAGTCCATCCGGTCACCGTCATCACCGATCACAAGAACCTGCTATATCTGGAGTCCGCGAAACGTCTGAATCCCAGACAAGCTAGGTGGTCATTGTTTTTTACCAGGTTTAATTTTGTCGTTACATATCGTCCTGGGTCAAAAAATGTAAAGGCGGATGCGTTATCTCGTAGTTTCCCTGGGGCCGGGAATACGGACGACCCGGTTCCTATCCTTCAGGAGGGGGTGGTGGTTTCGGCAGTATGCTCTGAGCTGGAGGAGGAGGTATTGGAGGCTCAGGGGGACGCCCCTGTTGGACCTCCGGGGAGACTGTTTGTTCCAGATCAGTTGCGACAAAAGGTGATCGAGGCACACCATAACTCAGTTTTTGCAGGACACTCGGGGAGTAGAGCAACTGTGGATCTCCTCTCGCGTCGGTTTTGGTGGCCTAACTTACATAAGGAGGTGGTAACTTTTGTCGCGTCCTGTGGGGTTTGTGCGCGCTCTAAGACCTCACATACCCGTCCGTCTGGGGCCCTCTTACCTTTGAAGATCCCGGAGCGTCCTTGGACTCATCTGTCTATGGACTTTATTACGGACCTCCCTCCATCTTCGGGTAAAACGGTCATACTCGTTGTAGTGGACAGGTTCAGCAAGATGGCACATTTTATCGCTCTTCCGGCTCTCCCTAATGCTAAAACTCTTGCGCAGGTGTTCATTGGGGAGATTGTGAGGCTTCACGGGGTACCCTCTGATGTGGTGTCTGATCGGGGGTCTCAGTTTGTGTCCAAGTTCTGGAAGGCGTTTTGTGCACGGCGGGGGATGCATTTGTCGTTCTCATCGGCTTTTCATCCTCAGACCAATGGTCAGACGGAACGTATGAACCAGAGCTTGGAGACATATCTCCGGTGTTTTGTGTCAGAGAACCAGGAGGACTGGGCTTCTTTCTTACCTCTGGCAGAGTTTGCTCTTAATAATAGGCGGAGCGAGTCCACTGGTAAGTCCCCGTTTTTTGGGGCATATGGTTTTCACCCCCAGTTTTGTTCTTTCAGTAGGGGGGGCTCTTCGGGGGTTCCTGAGGAGGAACGATTTTCCTCATCACTCGCTTCAGTATGGAGAGGGGTGCTGAAGAATCTGAATACTATGGGGAACCGATACAAACGTATGGCTGATAGGAGGAGAGTGTCTGGTCCGGACCTAAGTGTGAACGATCGGGTATGGTTGTCTACCAGGAATATAAAACTTAAGGTTCCCTCCTGGAAACTGGGTCCCAGGTCCATCGGGCTGTACAGAATCAGTTCTATTATTAATCCGGTGGCATTCCGTCTTGACCTCCCCCCTACGTTTAAAATTCACAACGTGTTCCACAGATCGTTGCTTAAGAGGTATGTGGCGCCGGTGGTACCGTCACCTTTACCTCCCCCTCCAGTGGTGGTCAAGGGTAACTTGGAGTTCCAGGTATCGAGGGTCATCGATTCACGCTTTAATCGCCGGTCCCTTCAGTACCTGGTTCATTGGAAAGGGTATGGTCCTGAGGAGAGGATGTGGGTTCCTGCGTCGGATATTAACGCAGACCGATTAGTTCGGGCCTTCCACACGACTCACCCGGATAAACCTGGCCCTGAGGGTCCGGAGGCCCCTCGTAGAAGGGGGGGTACTGTCACGGGTGTGTCGTCACGAAGATCGTCACGATTACACAGCCTGACTTCTCGCAGCTGACTTTTTGGTGCTTTGTGTTTTTCGGCAGTGAGGGAGTTAATTCTCTCTCTCTCTGTGCTAGACGAGGTCCAGCCTCGCCCAGCTGCAATCAATGCTGCTGTAGTGAGACTCCTTCAAATGCCTGCTGGTCTGTTAGGGAAGTGTCGGTGAAAGCATTTCATGCAGACTAACTGAGCGGATCGTGGTTTTTGGAGTTTCAGAGATAAGTGTATTTGGAGTGTTTTTTCCCTTCCTCGCTTTATCATTTATCTCCTTTCCCGTTGGTGTTCCCTCTGTTGTAGTTGTGTAGTTTTTGTATGCAAGGTGGTTTTGGTTTTTCCCTTGTACTGTCTCGTTCGTCTAAGTACTGTGTGTGGGCATATTATTACTTGTCCCCTTTTGTTGTGATCGGGGTCCTTCTCAGGACTAGATTACTTAGGTGCAGGGATCCTCAGGAGGTAGGGGTTACGTTGGCGGCCTGGACCTCTGTACCTTTAACAGTACCTCCAGGTTGAGGGATTAGTCAGGGCCCCAGCTTAGGGTCAGCTTAGGCCCCCTACCTCCAGTATACAGAGACAGCGTGACAGTGCTGCAGACTGCCAACTGGCCAAGAAACGCTGTCCCCTGCTTGAGGCGTGATCTCTGCCTGCTCTGCATCACCCCACCCTCGCTCTAGATACTGACTACTAGAGCATTGTGTACCTCCCTCCTCTGGACAGATGTCTTCCTCATCCATTGACTCCTCCTCATCCTCCTCACAAAGTGTCCCCTGCCTAGGCCTTTGTGAGGAACCACGTTGCGCAAACTGTAGAGAAGCAGATGGCATTTGTGACTCCTCATCCTCCACCTCTTCCAAAACCTCGTCCCTTAGTGCTTGCAGTGTTTTTTCAAGCAGGCAGATATGGGGGATAGTCATGCTGACTAGTGCATCATCTGCACTCACCATCCGCGTGGAATAATCGAAGGCATGCAAAACGTGGCAAATGTCCTTCATAGAGGCCCACTCAGTGGTGGTGAAGTGTGAACGGCGCGCACTGCGACTTGTTTGCGCCTGCTGCAGCTGGTACTCCATTACTGCTGCCTGCTGCTCACACAACCTCTCCAACATATGTAACGTTGAATTCCACCTGGTGGGTAGGTCACATATGATGCGATGTTCCGGAAGACGTAATCGGCGCTGCAGAGCTGCAATGCGTGATCTTGCATTGCTGGAACGCCGCAAGTGAGCGCACTCTATGCGGACCTTGTGAAGCAGTGCATCAAGATCCGGATAGTCCCTCAAAAAACTCTGCACGACCAAGTTGAGCATATGTGCCAGACATGGGATGTGAGTGAGGTTGCCTAGGCCCAGAGCTGCCACCAGATTTCGGCCATTGTCACACACTACCATGCCTGGCTGGAGATTCGCTGGCACAAACCACACGTCGCTCTGCTGCTTGATGGCATTCCAGAGCTCCTGCGCTGTGTGGCTTCGATTCCCCAAAGAAATTAATTTTAATACGGCCTGTTGACGTTTGGCCACGGCTGTGCTCATATTGGTCACCATAACAGATAACCGTTCACGGGTCGATGTGGAGGTAGACCGTGACGGCTCCTGCAGCGCTGATTCAGAGGAACTGGAGTATGAGGAGGAGTCAATGTGTACAGACTGGATTCCTGTAATCCTTGGAGTTGGCAGAACACGTACAGCGCCACACTCAAGATCTGTACCTGGCTCCACAACATTTACCCAATGGGCAGTGAGGGAAAGGTATCGTCCCTGTCCATGCTTACTGGTCCACGCATCGGTGGTCAGGTGGACCTTGCTACTGACGGCGTTTTGTAGCGCATGTTTAATTTTTCCCTCCACATGATGTTGCAAGGCAGGGACGGCTTGCCTGCTGAAATAAAATCGGCTGGGCACGTTGTATTGTGGGACTGCCAATGCCATAAAGTTACGGAATGTGTCAGTCTCCACCAGCCTGAATGATAGCATTTCAAGGGCCAGTAGTTTAGCAATGCCAGCATTCAGAGCCTGTGCTCGGGGGTGGTTTGCCGAGTATGGGCGCCTTTTCTCCCATGCCTGTGCTAACGATGGCTGCAGACTGGCCTGGGAGTGTGAGGATGACTGGGAAAGTGGTGCTGTGGGTGGAATTACACTGTGTCTCTGTACAACAGTGCCAGAGATTCTTCCATGGCGATCCTGTAAGGAAGCCGAACCAGCTGTGTGTGAGCTGGAGGAAGAGGCTACAACACGAGTTGAAGAGGTGGTAGGTGGCGCTGTAGGTTGGCCTAGGTCTTCAGTGTGTTTTTGTAACTCCACCATGTGCTTGGTCCGCACATGTTTCCACATATTTGTGGTATTGAGGTTGCTGACACTTTTCCCTCTTTTCACCTTCAGATTACACAGCTTGCATTTGACAAAGCAAATGTCATCTGCAACTGTGTCAAAAAAGGACCAGGCACTGCAAGTCTTGGGAGCGCCCGCTTTGGATTTTGGAAGAGCCATGCTCCTAATGGGTGCCGAAGTGGAGGCTACAGGCAACCAAGTCTGCCCCCTCCCTCTCCCTCCTTTTTGGGCTGTTCGGGGAATCTCTTCCTCAGAGCTGCTCCCACCACCTTCCTGTCCCTCACGCCATGATGGGTCAAGGACCTCATCATCTACACCACCCTCTTCAAACAACTGCTTCTCCTGAGTAGTCTCGACAGCACAGTACACACCAGAAAGTGGCACCTGAGTCTCATCATCAGATGCGTACTGAGGTGTGCTGCTGACCATAGGCACTGGCCCACCCGCCTCTTCAGATTCAGAGAGACAAAACGGTTGCGCATCACTGCATACTACCTCTTCTTCAAATTCTCGAATTCTGCTTGGCTGGCCCCCTCTTTCCAAGCCAAGAGATTCAGAGAACAGAAGTAGAGATGGCTCCTGTCCAGGGCTCTCTGACTGCCTGGGCAATTTGGCAGGTGGTGAAGAGACAGATGGGTGCTCTTCAGTGCTCAGGACCTGAGAGGATCTGGAACTAATTGAAGTCGATGCGTTAGCTGCCATCCATCCGACAACGGCTTCAATTTGGTCCTCGCGCAGCAGTGGGGTACGGCTAGCTCCCACAAAGCTGCGCATAAAGGACTGTTCCCTGGTAAAACTGGGGGATGCTGAGTCACTGGTGCCCGCAGCAGGCACAGAATCCCCACGTCCTCTCCCTGCAGGCACAGAATCCTCACGTCCTCTCCCTGCAGAAACTCCACGCCCACGCCCACGCCCACGACCACATGCCTTACTCCCTGCCTTCTTCATCTTGGTAGACTGATAAAGATAGGCAGAAAAGTACTAAGGGCTTAGTGTGCTTATTCCTGAACAGCTGCTAACAGGTATAAGAAACACTAATTTTATAAAGTGTGGACTAGACTTTAATATGAGCTAATGTGGCCTACACAACTGTAAAGTGGAGTGTTTGGTGAACTTTATTTAGGTTTTTTTTGTCACAAAAAGACACTGTATGTGCCTAAAGATGTAATAACGATAGTATCACAAACTTTTTGTAGCTATTACAATGTAGGAAGGTAACCTACAATGCAATAGATGAGGCTGCAAAAAATAGGCTAATACTAATCTGGCTGGGGCTGCAGGGCCCAATGCTGCAGAGAGGCTCCTCTAACTACTCCTATAAAGTGTGTTTGGAACCAATTTAGCTGAATACGGATGGAACCACCACACTAATAGGAGAAATGAGGAAAAATTATGAATTGGCAAAAAAGGACAATGTATGAGGCAGTGACACACACTGAGTGCACTACAACCAGACGTGGTTGAAGCACACACTACAGGGTGAGCTGCACTCACACACCAGACCTTGCAGACAGCGGTGAACAGTACAGATGCAGAGCACTGTGCACTAGCGCTGCAAGACCAAAAAAATTTCTCTATCTACTCCTATATAGTGTGTTTGGAACCAATTTAGCTGAATACGGATGGAACCACCACACTAATAGGAGATATCAGGAAAAATTATGAATTGGCAAAAAAGGACAATGTATGAGGCAGTGACACACACTGAGTGCACTACAACCAGACGTGGTTGAAGCACACACTACAGGGTGAGCTGCACTCACACACAGAGACCTTGCAGAAAGCGATGAACAGCACAGAGAACTGTGCACTAGCACTGCAAGGCACAGCGATTTATAAAGTAGCTTGGGTAAAGCAGAATAGACCAAATAGGTAGCTAAAACTGTCCCTCAGAACAACAGCGTCCTATCCCTAACTGAATTCACAGCAGAGTGAGCTCAAAATGGCGGCGGCGGCTTTTATAGTGCATCATGACATCATTTCAGCAGCCAATCACAGCCATGCCATTAGTTAAGATGCCTACATGCCTAACAGGATGTGCCCACACTTCTTAGGATCCTCATTGGCTGATTAAAATGAAAATGGCTCATTGCATTATGGGAACTTCCGATTCCGGTATACGATATTGCAAAAGTATCGGAATTAAGTATCGGAATTCCGATACCGCGAATATAGGCCGATACCCGATATTTCAGTATCGGAATGCTCAACACTAGCAACCAGCGATCTATATAGTATGCTCCTTCCCCAAAGCAACCTAGTAATCGAACACTATCCGGGTGTACCGGCAGTAGCCTAAACGCCCCTTCAATATCTGTTTTGGCCATCAGCGTACCCTTCCCTAATTTTTTGACCCACTTGAGCGCTTTGTCAAAGGAGGTATAAACCACCGAACTTAATTCTTCGGCGATACCGTCGTTCACTGAACTACACCTTGGGTACGATAGATGGTGTATTAATTTAAATTTATTGGTTTATTGGGTTCTTTTTTGGGGACAACCCCGAGTGGGGACACCACAACATTTTTTCATGTTAACTCCTTGAATGGCTCTGCCATTCTTCCAAACGAAACCTCCTTTTTTACCTTTTCCGCCATTACCACCGGGTACTGGTAGGCTGATTTTAGGATCCTATTGGTAACAGAGACCTCGACTGTGATGGAGGGGATCTGAAAGCACACCTCAAAACCTGCCGCCAGCAGCTCTGCTATTTTCCTGTCTGGGAACCTATTTCGGAAGGTAAGCATTTCTGTTAGTTTCACTGGCGTCACCCCTTTGGGAATAGCTGGTAGTGGCCCCCTCATCTTCCTTTTTTAAAACATTTATCTGCCCGGTGTGATGACCCATTACAGAAGGAGCAAGCATGCCTGTATTTACAGTTGGCGGCGAATTTGCACTGGCTCTCATTGAACTACCAGCATAATCCTGACCTCTGCCCGCTCGCTTGCCCCCCTTCTCCCCTATCTCTTCCTCTACTTCCGTGGTGGCCGGATGACCCGGCCCTGCTTGGAAAGGGCTGCCCGAACCTCGCTTTCTTTTTCTGCCTTTCTTTGACTAAATTGTTTGTCGTATCTCAGCCAGGTTTGCCCACCATTCACTCTATACGCTTCCCCAATAGCGTCTTGATAGCAAAATAGTGCCGAGCAGTTCTCCCGTGCCCTCTCGCCTATGATACTTGCTAGGATAGAGAAAGCCTGCAACCAATTCGAGAATGTTTGTGGGATTAATCGCCACTTCCATTTCTTTTCATCCTCCTTTCTATTATCGTGGTTCTTATTTTTGTCTAAATTAAATTTCTCAGCAGTAGGGAAAAAATTTCGACGTACTCATCCCTTCAAATTTGCTCTTTTACCTCCTTCTTTAAGTGTGCCCCCAGGGAACCCTCGTAGCAGACGTAAACTTCGCCCCATATCATCCAGGTGAATCTTATCCCCTTTCTCTTTCGTAGTCTGCTCTGCTATCGGTGACATACTTGTCGCCGCTGGCTGCTGATCCCCCTCTCCCTGCCCTACCCCTTCGCTCCGCACCACCTCATCACCCAATGGGACCCAGGCTGACGCTGTAGCTTGTGGCAGGTTGTGCGCCTCCAGAGAGGCTATGCAATTTTTAGGATAGTCAGCATGTTCTGCATACCTGCCCCTTCCGGGTTCCCCCCTACCCTTACTACCTGATCTACCTCTCCTGCCCTCTGACTGTGCTCCATGCCCTCCGACATTAGTATGGGTGTAAACGGACACGACAAAGAGTCATACTCACCGGGCCGCGTGGGCGTTCCCGCCACACCGGCCGGACATCCCGCGTCCAGTCGTCCTCCCTGGTCGCACGGTGTTGTCCTTCCTGGAGTTCCTGACGCTGAGGAGGCATCCCTGGTGATAAATGCGCTAGGCAGGCCCTGGGTGAGTCTAGGGGGTAGATTGGGGCTAGCGGGGGGGTCATTGTGAGGGCTGCCATGACCTGCATATGACTAGCAGGCAAATTGGCCAGCAAAGGGGCAACAGGATCCTGTGCAAACTGCAGGGTGAGGTGGGGATAGCATGAGGAGTGCTTCACATTGTAGGGGGCTCTGCCGGGGAATGGGGCGGGCTGTGATTGTTAGTGGCCGGGAGGTGGAGGCAGAGACAGGCCCATGGTATGGGTTATGGAGGAGCATAGTGGGGGCTGCGCCTTGCCCCCTGCAGAATCCAGTGCTGGCCGCCGGGTCCCATGTGCAGGCACTGGCTGCGGCGCCCTGCCGCCGATATCCCTCTTCCTGCCCGCGGTCACAAGACCGCAGGTCCTAGACGACTCGCTCGTCCGCTTCTGGAAGTAGACTCAGTTTTCTCTGCAGGCTTTATTAAATGGCATAAAGCTCTGCACTCCAGCAAACTAAACACGGCCTTACTGGCAAAACGACAAAACAAAAGAATAAACGATAGCAGAGTCCATATGAGTATGGGATTTGCCCACACAAGTTGTAGTTCAAGCCTTCAGCTCTGTCTTGAGCTGAAGCTCTCCCAGTCTGGAGACCTTGCCTCTCCAAACCACAATACAGAAAAAAAACAGGACTGAACATTTATTGTCAAACTACTGTGTTTTCTCTTTTTAAATCTTAATGACAACCAAAGGCATCCAAATGACCCTGATCAAAAGTTCACATACCCAGGTGATTTTGGCCTGATAACATGCACATAATTTGACACAAATGGGTTTGAATGGCTGCTAAAGGTAACATCCTCACCTGTGACCTGTTTGCTTGTAATCAATGTGTGTGCATAAAAGCTGAGTGAGTTTCTGGGATCCAGACAGACTCTTGCATCTTTCATCCAGTCAGGTGGATCGATGATGTTTTGGGGATGTGTGAGCTACAAAGCAGGGCCGGCTCCAGGTTTTTGTGGGCTCTTGGCAAAAGAGTCTCAGTGGGCCCCTTTAACACATACCACAATTCATGATGCATAGATACCGCAGAGAAATATATATATAGCACAATGCCAAAGATTTCACTTCTTACATTACATGATCGATATCTATTGTAAATTCCACAATAGCTCAATAGCTCAGAAACCGGCGAATCGCTCCATACAGAATACTGGCCCTCATAAAATGCTCCATACAGGATACTGGTCCCCATATAACGCTCCATACAGAATACTGGCCCCCATAAAATGCTCCATACAGGATACTGGCCCCCATATAACGCTCCATAGAGAATACTGACCCCCTTATAACGCTCCATGCAGGATATTGGCCCCCATATAATGCTCCATACAGAATACTGGCCCCCATATAATGCTCCATACAGAATACTGGCCCCCATATAACACTCCATGCAGGATGTCACCCCCCCTTAAAATGCCCCATGCAGGATGTCACTTCCCCCCTTTTAATGCCCTATGCAGGATGTCAACCCCCCATATAATGCCCCATGCAGGATGTCACTCCCCCCCCTTTTAATGCCCCATGGAGGATGTCACGTCCCCCCTTTTAACGCCCCATGCAGTATGTCACACCCCACCTCCCTTATAATGCCCCATGCAGGATGTCAATTCCCCCCCTTTTAATGCCCCATGCAGGATGTCACTTCCCCCCCTTTTAATACCCCATGCAGGATGTCACCTCTCCCCCCCTTCCTTATAATGCCCCATGCAGTATGTCACTTTCCCCCCTTATAATGACCCATGCAGGCTGTCACCCTCCCTTATAATGCCCCATGCAGGATAAACTCCCCCCCTTATAATGCCCCACGCAGGATGTCACCCTCCCTTATAATGCCCCATGCAGGATGTCACACCCCCCCTTTATAATGCCCTATGCAGGATGTCACCCCCCCTTTATAATGCCCCATTCAGGATGTCACTTCCCCCCTTATAATTCCCCATGCAGGATGTCACACACACCTCCCCTCCCTTATAATGCCCCACGCAGGATGTCCCTTCCCCCCTTATAATGCCCCATGCAGGATGTCACACACACCTCCTCTCCCTTATAATGCACCATGCAGGATGTCACACCCCCCCTCCCTTATAATGCCCCATGCAGTATGTCACTTTCCCCCCTTATAATGCCCCATGCAGGATGTCACCTTTCCCCCCTTCCTTATAATGCCCCATGCCCCCATACATTAAAAAAAGAAAAATCAAATACTCACCTCACTCTTTACCTGCTGCCGCTGCTCTGGGCTCCAGCATCGCCAACGTCTTCCCGCTCTGCGCTGTGACGGCTCAGGAGAGAGCGCGGTGTAAAGACATCACTGCGCCCTCTGACCTGAGATGTCACAGTCAGAGGACGCGGAAGACACCGGAGCTGCTGCGGAGGCACGGGGAGAGGTAAGTATTGTTTCACTGGCTGCCGGGGCCCTGAGCAAGTTGGGGGGGAGTGGGCGCTGACACTACTCTCCTCCGCTCATGGGTCCCATAGCGTGCCGGGGTGCCCAACGGCGAATGGTCCCCTCCATCTGCTCAGGGCCCCGGCACTTACCGAGGTACGCCGGGTGCTGACAAAACGGTGCACCAGGTTTATGAATTTGGCATTAAGTAAAAAATGGTCTTTCTCTGTCTTGAACTATGTTTGGTAAATTTTGGCACCAAAAATTGCAAAAATTGCCCCCAATAGTGGCTTATTGAAAAATACAGCAGGGTTGGACTGGAGTAAAGTGGTGTCAAATTTTAAAATGGTTTCAATTGATGAATCAGAATAAAACATCTGGAATTACTAGACTTTGCCCACAAAGCGGAAAACAAAATAAAAACAACCAGGCAAGCACATAAAGAATAAACTTAAAAAAAGGCGCAAATAAAATAATTAAATAGGTATAAACAAAAAGGCGCTAAACACACAAAACTAGACAAAAACACAGGTGCAAAGGCAATCAGGGCATGTGACCTGGAGCCGTTCCCTGTGTGTAATAATCAGAGAAGCTAAAAAGTGCATTGGCTGAAAGATGGGGGTGATAAGTGATGGGGATCTGTATATAACTACTATAACCAAACAGAATGACAATTCCAGTTTTCTTCCTCTACATGATGCTAATGTAAATCATGTCCTTTCAGTTCAGTATGAAGATAAACGCTGGCCAAACACCACCATCACTTACCTCATCCTCTGGGATCCTGATGCCATCATCCAGCTTCATGTAGATGATCTGCAATACAACAGATAAGAATTAGTTTGTATTTATTTTTTTTAATATCATAAAGGAGTTGTGTAGCCTTGGTGGAATTTTCATAAAGCATTGTATCTTAACACACTGTCAGGATTCGGCTTTCGCCTGTCGGTTCCAGCAGTTGCCATGTGACCAAAAGTATGCAATTTTCATACAAGTGGTTCTATCAGTAGAACATTACATACTGCTTGTATTCTGTCGAAAATTACATCAGGGCTGAACAACCCCTTTGATTCAGTCATTTAATAAATTCCTCATATTATTGCATACTAGGACTTCTAGCTTAGAGATGCCTGCAGGGCCATAGGTAAGGGAGCACTTATATAGACTATGGTGGCAATGAGGCTCTTACCCTGTCATCATCGTCATACCCACCGCATCCTGATCCTAATAGAAGAAAAGAGGAAAATTACAAATTGTATAGGTAAAATGTTAGTGCACTCTCAGATCTGCACTGTATTATTGGGGTTTTTCTCTGTGTATTTGTGTTTTTTCGATATTCTAGTTTTGATGCAGTTTTATGCTTCATTTAACAAAAATTGTAGACACACAAATATCTATGATTTTGTGCCCTTTTAGTCAGTTGCTTAATACGCTAGCCATACAGTTTTACTTTTTCTGAATATTTCTTTGTGTACATGTCTCACGGAGCAGAGTGACCTCGGTGAACTATAATGATTTAACTCTCATTAACTGCCCAAATATGTGATATTTCCGCTGACTAACTGACTTGAACACAGCAGATCTGCCTCCACTCATGGTCCTCACACTGCCTGTGTCACGTGCTGCCTGTGAGCGGCCACCGATAGCGCCGCCCACAGGCAGCATCAGCAGCACAAGGTACTTAGAAAGAAGCTTGTATTTATCATTAAAACACACTGGCATTTTTTTAAAAGTACCGGACAACCCTTTTAAGGACTTGCTCCGATCTACAGAGTTTCTGCCATTTTGACAGCAAAACTAGCAGAGCACTCTGGCAAAACAGTCTCCGCCTTTGAACGTAAGGCCAAGTTCACACAATTTTATTTTCGGTCTGAGTGCTGTCCATGAAATAACTGACATCACACGGACGGCACGAGGACCAATGCAGTTCAATTAGTTGATAGGAGCATGGGTTTTTTTGTTTTTCATGGACCGAATCTGCATGCAAAAACACATCTTAGCATGCGTTAGTTTCTTCTGTAGGTCAGATGAGACTTGCCTATGTAAGTCTATGTGTGCGCAAAAAAATTGGATCCAATACGGATCATCTGAATAGTGTAAGATTTTTATGGATACAAACAATTCTTCAACATAGGAAATGGTATTCGGTCATGTAAATGCCATACGGATGAAAATGGAGATGAAAATCATCTGTTTTTGTGGATGAAATCAAACATACTGTATCTAATAGATGAAAGAGCCTGGCACTGACACCATCTATAAAGCTGTCCAGCAGGTCAGAAATCATGGACATGTAGCTCTCGGCATCGTCCTGCGACTCCATCGCGCTATCAGAGGCTGTAGATCCGGACATCGATGGCTCCTGGGCAGAGATTAGAAATATGTTTAAACATGTGAGAATGTCATATTCCAGAGTCACCAATAAAAAGTTACAAAGTGAGACCATAACATAAGACTAGAAAAGTGCTGAGTAAATGAATATAAGAGAGAACACAATATCTGAGTGCCCAATCACATAAGTACAATATACTGGATCAATGCACAAATCTGTATTCCCCTGCGCCATGAAGTCAGAGGTGCGGACTTAGTTCACTTTCTGAAGAAAACCTATTGATTACTCATCTGATCCCAGCATTTTACACCAGTTATGGCCGTTATTCAATAACCACCAAAAAATACACCCCTAAAATAGAACTTTTAATGATTAGGTTAAAAACTCACAAAAACATATATTATAATGTGTATATCCAATTACACATTTAACAGCCAATATATATAAGGGTCCACAATAAATATATAATATATTGACAGGATATGATATATAGGACCCTATTACACCCCTAATCTAAAGTGCAGCACAGGTAGTAGTAATCACAAAATCCTGGATGTGTGTCAATATAACAAAATACACAGCAATTCACTGCCCATGTTTGAAAAGACAAAGATGTTATACATCAAAGTGTGCATCAATTATTAAGTCCCTGACCCTATAAGTATATGCAGAAATGATCAGGAGTCGTCAGGGAAAATATATCAATAGGGAAACACAAAAAATCAAGACACCAAACAGAATAAGCAAATGAGCATAAGTATCTTAATAGATAACCAGTACTGATGAGCGAGCGTGCTCGTTTAACCTATTAATTGAGCACCCTCGGGTGCTCGCCGAGTATTTGCGGCGTGCTTGGCATCTATGTTTGATCTGCCGCGGCTGCATGTGTCACGGCTGTTAGATAGCTGCAGCACATGCAGGGATTGCCTAACAAACAGGGTTAAACAAGCACGCGCGCTCATCACTAATAACCAGCCTTATAAGAAGTCCACATCTGGTGTATTGATTTTTTGTGTTGCCCTATTTGTATACTTTTCAGCAAATCCCAACCGGCATATTTTTTTTATTCAAAGAAAAAGAAATTGGAAATTCATAAAAACATGTGATTATGTCCCCATTTTCCAAGACCTGTTACAGTTTCATTTTTCCGTCAATATTGCTGTGTGAGAGCTTGATTTTTGCATGGCGAGCTGACGTGTTTATTGATGCCATTTGGGGTAGATATCACGTTTTGATCGCTTATTGCATTTTTTTACAGAGTTGCTGTAGCCGAAAAATTACAATTCTGGCTTTTGGATTTTTTTCTCTTTACAGCAGGTGTCCCAACCTGTGGCTCGAGGGCACACATGTGGCTTACGGACTCATGAAATGTGTCTCACGACCGTCTGCCAGCCCAATGCATTAGCACCAAGCCTAGCAAACAGCTATGAGGAGCAGATCTCCAGATGGTGACTTCTATGATTAGCCCAGTACAAAAGAGCAGATCTGGATGCTCATATACTGGCCTTGGGGGTTTAGAGATAATTTAAGTATTGTAAGCTGGAGATAGGATACTTATAGTCATAGGGGATGCTTGAAGCTGGATGTAACAGTGTTGTGGGGGTGGTTGAGGAGACAATACTGAATGAGGGTAAGGTGGAAACCCCTGGATCTAGGTATACTGCCCGTTTTTAAAGGACCGCAAATACGTATGACATACACACACCTATTGTATTCAATGGGTGTACACACATGTCAGGTTGCTCACACGGACCTTGAGTCCGTGTCACGCTGTCTCTGTATACTGGAGGTAGGGGGCCTAAGCTGACCCTAAGCTGGGGCCCTGACTAATCCCTCAACCTGGAGGTACTGTTAAAGGTACAGAGGTCCAGGCCGCCAGCGTAACCCCTACCTCCTGAGGATCCCTGCACCTAAGTAATCTAGTCTTGAGAAGGACCCCGATCACAACAAAAGGGGACAAGTAATAATATGCCCACACACAGTACTTAGACGAACGAGACAGTACAAGGGAAAAACCAAAACCACCTTGCATACAAAAACTACACAACTACAACAGAGGGAACACCAACGGGAAAGGAGAAAAATGATAAAGCGAGGAAGGGAAAATACACTCCAAATACACTTATCTCAGAAACTCCAAATACCACGATCCGCTCTGTAAGTCTGTATGAAATGCTTTCACCGACACTTCCCTAACAGACCAGCAGGCATTTGAAGGAGTCTCACTACAGCAGCATTGATTGCAGCTGGGCGAGGCTGACCTCGTCTAGCACAGAGAGAGAGAGAATTAACTCCCTCACTGCCGAAAAACACAAAGCACCAAAAAGTCAGCTGCGAGAAGTCAGGCTGTGTAATCGTGACGATCTTCGTGGCAACACACCCGTGACAGTACCCCCCCTTCTACGAGGGGCCTCCGGACCCTCAGGGCCAGGTTTATCCGGGTGAGTAGTGTGGAAGGCCCGAACTAATCGGTCTGCGTTAATATCCGACGCAGGAACCCACATCCTCTCCTCAGGACCATACCCTTTCCAATGAACCAGGTACTGAAGGGACCGGCGATTAAAGCGTGAATCGATGACCCTCGATACCTGGAACTCCAAGTTACCATTGACCACCACTGGAGGGGGAGGTAAAGGTGACGGTACCACCGGCGCCACATACCTCTTAAGCAACGATCTGTGGAACACGTTGTGAATTTTAAACGTAGGGGGGAGGTCAAGACGGAATGCCACCGGATTAATAATAGAACTGATTCTGTACGGCCCGATGAACCTGGGACCCAGTTTCCAGGAGGGAACCTTAAGTTTTATATTCCTGGTAGACAACCATACCCGATCGTTCACACTTAGGTCCGGACCAGACACTCTCCTCCTATCAGCCATACGTTTGTATCGGTTCCCCATAGTATTCAGATTCTTCAGCACCCCTCTCCATACTGAAGCGAGTGATGAGGAAAAACGTTCCTCCTCAGGAACCCCCGAAGAGCCCCCCCTACTGAAAGTACAAAACTGGGGGTGAAAACCATATGCCCCAAAAAACGGGGACTTACCAGTGGACTCGCTCCGCCTATTATTAAGAGCAAACTCTGCCAGAGGTAAGAAAGAAGCCCAGTCCTCCTGGTTCTCTGACACAAAACACCGGAGATATGTCTCCAAGCTCTGGTTCATACGTTCCGTCTGACCATTGGTCTGAGGATGAAAAGCCGATGAGAACGACAAATGCATCCCCCGCCGTGCACAAAACGCCTTCCAGAACTTGGACACAAACTGAGACCCCCGATCAGACACCACCTCGGAGGGTACCCCGTGAAGCCTCACAATCTCTCCAATGAACACCTGCGCAAGAGTTTTAGCATTAGGGAGAGCCGGAAGAGCGATAAAATGTGCCATCTTGCTGAACCTGTCCACTACAACGAGTATGACCGTTTTACCCGAAGACTGAGGGAGGTCCGTAATAAAGTCCATAGACAGATGAGTCCAAGGACGCTCCGGGATTTTCAAAGGTAAGAGGGCCCCAGACGGACGGGTATGTGAGGTCTTAGAGCGCGCACAAACCCCACAGGACGCGACAAAAGTTACCACCTCCTTATGTAAGTTAGGCCACCAAAACCGACGCGAGAGGAGATCCACAGTTGCTCTACTCCCCGGGTGTCCTGCAAAAACTGAGTTATGGTGTGCCTCGATCACCTTTTGTCGCAACTGATCTGGAACAAACAGTCTCCCCGGAGGTCCAACAGGGGCGTCCCCCTGAGCCTCCAATACCTCCTCCTCAAGCTCAGAGCATACTGCCGAAACCACCACCCCCTCCTGAAGGATAGGAATCGGGTCGTCCGTATTCCCGGCCCCAGGGAAACTACGAGATAAGGCATCCGCCTTTACATTTTTTGACCCAGGACGATATGTAACGACAAAATTAAACCTGGTAAAAAACAATGACCACCTAGCTTGTCTGGGATTCAGACGTTTCGCGGACTCCAGATATAGCAGGTTCTTGTGATCGGTGATGACGGTGACCGGATGGACTGCCCCCTCCAAAAAATGGCGCCACTCCTCAAAAGCTAACTTAATGGCCAAGAGTTCCCTATTGCCGACATCGTAATTCCTCTCAGCGGACGACAATTTTTTAGAGAAAAAGGCGCACGGATGCCACTTACCAGGGGACGAACCTTGTGACAATACTGCTCCCACCCCTACCTCGGAAGCGTCTACCTCTACAATGAATGGCTGTGACGCATCAGGTTGAATGAGTATGGGTGCCGAGGCAAAACATTTTTTCAAGGAGGAGAATGCTTGACAAGCCTTGTCAGACCACCTAGAAAAATCCGTCCCCTTTTTAGTCATGTCTGTGAGAGGCTTAACCATGGACGAGAAATTAAGAATAAACTTCCGGTAATAATTAGCAAACCCCAGGAAACGTTGTAGTGCCTTAAGATTCTCTGGCCGATCCCACTCAAGAACTGCCCGCACTTTCCCAGGGTCCATACGAAAACCGGACGCTGAAACCAGGAAGCCTAAAAACTGGAGTTCCTGTACGGCGAACACACACTTTTCCCATTTGGCATACAGTTTATTATCCCGCAAGATCTGTAACACCTGCCTAACGTGCTCCTGATGAGACACCAGATCCGGCGAGTAAATTAAGATATCATCCAGATATATGACAACAAACTGTCCCACCAGGCGGCGAAAAATGTTATTAACAAAGTGTTGGAACACCGCCGGGGCATTAGTCAGACCGAATGGCATGACAAGGTTCTCATAATGCCCCTCCGGAGTGTTAAACGCCGTCTTCCACTCATCCCCCTCCTTCATCCTAATCAGATTGTACGCCCCCCTGAGATCCAACTTAGAGAACCATTTGGCGCCCACGATCTGATTAAAGAGATCGGGAATAAGTGGGAGAGGATACGGATCTCGGACCGTAATCCGATTAAGTTCACGGAAATCCAGGCAAGGGCGTAGGCCTCCATCTTTCTTCTTAATAAAGAAGAACCCCGCAGCCACCGGTGAAGATGAAGGTCTAATATGCCCCTTAGCCAGACTTTCTGAAATATAATCCTTCATGGCCTGCCTCTCAGGACCAGAAAGGTTATACAACCTAGCTTTAGGTAACTTGGCCTCAGGGAGCAGTTTTACAGAACAGTCATACTCGCGATGAGGAGGTAGTTCCTGACACCCTTTCTCCGAGAATACATCCTCAAAGTCCGCCAGAAATGGAGGTAAGACCCAAGGAGTAACCGCACCGATGACCGTGTTCATGCAGTTTTTATTACAGAATTTACTCCATTGGCTTATCTCTCTGGTTTGCCAATTAATAACCGGGTTATGCTTAGTTAACCAAGGAAGGCCCAACACTATAGGAGTGGGAAGACCCTCCAACACGTAGCAAGACAACAGTTCTTTATGTATCGCCCCCACTTGAAGTTTTACGTCATGCACAGCTTGCAAAAAACTTCCCTGACCGAGAGGCCTGGCATCGATCGAGAATATGGGGATGGGTTTAGCCAACTCACTCAATCGCATACCTTGAACCCGGGCAAACCGAGCATCAACCAGATTAGCCCCGGCCCCACTATCCAGAAGAACAGATATCCTCTCAGTTCTCGTACCCACCACCACCTCCGCCGGTACGAGAAACTGAGACGAACCTAGGGACGAAATACCTACTCCCAGATTGCCGTCCACCACACAACCTGGGATCAACAGTTTTCCGACGACTCTTCACTCTGCAAGGGACGGGACGGACACCCCCCAATAAAATGTCCCTTTCTCCCGCAGAAGAAACACGTTCCTGTCTTATGGCGCACCACCGGTCCCCTCCCCCGAAATGATGTCCCTCCTGATTGCATAGGCTCCTCTGGACTGACCAGGGGAACCACCATATGAGGGGACCTTGTAGAAGGTGGAGTCATCACAGGGGGCGGAGTTGCCCCGCACCTCTCCCGAAGCCGTCTGTCAACGCGAATAGCAAGGGCCATAGCGGCTTCCAGTGACACGGGAGAGTCATACTGTGCCAACACATCCTGTAATTTGTCGGATAAACCTTGACAAAACTGGCTCCTAAGAGCCGGGTCATTCCACTGGGTGTCCGTGGCCCACCTACGGAACTCCGAACAGAATTCCTCCGCCGGACGATCTCCCTGCTGGATCCTACGTAACTTAGACTCAGCAAGGGAGATCCGATCTGGGTCATCATACACGAGTCCCAGAGCAGCGAAAAACCTATCCACTGACTGAAGAGCCGGGGAGCCCGGGGGAAGAGAGAACGCCCAAGATTGAGGGTCCCCTTGTAGGAGCGAGATGACAATTCCCACCCTTTGATCTTCACTCCCCGGTGACCGAGGCCGCAGCCGAAAGTACAACTTGCATGCCTCCCGGAAAACAATAAACTTGTCCCGCCCCCCAGTGAACCTGTCAGGGAGAGCTACTTTAGGTTCTGGTCCGGCTTGCTCCTGAGGACACAAAACCTTGGACCTAACGTCCGCCAGCTCCATGGACAAACTCTGCAACTGCCGAGCTAGACCGGCTACTGGATCCATGGTAGCTGGAGAAAAACTAAGTGGGTCGGTGAAAATGTCACGCTGTCTCTGTATACTGGAGGTAGGGGGCCTAAGCTGACCCTAAGCTGGGGCCCTGACTAATCCCTCAACCTGGAGGTACTGTTAAAGGTACAGAGGTCCAGGCCGCCAGCGTAACCCCTACCTCCTGAGGATCCCTGCACCTAAGTAATCTAGTCCTGAGAAGGACCCCGATCACAACAAAAGGGGACAAGTAATAATATGCCCACACACAGTACTTAGACGAACGAGACAGTACAAGGGAAAAACCAAAACCACCTTGCATACAAAAACTACACAACTACAACAGAGGGAACACCAACGGGAAAGGAGAAAAATGATAAAGCGAGGAAGGGAAAATACACTCCAAATACACTTATCTCACAAACTCCAAATACCACGATCCGCTCTGTAAGTCTGTATGAAATGCTTTCACCGACACTTCCCTAACAGACCAGCAGGCATTTGAAGGAGTCTCACTACAGCAGCATTGATTGCAGCTGGGCGAGGCTGACCTCGTCTAGCACAGAGAGAGAGAGAATTAACTCCCTCACTGCCGAAAAACACAAAGCACCAAAAAGTCAGCTGCGAGAAGTCAGGCTGTGTAATCGTGACGATCTTCGTGGCAACACACCCGTGACAGTCCGTATAAAAAAAGCCGCAGACTTGTCAGGTATTTTTGCGCAGCACTCACAAAATGCGTTCTGCAAACTGATGACACACGGATGACAACTGTGCATCATCTGCGTGACACGTACCGGCGCCTGGGAATCAGCGGTACAGTTCGCGCTGATCCCCAGCAGCGGCCGCTGCTGGAAGGGGCTCTCATCATTGTCCCCTGCTTGCGCTGAGATCAGCGCGAGCAAGAGACAATGTTAAGAGTTGTAGGCAGCCCCGTCAACAACGAGTGTAAAATGAAGAATAAAATAAAAAAAAACACTTATACTCACCTTACACATTATGCCCTGAAGCCCAAGTCACCTGTAAAATAAAAAACAACCATAATACTCACTTGTCCGACAAACTGCCCCACACCGTAATCAACATCTACGATCACTGATTTACAACCTGAATGGTGCCAAGATGCGACCGTGCAGGCTGTAAGTCAGGTCACAATGACCTGCTGAGAGCGCATCTTCAGTGACAAGCGATGAAATCATAGAGGTTTTAAACATTTTAGAGTTTTACGTTTCCAAACTCTCGCATCCGAGCTTGCCTGGAACAACGAGGCCCTGGTGTCCACCTTCTGGGGAGGTCTTTCCGGTCGGATCAAGGATGAGCTAGCCGGTCGTGACATCCCTTCCACCCTGGACGACCTGGTATCTTTAACTACCCGGATTGACATCCGTTTTCAGGAACGTGCAAAGGAGACTACCCGGAAGAGAAGATTTCCGCCTCTCGCTCATGTATTCCAAAAGCCTGCCTCTCAACCAGCATTTCCCCGGGCATGTTCGCCTGAGCCCATGCAAATTGACCAAACCAAGATGGTCAAGTCTCGCCAGGAGATGCGCCGTGCCGAGGTGAGTTGCTTCTACTGTGGCAGTAAAGAGCATCTGACCAATCCTGCCCGGTGAGGCCGGGAAACTCCAGTGTCTAGGACCGCTTGGAGAGGTCATCCCAGGCAAGAGTAAATCCTCTCTGTACTTGACTCTGTCCTTTTCTGTTTCCAGTGGTGAGACCCGCTTCTTCGAGATTGCCCATCTGGATTCCGGAGCCCCTGGGAATTTCATTCAACAGGCTGTTGTGGAGCGGTATCAGATTCCTACTGTACGTCTGGCTGAACCGTTGGCGGTTGCCTCCGTGGATGGGAGGCTTCTTCTGGAGACCATATTACTCGTCACAGAGCCTGTAACCCTTCAGGTGGGAATGCTGCACTCGGAGAAGATCTCCTTTCATGTGCTGTCCAGTCTCTCTCACCCCCTCTTGCTTAGTCTTCCCTGGTTACAAAGACATGAGCCCATCCTGAATTGGAGATCTGGTGAAATGCCATGAGTCCTGCTTGGATCCGGTTCGTCCAGCTCGACCCCCGTCTACTCTGGCTAATCTACCTGGTCTGCCGGCACCCTACTGGTCCTATGCTGACGTCTTCGACAAAAAGGAAGCAGAGACTCTACCACCTCATAGGAGGCATGATTGCCCCATCAACCTGGTACCTGGTGCTTCTCCTCCCCGCGGGCGTATCTACCCCTTGTCGCTGGCTGAGACCCGGATTATGTCTGAATACATAGAGGAGAATCTTGCTAGGGGATTTATCCAGAAATCCACCTCTTCGGCTGGAGCAGGATTCTTCTTAGTCAAGAAGAAAGACGGCTCTCTACGTCTCTGTATCGATTACAGGGGTCTTAACCAGATTACCATCAAAAATAAGTACCCCCTGCCTCTCATCTCGGAGCTGTTCAACCGCCTTAAAGGCGTAAAGATCTTCACCAAGCTTGATCATTGTGGGGCATACAATTTAGTCCGGATCCACCAGGGAGACGAGTGGAAGACGATATTAAACATCCGGGATGGTCACTACAAATACCGCGTAATGCCCTTTGGTCTCTGTAATGCTCCAGCCATCATCCAGGAGCTGGTTAACGACATCTTCCGTGATCTCCTGTATTCTTGCATGGTGGTGTACCTGGACGATATCTTGGTCCTCTCTCCGGATCTGCCCTCACACCGGAGGGATGTCCGTCAGGTTCCACTAATGCTCCGGCAGAATCGCCTATACGCTAAATTCGAGAAATGCCTCTTTGAGCAGACCTCTCTACCATTCCTGGGCTATATTATCTCCGAGACTGGTCTGCGGATGGATCCCGAGAAGGTCTCTGCCGTCTTAAAGTGGCCCCGACCGGAGGGGTTGAAAGTGATTCAGCGATTCCTGGGCTTCACAAATTATTACCGCCTCTTCATTCCTCATTTCTCCTCCCAAACTGCTCCTATCTCCCCGCTCACCCGTAAAGGAGCAAATCCCAGGGAATGGACTTCCGAAGCGGAGGAGGCCTTCGTCTCCCTAAAACAAGCCTTCTCCTCCGCTCCTGTGCTACACCGCCAGGATTGCAACAAGCAGTTCTTCCTGGAGGTTGATGCATCCTCCTCCGGAGCCGGAGCGATGCTCACCCAGAAATCCTCGTCCGGGAGAATGGTAACCTGTGGCTTCTTCTCCAAGCTCTTCTCCTCATCTGAGCGCAATTACTCCATAGATCGTGAGCTGCTGGCCATCAAATTAGCGCTGGAGGGTTGCTCTGCACCAGGTGGTCATCTACACTGACCACAAAAACCTCGCTTATTTGCAGAACGCCCAAAGATTAAATCCGCGTCAGAACAGGTGGTCTCTATTCTTTGCCAGATTCTGCTTCACTCTGCATTACCGCCCGGCGGACAAGAACATTAAAGCTGACGCTCTATCCCACTCATTCTTGTCTTCCGACCAAGAGGAGGAGCCTCTACATATTATCAACCCCTCCAAAGTAATGACTGTGGCTCCGTTTGACCTGTCTCATCTTCCACCCGGTAAGACCTTTGTAGCGGTTCCAGTTCGTAAGAAGGTTCTACTCTGGGGCTAGTCATCCAAACTAGTCGGTCATGTTGGCCAGAGGACGATCTTTCTGCTCATCGCCCGACATTACTGGTGGCTTTCCCTGCTCAAGGATATTGCGGACTTCGCGGCTTGTTCCTCCTGTGCCCGTAACAAGGTTCCCAGGCACCTTCCATCCGGCCATCTTCTTCCTCTTCCCGTGCCTTCCACTCCATGGCAACACATTGCAATGGACTTCATTATGGAACTCCCTGTTTCTGCCGGTTGTACGGTCATTTGGGTGGTCGCTGACCGCTTTTCTAAAATGGCCCACTTCATCCCTCTGCCTGGTCTTCCATCTGCATCTGTGCTGGCTAAGGACTTCATCCATCACATTTTTCGTCTCCAGGCCTACCCCTCCACATTGTGTCTGATCGCGGGGTTCAGTTCACTTCGCGCTTCTGGAAAGCTACGTGTAAGCTGCTGGATGTCTCCTTGGATTTCTCCTCTGCTTAGCATCCTCAGTCCAATGGTCAAGTGGAATGTATCAACTAGGTCCTTACCAGCTTTCTTCGGCACTTTGTCAACGCTCACCATAACGATTGGGTTGAGCTCCTGCCCTGGGCCAAGTTCTTTTATAATAACCATGAGAGCGAGTCTTCCTCTAAATCTACGGTCAACATCCCCGGATTCCGTTTCCCGTCTCCTCTTCAGTGGACAATCCTGCCGCGGAGTCTCTGGTCAGCGAATTTTCAGCTATTTGGGAAGACACTAGATCTGCACTTCTTCAGTCCTCCGAGCGGATGAAGAAACATGCTGATAAGAGACGTCTGGATCTGCCTCTATTCCGTCCGGGAGACAAGGTCTGGCTCTCCTCCAAATATGTTCGTCTCAAGATACCTTCTTATAAGTTGGGTCCGCGGTTCATCGGTCCATTCAAGGTTCTGAACCAAATCAAGCCCGTGGCTTGCAAGCTGAAACTCCCAGTCACCTTAAGGATTCCCAACTCCTTTCATGTATCTCTCCTCAAACCTGTTGTCCTTAATTTTTTCTCTGACGATCCAGGTACCGTTCCAGCTCCAGTCTCTGCTGAGGACGTCTTTGAGGTAGAAAACATTTTGGCCACCAAGAGGGTAAGAGGAAAGACTTTCATTCTTGTGGATTGGAAGGGGTTTGGCCCTGAGGAGAGGTCTTGGGAACCCAGGGAGAACATTCATGCCCCTCATCTTCTTAAAAAATTTCTTGCGGGCCTAAAGAAGAGGGGGCGTAAAGGGGGGGGTACTGTAGCATAGGCGTCTCTGCCTCCTCCCGGGCAGGGACGCCGTTCCCCTCACCGCCGCGGTCCAGGTCCGGCGTCCTCCTGCTCCTGTGGCACGCACCGTGCACAGCTTCCCAGGCTCTGTGCTTAGGACGTGCGTGCGAGCGCGCCCTCGCTCTTAAAGGGGCCGCACGCGCCATCCTATAGAGTCCCCGGCCAATGGCCAGAGGACTGCCCCTATATAAGGCACCTCCTCCAAAATGTTATCTGTTGTGCCCGCCAGCCAGCTTACCTGGAGCACCTGCCTGTAACCTGCCGTGCCCGCCAGCCTGCCTACACAGAGCACCCATCTGGCCACCTGCCGAACTAGCCTGCTTAGCTACCCGGACCACCCGTCAGCCTTCCTGCCATGATCATCCACTGTACCGGTCAGTTCTTGCTTTCTGACCCGTGGGAGTCACCTGCTCTCACACAAGGTCGGTCCCAGAGTGGCACCTGGTCCACCTGCCCGGTCCCTCACTGGTTCACGGAGTCGATTGAGCCACCGTGCGACCTTGGTCAGGCCGAGTAGGCACTTAGTCACGACCCTTTGGTCCCTCCTTGCACCGAAGCATAGAGGTTCCACCACCCGGACCCATAACACTCTCTTCCCATTGAAAAAAATAAAGTTGAATCCAAAATGTCTGACTTCAAAATGGCCGCCATGGTCACCACCCATCTGGAAAAGTTTCCCCCCTCCCATATACTAATGTGCCACAAAAAAGAAGTTGATATCACCAAACATTCCCATTTACTTTAGGTGTATCCATATAAATGGCCCATCCTGTATATCACTGCACAATGTTGCTCTACTGTGTCCTGTTTGGTTTTTACACCTTCCACCATTTATTCTAGTTTCAATTTATGTGAGACCCCCTATACTCACTTATTTTCATATACAGGTGCATCTCAGTAAATTAGAATATCATCAAAAAATTAATTTATTTCAGTTCAATACAAAAAGTGAAACTCATATATTACATAGAGTCATTGCAAACTGAGTGATCTATTTCAAGTGTTTATTTCTGTTAATGTTGATGATTATGGCTTACAGCCAATGAAAACACAGAAGTCATTATCTCAGTAAATTAGAATACTTTATAACAACAGCTTGAAAAATGTTTTTAAATCCGAAATGTTGGCCTACTGAAATGTATGTTCAGTAAATGCCCTCAATACTTGGTCTGTGCTCCTTTTGCATCAATTTTTGATGATAATCTAATTTTAATCCATGATGGTGCAATGTGTTGCTAATGGTAATGTTTGAGACTGTGGTCCCAGCTCTCTTCAGGTCATTGACCAGGTCCTCCTGTGCAGTTCTCGGCTGATTCCTGACCTTTCTCAGAATCATCCTTACCCAATGATGCGAGATCATACATTGTGATTTACTGGTTTTTATTTTCAGATTTTGTCTCTCAGTGAAGTGTACCTACGATAAAATTACAGTCCTCTCCCTTCTTTGTAGGTGGGAAAACTTGCAAAATCTGCAGTGCATCAATTACTTATTTTCCCCACTGTATACCAGGAAGGGGGGCCATATATACCATGATGAGGATCATATATACCAGAATGGGGGCCACATATATACCTGAATGGAAATCATATATATCTGCATTTATAAATGACACACTTTATGATATTCAATGCATTAATTATATTATATTTTTATTGTATTAAATTATTTTCCATTTCATATTGTTTTTCTGTATTTGTCACTATAGATATTATCATTAAAGGGAATCTGTCACCCCCCTGGGACTTTTCAGACCTCTACTATGGGCATACAGGTTATAGAAAAGTAAGTCTATACATACCTGAATGGCCCATAGCAGAGGTCTGATTGCAGAGAAAAGTTTTTTATTCAATTCTGTTTTGCACAGGCTTGGTGTCCGGGGGACGCCAAGAAATCCCTGTCTATCTCTTTTTTATTGCCCTAAATCCCCGCCTATATGCTTAGTTATCATATTCCCCCCTCCCCTGCATGTCACAGGGCCCTGTTACGTGCACTGCACTCCCTGACTTCCCGGGCATGCACAAAGCGCTGCTCACATAGGGTGCTTTGCTTCCTCCCGGACCCGTCTCTCCATGCACTGCGCTGCACAGTTCTATTGTGCATGCCCCGGGGAGTCACTGTCACTTCCCAGCGCCTGCGCAGTAGAACCGTGTGGCGCAGAGCACACAGACGGGGGGGGGATGAAGCAAAGCGCGCTTTATGTGAGAGGCGCTTTGCGCATGCCCGGGGCGTGCGACGTGCAGGGGAGGTGGGAATATGATAACTAAGCATATAGGCGGGGATTTAGGGCAATAAAAAAGAGATAGACGGGGATTTCTTGGCGTCCCCCGGACACCAAGCCTGTGCAAAACAGAATTGAATAAAAAACTTTTCTCTGCAATCAGACCTCTACTATGGGCCATACAGGTATGTATAGATTTACTTTTCTATAACCTGTATGCCCATAGTAGAGGTCTGAAAAGTCCCAGGGGGGGTGACAGATTCCCTTTAATATGTATTTTATTTATGGCAATATTCAGGGTCGGACCGGCCTGGCGGGATATTGGGGAAATCCCCGGTGGGCCCCGATGAGAGAGTGAGAGAATTAGTTACAGGGGCCCTTTATAAGTGCGGGCCTTTTAAAAGCACGACCGAAGATGTAGCGTCACGTGCACATTACATTCAGCGGTGACAGTAGGCCCGCTGCAGTGACGTGCATACTTACATGATCTGGATAGGAGGAGGACGCAAGTTGCTGTTCTTTGTGGGCGGTGATACGCACCGCTCTCTGCTTTCGCTCTGCCTCAGCTGCCTGTAATGCTACCTGGCAGTGGTGTGGTGTCAGGTGACAAGCCGATGATGCTCTCTGCTCTCCCTGCTCCCAGGCCGGCTTCTGACACCGACCTTGCTCTCCTGTCCCGGCTCCTGCTTTTGGCCTTGTAAGTTGTAACACTGGCGGCGGCATCTGCGCGCCACTTTCTTCTCTTCTGCTCTCGGCCTTGTTGTAACACCGGCTCCAGGCTGGGTATGTGGACACCGGCACCGGCGCACCACCCTCTTCTCTCCTGCTCACGGCCTTGTAAGGGCAGCTCCGGGTATGTGGTGACCCGCACTCTGCGCTTGACTCTAACCAAGGCTGGAAACAAGGTTGCAGGCAGGCCTAGGCTACAGCTCTCCCTGCTTTTCAAGTGCAGTTTTCTGAGTGACTGTTCCCATCCAGCATTGGCCAACAAACAATAATATCATTTATACATTATGCATTGCACTCTAGGCCTCTTATATGAAATATAGATCACCGTCTTGGCCTCTCATATGACATACACAGTCTGTATATGTCATATAGGAGGCCAAGAGTGCGGTATACGACATATATGAGGCCTAGAGTGCGGGCGGCGGGTCTATATGATGTATACAACACACTCAGCCTCCTATATAAAGTATAGACTATAGGAGGCTGAGAGTGCAGTATACGTCATATATGAGGCCTAGAGTGCGGGCGGCGGGTCTATATGATGTATACAACACACTCAGCCTCCCATATGAAGTATATACTATAGGAGGCTGAGAGTGCAGTATACGTCATATATGAGGCCTAGAGTGCGGGCGGCGGGTCTATATGATCTATACAAACACTCAGCCTCCTATATAAAGTATAGACTATAGGAGGCTGAGAGTGTGGTATACGTCATATATGAGGCCTAGAGTGCGGGCGGCGGGTCTACATGATGTATACAACATACTCAGCCTCCTATATAAAGTATAGACTTTAGGAAGCTGAGAGTGCAGTATACGTCATATATGAGGCCTAGAGTGCGGGCGGCAGGTCTACATGATGTATACAAGGCATTCAGTCTCCTATATAAAGTTTAGACTATAGGAGGCTGAGAGTGCAGTATACGTCATATATGAGGCCTAGAGTGCGGGCGGCGGGTCTATATGATGTATACAACACACTCAGCCTCCTATATAAAGTATAGACTATAGGAGGCTGAGAGTGCGGTATATGTCATATATGAGGCCTAGAGTGCGGGCGGCGGGTCTACATGATGTATAGAACACACTCAGCATCCTATATAAAGTTTGGACTATAGGAGGCTGAGAGTGCGGTATACGTCATATATAAGGCTTAGAGTGCGGGCGGCGGGTCTATATTATGTATACAATGCACTCGGCTTTCTATATAAAGTATAGACTATAGGAGGCTGACAGTGCAGTATATGTCATATATGAGGCCTAGAGTCCGGGCGGCGGGTCTACATGATGTATACAACACACTCAGCCTCCTATATAAAGTATAGACTATAGGAGGCTGAGAGTGCGGTATATGTCATATATGAGGCATAGAGTGCGGGCGGCAGGTCTGTATGATCTATACAACACACTCAGCCTCCTATATAAAGTACAGACTATAGGAGGCTGAGAGTGCGGTATACGTCATATATGAGGCCTAGAGTGCGGGCAGCGGGTCTATATGATGTATATGTAGCACCCTGAGGATTCGGCTGCTACAGGAGTATTGCACCTCAGCCAGAGGTGTGATATTCCACTCCCGGGTAAGGATGGAGTGTGGGGCTGAGCTCGGTAGGCTGCATGCACTACATACATCCCATTTCCGAGGGGCAGGCCGACGGTACTCCCACTTAGAAATGTGCAGGTACGACCGTGTCTGTCCCTGGCTGGAGTGGGAGGGGGTTGGAACATCCCAGTAGTGTAGGGGCAGATAGGGGGTGCAGTCTGGGTAGAGATAGGAGCTCATTGGGTGCTGGTCACCTGAGCTCACACATAGAGGGCTATATAAGGTGGGAACCATCTAAGATCAGGGTCAGTTGCAGAGGAGCCAGACAGCAAGTCAGTTGTCAGAGAGCAAGTCAGCAAGCAGAGAGGAAGAGCAGAGGAGAAGAGTGGCCCAGAGAGAGAGAGAGGAGCAGAGAAAGAGGACCCAGAGGGGAAAACAGAGAGGACCCCAAGAACCCAAATTAAATCACCGGGTGAGGAGTCGGCAACAGGGTACCGGATCCCAAACTGGTGGGGGCAGAAACACACCCTAGCCAGAGACCGGAGGCCGTGGGCAGCATCTGCCACGGCCACCTACCACATCCACACCGAAGTCAAACCACGTGGAGGGTCAGGGAGCCCAAGGCCAAGGGTTTCCCAACAGAAGGCCCGAGGGAGCTGGACCTAGGTGGATCACTGGTGGGGACGGCCAGAGGAAAGGACAGAAGGAGAGCTCAGGGCCACGCTCCGGACTTGCTCGGGGGTTGGCCGGATCCAGGACCTGGTGGACGCAGTACGGCTCGGGTGGTCACTTGAAGCTAGAGTGACCGGAACATCTGCAGTAAGTAAACACCCTAAGCTGCACAACCTGACTCTGTCTCTAATTGCCGTCTGCACTGCATCACCACAACCCCCATCCTCTGCACCTGTCCCCCTGAGGCTATACCCCTCCCGTTGGGGGTTATTCTATCAAGCTGCACTAACACCATCAGCCTCAGCGGACCCTGCTGCAGCGGCGGCCACAGTGACCGCACACAACGGGTGGCGTAGTCGACACAAAGAACTTTTAATAACATCTGTAGGACTGCCACATAACACTGAGTTTGACACCCTGGGCACGGACCGGGTCACAGCCGCTCGGAAGACTACAACCCCCATCTGATCCGGCTCCGGGTATTCTCCCTTAAAAGAATATGGCCCAGGGGGCGCGTCAACTTTGGCGTAGTCGGCAGGATTACGTGCCCGCAACAACCGGGTACTGCGTGCCTGAAGAAAAGTGCAAGTTTACCTCAAAGAGAAGTCTCCTGCCGGTTCCGGAGGGTCCACGCCATCGGACTCCATCACCAGTCGTTTCCCGCCGGTTGTCCGCCATTAACAGCTTGTTCCCGCCATCTGCCGAGTTTCCCGCCACTGGGAGACGATTCCCGCCATTCCCCAAGATTTCCCGCCTTGGAAGAGCGGACGCCATTATGGGCGTGCCAGAGGACGGCAAGAGGCCACCTCCCATCGTGGGCCAGGACCGAAAATGGCGCCAAAAGTGGAAACCGCCCCCACCAACAGAGACTGTGATGCTAGAGGTGTCAGTCAGCGTAAAAGAACTGCCCCTGGAGCTGACAATCACCAAGTTACCCCGGGACTGCCCTCGAAGTGGGAGGAGACTGAACAAAAGAACGAAGATGGGTGCCGCCTGGAGCAGTCTAGAGCGAGCGCACCCGGAGACAAGGAGTCTGGAACGAGCACACCCGGAGACGAGCAGTTCAGAAAGAGCTTACCCGGGAATGGAGAAAGAGCAGAGCAGCACCGGCCCGCTGGCCAGGAGCCTGCTGGAAGAAGAGCAGAGCAGCACCGACCCGTTGGTCAGGAGCCTGCTGGAGACCACGACCCCACTAGGCCTAGTGGAGGTCCTAGCACAACTCCCCCGAGACCGGGAGTGTGCACAAACTGCCCTGGAGGGCCTCGCACGGAGGATGGCCCGGGTACAGCGCGAGATATTGGCGGAGTGGAGCCGAGAGATGGCCCAGCAAACCGAGACCCGTCAGCGGAGCACGCCACCCTGGATGAGAAGACAGACCGCCTCTGAGGATGGCGCGGGAGGACCCAAGGCCGGAGACGGCGCCGAAAAGGGAGCCGAACGAGTGGAGGCAGGTAAAGGGGACGTCTATACCCCAAACCGGGAAACCGCTTACCTGCCCCAGCTCCCCGTCGCAGAGCCCGAAAGTCCCCCTGCCGTGCCCGTAACCGCCATGTCACCGCTACAAACTAGGCCTCAGCCGGAAGCCGCGACCCCTGTGACGTCACATGCCTCGACCCGGGGCGTGACGAAGCAGGAAGAACCACCAGCCTGGTCGCAAGGCCTAGTACCCCCGGGCGCCGCATCACCAACAGCGCCCTCTACCTCCGCGGAGCCTCCGGCCTGGTCGCAAGGCCAGGTAGCACAGGGCGCCGCCATCCTAACGGTGCCCTTCACCTTCCAGGTGCCCCAGGCCTGGCCGCAAGGCCTGGGCAACCCGGGCGCCGCCACCACCGCGCCCGCGCCCGTAAAACCAAGGGTGCCACATCTGGGAGAGGATTTGTTCAACCAGCTCACATGGCCGGACGGGCGGCCCTTCATCTGGCCCGAAGAATACTACGAGCTGGAGCGGCAAAGGAGAGTAGGGCCCATGTGTGAACCCCTGATTCCGGCTCCGAAGCCCGTGACACGGATCTCGCCCCCGCTGGAAGAAGCCCAATTTGAGTGGGACCCCACCGGAGAAGATCTAATGGGGTTCACTAAGGAGACTCGGGCAGCTGCAGCAGAGCGTGCTGAGTGCTGCCGCCAGCAGCTCGAGGAGTTTGCGAGGGAGCGGAGAGAGAGGCGGGTCCGGGAACAACAGGCCCAAATAAGGAGTGCCGAGCAGAAGAGCCGGACCAGGAGGGACCCCCGTGCAGCGCACAGTCCCCGCACCATCGGGACTGTAATCAAGTTCAACCTGCAGCATGGGTGGGGCTTTATTCGGGACCGTAACACCCTCGGCGACGTTTTTGTAACCCGCAGAGACGTCGAGTCCCATCTGCCGGAGGGGCACAGAGGTCGTGACCTCTACATCGGAGACGAGGTCACCTTCACCCGGCACAAGTGTGCCAAAGGACCTTACGCCCTCCACGTGCATCGCCTAACGGAGGAAGAGTTGCGGTGTGAGGAGGAGGAGCAAGAGGACCCGGACGGGTCTGAAGCTACCGCTAACTACAAGGGAAGAGTAGGAGGACGCCGTCGTTGAGGACGGTAGTGAAAGAAACTGTATATAGTTACCCGACCAGGGTACCAAGAGACTGTTGCTGCAAATATAGTCCCCGTTGGGACCAGCAGATGTGAACTGTTTACCCGTTTGTCCCTTAATCCCACAGGCTGAGGACTGTGAGCAGCCATTCCCTTCCCTCCTTACCTGGCCGAGGACTGAGAGCGGCCACATATTCCCTGTATATAGTTGCGCTTCCTAAGGCGCCCCCTACTGGTTTTATCGGAAAACCACTTTCAAGAAAAAGACTGTCGCACTTTGCCCGGTCATCAGTTGCACGGTGGCCGGAGGACGTACAGAGAACGAGAATGTTTTACATGAGAATGTTATTTACGAAGAAGTTATGCTGCTGTTATTTATAATGTTTTATATGTTTTACTACGTTATTATTGAAAAAAAAAAATGTATGTTTTTTTGGTGTTTTGTCTTTACAGCCCGAGGACGTGCTGTGGTTTACCAGGGGGGAATGTAGCACCCTGAGGATTCGGCTGCTACAGGAGTATTGCACCTCAGCCAGAGGTGTGATATTCCACTCCCGGGTAAGGATGGAGTGTGGGGCTGAGCTCGGTAGGCTGCATGCACTACATACATCCCATTTCCGAGGGGCAGGCCGACGGTACTCCCACTTAGAAATGTGCAGGTACGACCGTGTCTGTCCCTGGCTGGAGTGGGAGGGGGTTGGAACATCCCAGTAGTGTAGGGGCAGATAGGGGGTGCAGTCTGGGTAGAGATAGGAGCTCATTGGGTGCTGGTCACCTGAGCTCACACATAGAGGGCTATATAAGGTGGGAACCATCTAAGATCAGGGTCAGTTGCAGAGGAGCCAGACAGCAAGTCAGTTGTCAGAGAGCAAGTCAGCAAGCAGAGAGGAAGAGCAGAGGAGAAGAGTGGCCCAGAGAGAGAGAGAGGAGCAGAGAAAGAGGACCCAGAGGGGAAAACAGAGAGGACCCCAAGAACCCAAATTAAATCACCGGGTGAGGAGTCGGCAACAGGGTACCGGATCCCAAACTGGTGGGGGAAGAAACACACCCTAGCCAGAGACCGGAGGCCGTGGGCAGCATCTGCCACGGCCACCTACCACATCCACCCCAAAGGCAAACCACGTGGAGGGTCAGGGAGCCCAAGGCCAAGGGTTTCCCAACAGAAGGCCCGAGGGAGCTGGACCTAGGTGGATCACTGGTGGGGACGGCCAGAGGAAAGGACAGAAGGAGAGCTCAGGGCCACGCTCCGGACTTGCTCGGGGGTTGGCCGGACCCAGGACCTGGTGGACGCAGTACGGCTCGGGTGGTCACTTGAAGCTAGAGTGACCGGAACATCTGCAGTAAGTAAACACCCTAAGCTGCACAACCTGACTCTGTCTCTAATTGCCGTCTGCACTGCATCACCACAACCCCCATCCTCTGCACCTGTCCCCCTGAGGCTATACCCCTCCCGTTGGGGGTTATTCTATCAAGCTGCACTAACACCATCAGCCTCAGCGGACCCTGCTGCAGCGGCGGCCACAGTGACCGCACACAACGGGTGGCGTAGTCGACACAAAGAACTTTTAATAACATCTGTAGGACTGCCACATAACACTGAGTTTGACACCCTGGGCACGGACCGGGTCACAGCCGCTCGGAAGACTACAACCCCCATCTGATCCGGCTCCGGGTATTCTCCCTTAAAAGAATATGGCCCAGGGGGCGCGTCATATACAACACACTCAGCCTCCTATATAAAGTATAGAATACAGGAGGCTGAGAGTGCAGTATACGTCATATATGAGGCCTAGAGTGCGGGCGGCGGGTCTATATGATGTATACAACACACTCAGCCTTCTATACAAAGTATAGACTATAGGAGGCTGAGAGTGCAGTATACATCAAATAAGAGGCCTACGGTGCAGGCGGCGGGTCTATATGATGTATGCAACACAATCAGCCTCCTATATAAAGTATATGCTATAGGAGGCTGAGAGTGCGGTATACGTCATATATGAGGCCTAGAGTGCGGGCGGTGGGTCTACATGATGTATACAACACACTCAGCCTCATATATAAAGTATAAACTATAGGAGGCTGAGAGTGCGGTATACGTCATATATAAGGCTTAGAGTGTGGACGGCGGGTCTATATGATGTATACAACACACTCAGCCTCCTATATAAAGTATAGACTATAGGAGGCTGAGAGAGCGGTATACGTCATATATGAGGCCTAGAGTGCGGGTGGGGGTCTATATGATCTATACAACACACTCAGCCTCCTATATAAAGTATAGACTATAGGAAGCTGAGAGTGCAGTATACGTCATATATGAGGCCTAGAGTGCGGGCGGCAGGTCTATATGATTTATACAACACACTCAGCCTCCTATATAAAGTATATACTATAGGAGGCTGAGTGTGCGGTATATTTCATATATGAGGCCTAGAGTGCGGACGGCGGGTCTATATGATGTATACAACACACTCAGCCTCTTATATAAAGTATAGACTATAGGAGGCTGAGAGTGCGGTATATGTCATGTATGAGGCCTAGAGTGCGGACGGCGGGTCTACATGATGTATCCAACACACTCAGCCTTCTATATAAAGTATAGACTATAGGAAGCTGAGAGTGCAGTATACGTCATATATGAGGCTTAGAGTGTGGACGGGTCTACATGATGTATACAATGCACTCGGCCTCCTATATAAAGTATATACTATAGGAGGCTGAGAGTGCGGTATACATCATATATGAGGCTTAGAGTGCGGACGGGACTACATGATGTATACAATGCACTCGGCCTTCTATATAAAGTATATACTATAGGAGGCTGAGAGTGCGGTATATGTCATGTATGAGGCCTAGAGTGCGGACGGCGGGTCTACATGATGTATCCAACACACTTAGCCTTCTATATAAAGTATAGACTATAGGAAGCTGAGAGTGCAGTATACGTCATATATGAGGCTTAGAGTGTGGACGGGTCTACATGATGTATACAATGCACTCGGCCTCCTATATAAAGTATATACTATAGGAGGCTGAGAGTGCGGTATACATCATATATGAGGCTTAGAGTGCGGACGGGACTACATGATGTATACAACGCACTCGGCCTTCTATATAAAGTATATACTATAGGAGGCTGAGAGTGCGGTAAATGTTATATATGAGGCTTAGAGTGCGGACGGGCCTACATGATGTATATAACGCACTCGGCCTCCTATATAAAGTATAGATTATAGGAGGCTGAGAGTGTGGTAAATGTTACATATGAGGCTTAGAGTGTGGACGGGCCTATATGTTGTATATAACACGCTTGACGCGCCCCCAGGGCCGTGGGGTACTCGGCAGCCGGGCCTATGGATGCCGGTTTGGGGAATATCACGGTGGCTGGCCTGTTCCGTGACCCAGGGCGGTCAGTGAAAAGGGGGGTTTTAATTTATAGGGGATTTGTAAAGTTCGTGACGCCACCTGTGGATTGCGGCTAAAGGGAGCCGCCGCTGTGAAGCAGTCCTCTGGAGATGGTGTTCGGCAGCAGGGATGGTGTGGCTCTCCACAGGTAGAGCTAGCTCCAGGGCAGTGTAGAAAGTGTAAGTTGCGCTGGGCGTTGTAGTGCCGGGAGGGAGAGCTGGCGCAGATGAAAGATTGGACGGAGGCAGTACAGTGCAGTCATCCGAGTTTTTACTCACAGCTCTTATGACAGTTCCACTGGTGCACTGTACGGGTGCTAGCCTCCCACGTCGCGCTGCGTTCACCAGGAAGGGGTTCAGTTCTTCCTCAGGCAGTTAGGAGTACCTGACAGAAACCCACTTTCTCGTGTTCCTAGCTAGACTGTCTTCACGCTGGGTCTTTCTCCCTCCTGCCCTGCGCTTCCCCACTCTGAATCCTGCTCGGGTGCTCTGAAGTCCCTCCTGTTTCGTTGGAGTTCCCAGACCTGCTTGACCCTCACGGGGATTAGAATGAGGCTTCGGCAACTGACTATACAAGCCAGAAGCCTCCGGTTTTCCCAGCCGAGACTTAGAGTAACACGGGTGGACCAGGGGCCGGTCCCCTTCTTGTGGCCTACGATCCCTCTGTCTTCTGACAGATTCGGGGCGTACGGGTGCCGTCCTGCACCCCCTAGGATCCCTTCAACAGATCGGAGCCTACTCCCTGCTCCCCTCCTGGGCCTCTAGGACTAGGCCATACTCGTGGAGCCGAGCTCCTAAAGAGACTCTGCTCCCAGACTGTTCTTCTGAACTGTCCTCTCACTAACTGATCTGCCACCCTAAGATGACTTCCCTTTATATACCTACTTCTCCATGTGCTCCCCCTAACTTCTTCCTCCACCCACACCCAGTACTGGTTCCCCCTACCTTTGGGTTCCCCCCACTCCAGCCAGGGACAGAGCTCAGCAGAAAACACATTGCATTTTGTCCTTCCAGCTGGCATGGAGCGGTGTAGTGTTGAATGTGGGTGCTGGGGTTCCGGGCAGCACTCCCTCCTTACCTGAGAGAAGGGAGACACCACACCTCTGGTTGAGGTGCAGTACCTCTGTGGCGACTGAACCCTCAAGGGCGCCACACACTCAGCCTCCTATATGAAGTATACACTGTGTGCAGAATTATTAGGCAAGTTGTATTTTAGAGGATTATTTTTATTATTGATCAACAACTATGTTCTCAATCAACCGAAAAGACTCATAAATATCCAAGCTTAATATTTTTGGAAGTTGGAGTGGTTTTTTTTTTTAGATTTGGCTATCTTAGGAGGATATCTGTTTGTACAAGTAACTATTACTGTGCAGAATTATTAAGCAACTTAATAAAAACCAAATATAATCCCATCTCACTTGTTTATTTTCACCAGGTAAACCAATATCAGTGCACAAAATTTAGAAATAAACATTTCTGACATGCAAAAACAAAAAACAAAAAAATTAGTGATCAATATAGCCACCTTTCTTTATGATGACACTCAACAGCCTTCCATTTATAGATTCTGTCAGTTGCTTGATCTGTTTTCGATCAACATTGAGTGCAGCAGTCACCACAGCCTCCCAGACACTGTTCCGAGAGGTGTACTGTTTTCCCTCCCTGTAGATCTCACATTTTATGATGGACCACAGGTTCTCTATGGGGTTCAGATCAGGTGAACAAGGCGGCCATGTCATTATTTTTTCTTCTTTTAGATCTTTACTGGCCAGCCACGCTGTGAAGTAGTTGGATGCATGTGATGGAGCATTGTCCTGCATGAAAATCATGTTTTTCTTGAACGATATCGACTTCTTACTTACTACTGCTTGAAGAAGTTGTCTTCCAGAAACTGGCAGTAGGTCTGGGAGATGAGATTCACTCCATCCTCAACCCTAAAAGGTCCCACAAGTTCACCTTTGATGATACCAGCCCATACCAATACCCCGCCTCCACCTTGCTGGTGTCTGAGTCGGAGTGGAGCTCTCTGCCCTTTACTGATCCAGCCTCTGGCCGATCCATCTGGCCCATCAAGAGTCTCTCTCATTTCATCAGTCCATAAAACTTTTGAAAAATGAGTCTTAAGATATTTCTTGACCCATTCTTGACGTTTTATCTTATGCTTCTTGTTCAAAGGTGGTCGTTTTTCAGCCTTCCTTACCTTGGCCATGTCCCTGAGCATCGCACACCTTGTGCTTTTTGATACTCCAGTAATGTTGCAGCTCTGAAATATGGCAAAACTGGTGGCGAATGGCATCTTGGCAGCTTCACGCTTGATTTTCCTCAATTCATGGACAGTTATTTTGCGCCTTTTTTGGCCAACACGCTTCTTACGACCCTGTTGGCTATTTGCCATCAAATACTTGATTGTTTGGTGATCACTAGTGTTGAGCCACCCCCGTAGTGTTCGAGTTCGGTTCGGTTCGTCGAACACCCGTGTGTTCGCCGAACTGTTCGTCGAACTGTTCGTCGAAGACCTTCGAACACCGTTAAAACCAATGGCAGGCAAACAAAAACACATAGAAACACATAGAAAACACCTTCAAAGGTGTCCAAAAGCTGACAAACTGCTCAGAAGACACAACTAACACATGGAAAAGTGACAAGTACATATAGTCATGCGAAAAGAAAAGAGGTGGAGGAGTAAAAGGAGGGGGAGACACAGATATAGGCATGTCATGCCCTTCTAAAATCCAAAAAGTGAGAAGCCGACACGGCCAGTCCGCTCCTGCCCGTGCCACCTCCGTGTCGCCGGGTTTGTGCCAGAGCCACGGTGAACCCTGACGGCCAGCCCCCCTCTCCCAATACTGGTGCCTGTCCGCTGGTGGGTCGAGAGAGCCCCCCTGTGGTGGAGGCAGCTCTAAGCTTTTTAATTTAAATTGTCCCTCTAATTTGAATGAATACACTTTAAATCCATTTACAAGGATCTATTGGAGGGCAAGTCTCATGCCAGCAGCCGCGTAATTCCAGCTCCAGTAGCGTCCACTAAAGCTGCTGCAGTTAAAAAGCTTTTATAAGGATCGAGCTCGGCTGTCCACCGCAAGGCATCCTAGTGCCAGTCCCAGCCCCTATGCCTTGGGGTGCCTCCTGATGCTCTTCACTGAGTATCCCGTGGTCCCGAAGCATTTCCTTTGAAAAAATTAAGTGTCCAAACTACAGGTGGTGTAGCTTGCTTAACAGCCGGGATAATCCGCTGACTAGCAGACACTGCTACTAGGCACAAAGTATTTCCTGGGCTAGATGCAGTTAAAAATTTGTAAGTAGATACTCTCGTTGGATGCTGAGAAAGCATTCCATAGAGTCTCCTGGCACGCCATATATGATTCTCTTAAAAAGCTTGGGGTAGGGGTCTAGGGGACCCTTTTATAGCCAAAATCACGGCCCTGTATCACAATACGTCACCTAGGCTGAAGATAAATGGAACTGTAGCACCGAGGGCTCGGTTGCTACAGACGTATTGCACCTCACCCAGAGGTGTGATATCTCACTCTCAGATAAGGATGGAGTGTGGATCAGGACCCGACACCTGCATGCATTACACCACATTGCCGTGGGGCAGGGCGACCAATATGCCCCTGAGATGGGCACGACAGTCCCTGTCCCTGGCTGGAGTGGGGGGAGGGAACACTGAGGAAGGGGAACCCTGCAGTGCAGGAGCAGGGAGGAAGCAGTTCCTGGGTGCATTGAGAAGGGAGTATAAAAGGTGGGCACCATCTTAGTTCAGTGCAGAGAAGTCTGAGCAGAAGTGGCAGGGAGCAGGGGCTCTGCATGAGCTCTGCTCCGGAGGCGGGCCTAGTAACAGAGGCCCAGGCCTGCAAGAGGGAGAAGGAAGGAAGAGGAGCGGAGAAGGCTCCAGGAACGAGGAATGAAGGGATCCCAGGGGTGCGGACGGGCGAGTCGCCACCGCACGCCCGAATCCACCTGCGTGGAGGGGTCAGGCCAAAGGGGGAGACCGGTCCCCGAACTAGTGGAGGCAGGAAACGACCCTCAGCTAGAAACCGGAGGCTCTGACATTTTATGTGGCGCAGCCCCTTGCTCCACCCGCTAGGAAGGCACCACATAGGGTCAGGGAAACTGGCGCCAAGTTTACCAAGAGGAGGCCCGAGGCAGCCGGACAGAAGTGTTGGTAAGAAAGGCCAGACAAAGGACACACAAAGGGGGTCCTGTGAAGCGCTCCAAAGTTATCTGGGAGTTGTCTGAGCCCCTCACCTGGTGAGCACAGTACGACGTGGGCAGCCGTTACCTGCAGACGTGGTCTGGATAATAAGAACTGTGAGTAAAGGCCCTGAACTGCATCACTGACTCCGTGTCGTTACTGCTGCTGCCCTGCACCATCACCCCCATCCTCCGCATACACTGCCCTGAGGCTATACTCCTCCCGTGGGGAGTTATGCTACGCTCTGCTGCACCCACAACACCAGCCTTAGCGGTCTGCCCTGTAGCGGCGGTTCACTCTGACCGCAATCCACGGGTGGCGTAGTCGGACATTTAAACATCAAAACCACATAAATAGTTCCGCCACTGGTTTGACCGCCCTGAGCCACGGAACCGGATCGCCGCCACGAAGACTACAACCACCAGCATCCACCAAAAAGGGTCCGGCTCCGGGTGTCCCAAGGCCCAGGGGGTGCGTCAGAACATTTTCATCACCTTTCACAATCACCAATGGGACAAGGCAGGGATGTCCTCTGTCCCCTCTCTTATACATCCTAGTGACGGAGCACCTGCTCTCATCAATTCGCCATAACCCCAATATTAGGTGGATTGAGGTGGGAGGCACCGAGTACAAGTGGTCTCTATTTGCTGATGATGTCCTAGTATATATCACTCAATCACATATATCCATCCCTGCTGTTATGGCTGAAATAGATCACTTTGTTACATGGTAAAATTTTAAAATCAATGCAGCGAAGTCTGAGGCCCTCGATGTCTCCCTCCCTAAATCCATATAGGATTCCATCCAGTCCAACTTTCCCTTTGCCTGGCCCTCACAGGGTATCAAATACTTAGGAATTCCTATTCATAGAGACCTCTCCCATCTATGTTATCTTAATTTTGGGCCCTTTATTGAACAATTCCATACAGACCACGGTTGGCAAGTTAGAACTGTAAGATTCACTACGTGAACCACTGGTGTTTTGTGGAAAAGCACATGTACACCGCGTTCCAAATTATTATGCAAAAAGTGTTTAGGAGTGATAAGGGAAGAATTTGTTTGTTTGTCAGTTAAACTCATTGATGGTGATGTGTGTCAGGGCTCTTTATATCACTGTAAGCAATTGCAGACACCTGTGCTAATTAGTTTGGCAGGTGTGTCCAATGAAAGGCAAGACTACTTAAGAAGGCTCTCTCACATTATTAAGCAGCCTACATTTTCTGCCAAAATGGGAAAGAAAAAGGATGTGTCGGCTGCTGAGAAGCAACAAATTGTGGAGTGTTTAGGTCAAGGCATGACTACAATCAACATTGTGCGATGATCAGGATGAAGTGTCTTGGCAATCAAGAAGTATGTAGCTGATTCACAGTACACACGTGTGCGTGCTGATAAGGGCAAATTGAGGACTCTTTCCTACAGGCAATTACGTCAGGTTGAAAGAGCAGCGGCAAAAAAGCCTTGTCATAGCAGCAGACAAGTTTTTGAAGCTGCTTGTGCCTCCAACGTCCCCCGAACAACAAGATGCAGGGTCCTTCAGAGGTTTGCAGCTGTGCATACGCCATCCTGTCGACCTCCTCTATCCACTTCACACAAGCAGAAACGGCTCCAGTGGGCCAAACATTACATGAAGACTGATTTCAAAACTGTTTTGTTCACGGATGAGTGCCGTGCAGCGCTCGATGGTCCAGATGAATGGAGTGGAGGATGGCTGGTTGATGGACACCCCACGCAAACACGGCTACAGCGCCAACAAGGAGGAGGTGGAGTAATGTTTTGGGCTGGAATCATGGGGAGAGAGATTGTCGGCCCCTTTAGGATCCCTGAAGGCGCTAAAGATGAACTCCATAATGTATGTGGATTTTCTCAAACAGCACTTCCTGCCATGGTTCAAGAAGAAGAACCGTGTATTTCACAGCAAGATCATTTTTCTGCATGATAATGCACCATCTCATGCTGCACATAAAACATCTGCATCTCTGGCTGATATGGGCATAAAAGGGGACAAACTTATGGTGTGACCCCCATGCTCCCCTGACCTCTACCCCATTCAGAACCTTTGGAGCATCATTAAAAGGAGTGTCTATGATGGCGGGAGGCAGTTCACATCTAAGCAACAGCTCTGGGAGGGTATTCTGTCCTCATGCAAAACAATTGAAGCAGAAACCATCCAAAACCTGACAAATTCAATGGACGAGAGAGTTCAGAAGCTCCTTTCGAACAAGGGGTCCTATGTGAAAATGTAACATCACCTAGAATAAAGTTTTGAGTTGAAAACTGTTTGATTTCAGTTTCTAACAACCTGCTAATGCTTATAATTTCAAAAATGACCATTTTTTTGGTCTTTATTAAAATGAAAAGGTTGATCGAAAAGTTTGGGGGATCTAAGAGTGTGGCAACCCAGTAGTCATGATTACTTCGAATTCTGACAATATGAGGGTCATGCTGCAGGTAGTGCAGCAAGAAGGCACTTATGTGTCTTGCGCATCTCGGAGCCCCAAAATTATTTTCCGGGCTAGATGCAGCTAAAAATTATTTTTAATTTTAAATCTGGTGGACCTTATTATAGATGGCCTAATAGGATCAGTGCTGCACACTGCTACAAAGCCCAAATTATTTTCCAGTCAAGATACAGATAAACATGATTAGTAATTTGAAAGCTTAAAACGTTTGGTAGGGTGATTTTAACCAATCATCAAGCTTTTACTGTCCCCAGGATGACACAGGGGTAGAAAAGTCATTTCGGATCCATGATTTGTTCATTTTTATGAACGTGAGTCTGTCTACATTATCAGTGGAGAGCCGCGTGCGCTTATCTGTCAGCACACCACCAGCAGCGCTGAACACACGTTCAGACAGAACGCTGGCTGCGGGGCATGACAAGATCTCCAAGGCGTAAGTGGCTAGCTCCGGCCATTTATCCAGATTGGAAGCCCAAAAAGAGCAAGGGTCCAGTGACACAGTCGTGGCTTCAATGTTTACTTGGAGATACTCCTGTACCATCGTCTCTAGGCGTTGACTATGTTTCAGACTTCTTGTCTCCTGTGGCCTTGCAAAGGATGGGCTAAAAAAGTGGTGAAATGATTCCGCAAAATTGATGTTACCAGCAGATACTGTGGTTCTGTTACGGTTTGAGTGCTGAACACTTGACGGTCCCACGGTTGGCAAGTTGGAACTGTGAGATTCACTACGTGCACCACTGGTATTTTGTGGAAAAGCACATGTAAGATTCTGCAACAGTCTCTGCTGATACTCCTGCATGCGTGCATCCCTTTCTATGGCAGGAATAATTTCTGCAAATTTACTTTTGTACCGGGGATCTAACAGTGTGGCAACCCAGTAGTCAGGATTATTTCTAATTCTCACAATTCGAGGGTCATGTTGCAGGTAGTGCAGCAAGAAGGCACTCATGTGTGTTGCGCATCCAGGAGCACCAAGTCCCTGTTGTGTTGGTGGCGAGGTAACAATCATGCTTCCTTCCTCTGTCCTCTCCCCCCAACCTCGCACAACAGAAATGTGATCAAGGTCTCCCTCTGATGAGTCTTCCATCAGTTCGTCCTCCACTTCTTCCTGGGCTCCTGCACCTTCCTCACTAGTTTGGCTGCTACCATGCGCACTGGTAAAATCATCTCCCCCACCCTCACATGCCTGCCGCCTTGGTGCTGCCGACCGTCTGGACCTTGCAGATGTTAGCCCTTCCGCATACAACTCCTCCTCCTCTACTTCCTCCACCTCCTCTTGTGCCACCACCTGACTCCGAATTCTGTTTAACATGTGCTCCAGCATGTAAATCACCGGAATAGTCATGCTGATAATGGCATCGTCAGCACTAAACATCTTCGTCGCCATTTCAAAACTGTGCAGAAGGGTGCATAGGTCCCTGATCTGAGACCACTCCTCCAGCGTGATTTGCCCCACCTCTGAATCTCGTTGGCCCAGGCTATACGTCAGAACGTATTGCACCAGGGCTTGTCAGTGCTGCCACAGTCGCTGCAACATGTGCAGAGTTGAATTCCACCGGGTAGGCACATCGCATTTTAGCCGGTGAAGTGGCAGGCCCAACGACTTCTGTAGAGATGTAAGTCGCTGAGCTGCGGGATGCGAACGGCGGAAGTGAGCACACAGCGACCGTGCCCTCTGCAGAAGGCCATCTAGTCTGGGATAGTGGGCTAAAAATTGCTGGACAACCAGGTTCAACACGTGAGCCATACAAGGCACGTGTGTGACATTGCCCCGGCGAAGGGCCGCACCCAGGTTTGCAGCATTGTCGCACACGGCCTTCCCTGGTTTCAGGTCCAGTGGAGACAACCATTCATGAAATTGGTTCTCCAGAGCTGACCACAACTCCTCAGCTGTGTGACTCACATTTCCCAGACATTTCAATGTAAAAACCGCCTGATGACGTTGAGCCCTACTGCCAGCATAGTAAGGAGGTGTGCAGGATCCCTTCTGCGCAGTTAGAAAGCTTGTGGCATGACCAGACAGGCTTTGGGTGCAGGTGGAAGACCGAGAGGAGGTTGAGGAGGCAGAAGCAGTGGAGGAACTTTGACATAAAGAGGATTGACGCACAACTCGTGGGGACGGCAAGACTTGGACAGCAGCCCCTTGTCCTGCTGTCACCATAGTTACCCAGTGCCCAGTCAGCGACATGTAACGCCCCTGTCCATGCCTACTTGTCCAAGTGTCTGTGGTGAAATGCACCCTGTCACACACAGAGTTTCTCAAAGAAGCGGTGATGTTGTGTGCGACATGCTGGTGGAGCGCAGGCACACCTTTCTTTGAGAAGTAGTGCCGACTGGGCATCTGGTACTGGGGCACTGCGACGGACATAAGGTCTCGAAAATCCTCTGTGTCCACCAGGCGGAAAGGCAGCATTTCTGTAGCCAAGAGCTTGCAGATGGTGAAATTCAACCTCTTAGCTTTCTCATGGCTAGGAGGAAATGGTCTTTTACTTGTCCACATCTGAGGGACCGAGGGCTGGCTATTGTGCTTAGACGGGGTTGATAAGGGTGTCCCCGGCAAACTGCCGGTCTGTGAGGAAGATGCAGGCGGACATGTTAGGTTGCCTTGATCCAAAGGTGGTGCTATCGATGTCGGACAGCGCTCAAGACCAGCTGGTGTTACCACCTCCAAAGAAAATGATGACCTGCCAATCACGCTGGCTGTTGCGGGTAAAGAGGTGGCAGGTCTGCGCCCCAAAACAGGTGTGACTGCTGTCCCCCCAGTCACAGAGGATGAAGAGGCCGCGGATGCACAAGATATGGCAGACGGTGGTTGGCCCGGCCGGCTAGGCCGCATTGTAACACACTGAGCTTCCCACTGCAACTTATGCTTCATGTCCATGTGCCGGTTCATGCATGAAGTACTCAAACTATGTATTTTTTGGCCTCTACTTAGCTTTTGCTGACAAATGTTACAGATAACACGAGTTGGGTCATCTTTATCGATCTGAAAAAATGCCCAGGCTATGCAAGGCTTAGCACCCATGCGACCTGAAGAGCCACCACGACTTGTGGTGAGAGGCAGAGTTGTGTTTGAGGATGCAGTTGTTGACGTGCTTCCAGTACTACGTCTCTGTCCAGGAAGGCGCAACCTGACCTCGTCGTCACTAGCATCTTCCTCCACCTCCTCTGCTGACCTCATCTCTTGGCTGACTGTGGGTTGACAGTAAGTGGGATCTCCAACCTCATCATCATCACCCTGTGCGTTATCACACCCGTCGTCCTCAGAGCCAACCTGTTCCTGCCCTGACAAAAAACTAAAGTTGTCGCTCCAATCAGGTATTTGAGTCTTATCATCGTCTTCCTCATTGTCTCCACCAACAGGAGTTACAGTTTGGGAATGAGGGTCTACATTATGGTCAGAACCTTCTGCGTCTGGTCCTGGATCCGACTCATAAAGATTCTGGGCATCAGTGCAGATCATTTCCTCGTCTGGATTCACAGAAGCGCTGGAGTCGACCTCTGATTCCCAGGCTATAGTATGAGTAAACAGCTCTGCAGACTCAACCATCTGTTCTACCTCATACTCAGACGGGCAGCTGGAGATTTGGGAGCTGTGAGGAAGCAAGTGCGATTTGGGTGACACCTTTGAGGACTGGAGTATTTGTGATGTTGAAGTTGATGTGGAGGAGAGCCCACTTAAAGGAGCACTTGATATCCGTTGAAGCACCTGCTGTTTTTGTGCCTCATCTGGAATTTGTAGCGATTGGCGTGGCCGTAAGAAAGGGATCTTATCACATTGTCCGCTAAAAGAAGTAGACATTTTAGTTTGGCTGGAAGATGGTCTTTCTTCTGCACCTACCCCACGGACACAACCTTTTTTCCCCTTCCCAACACGCCTATTCCCCTTTCCACCAGCAGCAGGCCTTTTTCCACTCATTTTGGTGGTTAACTAATTCACAACTCTGGAGTTGTTTGCACAAAAAAACAATGGATGGTAACCGAGCAGAGCTGAGTGGCCAAACTGTTGTATTAGGCCAAAACTATTGGCTGGGTTAGATGCAGAAAAAAATTATTTTTAATTTGCAACCTGATGGAGGTCAGTATAGATGGACTAATAGACCAAGTCCCACACACCGCTAGAAGCCCAAATATTTTTTCAGAGCTAGATGCAGAAAAAAATTATATTCAATTTGCAACCTGCTGGAGGTCAGTATAGAAGGACTAATAGAACAAGTCCCACACACTGCTAGAAGCCCAAATATTTTTTCAGAGCTAAATGAAGAAAAAAATTATTTTTAATTTGCAACCTGATGGAGGTCAGTATAGATGGACTAATAGACCAAGTCCCACACACTGCTAGAAGCCCAAATATTTTTTCAGAGCTAGATGCAGAAAAAAATTATTTTTAATTTGCAACCTGATGGAGGTCAGTATAGATGGACTAATAGACCAAGTCCCACACACCGCTAGAAGCCCAAATATTTTTTCAGAGCTAGATGCAGAAAAAAATTATATTCAATTTGCAACCTGATGGAGGTCAGTATAGATGGACTAATAGACCAAGTCCCACACACTGCTAGAAGCCCAAATATTTTTTCAGAGCTAGATGCAGAAAAAAAATATTTTTAATTTGCAACCTGATGGAGGTCAGTATAGATGGACTAATAGACCAAGTCCCACACACCGCTAGAAGCCCAAATTTTTTTTCAGAGCTAGATGCAGAAAATTTTTTTATTCAATTTGCAACCTGATGGAGGTCAGTATAGATGGACTAATAGACCAAGTCCCACACACTGCTAGAAGCCCAAATATTTTTTCAGAGCTAGATGCAGAAAAAAATTATTTTTAATTTGCAACCTGATGGAGGTCAGTATAGATGGACTAATAGACCAAGTCCCACACACCGCTAGAAGCCCAAATATTTTTTCAGAGCTAGATGCAGAAAAAAATTATATTCAATTTGCAACCTGCTGGAGGTCAGTATAGGACTAATAGAACAAGTCCCACACACTGCTAGAAGCCCAAATATTTTTTCAGAGCTAAATGAAGAAAAAAATTATTTTTAATTTGCAACCTGATGGAGGTCAGTATAGATGGACTAATAGACCAAGTCCCACACACTGCTAGAAGCCCAAATATTTTTTCAGAGCTAGATGCAGAAAAAAATTATTTTTAATTTGCAACCTGATGGAGGTCAGTATAGATGGACTAATAGACCAAGTCCCACACACCGCTAGAAGCCCAAATATTTTTTCAGAGCTAGATGCAGAAAAAAATTATATTCAATTTGCAACCTGCTGGAGGTCAGTATAGAAGGACTAATAGAACAAGTCCCACACACTGCTAGAAGCCCAAATATTTTTTCAGAGCTAAATGAAGAAAAAAATTATTTTTAATTTGCAACCTGATGGAGGTCAGTATAGATGGACTAATAGACCAAGTCCCACACACTGCTAGAAGCCCAAATATTTTTTCAGAGCTAGATGCAGAAATTTTTTTTATTCAATTTGCAACCTGATGGAGGTCAGTATAGATGGACTAATAGACCAAGTCCCACACACTGCTAGAAGCCCAAATATTTTTTCAGAGCTAGATGCAGAAAAAAATTATTTTTAATTTGCAACCTGATGGAGGTCAGTATAGATGGACTAATAGACCAAGTCCCACACACCGCTAGAAGCCCAAATATTTTTTCAGAGCTAGATGCAGAAAATTTTTTTATTCAATTTGCAACCTGATGGAGGTCAGTATAGATGGACTAATAGACCAAGTCCCACACACTGCTAGAAGCCCAAATATTTTTTCAGAGCTAGATGCAGAAAAAAATTATTTTTAATTTGCAACCTGATGGAGGTCAGTATAGATGGACTAATAGACCAAGTCCCACACACCGCTAGAAGCCCAAATATTTTTTCAGAGCTAGATGCAGAAAAAAATTATATTCAATTTGCAACCTGCTGGAGGTCAGTATAGAAGGACTAATAGAACAAGTCCCACACACTGCTAGAAGCCCAAATATTTTTTCAGAGCTAAATGAAGAAAAAAATTATTTTTAATTTGCAACCTGATGGAGGTCAGTATAGATGGACTAATAGACCAAGTCCCACACACTGCTAGAAGCCCAAATATTTTTTCAGAGCTAGATGCAGAAAAAAATTATTTTTAATTTGCAACCTGATGGAGGTCAGTATAGATGGACTAATAGACCAAGTCCCACACACCGCTAGAAGCCCAAATATTTTTTCAGAGCTAGATGCAGAAAAAAATTATATTCAATTTGCAACCTGCTGGAGGTCAGTATAGAAGGACTAATAGAACAAGTCCCACACACTGCTAGAAGCCCAAATATTTTTTCAGAGCTAAATGAAGAAAAAAAATATTTTTAATTTGCAACCTGATGGAGGTCAGTATAGATGGACTAATAGACCAAGTCCCACACACTGCTAGAAGCCCAAATATTTTTTCAGAGCTAGATGCAGAAAAAAATTATATTCAGTTTGCAACCTGATGGAGGTCAGTATAGATGGACTAATAGAATGATGCTATGCCCAAAAGATTTTACTTCACTAGGTGCAGTAAAAAAATTGGTATTCTATACACAGGTGGTATATCTTGCAACACAGATAGGCTACTCCACTGACTAACACACTCTGCAATAGGCGAAAAAGGATTAGCTTTGCTAGATTCAGCCAAATGCTGTGAAAAAAACTTGCACAGCACTGGCACAGACCTGCCTGGCAAAAACTGATAGGAACTCATGTAACCTAGTCCTGAAAAGGACTCCAATTACAATTAGTCTTTACTCCCACAATCTATCTATTTAAGAGCACAGACCTGCTTGATAAAAGTCGTAGGAAATGCTGTAACCTAGTCCTTAAAAGGACTGCAATCACAACTATTCCCTACTCCCAAGCTATCTGTATATTTGTGCGAAAATTGGCTTGAAATTAACAAGGTATAGCGCACACAGCAACAGCGGTGCCGTCTAACACGCAGCTGCAGCAGTGAGAAAATGGTGGCGACGGGGAAAATGGCTTGGTCTTATAGGGCAAGGACATGTGACATACACTGCCAATCACACATGCCCTTGCTTGTGTGAAAAAAAGCACTTCGCTCCGTGTGTGCGCTGCTGATAGGCTGACAGATTGCACCTCCCCACTGCAAATGCGGGAAAGAGAAAAAAAAATGGAGATCTTCATTGTTCCTGCAGAGATCCATCCCCTGCCCCTCCCCCCGCCCCGCTGTACACTCAAACTGCGTATTAACATTAATTTTCATCATTACTGAGAAAAAATCCAGTTATGATTTTGGTGCACGAACAGTTATCGAACATAACCTCGAACAGCCGAATTTTTCTCAAATTGTTCGTGTTCGCCGACCGGCTCGAACACCGCCCAAAACAGCTCGAATTTGAGATTGGCGAACAGTTCGAGTAGAACAACGCTCATCTCTAGTGATCACGCTTCAAAAGTTTGGAAATTTCAAGACTGCTGCATCCCTCTGCAAGACATCAAACAATTTTGGACTTTTCAGTGCCCGTCAAATCTCTCTTCTGACCCATTTTGCCAAAGGAAAGGAAGTTGTCTAATAATTATGCACTCCTTATATAGGGTGTTGATGTCAATAGTCAACACACCTCCTCATTACAGAGATGCACATCACCAGATTTACTTAATTGGTAGTTGGCTCTCAAGCCTATGCAGCTTGGAGTAGGACAACATGTGTAAAAAGTATCATGTGATCAAAATACTCATTTGCCTAATAATTCTGCACGCGGTGTAGATTATAGGAGGCTGAGAGTGCGGTAAATGTTATATATGAGGTTAGAGTGCGGAAGGGCCTACATGATGTATATAACGCACTCGGCCTCCTATATAAAGTATAGACTATAGGAGGCTGAGAGTGCGGTATACGTCATATATGAGGCCTAGAGTGCGGGCGACGGGTCTACATGATGTATACAATGCACTCAGCCTCCTATATAAAGTACAGAATATAGGAGGCTGAGAGTGCGGTATACGTCATATATGAGGCCTAGAGTGCGGGCGGCGGGTCTACATGATGTATATGTAGCACCCTGAGGATTCGGCTGCTACAGGAGTATTGCACCTCAGCCAGAGGTGTGATATTCCACTCCCGGGTAAGGATGGAGTGTGGGACTGAGCTCGGCAGGCTGCATGCACTACACACATCCCATTTCCGAGGGGCAGGCCGACGGTACTCCCACTTAGAAATGTGCAGGTACGACCGTGTCTGTCCCTGGCTGGAGTGGGAGGGGGTTGGAACATCCCTGTAGTGTAGGGGCAGATAGGGGGAGCAGTCTGGGTAGTGCTAGGAGCTCATTGGGTGCTGGTCACCTGAGCTCACACATAGAGGGTTATATAAGGTGGGAACCAACTAAGATCAGGGTCAGTTGTAGAGGAAAAGTCAGCCTTTGCAGAGGAGTCAGCAAGTCAGAGGAAGACAGGAGAGGAGCAGAGTGGCCCAGAGAGAGAGAGAGGAGAAGAAGGACCCAGAGGGGGAACAAGAAAGGACTCTGAGATCCCAAATCCAAACATCGGGTGAAGAGTCGGCAACAGGGTACCGGATCCCAAACTGGTGGGGGCTAAAGCACACCTCAGCCAGAGACCGGAGGCCGTGGGCAGCATCTGCCACGGCCACCCACCATATCCACCCCGAAGGCAAACCACGAGTGGGGTCAGGGAACCCAAGGCCAAGGGTTACCAACAGAAGGCCCAAGGGAGCTGGACTTAGGTGGATCACTGGTGGGGAAGGCCAGAGAAAGGACAGAAGGAGAGCTCAGGGCCACGCTCCGGACTTGCTTGGGGGTTGGCCGGATCCAGGACCTGGTGGACGCAGCACGGCTCGGGAGGTCACTCAAGGCCGGAGTGGCCAGCTTACAGCAGTAAGTAAAAACCATAAACTGCACAGCCCGACTCTGAGCCTTATTACCATCTACACTGCACCACCACAACCCCCATCCTCTGCACCTGACCCCCTGAGGCTATACCCCTCCCGTTGGGGGTTATACTACCTAAGCTGCACTAATACCATCAGCCTCAGCGGACCCTGCTGCAGCGGCGGCCGTAGTGACCGCACATCAACGGGTGGCGTAGTCGACATTAAAGAACTTTATAACATCATGGGACTGCCACACACTGAGTTTGACACCCTGGGCACGGACCGGGTCACAGCCGCTCGGAGACTACAACCCCCATCTGATCCGGCTCCGGGTATTCCCCTAAAGAATATGGCCCAAGGGGCGCGTCAACTTTGGCGTAGTCGGCAGGATTACGTGCCCGCAACACCCGGGTACTGCATGCCTGAAGAAAAGAACAAGTTTACCTCAAAAAGGAGTCTCCTGCCGGTTCCGGAGGGTCCCCGCCATCGGACCCCATCACCAGTCGATTCCCGCCGGTTGTCCGCCATTTGCAGCGTTTTCCCGCCCTCTGCAGAGTTTCCCGCCACTGGGAGACGATTCCCGCCATTTCCAAAGATTTCCCGCCTTGGAAGAGCGGACGCCATTATGGGCGTGCCAGAGGACGGCAAGAGACCACCTCCCATCGTGGGCCAGGACGAAGAATGGCGCCAAAAGTGGAAACCGCGCCCACCAACAGAGACTGTGATGCTAGAGGTGTCAGTCAGTGTGAAAGAACTGCCCCTGGAGCTGACAACCACCAAGTTGCCCCGGGACCGCCCTCGAAGTAGGAGGAGACTGAACAAAAGAACGAAGATGGGTGCCGCCTGGAGCAGTCTGGAGCGAGCGCACCCGGAGACAAGAAGTCTAACCAGGAGTATGGAGAGAGCTTACCCGGAAATGGAGAAAGAGCAGAGCAGCACCGGCCCGCTGGCCAGGAGCCTGCTGGAAGAAGAGCAGAGCAGCACCGACCCGTTGGTCAGGAGCCTGCTGGAAACAACGACCCCACTAGGCCTAGTGGAGGTCCTAGCACAGCTCCCCCGAGACCGGGAGTGTGCACAGACTGCCCTGGAGGGCCTCGCACGGAGGATGGCCCGGGTACAGCGAGAGATATTGGCGGAGTGGAGCCGAGAGATGGCCCAGCAAACCAAGACCCGGAGCACGCCACCCAAGACGAGGAGACAGACCGCCTCTGAGGATGGCGCGGGAGGACCCAAGGCCGGAGACGGCGCCGAAAAGGGAGCCGAACGCATGGAGGCAGGTAAAGGGGACGTCTATACCCCAAACCGGGAAACCGCTTGCCTGCCCCGGCTCCCCGTCGCAGAGCCCGAAAGTCCCCCTGCCGTGCCCGTAACCGCCACGTCACCGCTACAAACTAGGCCTCAGCCGGAAGCCGCGACCCCTGTGACGTCACACGCCTCGACCCCGAGCGTGGTCAAGCAGGAAGTACTACCAGCCTGGTCGCAAGGCCCAGTACCCCCGGGCGCCGCATCACCAACAGCGCCCCCTACCTCTGCGGAGCCACCGGCCTGGTCGCAGGGCCAAGTAACCCAGGGCGCCGCCGTCCTAACGGTGCCCTTCACCTTCCAGGTGCCCCAGGCCTGGCCGCAAGGCCTGGGCAACCCGGGCGCCACCACCACCGCGCCCGTAAAATCGAGGGTGCCGCATCTGGGAGAGGACCTGTTCACCCAGCTCACATGGCCGGACGGGCGGCCCTTCATCTGGCCCGAAGAATATTATGAGCTGGAGCGGCAGAAGAAAGCAAGGGCCATGTGCGAACCCCTGATCCCGGCTCCGAAGCCCGTGAAAAGGATCTCGCCCCCGCTTGAGGAGACCCAGTTTGAGTGGGACCCCACCGGAGAAGATCTCATGGGTTTCACTCAGGAGACTCGGGCAGCTGCAGCAGAACGTGCAGAGTGCTGCCGACAACAGCTCGAGGTCTTCGAGAGGGAGCGGAGAGAGAGGCGGGTCCGGGAACAACAAGCCCAAATAAGGAGCGCCGAGCAGAAGAGCCGGACCAGGAGGGACCCCCGTGCAGCGCATAGTCCCCGTACCAACGGGACTGTAATAAAGTTTAATCTGCAGCACGGGTGGGGGTTCATCAGGGATCACCGCACCCCAGGAGACGTCTTTGTGACAAGGAGAGACGTTGAGTCCCACCTACCGGAGGGGCACAGAGGTCGTGACCTTTACATCGGGGACGAGGTCACCTTCACCCGGCACAAGTGTGCCAAAGGACCCTACGCCCTCCATGTACATCGCTTGACGGAGGAGGAGCTGCGGTGTGAGGAGGAGCAGGAGGACCCGGACGGGTCTGAAACCAAAGAAATCCCCAAAGAAAGAGCAGGAGGACGTCGTCGTTAAGTACGGCAGAGTAGGAGTTGTAAATAGTTACCCGTCGGGGTACAAAGTACTGTTGCTGCAAATGTAGTCCCCGTTGGGACCAGCATGTGTGAACTGTTACCCGTATGTTCCTTAATCCCACTGACCGAGGACTGAGAGCGGTCATTCCCTCCCTATATCTGGCCGAGGACTGAGAGCGGCCACCTTCCCCATGTATATAGTTGCGCTTCCTAAAGCGCCCCCTACTGGTTTTATAGGAAAACCATGTCCCAGAAAAAGAACTGTTGCAGTTTGCCCGGTCATCAGTTGCACAGTGACCGGAGGAGAAGCAAGAAGAGTCTACGAGAAAGTTTTCTATGAGAATGTTATTTATATATATATTTATATGGTGTTTTATATGAAGTTTTATATGTTCCGTTATTATGAAAAATTGTATGTTTTGTGGTGTTTTGTCTTTACAGCCCGAGGACGTGCTGTGATTTACCAGGGGGGAATGTAGCACCCTGAGGATTCGGCTGCTACAGGAGTATTGCACCTCAGCCAGAGGTGTGATATTCCACTCCCGGGTAAGGATGGAGTGTGGGACTGAGCTCGGCAGGCTGCATGCACTACACACATCCCATTTCCGAGGGGCAGGCCGACGGTACTCCCACTTAGAAATGTGCAGGTACGACCGTGTCTGTCCCTGGCTGGAGTGGGAGGGGGTTGGAACATCCCTGTAGTGTAGGGGCAGATAGGGGGAGCAGTCTGGGTAGTGCTAGGAGCTCATTGGGTGCTGGTCACCTGAGCTCACACATAGAGGGTTATATAAGGTGGGAACCAACTAAGATCAGGGTCAGTTGTAGAGGAAAAGTCAGCCTTTGCAGAGGAGTCAGCAAGTCAGAGGAAGACAGCAGAGGAGCAGAGCGGCCCAGAGAGAGAGAGAGGAGAAGAAGGACCCAGAGGGGGAACAAGAAAGGACTCTGAGATCCCAAATCCAAACATCGGGTGAAGAGTCGGCAACAGGGTACCGGATCCCAAACTGGTGGGGGCTAAAGCACACCTCAGCCAGAGACCGGAGGCCGTGGGCAGCATCTGCCACGGCCACCCACCATATCCACCCCGAAGGCAAACCACGAGTGGGGTCAGGGAACCCAAGGCCAAGGGTTACCAACAGAAGGCCCAAGGGAGCTGGACTTAGGTGGATCACTGGTGGGGAAGGCCAGAGAAAGGACAGAAGGAGAGCTCAGGGCCACGCTCCGGACTTGCTTGGGGGTTGGCCGGATCCAGGACCTGGTGGACGCAGCACGGCTCGGGAGGTCACTCAAGGCCGGAGTGGCCAGCTTACAGCAGTAAGTAAAAACCATAAACTGCACAGCCCGACTCTGAGCCTTATTACCATCTACACTGCACCACCACAACCCCCATCCTCTGCACCTGACCCCCTGAGGCTATACCCCTCCCGTTGGGGGTTATACTACCTAAGCTGCACTAATACCATCAGCCTCAGCGGACCCTGCTGCAGCGGCGGCCGTAGTGACCGCACATCAACGGGTGGCGTAGTCGACATTAAAGAACTTTATAACATCATGGGACTGCCACACACTGAGTTTGACACCCTGGGCACGGACCGGGTCACAGCCGCTCGGAGACTACAACCCCCATCTGATCCGGCTCCGGGTATTCCCCTAAAGAATATGGCCCAGGGGGCGCGTCATATACAAAACCCTCAGCCTCCTATATAAAGTATAGACTATAGGAGGCTGAGAGTGCGGTATACGTCATATATGAGGCTTAGAGTGCGGACGGGCCTACATGATGTATACAACGCACTCGGCCTCCTATATAAAGTATATACTATAGGAGGCTGAGAGTGAGGTAAATGTTATATATGAGGCTTAGAGTGAGGACGGGCCTACATGATGTATATAACTCACTCGGCCTCCTATATAAAGTATAGACTATAGGAGGCTGAGAGTGCAGTATACGTCATATATGAGACCTAGAGTGTGGGCGGCGGGTCTATATGATGTATACAACACACTCAGCCTCCCATATAAAGTATATACTATAGGAGGCTGAGAGTGCGGTATTCGTCATATATGAGGCCTAGAGTGCGGGCGGCGGGTCTATATGATCTATACAAACACTCAGCCTCCTATATAAAGTATAGACTATAGGAGGCTGAGAGTGTGGTATACGTCATATATGAGGCCTAGAGTGCGGGCGGCGGGTCTATATGATGTATACAACACACTCAGCCTCCTATATAAAGTATAGACTATAGGAGGCTGAGAGTGCAGTATACGTCATATATGAGGACTAGAGTGCGGGCAGCGGGTCTATATGATGTATACAACACACTCAGCCTCCTATATAATGTATAGACTATAGGAGGCTGAGAGTGCAGTATACGTTATATATGAGGCCTAGAGTGCGGGCGGCGGGTCTACATGATGTATACAACACACTCAGCCTTCTATATAAAGTATAGACTATAGGAAGCTGAGAGTGCAGTATATGGTCATATATGAGGCTTAGAGTGCGGACGGGTATACATGATGTATACAATGCACTCGGCCTCCTATATAAAGTATATACTATAGGAGGCTGAGAGTGAGGTAAATGTTATATATGAGGCTTAGAGTGAGGACGGGCCTACATGATGTATATAACTCACTCGGCCTCCTATATAAAGTATAGACTATAGGAGGCTGAGAGTGCGGTAAATGTTATATATGAGGCTTAGAGTGCGGACGGGCCTACATGTTGTATATAACACGCTTGACGCGCCCCCAGGGCCGTGGGGTACTCGGCAGCCGGGCCTATGGATGCCGGTTTGGGGAACATCACGGTGGCTGGCCCGGTCCGTGACCCAGTGTAGTCAGTGAAAAGGGGTGTTTTAATTTATAGGGGATTTGTAAAGTTCGTGACGCCACCTGTGGATTGCGGCTAAAGGGAGCCGCCGCTGTGGAGCAGTCCTCTGGAGCTGGTGTTCGTCAGCAGGGATGGTGTGGCTCTCCACAGGTAGAGCTAGCTCCAGGGCAGTGTAGAAAGTGTAAGTTGCGCTGGGCGTTGTAGTGCCGGGACGGAGAGCTGGCGCAGATGAAAGAATTGACGGAGGCAGTACAGTGCAGTCATCCGAGTTTTTACTCACAGTTCTTATGACAGTTCCACTGGTGCACTGTACGGGTGCTAGCCTCCCACGTCGCGCTGTGTTCACCAGGAAGGGGTTCAGTTCTTCCTCAGCAGGTTAGGAGTACCTGACAGAACTCCACTTTCTCGTGTTTCTAGCTAGACCGTCTTCACGCTGGGTCTTTCTCCCTTCTGCCCTGCGCTTCCCCACTCCCAGACCTGCTTGACCCTCATGGGGATTAGAATGAGGCTTCGGCAACTGACTATACAAGCCAAAAGCCTCCGGTTTTCCTAGCCGAGACTTAGAGTAACACAGCTGGACCAGGGGCCGGTCCCCTTCTAGCGGCCTACGATCCCTCTGTCTTCTGACAGATTCGGGGCGTACGGGTGCCATCCTGCACTCGCGATACCCCCTAGGATCCCTTCAACAGATTGGAGCCTACTCCCTGCTCCCCTCCTGGGCCTCTAGGACTAGGCCATACTTGTGGAGCAGAGCTCCTAAAGAGACTCTGCTCCCAGACTGTTCTTCTGAACTGTCCTCTCACTAACTGACCTGCCACCCTAAGATGGCTTCCCATTATATACCTACTTCTCCAAGTGCTCCCCCTAACTACTGTACTTACTCCACCCACACCCACTACTGGTTCCCCCTAACTTTGGGTTCCCCCCACTCCAGCCAGGGACAGAGCTCAGCAGAAAACACATTGCATCTTGCCCTTCCAGCCAGCCTGGAGCAGTGTAGTGTTGAATGTGGGTGCTGGGGTTCCGGGCAGCACTCCCTCCTTACCTGAGAGAAGGGAGACACCACACCTCTAGTTGAGGTGCAAGTACCTCTGTGGCGACTGAACCCTCAGGGGCGCCACACACTCATCCTCCTATATGAAGTATAGACTATAGGAGGCTGAGAGTGCGGTAAATGTTATATATGAGGCTTAGAGTGCGGACGGGCCTACATGATGTGTGTCACCCCAGGCCTGGATGCCACAAATATTAAAGGCTGTGTCTGAGAGCAGGAGGGAGGTTAACTGGTCAGGGACCATTAGCATTCAGCACCTCCTGTCCCAGGCCAGTAGGGGGAGCAGGCTGCCCCTATAAAAGCTGGAACTGAGGGCAGGGTTAGGGAGACCAGGACCCACTTCTGAAGCATCCAGAAGGGTTCCCAGAGAAAAGGGACAGGTCAGCAGCAGCTGAGGAGTCCGGGAGGCAGAGGAGGAACAGCAAGCCAGGGACAGAGGCGACGAGAGCCGGTCCTGCCTGAGAGAGAACTACACAACCGGACACTGAGGTCCGAGGCTGTCAGGGTTGCAAGCCCGGCAGCAGATAACCGACCTGAGAGGGATTTTAGGTCCCTTGGCCTGAGAAGCCTGGAGGCTCCGCCACACAGAGGGACCGGTACAGCACGGAGAAGCTACAGGTACCTAAGGCCCGAGTCGCAAGCCATACAGGCGAAGTACAAGGCCAGCTCAGGTACGTGGGCTATCACACCACGAAAAGGGGGATAGTCAGCAAGGGCAGACAGAGAACGGTAGGCCTACCCACTCACCATGATCAGTGGAGCTCCCCGAATGCTCTCAGACACCCAGGCCCATTCCTACCCTGTACTCCTGTTGGGTCATTAGTACTAACTACAATAAAGACCCTGGACTGTTTGAAGCGGACTCTGAACCCTTATTATTGCGGCCTGCACCATCACCCCCAGCATCCTATTACACTACCCTGAGGCTACACTCTTCCCGTGGGGAGTTATCCTATCCCTGTGCTGCATACCAACATCAGCCTCAGCGGTCTGCCATGCATCGGCGGTCATCCCTGACCGCAATCCACGGGTGGCGTAGTCGGACATTCAAAACCCTACAAATAGACTGCCACAGCATTTGGTCTGACCACCCTGAGCCACAGGATCGGGTTGCCACTACTACCCCCAACATTGCACTGAAGCCCGGTTCCGGGTGCCCCACGGGCAGCTTTGGCGTAGTCGGCAGGATTGTGACCAACCCGCCACAAACGTGTATTGCGCGCCTGAAAAAGATTGTACACGTACCTCAAAAGGAAGTTTCCCGCCATTCGGAGCCGTTTCCCGCCATCTTCAGCCGTTTTCCCGCCATCGGACGCCATCTTCGGGACGCCGCGCGGGAAGGAGAGGGGCGTGGACGTCCAAACCGCGTGAGACCTGAAGCCCCGCCCTACTCACCGACGCTGCGCAAGGTCCTGGAAGGAGAGAGAGCGACGCTGACGTCACCAGGACGCGACGCAAGATCCTCGCCCGGAGCAGCACCAGCGGAGCCACGGCCTATGTAAGAGGATCAACGGAAGGTAGGCCACGGTTAACTAGGGGGGAGGAAGATGTCGGAAGCAGAGGCCCCCTCTACCACCAGCGTGGCTGCAGCCGTTCTCCATGCCCTACATCCCCGGAGCAGCCTGGCTGCCCCAATACTCAGGGGAATCCCATACATTAACTGACTTTAAGGAAAGACTGCACAGTTTATTTAAAGTTTATCCCCTGACAGAAGAACAGAAAGTGAGCATTCTGACGGGGCAGTTAACCGGTACAGCCCAGCGGGAAGTGAAATCATGGTCAGATGAAGAGAAAAGGACAGTAAAGGGCATTCTGACCCGGCTGTGGAGTACCTTTGATACCCGTACCTCAGCAGAAATCAAAATGCGGTTCTATGGTTGTAACAGCGAGCCCAAGATAGTATCAGAGACTATGACTTGAACCTGCAAGAAGCTCTGGGAGCAACTAAACAAGCTGACCCTGGCAGCGTGCAGGACACCGATAAACTGTTGACTGACCAGTTCATAGAAGGTCTGCTGTCCAGCGCCCACAGAACCCAGCTGCGCCTCATGGCTCTACCGAACCCCGATTTGACTTTTGCGCAGTTCAAAGATAGGGCCATCCGGGTGCTCCGAGAACCCGCACCAGGTGGCGCTGTAGTTTCTTGGCGCCCTGCCATCACTTACCACCAGGAGGCGGCGCCCTACCCCGCAGACCTTGTGGGGGCTGATGCGCAGGCCCTAAATCCATCCCAGCCAGCCAACCTGTACCATCAGGTCCAAGAATTAACCAAGAGTGTGGCTGCATTGACCATGACCGTACAGTCGTTGCAGGTGGAATCATCAAGACCAATCAAGCTGGCTTCCAGTCCGGAGGATGTCCCGTGGCGTCGACAGAGCAGGATCCCGTCGTTCAGAGGGAGGCCCGCCGACCATTACACTGAGGATGGACAGCCGTTTTGCCGCCGTTGCAGCCATCCAGGACACATAGCCAGGTACTGTACTTTAAATGGGTCCGACGTGGGGCAGAGGGCCAACCCCCAGGGATAAGGTCATCAGGCCCGTCAAATTGGCGCGATAAGTACGTGGGGGGACGCCCGGTCTTACCCGTAGTGCTGGACGGTATCCCCATGAGCACCCTGCTGGACACCGGGTCTCAAGTGACTGCCATCCCCTACGTACTTTTCAAGCGGTACTGGAGTGACGCTGACATAGACAATGTCTTAAGCATCATCGCTAGCAATGGCCAACCCATGCCGCAGGTGGGGTTCAGAGAGATGACTATCAAGATTGGTAAGGTTGAACTGCCGGCACAGGGAGTGATCATTGTGGACATTGACCGTCGTGAAAGTCACCCTAAAATAACCTTGGGTACTAATGTGATTGAAAACTGTCTTTCAGAAGTAATTGTAATTTTGCAGCAGGTGGCGATGAATGCGAGCTCCAGCCAACAGAGGGTCCCCCACAGGTAGAACTATCTGGTGGTGAGATTGGTAGCGTGAGGATGAGCGACCCGTTCCCCATTGTCATGCCTCCCAAAAGCGAAATGATGATCTGGTGTCGGACTGCAATCGGGTTAAGAGGGAGAGACTACCAAGGTAGAACCCCTGAATTCAGACAGCAGGCCCACCATTTTGACAGCCCGGGGGGTGGTTGATGTCCGCCATGGAAGGGTGCTCGTACGGATCTTAAACATCGGGGAAAGGGAAGTACACTTGCCCCGGTACGCTACACTAGCCAAATTGTTTGCCGTCGAGCACAATGCTATCAGGGTCGTGGAACCCTTGCCTCCATCTCCACCGGTGGAGAATAATGGCTCCCAGAAACACAAGGAGGACTGGTGCCAGAAACTCCACATGGGTGCTGACTCGACTCCCTCGCACCAAAAACAAGGAGTCTACCGGGTGGTTCAGGAGTACGAGAGAATCTTTGGTAAGCACCCGCTAGACTTCGGCAGAGTGAAAGGGGTAGAACACCACATCCACACGGGGAGCCACCCACCAGTAAAAGAGAGACACAGACCTGTACCCCCTTAACATTATCAGAACGCAAAGGGCATGCTGAGAGAAATGAAGGAAGCTGGGGTCATTAGAGATAGCTGTAGCCCCCGGGGCAGCTCCCTTAGTTTTGGTAAAAAAGAAAGACGGTACAATGAGAATGTGCGTGGACTATAGACAAATCAATCGTATCACCCATAAAGACCCATTACCTAGGATAGAGGAGTCTTTAGCCGCACTAAAATCAGCTAATTTCTTCTCTACTTTGGACCTTACTAGCGGGTACTGGCAGGTTCCTGTGGCAGAGGCTGACAAGGAGAAGACCACCTTCACCACCCCGATGGGATTGAGCGAATTCAACTGTATGCCATTCGGGCTCTGAAATGCACCCGGGACCTTCCAGAGGCTGATGGAATGCTGTCTAGGGCACCGAAACTTCGAGACTGTCCTACTTTACCTGGACGACGTGATCTATTCGAAGACCTCCGAGGACCATCTAAAACACCTGGCAGAGGTGTTCGAAGCCCTGGCAGGCTATGGCATGAAAGTGAAACCCTCCAAGTGCCATCTGTTAAAGCTGAAGGTACAGTACCTGGGGCACGTGGTGAGTGCAGAAGGAGTAGCCCCCGACCTCGACAAGGTCACAGTAATCAAGATCTGGCCAAGCCCATCAAACATTAAAGAAGTGAGGCAGTTCCTCGGGTTGGTAGGCTACTACTGAAGGTTCATCCCCGGGTTCACAAAGATGGCAGCTCCAATGCAGGACCTCCTGATAGGTCAGTCTAAGACCAGAAGCCAAAAGCCACCCTTCAAGTGGGAAAAGCCAGAAGAGGAGTCCTTCTGCCAGTTGAAGTTGGCCCTCACGGGGGATGAGATCCTGGCCTACCCTGATTATGGCCAGCCTTTCATCCTCCACACAGACGCCAGCAATGTGGGGCTGGGAGCCGTACTGTCACAGAACCAACAGGGCCGAGAAAGGGTGATCGCGTAAGCCAGCCGGAAGCTGAGGCCCACTGAAAGAAACCCAGAGAATTACAACTCCTTCAATTCTTGGCAGTGGTGTGGGCCGTCACAGAACGGTTTAAGCATTACCTGGCCTCCGCAAAGTTCACTGTGTACACGGACAACAACCCGCTGACACACCTGGACAATGCAAGGCTAGGTGCCCTAGAACAGTGGTGGATGGCCCGGCTATCCAATTATGACTTCACAATCAAATACCGGGCAGGCAGGACAAACGCCAACGCAGACGCCCTGTCAAGGGTGCCTCACCTACCCGAGGGAGAAGAAGACTCGGAGGAGCTGGAGGAAGTAGAGCTCCCTGAGTTCCACCGGTATGAGGCCACTCAGTATTCTCACCGGGTAAGAGACAAAGACCTAACCACCGTCATGTTGAACCCCTTACTCCTCCACGGCTGGGCTGAAACGCAAGATAGTGACCCTGTAGTTCGCCTGGTGAAAGATCTGTTAACCAAGGCAGACGCTAGCCCTGGCCCGGATGCTCCAGAGGAAGCCAAGCAGTTATGGAAGGAGAAAAGCAGGCTATTCCTCTACGAGGGCAAGCTGTGCAGAAGGCTTGTCAACCACCGGACGCACGAGCTGACCTGGCAGGTAGTGGTCCCAAGACGAGATGCAGCAATGGTCCTGGAGGCCTACCATGACAGAGCGGGACACTTTGGGTGGATGAAATTGGAGTTCCTACTGAGAGAGCGGTTCTACTGGGTCAGTATGAGAGGGGCCATAGAGAAGTGGAGCAGGGACTGCGGCCCATGTCACCTCAGAAGGAAGGACCGTACCAGCCAGAAGACACCCTTGAGGCCCATCGTCACCAGGCAGCCTCTTGAGCTGGTAGCTCTGGACCATGTGTAGTTGGCTCCAAGCCGGTCCGGCTACATCTATGCCCTCACGATTGTGGATCATTACTCCCGGTTCCTGGTGGTGGTTCCTGTTAAAGACCTGACAGCCCAAACAGCGGCCAGAGCCTTCCAGCAACACTTCTGCCATCCACACGGGTATCCGGAACAGGTCTTGACAGATCAAGGTCCAGCGTTTGAGGCTGAAGTCTTCCAGGAGTTCTGCAACCTCTACGGCTGTAGGAAGATTCGAACAACGCCTTACCACCCGCAAACCAACGGGCTGTGTGAGAAAATGAACAATATCGTCATTGATCTCCTCAAGACGTTGCCCCTGGAAGAACGCAGCCTGTGGCTGGAGAAAATGCCAGACCTGATTGACTTGTACAACCATATCCCGGTGAATGCTACAAATTGCACCCCGGCTTACCTGATGCGCGCAAGACCAGGTAAGCTGCCGATAGACCTGGAGATGGGAGTCCTGACACCCGAGGACACCACACCAGACGCGGACTGGGATACGGAACGGCGGCTACAATACAAGAAGGTACAGGAGAGTGTGGAGAGGAGTCAGGCTCAAGCGAGAGAAAAGCAAGAGAGGCTCTTCAACCAACACACCCCTGCTGGTCCCCTGGAACCTGGTGAGCAGGTCCTGAAGCGGAAGAGAAGGCTTCACAAGCTGGACGACCAGTGGGAGAGAGACCCGTACACAGTACTGCAGTCCAACCACAACAACCCGAAGGTATGTGTGATTACCAAGGATGGAGGAGAAACCACTAGCACCGTCTCCAGAGACCAACTAAAACGGTGCCCCGAGCAACTGCAGAGTCCAAGTGAAGATCAAGATGGCCTTGAACCCGCAGAGGACAAGGAAGAAATGGTCAGCACCATTCTCGGAGAGTTCCCCCGGACCTGGACTCGGATAAATGATGCCATAGTGGTACCCGCCCTACACTTCCTTCAACCTACCCAGCAGGAGCCTGCAGAAGAACAAGAAGAACAAGCAGCCCCAGAGGCAGAGGAACCCATGCCAGCAGCCCAGGAGAGTCAACCCTCTGCTGACAGTGAGCCTGCCATGCCTGCGTTAAGCCAAATAATCCGCAGACAGCTGCCTGCCCTGCCTGTAAACCCAGCTAGCCTGTCAACCCGGAGCACTAGGGGTCAAATGCCAGCTTGCTGGAAGATCTAAATGTATAATGTATATATTTAATGTGTTATGTTTGTACCCTGGTTATTAATAATGTTTCTCCAGTTTTCTTAGATGCAATGGACTGACAAGTTATGGACAGTGAATAACCGGAACTACCATGTAGATAGTTGCACCTGGTGCCCTCTTTCCAAGTTGGCCACAGAAGAAAAACCTGTCCGGCGTGTCCTCCTTGTGGCCCAAAGTAGTTAGCTCAGCCTTGCCGCCACGCCCAAGGCCAGGAACTTGGGGTTTATAGGGACAGGTCCCCACATCGCTCAAAAACTTCGCCTTGTTGGGTGAAATGGACACCCGGTCACGGATCATACTGTGACTCTCTTCTTTTGTTGGTGATATGGACACCCAGGCACAGACCACACTGTGACCTAAAGAACTCAATATGTGGTGTTGTTTGTTATTTCTTTCCCTGTTGTGTTTATGGTCATGCATTTATACCCTGTATTTGTGTTTATTGTTTAGTCCCGGAGTACTAAAATTTACTAGGGGGGAATGTGTCACCCCAGGCCTGGATGCCACAAATATTAAAGGCTGTGTCCATTAGCATGCAGCACCTCCTGTCCCAGGCCAGTAGGGGGAGCAGGCTGCCCCTATAAAAGCTGGAACTGAGGACAGGGTTAGGGACACCAGGACCCACTTCTGAAGCATCCAGAAGGGTTCCCAGAGGAAAGGGACAGGTCAGCAGCAGCTGAGGAGTCCGGGAGGCAGAGGAGGAACAGCAAGCCAGGGACAGAGGCGAAGAGAGCTGGTCCAGGCTGAGAGAGATCTACACAACAGGACACTGGGGTCCGAGGCTGTCAGGGTTGCAAGCCCGGCAGCAGATAACCGTCCTGCGAGGGATTTTAGGTCCCTTGGCCAGAGAAGCATGGAGGCTCCGCCACACAGATGGACCGGTACAGCACGGAGAAGCTACAGGTACCTAAAGCCCCAGTCGCAAGCCATACAGGCGAAGAACACGGCCAGCTCAGGGACGTGGGCTATCACACCACGAAAAGGGGGATAGTCAGCAAGGGCAGCGAGAGACCGGTAGGCCTACCCACTCACCCTGACCAGTGGGGCTCACCCGAATGCTCTCAGACACCCAGGCCCATTCCTACCCTGTACTCCTGTTGGGTCATTAGCACTAACTACAATAAAGAACCTGGACTGTTTGAAGCGGACTCTGAACCCTTATTATTGCGGCCTGCACCATCACCCCCAGCATCCTATTACACTGCCCTGAGGCTACACTCTTCCCGTAGGGAGTTATCCTATCCCTGTGCTGCATACCAACATCAGCCTCAGCGGTCTGCCCTGCAACGGCGGTCATCCCTGACCGCAATCCACGGGTGGCGTAGTCGGACATTCAAAACCCTACAAATAGACTGCCACAGCATTTGGTCTGACCACCCTGAGTCACAGGATCGGGTTGCCACTACTACCCCCAATATTGCACTGAAGCCCGGTTCCGGGTGCCCCACGGCCCAGGGGGCGAGTCAGATGTATATAACGCACTCGGCCTCCTATATAAAGTATAGACTATAGGAGGCTGAGAGTGCGGTATACGTCATATATGAGGCCTAGAGTGCGGGCGGCGGGTCTACATGATGTATACAACGCACTCGGCCTCCTATATAAAGAATAGACTATAGGAGGCTGAGAGTGCGGTATACGTCATATATGAATGGCCTAGAGTGCGGGCAGCGAGTCTACATGATGTATACAATACACTCAGCCTCCTATACAAAGTATAGACTATAGGAGGCTGCGAGTGTGGTATACGTCATATATGAGACCTAGAGTGCGGGCGGCGTGCCTATATGATATATACAACACACTCAGCCTCCTATATAAAGTATAGACTATAGGAGGCTGAGAGTGCGGTATATGTCATATATGAGGCCTAGAGTGCGGGCGGCGGGTCTACATGATGTATACAACACACTCAGCCTCCTATATAAAGTATAGACTATAGGAGGCTGAGAGTGCGGTATTCGTCATATATGAGGCATAGAGTGCGGGCAGCAGGTCTACCTGATGTATACAATATACTCAGCCTCCTATATAAAGTATAGACTATAGGAGGCTGAGAGTGCGGTATATGTCATATATGAGGCCTAGAGTGCGGGCGGCGGGTCTACATGATGTATACAACACACTCAGCCTCGTATATAAAGTATAGACAATAGGAGGCTGAGAGTGCAGTATACGTCATATATGAGGCCTAGAGTGCGGGCGGCGGGTCTACATGATGTATACAACACACTCAGCCTTCTATATAAAGTATAGACTATAGGAAGCTGACAGTGCAGTATACGTCATATATGAGGCTTAGAGTGCGGACGGGTCTACATGATGTATACAATGCACTATATACTATAGGAGGCTGAGAGTGCGGTAAATGTTATATATGAGGCTTAGAGTGCGGACGGGCCTACATGATGTACAGTATATAACGCACTTGGCCTCCTATATAAAGTATAGACTATAGGAGGCTAAGAGTGCGGTAAATGTTATATATGAGGCTTAGAGTGTGGACGGGCCTACATGTTGTATATAACACGCTTGACGCGCCCCCAGGGCCGTAAGGTGCTCGGCAGCCGGGCCTATGGATGCCGGTTTGGGGAATATCACGGTGGCTGGCCCGGTCCGTGACCCAGGGCAGTCAGTGAAAAGGGGGGTTTTAATTTATAGAGGATTTGTAAAGTTCGTGACGCCACCTGTGGATTGCGGCTAAAGGGAGCCGCCGCTGTCTAGCAGTCCTCTGGAGCTGGTGTTTGGCAGCAGGGATGGTGTGGCTCTCCACAAGTAGAGCTAGCTCCAGGGCAGTGTAGAAAGTGTAAGTTGCGCTGGGCGTTGTAGTCCCGGGAGGGAGAGCTGGCGCAGATGAAAGAATGGACGGAGGCAGTACAGTGCAGTCATCCGAGTTTTTACTCACAGTTCTTATGACAGTTCCACTGGTGCACTGTACGGGTGCTAGCCTCCCACATCGTGCTGCGTTCTCCAGGAAGGGGTTCAGTTCTTCCTCAGGCAGGTTAGGAGTACCTGACAGAACCCCACTTTCTTGTTTTCCTAGCTAGACCGTCTTCACGTTGGGTCTTTCTCCCTTCTGCCCTGCGCTTCCCCACTCCCGGACCTGCTTGACCCTCACAGGGATTAGAATGAGGCTTCAGCAACTGACTATACAAGCCAAAAGCCTCCGGTTTTCCCAGCCGAGACTTAGAGTAACACAGCTGGGCCAGGGGCCGGTCCCCTTCTTGTGGCCTACGATCCCTCTGTCTTCTGACAGATTCGGGGCGTACGGGTGCCGTCCTGCACTCGCCGTATCCCCTAGGATCCCTTCAACAGATTGGAGCCTACTCCCTGCTCCCCTCCTGGGCCTCTAGGACTAGGCCATACTGGTGGAGCAGAGCTCCTAAAGAGACTCTGCTCCCAGACTGTTCTTCTGAACTGTGCTCTCACTAACTGACCTGCCACCCTAAGATGGCTTCCCTTTATATACCTACTTCTCCCAGTGCTCCCCCTAACTACTGTACTTCCTCCACCCACACCCACTACTGGTTCCCCCTACCTTTGGGTTTGCCCCACTCCAGCCAGGGACAGAGCTCAGCAGAAAACACATTGCATCTTGCCCTTCCAGCCAGCCTGGAGCAGTGTAGTGTTGAATGTGGGTGCTGGGGTTCCAGGCAGCAATCCCTCCTTACCTGAGAGAAGGGAGACACCACACCTTTAGTTGAGATGCAAGTACCTCTGTGGCGACTGAACCCTCAGGGGCGCCACACACTCGTCCTCCTATATGAAGTATAGACTATAGGAGGCTGAGAGTGCGGTATAAGTCATATATGAGGCTTAGATTGCGGACGGGCCTACATGATGTATACAACGCACTCGGCCTTCTATATAAAGTATAGACTATAGGAGGCTGAGAGTGCGGTAAATGTTATATATGAGGCTTAGAGTGCGGACGGGCCTACATGATGTGTGTCGCCCCAGGCCTGGATGCCACAAATATTAAAGGCTGTGTCTGAGAGCAGGAGGGAGGTTCCCTGGTCAGGGACCATTAGCATGCAGCACCTCCTGTCCCAGGCCAGTAAGGGGAGCAGGCTTCCCCTATAAAAGCTGGAACTGAGGGCAGGGTTAGGGAGACCAGGACCCACTTCTGAAGCATCCAGAAGGGTTCCCAGAGGAAAGGGGCAGGTCAGCAGCAGCTGAGGAGTCCGGGAGTCAGAGGAGGAACAGCAAGCCAGGGACAGAGGCGACGAGAGCCGGTCCTGGCTGATAGAGAACTACACAACCGGACACTGGGGTCTGAGGCTGTCAGGGTTGCAAGCCCGGCAGCAGATAACCGACCTGCGAGGGATTTTAGGTCCCTTGGCCTGAGAAGCCTGGAGGCTCCGCCACACAGAGTGACCGGTACGGCACGGAGAAGCTACAGGTACCTAAGGCCCGAGTCGCAAGCCATACAGGCGAAGTACACGGCCAGCTCAGGGACGTGGGCTATCACACCACGAAACGGGGGATAGTCAGTAAGGGCAGACAGAGAGCGGTAGGCCTACACACTCACCCTGACCAGTGGGGCTCACCCGAATGCTCTCAGACACCCAGGCCCATTCCTACCCTGTACTCCTGTTGGGTCATTAGTACTAACTACAATAAAGACCTTGGACTGTTTGAAGCGGACTCTGAACCCTTATTATTGCGGCCTGCACCATCACCCCCAGCATCCTAATACACTGCCCTGAGGCTACACTCTTCCCATGGGGAGTTATCCTATCCCTGTGCTGCATACCAACATCAGCCTCAGCGGTCTGCCCTGCAGCGGCGGTCATCCCTGACCGCAATCCACGGGTGGCGTAGTCGGACATTCAAAACCCTACAAATAGACTGCCACAGCATTTGGTCTGACCACCCTGAGCCACGGGATCGGGTTGCCACTACTACCCCCAACATTGCACTGAAGCCCGGTTCCGGGTGCCCCACGGCCGAGTCAGATGGCGAGTCAGATGTATATAACGTACTCGGCCTCCTATATAAAGTATAGACTATAGGAGGCTGAGAGTGCGGTATACGTCATATATGAGGCCTAGAGTGCGGGCGGCGGGTCTACATGATGTATACAACGCACTCGGCCTCCTATATAAAGTATAGACTATAGGAGGCTGAGAGTGCGGTATATGTCATATATGAGGCCTAGAGTGCGGGCGGCGGGTCTATATGATCTATACTTTATATAGGAGGCTGAGTGTGTTGTATAGATCATATAGACCCGCCGCCCGCACTCTAGGCCTCATATATGAAATATACCGCACTCTCAGCCTCCTATAGTCTATACTTTATATAGGAGGCTGAGTGTGTTGTATACATCATATAGACCCGCCGCCCGCACTCTAGGCCTCATATATGAAATATACCGCACTCTCAGCCTCCTATAGTCTATACTTTATATAGGAGGCTGAGTGTGTTGTATACATCATATAGGCCCGCCGCCCGCACTCTAGGCCTCATATATGACGTATACTGCACTCTCAGCCTCCTATAGTCTATACTTTATATAGGAGGCTGAGTGTGTTGTATAGACTATAGGAGGCTGAGAGTGCAGTATACGTCATATATGAGGCCTAGAGTGCGGGCGGCGGGCCTATATGATGTATACAACACACTCAGCCTCTTATATAAAGTATAGACTATAGGAGGCTGAGAGTGTGGTATACGTCATATATGAGGCCTAGAGTGCGGGCGGTGGGTCTATATGATGTATACAACGCACTCAGCCTCTTATATAAAGTATAAACTATAGGAGGCTGAGAGTGCAGTATACATCATATATGAGGCCTAGAGTGCGGGCAGCGGGTCTATATGATGTATACAACACACTCAGCCTCCTATATAAAGTATAGACTATAGGAGGCTGAGAGTGCAGTATACGTAATATATGAGGCCTAGAGTACTGGCGGTGGGTCTATATGATGTATACAACGCACTCAGCCTCTTATATAAAGTATAAACTATAGAAGGCTGAGAGTGCAGTATACATCATATATGAGCCCTAGAGTGCGGGCAGCGGGTCTATATGATGTATGCAACACAATCAGCCTCCTATATAAAGTACAGAATATAGGAGGCTGAGAGTGCGGTATATGTCATATATGAGGCTTAGAGTAGGGACGGGCCTACATGATGTATACAACGCACTCAGCCTCCTATATAAAGTATACACTATAGGAGGCTGAGAGTGCGGTATACGTCATATATGGGGCCGCCGCCTATATGATATATAGATCGCACTCTCTACCTCCTATATGAAATATAGATCACACTCTTGGCCTCTTATACCACATATACAATCTATAAGGCCTCTTTCACACATCAGTGTTTCCAGTATGTGTTGTGACAGTTTCCACACGTATCAGAGACACTGACACACGTAGACATATTCAGATGAATGGGTCTGTGCACATGTCAGTGCGTTTCCACAGACCGTGTGTCTGTGGGAAAAACACGCTGATATGTTTGTTTTTTTACACCATGCACGGGTCGAAAAACGCCTGCACACGTACGCACTGATGACACACTGATGACACACAGATGATTTCCGTGTGACACGTAGCGGCGCCTGGGAATCAGCAGTACAGTTCGTGCTGTTCCCAGGCGCCGGTACAAAGATGCCACACAGACACGGATATCTCCGGTACTGTTTTTTCCAGTATGGGAAATATCCGGACATGTGAAAGAGCCCCATGTCATATAGGAGGCCGAGAGTCTGTATGTCATATAGGAGACCGAGAGTGCGGTATATGTAATATATGGGGCCTACTGTGTATAATGTATAGATCGCACTCTACCTCCTTTATGAAATATAGATCACACTCTTGGCCTCTTATATGACATATACAGAGTATATGTCATATAGGATGCTGAGAGTGCGGGTCTATATTACATATACAACACACTCAGCCTCCTATGTAAAGTATATATTATAGGAGAAGGAAAGTGCGGTCTATATCTCATATAGGAGGCCGAGAGAGTGGTGTATGTCATGTGTGGGGCCTATATGATGTATAGATCGCACTTTCTGCCTCATATATGACAAACAGACCGCACTCGCGGCCTCCTATATAAAGCATATATTAGGGGAGACCGAGCATGCGGTCTGTATGTCATAGAGGAGGCAGAGAGTGCTGTACACGACCTATAAGCTCGCACTCTCTGCCTCCTGTATGATGTATAGACCGCAGTCTCGTTGTTCCTTATGTAGTGTATACAGCATAATAAAGTGTATAGTATGGTGCTGTGTTTGTATAATATTATGTAGCGTTGTGTATATAATATATTTTTAGCGCCAACATATTCCGCAGCACTTTACATTACAGAGGGGACATGTACAGAAAATAAAGACAGTACAGGATAACACACAACTCAGATACCAAGAGGAGTGAGGGACCTGCTGCTCGCAAGCTACAATCTATGGAGAAATAGGGGAGGCACGAAAGGTAAATGATAAAATGTGCTGATATTGTGCGATACAACCATTATAAACTAAATAGGGTCTGCACCAGCCAGCATGTGTACAGTACCAATACAGGGGACTATTAAGTGCATGGAGGGTGTGTACACAGATGCTACAAGGGTCTATATATGAATATAACAGGAGAAACAGAGTTTATATAGGCATAAAACCAGTATAGCTTTATTAGATACAAGATAGTAAAAAAGCCACAACAGTGGCGACACAAAGTAAATAACAGATTACAAAATACAGTACATGGTAACATATGTAGAGAGTATATGTGGCAAACCACCCCCCCCCCAAAAAAAGGGCTATAGAAGGGCAAGGGGTACTCCCCGCAATCAATTGTTATATTCAACAGCTTCCGCTGGGAAGAAAGACATGGGAAGGATCCGCTACATCTCCACCTTTAATCATGAGTGGGGGGAGATGCGGCGGATCCTCTCCAAGCATTGGGGTGTTCTTGGTGCGGAGCCCTCCCTACGAGAATATGTGGGGGACTATCCACTCATGACACCCAGGAAAGCCAATAACCTGGGTGACATGTTGACACGGAGTCATTATGTTCCCCCACTTACCAACCCTTTTGGGTCCTGAGGACCAAGGATTGGCTTTTTTCCTTGCGGCCACTGTCTGGCATGCGCCAATGCCGTGCGCTCTGTTTCCTTTTCCTCATCCGACGGCTCTCGTGAATACCAAATTTGTAATTATATATCCTGTGGTTTAACCCATGTGATTTATTACGCAACTTGTGCCTGTGATTTCATTTACATCAGTTTGACCACGAGAGAGCTAAGAGTGAGGATACGGGAACACGTGCGCGACATTGGCACGGCCAGAACGGTGGCCGACCAACGGGAGCCAAAAACTATCCCACGTCACTTTCAATGCAAACATAACTGCGATCCAAAATCTTTGAAGGTGCGTGGAATTGATATTTCACACCTTGGCTCCCGTGGAGGTGACTGGACAAAGGCTCTTGGTCAAAAGGAAGTAAAATGGATCGTATGTCTGAATACCATGTCTCCTCGGGGCCTTAATGAGGCACTTAGCTTTGCCCCCTTCCTGTGACATGGGCCTCGCCTGTTATATCATTCTCCGCCTTAGATGTTATATAACCAATTTTGGCCCTTTTGGCTATTTTTGTTTTTAATATTTATCTGGTATTTTCAATATTTGCTTTTTACCTTTTAATCCCTATTTTTCTTTATTTTTCCTCTTGGCTCCTTTTTTCTTTGGTCCATATATAGCATGAGAACGGAACCACATCCTATTTTATGCGCTGATCAACATCACTGGATTTAATGAGACCGGCCCTGCATACTGTATACATGGACATCTCTACACATTTGATGTTATACTGTCGTGACTTGTATTATCGGCCATTATATATATAATGCATTGCAGGACTAATGATTGCTTGACCCTTTGTTATTTTTTTGGATGCCGGCCTCTGCTATTGGCCATTATGTTGCTAGGTGACACACGATGCGGTGCGCATGCGCTCTGGGCACGCTGCTCTCGGCCCGGGCATGGCCGTCTTTCTCCTGGCCGCGCACTTCCGGTGCACATACCATGTGTTTCCGGCGTGCGCGTTACCAGGTGACGGATTCTGCCCGCACCGACAGTTTCCGGCGCCTAGCGCATGCGCCGACGAGCATCGGTCACTTATTCACTTCCGGTCACGTGACTAGTATCGCGGTCACGTGACCGTGTGAAAAGACTTTAAAAAGGTCCCTGTCCTTTACAAGCTTATGCCTCTTGAGAAAGCCCATAGCATCGGGGCGAAACACGCGTCGAGCCGCCCTTTTGGTCTCTTGGTGCCTTGAGTTTATCCTGTTCCTGGTCTACCTGTCACCTTTCTTCTGCTGGCCCTCCCTTATTAGTGACTGGTAAGCGGTATTTGAATTCTCCTCGACATTTGATGCATACCTGCACACTTGTGCGGATACTCTTTACTTATGGTATATTCTATATGTTCTCTGCTTATCACTCCCGCTTTTTTTGGGGGGGGTTTTGCCACATATACTCTCTACATATGTTACCATGTACTGTATTTTGTAATCTGTTATTTACTTTGTGTCGCCACTGTTGTGGCTTTTTTACTATCTTGTATCTAATAAAGCTATACTGGTTTTATGCCTATATAAACTCTGTTTCTCCTGTTATATTCATATTTAATATTGAGTAGGCTTGTGGCCATTAGAAGCTATGTATTTTCTAGTTGTCTTCCCGCCACGACTCTAAAAGATGAAGGCCGTTCTGTGTATAAGGGTCTATATATGCTACTACAGTATACACAGTATATGGTGTACAGATGGTTAGATACTAAGGTACTGCGTATATAGTGTGGAATCCACACTATATACACTGCCATAGCTATACATTATATAGTATATACACTGCTCCACTCTATATTCCTGAACACAGTGTATACAGTGCTGGCCAAAAGTATTGGCACGTCTGCAATTCTGTCAGATAATACTCAGTTTCTTCCTGAAAATGATTGCAATCACAAATTCTTTGGTATTATTCTCTTCATTTAATTTGTCTTCAATGAAAAAAACACAAAAAGAATTGTCCTAAAGCCAAATTGGATATAATTCCACATCAAACCTAAAAAAGGGGGTGGACAAAAGTATTGGCACCCTTTGAAAAATCATGTGATGCTTCTCTAATTCGTGTAATTAACAGCACCTGTAACTTACCTGTGGCACCTAACAGGTGTTGGCAATAACTAAATCACACCTGCAGCCAGTTAACATGGATTAAAGCTGACTCAACCTCTGTCCTGTGTCCTTGTGTGCACCACACTGAGCATGGAGAAAAGAAAGAAGACCAAAGAACTGTCTGAGGACTTGAGAAACCAAATTGTGAGGAAGCATGAGCAATCTCAAGGCTACAAGTCCATCTCCAAAGACCTGAATGTTCCTGTGTCTTCCGTGCGCAGTGTCATCAAGAAGTTTAAAGCCCATGGCACTGTGGCTAACCTCCCTAGATGTGGACTGAAAAGAAAAATTGACAAGAGATTTCAACGCAAGATTGTGCGGATGGTAGGATACCCAGGAAGACCCCACTTCTTACCCTGAGACATAAAAAAGCCAGGCTGGAGTTTTCCAAAAAACTTACCTGAGAAAGCCTAAAACGTTTTGGAAGAATTTTCTCTGGTCAGATGAGACAAAAGTAGAGCTTTTTGGGAAAAAGCATCAACATAGAGTGTACAGGAAAAAAAAAGAGGCATTCAAAGAAAAGAACACGGTCCCTACAGTCAAACATGGCGGAGGTTCCCTGATGTTTTGGGGTTGCTTTGCTGCCTCTGGCACTGGACTGCTTGACCGTGTGCATGGCATTATGAAGTCTGAAGACTACCAACAAATTTTGCAGCATAATGTAGGGCCCAGTGTGAGAAAGCTGGGTCTCCCTCAGAGGTCATGGGTCTTCCAGCAGGACAATGACCCAAAACACACTTCCAAAAGCACTATAAAATGGTTTTAGAGAAAGCACTGGAGACTTCTAAGGTGGCCAGCAATGAGTCCAGACCTGAATCCCATAGAACACCTGTGGAGAGATCTCAAAATGGCAGTTTGGAGAAGGCACCCTTCAAATATCAGGGACCTGGAGCAGTTTGCCAAAGAAGAATGGTCTACAATTCCAGCAGAGCATTGTAAGAAACTCATTGATGGTTACCGGAAGCGTTTTTTTGCAGTTATTTTGGCTAAAGGTTGTGCAACCAAGTATTAGGCTGAGGGTGCCAATACTTTTGTCTGGCCCTTTTTTGGAGTTTTGTGTGAAATGATCAATGATTTGATTTTTGCTTCATTCTCTTTTGTGTTTTTTCCTTGCAAGCAAATTAAATGAAGATAATAATACCAAAGAATTTGTGATTGCAATCATTTTCAGGAAGAAACTGAGTATTATCTGACAGAATTGCAGGGGTGCCAATACTTTTGGCCAGCACTGTATGTATTGTGGTGCAGCGGCATTGCTATAATGATCTAGTATGTCTGTTTAGGCTATTTCCTCCCCCTCAGCTGACTGGTCACATGACTGTGACATCACACAGGTCCTTTTGCTCACAGAAGGTATGGACACGTGACTGTGAGATAAGCACAGGTCCTGTGGCTGTGTCTACAGGATATATAAAAACCTGGTGAGTTGAGCAGTGTGCAGTGTACCTGTGAGAGAGGCATGAGGCCTGTTCCCCGGGTGGGTGGGACACGGTTTGTCTGAAGCCTAGTGAGGCCGGGTGAAGCCTGGATCCCGTGTGGATGTCAGTAAGCCTTGGAGGGCCAGAGGCTAGAGACCCCATCTGGGAAACAAATGGACCAAAGCAGCTAAAGCCCGACATAGGTAATACTATTTGTGTTATGGACATTTTCATGGACATTGTTTTATTATTACCTTGCGGGAGGCTGTAACTAGAGCCAAGTGGGCCGGTCTGCCACTTGGGCTCGTGGACTTTATATCTGTGTCGGTGGGCCACGGAGTTGGACCCGGAAATCAGCAGTTTATGGAGTTAATAAACTGCTGACTTGAGAAATACCGGAAAATATGGCAGGTGTGTTTTAAATTGACGCAGCGAAGCGAGTATCCCCCAGGATAATGACAAGCGCTGCCTTACAGTATATATAATGTGTGTGTATAAATATATATATATTTATATATATTGCAGAGTACCACTTCTGTCCTGTATACTGGGCATAATTCTCTATGTATTATCCTTTATATACACTGGATAGTACCAATTCTCCTGCACTGTATACTGGGTGTAATTCTCAGTATCTGTATATACACACTGCACTGCTAAAATAAAATGTATAATAATAATAATGTGAGTGGTTTCCCCTCTGAAACTTACCATTCCCAGCATGCCCTGTCAGATTTAATCCTTCAGGGTTTACTGGGAGTTGTAGGTTTGTTACTGCACTGATGATGCGGGGACGGGTATTGCATCCGAGCCCACAGCACCAAGTCATTCACACTGTAAGGCTATTTTCACACTTGCGTTGTGAAATCCGTCCAACTCTTCTGCCTGGAAAGAGTCGGATAGATTTCACAAAATTCCAGCACTTTCCTGATACAGCCTGATGCTCCCTTTGACTATAAAGGGAGGCTGGTCGTGAGCCAGCAAAATAGGCAAGCGCGCTGCTACATTGACTGTGCTCTATACATGCCAGGTGCAGGCTGTATAATACAGCAGGCACCGAACTGCAAAGATCAGGGCTGGCGATGCCACCATACCCGGTTATTTAAACCCTCAGATGCCACGTTCAATAGCAATTGTAGAATCTGTGACGTAAAGCAGAGGGAGGCGACTCATATTGGAGCAGTGAAATCGCCTCTGCCTGGCACATTCCCATGGTAAGCTGTAACAGGTACCTGTGTATAATTTAAGGAAAAAATGCTGGGATGATCTTCATGATTTTTTACCATATTTTTGCATCCTGCTTTTATAAACAGAGGTTTCATACTTGCTCCCTACCGCTGAGGTCCTCCATGCCTCTTGCATGTCAATGCTCTGGGTCTCGCTGTGCTTATATCTGCCACAGCAATGGCCACATGCTCCACTGCAGTCAATGACTGGCTTCACATGTCACCACTGAAACCAGTTATTGGCTCCTGTGCCGGCTGTGATAGATGGAAACACTATGTGGACTGTTCCATGGACATGGAGAAGGTGATGTAGAAGACCGTAGCGGTGCATAGCGGGTAAGGACCTATTCACATTTCAATTTTTCACTGACATGTGTTGTCCACATTTCTCATTTGCAGCACGCATACACATTGATTTTAATGTGTGTTCACATATCAGTGTTGTTTTACGGACCATGGGTCAATGAAAAAAATTCATGAACACATGCACTATTTTTGGTCCGTGATGCGGACCAAACACACACACACACTAAATTCTATGGGTCTGTGAAAATCACGGGAATGACATCCATGTTTGGTCCGTTTTTAACAGATAGATGCATTGGAAATTATTTTCTGAGCTGAGCAGTGTCCATGGAATACGGATGACCCATTGAGGGCACACAGACGTGAAACGGACCCTTCATGGATGAAACGTACACATTTTAGACACGGTGTGAACAGTGCCTAGGTACGAATCTTCTGTTTAGACAGGCATGCTGAGGGCACTTGCTAGAAAATAATTTTTCCAGAACATCCCCTTTACAGGTCAAAGTACACTGCAAACAGTACAATTGCAAAATAAGACAATATACAACAGTTTCCTCTTTACAATGAATGAACTAATAGTATTACATGTTCTTTTATGTAGGACCAATGTGAATGCTGTGCATTGTGAACAAGCAAGAGCTGAGAATACTGCGTAGACCACCGGATCAGTTGGTAGCCAGTTATAAAGTGATACAGGGTAGGTGATACACGAAATCTAGTATTGATAGCTAGCTTTTTGTTTTACTGGTAGAACATTGACTCAGAAATACAATGAATACTAAATGGAATTTAGGCTAGTTTCACACAAGTGAATCTACTGTGTGAAACACGCTGCTGGTATATCCGCTCTGGAGGAAGATCGTGCCGGCATTACACTTACATATACTCATATACAATGCCCAGCGCTTCCTCCTGTTCTGTAATGTAGTGACAAGCTGCAAATTGCATCTCGTTAGATTACAGAGTTGTAGTGTGGGCGCCTAGAGTCAATTACCCTGGTGGGCCCTAGGCACCCCAGTCCGACCCTGGCAATATTATTATCCTTTTGCCATAATATCACATAATTGTGTTATCTTCATTGTGCTTTATACAGATAACACCATGCTGTTTTGCACCATCTTGTGGCCTTTTTTGAGTATTACGCTCCCACTATGCACAGTGTTGATTTCTCTCTATGAACTATGAATGCTACACTACTTTTGCAGATTGCCCCAGTGGCACGCATTCTCATCTGGTGCCCTGCCAGTTCTCTTCCTGTATCTTTTGTTCCCTTCGGCGTCACAATCCAGTTTGTGTCACGGTCGGTCATGTGATGTGGGTCGAGGCAAGCTCCCGGACTTCACCAGTTCACGCATGCGTCACTACACTCTGCGTCCCTCTCCTATTGGCTAGCGCAGCATTTTTATTCTCTCTCTTCCTGTGATGTGTCGGGGTGGGCACATTGTAAGGCAGCTCCTGCTGTGAACAAAGTATGCAGTAAACTCATTTTTTCTCATCCATCCTGAGTGTACGCTATTTGACCGTGCCATGTATGGGAATATATATATACCTTTTACCCCAATCTTGTATACTTGACCATTATTTAGTCCCCATACCCCCGTATATTCTCATAGCATCATCAATAGTATACATGTATTTTTACACATATTTGCTTATATATATTTCAGATGATGGTTATATACAGTATACTGTATTTGTGATTTTATACTAAGCAGTGAGTCTCCTTTACATTTTACTATTTATATGTGTGATCTGCACCATCTTCCTGTTTTTGTATGTCCACTGCACCTTTTTACTTCATCAATAAAGTTAATCTTTTATGACATTTATTTATGAATCGCTATATTGACTTAATTATTATTTTTTTGTCCCTTCTATCAGTTTTGCTAACGATTAGTCTGTTGGCGCTAATGTCTGAGATATATGTACACACACTTATTATCCTCTAACATCAGAAGCACAGCGCACTTTATCCAGGACCAACAGGAATATACCTCGAGTGTCCTTATTGTTATATATATGACTCGCCCCCAGGGCCATGGGGTACTCGACAGCCGAGCCTTATGGCTGCTTTTGGGGGAGATCACGGTGGCTGGCCCGGTCCGTAACCCAGGGCGGGTCAGTGTAAAAAGGGGGATATTTTGTAGGGGAATTTGCCGTGACGCCACCTGCGGTGTCTGGTGAGGATCACCAGCGCTGCAACAGTCCTCTGAGGCAAATGTTAGGACAGCTTGTGATGGATCGGCTCCCCACAGGTGGAGCAGGCCTCAGGGCAGTGTAGATAAATGGAGGAGGTGTGCTGGGCGTTATAGTGCAGGGAGGGAAATGGCACCAGCGAAATAAAGGAGCGGAGGCAGCTCAGTGCAGTCATCCAAGATTTACTCACAGTTCTTAGACAGTCCACAGGTGCACTGTACCGGCGCAAGCCTCCCGCGTCGCACTGCGTTCACCGGGCAAGGGTTCAGTCCTTCCTCAGGCAGCTCGGGTGTACCTGGCAGAACCCCACTTTCATATGTACCTTCCTAGACCGACTTCACGTTGGGTCTTTACTCCCTCCTGCCCTGCGCTTCCCACTATGAATCCTGTTCGGGTGCTGCGAGCCCCCCCTGTCCGTCGGAGTTGCACAGACCTGCTTGACCTTACTAGGATTGGGGTGGGGGGTTCGACTACTGGCTATAGAAGCCTCCGTTTTTTCCAGCCGAGGCTTGAAGCTGCACGACTGGGCCAGGGGCCGGTCCCCTTCTTGTGGCCTAGATCCTCCTGACACTTGGCAGGTTCGGGGTGTACGGGTGCCGCCTGCACTTGCCGTACCCCCTAGGATCCCTTCTGCAGGACGGAGCTTACTCCCTGCTCCCCTCCTGGGCCTCTGTCCTAGGCCCTTGTAGTGGAGCAGAGCTCCTACAGAGACTCTGCTCCCAGACTGTTCCTCTGAACTGTCCCTAGAACACTGATCTCTTCAGACTTGGGCCTCACTGGCTAGGCCCGCCTCTGGAGCAGAGCTCCTGTAGAGGCTCTGATCCTCTCACTCTCCTCCTCTGACTGAACACACTCTCTCTAAGATGGCTTCCCTATTTATACTCCTATCAAAGTGCTTTCTCTAACTACTTCCTCCACCCACACCCACTACTGGTTCCCCCCATCCAGCCAGGGACAAGGCTCAGCAGCTGCGCTCTGCATGTTGCCCCCCCAGCCGGCCTGGAGTAGGGTAGTGTTGGATGCAGGTGTTTGGGGTTCCGTGCAGCACTCCCACCTTACCTGAGAGAAGGGAGACACCACACCTCGGGGTGAGGTGCAGTACTTCTGTGGCGACTGAACCCTCAGGGGCGCCATATATATACCGTATATAATTAAAAATAAAAAAACAGAATATCCTCCCGCCATTTTTACTTTTTCAGTTCTTTTATTGTACTCTAATGAATTTACATTTTTTAACTACCTGATTCTTGTCATTCCCTTTCTCCTTTTACCCCAGCCCTGTTACAAGCGCAAGTCTGTATATATCAGATATATACCATTTTATCTACTTTACCCATTAGACGACTGTGGTAATCGTCCTTTCTTGCAGCAGGTTTCAAGGGCTCAACTGCAAGCACCACCATCCTTTTTATTACTTAATTTCTGAGTACAGATCACCATAAAAAACACGAATCTGTCAATGAGTTTATGGGAAAAAGCAAACAAGTTATGGACTGTGGAAGAGATATATGTGACCAAAATGAACACTCATTTCCAGCAGATGATACCTATGACCTATCCCTACACTAAATACAGCTAACAGCGGTATTAATAGGGAATAGAATAGATGTTACCTTGATATTTTTTTTAGGTTGCAGCAGCAAGGACTATAAGGCAATAATTCTTGACTAGATGCCTGTAATAGCTATCCCTACTGCGACAGCTCAAACTACATGAACTACAGATAAGAACGGTATTATTAGAGAATATAATCTATTTGAATTAGCCCTGAAAAAAGCTATTAGTTTAACGTAGCAGCACCAAGGACTGTTATTTCATCAACCCTGCTGGGGAATATAGTGGAGCATTTCGTATCTACTCAGCCTAATATGGAGGAGACCAGGATCTTCTATACTTACTGTACAAAGTCTCCTGTCCTGGCTGTGACATCCTGTATGCAGTGTGAGAACTCCCAATGTGACGACCACCTGACAGCCCACAACAAGGCACTGGATCATATACTAATAGAATCCGGCTCTTTTGGTTTCCAAAAATGCTCCCTCAACAAGAAGATGGAGCCTCAGAAAAGCATTTTTTACTATTAATAAGGAGTGGGTGTCCTAGACTGGTAATGCATGCGCTTTAAGGACTGCCAAAAATTAGAAGGAGGCACTCCAATACCTCTTTGAAGAGACGTAGTGGAGGGACTCAGAAAACCTTTTTTTCCCATTATTAATGAGTGGGCATCCTAGACTGATAATGCGCATGCACTAAGTGCATGGGCTGGAAAACATTTAGGCTATGTGCCCACGTTTCGGACCTGAAGCATATTTTTTACGCTTCTCCCTGGCGGGAAAATCGCATGCGGATATTACATGCGGTTTTCCCGCCAGGTAGAAGCGTTTGTGAGGCGTCTTTGCATGCATTTCCGCATGCGGGTTATCAAGCACTTCTCCAAGCATCACTTGGAAAAGTGCTTGACAACTTGTTCAGAATGGTAAAAAATAAACTTTATACTCACCTTCTGATGCATTCTCTGCCCCGTCCGGAGGCTTGAGCGGCTCACGCTGTTGTGTGCAGGACCTGCGGTGACGTCATTGTGTCATGTGGTGGGTCACATGACTCAATGACGTGGCAGGTCCTTCAGACAACAGCGCGACGGAGGGAAAACATCAGAAGATAAGTATAAACTTTATTTTATTCTTTTTTTTTTACAGGTTCTTTGGTACCCAGGTCTGGATGAGAGTCTCCTCTCATCCAGACTTGGGTACCATCCGCACATTGATTCCGCTGCGCTTCCGCAAAATTAATGAACATGCTGCGGATTTTTGACCGCAGCATATATGCTGCGGAAAAATCCGCAGCATGGGCATTGACATTGCGGAATGCCATTGGGGACCATGGGGTGCGGATATACATGCGTTTTTCAAGCGTTTACGCTGCGGAAATTCCGCAGCATATACGCTTGAAAAACGCTACGTGGGCACACAGCCTTACCCCCGGAGGGGGTATACATTTATATCAGAAAATGTTAGCGATAGGCCTCTCAAAATTCTCAATGCGGGTATTATAAACACCCTTAAAAGATTTATAGTAAGGGTAGCATGATCACCCTGTTGATATGGTGGTGGAGGAGAAGGAGGAGGAGGACATAAAAAGGTCAACCTGTCAGCATTTTCAGATGAGAGGCGGATGTGCCTATCAGTTATAATTTTCCCGGCGGCACTAAAAACCCGCTCTGACAAAACTCTAGCAGCAGGGCAGGTCAGGACATCCAAGGTGTAGAGAGACAGTACATGCCATGTGTCCAGCTTGGATACCCAATAGTTGTAAGGCACAGAGGAATCATGAAGGACGCTGGTACGGTCAGCAAGGTACTCAGCATCTTCCAAAACTTTTCCCTCCTTGTCAGAGTACACCAGACATCAGGGCCTGGGCGCTGGGAGGGTTTGAGAAAACTGTCCCAGACCTTTTTTAGTGTTCCCCTGCCTCTGCTCCATCTGGTGTGTGTCTCAATCGTCAGTACTCCTTTGTTGTCTAAGGAACTGTGACCTCTGCTGCCTGCGTTGTCAGATGGAATTTTTTTTTTTAATAATTCCTCAACTAGGGCCTTCGAGTACTGCAACATTTTATTAGACCTCTCCGCCACGGGAAGGAGAGATGGAAAGTTCTCATTGTAGCGTAGGTCTAGAAGGGTGACCAACCAGTAATTAGTGTTGGCCAAAATGCATATAACGTGAGGGTCGCAGGAAATGCAGTGGAACATAAACTCAGCCATGTGTGTTAGACTGCCAACAGCCAAGACTTCTGTCCCCACCAAGAGGACACCTGTCCATCTTCTCCACCTCATCCTTCCTCTACTCCTCCTCTTCAGGCCATCCTCACTGTACTGATTGGATGAAGGTGGTGTGGGTAGTACCGTCTGTAGCTCAGGCAACCAGTGTTATGATCGGCTACAGGGACTAAGGAAAGACAGGATATCTGTCCCTACAATAAAACTAAACTAGATTCCTACGATGTAACGGGGAACCTGATCCTGCGATCAGACCCGCTAAAGTCCTCGGCTAGTCTGTACGAAGACCTATAGATGTGAGGGAGGGATCCCTACAAGAACTAGGGACTGGGATAAGTTGGACACCTCCTAGCAGAAATAGTAGCAGTCAAAGACAAACACACAACAAAAAGCATAGAGGTCAGAAGACCTAGCAAAACTAACAGAGAACGGCAACAGAGCACCAAGCTAGCTCAAGAGTAGTAAATACAATGAAGTCCAGCAAGGCCAGGAGGGCGGAGCCGGATAAAATAGGCAAAAATGGTCTTGTGACCAGCAAACTAAAAAAAAACTAACAGGAGAGCTCTAACAACCAGCTCCTTAACTCCTCCTCCTCCTCATTATGGATATAGTTAGGTCCATATATATTTGGACAGACAACATTTTTCTAATTTTGGTTCTAGACATTACCACAATGAATTTTAAACAAAACAATTTAGATGCATTTGAAGTTCAGACTTTCAGCTTTCATTTGAGGGTATCCACATTAAAATTGGATGAAGGGTTTAGGAGTTTCAGCTCTTTAACATGTGCCACCCTGTTTTTAAAGGGACCAAAAGTAATTGGACAATTGACTCCAAGGTTATTTCATGGACAGGTGTGGGCAATCCTTTCGTTATGTCATTCTCAATTAAGCAGATAAAAGGCCTGGAGTTGATTTGAGGTGTGGTGCTTGCATTTGGAAGGTTTTTCTGTGAAGTAAACATGCGGTCAAAGGAGCTCTCCATGCAGGTGAAACAAGCCATCCTTAAGCTGCAAAAAACAGAAAAACCCATCCGAGAAATTGCTACAATATTAGGAGTGGCAAAATCTACAGTTTGGTACATCCTGAGAAAGAAAGAAAGCTCTGGTGAACTCATCAATGCAAAAAGACCTGGGCGCCCACGGAAGACAACAGTGGTGGATGATCGCAGAATAATCTCCATGGTGAAGAGAAACCCCTTCACAACAGCCAACCAAGTGAACAACACTCTCCAGGAGGTAGGCGTATCAATATCCAAATCTACCATAAAGAGAAGACTGCATGAAAGTAAATACAGAGGTTCACTGCACGGTACAAGCCACTCATAAGCATCAAGAATAAAAAGGCTAGACTGGACTTTGCTAAAAAAACATCTAAAAAAGCCAGCACCGTTCTGGAAGAACATTCTTTGGACAGATGAAACCAAGATCAACCTCTACCAGAATGATGGAAAGAGAAAAGTATATGGCGAAGGCGTGGTACAGCTCATGATCCAAAGCATACCACATCATCTGTAAAACACGGCGGAGACAGTGTGATGGCTTGGGCATGCATGGCTGCTAGTGGCACTGGGTCACTAGTGTTTATTTATGATGCGACACAGGACAGAAGCAGCTGAATGAATTCTGATGTATTCAGAGCCATACTGTGTGCTCAGATCCAGCCAAATGCAGCCAAACTGATTGGTCGTCGTTTCATACTACAGATGGACAATGACCCAAAGCAACCCAGGAGTTTATTAAAGCAAGGAAGTGGAATATTCTTGAATGGCCAAGTCAATCACCTGATCTCAACCCAATTGAGCATGCATTTCACTTGTTAAAGACTAAACTTCAGACAGAAAGGCCCACAAACAAACAGCAACTGAAAACCACCGCAGTGAAGGCCTGGTAGAGCATCAAAAAGGAGGAAACACAGCATCTGGTGATGTCCATGAGTTCAAGACTTCAGGCAGTCATTGCCAACAAAGGGTTTTCAACCAAGTACTAGAAATGAACATTTTATTTACAATTATTTCATCTGTCCAATTACTTTTGGTCCCTTTAAAAACAGGGTGGCACATGTTAAGGAGCTGAAACTCCTAAACCCTTCATCCAATTTTAATGTGGATACCCTCAAATGAAAGCTGACAGTCTGAACTTCAACTGCATCTGAATTGTTTTGTTTAAAATTCATTGTGGTAATGTCTAGAACCAAAATTAGAAAAATGTTGTCTCTGTCCAAATATATAACTGTATGTCCCTCAATTTTGTTATGTCACCCATCCTGGTAAACAGTTGAAACCAGAAGTTTACATACACTAAGATTACTATGCCTTTAAACAATTCTGGACTGCCCAAATGATGATGTCATGTGTTTGTAAGCTTCTATTTTTTTGGCAACATCTGAGTTAATTAGAGACACACCTGTGGATGTACTTTAATGCACACCTGAAACGCACTGCTTCTTTGTATAGCATCATGGAAATATCTAAAGAAATTAGCCAAGATATCAGGAAGAGAATTGTGGATTTGCACAAGTCTGGCTCATCCTTGAGTACAATTTCAAGATACCTGAAGGTACCTCATTCATCTGTGCAAACAATTATATGCAAGTACAAACAAAATGGGAATGTCCAGCCATCATACCACTCAGGAAGGAAACGGTTCTGTGTCCCAGAGATGAACATGCTTTAGTCCAACATGTGCATATCAACCCAAGGACAAAAACAAAAGACCTTATGAAGATGATGGTGGAAGCTGGTAAGATTGTGTCAATATCCACAGTGAAACGAGTACTGTATCAATATGGGCTGAAAGGCCACTCTGCCAGGAAGAAGCCATTACTCCAAAAGAAACATAAAAAGCCAGATTAATGTTTGCAACGCACAGGAGCAAAGACCTTAATTTTTGGATACATGTCCTGTGGTCATAATGACCATCATTACGTTTGAAGGAAAAAGGGAGAAGCTTGGAAGCCTAAAAATACCATCCCAAATGTGAAACACGTGGGTGGCAGCATCATGTTGTGGGGTTGTTTTGCTGCAGGAGGGACTGGTGCACTTCACAAAATAGATGGCATCATGAGAAAAGAAGATTATGTGGCAATACTGAAGCAACATCTTAAGACATCAGCCAGGAAGTTAAAGCTTTGGCATAAATTGGTCTTCCAATTGGACAATGACCCGACTCATACTGACAAAATGGTAACAAAGTGGCTTAAGGATATCAAAGTCAATGTTTTGGAGTGACCATTACAAAGCCCTGATCTCAATCCTATAGAAAATTTATGAGCAAAGCTGAAAACGAAGGTGCGAGCAAGGCGACCTACAAACCTGGATCAGTTACACAAGTTTTGTCAGGAGGAATGGGCCCAAATTCCGACCAACTATTGTGAGAAGCTTGTGAGAAACGATTGACCCAAGTCATTCAGTTTAAGGGCAATGGTACCAAATACTAATGAAATGTACAGTATGTAAACTTTTGACTTTGCAGTAAGTAATAAAAATGCTTTAAAACATTCTCTCTCTCATTATTCTGGCATTTGGCAAATATTAAAAATGATGGTAATCCTAATTGATCTAAAACGTGAAAGGTTTATCCTGATGTCATGTTAGATATTGAGAAAAACATGTATATGTGTCTTTTTATATAATGCATGTAAACTTCTGGTTTCATCTGTATATCCCCCCCATCCTGTTATATATGTTCCCCCTATACTTGTATATATGGCCCTCCCATCCTAGTATATATGGTCATCCAATCCTGGTATATATAGCCCTCTCATCCTGGTATATATGGCCCTCTCGTCCTGGTATTTATGGCCCTTCCATCCTGGTATATATGATCTAAAATACTGGTATATGTGGCCCTCCTTCCTGGTATATATGATCTAAAATCCTGGTATGTGTGGCGCTCCATCCTGGTATATATGTCCTCCCCAACCTGGTATTTGGCCCTCCCATCCTGGTGTATATGGCACTCCCATTCTGGTATATATGATCTCCATCCTTGTATATGTGGCCCTCTATCTTTGTATATATGTCGCCATTTCTAGTATATATGATCCCCATCATGCCGCATACTTAAAAAAAATAAACCATTCTGCTCACCTTCCCTTTGCTCCTACACGGTGCGGCACCATCTTCTGAGGCTGGCAACTTACTTCAGTGTATAAACGGCGCAGCGGCCCTCACATGCCGACATCAGCTGCCAGAATATTCACTGCTCCCCACGCCTGGGATTATGGGGGGGGTCTCGCATAAATTGAAACTAGAATACATGGTGGAAGGTGTAAAAAGCAAACAGGACACAGTAAAGTAACATTGTGTAGATACACAGTAATACTCATCATACATGATTGTGTCAACAAAATGGAATTCTCTCACCCATTCTTTGTTTCTCCGGGATGAAAGTTGCTGTCTGGGGAGTTCCTTCTGGACCAAGTAGTTGTATAAGCTGGCCCTGTTAGTCCCTTTAGGCTCAAGCTTAAACTATCCCCACAAAGCTCCCGCTCTGACAAGGGCAGACCACAGCCAGCCCTGTATGGAGGCCCTGCACTTTCCCTTTGACATTTTGTTGACACAATCATGTATGAATTATTATAAATATGTAGGATCTGCACTCAGACCTCATACTTGTGTTTTGAGAAATCTCTGTTTTTCATTTAAGTGTCTGGATTCCTGGAGATAGAAATAAATGCTTAATCCATGGAATAAAGGGAAGAACAGAGATTTTCCCCTAGTTTAATTGATGTATATCTGGATCTGTTAAAAATTGGTGTTTCAGGGGAGGGCGACTTACTGTGTCCCCCGTATACACCCTCTTCCCTCTACAGATTCTATCCAGAGCCTGGTCTTCACATCTGAAGATAGAGTTCAAGCTCTTTATGTATTTTTACACATATTTAATATAGAGATGGTCCCCTGACTGTGTTAATGGTAATAATCATTCCAGCATTGAGATCCATCTCTCTTTTTATGGGTGGCATTATCTGTTTATTGTTCTTAACTATTAAATATTAAAAGTTATGTTTTAGATTCTCACTTTAATTGCTGTCTAGTATCTAATCTATAGTGAGAACATATCTCAATATTGGTTGGTGTTACTCTCACTGTTTTGCTTGTTGCTGAAAAGGTGAAAAACCAATTAAAAACAATTTCTGCTTTTGCCCCAAATTAATGGAACGTGTGTATCCATATCATGGATGCCGATACAGTTGAAAACAACAATAGGAAAGGGAGCCATCAGCTGTTGCTCCCTCTCCCATCATTCCCCCTCTCCATCTGAACTCTGTGATGTCTCAGTGTAGAAGGCGCGATGACATCACTACAGCACGCCCTCTGTGCTGAGCAGTGCAGGGGCTGGAGCTGCGAGGGATAAGGGAGAGGTGAGTATTTGTTTATTTATTTTATATGTATAGAGGACTACATGGGGCCCATAATACTGTATGGAGCACTATATGGTGCCCTTAATACTGTATGGAGCACTAAATGGTGCCCATTATACTGTATGAACCACTATATGGGGCCCATTATACTGTTCCAAGGATTATGTGGTGCCAATAATACTGTATGGAGGACTATATGGGGTCCATAATACTGTATGGAGGACTATGTGTTGCCCGTAATACTGTATGGAGCACTATATGGGGAACATTATACTGTATGGAGGACTATGTGGTACCCATAATACTGAATGCCCCCCCCCCCCAAAATACTCAGGAGCTCATGAATACACAGTGTTTAGAAAATAAATGTCAGACTAAGGGACCAGAAACCACCACATTCCGATATGAGAACTGCCAGTCTTGATGAATCAGGGCTAAATCTTTACTTGAAAGTTTCAAATGTAATAGAAATGTTCTGGCTGCAGTGAGGAGGTCATGTGATTGGCAGTTACTGGTCATTCCTGGCACCTGCAATGAGAGAGCGAGCACAGCGACTTGTCTACAAGGAGCATCCGGAGAGTTTTTAGCCATAAAGGCACAATGTTTTGTCATTTTTTCCTTTTCCTCCCATTTGTACCCTCCCCCATTTCCCCTTTTTTCATTTTTGCAGGATTTACAGGATTCCATCATCCTTTTACTGGTCATCGTGTGGCAAGTATCATTCTCTGTAGCCCATATACAGTTCACAGAGCACAATACATTCACATTACACAATGTATACACAGAGGGAGGAATGGAGCTGTCCACATTATTTGATCGGGAAGGAGCTGTGTAACAGATTTATAGTTTTAGAGTCATAAAAGAAACATTAAAAGTGTGCATCATCCGTCAGAGGTATCGGTTTATCTTATATGTCCCAGCGTATACATTAAATGGATGCCTAAATGTGATATAAAAATAGTCTATCACTGGTCATAGAGAGAAAGGGGACAAGAGAGCAGGAGAACTATATATGTATATGACTCACCCCCTGGGCTGTGGGGCAACCGGAACCGGGCTTCTGTACGATGTTGGGGGTAATAGTGGCAACCCGATCCCGTGGCTCAGGGTGGTCAGACCAAATGTTGTGGCAGTCTATTTATAGATTTGTGAATGTCCGACTACGCCACCCGTGGATTGTGGTCAGGGTAACCGCCGCTGCAAGGCAGACAGCTGAGGCTGGTGTTGATGTGCAGCACATGGGTAGGATAACTCCCCACGGGAAGAGTGTAGCCTCAGGGCAGTGTAGGTGAATGCTGGGGGTGATAGTGCAGGCCACAATAGTAAGAGTTCAGAGTCCGCTTCAAACAGTCCAGGGTCTTTATTGTAGGTGTTATTAACGACCCAACAGTAGTACAGGTTAGGAATGGGCCTGGGTGTCTGAGAGCATTCGGGCGAGCCCCACTGGTCAGGGCGAGTGTGTAGGCCTACCGTTCTCTCTATGCTCTTTCTGACTATCCCCCTCTTCGTGGTGTAATAGCCCACGTCCCTGAGCTGGCCGTGTACTTCTCGCCTGTATGGCTTGCCACTCGGGCCTTGGGTACCTTTTGCTTTCTCCTCGCTGTACTGGTCCCTCTGTGTGGCGGAGCCTCCAGGCTTCTTAGGCCAAGGGACCTGCAATCCCTTTCGAGTTGGTTCTCTGCTGCTGGGCTTACAACCCTGACAGCCTCGGACCCCAATGTCCGGTTGTGTGATTCTCTCAGCCAGGACCGACTCTCGTCGCCTCTGTCCCTGGCTTGCAGTTTCTCCTCTGCCTCACTGACTCCTCAGCTACAGCTGAACTGTCCCTCCTTCTCTGGGACTAGTCTCAGTCCTGAGCTAGGTCGTCCAGTTCTCTCTAACCCTGCGCCCAGTTCCAGCTTTTATAGGGGCAGCCAGCTCACCCTACTGGCCTGGGACAGGAGGTGCTGTATGCTAATTGTCCCTAACCAGGGAACCTCCCTCCTGCTCTCAGACACAGCCTTTAATATTTGTGGCATCCAGACCTGGGGTGACACATTCCCCCCTAGTAAAATTTAGTACTCCGGACTAAACAGGAAACACAAATACAGGGTATAAATGACAACATAACATATTTACAAGTACATTTTGTCCTTAAGGCCACGGCGCTTCCGTGACCGGGTGTCCATATCACCCAACAAGGTGAAGTTTTCCACAGTGTGGGGACCTGTCTCCATAAACCCCAAGTTCCTGGCCTTGGGCATGGCGGCAAGGTAAAAGCTAACTACTTTGGACCACAAGGAGGCCATGCCGGACAGGTTTTTCTTCTGTGGCAATCTTCACAAGAGGGCACCAGGTGCAACTATCTACGTGGTAGTTCCGGTTATTCACCGTCCATAACCTGTCAGTCCATTGTATCTAGGAAAACTGGGAAAACAGTATTAGTAACCAGGTAACAAGTATAACACATTAACTACATACTTTACATTTAGATCTTCCAGCGAGCTGGTATTTGACCCCTAGTAATCCGGGTTGACCTGCGTAACCCACTGTCTGGTGGTGGTCTAACCTGGCTTTCCCCACTAGCATTTAGGGTACAGCTACTAGCTGGGTTTACAGGCAGGGCAGGCAGCTGTCTGCAGGTCCTTTGGCTTACCGCAGGCATGGCAGGATCACTGTCAGCAGAGGGTTGACTCTCCTGGGCTGCTGACATGGGTTCTTCTGCCTCCGGGGCTGCTTGTTCCTCTTGTTCTTCCTGCTCTGCTGTAGGCTCCTGCTGGGTTGGCTGAAGGAAGTGTAGGACGGGTACCACTATTGCATCGTTTATCCGAGTCCAGGATACTCTCCAAGAACTGTGTTGATCATTTCTTCTTTGTCCTCTGCGAGTTCAAGGTCATCTCGATCTTCTCCTGCACTCTGTAGTTGCTCGGGGCTCCGTTTTAGGTGGTCTCTGGAGACAGTGCTAGTGGTTTCTCCTCCATCCTTGGTAATTACACATACCTTCGAGTTGTCGTGGTTGGACGGCAGTACTGTTTACGGGTCTCTCTCCCACTGGTCATCCAGCTTGTGAAGCTTTCTCTTCCGCTTCAGGACCTGCTCGCCAGGTTTCAGGGGACCAGCAAGGGCTCTCTTGCTTTTCTCTCGCTTGAGCCAGATTCCTCTCCACACTCTCCTGTACCTTCTTGTACTGCAGCCGCCGTTCCGTATCCCAGTCCGCGTCTGGGGGAGGTGTCCTCGGGTGTCAGGACTCCCATCTCCAGGTCTATCGGCAGCTTACCTGGTCTTGTTCGCATCAGGTAAGCCGGGGTGCAATTGGTAGCATTCACCGGGATATGGTTGTATAAGTCTATCAGGTCCGGCAGTTTTTCCGGCCACAGGCTGCGTTCCTCTAGGGGCAACGTTTTGAGGAGATCAATGACAATATTATTAATTTTCTCACACAGCCCATTTGTTTGCGGGTTACATAGTTAGTAAAGCCGAATAAAGACTTGCGCCCATCAAGTTCGACCTGTAAGTTCTGTAATTGCTGAAGTTGATCCAGAGGAGGGCAAAAACCCCAAATGATTTAGCCAATCTTCACGTGAGGAAAAATTCCCTCCTGACTCTGAAACCAGGCGTTGTCCGAATCTTCTTACAGCCGTAGAGGTTGCAGAACTCCTGGAAGATTTCCGCCTCGAACGCTGGACCTTGATCTGTCAAGACCTGTTCCGGATACCCGTGTGGACGGCAGAAGTGTTGTTGGAAGGCTCTGGCCGCTGTTTGGGCTGTCAGGTCTTTAACAGGAACCACCACCAGGAACCGGGAATAGTGGTCCACTATTGTCAGGGCATAGACGTAGCCCGACCGGCTTGGAGCCAATTTCACAGGGTCCAGAGCTACCAGCTCAAGAGGCTGCCTGGTGACAATGGGCCTCAAGGGTGTCTTCTGGCTGGTAAGTCCTTCCTTCTGAGGTTACATGGGCCGCAGTCCCTGCACCACTTCTCTATGGCCCCTCTCATACCGACCCAGTAGAACCGCTCTCTCAGTAGGAACTCCAGTTTCTTCCAACCCGAAGTGTCCTGCTCTGTTATGGTAGGCCTCCAGGACCATTGCTGCATCTAGTCTCGGGACCACTACCTGCCAGGTCAGCTCGTGCGTCCGGTGGTTGACAAGCCTTCTGCACAGTTTACCTTTGTAGAGGAATAGCCTGCTTTTTTTCTTCCATAACTGCTTGGCTTCCTCTAGAGCGTCCGGGCCAGGGCTAGCGCCTGCCTGGGTCAACAGGTCTTTCACCAGGCGAATTGCAGGGTCACTATCTTGCGTTTCAGCCCAGCCGTGGTGGGGTAAGGAGTTGAACATGACGGTGGTTAGGTCTTTGTCTCTTACCCGGTGAGAATACTGAGTGGCCCCATACCGGTGGAACGCAGGGAGCTCTACTTCCTCCAGCTCCTCCGAGTCTTCTTCCCCTTCGGGTAGGTGGGGCATTCTCGATAGGGCATCTGCGTTGGCGTTGGTCCTGCCTGCCCGGTATTTGATTGTGAAGTCATAGTTCGATAGCCGGGCCATCCACTGCTGTTCCAGGGCACCAAGTCTTGCATTGTCCAGGTGTGTCAACGGGTTGTTGTCCGTGTACACGGTGAACTTTGCGGAGGCCAGGTAATGTTTAAACCATTCTGTGACGGCCCACACCACTGCCAAGAATTCTAGCTTGAAGGAGCTGTAATTCTCCGGGTTTCTTTCAGTGGGCCTCAGCTTCCGACTGGCGTACGCGATCACCCTTTCTCTGCCCTGTTGGTTCTGTGACAGTACGGCTCCCAGCCCCACATTACTGTCGTCTGTGTGGAGGATAAAAGGCTGGTCATAATCTGGGTAGGCCAGGATCTCATCCCCCGTGAGGGCCATCTTCAACTGGCAGAAGGACTCCTCTTCTGGCTTTTCCCACTTGAAGGGTGGCTTTTGGCTTCTGGTCTTAGACTGACCTATCAGGAGGTCCTGCATTGGAGCTGCCATCTTTGTGAACCCGGGGATGAACCTTCGGTAGTAGCCTACCAACCCGAGGAATTGCCTCACTTCTTTGATGTTAGAGGGGCTTGGCCAGCTCTGGATTACTGTAACCTTGTCAGGGTCGGCGGCTACTCCCTCTGCACTCACCACGTGTCCTAGGTACTGTACCTTCGGCTTTAACAGATGGCACTTGGAGGGTTTCACTTTCATGCCAAAGCCTGCCATGGCCTCAAACACCTCAGCCAGGTGCTTTAGATGGTCCTCGTAAGTCTTCGAATAGACAATCACGTCATCCAGGTAGAGTAGGACCGTCTCAAAGTTTTGGTGCCCTAGACAGCATTCCATCAGCCTCTGGAAGGTCCCGGGTGCATTGCAGAGCCTGAATGGCATACAGTTGAATTCACTTAATCCCATCGGGGTGGTGAAGGCGGCATTCTCCTTGTCAGCCTCTGCCACAGGAACCTGCCAGTACCCGCTAGTAAGGTCCTACGTAGAGAAGAAATTAGCTGATTATAGTGCGGCCAAAGACTCCTCTATTCTAGGCCTCGGGTATGCGTCTTTATGGGTGATACGATTGACTTGTCTATAGTCCACGCACATTCTCATGGTACCGTCTTTCTCTTTTTTACCAGAACCAAGTGGGCTGCCCAGGGGTTACAGCTGTCTCTAATGACCCCGGATTCTTTAATTTCTCTCAGCATGCCCTTTGCGTTCTGATAGTGTGCGGGGGGTACAGGTCTGTATCTCTCTTTTATTGGTGGGTGGCTCCCCGTGGGGATGTGGTGTTCTACCCCTTTCACTTTGCCGAAGTCTAGCGGGTGCTTACTAAAGATTCTCTTGTACTCCTGAACCACCCGGTAGACTCCTTGTTTTTGGTGCAAGGGCTGTGGAGTCAGCACCCACGTGGAGTTTCTGGCACCAGTCCTCCTTGTGTTTCTGGGAGCCATTACCTTCCGCCTGGGGAGATGGAGGCAAGGGTTCCACGGCCCTGACAGCATTGTGTTCAACAGTATACAATTTGGCAAGTGTAGCGTACCGGGGCAAGTGTACTTCCCTTTCCCCGATGTTTAAGATCCGTACGAGCACCCTTCCATGGCGGACATCAACCACCCCCCAGGCTGTCAAAATGGTGGGCCTGCTGTCTGAGTACACTGGTTCTACCATGGCTTGGTAGTCTTTCCCTCTTAACCCGATTGCAGTCCGACACCAGATCATCATTTCACTTTTGGGAGGCATGGCAATGGGGAACGGGTCGCTCATCCTCACACTACCGATCTCACCACCAGACAGTTCTACCTGTTGCTGTCTCATCAGGGCTCTTATCTCCTTCTGGAGGACCCTCTGTTGGCTGGAGCTCACATTCATCGCCACCTGCTGCAAAATTACAATTACTTCTGAAAGAGACAATTTTCAATCACGTTAGTACCCAAGGTTATTTTAGGGTGACTTTCTCGACGATCAATGTCCACAATGATCACTCCCTGTGCCGGCAGTTCAACTTTACCAATCTTAACGGTCATCTCTCTGAACCCCACCTGCGGCACGGGCTGGCCATTGCTGGCGATGATGCTCAAGTCATTGTCTGGGTAGTGGGTTATGTCAGTGTCACTCCAATACTGCTTAAAAAGTACATAGGGGATGGTAGTTACTTGTGACCCGGTATCCAGCGGTACACTCATGGGGATACCGTCCAGCACTATGGGTAAAACTGTGCGTCCCCCCCCATGTATTCATCACGCCAATTAGACGGGCCTAATGACCTTATGCCTGGGGGTTGGCCCTCTGCCCCAGGTCAGACCCATTTAAAGTACAGTACCTGGCTAGGTGTCCCGGCTGGCTGCAACGGCGGCAAATCGGCTGTCCATCCTCAGTGTAACAGTCGGTGGGCCTCCCTCTGAACGACAGGATCCTCCTCTGTCGACGCCACTGGACATCCTCCGGACTTGAAGCCAGCTTGATTGGTCCCGACGAGTCCATCTGTAATGACTGTACGGTCCTGGTCAATGCAGCAACACTCTTTGTTAGTTCTTGGACCTGGTGGTGCAGGTTTGCTGGCGGGGATGGGTTTAGAGCCTGCACATCAGCCCCCACAAGGTCTGCGGGGTATGGCGCCGCCCCCTGGTGGTAAGTGATGGCAGGGCGCCGGGAAACTACAGCGCCACCTGGTGCGGGTTCTCGGAGCACCTGGATGGCCCTATCTTTGAACTGTGCAAAAGTCAAATCGGGGTTCTGTAGGGCCATGAGGCGCAGCTGGGTTCTGTGGGCGCTGGACAGCAGACCTTCTATGAACTGCTCAGTTAATAATTTATCTGTATCCTGCACGCTGCCAGGGTCAGCTTGCTTGATTGCTCCCAAGGCTTCCTGTAAATTTAGGCCATAATCTCTGATGCTATCTTGAGCTCGCTGCTTACATCCATAGAACCACATTTTGATTTCTGCTGAGGTACGGGTATCAAAGGTGTCCCGTAGATGGGTCAGAACCCCCCCTTACAGTCCTTTTCTCCTCAGCTGTGCAAGACTTTACCTCCCGCTGGGCCGCACCAGTTAACTGCCCTATCAGTATGCTTACTTTCTGTTCTTCTGTCAGGGGATAAACTTTGAACAGGCTATACAGCCTTTCTTTAAAGTCACCCAAGGTATGCGACTCGCCGGCATACTGTGGCAGCCAGGCTGCTCCGGGGATATAGGGCATGGAAAACGGCATCACAAGCTGCAGCGGCTACGCTGGTGGTAGAGGGTCCCTCCGCGTCCGACATCTTCCTCCCCCCTAGTTAACCGTGGCCTACCTTCCGGCGATCCTCTTCTGTAGGCCGTGGCTCCGCTCGCGATGCTCTGGGCGAGGACCTTGGGTCGCACGGTGATGACGCCGGCGTCCGCTGGATCTCTTTCCAGGACCTTGCGCAGCGTCTCAGCGTAGGGCGGGGCTATAGGTCTTGCGCATTTTTGACGTCCATGCCCCTCTTCTTCCCGCGCGGCGTCCCGAAGATGGCGCCCGATGGCGGGAAACTGCAACGGATGGCGGGAAATGGCCCGAATGGCGGGAAACTTCACCCAGGTATGTATAAAGTCTTTTTCAGGCACACAATACCCGTTTGTGGCGGGTTGGTCACAATCCTGCCGACTACGCCAAAAAGCTGACTCACCCCCTGGGCTGTGGGATACCCGGAACCGGGCTTCTGTACGACGCTGGGGGTAGTAGTGGCAACCCGATTCCGTGGCTCAGGATGGTCAGACCAAATGTTGTGGCAGTCTATTTATAGATTTGTGAATGTCCGACTACACCACCCGTGGATTGCGGTCAGGGATAACCGCCGCTGCAAGGCAGACCGCTGAGGCTGGTGTTGGTGTGCAGCACAGGGGTAGGATAACTCCCCACGGGAAGAGTGTAGCCTCAGGGCAGTGTAGGTGAATGCTGGGGGTGATAGTGCAGGCCACAATAGTAAGAGTTCAGAGTCCGCTTCAAACAGTCCAGGGTCTTTATTGTAGGTGTTATTAATGACCCAACAGTAGTACAGGTTAGGAATGGGCCTGGGTGTCTGAGAGCATTCGGGCGAGCCCCACTGGTCAGGGCGAGTGTGTAGGCCTACCGTTCTCTCTATGCTCTTTCTGACTATCCCCCTCTTTGTGGTGTAATAGCCCACGTCCCTGAGCTGGCCGTGTACTTCTCGCCTGTATGGCTTGCGACTCGGGCCTTGCGAGTTGGTTCTCTGCTGCTGGGCTTACAACCCTGACAGCTTCGGACTCCAATGTCCGGTTGTGTGATTCTCTCAGCCAGGAGCGGCTCTCATCGCCTCTGTCCCTGGCTTGCAGTTTCTCCTCTGCCTCACGGACTCCTCAGCTACAGCTGAACTGTCCCTTCTTCTCTGGGACTAGTCTCAGTCCTGAGCTAGGTCGTCCAGTTCTCTCTAACCCTACCCCCAGTTCCAGCTTTTATAGGGGCAGCCAGCTCCCCCTACTGGCCTAGGACAGGAGGTGCTGTATGCTAATTGTCCCTAACCAGGGAACCTCCCTCCTGCTCTCAGACACAGCCTTTAATATTTGTGGCATCCAGACCTGGGGTGACACATATACACACAACAAGCTTTATAGGAAAGTAATGTATATAACTGAAATTACGTGTAGAAGTGGGATTCCACTGATTCTGATCAGAAGGATGAGTGCTTTAATGCGGAAAGAGAGGTTAATTCCCCCACTGACTCAGTAAAAGCACATCCCATACATCGCAGGCGGATCATAGATACCCCTGTAGGTGCACAACAGAGAGATGTGTTGGAGGATTATAGTCAGCAAGAACTTAATGATCTTCATGATTGTTTTTCTCAAAAAGCCAATGAATCATTGATTACTTGGGAGGTAAGACTGTGGGAGATAGGGGCCCATGGAGTACAAGTGGATACAGTAGATGGTCCCAAGTTTGTGCAACTAAGTCATGATCCTGTAGTGAAGGAAGCGTTCTGTACACTGCGGATTCGGTTGCAACATTCGACTTGCAGTATACTGGATGTTGTGGCTATGGCATTACAGCCTAAAAATCCATCTGAAGCAGATTGGCCCCCTAATAAGAAGCCATGGTTTACATTAAAAGATTGTTCCCATAGGTTGAAGGAAGAGGTCATGAAAAAATGCTATTTCTGTAAGGACCTATGATGACTACATGGCAGTCCTAGTTAGTGTGTCTGTCAGAAATCGCATAATCAGGGCTGCTCCCCAGCTTATAAACATATAATGATGACCCTAATGGTAAACCAGACTGGGAAGACCATCTCCAACACCCTAGAGGCAATTCGGCAATTGGGTAATTTGGGAGATTGGGGCCCCAGGACTAGTGGTAATTTTGTTTCCGGAGAGCAGCGTAGAGAATCTAAAAACAATAACAATGGCTCCCGCATATCGCGCAAGGATATGTTTATTGCCTTGTTGAAAGATGAGGTTCCCAAAGAGGAAATTGATGGGATTGGTACTGACTAGTGATGAGCGTGCATGCTCGCTACTGCTCGGTGCTCCCCCGAGCATTTCACTGCTCGAGATGTGTGGCGCCCCTGAGGGTTCAGTCGCCACAGGGGTACTGCACCTCAGCTCGAAGTGTGGTATCTCCTCTTCCAGGTAAGGATGGAGCATTTCTCAGGACCCCACTTTACCACTCAACACTAAACCACTCCTGTCCAGTAGGGGGTCTAAATGCACCAGGGTGCTGCCCCAGCCCGGGATAGAGGAGATGGGGGGGGGGGGGGGGGGAACCAAAGATGGGGGGAACCATGTAGTGGGTGAGGGTGGAGAACATACTTTTAGGAAACACTTATTCTTTCATATTTAATCTACGGCCATCTTAAGTTCAAGGTCTTTGATTGTGATATTCGTCTGTGATTGTGGTATTCGTCTGTGATTGTGGTCTTCTGCCAGAGTCCAGCAAAAGTCTGCAGCTGACTGAAGATACACGGTCCTCGTTCTCTGGCCTTGAGACGAGGAGCGGGTCTGCGTTAACCACTGTCACTACCCGGTCAAGGTCCTGACCTAAGAAGGCCTGGAGGGGAGCAGGCAAAAGGATCCCAGGGGGGATACGGACGGAGCGGAGTGGCCACCTGTACTCTTTATTCTGGCCTAGTCAGAGGGATTCCTGCTGCAAGAGGGGTGACTGGCCCCCGATATCTGACTTTGTTACTTCACGTTTCAGTCAGAAAAGCCCGGAGGCTTAGTGGATCCCAGGGGGGATACGGACGGAGTGGCTTACGCCACCTGTATCTCTTACACTGCGTTTATCCAGTGGGACCCGGCCTTACACCTCGTTCTAACCACACACAGTCAGGAGAAGACTTAGTGGGAGAACTTACCAAGGAGAGGAACACACACCAGAGGGGTCTCGACAGGTGCTCCTGATCTACCTGGAAAGTGCTGGACCCACCATCCCGGTGGTCGCAGTACGCCGTGAGTAGCAGAGGGAAGCTTTTGCGGCTGAAGTTCATCTGAAAGTGAGTAAAAGCCCTGGATGACTTCACACACCGCCTCAGCCTGTTATTTCCTGCGCGGCACTGCACCCACCATTCCTTCTCACACTGCCCTGAGGCCTGCTCCGCCTGTGGGGAGCTGTCCCATCTTAGCAGCCCGTAACACCAGCCTCAGTGGACTGTAGCAGCGCTGGTGTCCATCACCGGAAACCGCAGGTGGCGTAGTCGAAATATCACTCTTACTTGAAAGGCCAATATTTTTATGTGACGGCCCTGGGCACGGAACGGTCCAGGCCACGACTGCCTCCCCCGCTACCCCTACACTGACCCGGCTCTGAGTAAACCCATATCCCAGGGAGGGCTGGAGCGTCGCAGATGCTCGGCGCTCGCCGAGTATTTCCGGGGGTTGCTTGGCGGGAACTCGGGTCTCCTCCCTGCATGTTTGGTGCTCTTTAGAGCGCCAAGCAACATGCAGGGATGGTCTGCCACACACTGTAATGCCGCAGCCATGTTGGTTGTGGCATTACAGTGATTGGCTGGCCGCACAGCGTCATCAGGTCTATATCAGACCTGGCGCCGCCATGCTCGTCAGTCACTCCGGAATCAGACAGTGTAGGGAGAGCTGCTGCTAAGCTAGGGAGAGATTTGCTTGTTTCTAGTTAGTGTAGGTATGCCAGACTATATTAGAGACACATATTCATCTCAACTAACAGTCCTTCTGAGGACTAATCCAGCTGCAGAGATATCAGTGCTAGGCAGGCAGGCAGAGTATATAGCAGACTGCAGTGCACATAGCAAGAGGGTCCATTCCAGTTCTGTCTGCTGCTTTTCCAGATATTTCCAGAAAATAGCCCTAGGTATCGGGTCAGGAATATATATATTTTTATTTTAATCCTGATTATATACTTAAAAAGCAATCCAGAGAACACCATTTTTCATCGTCATTTGCTTGTTGGCACTGCAGAGTACAGCCAGGTCCTTTTCATATTACAGCGCTAAAAATGCAGCTATTTAAAACTGGTTTGTCCATCACACGGATCACATATAATTGCGCTCCAATTTGAGCCATTTGTAGTGAGCGTGGAAGATATTGTCGTCCATTTTAAATGGACAAGGCACGTGGCAAGAGACGGGGAACTGGACGTGATGGTGATGGTGCATGCAGAGGCCGAGGCCGTGGGCAAGCTGAAATTGTGCCACAACAAACACCCACTGCTTCTCGCTCGACCTTCCTGTCCCAATTAATAGGGGACCATAGAACACCACTATTGAACACAGAGCAGTGTGAAAAGGTTAGTGGTTGGATAGCAGATAATGCTTCCAGTCACTTAGCCACCACCACCACCACCTGTCTTCCACACAGGTCAAGTCTCAGTAGCCGTGAGTCTGGACTGCATATTCCTCACCCTGATCCTCCCCTTCCTCCCACCATGCCGAGTGCCCAGAGACCACTGATCCCACACTTGGACACTCCGAAGAGCTGTTCACTTTTCCATTTATAGATTCGGGCCTCTTGCCTGGTCTACTTGAAGCGGGGCAAGAGAAGATCGCATTTAGCAATGCCCAAATATTTGAGCAGCCACGGTCATACGAAGGCGATGGTGGGAAAGTGTCACGAGAGGTGGACTATGAGACACAATTGCCAGAAAGTCAGGAGGAGGACCATTGTGCGGAGGTGGAAGACGAGGTGGTGGATGATATAGTAACTAACCCAACCTGGCAGGAGGACATGCAGAATGAGGACAGCAGCACACAGGGGGAGGAAGGAAGAGCACCCCAACAGGCATGAAGATGCACTGTGGTGGTCGCAAACAGAAGGCGAGAAAGAGTTCCCAGTAACACCAACTCGACGGACGTTGCCAGTGCAACTGTTAGGTCTTCTCGAGTCTAATTGATTTTTAAAGACTCTGCCGATAACCCCAAAAAGGCCATTTACACCACCTGCCAGGCCAGCATTAGGCCAGAATGATTAGGCACATGGCAGCAAAGCACCCGACTTTGTGGGCCGAACCCCAGGGTCCAGGAACAGTGTCTGCAGGTGACACCACTGCTTCTTCCGCTGTTTTGTGTGCAAGCCAATCCCCTGTCCATAGTGCATGCGAAGATGCCTCCTGCCCTGCACCTGTCGTTGCACAATCTCAAATAGCATCATCAGCAAGCACGTCCTTGTCCCAGCGCAGCATTCAGTTGTCCATACCCCAGTCCTTGGAACGCAAGCGCAAATACGCAGACAACGCCCCATAGGCCACACTACTAAATTTCCACATTTTGCGACTGCTTGCGCTCGAAATGTTGCCTTCTAGGCTCGTGGAGACGGAAGCTTTCCGCGACCTGATGGCAGCGACCATCCCTCGGTACTCGGTCCCCAGCCGCCACTATTTCTCCTGATGTGCCGTCCCTGCATTACACAACCACGTGTCCCACAACATTAGCCATGCCCTCAACAATGCAGTTACAGGGAAAGTCCACCTAACCAGGGACACGTGTACAAGTGTTTGTGGTTAGGGACGGTACATCTCGCTGACGGCACACTGGGTTAACATAGTGGAAGCCCAGTCGGACCTTGGGACGGAACACATCCTCCCGATGCCGAGGATTGCAGGCCCTAGGTCAATCAGGGTTGCCCCCCACAGTCTACAGCTCCTGCACCTCATCCTTCTCCTCCTTTTCAGCCTCAATCTCCGAAATGACCACATCAGTCACAAGCTGGAAGCACTGCCTCAGCCAAGCGGGCTGTGCTGAAGCTAATATGCTTGGGTGGCAAACCGCACAATGCTGAAAAGTTGTGGACAGCTCTGAAAAAGCAAGCAGATCTGTGTCTGACACTACTGAACCTACAGTCAGGCATGGTCATGTGTGACAATGGCCGGAACCTGGTGGCGGCTCTGAGGTGAGGCGAGCTCACACATGTACCATGCCTGGCCCATGTGTTTAACCTCGTGGTTCATCGGTTTCTCAAAACCTACCCAGAGCTGCCGGATCTGCTCATCAAAGTACGCCGCCTGTGTGCCCATTTTAGAAAGTAAGGTACAGCTTCCGCTGCCCTTACCGTGCTTCAGCAGCGTTTGCAGCTTCCGGCTCATCGACTGGTGTGTGATGTCTCCACGCGTTGGAACTCTACACTGCAGATGTTGGAAAGAATTTGTTAGCAGAAGAGGGCAGTTGTTCACTACCAGCATCAACAAGGCTGTATTCAGTTCAGACTCCACACAAGACCTCAGGGGTGGACATGGATAGCAGACATCTGTACCATCCTCCAAAATTTTGAGGATTCCACCAAGATGGTGAGCGGTGATGACGCCATAATTAGCGTCACCATCCCGCTTCTCTGTCTGCTGAAACGCTCTCTGCTCAGAAGCAAAGAGGATGAATTGCAGGCGGAGCACAATGAGATGGAGCAAGGAACCATACAGGATGATTACACACAGTCCAGCCTCATCTCATCCCAACGGGGATTGGGTGACAATGAGCAAGAGAAGGAGGAGGAAGAACAGGAGCTAGTTTCTTGCGCTATAGACGGTACTACCTGCACAACTGTCATACCGTCAGTTCAGCGTGGATGTCCTGAGGACAGGGAAGAGGAGGAGGAGAGCATGATCAGTCATCCTCTTGGTGAGGACACGGAAGTCTTGCCTGTTAGCAGTCTGGCACGCATGGCTGAGTTTGTGTTACGCTGCCTTTCCCGTGACCCTTGCGTTCTCCAAATTTTGGGTGACAGTCATTACTGGTTGATGACACTTCTAGACCCACGCTACAAGGAAAACATTATATCTCTTATTCCTGAGGCGGACAGGTCTACAAAAATGGGGCAGTACCAGAAGGCCCTTGTTGTGGAACTATTAAAAAAAATTCCCTTTTGAAAACGCTGGCAGCAGAGGTCACAGTTCATTGGACAACCAAGGAGTACAGCCGAGAGAGACACAACTCCAATCCAGCAGAGGCAGGGGAACACTGTCAAAGTTCTGGGAGAGTTTTCTCAGCCCCTCCCATTGCACAGGCCCTGAGGTGCGGGTTACTCTCACAAGGAGTGCAAAGTTTGGGAAGATGCTGAGGGAGTACCTTGCCGACTGTACCAATGTCCTCCATGATTCCTCTGTGCCTTATAATTATTGGATATCCAAGCTGGACACGTGGAATGAACTGACTCTCTACGCCTTGGAGGTCCTGGCCTGCCTGGCCGCTAGCATTTTATCAGAGAGGGTTTTTAGTGCCGCTGGTGAAATTACAACTGATAAGAGCATCCACCTGTCAACTGTAAAAGCTGACAGGCTGACTCTTATAAAAATGAACAAGGGCTGGATTGGGCCAGACTTCTTAACACCACCATGATAGCAGCGTAACATAAACTTAAATCCAGTGTCTTTTTTTGGGAGGTGTATTCCCATGCATCTTTTCACAGCCACACATGGGTATACGCTTCCTGATTTTGGATATTTGCTTCTGGTCTTCAATATGTTCATTTATACCCCCCAGGGGTAAATGTTTGTCAGCCCATACGCTTAGTGCATGGGCATTACAAGTATAGGAGACCCGCTCCTTTCTAATGGGAACATTTTTTTATGAGGCCCTCCTCCACATCTTTTCCAAGGTGCATTGGAGTGCCTCCAAATTTTTGGCGCCCTTGCATTCACTGCATAGGCCAACACAATGGGAGACCCACTTCCTATTAATAGGAACATTGTTTTCAGGAGGCCCTCTAACCTCCACGTCTCTTCCAAGGGACATTGGAGTGCCTCCCAATGTTTGGCAGCCCTTGCATTCACTGCATAGGCAAACAGCATGGGAGACCCACTTTCTAATAATGGGAACATTGTTTTCAGGAGGTCCTCCTCTAAGTCTCTTCAAAGGGGTACTGGGGTGCGTCCAAATTTTCAAAGGGGTATTGAGGTGCGTCCAAATTTTGTGCAGCCCTGCCACTCACTGCATACGCAATAATAGTATAGGAGACCCACTCTTTAGTAATGGGAACAACAAAGCACAGCCGGCTGATGGCTCTCTAAGAATGGTGAGGGCTGACTGCTGGCCCTTTAAGAATAGAAAAGGCCGCCTGATAACCCTATAAAAATAGGCTTTGTGACTTTCAGAGTGCCTCCTTCATAAATGAAACAGGATGTGTCTGATGTGTCACACACCACATGGCCAGATAAGGTTGTAAAATATTTAAAATTACATCTCCCGGTGAATGCATTTGTCACGGTTGAATGCAAAAAGGCATCAAAAACGCTGGTGTGGAGGAGTATTTTTGGTTTTGGTTATCTATTTTGCCTTCTATACAAGTCATTACCCTGTAAAGGATGTTCCTTAACATATTTCCCAGGAAAATCCATTTTGGTTTCGTTTTTGTATGTTTTATTGTGAGTTCGTAAAAGTGGCGTAATACCTCTGACAACGTTGTTCACAGCAGTGACCTGGGAGTCAGAAATGCTTTCAGGGGTCTTCCCCATGCTGTTCCCATGTCATTTGAGCACTGTTCCCATCGATTTGGGCAATTTTTAGGCCTCTGCAGACCTCCGGGGGGAGCCGCCTGAAAAATGTTCGAATTTTTCATAGACTTACATTGGGCTCATTGCTCGGGTCGAGCATTCCAATTTGCTCGACTCGAGCATTTTAGTGCTCGCCCATCACTAGTACTGATGAAATGTGTAAATTATACCAAAAGCGAGGGCTTCATAAGAAATCAGGAAGTTCACAAAATAAAAAGGTGACAGTGGAAGATTCTGGATCCCCACAGCGTGGGCGTAGTTGGACACGGAGAGAGCGGGAGGGCCCACTCCGACTTCGTCCCCAGTGAAACCCACAGCGCCGGGGTTTGAGGATCTTTACGCTGAAGTAAAATTGCTGTTGCAGGAGGTCAAAACACAGCGACAGGAGTTGACTTTTTCTCCCAGAGAGGTTTCCCAGTCAGAGGGAGACACAAGTGATTGACTTCTTGGCCGAGCCCTCCACATAGATAGACGCCCTCATGTAAATTTGGTCATTAATTGGCAAAATAAGAATAGGGGCTCACAACAATAAATGTTGTTAATCTTAACCAATCACAGTATATAAACTAAAGGGAAGACATTTTAAAATTATATATTTATTAAGGTATAAAGTTAAAAACATACCAAACAATTGTGCAAAAAAACAAAACAACCCTGACTCACAGGCTAACAGACTAAACATTGTATACTAATTACCAATCAAACAGAAAAAAAACCCAACCAATAACCTAGGTTATAATCATGGTTCAGCTTCCCATCTACTGTTAGTAGTTATATTGTCCGAGGTCAGCCTATACTCTCCTAGGTATACCTAAACAAGTAGTATATTGGTTAGATGATTTCAGTATGACATATCTATAACCATCCACTCAAAGGAAGATGCCTAGTACCCAATTTCAACTATAACCATCCTTTCAGATGAAAAATGCTTAATGCCCGACGCGTTTCACCACCAACTGTCGTAGCGGCTCTTCAGGGGCAACACAAGTTAACAAGCCAATATATGGTTATGTATAACACATTACAGATAACAGTTTCTGTTTACTCCACTGAGAAATCAACAAATAAATCTTCTTCTAGTGTCTCTCTTGCTGTAGCTTTTATTTAGAGATTCATCTAGTATTCCCCATGACCTATAGAGGTTGCTATTCCATCATCATTTATAAACACTCATCAGATCAGAGCCAAATACTCCTTTTGATGATATAGACCTAAGTCTGTCCCACTCCATATGCTGGAAAATATACAGCAAAGATGTGTGGGGGAAAGAACTGTGGCAAGATGTTTGGGCAATTGTGCAAAGAATTAAAGTGACTGTATTTCACGTTGACGTCCATTGTGCTTCAGATAACCTGGAAAGACTCTTCAATTCAATAGCGGATGAACATTCCAAAATATCAGTTGCTGATGCCAGTGAGGAGCCTGACTCAGCTGAAAAGCAACTTGGATTGGCTCAATGGGCACATCAGAAATGTGGGCATCTTGTAGAAAAAGCTACTTATGAATGGGCACAAACCAGAGGAGTGCCCCTCAGGTTACATGTAATTAAGGAAACAATTATGAAATGGCCAGTGTGTCAACATTCACAACAGAGACCTATTCCCCATGTGGTTAGGGGCCATATAGCCCGAGGCAAATTGCCTGGACAAATTTGGCAGGTGGATTATATTGGTCCCCTTCCACAAGATGGAGGATGTGTGTATGTATGCACGGCTGTGGATACATACTCAGGGTACATGATGGCTTGTCCGTGTAAAGCGGCCAATGCCAACAGTACGATCAAAACAATGGAAACCATAGTATTATACTACGGAATTCCGTAACCAATTCAGAGTGACAATGGTAGTCACTTCAGGAACAAGAAGGTTGCAGAATTTTGCTCAGAACATAACATTGAGTGAATCTTTCATATCCCATATTATCCCCAAGCCGCAGGATTGGTAGAGCAGATGAATGGGTTATTCAAAGAACAATTAAAGAAATTGGGAGATGGAACTTACAAAGGGTGGAGAAAACATTTAAATGAAGCCCTTAACATTCTTAACAGGCCAATTGGAGAACAGGAAACACCATCAATGAGGATGATTACCCCCAATTTACAGATAATGCCCTTAAAAGCTTCTACCACAGAACAGACGGTTCTCTATTGGGAATTGGAGACGGGAGCACTAGGACCCTATAGGGCTACTCCACAAGCTGCAGGATTAGATCTACAATCCCATGAGGAAATCAGATTGGAACAGGAGTTATAAAGGCAATCAGAACTGCTATAGGATTACAAATGCCTCCTGAACATTTTGGTCTTATAGCTCCAAGGTCAGATTTAGCCTTAAAGGGAATTCAGGTGATGGGAGGAGTGATAGATCAGGACTATCAAAGTGAAATTAAGGTACTCCTGCTGAATAGTGGGGATAGTGACTGGTTGATTCAAAAAGGAGACAGGGTAGCTCAATTGTTGATTTTATCCATCCAGAAAATGAAGGTGATCAAGGGAACAGCCCCCACAGTAATAACTGTCAGAGGAGATAAAGATTTTGGTTCCAGTCATTCTTTAAATGATGGTGCAAAAACATGGGTAAAACAAGCTGGGGATAAAGGTCCCCCAGAGCCTGCAGAGGTGATTGCTAGAGGGGCAGGTAATGTGTTAATAGTGATGAAGCCAGGACAGGAAAAATGGGAACATATTCCAGCAGACAGGTGTTATCTCAGAGAATAATAAATCTGCTCTTTCTTTTTAGTGTCCAATTCAAATATGGAGATGGTGGCTGATCGGTGTTACAGGCATGGTCCTTTCGGTCTCTGTCTCTACCCAACCGTAGTATCAACAAAGAGAAGAAGTGCCAGTCAAAGAAAATGTGGCATTGTGTAAAATTAAACAGAACCTATGGAGTTACTTGGCACAATTGATGAACATGAGCCATTTTTGTATGACAAAAACTGCTACCGCTACCAATATACTAGAGAATTGTATGGTAGCTATACCAACTCCCTTACAACTGTGGACAAACTCAATAGGGGGGTTTGTCCAAGATGAGGAGATTGAAGGAGATGTGATCCAAAATGATACATATAACCTGTATTACGCTTGTATAAACTGTACTGGAGAGGACTTCCTTACTGAAGACATGATAACTATAAAGACTCAAAATAATGCATCTGCTGAGTTATGTTATCAAATGACTTGTAATCAAAATAAAATAGAAGGTAACAAAAGGCACAATGAACATAATATCATGTGCGGTTCACGTTCAGATAAAAATTTCAAGAGAATGAGGTAGCGAAAAACATGAAGTGCAACAAAACAGTAATCTCTCTCTCACATATACAACATGTAAAATTGCCCAAGGGGTGGATGTTTTCTTGTGGGAATACAACTTTTAATTATATTTCAGCTAACATAATAGGTGGGCCATGTGTTATTTCTAGATTAGCCCTAATGATGTATCCTTTGTTTCCATCCCATAAAGCTAAACGTCCAAAGAGGGGATTTTCCTGTTTAGCTGAAGATTGTAAGTATAATGTAAAAATATTTAGATTTGAGAGTCCTCAATGGTTGATACCTTTTAATGGCTAACTGAAAAGATGGTAACAAATTGCAAGCTTTCGAGACTACTCAGGCCTCTTCATCAGGCATAGTATACCACAAAATCTGAAGAGTCACATATTTATACACAATAAGACATACAAAAAATGCAATAGGTAAGACAGGTGATGAAAAGCAGAGTTATTATGGAAGAGATAAACAGATCTGGCTATAAATATTTTAGCAGTTAATAGATAAAGAGTGTGAAGGTTTTATTGTCCTGTGATTAGGTCCAGTGTTATGATGGCCTCACAAGTCTGAGGAGCAAATTCCTTAGTTGATGTAGAATGAGATAAATCCATGCGACACATTCATTCCTGTTCTGAAAGTGTTAAAGGTCACCATCAGTTTATATTCATGAAGGAAGCAAACAGACAACTGATGGACACGCGCTACTACAAAAAACTGGAGTCTGACCCTACACAGGACTATTACAAGGAACTAAACAAGTTGGTATCTTGTCTGCCTCACGAATCCATAAGAGCCGATGACCTGATACCAGAGAGTCCAAGAATAGGGACATTCTATATGCTCCCCAAAATCCACAAATCTGGAAATCCAGGAAGACCAGTTATTTCATGTGTGGGCACCCTTACTGAGCAAGTTTCTGGATGGGTAGAGTGTGTTCTTAAACCACTGGTAAAGAGTACACCCAGATACATTCAGGACATGACAGACCTACTGAATAAACTAGCAGCAATAGGTCCTCTACCAGAACCATCCTGACCACCATGGATGTGGAATCTTTGTATTCTAATATCCCACACAAGGATGGATTAAATGCCTGCAAAATCTTCATAGAAAATACAGGAATTGTTGCTGATTCTGTGGTCAAACTTACAGAATTCATCCTCACGCACAATTACTTTGAATTTGATAACAACATATATCTACAGGAAATGAAAGGCTAAAGAACCAAATCAATATACAGGGTTGAAGTACATAAAATCCATATGGACCCATGTTATTGCATGCTGGACTTTAAGTCCGAACGGACCATCATATAAATATACTAGGAGGTCTCTGCTGAGCAGAGAAAAAAAGATGGCCACTAGAGTTCGTACAAATTCATAAAAATATCTTTATTGAAAATATAAATACCACATCAAAACAATTCGTATCTATGCACAAACAGACCACATCATGTGGACACAATGCTGGAGACCAAAACTATTGGATTAAAAAGTTACACCATAAAAACCATGTGACACAGCGGCCACAATTGGTGAGCCTACGTATAGTAGATGATTAAGGGGAGGTAATGAAAAAAATATATACATTTTATCTCCAATATATAAATGTTGCATGTAAATTTGTCAATAAAATATAGAGTATTTCATCCTCCCAATTTGTTTAAATCTAATTATGACATCCAGAATACTTATAAATTATGGTTATTAAAGAACATACCCCATATTCAAATGAATGGCATTGCTCAAACATATACCTGGATAGTCACTTGGCCACCAAACGAACCGCTGTTGGCGTCACCCCGACGCACGTTTCGGTAAGAACCTTTTTCAAGGGGTATTCATGCATACTGATCACCCACCCTAATATACCCTGTGACAATTAGTGAAGTGTGCGCATGCTATACCGCCATACCGGAAGTATCCAGCGGCGCGCACAGGCCAATCACCTGACTTCCTACAGACGCATCCCAGTCACCATGGAGAGGCGTCACATGATCCACAGTCACGCGATCGGAAGTACCGCCCCCGTCGTCAGGGACGCCATCCCCGCTACATGCCTGGCCATGGAGTGACGCGGCCCCACCGCCGCAACCGTGGCGCACAGTAACCTTTCCTTGCAACCAGAAATTTTTTTAAACCTGTCCGTTTATAACGACCACAGACAAGATAAAGATTCCCAATTCACATCAGGACTATAAGATCCCAGGTACGTTCAGCTGCATCACATCTAATGTAGTGTACTTAATTATATGTACCAAATGTCCAGCTGGGGGTCTGAAGAATTTCAGAATATAAACTGATGGTGACCTTTTAACACTTTCAGAGCAGGAATGAATGTGTCGCATGGATTTATGTCATTCTACATCAACTAAGGAATTTGCTCCTCAGACTTGTGAGGCCATCATAACACTGGACCTAATCGCAGGACAATAAAACCTTCACACTCTTTATCTATTAACTGCTAAAATATTTATAGCCAGATCTGTTTATCTCTTCCATAATAACTCTGCTTTTCATCACCTGTCTTACCTATTGCATTTTTTTGTATGTCTTATTGTGTATAAATATGTGACTCTTCAGATTTTATGGTATACTATGCCTGATGAAGAGACCTGAGTAGTCTCGAAAGCTTGCAATTTGTTACCATCTTTTCAGTTAGCCATTAAAAGGTATCAACCACTGAAGACTCTCAAATCTAAATATTTTTTTATCTACTGGCTAACAGGGTACAAGAATATATATTTTCCCTATAAGTATAATGTAAACCTTTTAACTGAATCAGAAATTCTAGGGTTATGCCTTACGATTGTAGGATCTCCTGCCATAGTCCCATATGCTGCTATGACTGTAGGGAGATTTTCTTGTCTTGTAGCTAGATCAATAAATGCTACCAGTAGAACCTTAGAAGATATATTATTAGATTTACAAATTTACCGGAAAAGCTGTCTTACAGAATAGAGCGACTATAGATTATTTGTTATTAATTCACCACCTTGGATGTGAAGAGTTTGAAGGTATGTGTTGTTTTAACTTGTCAGATCATAGTCAGGATTTGCAATTTCAGATTGATCAGTTACATGATGACATTGATCACATCACACAGAGTAATGGTAAATGGTGGGATTGGTTATTTTATTGGTTGCCTGATTTTGGTTATTTACGCTATATTTTAGGAATAATTTTTGCTATAATCTGTGCTTGTATCGCCTTATGCTGTTGTATACAATGTATTCCTTCTTTTATAGCAACGTGTCGTTCATCTGCTGAAGATATTCTCTTGAGATATGGTATTGTATGTAAATGATATATGGCTTCCAGATGATCAAGGGTGGTTTATAGTGCTAAGGTTTTTAATGTCCATCAGGAATCCATATTGGTAGCCTGTCTTTAACCGCTTCCCGACCGCCCACTGTAGATAAACGTCCGCGCTGCCTGGGCTCTGTACAGCGCAGACGTTTAAAAACGGTGGGTGGTCTCGCAGTGCTCAGGACCCCCTGGGTCCTGCAAGCGCTGTGAGCGGTGCAGAGCGTTAGCTCTGACAGGGAACATCATCGGGACCTGATTAGATCAGGTCCCAGTGATGTTAACCCTTTGCTGTCTTCTATATGCTGCGATCTATGAAGTGAAGATCTCATATAATGTAATACATGTCTATTACATTACATGAGATCAGGGATCAGAAAAATAAAAATTAATGTCCCATACAGGGACTAAGTAAAAATGTAAAAAAAAGTAAAAAAAAATGTTTTGAAACTGTTAAAAAAAAAATACAAAATAAATAAATAAAATATTAAACCGATAAATCCATATAGTTATGCAAAAATAAAAAAAGTACACATATTTGGTATTGCCGCGTCCGAAACAACCCGAGCTATAAAACTGTCACACTAATTAACTTCTTATGTGTACACCGTAATAAAAATAAATAAAAAACGGAGCAAAAAACTATGCTTTTTCCTCATATCGCCAAACAAAAAGTGGAAAAAATGCGATGAAAAAGCAAAATGGAAATAGAAATGGTACCGCTGAAAACGTCATCTTGTTCCGCAAAAATCAAGCCGCTATACAGCTCCATCAGCCAAAAAATAAAAAAGTTATACCTCTCAGAATAAAGCAATTCAAAAAAAATATTTTTTCTATAAAATTGTTTTATTGTGTAAAAGCGCCAAAACATAAAAAAATATACAGTAAGTGTAGTATCGCTGTAAACGTACTGACCCGAAGAATAACGCTGCCTGATCACTTTTACCACACGCAGAACGGCATAAAAAAAAAACCTCAAAACAATTCCTGAATTGTTGTTTTTTGTTAATTTTACATCCCAAAAACACGGAATAGAAAGCGATCAAAAAATGTCACGTACCCACAAATGGTACCAATAAAAAATGTCAACTCGTCCCGCAAAAAACAAGCCATCACATGACTCTGTCGGCCGAAATATGGAAAAATTATAGCTCTCAAAATATGGCGATGCAAAAACTAGATTTTGCAAAAAAAGCGTATTTTAGTGTGTGACAGCTGTCAGTCATAAAAACCCGATATAAATCTGGTATCTCTGTAATCGCACCGACCCGAAGAATAAAGTAATCTAATCAGTTATATCACACTAGGAACGGCGTAAAAAATAAATAAAACCAATTCTTCACCTGCTGATTTGTTTATTATGTCTCCCAAAGATCGCAGTATGGCTCGGCACACATTTATCCTGCGCTCTGCGCTGAGCACTTACGCCAGAGTTTCCGTGTAAATCTCTGAAATATGTGATTCAGCCGGAACCCATGACGGAAGATTCCCTGTAATGAGGCAGATATAGGCCACTGTGGATGCCGTCTGGCCTGTGATCCCACGGTGTCATTTGTTTTAGGCGTGCATAAAAGTGCGGTTGGCCACAGTTTTGTGCACTTCTGAAAAAAAGGACACCGCTAAACAGAGACCAGACGGAGTCCAGAGTAACTCTGCTGCCTCATTACAGTGAATGGATCCCGCAGGGGTTTCATCTGAATTACATCACTTGGAAATTTAGATGGAAACCCCGATGTAAGTGCTCAGCCTAGAGCGCCGGATAAATGTTACGTAAAATGTTCCCAATAAAAGCTTCAACTCAGTCCTCAAAAAAAGCTAGTCCCCACTCAGGTCCGTCATCTGTTAAAAATATAAGGGACTTCCAAGTTACTGGTAGCAGAAAGGCTCTGGAAAAGCGAAATGGCCCTTGCCCCCCAAAAGAAATTCAAAAAATTTTGTGCTCCCAAATCCAAATGCCTATTCTACAATATTTTGTTCTCCAATTGTCAAATGGCACTCCGTCCCCCCCAGATCTCGCCATATGGCTGAGCGGTACGATACAGCCACATATGGGGTATTGCCACTTTTAGAAGAAATTGTGTGACACATTTCGGCACCATTTTTACCCATTGCCCTGTGTGAAAATGTAAAATCTGAGGGTAAAACATTTTTTTGTGGTAAAAATATAATTATGCTTTTTTCACTGCCCAATGGTATAAATTTAAAAATTAAAAAATACTCACTACTTCCCTAGATGAATTCCTTGAGAGGTGTAGTTTACAAAATGGGGTCACTTGTGGGGGTTTCTGCTGTTTTGACATGTCAGCGACTCTTCAAATGTGACATGGTGTCTGCTGCCTATCCCAGCCAACATAGCGCTCCTTTCTCTTCCGAACCCTGCCGTACACCAAAGCAGTGGTTTTCCCCCACATATGGGGTATCGGCGTGTTCAGGAGAAATTGAACAACAAATTTCATGGTGCAATTTATCCTGTTACCCTTATGATAGTACAAAATTAGGGAAAGGAAAACATTTTTTGTGGGAAAAATGTGAAAATTTTATTTTTATGGCTCAATATTATAAACTTCTGTGAAGCAGCTGGGGGTGCAAGGTGCTCACCACACATCTAGATAAGTTCCCTAAGGGGTCTAGTTTCCAAAATGGTGTCACTTGTGGGGGGTTTCCACTGTTTAGGCACATCAGGGGCTCCCCAAATGCAACATGGCGTCCGCTAATTATTCAAACAAATTTTACATTCAAAAAGTCAAATGGCGCTCCTTCCCTTCCGAGCCCTGCCGTGCGCCCAAACAGTGGTTTTCCCTCACATATGGGGTATCAGCACGCTCAAGAGAAATTGCCCAAAAAAATTTTGGGTCCATTTTTTCCTGTTACCCCTGTGAAAATAAAAAAAATGGGGTCTAAAGTAACATTTTTGTGAAAAAAGTTAAATGTTCATTTTTTTCTTCCACATTCCAAAAATTCCTGTGAAGCACCTGAAGGGTTAATAAAGTTCTTCAATGTGGTTTTGAGCACCTTGAGGGGTGCAGTTTTTAGAACGGTGTCACTTTTGGGTATTTTCTGTCATAAAGACCCCTCAAAGTGACTTCAAATATGATGTGGTCCCTAAAAAAAATGTTTTTGTAAATTTTGTTGGAAAAATGAGAAATTGCTGGTCAACTTTTAACCCTTATAGCTCCCTAACAAAAAAAAATTTTGGTTCCAAAATTGTGCTGATGTAAAGTAGACATGTGGGAAATGTTATTTATTAAGTATTTTGTGTGACATATCTCTCTGATTTAAGGGCATGAAAATTCAAAGTTTGAAAATTGCAAAATTTTCAAAATTTTCACCAAATTTCCGATTTTTTTCACAAATAAACGCATGTGATATCAAAGAAATTTTACCACTATCATGAAGTACAATATGTCACGAAAAAACAATCTCAGAATCAGGGGGATCCGTTGAAGCGTTCCAGAGTAATTGCTTCATAAAGTGACAGTGGTCAGAATTGAAAAAATTGGCCCGGTCACGAAGGCAAAAACGGGCTCTGGTGCGAAGTGGTTAAAGAACCCTTTAACAGTTCAGCTTATGTTAGCCTTGTAATTTTCCAAACGCCTGGACCTCATAGCTCTATCAATGTTTAGTTTATAGTATCAAGCAGTACCACATAGCTCTTTTATTAATGTTTAGTGAGAACGATGCATGTTTATATTCGTTAACAATATTTGGTAAGAATATGCTGTGTTTATAGAATGGTAAAACATCTGGTACCAGGAGCCTTTGCCATGTTTCATCTCCGGTGATATACAGTTATATGAAAAAGTTTGGGCACCCCTATTAATCTTAAGCTTAATGTTTTATAAAAATTGGTGTTTTTGCAACAGCTATTTCAGTTTGATATATGTAATAACTGTTGGACACAATAATGTTTCTGCCTATAAATGAGGTTTATTGTACTAACAGAAAATGTACAATCTGCATTCAAACAAAATTTGACAGGTGCATAAGTATGGGCACCCTTATCATTTTCTTGTTTTAAATACTCCTACTTTTTACTGACTTACTAAAGCACTTTTTTTGGTTTTGCAACCTCATTGAGCTTTGAACTTCATAGCCAGGTGCATGCAATCATGAGAAAAGCTACTTAAACTGGCCACTTGCAAGTTGTTCTCCTGTTTGAATCTCCTCTGAAGAGTGGCATCATGGGCTCCTCAAAACAACTGTCAAATGATCTGAAAACAAAGATTATTCAACATAGTTGTTCAGGGGAAGGATACAAAAAGCTGTCTCAGAGATTTAACCTGTCAGTTTCCACTGTGAGGAACATAGTAAGGAAATGGAAGAACACAGGGACAGTTCTTGTTAAGGCCAGAAGTGGCAGGCCAAGAAAAACATCAGAAAGGCAGAGAAGAAGAATGGTGAGATCAGTCAAGGACAATCCTCAGACCACCTCCAGAGAGCTGCAGCATCAACTTGCTGCAGATGGTGTCACTGTGCATCGGTCAACTATACAACACACTTTGCACAAGGAGAAGCTGTATGGGAGAGTGATGCGAAAGAAGCCGTTTCTGCAAGTACGCACAAACAGAGTCGGCTGAGGTATGCAAAAGCACATTTGGGGAAGCCAATTTCTTTTTGGAAGAAGGTCCTGTGGACTGATAAAACCAAGATTGAGTTGTTTGGTCATACAAAAAGGCGTTATGCATGGCGGCAAAAAAACACAGCATTCCAAGAAAAACACTTGCTACCCACAGTAAAATCTGGTGGAGGTTCCATCATGCTTTGGGGCTGTGTGGCCAATGTCGGCACCGGGAATCTTGTTAAAGTTGAGGGACGCATGGATTCCACTCAGTATCAGCAGATTCTTGACAATAATGTTCAAGAATCAGTGATAAAGTTGAAGTTACGCAGGGGATGGATCTTTCAGCAAGACAATGATCCAAAACACCGCTCCAAATCTACTCAGGCATTCATGCAGAGGAACAATTACAATGTTCTGGAATGGCCATCCCAGTCCCCAGACCTGAATATCATTGAACATCTGTGGGATCATTTGAAGAGGGCTGTCCATGCTCGGCGACCATCAAACTTAACTGAACTGGAATTGTTTTGTAAAGAGGAATGGTCAAAAATACCTTCATCCAGGATCCAGGAACTCATTAAAAGCTACAGGAAGCGACTAGAGGCTGTTATTTTTGCAAAAGGAGGATCTACTAAATATTAATGTCACTTTTCTGGTGAGGTGCCCATACTTATGCACCTGTCAAATTTTGTTTGAATGCAGATTGTACATTTTCTGTTAGTACAATAAACCTCATTCAAGGCAGAAACATTACTGTGTCCAACAGTTATTACATATATCAAACTGAAATAGCTGTTGCAAAAACACCAATTTTTATAAAACATTAAGCTTAAGATTAATAGGGGTGCCCAAACTTATTCATATAACTATATTTGATCGGTGTTAAGTGACATCGGAAGAGCTGGTCACTCAGAAGAAAGATACTATATTGAACAAATAGACTCTGTCAGAACTTGTGTAACATTTGGTTACGCAAACATTTTGTTTTTAAACAAGATATAAGCTAGTGAAGTTTTCAGCTAAGACAGAAGCCTGTTGACCTGTGGACTAAAAGGGGATGCCCCGACGACGCAGTGTGGATTCATCCCAGGACTTTTCTTGGTCTTCGCTATTTTGCTCCTCACGGCTGATGTCTCCCAGACAGATGATGTATGTTGCTCCTGGTGAAGTTTTTCCTGTATAGTGTGCGCTGTAAGTACTTTACCTTTGTGATTTATATTATGCAAAGGTGTACGCAATATCACACTATTTCCTATTTTCTGTAATCATTTAATTATAATAAAAATTAATTGCCTTCTTTAAAGCCGCATCCGAGCCCTTTAAATACTTGGCAAAACATAACCCTAGCAAAAACCTAACCCTAGCACAACCTTAATCCCAGCACAATCTTAACCCTAGAGTTTATTTTTTACAGCTTTCCTCGTGCGGTATAAGTGATTAGATGACTTTATTCTCCAGGTCGGTGCGATTCCAGCGATACCAGATTCATATCGGGTTTTTATGATTGACAGCTGTCACACACTAAAAAATCCCTTTTTTTTTGCATCGCCATATTTAGAGAGCTATAATTTTTCTATTGGTACCATTTTCGGGCACGTGACATTTTTTGATCGCTTTCTCTGCCGATTTTTAGGAGGCAGAATAAACAGAAACCAACAATTCAGGAAATTTTTTTTATGCCGTTCTGCGTGTGGTAAAATTGATAAGGTAGCTTTATTCTTCAGGTCAGTACGTTTACAGCGGTACCACATTGATATCTTCTTTTTATGTTTTGGTGCTTTTACACAATAGAAAAAATATTTTTTTTTGCATTGCTTTATTCTGAGAGATATAACTTATTTAAATTTCAGCTGATGGAGCTGTATGGCGGCTTTTTTTTTGGGGGGGAGGCAAGATGACCTTTTCGGCGCCACCATATTTATTTACAGTTGTCTTTTTAATCGCATTTTATTCCATTTTTTATTTGGCAGTATGATGATAAAGCATCGTTTTTTGCTTTATTTTATTTTTTTTACCGTGTTAACTAAAGAGATTAACTAGTGGGACAGTTTTATAGGTCAGGTCGTTCCAGATGCGGCAATACCAAATATTGCTGCTGGAGACCCTTAGGATGTCGGCAATGGATCACCCCCCTGGCTGGCTGGATGAGCAAGTGGCTGGATCGCCGACTGTGGAGCCCGGACGGCACCAGGAGCATCTTCCCTGCAAGAACGGAGCCCAACAAATTTAGGTTAATTCATCATGTCTCTTATCCAAGGGGTAGGTCGGTGAATGATGAAATTGCAACAGAATTATGTTCCGTTGTTTTATACCTCTTTTGACGAGGCGGTGGGATGGGTCAAGAAATAAGGAAAAACGTTAGACTGCTGGATTGTTTCTGGGACGGAGCATCTTTCATAGATCGTTGCCTGCCAATAAGCTGTTCCATTTCTTGCTCCTTGTTTGAGGCATTCAGTTGCTTCCTGGAATGGGTTGTCCGAGACGTGTCTGGGGGGGTACCAATCATTCATTATATGGACGATTTTTTGTGTTTCAGCCCGAAGGATTCACCGCTGTGTGAATCCACATTGCATGCCATGGAATGGATTGCCGAGCTGTTTGGAGTCCCCCTGGCTTCTGAAAAAACCGAGGGCCTGGCGTCTTGTATTTGTTTTCTGGGGATCGTTATTGATTCAGAGAAGTGGAAACTCCGATTACAAGAGGAGAAAGTGGTGGTGGCAAGGGCTAGGTGGCTGAAAAAGATTACATTGAGGGAGACACAGTCGCTGCTAGGCAAGTAGAATTTTGCATGTAGGGTAATGCCCATGGGGAGGGTCTTCTCCAGAAGCTGGTAAATGCAACGGCGGGGGTAAAGGCTCTTCATCATTACATTAGATTTGTCGGTGTGGGACACTTTCCTCGAAGCGTATAATGGGCGTTTTGATAATGGAAGAGGTAACAGACAAAGTGGACACAAAAGCACAGGTTTTGGCGCTTATTTCAAGGGCCAGTGGTGTGCAGGGGAGTGGCCCCAGCGTTGGAGAGTGGAAGGGCTGTTAAAAAACGTAGCGTTGCTGGAAGTTTTCCCAATAATGTTTGTGGTGACACTGTTGGGTCATCAATTTCAAAACAAACGGATTAGTTTCCGCTGTGATAACATGGGGGTAGTGTTGGCGATCAACAATATTACGGCATCTTCTCCACCAGTAATCAGGGTGTTACGGTAACTGGCATTGGAATGTTTAATAATGTATAACAGCTTCTCACATTCCAGCTGAAAGGAATTCAATTGCTGATGCCCTTTCTCGTTTCCAGTGGGATCGCTTTCGGTCGCTGGCCCCAGATGCAGAGGAGAGGGGGCTCGAGTGCCCACAACACTTATGGAACTTGGCATTTGTGCAGCCCAACCATTAATTAAATGATCCATATCCCTTAGCACATGGAAGGCCTATCAAGCTGCTTGGGGGCTGTGGGAGGGTCGGCTGAGGGGTATCAAAAATACCTTGCCTGAAGAAGATCAGGTAGGCTTGCTGCTCCTACGGTTAGGGGAGGGGGCTCAAGGTTAATCGGTTGATTGCAGCTTTGGCATTCGGCTTTAAGATCAGGGGTGGTAGGGATCTGACAAAGAATTTCCTAGTGAAGCAAGCAGTTAAGGGTATTCGTAGGGGGCGGGCACAGAGGGATGATCAGCACCCGGTTTCGTTTAAGCTCCTGAAATATTTGGGAAAGGAACTGGGAGGTATTTGTAGCTCGGAGTATGAGGTAAGGCTTTTCCTGTTAGTGCCCCAAAAAATGCCCAGGAAAAACCTAAGGGTTAGCGAGCTAGTAGCTCCATCTAAGAAGAAAGGCGGGGGGTACTAGCAGGAGATGTGTTTGCAACAAAACAAGGTGTTGAATTTTGGTTGAGGCTTTCAAAAACAGACCAGTTAGGAAGGGGAAAAAAAGGTATGGTTAGGAGAGGTGCAAGGGTCAGGGATGTGTCCTTTAAAAACTTTTGAGTCCTCCAGGGGACTGGGGCAGAATTCAGACGTACCATTGTTGTGTCACGAAGATTGAACATTATTGCAGTATCAATTCACCGTCTTTTTTAGGATGTGCTTGAACAAGTTGGGGTTGGATCCGTGTAATTGTGCCCCTCATTCTTTTCGGATAGGGGCCGCTATGGAGGCGGTGGCTTGCGTCCTGAATTTGAATATTGTAAAATGGATAGGGAGATGGGAATCGAGGCGGATTTTGTCTTGCGTGAGACCGGAGTCGACAGTTAACTTGTGAAAAAAATGTGTATTGTTGTGTTCTGATCACATGTTGTTTCTGGATAGGTTTCCCTCTATTGATTTGGATAATGGGCCACGCCTATGTCCACTGGGCGCGGTGTGGGCAGACATACGACGAGATGGAAGGCAACTCAGTGCTTCAAGGGAGAAAGCTGTTACTCGCTGGCTTGGGTTTAGGGGTATGGGGTGGAACAGGTTGTTGCGGCAGGTGAATAATTTTGTCCATTTAGATCGCCCCCCCCAGACATACTGTTATTACATGTAGGGGGTAATGATTTAAGGGTTCGGCCGTGTAGGGATCTAATCAGAGACGCGATTTATTACGGCTTTGGGCATCTTTTCCGGGGATGATAACGATCTGCTCCGAGATTGTTCCCCGAAAGAAATGGCAAAATGCCTGGTCCATAAAGAGTTTGAATAGAGCACAGAAGAAGGTGAACAGAGCGGTTTCCAATTTTGTTTCCAGAAATGGGGGGGCGTCAATTCGGCATTTTGATTTGGAGAATGGCTCGGAAGATTTTTGGTTGGCTGACGGAGTTCATTTGAACAACTTCGGAATTGATTTATGGTCATTAGCTTTACAAGGGGGCATCGAGCAGGCGATGTTTATGAAAGGAAAGGGGGTCTCGAGTACTTAAGGTTGTCAATTACTCTTGTGGTGGCGTGCTTTAGGGTCCTTGAAGTTGGTTATAAATTGGTATGGGAGTGTCAACAGGACATGGATCCCTCAGTTATAAGTGGTATTTGGGTCTGGCGATTTATGGGACTTATGACAAAGGAATATCGAGTCCCGGGTGTGGCGGTTTTAACCGTTTCTGAACCCTCTTTCGAGGGGGTTCTTGGAGCTCCTGAGCTTGAGGTTCGCAGCTGGGAGTAAGTGTGGTTTATCTCATTGGGGTCACCAGACTCTTCTTGGCTTCAAGGACCCTAAGACAATTTGTTTATATAACACGGTTTTAATTGCTACTGCTATAATAAAGGGCCACTGTGGCCAATTGTATCCAAGCCACAATGTCTGTCGTTCTTGGGGTTAGAAGATGGGGGTGAGGGTCAACTCACCAAGGATTGGCAATACCAACGTCGACTGTTCCTCAGGGACCTCCCACTGGGTGGAGGTGCCTTAAGTACCCAGTGCCTCACAGCAATAGGCTGGGGATGCATTAGGAATATTCCTTTAATAATTAGGAAGTGATGCCGCCGCTCTAGGCATTCCACCAGGAAACATGCACACAGCAAGAAGAGGAACACAGTGCGCAGCCTGGATGGCAGCCTTGCATGGTGAGCGATAGGAAGCCATGGCGACACGCCGCCAGGGATGTTACAAAAAGTTTAATGTTTTTCATCATACTCACTTCAGAGTGACGGAATTTTCTTATTACTTTTTATGAATTCTCAATATATCAAAGTCCCAAAATCAAAGATAGACAAAGAAATTTATCTATTAACATTTTTTATTATTTATAACAAATATTATATAAAATTTAAATAAATTCAATCAATAATAACAGAAAAACTGCACAGGAAATGTTATACATAACAGTAAACAAATAAGGGCTATGTAATGATTGTATTTGCCCTGTCTTTGGTATAAGCTGTAACGAGTCTGGGAGGCGGAACCTCTGGGCTACTATACAAGGGGGCGGTCCTTGTAAGGGAGCGGGTGGCGACCAGGCAGGCAGTCACAGCAGGTGACCGGGACAGTCTCTGGGTGTACGGGCAGGAGGTCACGGCAAGTGATCGGGGCAGTCTCTGGAAGAACGGGCTGGAGGTCACGGCAAGTGACCGGGGCAGTCTCTAGGTAAAGGGTAGGTACAACCTGTGATGGCTGAACCTCCAGGTAGGCTAGCAAGGCAGATGGAGGATGTGTGCTCCCAGGTGAGCAAGCGAGAGTCTCTGGAATAGCAGGTGGTCACAGCACGTGACGGCGGAGCCTCCGGGCAGGCAAGCAGGCAGGTAACGGAGAAGCGCTCCCAGGTGAGCGGGCAAGAGTCTGGAATAGCTGGTGGTCACAGCACGTGACAGCGGAGCCTCCGGGCAGGCAAGCAGGCAGGTAACGGAGTAGCGCTCCCAGGTGAGCGGGCAAGCTGGTCCATAGACAGACTGACCGGAGTTGTAAGGCAGACCGTCGTACCTCAGGCAAGCAGGCAGGTAGCTGATGTGCACTCCCAGGTGAGCGGGCAAGTTGGTCCTTAGACAGACTGACCGGAGTTGTAAGGCAGACCGTCGGACCTCAGGCAGGCAGGCAGGTAACAGGAAATCAGGCAGGATTAGGACAGCAAGCTGGCAGGAATCTGGCAGGTAACTGGCAATGGGACCTGAGGGCTGAAGCAGAGTAGAACGGTGCAACAACATTGCTCGGGCACCTCCATTTTGGAGGAGGTGCCTTATATATGGTAAAGTCCTCCGGCCATTGGCCGGGGACTCCTTAGGACGGCGCGCGCGGCCCCTTTAAGAGGGAGGGAGAGCGCGCGTGCGCGCCCTAAGCACAGTGGCCGGGAAGGAGCGCGCGCTGCCAGCAGAGCGGGAGAGGGACGCCAGGCACGGAGCAGAGCGGTGAGGGGAACAGCGTCCCTGCCTAGCAGAGGGCAGGGACGCCGGCACTACAGTACCCCCCCTTTAGGCCCCCCCTTTTTTAGGCCATATAGAAATTTAGCTAGGATGAGAGGGGCATGGATGTTCTCCCGGGGCTCCCACGTTCTCTCCTCAGGACCAAACCCCTTCCAATCTACCAGAAAAAAGGTCTTTCCTCTTACCCTTTTGGTGGCAAGAATGTTCTCTACCTCAAACTCGTCCTCAGCAGAAACCGGAACAGGAGGCGTACCTGTAGACTTGGAAAAAGAGTTAAGCACCACGGGTTTGAGGAGAGATACATGGAAGGAGTTAGGGATACGTAAGTTGGCCGGGAGTTTCAATTTATAGGCCACCGGGTTGATCTGACTGATGACCTCCAGAGGACCGATGAACCGAGGCCCTAACTTGTAAGAAGGTATCTTGAGTCGGACATATTTAGATGAGAGCCAGACTTTATCTCCTGGACGAAATTGTGGAGGATCCATGCGTTTTTTGTCAGCGTGTCTTTTCATACGCTCGGATGACAGAAGGAGTGCGGACCGGGTACTCTCCCATATGGAGGAAAATTTGCTAACGAGAGATTCCGCAGCCGGGTTGTCCACAGAGGTGGAGACAGGAAAAGGAATCCAAGGATGCTGACCAAAGACTACAAAAAACGGGGATTTGGAGGAGGATTCGCTCTCGTGATTATTATAAGAGAACTCGGCCCATGGTAGGAGATCCACCCAGTCAGAATGGTGGGCATTAACGAAGTGCCGGAGGTAACTGGTCAGGTTCTGATTGATCCGCTCCACTTGACCATTGGACTGTGGGTGGTAAGCGGAAGAGAAGTCCAGGGTGACGTCTAGCAACTTACAAGTGGCTCTCCAGAAACGTGAGGTGAACTGTACCCCACGATCCGACACGATGTGGAGGGGCAGGCCATGAAGACGGAAGATGTGGCGGATAAAGTCTTTAGCCAGCTCGGGTGCAGACGGAAGGCCTGGCAGGGGAATAAAGTGAGCCATCTTGGAAAAGCGGTCAGCGACCACCCAAATGACCGTACAACCGGCAGAGACGGGGAGATCAGTTATAAAGTCCATTGCTATATGCTGCCAGGGGGCAGCAGGCACAGGAAGCGGAAGGAGGCGTCCGGCTGGCAGATGTCTCGGGACTTTGTTGCGGGCGCAGGACACACAGGCAGAGACAAAGTCTATTATGTCCTTGTGCAGGGTAGGCCACCAATAGTGCCGGGCAATAAGCTGGAGGGTCTTTTTCTGACCGGCGTGGCCAGCTAGTTTAGACGAATGGCCCCAGTGTAGGATCTTCTCCCGATCAGGTACTGAAACAAACGTCTTACCGGGAGGGAGACGATTTAGACTCACGGGAGCCACCTGCATTACTCTGGCGGGATCGATGATATGTTTAGGTTCTTCCTCGAGATCGGACACCAGAAAGGATCAGGACAAGGCGTCTGCTTTGACGTTTTTATCAGCCGGGCGAAAATGAAGAACAAAATCAAAGCGAGCAAAAAACAAGGACCACCGGGCTTGGCGCGGGTTCAGTCTCTGGGCATGCTGGAGGTAAGCCAAGTTCTTGTGGTCAGTGTAAATTATTACCGGATGAAGAGCCACCTCGAGTAGGTAACGCCACTCCTCCAACGCCAGCTTGATGGCCAATAACTCTCGGTCTCCTATGGAATAGTTGCGCTCAGAAGAGGAGAAGAGTTTGGAGAAGAAGCCACAAGTTACCATTCTCCCGGAAGATGATTTTTGTGTAAGTACCGCTCCGGCTCCAGAGGAAGAGGCGTCAACTTCCAGGAAGAACTGCTTGTTGCCGTCCGGGCGATGCAGCACCGGGGCGGAAGAGAAGGCCTGTTTTAGGGAAAGAAAGGCCTCCTCTGCTTCGGGCGGCCACTCTTTGGGATTAGTACCCTTACGGGTGAGCGCGGAAATTGGGGCAGTCCGGGAAGAGAAGTGCGGTATGAAGAGGCGGTAATAGTTGGCGAAGCCCAGGAACCGTTGAATAGCCTTCAACCCCTCTGGTCGGGGCCATTTCTCGATGGCAGACAGTTTCTCAGGATCCATTTGTAGGCCGGTCTGAGAGATAATGTAGCCCAGAAACGGAAGCGAGGTCTGCTCAAAGAGGCACTTCTCAAATTTAGCGTAGAGATGGTTCTGCCTGAGCCTGAGCAGGACCTGACGAACGTCCCTCCGGTGAGTCTGGAGATCCGGAGAGAAGACCAAGATGTCGTCCAGGTACACCACTACGCAGGAGTAGAGAAGGTCCCGGAAGATGTCATTGACCAATTCTTGAAAGACGGCAGGAGCGTTACAGAGGCCAAAGGGCATTACCAGATATTCATAGTGGCCGTCCCGGGTGTTGAATGCCGTCTTCCATTCATCCCCCTGACGGATACGAACCAGGTTGTACGCCCCACGGAGGTCCAGTTTGGTGAAGATTCTAGCCCCCCTCAGACGATCAAATAACTCCGGAATGAGCGGAAGGGGGTACTTATTCTTCACCGTGATCTGGTTAAGGCCTCTATAGTCTATACAGGGATGGAGAGAGCCGTCCTTCCTTTTGACGAAAAAGAAGCCTGCTCCCGCCGGGGAGGTAGATTTCCGGATGAATCCCCTGGCCAGATTCTCCTCAATATATTCGGACATCGACCGGGTCTCAGCAGCGGATAATGGATAAATACGCCCACGGGGAGGAGAAGTACCAGGTAACAGGTCGATAGGGCAGTCGTATGGTCTATGAGGGGGTAGTGTCTCTGCCTCCTTTTTATTAAAGACATCAGCATAAGTCCAATAAGGAATCGGAAGTCCAGGTAGATTAGCTGGGGTAGGAGAAGGACGGACGGGATGAACGGGAACCAGACAGGTCTTATGGCAGCCATGTCCCCAGCGAAGGACTTCTCCGGTCTGCCAGTCAAGGTAAGCCTAGCAAGAGGGCGTGAGAGAGTCCAGGCAGAACATGGAAGGAGATACTTTCAGAATGCAGCATTCCCACCTGCAGAGTAATGGATTCGGTGATGAGTTGGATGGGGCGTGGTAAGAGCCCCCCATCCACGGCAGCAACAGACAAGGGTACAGCCAGAGGTTTGGTGGGGATGCGGTATTTCTCTACCAGGGACTGTGAAATAAGATTCCCGGCTGCTCCAGAGTCCAATTGGGCTAGTTCGAAATAACGGTTCTCCCCGTAGACGATTGAAACTGACAACAGCAGGGATGGAGAGGATTTATTCTTGTCTAGGTGGACCTCTCTGAGCGAACCTAGACACAGGCGTTTCCCGACCTCTCCGGGCAGGCACGGATCCGGTGCTCCTTACTGCCACAGTAGAAGCAGGTCCCCTCGGCACGGCGTAAGTCCTGACGTGTCTTGACCATCTTGGTCTGGTCGACCTGCATAGGCTCAGGAGGGTGTACCTGGTTAGAGACAGAAGGAGTGACGGGTTTCTGAAAAGTAGGAGCTAGACGTGGTAACCTCCTCTCACGGGTGACCTCTCTGGCACGCTCCTGGAACCGTAGGTCAATCCGGGTGGCAAGAGTTATCAGGTCATCGAGAGTGGTAGGAATGTCCCGACCGGCAAGTTCATCTTTAATACGGCCGGACAGACCCTCCCAGAAGACGGAAACCAGAGCGTCGTTATCCCAGGCCAGCTCCGAGGCAAGGGTACGGAACCGTATGGCATATTGGCCCACGGTGAGACTTTCCTGACGGAGGCGTAGCAATGATGATGCGGATGAGGTCTTCCGTCCGGGTTCGTCGAAGACTTTCCGGAAAGCCGTGAGAAAAGCAGGCAAGTTGGACACCAGGGGGTCTCCTCTCTCCCATAGAGGATTTAGCCAGGCCAGGGCCTCCCCGGTGAGATGGGACATGATGAATGCAATTTTGGCTCGGTCGGAGTTAAACTGGTGGGACAATAGTTCAAAGTGCAGGGTGCACTGATTTATGAAGCCCCGAGCCTGGGCGGAGTCGCCTCCGAAGCGAGGAGGTGCAGAAAGCCGAGGTCCGGGGTAGGAAATCATGGTGTTAGTGGACAGCGGAGCTGCCAGATTGCGAGACATGGCACTGGCGGAGGTTGTTGGTGGAGCAGTCAGAGTGTCCAAGCGAGTATTGACATTCCGCAGGTGACCCAGGATGGACTCCTGTTGGGACCTTTGACGGGACAGTTCATGACACAGGTCCGAGAGCGAGGGAGCTTGGGTGCCACCGGGTTCCATGGCCCGAGCAAACTGTAACGGGTCTGGGAGGCGGAACCTCTGGGCTACTATACAAGGGGGCGGTCCTTGTAAGGGAGCGGGTGGCGACCAGGCAGGCAGTCACAGCAGGTGACCGGGACAGTCTCTGGGTGTACGGGCAGGAGGTCACGGCAAGTGATCGGGGCAGTCTCTGGAAGAACGGGCTGGAGGTCACGGCAAGTGACCGGGGCAGTCTCTAGGTAAAGGGTAGGTACGACCTGTGATGGCTGAACCTCCAGGTAGGCTAGCAAGGCAGATGGAGGATGTGTGCTCCCAGGTGAGCAAGCGAGAGTCTCTGGAATAGCAGGTGGTCACAGCACGTGACAGCGGAGCCTCCGGGCAGGCAAGCAGGCAGGTAACGGAGAAGCGCTCCCAGGTGAGTGGGCAAGAGTCTGGAATAGCTGGTGGTCACAGCACGGGACAGCGGAGCCTCCGGACAGGCAAGCAGGCCGGAGTTGTAAGGCAGACCGTCGGACCTCAGGCAGGCAGGTAACAGGAAATCAGGCAGGATTAGGACAGCAAGCTGGCAGGAATCTGGCAGGTAACTGGCAACGGGACCTGAGGGCTGAAGCAGAGTAGAACGGTGCAACAACATTGCTCGGGCACCTCCATTTTGGAGGAGGTGCCTTATATATGGTAAAGTCCTCCGGCCATTGGCCGGGGACTCCTTAGGACGGCGCGCGTGGCCCCTTTAAGAGGGAGGGAGAGCGCGCGTGCGCGCCCTAAGCTCAGTGGCCGGGAAGGAGCGCGCGCTGCCAGCAGAGCGGGAGAGGGACGCCGGGCACGGAGCAGAGCGGTGAGGGGAACAGCGTCCCTGCCTAGCAGAGGGCAGGGACGCCGGCACTACATAAGCCAAGTAAACACCACAAGATATAAATAAATGAACATAAATTAACTATTTGAGTTATTGAAAAGATAACAAGTGGGATTTTTCTTATTACTTTTTATGAATTCTGAATATATCAGAACGTCCCATGATCAAAAATAGACAAATATATTTATCTATTATATTTTGTATTATTTCTAACAAATATTATATTAAATTAAATAAATTCAATCAATAATAACAGAAAAACTGCACAGTAAACAAATAAGGGCTATGTAATGATTGTATTTGCCCTGTCTTTGGGAGAAATGTATTTCAGGCTGCCCTACTGTAAGTGGAAAATTACATATACAGTATATCTATACTTATGTAGTCTGAAAAACTGAATTTCCCCATGCATAATTCAATCGCTCATTCCTAAACGGATGTCCACTGATTCATTCATAAAAAAAATCTTGAATGGCTTTGGTTTGCACTGTACCTGCAACCGACACTTTAGTTATATTATATACATAATTTTAAGCACTCCAAAAAGGAATGATGCTGTTCCTTGCTGAATGAAGAATTCCCATGCAGCCTACATACAGTCCTAGCTAGGTTCTTTCACTTTTATTTGATAAGATGTTTTTGAGTCCTTGTCCTTGCAATAGCTTGTTTCCTCTGCAGTACATTTCCATTAGAGCAGGGGTGGGGAACCTCGGGCCTGCGATTAACTTTTCTGTGGGCCCCCCAGGCAGATTACTGGGGACCACAGTACTCGGGTCGGCACTTATGAGGAAATTACGTCCGAGTATTTTGGTGGATGTCTGTTTGCTGAGGCGGCCGCCCCTCCAGCTGTAAGTTGCCTTAATTAATGAATTATGTGTATATGTACAGTCTATATATACTATATATATACATATACACGCTCTTTCTTTACTGTGTCTACCCCTGATGAAGCCGCACTGATAGCGGCGATTCGTGGTGGGGGACCACCCTTCCTGGTCTTATACTGTACTGAGTACCTCAGAGTAGTATCCTTCTTAAACAGACACACTTTAAATTGGTGGTTCTGGTATTGTATTACTCTTTTATAGTGAGCTCATGCTAATTTACCCTATACTAAAAATTCCTCATAAGTGCTGAATACCAAAACTGCAGATTAATATTAGTAATACTGGGGATTGATATAGGTGTCATTCATTTATTTGCTGCTGTGTATACGTAAAGCATATTAGCTTCACATTGAACTGTATATTAATGCTATGACTTTTCTATATTCTTGTGTATATTAAATTTATCACGTATATGAGCCCTAACTACTGTGTATGTAATCATATTTTTTGTATAATTATTAAGCCAATTATGTTATGCATTGTTTAAGGTCTAAGGGCACTCCAGGTTGGGTGGACCTAAGTCCTACAGAGACTAGGTCTGTTTTTGTCTCAGCCATTTTGTTTTTTTAAATGTTTTTAATTTGTTTTTGCCCTGTTTTTCATTGTCAATTGTAATAAACTATTTTTGAAGGTGATCACCATTGTATACATTCCTCTTTTTTCTTGCTTTGTTGCATATACTCGATATGTAGACGTTGTTCCCTTCTTTATATATGGATGCCACGGACTCTATTTGGATGACAAAGCTACGTTTTATTTTACCACATCTTGCTATATCATATTCTCTATTTAGTGGTTCTACCTATTTGACCCATTGCTTACTTATCAGAGTAAAAGTACTGCAGTGCGCACGTGATGGGAAAGTTCAAAGAGCTCTGGTGCATGTGCACTGCAGTACTTTAGTCTGCCCTCAACAGGGCAGAGATGTACGCCTGTGCAATAGCGCGATGTAAGGGACCCTGTGTGGATGACGTAGGGATGTATCATCCACATGAAACACAGAAGGAGGACAGCATCGAAAGTAGGGAGGCGCCGGTCCAGGACCAGCAAAGCCCTCGGACCCGACCGCCCCGCAGATGAGTATAATAGGTGTTTTTCTTTTGTTGGAGTCCTGATCGGGGGCATATACATGGCATATTAGTATGCTGTATATGAGGGCTGAAAGGTTGGGGCCGTATCTCATATGGGGCAAAGCTGGTGACAGGTTCCCTTTAATGCCTATATTTTTCTCCCTTCACTTCACCAACTCATACTACAGTGGTTACGGAAAGTATTCAGACCCCTTTCAATTTTTCACTCTTTGTTTCATTGCAGCCATTTGGTAAATTCTAAAAAGTTCATTTTTTTTCTCATTAAAGTTCACTCTGCACCACATCTTGACTGAAAAAAAACAGAAATGTAGAAATATTTGCAAATTTATTAAAGAAAAACTGAAATATCACATGGTCATAAGTATTCAGACCCTTTCCTCAGACACTCATATTTAAGTCACATGCTGTCCATTTCCTTGTGATCCTCCTTCAGATGGCTCTACTCCTTCATTGGAGCCCAGCTGTGTTTAATTAAACTCATAGGACTTGATTTGGAAAGACACACACCTTTCTATAGAAGACCTCACAGCTCACAGTGCATGTCAGACCAAATGAGAATCATGAGCTCAAAGGAACTGCCCAAGGAGACAGAATTGTGGCAAGGCATAGATCTGGCCAAGGTTACAAAATTTCTGCATTACTCAAGGTTCCTAAGAGTACAGTGGCCTCCATAATTCTTAAATTGAAGACGTTTGGGACCACCAGAAGACTTCCTAGACCTGGCTGTCCAGCCAAACTGAGCAATCGTGGGAGAAGAGCCTTGGTGAGAGAGGTAAAGAAGAACCCCAAGATCACTGTGGCTGAGCTCCAGAGATGCAGTAGGGAGATGGGAGAAAGATCCACAAAGTCAACTATCACTGCATGCCTCCACCAGTCGGGCATTTATGGCAGAGTGGCCCGACGGAAGTCTCTACTCAGTGCAAGACATATGAAAGCCCGCATACAGTTTGATCAAAAACACATGAAGGACTCCCAGACTATAAGAAATAAGATTCTCTGGTCTGATGAGAAGAAGATAGAACTTTTTGGTGATAATTCTATGCGGTATGTGTGGAGAAAACCAGGCACTGCTCATCACCTGCCCAATAAAATCCCAACAGTGAAACGTGGTGGTGGAAGCATCATGCTATGGGGGTGTTTTTCAGCTGCAGAGACAGGACGACTGCTTGCAGTTGAAGGAAACATGAATGCGGCCGCCAAGTACAGAGATATCCTGGATGAAAACCTCTTCCAGAGTGCTGTGGACCTCAGACTTGGCCAAAGGTGCACCTTCCAACAAGACAATGACCCTAAGCATACAGCCAACAAAGGAGTGGCTTCAGAACAACTCTGTGACCATTCTTGACTGGCAGAGCCAGAGCCCTGACCTAAACCCAATTGAGCATCTCTTTATGGACCTGAAAATGGCTGTCCACCAACGTTCACCATCCAACCTGACGAAACTTGAGAAGATCTTCAAGGAAAAATGGCAGAGGATCCCCAAATCCAGGTGTGAAAAACTTGTTGCACCATTCCCAAGAAGACTCATGGCTGTACTAGCTCAAAAGGGTGCTTCTACTCAATACTGAGCAAAGGGTCTGAATACTTATGACCATGTGATATTTCAGTTTTTCATTTTTAATAAATTTCTACATTTCTGTTTTTTTTCGGTCCAGATGGGGTGCAGAGTGTACTTTAATGAGAAAAAAAATGAACTTTTTAGAATTTACCAAATGGCTGCAATGAAACAGAGTGAAAAATTTAAAGGGGTCTGACTACTTTCTGTACCCACTGTATTTAGTGCTGATGCATTACACACAAATAGAATTACAAAAATATTTAAACACAGGTTGTAATGTAACAAAATAGGAAAAATATTTTGCAAGAAACTGTATATGCCACCCAGCCCTTCACAGTTATATCTATGCCTCCCAGTCCTCTATATGCTTTCAGGTTCCCCAATGATATCTATGCCCCCAGTCCTCCCAAGTGATGTCTATGACCCTGAGACATCCCCAGTGATGTATAAGCGTCCAGCCTCCCCAATGATGTATATGCCTCCCAGCTCCCACCAGTGATATTTATGCCCTCAGTGATGTCTATGCTCTCCAGCCCTCCTAAGTGAAGTACATGCCTCGTCAGTGATGTATATGCCCCCAAGCCCTTTAACCAGTGATGTTTATGCCTCCAAGTCCTATCCAGTGATGTTGTTGTCCCCTTGGTCACCTCAGTGATGTACAGTGGTTTGCAAAAGCATTCACCCATCTTGTATTTTTTGCCTATTTTTGTAATCTGATTTGTGTGTGATGCACCAGCATTAAATAGTCCAACTTGGTGAAGTGAGAAAAATATAGGCATAAATTCAATTCATGGGATCAAATAACTAAAAATTGGCATGTGCAAATATGTTCACCCCTTTTGTGATGAAGCCCCTAAAAAATTTTAGTGCAAGCAATTACCTTCATAAGTCACATGCTAAGTGAAAGGAAGCCCCCTGTGTGCAATCTAAGTGTCACATTGTCTATCAGTATATACACACCTTTTCGGCAAAGCCACAGAGGCTGCAACACCATTAAGCAAGAGGCACCACTATTCAAACAACACCATGAGGACCAAGGAGATCTCCGAAAAAATACAGAGACAAAGTTGTTAAGACGTACAAGTCAGGATTGGGTTATAACAAAAATGGCATAATCTCTGATGTACTCTGGAGCACTATCAAATCTATTATCAAATCTATTATCTTCAAAGAGCACGGTACAAACAGAAACCTGCCAAGAGAGGGCTGCCCAGCAAAACTCTCAGCCTGGGCAAGAAGAACATTAATCAGAGAGGCAGCACAGAGACCAAAAGTAACTCTGAAGGAGCTAGAGGGTTACCAAGCAGAGTATCTGTCCATACAACCACAATAAGCTGAAAAGTCCATAAAAGTAGCCTTTATGGAAGAGTGGCCAGAAAAAAAGCCTTTACTTGCAAAAAAATTTGTAAGGCTTGTTTTGAGTTTGCCAAAAGACAAGTGGAAGAATCCTCAAATGTATGTTGCCACCACCATGTTTCACTGTGGGGCTTGTGTTTTTGGGGTGATGAGCTGTGTTGGTTTGGCACCAGACATAGCATTTACCTTGTTGGCCAAAATGTTCAACTTTGGTCTCATCTGACCATAACACCTTCTTCTATACATTTGGGGAGTCTACCTCATCTTTTGGAAAACTCAATTTTTTGTGTAATTAAAGGATTTTTTCCGGCCATTCTTCAATAAAGTCCATCTCTATGGAATGTATGGCTTATTGTGGTCATATGGATAGATACTCCAGTCTCTCCTTGGGAACTCTGCATCTCCTTCAGGTTTACCAGGTTTACCTTTTGGCCTCTGTATTGCTTCTCTGATTAATTCCCTCCTTGCCCTTGCTGAGAGTTTTGGTTGGTGGGTGGACCACTCTTGGTAGGTTTGTTGTGATACCATGTTCTTTCCATTTGATGGTTATGAATTTGGGATATTTATTTTTTATAACCCAACCATGACTTGTACTTCTCAAGAACTTTGTCACTGACTTATTTGGAAATCTCCTTGGTTTTCACCTTGTTGTTAGTGGTATTTCGTTAGTGGTGCATCTTGCATAATGGTGTTGCAGTTTCTGTGGCCTTCCAGAAAAGGCGTGCATAGACCGACAGACCATATGACACTTAGATTGCACAAAGGTGGTCGCCCTTTCACTAAGCATGCAATTTTTTAAGGTAAGGTAATTGCTTGCGCCAGAAATTTTTAGGGGCTTCATAGCAAAAAGGGTGAACACATATGCACATGCCAATTTTTAATTATTTGGTCCCATAAATTTAATTAAAGGGAACCTGTCACCAGGTTTGCCCCATGTCACATCTTCAATGGAACAGGCTGAAGAGACATGTGTCTGAGATGGCAAAGTGAATCCTGCATGGAGCAGGAGGTTGGATCAGATGACCTTGGAGGTCCCCTCCAATTCTAACTTTCTATGTAACGAGATATGGTCACCACCTTTCAGCCCTCATATACAGCATACTAATAAGCTGTGTATATGCCCCCGATCCGACCTCCAACAAAAGAAAAACACCCTTTATTATACCCACCTGCGGGCACGAGGGGCAGGCACGAGGGGCGTTGCTGGTCATGGTTCGACGCCTCCCCACTTCTTTCAATGCCGCCCTCCTCCTGTGCTTTGTGTGGTTAACGTATCTCTATGGCATCTTCCCAGAGTCTCCAGCATCGCGCTCCGTGCAGGCGTACATCTCTGCCCTGTTGAGGGCGGAGTAAAGTACTGCAGTGCGCATGTGATGGGAAATGTCAAAGAGCTCTGGTGCATGCACAGTGCAGTACTCAACAGGGCAGAGAAGTACACTTGCGCAATAGTACGATGCCGGGGACCCTGTGTGGATGACGTAGTGACACGTGATCTAAATGAAGCATAGGAGGATAGCATCGAAAGAAGGGAAGCGTCGGTCCAGGACCAGCGACGCCCTCGGACCAGACCGCCCCGCAGGTGAGTATAATAAAAGGTGTTTTTCTATTGTTACAGGTCGGATCGGGGGCATATACACAGCATATTAGTATGCTGTATATGAGGGCTGAAAGGTGGTGGCCGTATGTCATGGGGCAAACCTGGTGACAGGTTCCCTTTAATGCCTATATTTTTCTCCCTTCACTTCACAAACTTATACTATTTAGTGATGTTGCATCACACAAAAATTGGATTACAAAAATATTTAAACACAGGTTGTAATGTATCAAAATAGGTAAAAAGCTTTTGCAAGCCACTGTATATGTCTCCCAGACCTTCCCAGTGATATCTATGTCCCCCAGTCCTCTATTTGCTTCCAGGCTCCCCAGTGGTGTATATGACCCCCAGCCCTCTCCAGTGATAAATTTGCCCCCCAGTCCTCCCCAGTGATATATAAGGCCCCCAGCTCTCCTAAATCATGTACATGCCTTGCCAGTGATGTATATGACCCCCAGCTCTACCAGTGATGTCTATTCTTCTAAGTCCTACCCAGTTATATCGTTGTCCCCTTGGTCACCCCAGTGATGTACAGTGGTTTGCAAAAGCATTCACCCATCTTGCTTTTTTACCTATTATTGTAAGTCGATTTGTGTGTGAAGGATCAGCACTAAATAATCTAATTGGTGAAGGGAAGTGAGAAACATACAGGCATAAATTACATTTATGGGATCAAATGACTAAAAATGTAGACACCCCTTTTGCGATGAAGCCCCTAAAATTTTTTGTCAGTAAAAAGAAGTAATTCAAGCATCCTGAGCTTCTTAAAAACACTTTTACTGAAAATGCATTAAAAAAATTAAAGTATACAACTTTCTAGAGACAAAAGGTTTTAAGTCACTATGGAAGAGGGGTGTTTATCAGCAAACGCGTTTCGGAAAGAGTTCCTTAATCATTGCCTGAATTGAACACTACACGTGTTCAATGCAGGCAATGATTAAGGAACTTGTTTAGCGTATTAAGTCATATACTGGCTAAACACGTGATCAAGCATCGCCAATCCTGAGCAGGAATTTTTTTTTAAAAGAAACACTTTTGTTAGCAATAAAAATAATGGTGAAACAAAGTACAATAAAAAAAATATTCGTAATAGTAGATCAAGTTCATACCCAGAGGAAACCTAGTATTTGGTTCATAGATCCACCAGGATTCTCAGGATAAAAAATATCCATGGTGATTCTGCCCTGGGTTTTTAACCCGTTTTATCCCTGTAACCACAGAACAGGAAATAATCCCATTATGTTCGGTGGAAAATGTTTAGTTTAGCAGGATCAGAGCCCAAACAAATTAGACACACACTTCAAATAGTTGAAAAATCTCCTTGTTAAAGAATTAAAGTTATGGTTGGACAGTACAACCTTAGGTTCATATCTTGAGAAACATATCATCCCAAAAGGACTCGTATAAAAAAAGTACCTACTACACAGTGTTCAGATGAATTCAACAAAAAATGGTATAGTATCTTGAATCAGTGTTCTAATCAGCTGAAGCAGCTAATGGTTTCATATGAAGGACAATCATTGACTGCGGTGCAGGCAGATATCCAGCAAGTTAAAACAACTATTTTTCCTCATACTGATTCCAAGGAATTTAAAGAGTGGGACTCTGCTCTAAAAACTAAAATCTATTGTCTTGGAGAACATATAATGGCTACAAAAGAAATAATGGCAAGTGGCAAAACTTTAAACCTATACTCAGAAGGATTTTTTTTTTTTTAAAAGTTAGTTTTTCAGACACAGACTCATCTTTTGAAACCTCAGTTGGCATGACTTCAAAGGATGTTTCCGACACATTTTCGGTCAACCAATTTATTAGCACCACTAGGAGGAATACGGTCTATAACAAAGGTTTGATCAAAACTAGTTTTGAAAATATGGACCATTCAAAAAATATAAAAGGTGGAGCAGGAGTGGCAGGAAACACAAGAACCATGAATCAGTTCACACCACGTCAACGGAAATTTTATTGCAATCAGTGGATCAACCTATCATGTTATATCCTCAGTGAACCACAGCTATCTTTATTATCTAAAGACTTATCATTTTCACCAATGAATTAATTTGATTTATATAGGACAATCCTAGATGTTCATAAATTCGCAAGAATGATAACATTACGGTGTCACTTTGAGGATAATGTTGAACAGCAATATGACCAGAATTTTATTCATCAACCCTCTACCTCGCACTTACTGGTACTCACAGATGTGGGAACCTTTCAGGAATCTTGTTCCCTCCTTGATTTAAAAACCTTGGAAAGTGAAGGATCACATGAAACTATAAATTTAAATTATTTGTTCGCCACAAAGAACCCCCTTTGTTACCCTATTCAATCTCGTCCATCTATCCTTGATACCTTCACACATGATGACTGGATTAGATACACCGGTTTAAGGAGTATCGCACATGATGGTATTAGATACACCGGTCTAAGGAGTATCGCATATGATGACGGGATTAGATACACTGGTCTAAGGCGTAATACACCAGTCTGGGGAGTATCACACATGACAACGGTATTAGATACACTGGTCTAAGGAGTATCGCACATGATGACTGGATTAGATACACCGGTTTAAGGCGTAATACACCAATCTGGGGAGTATCACACATGACGGTATTAGATACACCAGTCTAAGGAGTATCGCGAATGATGATGGGATTAGATACACCGTACTAAGGAGCAATAGGCCAGTCTTGCGAGTTTTGCACATGACGACGGGATACACACATGATAACGGTATTAGATACAATGGTCTAAGGCATAATACACCAGTCTGGCGAGTAATGCACATGATGACGGGATTAGATACACCGATCTAAGGAGAATCGCACATGATGACGGGTTTAGATACACTGGTCTAAGGCATAATAGACCAATCTGTGGAGTATTGCACATGACAGGATTAGATACACCAGTCTGGGGAGCATTACACATGATGACTTAATTAGACATAGCAGTATGGGGAGTATTGCACATGACAGGATTAGATACACCGGTCTAAGAAGTATCGAACATGATGACGGGATTAGATACATCAGTGTAAGGCGTAATACACTAGTCTGGGGAGTATCGAACATGATGACGGGATTAGATACACCGGTCTAAGGAGTATCGCACATGATGATGTGATTAGATACACCAGTCTGGGAAGTATCGCACATGATGACGGGAATTAGATACACCGGTCTAAGGAGTAAAGCACATGATGACAGGATAAGATACATCAGTCTGGGAAGTGTCGCACATGATGACGGGATTAGATATACTGGTCTAAGGCATAATACACCAACCTGGGGAGTATCATACGTGACTGGATTAGATACACTTGTCTAAGGAGTATCAGACATGATGACGGGTTTAGATACACCGATCTAAGACGTAATACACCAATCTGGGGCGTATCGCACATGACGAGAATAGATGCACCGGTCTTAGGAGTATCGCACATGATGACAGGTTTAGATACACTGGTCTAAGGCATAATACACCAATCTGGGGAGTATCGCACATGACGGGATTAGATACACTGGTCTAAGGCGTAATACACCAGTCTCGGGAGTATCACACATGACAATGGTATTAGATACACCGGTCTAAGGCGTATCGCACATGATGATGAGATTAGATACACCATACTAAGGAGCAATAGGCCAGTCTGGCGAGTATCGCACATAACGAAGGGATACACCGGTCTAAGGAGTATCGCATATGACGGGATTAGATACACACATGATGACAGTATTAGATACACTGGTCTAAAGCGTAATACATCAGTCTGGGGAGTATAGCACATGACGGTATTCAATACACTGGTCTAAGGAGTATCGCACATGATGACGGGATTAGCTACACCATTCTAAGGTGTAATATAACAGTCTTGGGAATATTGCACATGATGACGAGATTAGATACACCAGTCTAAGGTGTAATACACCTGTCTGGGGCGTATCGCAAATTATGGGATTAGATACACCAGTCTGGGGAGTATCGCACCGGATGATGGGATTAGGTACACCGATCTGGGGAGGAGCGCACATGACAGGAATAGATACACCAGTTTAAGGAGTATCGCACATGATGGGATTAGATACACCAGACTAAGGAATATCGGACATGATGGGATTAGATACACTGGTCTGGGGAGTATCATCACACATGATGATGGTATTAGATACAGTGGTCTGGGGAGTAGCGCACATGACAGGATTAGATACACCAGTCTAAGGAGTGTCACACATGATGGTATTAGATACACCGGTCTAAGGTGTATCATGCAAAATGATGGGATTAGATACATCTGTCTGGGGTGTATCGCAAATGATGATGGCATTAGATACACCAGTCTGTGGAGTATCATCGCACATGAAGATGAAATTAGATACAGCGGTCTGGGGAGTAGCGCACATGACAGGATTAGATACACCAGTCTATGGAGTGTCACACATGATGAGATTAGATACACCAGTCTAAGGTGTATCGCACATGATGACCGGATTAGATACACCAGTGAAAGGCGTAATACACCAGTCTGGGGAGTATCGCATATGATGGGATTAGATACACCAGTATAAGGAGTATCGCACATGATGACCGGATTAGATACACCAGTGAAAGGCGTAATACACCAGTCTGGGGAGTATCGCATATGATGGGATTAGATACACCAGTATAAGGAGTATCGCACATGATGACGGGATTTGATACACCAGTCTAAAGTGTAATACACCATTCTGTGGAGAATTGCACATGGCGGGATTATATACATCAGTCTAAGAAGTATCGCACATGATGACGAGATTAGATACACCGGTCTAAGGAGTATCACACATAATGGGATTAAATACATCGGTCTGGGGAGCAGCGCACATGATGTGATTAGATAAAACAGTCTAAGGAGTACCGCACATGATGACTTTATTAGATACACCAGTCTGGGGAGAATTGCACATGATGATGGGATTAGATACACCGGTCTAAGGCGTAATACATCAGTCTTGGGAGTATCACACTTAACGAGATTAGATACACTGGTCTAAGGAGTGTCACACAATATGGGATTAGATACACCAGTCTGAGTATCGTACATGATGACCGGATCAGATACACCAGTGAAAGTTGTAATACAAAAGTCTGGGGAGTATTGCATATGACGGGATTAGATACACCAGTATAAGAAGTATCGCATATGATGACGGGATTAGATACACCAGTCTGAGGAGTATCGCACATGATGACTTTATTAGATACACCAGTCTGGGGAGAATTGCACATGATGACGGGATTAGATACACCGGTCTAAGGCGTAATACATCAGTCTTGGGAGTATCACACTTAACAAGATTAGATACACGGGTGTAAGGAGTGTCACACATGACGGGATTAGATACACCAGTATAAGGAGTATCACATATGATGACGGGATTAGATACACCGGTCTAAGGATTATCGCATATGATGACGGGATTAGATACATCGGTCTGTGGAGTATCGAACATGATGATGGAATAAGATACACCATTCTGGGGAGTATAGCATTTGATATTATGACGGGATTAGATACATCGGTGAAAGGCGTAATACGCCAGTCTAGAGGTATCACACAAGACGGGATTAGATACACCAGTATTAGGAGTATCGCACATGATGATGGAATTAGATACACCGGTGTAAGGAGTATTGCATATAATGACGTGATTAGATTCATCGGTCTGGGGAGCATCGCACAAGATGGGATTAGATACACCAGTCTGGGGAGTATCGCACATGATGGGATTAGAAACATCAGTCTAAGGTGTAATACACCAGTCTTGGGAGTATCACACTTGACGAGATTAGATACACCAGTCTAAGGAGTATCGCACATGATGGGATTAGATACACCAGCCTAAGGAGTATCGCACATGATGGGATCAGACACACTGGTCTGGGAGTATTGCACATGATAATGGGATTAGATACACCAGTCTTGGGAGTATCACACATAATTGAATTGATACAGCAGTCTGGGGAGTATTGCACATGATGACGGGATTAGATACATCGGTCTAGGGTGTATCGCAAATGATGATGGGATTACATACACCAGTCTGGGGACTATCGCACAGGATGACTGGATTAGATACACCAGTCTGGGGAGTATCGCACATGATGGGATTAGAAACATCAGTCTAAGGTGTAATACACCAGTCTTGGGAGTATCACACTTGACGAGATTAGATACACCAGCCTAAGGAGTATCGCACATGATTACGGGATTAGATACATCAGTCTGGGGAGTATCGCACATGATAACTGAATTAGATACACCAGTCTGAGGAGTATTGCACATGATGACAGGATTAGATACATCAGTCTAGGGTGTATCGCAAATGATGATGTGATTAAATATACCAGTCTGGGGAGTATCGCACAGGATGAAGGGATTAGATACACCAGTTTGGGGAGTATCGCACATGATTGGATTAGATACATCAGTCTGGGGAGTATCACACATAATGGGATTAGATACACCGGTCTAAGGAGTATCGCACAGGATGACAGGATTAGATACACCGGTCTGGGGAGTATTCCACATGACTGGGTTAGGTACACCGGTCTAAGGAGTATAGCACATGATGATAGGATTGGATATACCAGTCTAAAGCATAATACACCATTTTGTGGAGTATCGCATATGACTGGATTAGATACACCGGTCTAAGGAGTATCGCACATGATGACGGGATTACATACACCAGTCTGGGGAGTATCGCACATGATGATGGGATTAGATACACCAGTCAGGGGAGTATCGCACATGATGATGGGATTAGATACACCAGTCTGGGGAGTATTGCACATAATGATGGGATTAGATACACCAGTCTAAGGAGTATCGCATATGATGACGGAATTAGATACACCAGTGAAAGGAGTAATACACCAGTCTGGGGGGTATCGCATTATGACGGGATTAGATACACTGGTATAAGGAGTATCGTACATGATGACGGGATTTGATACACCTGTCTGGGGAGTATCGCATATGATGATGGGAATAAATACACTGGTCTAAGGAGTAATACACCAGTCTGAGAAGTATAGCATGATTGGATTAGATACAACGGTCTAAGGAATATCGCACATGATGACGAGATTAGATACACTGGTCTGGGGTGTAATACACCAGTCTGGGGAGTATTGCATATAACGGAATTAGATACACCAGTATAAGGAGTATCGCACATGATGACTGGATTTGATACACCTGTCTGGGGAGTCTCGCATATGATGATGGGAATAAATACACTGGTCTAAGGAGTAATACACCAGTCTGGGAAGTATAGCAGGATTGGATTAGATACAACAGTCTAAGGAATATCGCACATGATGACGGGATTAGATACACCAGTCTGGGGAGTATTGCACATGATGACGGGATTAGATACATCGGTCTAGGGTGTATCGCAAATGATGATGGGATTACATACACCAGTCTGGGGACTATCGCACAGGATGACTGGAATAGATACACCAGTCTGGGGAGTATCGCACATGATGGGATTAGATACATCAGTCTAAGGTGTAATACACCAGTCTTGGGAGTATCACACTTGACGAGATTAGATACACTGGCCTAAGGAGTATCGCACATGATTACAGGATTAGATACATCAGTCTGGGGAGTATCGCACATGATAACTGAATTAGATACACCAGTCTGGGGAGTATTGCACATGATGACGAGATTAGATACATCGGTCTAGGGTGTATCGCAAATGATGGGATTAAATACACCAGTCTGGGGAGTATCGCACAGGATGACGGGATTAGATACACCAGTTTGGGGAGTATCGCACATGATGGGATTATATACATCAGTCTGGGGAGTATCACAAATGATGGGATTAGATACACCGGTCTAAGGAGTATCGCACAGGATGACAGGATTAGATACACCAGTCTGAGGAGTAACGCACATGACAGGATTAGATACACCAGTCTAAGGAGTATCGCACATGATGGGATTAGATACACCAGTCTAAGGAGCATCGGACATGATGATGGAATAAGATACACCAGTCTGGGGAGTATCGCACATGACTGGATTAGGTACACCGGTCTAAGGAGTATCGCACATGATGACAGGATTGGATATACCAGTCTAAAGCATAATACACCATTCTGTGGAGTATCGCATATGACGGGATTAGATACACTGGTATAAGGAGTATCGCACATGATGACGGGATTTGATACACCCGTCTGGGGAGTATCGCACATGATGATGGGAATAAATACACCAGTCTGGGGACCATCACACATGATGGGATTAGATACACCAGTCTAAGGAGTATCGCACATGACGGGATTAGATACACCAGTCTGGGGCGTATTGCACATGATGATGGGATTAGATACACCAGTCTGGGGAGTATAGCACATGATGGGATTAGATACACCAGCCTGGGGAATATCGCACATGATGGGATTATATACATCAGTCTAAGGAGTATCGCACATGATGGGATTAGATACACCAGCCTGGGGAATATCGCACATGACTGGATTAGGTACACCGGTCTAAGGAGTATCGCACATGATGACAGGATTGGATATACCAGTCTAAAGCATAATAAACCATTCTGTGGAGTATCGCATATGACGGGATTAGATACACTGGCATAAGGAGTATCGCACATGATGACGGGATAGGATACACTCGTCTGGGGAGTATCGCACATGATGATGGAAATAAATACACCAGTCTGGGGAGTATCACACATGATGGGATTTGATACACCAGTCTAAGGAGTATCGCACATGATGATGGGAATAGATACACCAGTTTGGGGAGTATCGCACATGATGACGGAATTAGATACATCGGTCTGGGGAGTATCGCACATGATGACGGGATTAGATACACCAGTCTGGGGAGTATAGCACATGATGACGGGATTAGATACACCAGTCTGGGGAGTATCGAACATGATAATGGGATTAGATACACCAGTCTGGGGAGTATCGCACATGATAACTGAATTAGATACACCAGTCTGGGGAGTATTGCACATGATGACGGGATTAGATACACCAGTCTGGAGAGTATAGCACATGATGGGATTAGATACACCAGTCTGGGGAGTATCGCACAAGATGGGATTAGATACACCAGTCTAAGGAGTATCGCACATGATGACTGTATTAGATACACCAGTCTGGGGAGAATTGCACATGATGACGGGATTAGATAGACCGGTCTAAGGTGTAATACACCAGTCTTGGGAGTATGACACTTGACGAGATTAGATACACCAGTCTAAGGAGTATCGCACATGATGACCGGATTAGATACACCAGTGAAAGGCGTAACACACCAGTCCGGAGAGTATCTCATATGATGGAATTAGATACCCCAGTATAAGGAGTATCGCATATGATGATGGGATTTGATACACCGGTCTGGGGAGTATCGCACATGATGACGGGATTACATACACAAGTCTGGTGAGTATCGCACATGATGATGGGATTAGATACACCAGTCTGGGGAGTATTGCACATAATTATGGGATTAGATACACCAGTCTGAGGAGTATCGCATATGATGACAGAATTAGATACACCAGTGAAAGGTGTAATACACCAGTCTGGGGGGTATCGCATATGACGGGATTAGATACACCGGTCTAAGGCGTAATACACCAGTCTTGGGAGTATCTCACTTGACAAAATTAGATACACCAGTCTAAGGAGTGTCACATGATGGGATTAGATACACCAGTCTAAGGAGAATCGCACATGATGCCTGGATTAGATACACCAGTGAAAGGCGTAACACACAAGTCTGGGGAGTATCACTTATGACGGAATTAGATACACCAGTATAAGGAGTATGGCACATGATGACGGGATTTGATACACCGGTCTGGGGAGTATCGCACATGATGACGGGGTTACATACACCATTCTGGGGAGTATCGCACATGATGACGGGATTACATACACCAGTCTGGGGAGTATCGCACATGATGGGATTAGATACACCAGTCTAAGGAGTATCGCACATGATGACAGGATTAGATACATCGGTCTGGGGAGTATCGCACATAATGGGATTAGATACACCAGTCTGGGGAATATCGCACATGATAACTGAATTAGATACACCAGTCTGGGGAGTATTGCACATGCCGGGTTTAGATACATCAGTCTAGGGTGTATCGCAAATGATGATGGGATTAAATACACCAGTCTGGGGAGTATCACACAGGATGACGGGATTAGATACACCAGTCTGGGGAGTATCGCACATGATGGGATTAGATACACCAGTCTGGGGAGTATCGCACATGATGGGATTAGATACACCAGTCTAAGGAGTATCGCACATGATGACTGTATTAGATACACCAGTCTGGGGAGAATTGCACATGATGACGGGATTAGATAGACCGGTCTAAGGTGTAATACACCAGTCTTGGGAGTATGACACTTGACGAGATTAGATACACCAGTCTAAGGAGTATCGCACATGATGACCGGATTAGATACACCAGTGAAAGGCGTAACACACCAGTCTGGGGAGTATCGCATATGATGGAATTAGATACACCAGTATAAGGAGTATCGCACATGATGACCGGATTTGATACACCGGTCTGGGAAGTATCGCACATGATGACGGGATTACATACACCAGTCTGGGGAGTATCGCACATGATGATGGGATTAGATACACCAGTCTGGGGAGTATTGCACATAATGATGGGATTAGATACACCAGTCTAAGGAGTATCGCATATGATGACGGAATTAGATACACCAGTGAAAGGCGTAATACACCAGTCTGGGGGGTATCGCATATGACGGGATTAGATACACCGGTGTAAGGAGTATCGCACATAATGACGGGATTTGATACACCCGTCTGGGGAGTATCGCACATGATGATGGAAATAAATACACTGGTCTAAGGAGTAATACACAAGTCTGGGAAGTATAGCACGATTAGATTAGATACAACGGTTTAAGGAATATAAAACATGATGACGGAATTAGATACACCAGTCTGGGGAGTATCACACAAGATGATGGTATTAGATACACCAGTCTAAGGAGTATCGCACATGATGATGGAATTAGATACATCGGTCTGGGAAGTATCGCACATGATAATGGGATTAGATACACCAGTCGGGGGAGTATCGCACATGATGGGATTAGATACACCAGTCTAAGGAGTATCGCACATGATGACGGTATTAGATACACCAGTCTGGGGAGAATTTGCACATGATGAAGGGATTAGATACACCGGTCTAAGGAGTAATACACCAGTTTTGGGAGTATCACACTTGATGAGATTAGATACACTGGTCTAAGGAGTGTCACACATGATGAGATTAGATACACCAGTCTAAGGAGTATCGCACATGATGACCAGATTAGATACATCAGTGAAAGGCGTAACACACCAGTCTGGGGAGTATGGCATATAGCGGAATTAGATACACCAGTATAAGGAGTATCGCACATGATGACGGGATTTGATACACCGGTCTGGGGAATATCGCACATGATGATGGGAATAAATACACTGGTCTAAGGAGTAATACACCAGTCTGGGAAGTATAGCACGATTGGATTAGATACAACGGTCTAAGGAATTTCGCACATGATGACAAGATTAGATACACTGGTCTGGGGTGTAATACACCAGTCTGGGGAGTATTGCACGATGACGGAATTAGATACATCGGTCTGGGGAGTATTGCACAAGATGATAGGATTAGATACACCAGTATGGGGAGTATCACACATAATGGGAATAGATACACCAGTCTAAGGAGTATCACACATGATAATGGGATTAGATACACCAGTCTAAGGCGTAATACACCAGTCTTGGGAGTGTCACATTTGACGAGATTAGATACACCGGCCTAAGGAGTATCGCACATGATTACGGGATTAGATACATCAGTCTGGGGAGCATTGCACATGACGGGATTAGATACACCGGTTTAAGGCATAATACACCACTGTGGGGAGTATCACACATGATGGGATTAGATACACCAGTCTAAGGAGTATCGCACAGGATGACAGGATTAGATACACCGGTCTAAGGAGTATCGCACATGATGAAGGGATTACATACACCAGTCTGGGGAGTATTGTACATGATGATGGGATTTGATACACCTGTCTGGGGAGTATCGCACATGATGATGGGAATAAATACACTGGTCTAAGGAGTAATACACCAGTCTGGGAAGTACAGCACAATTGGATTAGATACAACTGTCTAAGGAATATCGCACATGATGACGGGATTAAATACACCAGTCTAAGGAGTATCGCACATGATGACTGGATTAGATACATCGGTCTGGGGAGTATCGCACATGATAACTGGATTAGATACACCAGTCTGGGGAGTATCGCACATGATAACTGAATTAGATACACCAGTCTGGGGAGTATTGCACATGATGATGGGATTAGATACATCGGTCTAGAGTGTATCGCAAATGATGATGGGATTAAATACACCAGTCTGGGGAGTATCACACAGGATGACGGGATTAGATACACCAGTCTGGGGAGTATCGCACATGATGATTGGATTAGATACACCAGTCTGGTGAGTATTGCACACAATGATGGGATTAGATACACCAGTCTAAGGAGTATCGCATATGATGACGGAATTAGATACACCAGTGAAAGTTGTAATACACCAGTCTGGGGGGTATCGCATATGATGGGATTAGATACACCGGTCTAAGGCGTAATACACCAGTCTTGGGAGTATCACACTTGACAAGATTAGAGACACCGGTCTAAGGAGTGTCACACAAGATGGGATTAGATGCACCAGTCTAAGGAGTATCACATATGACCGGATTAGGTACACCAGTGAAAGGCGTAACACACCAGTCTGGGGAGTATCACACATGATGACGGGATTTGATACACCGGTCTGGGGAGTATCGCACATGATGACGGAATTAGATACATCGGTCTGGGGAATATCGCACAATATGATGGGGTTAGATACACCAGTCTGGGGAGTATCGCACATGATGGGATTAGATACAACAGTCTAAGGCGTATCGCACATGATGACGGTATTAGATACACCAGTCTGAGAATTGCACATGATGACGAGATTAGATACACCGGTCTAAGGCGTAATACACCAGTCTGGGGAGTATCGCATATAACCTAATTAGATACACCAGTATAAGGAGTATTGCACATGATGACTGGATTTGATACACCGGTCTGGGGAGTATCGCACATGATAAGGGGAATAAATACACTGGTCTAAGGAGTAATACACGAGTCTGGGAAGTATAGCACGATTGGATTAGATACAACGGCTAAGGAATATCGCACATGATGAGATTAGATACACTGGTCTGGGGTGTAATACACCAGTCTGGGTAGTATTGTACATGATGACGGAATTAGATACATCGGTCTGGGGAGTATCGCACAAGATGATAGGATTAGATACACCAGTATGGGGAGTATCACACATGAAAGGAATAGATACACCAGTCTAAGGAGTATCGCACATGATGATGGGATTAGATACACCAGTCTGGGGAGTATGGCACATGATAATGGGATTAGATACACCAGTCTAAGGCGTAATACACCAGTCTTGGGAGTATCACATTTGATGAGATTAGATACACCGGCCTAAGGAGTATCGCACATGATGATAGAATTAGATACACCAGTCTGGGGAGTATCGCACATGATTAGGGGATTAGATACATCAGTCTGGGGGGCATTGCACATGATGACGGGATTAGATACACCGGTTTAAGGCATAATACACCACTCTGGGGAGTATCACACATGATGGGATTAGATACACCGGTCTAAGGAGTATCGCACAGGATGACAGGATTAGATACACCGGTCTAGGGAGTAGCGCACATGACAGGATTAGATACACCAGTCTAAGGAGTATCGCATATGACGGGATTAGATACATCAGTCTGGGGAGAATCGGACATGATGATGAAATAAGATACACCAGTCTGGGGAGTATCGCACATGATGACAGGATTGGATATACAAGTCTAAAGCATAATACACCATTCTGTGGAGTATCGCATATGACGGGATTAGATACACCGGTCTAAGGAGTATCGCACATGATGAAGGGATTATATACACCAGTCTGGGGAGTATTACACATAATGATGGGATTAGATACACTAGTCTGGGGGGTATCGCATATGATGAGATTAGATACACTGGTATAAGGAGTATCGCACATGATGATGGGATTTGATACACCCATCTGGGGAGTATCGCACATGATGATGGGAATAAATATGGTCTAAGGAGTAATACACCAGTCTGGGAAGTATAGCACGATTGGATTAGATACAACGGTCTAAGGAGTATCGCACATGATGACCGGATTAGATACATCAGTGAAAGGCGTAATACACCAGTCTGGGGAGTATCGCATAAGACGGAATTAGATACACCAGTATAAGGAGTATCGCACTTGATGACGGGATTTGATACACCGGTCTGGGGAGTATCGCACATGATGAGGGATTACATACACCGGTCTGGGGAGTATCACACATGATTATGGGATTAGATACATCAGTCTGGGGAGCATTGCACATGATGACAGGATTAGATACAGCGGTTTAAGGCATAATACACCACTCTGGGGAGTATCACACATGATGGGATTAGATACACCGGTCTAAGGTGTATCGCACAGGATGACAGGATTAGATACACAGGTCTGGGGAGTAGTGCACATGACAGGATTAGATACACCAGTCTAGGAGTATCGAACATGATGGGATTAGAGGAGTATCACATAAGATGACAGGATTAGATACATCAGTCTGGGGAGAATCGGACATGATGATGGAATAAGATACACCAGTCTGGGGAGCATCGCACATGACTGGATTAGGTACACCGGTCTAAGGAGTATCGCACATGATGACAGGATTGGATATACCAGTCTAAAGCATAATACACCATTCTGTGGAGTATTGCATATGACGGGATTAGATACACCGGCCTAAGGAGTATCGCACATGATTACGGGATTAGATACACCGGCCTAAGGAGTATCGCACATGATTACGGGGTTAGATACACCAGTCTGGGGAGTATCATATATGATGACGGAATTAGATACATCGGTCTAGGGAGTATCGCACATGATAATGGGAATAAATACTAAGGAGAGATACACGAGTCTGGGAAGTATAGCACGATTGGATTAGATACAATACAAGGAATATAACTCATGGTGACGAGATTAGATACACTGGTCTAGGGCAAAATACACCAGTCTGAGGAGTATCGCACATGATGACGGAATTAGATACACCAATCTAAGGAGTATTGCATATGATGACGTGATTAGATTCATTGGTCTGGGGAGCATCACACATGATGGGATTAGATACACCACTCTAAGGAGTATCGCACATGATGGGATCAGATACACTGGTCTGGGGAGTATCACACATGATAATGGGAATAAATACACCAGTCTTGGGAGTATCAAACATAACTGAATTGATACACCAGTCTGGGGAGTATTGCACATGATGACGGGATTAGATAAATCAGTCTGGGGAGCATTGCACATGATGGGATTAGATACATCAGTCAAAGGCGTAATACACCAGTCTTGGGAGTATCTCACTTGACGAGATTAGATACACCGGCCTAAGGAGTATCGTACATGATTACAGGATTAGATACATCAGTCTGGGGAGTATCGCACATGATAACTGAATTAGATACACCAGTCTGGGGAGTATAGCACATGATGACGGGATTAGATACATCGGTCTAGGGTGTATCGCAAATGATGATGGGATTAAATACACCAGTCTGGGGAGTATCGCACAGGATGACGGGATTAGACACATCAGTCTGGGGAGTATCACAGATGATGAAATTAGATACACCAGTCTAAGGAGTATCGCACATGATGACAGGATTAGATACACCGGTCTGGGGAGTAGTGCACATGACAGGATTAGATACACCAGTCTATGGAGTATCGCATAAGATGACGGGATTAGATACACCAGTCTGGGGAGTATCGCACATGATAATGGGATTAGATACACCAGTCTGGGGAGAATCGCACATGATAACTGAATTAGATACACCAGTCTGGGGAGTATTGCACATGATGACGGGATTAGATACATCGGTCTAGGGTGTATCACAAATTATGGGATTAAATACACCAGTCTGGGGAGTATCGCACAGGATGACGGGATTAGATACACCAGTCTGGGGAGTATCGAACATGATAGGATCAGATACACCAGTCTGGGAAGTATCGCACATGATTGGATTAGATACACCAGTCTAAGGAGTATCGCACATGACGGGATTAGATACACCAGTCTGGGGAGTATCGCATATGATGCGATTAGATACACCGATATGAGTATCAAACATTATGACTGGATTAGATACACCGGTCTGGGGAGTATCGCACATGATGATGGGGTTAAATACACTGGTCAAAGGAGTAATGCACCAGTCCGGGGAGTATAGCACATTATTGGATTAGATACAACGGTCAAAGGAATATCGCACATGATGATGGGATTAGATACACCGGTCTAAGGAATATTGCAGATGATTACGGGATTGGATACACCAGTCTAAAGCGTAATACACCATTCTGGGGAGTATTGCACATGTTGGGAGTTGATACACCGGTCTAAGGAGTATTGCACATGATGACAGGATTGGATATACCAGTCTAAAGCGTAATACACCATTCTGTGGAGTATCGCACATGACGGGATTATATACATCGGTCTGGGGAGTAGCGCACATGACAGGATTAAATACACCAGTCTGGGGAGTTTCGCTCATGTTGGGATTTGATACACCGGTGTAAGGAGTATCGCACATGATGACAGGATTGGATACACCAGTCTAAAGCGTAATACACCTTTCTGTGGAGTATCGCACATGACGGGATTAGATATATCGGTCTAAGGAGTATCGCACATGATGACGGGATTAGGTACATCAGTCTGGGGAGTATTGCACATGATGGGATTTGATACACCGGTTTAAGGCGTAATACACCAGTCTGGGGAGTATCACACATGATGGGATTAGATAAACCGGTCTAAGGAGTATAGCAAAGGATGACAAGATTAGATACACTTGTCTGGGGGGTAGCGCACGTGACAGGATTAGATACACCAGTCTAAGGAGTATCTCACATGATGGGATTAGATACACCATTCTAAGGAGTATCGCATATGATGATGGAATTAGATACATCAGTCTGGGGAGTATCGGACATGATGATGGAATAAGATACACCAGCCTGGGGAGTATCGCACATGACGGGATTAAGCACACCGGTCTAAGGAGTATTGCACATGATGACGGGATTAAATACACCAGTGAAAGGCGTAATACACCATTCTGGGGGGTATCGCATATGACGGGATTAGATACACCGGTATGAGGAGTATTGCACATGATGACAGGATTTGATACACCTGTCTGGGGAGTATCGCACATGATGACGGAATTAGATACACCGTTTTAAGGAGTATCGCACATGATGACAGGATTGGATACACCAGTCTAAAGCGTAATACACCATTCTGTGGAGTATGACACATGACGGGATTATTTACACTGCTATAAGAAGTTTCGCACATGATGACAGGATTAGATATACCAGTCTAAGGAGCATTGCACATGATGATGGGATTAGACACAGCGGTCTGGAGAGTATCGCACATCATGACGGAATATTTGATCATGTGTAAGACATGTGATTGCCAATATGTGGGTTGTACCTCCAACTCCTTGAAAGTTAGAATTAGATGCTAAATGTTCTGTGGCGATTAATCATTTTTCCACCGAACATAATGGGATTATTTCCTCTTGTGTGGTTACAGGGATAGTATTTCTTAAAAAGCCTCTTAGGGGCCAGAATCACCATAGGAAATTATTACACAGAGAATCCTGGTGGATCTATGAACTAAATACTAGGTTTCCTCTGGGTATGAACTTGAGACATGATCTTATCTAGCCTTACGAATAATTTTTTTTTCTTTTATTGTATTTTGTTTCACCATTGTTTTTATTGCTAACATAAGTGCTTCTTTTAAAAAAAATTTCTGTTCAGGATTGGTGATGCTTGATCAAGTATTTAGTCAGTACAGTCATATGAAAAAGTTTGGGCACCCCTATTAATCTTAAGCTTAATGTTTTATAAAAATTGGTGTTTTTGCAACAGCTATTTCAGTTTGATATATGTAATAACTGTTGGACACAGTAATGTTTCTGCCTTGAAATGAGGTTTATTGTGCTAACAGAAAATGTGCAATCTGCATACAAACAAAATTTGACCGGTGCATAAGTATGGGCACCCTTATCATTTTCTTGTTTTAAATACTCCTGCCTACTTTTTACTGACTTACTAAAGCACTTTTTTTGGTTTTGTAACCTCATTGAGCTTTGAACTTTATAGCCAGGTGTATGGAATCATGAGAAAAGCTACTTAAAGTGGCCACTTCCAAGTTGTTCTCCTGTTTGAATCTCCTCTGAAGAGTGGCATCATGGGCTCCTCAAAACAACTGTCAAATGATCTGAAAACAAAGATTATTCAACATAGTTGTTCAGGGGAAGGATACAAAAAGCTGTCTCAGAGATTTAACCTGTCAGTTTCCACTGTGAGGAACATAGTAAGGAAATGGAAGAACATAGGGACAGTTCTTGTTAAGGCCAGAAGTGTCAGGACAAGAAAAACATCAGAAAGGCAGAGAAGAAGAATGGTGAGATCAGTCAAGGACAATCCTCAGACCACCTCCAGAGAGCTGCAGCATCAACTTGCTGCAGATGGTGTCACTGTGCATCGGTCAACTATACAACACACTTTGCACAAGGAGAAGCTGTATGGGAGAGTGATGCGAAAGAAGCCGTTTCTGCAAGTACGCACAAACAGAGTCGGCTGAGGTATGCAAAAGCACATTTGAAGAAGCCTATTTCTTTTTGGAAGAAGGTCCTGTGGACTGATGAAACCAAGATTGAGTTGTTTGGTCATACAAAAAGGCGTTATGCATGGTGGCAAAAAAACACAGCATTCCAAGAAAAACACTTGCTACCCACAGTAAAATTTGGTGGAGGTTCCATCATGCTTTGGGGCTGTGTGGTCAATGCCGGCACTGGGAATCTTGTTAAAGTTGAGGGACGCATGGATTCCACTCAGTATCAGCAGATTCTTGGCAATAGTGTTCAAGAATCAGTGATAAAGTTGAAGTTACGCAGTGGATGGATCTTTCAGCAAGACAATGATCCAAAACACCGCTCCAAATCTACTCAGGCATTCATGCAGAGGAACAATTACAATGTTCTGGAATGGCCATCCCAGTCCCCAGACCTGAATATCATTGAACATCTGTGGGATCATTTGAAGAGGGCTGTCCATGCTCGGCGAACATCAAACTTAACTGAACTGGAATAGTTTTGTAAAGAGGAATGGTCAAAAATACCTTCATCCAGGATCCAGGAACTCATTAAAAGCTACAGGAAGCGACTAGAGGCTGTTATTTTTGCAAAAGGAGGATCTACTAAATATTAATGTCACTTTTCTGGTGAGGTGCCCATACTTATGCACCTGTCAAATTTTGTTTGAATGCAGATTGCACATTTTCTGTTAGTACAATAAACCTCATTTCAAGGCAGAAACATTACTGTATCCAACAGTTATTACATATATCAAACTGAAATAGCTGTTGCAAAAACACCAATTTTTATAAAACATTAAGCTTAAGATTAATAGGGGTGCCCAAACTTTTTCATATGACTGTATATGACTTAATACGCCGAACAACACGTGTTCAATGCATTTTCATTAAAAGTGTTTTTAAGAAGCAGGAATTACTTCTTTCTACTGGTATTTCTCCCTGTGACACTGCTTTTTTTGGGGCGTGGAACTTCTGAGATGGGTGAGCTGACTTTTTTCTATATATTTTTCCTAAAAATTTGGGGTGCAGGCAATTATCTTCTTAAGTCACATGCTAAGTGAAAGGAAGTCCACCTGTGTGCAATCTAAGTGTCATATTGTCTGTCAGTATATACACACCTTTTCTGAAAGGCCACAGAGGCTGCAACAACATCAAGCAAGAAGCATCACTAACTAAACAACACTATGAAGACTATGGAGCTCACACAGAGGCAAAGCTGTTGAGAAGTACAAGTCAGGGTTGAGTTATAAAAGAAATATCCCAATCTCTGATGACCTCTGGAGCACTATCAAATAAAGTATCTTCAAAGAGCATGATACAAGATCCTGCCAAGAGGGGGCCGCCAAGCAAAACTCTCAATCCAGTAAAGGAGGGCATTAATCAGAGAGGCAGCACAGAGACCAAAAGTAACTCTGAAGGAGCTGCTGAGTTCCCAAGCAGAGTATCTGCCCATAAGACCACTATAAGCTGTATGTGAGGAGCTAGCCTTGTTCTAAAGACTATTAAACCAATGCACATGGAGCAACGTCCACGGCTCTGAGACGCAGACTTTTTCCAGCACGGAACACCGGTTATTTCGATCTTATTATTGTCTTTTATTAGAGATTTGCTGGCTGTGTTTTATTAATGTTCTGCTTGCTCGTTAGTTTATGTGCACTAATTTCAGTTATAAAGTGTCCAACATTTCTTTAATCTCGTTAGTATCTCAGGGGACCTTAAAGGGGTTGTCCACTACTTTATATCGCTCCCACCATGTATCACCCCGGCGCCCCTAAGACTTATTGTAAATACCTTCTGTTGCTGATAATGCCTGTGAGCGGCACTATCACTGGCCGCTCACAGGCTTCACGTGACCCCCGGCTGCAGCCGGCGCTGACATCTGCTGATGTCACGACAAGTGCTGGCAGCAGCCGGGGGTCTTGAGGCTGAGTTTTGCCTCACTTGTTGTGACGTCAGAGCGGGGTCAAGTGATGCCTGTGAGCGGCCACCCATAGCGCCGCTCACAGGCATTATCAGCAACAGAAGGTGCTTGCAACAAGTCTTAGGTGGCCTGGGGGGATACATTGGGGGGGGGGATAAAGTACTGGACATCTTCTTTAAGCCATTGTTCTCTCAGCCACTAGGCCCATTGTGCGCATGGGGATAGTAGTCTCAGAGGAGCAGTCATCGCAGGGGGTCTCACATGTAGTCACCAGTGATGGGCTTCTGAAAGATTTTTCATTCTTGCAGCTAAAAAGCAAATGTCTAAAGGGAAGGGGTGGAACACTTCTGCCCATTCAGGAGGCTGATCCCAGGGAGGTAAAAAAGAGAAGCCACATGTTTTAGTCAGAGAGTTGGTAGAATGACATCGAAGGGAGCGGATCTAGGCTAAGATCCTGTATTGAAGGCCTATGGAGTTTTGGAGATCAGTTACCTACTGGACTGCATAAACATGTTACAGTTGTGGGATCTTTAATTTGGATTAAACTCTTTTAAAGGACTGTTGCCACTGGATACCTGTGCTTCCATCGTTTTATCGGTCTTCTAGAGGATCGTGGAATGTGAATACAGACCATACTGGCTGGGGATACGAAATCTCTGGGACAACCAAAAGTTGGGAGAAAGTGAGTATAGCCTGGAACAAAGGCAATAGAATTACCGTCCCAGTGAGGGGATCTTGTTGACAGAGACATTTGTATTTTGGCCATTTACCTGGAGTTGTTGTAAAACCTTGATGTAAGGAATAAAATAATGTTGCATTGCTAACCTGCCTAGGTGATTATTTACAATCCACAACTTCAGATCTTCACACTGTACGCTCCATAGACGTGGCGATTATGGAAAAGTGGCCAGAAAAAAAAAGCATTTACTTGCAAACAAAAACTGTAAGGCTCATTTTGAGTTTGCCAAAAGACATGTGGAAGAATCCTCAAATGTATGGAGGAAGGTGCTGGTTTAGATGAGACCAAAACTGAACTTTTTGGCCCACAAGGTAAATGCTATGTCTAGGGCCAAACCAACACAGCTCATCACCCCTAGAACACCATCCCCGCAGTGAAGCATGGTGGTGGCAGCATTATGCTGTGGGGATGTTTTTATGCAGCAGAGAAAGGGCAAATGGTCCGAGTTGAGAAGATGGATGGTGTGAAATATTCTTGAGCAAAAACTGTTTAATTCTGTCAGTGATTTGAGACTGGGATGGAGGTTCACAGACAATGACAAGGCAATGGTCCAAAGCATACTGCTCAAGTAACACTTGAGTGGATTAAGGGAAAATGTGTATGTGTTTTGGGGTGGCCTATTCAAAGCCCACACCTTAATTCAACTGAGAATCTGTTGTCGGACTTGAAGATTCCTGTTCACCAGAGGAAACTATCTATCTAACTTGAAGGAGCTAAAGCAGTTTTTCCTTGAGGAATGTGCAAAAATCCAAGTGGCCAGTTGTGGAAAGCTCATATAGTCTTATCCAAAACGATTTGCAGCTGTGATTGCCGCAAAAGGAGGCCCTACAAAGTACTTTCTTTAGGGAAGTGAATAGTTATGCATATTAAAATTTTTAGTTACTTTGTCCTATTTGTTGTTTGCTTGACAAAACAAAAATCAAATGTTCAGTTGTAGACATATTCCTTAAATGAACTGATGCAAGCCCTCAATAAAGATAAACTGTGAAATTCAAGTTTGTGAGGTAGCAAAACACGGAAAATGCCAAGAGGGTACTTTTGCAAGCCACTGTATATGCCTCCCAACCTACCCCAGTGATGTCTATGCCCCTAAGCTTTACTTAGTGATGTATATGTCCCCCAACCCTCCCAGTGATGGTCTATGACCCCTAGCCCTCCCAAGTGATATATATGCCTCCCATCTTTACCCAGTGATGTCTATGCCCACCAGCTCATTCCAGTGATGTATATGCCACCAGCCCTCCTCAGTGATGTACAGTGGATTGCAAATGTATTCAACCCCCTTGGCATTTTTCGTGTTTTGCTACCTCACAGCATGGAATTTCTCTGTTTTTTGAGGGTTTGCATCAGTTCATGTAAAGAACATGCTTACAACTGTGAACATTTATTTTTCTTTTTATTGTGAAGCAAACAACAAATAGGACAAACTTTTTGAAAAACTTCAGTATGCATAACTATTCACCCCCCTAAAGTCAGTACTTTGTAAAGCTACATTTTGCAGCAATTACAGCTGCATGCCACTTTGGATAAGTGCCTATGAGCTTTCCACATCTTTCCACTAGAATTTTTGCCCATTCCTCAAGCAAAACTATTTCAGATCCTTCAAGTTAGATAGATTTTCCTTGTGAACAGCAATCTTCAAGGTAGACTACAGATTCTCAATTGGATTAAGGTCAAAAACATTTACACATTTTCCCTTAAACCACTCAAATGTTACTTTAGAAGTATGCTTTGGGTCATTGCCTTGTTCGAAGGGGAACCTCCGTCCCAGTCTCAAATCAGTGACATACAAACAGGTTTTGCTTAAGAATATCTATGTATTTCGCACCATCCATCTTCCCCTCGACTAGGACTATTTTCCCTCTCCCTGCTGCTGAAAAACATCCCCACATCATGCTGCTGCCACCAGCATGTTTCACTGTGGGGGTGATGTTCTTGGGGTGATGAGCTGTGTTAGTTTGGCACCAGACCTAGCGTTTACCTTGTTGGCCACAAAGTTCAATTTTGGCCTCCTCTGACCAAAACACCCTCCTTTTATACATTTGGGGAATCTACCACGTCTTTCGGAAAGCTTAAAATGAGTCTGCCCATTCTTCCATAAATGCAACAAGTGCAAGGCTCATTGTGGTCATATGGCCAGATAGGAAAGGGATATTCAGCAAAACGATCTCCAATAAAAAAACATATTTATTGCAATGACTAAGGATTAATATCCGAAACGCGTCTGCTACTGAACTGTTCTCCCATGCTTGAGATGGCTGCGATCTAAAACTGCATCTTGGCGATATGGAATATTTTAAATGAATTAATAAATATGGTTTTTATTGGAGATCGTTTTGCTGGATATCCCTTTCCTGCTGATCATTCCTCTACGTGATTCAGCGGATCCGTGCATATGGTCTAATACAGGATGAGCTGACTTCTTTTTTCTACCTCCTTTAATATGGACAGATACTCCATTCTCTGTTTGGGAACTCTGCCGCTCCTTCAGGATTGCCTTTGCTCTCTGTGCTGCCTCTCTGATTAATGCCCTCTCCGTCCAGGCTGAGAGTTTTGTCAGGCAGACCTCTCTTGGCAGGTTTGTTCTGATACAAATTTCTTTCCACTTGATGGTAATGGATTTGATGGTGCTCCGGGGTCATCAGAGATTGTGATATATATATTTCTTTTATAACCCAACCATGACATGTACTTCTCAACAACTTTGTCCCTGACTTACTTGGATATCTATTTGGAGTTTTTCATGGTGTTGTTTGGTTAGTGGTGCCTTTTGCTTAATGGTGTTGCAGCTTCTGTGGCCTTTCAGAAAAGGTGTGCATATATACTGACAGATCATGTGACCCTTAGGCTATGTGCCCACGATGCAGAAATGCACAGGATTTTTTCCTGAGCATTTCTGCATTTCCCTGGCAGAAAAAACGCATGCAGATTATACATGCGTTTTTCCTGCCAGGGACATGCGGATGTGAAGCGTTTTCACATGCATTTCTGCATGCGGGTTGACAAGCGCTTTCCAAGCGTTTTTAGCATCACTTGGAAAGTGCTTGATAACTTGGTCACACTATATAAATCCATGCAACTGGCATGGATTTATATAGTGTGACCGTAAGAATGTTAAAAAATAAATCTATACTTACCTTCTGATGGCCCCCGCAGTCTTGCTTCGCTCCGTCCAGGCTGCGGGCAGATCGCGGTACACTGCACTAGGACCTGCCGTCACATGACTATGACGTCAGCGCAGGTCCTTCAGTCCATCGCGAGCTGCCGGCAAAGGAGGACAAGCACTGCAGGGGCAGTCAGAAGGTAAATAGAATATGTATTTTTTATTTTAGTCTTTTTTTACAGGTACAATGGTACCCAGGTCTGGATGAGAATCTCCTCTCCTCCAGACCTTGGTACCATCCGCACATTGAACCGCGTGATATCCGCTTGTACAGATGCAGTGATGCGGATATCACGCGGTCCAATGCAAGTCAATGTCGGTGATTACGCTGCGTGTCCGCAAAATTAATGGACATGCTGCGGACTTTTGAGCGCAGCACAAACGCAGCGTAAAAATCCACAGCATGGGCATTGACATTGCGGCTTGTCATTGGGGACCATGGGGGACGGATTACCAAGCGTTTACGCTACGTAAATTCCGCAGCATAAACGCTTGAAAAACGCATAGTGGGCACGCAGCCTTAGACTGCTCACTTCCTTTCACTAAGCATGTGACTTATGAAGTTAAAGGGAACCTGTCACTAGTTTTGTCCTATATGAATCTTAAACTATCCCTTTATGCAGCACCTGCTTATACAAGCCGCTGACTCCCCCTGTAGACCCGCCAAAACCCTTTTTAAATTCTACTGCGCTGCATGGTAATCCTTTTGGTCGGGTCCGATGGGCGATTTTTTGGGCCTCTCCATCCCTCCTCCCGGCTGCTGCTCGCCATCCTCCTTCTTTAATCGATGTGGATGACGCCTCACGTCATCCATACTGCTGGAAGAAATCTTGTGCCTGCAAATAGAAATCGCGGTTCGCGCCTGTGCAGTATGCTTTGCCCTACTGCGGTCGCATGCGCACTTATGCGCTCGGCTATGACCACAGTAGGATAAAGCATAGAGCACAGGCGCGAACAGCGATTTCTTGAGTGCAGGCATATACATGAATGTGGAGGTATAGACATCACTGAGGGGCATAGCCATCACTGGTGGGTGCTGGGGGCCTAGACCTCATTGGGGGGCAGAGATGTAGCACCCTGAGGACTCGGCTGCTACAGGGGTATTACACCTCAAGCCAGAGGTGTGGTATTCCACTCCCGGGTAAGGATGGAGTGTGGAACTGAGCTCAGTAAGCTGCATACACTACATACATCCCATTTCCGGGGGACAGATCGACGGTACTCCCACCAGTTTATGTGCAGGTACGACAGCGTCTGTCCCTGGCTGGAGTGGGAGGGGGGTGGAACATCCCAGTAGTGTAGGGGCAGATAGGGGGAGCAGTCTGGGTAAGGCTAGGAGCTCATTGGGTGCTGGTCACCTGAGCTCACACATAGAGGGAGTATATAAGGTGGGCACCATCTTAGGACAGGGTCAGTCAGTCAGCCAGTCTTTGTAGAGAAGAGGAGCAGAGCGGCAGAGCTCAGCCAGAAGGGCTGACAGGGAGTTGTGGTTCCGGCTGGGCCCAGCTCCAAGGCCAAGTCTGAGAAAGAGAGAGGAGTCAGAAGGACCCAGAGAGGAAAAAGAAGGAACCCCAAGACCCCAGAATACAAACAGCAGGGTGAAGGGTTGGCACACAAGGGTACCGGATCCCAAGCTGGCAGAGGCAAAAGCACACCTTAGCCAGGAACCGGAGGTCGTGGACAGGACCTGCCACGACCCTCACCAAATCCACTAGAAAGGCACACCAAGCATAGGGTCAGGGAACCCAGAAGAGGTGCAACCACCAAGAGGCCCGAGGGAGCCGGACATAAGTGGATCCCTGGTGAGAACGGCCAGTAGAAAGGGAAAGTCAGAAAGGAGCTCAGGACCACGCTCCAGAATTGCTTGGGGGTTGGCCGAGTCCAGGACCTGGTGGACGCAGCACGGCTCGGGTGGTCACTCAAGGCCAGAGTGACCACAAGAAGATCAGTAAGTAAAAACCCCTGAACTGCACAGCCCGACTCTGAGTCTTCTTGCTTAACTCTCCTGCACCTTCACAACCACCATCCTCTACATCTGACCCCCTGAGGCTATACCCCTCCCGTTGTGGGTTATACTACCACAGCTGCACACATACCACCAGCCTCAGCGGACCCTTCTGCAGCGGCGGCCTTTTGACCGCAAATCAACGGGTGGCGTAGTCGACACTAAGAACATCTAACAACATCTGCAAAGACTGCCGCACACTGAGTTTGACACCCTGGGCACGGACCGGGTCGCCGCCACTCGGAGACTACAACCCCCATCTGATCCGGCTCCGGGTATCCCCAAACAGCACTGGCCCAGGGGGCGCGTCAGCTTTGGCGTAGTCGGCAGGATAACGTGCCCGCAACCACCGGGTACTGCGTGCCTGAAGGAAAGTTCACATTTACCTCAAAAAGAAGTCTCCCGCCGATTCCAGAGGGTCCCCGCCATCGGACGCCATCACGGATCGTTTCCCGCCGGTTGCCCGCCATCTGCAGCTTTTTCCCGCCATCTACGGAGTTTCCCGCCACTGGGAGACGATTCCCGCCACTTCCAGAAGATTTCCCGCCTTGGAAGAGCGGACGCCATTATGGGCGTGCCAGAGGGTGGCAAGAGGCCACCTCCCATCGTGGGCCAGGTCAAGGAATGGCGCCAAAAGCGGAAACCGCCCCCATCAACAGAGACTGTGATGATAGAAGTGTCCATCAGCGTGAGGGAACTGCCCCTGGAACTGACAATCACTAAGTTGCCCCGGGACCACCCTCAAGGTGGGCAGAGACAGAACAAAAGAGAGAAGATGGGTGCAGCCTGGAGGAGTCTGGAGAGAGCGCACCCGGAGATGAGAAGTCTGGAGAGGAGTCCAGAGAAATCGTACCCGGAGATGGAAGGAGAGTCAGGCAGCACCGACCCTGTGGTCAGGAGCCTGCTGCAAGCAACCACCCCACTAGGCCTGGTGGAGATCCTGGCACAGCTCCCCCAAGACCGGGAGCGTGCGCAGACCGCGCTGGAGCGCCTCGCACGGAGGATGGCCCAGGTGCAGCGAGAAACGCTGACGGAGTGGAGCCGAGAGATGGCCCTGCAGGCAGGAACCCGCCAGCGAAGCACGCCACCCGAGACGAGGAGACAGACCGCCTCTGAGGATGGTGCAGGAGGAGTGAAGGCCGGAGACGGCGCCGAGGAGGGAGCTGAACAGACGGAGGCAGGTAAAGGGGACGTCACTACCCCGAGCCGAGGAACCGTGAGCCTGCCCCAGCTCCCCGTCTCAGAGCCCAAAATTCCCCCTGCCGTGCCCGTCGCTGCACCGTCACCGCTCCAGACTAGGCCTCAAGCAGAAGCCGCGACCGCGACCCCTGTGACGTCACGCGCCTCAACTCTGAGCGCGGCCAAGCAGGAGACGCCACCGGCCTGGTCGCAAGGCCGAGTGCCCCCGGGCGCCGCAGTGCTAACAGCGCCCTCTACCTCCACTGAGCCACCGGCCTGGTCGCAGGGCCGAGTAACCCCGGCCGCCGCCGTCTTCACGGTGCCCTTTACCTTCAGGGTACCCCAGGCCTGGTCGCAAGGCCTGGTGAACCCGGGCGCCGCTAGCACAACCGCGCCCTCAACTTCCACAGCGCCACACCTGGGTGAAGACCTATTTGCCCAGCACACTTGCCCGGATGGGCAGCCCTTTGTGTGGCCACCGGAGTACCACCATCCCCGACTCCGGAAAGAGAGACCCCTGGATGAGCCCCTGATTCCGGCCCCGGCGCCTGTCAAGATGACCCCTCTCTCGCTGGAGGAGGCGCAGTTCGAGTGGGACCCCACCGGAGGAGACCTCATGGGGTTCACCCAAGAAACTCGGGCGGCCGCAGCCGAGCGTGCGGAGTGCTGCCGACAGCAGTTAGAGGTCTTCGACCGGGAGCGGAGAGAGAGGCGGGTCCGTGAGCAGCGGCTGCAGGTACAGAGCGCAGAGCAGAAGAGCCGGACCCGGAGGAACCCCCGTGCAGCTCATGGTCCCCGTGCCACCGGGACTGTGATTAAATTCCAACTGCAGCACGGTTGGGGTTTCATCAGGGATCACCACACCCCCGGCGACGTCTTCGTGACCAGGAGAGACGTCGAGTCCCACCTGCCGGAGGGACACAGAGGTCGTGACCTATATGTAGGGGATGAGGTCACATTCACCCGGCACAAGTGTGCCAAAGGACCCTACGTCCTCCATGTACACCGGCTGACGGAGGAGGAGCTGCGGTGTGAAGAGGAGCAAGAGGACCCGGACGGGTCTGAAGCCTACCCTCAGGAAGGAGCAGGAGGGCATCGTCACCATTAAGAGGTGAACTGAAACTGTACATAGTTACCCGTAAGGGTATATGCCATGCTGCTAATGTAAAATAAAGTCCCCGTTGGGACAAGTGTGAACTGTTTCCTGTGTGTCCCATTTCCCCACAGGCTGAGGACTGTGAGCAGCCATCCCTTTTCCCCACTGGCCGAGGACTGAGAGCGGCCATATCCCCTTGTATATAGTTGCGCTTTCTAAGGCGCCCCCTACTGGTTTTATAGGAAAGCTGTGTTTTTCTTGAAGAGACTGTTGCACTTTACCCGGTCACAAGTTGCACCGTGGCCGGAGGAACAAGAATATTTAAAAGTTTTATGCTGCTGATAATGTTTATATGTTTTATGTTTATGTTGTTATGAAAAAAAAAATTGTATGTTTTATGTTTTTATTCTTTACAGCCCGAGGACGTGCTGTGATTTACCAGGGGGGAATGTAGCACCCTGAGGACTCGGCTGCTACAGGGGTATTACACCTCAAGCCAGAGGTGTGGTATTCCACTCCCGGGTAAGGATGGAGTGTGGAACTGAGCTCAGTAAGCTGCATACACTACATACATCCCATTTCCGGGGGACAGATCGACGGTACTCCCACCAGTTTATGTGCAGGTACGACAGCGTCTGTCCCTGGCTGGAGTGGGAGGGGGGTGGAACATCCCAGTAGTGTAGGGGCAGATAGGGGGAGCAGTCTGGGTAAGGCTAGGAGCTCATTGGGTGCTGGTCACCTGAGCTCACACATAGAGGGAGTATATAAGGTGGGCACCATCTTAGGACAGGGTCAGTCAGTCAGCCAGTCTTTGTAGAGAAGAGGAGCAGAGCGGCAGAGCTCAGCCAGAAGGGCTGACAGGGAGTTGTGGTTCCGGCTGGGCCCAGCTCCAAGGCCAAGTCTGAGAAAGAGAGAGGAGTCAGAAGGACCCAGAGAGGAAAAAGAAGGAACCCCAAGACCCCAGAATACAAACAGCAGGGTGAAGGGTTGGCACACAAGGGTACCGGATCCCAAGCTGGCAGAGGCAAAAGCACACCTTAGCCAGGAACCGGAGGTCGTGGACAGGACCTGCCACGACCCTCACCAAATCCACTAGAAAGGCACACCAAGCATAGGGTCAGGGAACCCAGAAGAGGTGCAACCACCAAGAGGCCCGAGGGAGCCGGACATAAGTGGATCCCTGGTGAGAACGGCCAGTAGAAAGGGAAAGTCAGAAAGGAGCTCAGGACCACGCTCCAGAATTGCTTGGGGGTTGGCCGAGTCCAGGACCTGGTGGACGCAGCACGGCTCGGGTGGTCACTCAAGGCCAGAGTGACCACAAGAAGATCAGTAAGTAAAAACCCCTGAACTGCACAGCCCGACTCTGAGTCTTCTTGCTTAACTCTCCTGCACCTTCACAACCACCATCCTCTACATCTGACCCCCTGAGGCTATACCCCTCCCGTTGGGGGTTATACTACCACAGCTGCACACATACCACCAGCCTCAACGGACCCTTCTGCAGCGGCGGCCTTTTGACCGCAAATCAACGGGTGGCGTAGTCGACACTAAGAACATCTAACAACATCTGCAAAGACTGCCGCACACTGAGTTTGACACCCTGGGCACGGACCGGGTCGCCGCCACTCGGAGACTACAACCCCCATCTGATCCGGCTCCGGGTATCCCCAAACAGCACTGGCCCAGGGGGCGCGTCAGAGACATCGATGGGGGGGGGGGCTGGGAGTCATATGAATCACTGGAGTATATGTATATGCACACCAGCCCTCCCTAATGATGTCTATGCTCTCCAGGCCCCCTCCCCCCAGTGATGCATTTGCCCCCAGTGATGTATATGCTTCCCAGCCCTCCCCAGTGATTTATATGCCTCCCAGCCCTTAACAGTGATGCCAATGGAGAGGAGATTCTACTGTAATGCAGCACTTTGTTTTGCAACTTTCAAAGTCTCTCTCTACTCCCTCGTGGCTTTTTATTTTTGTAAAACATTTTCTCAACTAGTCTCTTACTTTATTTTCTATAAACCATGCAGGGCCCTGTGTGAGTGAAGGAAATGTGATACACTTTATTAAGAATCATATTCTTAATTTTTCACAGTCAAGTTGTAACAGTTGTTCAAACTGCACCCAGTTCCCACGGTCAAATGGTGTACAGGCAATTTAATTTAGTTGCCACAATCAGGTGGTATATAACTAATCGGCAAATAAAAATTTCGGCAGTGGATTTCTTGACACAAGCAGATGTAAGAACTGACAACACCTCATTAAATAACAGTGGATGAACATACTAGTTGCTGTATAAAGTATGTAGACTGCATAGGAATCATTAAAGGGAACCTGTTAACTAATTTGTGCTGTCTAAATCATGGGCAGCATGAATCAGAGCCTGGCAGCACGATAAAAACCACGTGTGTTTTTCTATGGAACTTTGGTGACTCTCCCCGCCAACTTATCACAATGATGCTCCAGGGAATTGAGAGGACTCTTCCTATGTACACACAGGAGAGACCTGTCAATCATGTAGGTTGCAGGGAACAGTGAAAATAAGAGCCAATCGATATTTTCTTTATGAGTGAATCAGTGAAAATATATATATACACACACACACACACACAAACACACACGACTGCTACAGACATTATATAAGACATATTATATATATTACACACACTCACACACATATATATATAAAAGAGAATATACACGTATTCTATTTTGCCACTTATAATAGGGCAGTAGGGCAGCCTGATGACCAGTCTTGAATTAAAAATTTTGCACACTCTTGAAAAAAAAAAAGTTTTTTACAGGACCTGTTGACGGAAAAAGAAAGATGTTTCAATCAATAAATACTCTTGGCTCTTGCAATCAAGTCACGTCTGGTAATTTACACAGATAAAAAAATATAATATTAAGAGAATTAAGTCAGTCTAAAAAGCTTTTCTCACCAATTGCTAATGACGCTAAGAGGTTAAATAGACAGCTTGGTGAACATCAACGACAGGTAAACTCAATGGAACATGGTAAAAAAGGATCCAGCACTTTACACAAGCCCACTCCTTCTGAAATGATGCTCTCTCTACCTTTCTATAATCAGCAATGACATTCCAAACTCAGGCGTGTGCCTGATGTACGCCAACACAGTGGGGTGGGGGTGGTAGGGGATCGGTGAGGTATTGCTTTATATTTTTTATGTATCATCCTAACAACCCTTTGAACATGTCTAATAAAGGAGAGGACTGGAAATAACATTTTCATAAAAGAGAAGGAATTTGAAATTTCCAATTAATCAAGAGATTTCAACCAGGACTTAATTTGTAAAAGTCAACTTCTAGATCATTATTACGATAAGAGAATATATATATATATATATATATATATATATATATATATATATATATATATATATATAGTACAGACCAAAAGTTTGGACACACCTTCTCATTTGAAGATTTTTCTGTATTTTCATGACTTTGAAAATTGTACATTCACACTGAAGGCATCAAAACTATGAATTAACACATGTGGAATTATATAATTAACAAAAAAGTGTGAAACAACTGAAAATATGTCTTATATTCTAGGTTCTTCAAAGTAGCCACCTTTTGCTTTGATGACTGCTTTGTACACTCTTGGCATTCTCTTGATGAGCTTCAAGAGGTAGTCACCGGAAATGGTCTTCCAACAATCTTGAAGGAGTTCCCAGAGATGCTTAGCACTTGTTGGCCCTTTTGCCTTCACTCTGCGGTCCAGCGCACCCCAAACCATCTCGATTGGGTTCAGGTCTGGTGACTGTGGAGGCCAGGTCATCTGGCGTAGCACCCCATCACTCTCCTTCTTGGTCAAATAGCCCTTACACAGCCTGGAGGTGTGTTTGGGGTCATTGTCCTGTTGAAAAATAAATGGTGGTCCAACTAAACACAAACTGGATGGAATAGCATGCAGCTGCAAGATGCTGTGGTAGCCATGCTGATTCAGTATGCCTTCAATTTTGAATAAATCCCCAACAGTGTCACCAGCAAAGCACCCCCACACCATCACACCTCCTCCTCCATGCTTCACGGTGGGAACCAGGCATGTAGAGTCCATCCGTTCACCTTTTCTGCATCGCACAAAGACACGGTTGTTGGAACCAAAGATCTCAAATTTGGACTCATCAGACCAAAGCACAGATTTCCACTGGTCTAATGTCCATTCCTTGTGTTCTTTAGCCCAAACAAGTCTCTTCTGCTTGTTGCCTGTCCTTAGCAGTGGTTTCCTAGCAGCTATTTTACCATGAAGGCCTGCTGCACAAAGTCTCCTCTTAACAGTTGTTGTAGAGATGTGTCTGCTGCTAGAACTCTTTGTGGCATTGACCTGGTCTCTAATCTAAGCTGCTGTTAACCTGAGATTTTTGAGGCTGGTGACTCGGATAAACTTATCCTCAGAAGCAGAGGTGACTCTTGGTCTTCCTTTCCTGGGGCGGTCCTCATGTGAGCCAGTTTCTTTGTAGCGTTTGATGGTTTTTGCAACTGCACTTGGGGACACTTTCAAAGTTTGCCCAATTTGTCGGACTGACTGACCTTCATTTCTTAAAGCAATGATGGCCACTCATTTTTCTTTACTTAGCTGCTTTTTTCTTGCCATAATACAAATTCTAATAGTCTATTCAGTAGGACTATCAGCTGTGTATCCACTTAACTTCAGCACAACACAACTGATGGTCCCAACCCCATTTATAAGGCAAGAAATCACACTTATTAAACCTGACAGGGCACACCTGTGAAGTGAAAACCATTTTCGGTGACTACCTCTTGAAGCTCATCAAGAGAATGCCAAGAGTGTGCAAAGCAGTCATCAAAGCAAAAGGTGGCTACTTTGAAGAACCTAGAATATAAGACATATTTTCAGTTGTTTCACACTTTTTTTGTTAAGTATATAATACCACATTTGTTAATTCATAGTTTTTATGTCTTCAGTGTGAATGTACAATTTTCAAAGTCATGAAAATACAGAAAAATCTTTAAATGAGAAGGTGTGTCCAAACTTTTGGTCTGTACTATATATATATATATATATATATTCTTATCATAATAATGATCTATATATACATACACAGTGGCTACGGAAAGTATTCAGACCCCTTTAAATTTTCCACTCTTTGTTTCATTGCAGCCATTTGGTAAATTCTAAAAAGTTCATTTTTTTTCTCATTAAAGTACACTCAGCACCCCATCTTGACTGAATATAAACCAGAAATGTAGAATTTTTTGAAATATCTGAAATATCACATGGTCATAATTATTCAGACCCTTTGCTCGGTATTGAGTAGAAGCACCCTTTTGAGCTAGTAAAGCCATGTGTCTTCTTGGCAATGATGCAACAAGTTTTTCACACCTGTATTTGGGGATCTTCTGCCATTCTTCCTTGCAGATCATCTTCAGTTCCGTCAGGCTGGATGGTGAACTTTGGTGGACAGCCATTTTCGGGTCTCTCCAGAGATGCTGAACTGGGTTTAGGTCAGGGCTCTGGCTGGGCCAGTCAAGAATGGTCACAGAGTTATTCTGAAGCCACTCCTTTGTTATTTTAGCTGTGTGCTTAGAGTCATTTCCTTGTTGGAATGTGAACCTTCAGCAAAGTCTGAGGTCCAGAGCACTCTGGAAGAGGTTTTCATCCAGGATATATCTGGACTTGGCCGCATTCATGTTTCCTTCAATTGCAAGCAGTCGTCCTGTCTCTGCAGCTGAAAAACACCCCCATAGCATGATGCTTCCACCACCATGTTTCACTATTGGGATTGTATTGGGCAGGTGATGAGCAGTGCCTGGTTTTCTCCACACGTACCGCTAAGAATTATCACCAAAAAGTTCTATCTTCGTCTCATCAGACCAGAGAATCTTACTTCTCATAGTCTGGGAGTCCTTCATGTGTTTTTGAGCAAACTGTATGCGGGCTTTCATATGTCTTGCACTGAGGAGAGGCTCTGCCATAAAGGCCCGACTAGTGGAGGGCTGCAGTGATAGTTGACTTTGTGGATCTTTCTCCCATCTCCCTACAGCATCTCTGAAGCTCAGCCACAGAGATCTTGGGGTTCTTCTTTACCTCTTTCACCAAGGCTCTTCTCCCATGATTGCTCAGTTTGGCTGGACGGCCAGGTCTAGGAAGACTTCTGGTGGTCCCAAACTTCTTCCATTTAAGGATTATGGAAGCCACTGTGCTCTTGGGAACCTTGAGTAATGCAGAAATTCTTTTGTAACCATGGCCAGATCTGTGCCTTGCCACAATTCTGTCTTTGAGCTCCTTGGGCAGTTCCTTTGAGCTCATGATTCTCATTTGGTCTGACATGCACTGTGAGCTGTGAGGTCTTATATAGACAGGTGTGTGCCTTTCCAAATCAAGTCCTATCAGTTTAATTAAACACAGCTGGACTCCAGTGAAGGAGTAGAACCATCTCAAGGAGGATCACAAGGAAATGGACAGCATGTGACTTAAATATGAGTGTCTGAGCAAAGGGTCTGAATACTTATGACCATGTGATATTTCAGTTTTTCTTTTTTAATAAATTTGCAAACATTTCTACATTTCTGTTTTTTTCAGTCAAGATGGAATGCAGAGTGTACTTTAATGAGAAGAAAATGAACTTTTTAGAATTTACCAAATGGCTGCAATGAAGCAAAGTGTGAAAAATGGAATGGGGTCTGAATACTTTCCGTACCAACTGTACATACAAACGTGGTCAGAATTGTTGGTACCCCTCGTTTAATGAAAGAAACACCCACAATGGTCACAGAAATAACTTGAATTATTGGAGGACACCCTATCAAAGCTAGAAGAAAGTGAGAGACAGACTTGGGAGAGATAAACGACGATAAGTGGGAGTCTATTCTAGATTATATACCCAAGTTATCCATGAGTGAGCCTGGGAGAATGTCACAGCTGTATGTGATCCACAGGGTGTATAGAACCCCTGGTATGTTATTTAAAGCAGGGTTGAAGTCTAACTCCGACTGCCCAAGGTGCTCGCAAACTCAGGCAGACATACTGCATATGATTTGGCATTGTCCTAGATTGTCCTCCTTTCGGATCGTAGTGTTGAACCGTATTGGAATAGTGTATAGGTGTATCGTCCCTAGGGACCCACTGACATGTATATTAGGGTACATTGAGGAAATAAAAATAGACAACTTGACCAAAATAGCAATTGCGAGATTATTGTTTATTGCCAGAAAATTGATTGCAAAATATTAGATTAGAGAGGAGCCCCCGTCCAGACGCAAATTCATTGCCCAAACGAACTATATAATTCAACTTGAAAAAAGTATTTACACCAAGAGGAATAAGCAGGAATACTTCCATAAATTATGGCAGCCATGGTTGGATAGGATTAATTAGAGTACACCTATATATACTACTGTAGAGTAAAACTCTTGGTAAACTGTATGGCGGAGTGGAAAGAGAAGAAGGAAAGAAGAAAAGGGGAAGAGAAGGAAAGGGAGTAGGGGGAGAAAAGAGAAGGAGTAAAGTAGAGAAGAAAAGGAAAGGAAAGAAGGGGGGGATAAAAAAAAAGAGGTTGAAAGGTCTCCATGGGGGCGGGGTAAGGGAAGGGGGGGACTTACTGTAATATTGTAAAACGAGTATTGTCATGTAATATCTGTTTCAAGTTTTGTTATGTTTAATAAAAATGTATCTGATTAAAAAGAAAAAAGATATGTGGGACTGCCAACCTCCCTGGACGCGGCCGCAGGAGGAAAATTGATGACAAATCAAAGAGACGGATAATACGAATGGTAACAAAAGAGCGCAGGAAAACTTCTAAAGCGATTAAAGGTGAACTTCAAGCTCAAGGAACATCAGATCGCACCATCCGTCGTTGTTTGATCCAAAGTGGATTTCATGGGAGTCGACCAAGCAGAACATCATAGTTGAAACAAAAATCATAAAAAAGCCAGACTGGAATTTGCCAAACTACATGTTGATGTGGCACCCCAGGGGTCTGGTTACCACAGTAATAGAGATATTATGTCTGAGAGCAAGTGGGAGGTTTCTCTGGTCAGGAAGCCTAAGCATGCAACACGGCCCACCCAGACCTGGGAGGGGAGGAATCTGCCCTTATAAACTGGGTCTGGGGCGGGATTAAGTTAGTCAGAGCCGGGACAGGGAAAGATACATCAGGAGCTCTGTAGGAGCAGCAGCAGAAGACCAGGGGCTGTGAGCAGAGATATAGCTTGCCCTGGCTGAAGTTACTAAAACCGGACACAGGAGTCCGAGGCTGTGGGGACTGATATACACCCAGCAGCAGAAACCAGCCGGCAGGGGATTCCAGGTCCTCTGGCCATAGAAGCCCAGAGGCTCAGTCACAAAGAAGGGACCAGCGCCGCCATCCAGGAGCGGAGGCTAACAGAAGGCCCCAAGTCACCAGCCATACGGGTGAGCACCACACGGTATACTCAGGGACGTGGGCTACTTGTAACCGCTGACAGCAAGGTAGCCAGGAAGAGTGCAGATAAACGGGGAGGCCTACAACTCCACCTGGCCAGGGGAACTCCTGCTTGCTTGCAGACTGACCAGGCCCCTTATACTAGCCAGTACTCCCGGGAGGGTCTGCCTTGTACCATCAGTAAAGACCCTGAACTGCACCTCACGTCTCTGTGATTCCTTGCCGCACCAGCACCATTAGCACTGGGACCCTCACACCATCACTCCCATCATCTCTCACATTAGCTGCCCTGAGGCAATACTTCTCCCGTGGGGAGTTATCCCATACTCGGCTGCGCAAACAACATCAGCCTCAGCAGTCTGCAGCGCAGCGGCGGTCCCCACTGACCGCAATCCACGGGTGGCGTAGTCGGACAATTACAATACAAATAGACTGCCACTGGTTTGACCACCCTGGGCACGGAGACTACAACCCCCAGCATCCTACAACAGGCCCGGTTCCGGGTTCCCCTGCACAGCACAGGCCCAGGGGGCGAGTCAACTTTGGCGTAGTTGGCAGGATTTCGTGCCCGCAACCACCGGGTACTGCGTGCCTAAAAAAGACTTTTGAACTTACCTGTGGTGAAGTTTCCCGCCGTCCAGAGTCGTTTCCCGCCATCTGGAGCCGATTCCCGCCATCAGACGCCATCTTGGACCGCTTTCCGCCGTCTTCTACCTTCTTCCCGCCATCCGCAGCTGCTTCCCGCCTTCGGACGCCATCTTCGGGACGCCGCACAGGAAGAAGAGGGGCGTGGACGCCGAAAGCGCGCGAGATCCGAAGCTCCGCCCCACACAGTGACGCTGCGCAAGGTCCTGGAAGGGAGGAAGAGCGACGCTGACGTCATCGGAGCGCGACGCCAGGTCCTCGACCCCGACGATCGACTGCGGAGCCGCGGCCTACGGAAGAAGAGCATCGCAAGGTAGGCCACGGTCCACTAGGGGGGAGGAGGATGCCGGATACCGAGGGGAGCTCCACTGCCACAGCCACCGCCAGCGCAACCGCTGCAACAGTCATGCCATTCACCATGCCCTATATCCCGGGGGCAACCTAGCTACCCCAGTACTCAGGGGAGTCACATACTCTAAATGACTTTAGAGAGAGACTGGATAGCCTCTTCCAGGTGTACCCCCTCATAGAAAAGCAAAAAGTGAGCATCCTGGTGGCCCAATTAATTGGGGCAGCCCAAAGGGAGGTAAAGTCCTGGCCACCTGGGAGGAAGAGGACTGTCAGAGAAATACTAGCTCGGCTGAAAGACACATTTGACACCCGCACCTCAGCCGAAATAAAGCTCAGATTTTACGGGTGTAAACAACGGGCACATGAAAGTATAAGAGACTATGCTCTAAACCTACAAGAGGCCCTGAGAGCCATTAAGCAGGCAGACCCTGACAGCGTGGGAAATGAAGATAAGCTGTTGACTGAACAATTTATTGAGGGTCTACTGTGCAATGCCCACCGAACCCAGTTGCGGGCAATGGCCTTACAGGACCCTGACCTGGACTTTGCACAGTTTAAGGACAGAGCCATCCGGCACCAGGTGGCGCTGTGACCCACAGGTGCCCTGCTATCACTTACCACCAGGAGACGGCGCCCTTGTCTGCAGGGCCTGTGGGAGCTGATGCGCAGGCTTTAAACAGTGACCCGGCTACAGACCTGCACCATCAGGTCCAAGAGCTGACTAAGAGCGTTGCCGCGCTAACCAGAACTGTGCAGTCTTTACAGGTCTCTTCTCCAGGAAAGATCCAGCTGGCATCCGGACCGGAGGACGTCCCGTGGCGCCGACTGAGGAGGACCCCACCGGCCAGAGGAAGACCCAGCGACAGATACAACGAGGACGGACGACCCATCTGCCACCGCTGCAATCAACCCGGACATGTGGCAAGGTACTGTCATTTAAACGGGCACAACCTGGGGTAGAGGGCCAACCCCCAGGCACAAGACCATCAGGCCCATCAAACTGGCGTGATAAATACGTAGGGGGACGTCCAATCTTGCCTGTGGTACTGGATGGCATTCCTATGAGTGCCCTACTAGACACTGGGTCACAGGTGACCACCATCCCGTACGTGCTCTTTAAGCAGTACTGGAATAACTCGGACATAACCCGCTACCCAGATGACGACCTGAGTATCATCGCCAGCAATGGTCAGCCCGTGCCGCAGGTGGGATTCAAAGAGGTGACCATTAACATCGGTAAAGTCGAACTGGCGGCACAAGGACTGATTATAGTGGACATAGACCGTCATGAGAGTCACCCTAGAATAACCCTAGGTACTAATGTGATTGAAAATTGTCTTGCAGAGGTGATTCTCATTTTACAGCAGGTTGCCAAGAACGCCAGTTTCGGCCAGCAGCGTGTGCTCCAAAAAGAGATCCGGGCACTGATGAAGCGGCAACAGGTGGAACTATCTGGTGGTGAGATAGGTAGCGTGAGAATGTGTGACCCGTTCCCTATTGCCATGCCCCCAAAAAGTGAGATGATGATTTGGTGCCAGGCAGCTATTGGTCTAAGAGGTAGAGACTACCAAGCAATGGTAGAACCTGTCTACTCAGACAGTAGGCCCACCATTTTGACAGCACGGGGGGTGGTCGACGTACGCCATGGGAGGGTGCCCGTTCGCATCATAAATATCGGGGAGAGAGAAGTACACCTGCCCCGGTATGCCACGCTAGCCAAATTGTTCACCATACACCAGAACTCTGTACAGGCCGTGGAACCCTTGCCTCCATCTCAACCAGAGGAAGGTAACGGCTATAAGAAACCAATGGAGGACTGGTGTCAGCAACTACATTTGGGTACTGACTCCACTCCCTCACACCAAAAACAGGGAGTCTATCGGGTGGTTCAAGAGTACGAGAGAGTGTTTAGTAAACACCCGCTAGACTTCAGGCGAGTAAAGGGGGTAGAACACCACATCCCCACGGGAGACCACCCTCCCATAAAGGAGAGATACCGACCCGTACCCCTGACACACTACCAACACGCCAAGGGGATGCTTAGAGACATGAAGGAGGCTGGGGTGATCAGGGACAGCTGTAGCCCCTGGGCAGCTCCACTAGTCTTAGTGAATAAGAAAGACAACACCATGAGGATGTGTGTAGACTACAGGAAGGTCAACCGTATCACACACAAAAATGCGTACCCGTTACCAAGGATAGAAGAGTCCTTAGCTGCATTAAAATCTGCTAACTTCTTCTCTACTTTGGATCTCACTAGCGGGTACTGGTAGGTTCCTGTAGCAGAGGCGGACTGGGAGAAGACCGCATTCACCACCCCGATGGGTCTCAGCGAATTTAACTGTATGCCGTTCGGGCTCTGCAACGCACCAGAAACCTTCCAACGGTTGATGGAATGCTGTCTGGGACACCGGAACTTCGAGACGGTCCTGTTGTACCTGGACGATGTCATCGTCTATTCCAAGACCTACGAGGACCACCTGAAACACCTGGCAGAAGTGTTTGAAGCTCTGGCAAACTACGGCCTAAAAGTGAAACCCTCCAAGTGTCACCTCCTGAAACCAAAGGTGCAGTACCTGGGAAACGTGGTGAGTGCTGACGGAGTGGCTCCCGACCCTGATAAGATCACCGTGATTAAGGACTGGCCAAGACCCTCCAGCATAAAGGAAGTGCGGCAGTTCCTCGGGTTGGTAGGCTACTACCGAAGATTCATTCCCGGTTTCACCAAAATGGCAGCCCCTATGCAGGACCTCCTGATAGGTCAATCTCGGAAAGCCAAAAACCAGAAGCCGCCCTTCAGGTGGGAAAAGCTGGAAGAGGAGTCCTTTTGCCAGCTGAAGATGGCCCTCACGGGGGATGAAATCCTGGCATATCCAGACTACAGCCAGCCCTTTATCCTCCACACGGACGCAAGCAACATCAGGCTAGGAGCCGTACTGTCCCAGATCCAGCAAGGGAAAGAACGGGTAATCGCTTACGCCAGCCGAAAGCTACGGCCCACGGAGAGGAACCCTGAGAATTATAGCTCATTCAAGCTGGAGTTCCTGGCAGTAGTGTGGGCAGTGACCGAACGTTTCAAGCATTACCTTGCCTCTTCCAAGTTCACCGTGTACACGGATAACAACCCGTTGACACACCTGGACACTGCAAGACTCGGTGCCCTGGAACAGAGATGGATGGCCCGCCTGTCCAACTTTGAATTCACCATCAAATACCGGGCAGGACGCTCAAATGCCAACGCGGATGCCCTGTCTAGAATTCCGAACTTACCGGACGTAGGGGAAGATCCAGAAGATCTGGAAGAAGTTGAGCTCCCTGCGTTCCACCGTCATGGGATTACCCTGTATTCCCACTGTGTGAAGGACAGGCGCTCCGTGACGTTCAATCCCTTGCCCCACTACAACTGGGCGGAGACGCAAAACAGTGATCCCGCAGTCCGTTTGGTGAAGGAAATGCTGACCCAGGCCGATGCCAGTCTTGACCCAGACGCTCCGGAGGAGACCAAGCAACTGTGGAAGGAGAAAAGTAAACTGTTCCTCTACAGGGAGAAGCTGTGCCGGAGAATGGTTAACTCTCGAACACATGAGTTGACCTGGCAGGTAGTGGTCCCAAGACGAGACGCGGCTATGGTTCTGGAGGCATACCACAACGGAGCAGGGCATTTCGGATGGAAGAAGCTGGAGTTCTTGTTGCGTGAGCGGTTCTACTGGGTAGGCATGAGAGGAGCCATCGAGAGGTGGTGCAAAGACTGTGGCCCGTGCAACCTAAGAAGAAAGGACCGTGCCAGCCAGAAGACTCCCCTGCAGCCCATCATCACCAGACAGCCACTGGAACTGGTAGCCCTGGACCATGTGAAACTTGTTAGAACCTTGCTCTTAGGTTTTTTTTCCTTTGCTGGTCACATGACTTTGTTGGCCTATTTAATCCTGCTCCGCCCTTCTGGCTTTGCTGGACTTCATTGTTTAACTACTTTCTAGCTAGCCTGTACTCTGTATCTAACTCTGTTAGTTTGCTTGGTCTACGGACCTCTGTGTTCTATGTGTTTTGTTTGTTCGTCTGTCTGCTACTATTTCTGTTAGGAGGTGTCCCATTTTTCCTCCCAGTCCTTAGTACTTGTAGGGAATCCTTCCCCACATCTATAGGTCTCCGTACAGACTAGCTTAGGACTTTAGCAGGTCTGATCGCAGGATCAGGTCCCCTGTTACATCGTAGGGATAAAGCTGAGTTCTATCGTAGGGACAGATCTCCTCTCTTTCCTTAGCTCTGGTAGCAGAACATAACAGTAAGTCCAGCCCGCAAATTCTCTAAGGAAAGATTTTTTTTGTTTCATCATGGTGTCGGTTCAGGATTTGGCTAAACACCTGCAGGGACTCTCTCTGGAAGTGGCCGAGCTCCGTCAGCACGTGAGTAACTGTCCTGGAGCACATTTCTTGGAGCCTAAGGTATGTTTGCCGGATTTATTTTTTGGTGAACACCGAGAATTTTTTTCATTTAAAAATGCTTGCTTATTGTATTTTCGTTTGAGACCCAAGTCCTCTGGGGATGAATCCCAGCGCATAGGGTTCATAATGTCACTTTTGCGCAAAGAGCCTCAGGAGTGGGCCTTTTCTTTGCAACCTAGTGATACATGCTTCAGATCAGTGGATAGTTTTTTTTCTGCTTTGGGACTATTATATGATGATCCTGACCGTGTCGCATCAGCTGAGACTGAGTTGAGACGTTTGAAACAGGGATCAGGTAATGTGGAAAAATATTGTACTCATTTCCGTCGTTGGTCTACTCAAACAGGGTGGAACGATTCTGCTCTGAAAAGTCTATTTCTTGCTGGGCTCAATGAAAGGGTTAAAGACCTGCTAATTGCTTATCCTACACCTGAAGATTTGCAACAGGCTATGCAATTAGCTATACGGGTGGATAGGAGACTGCGTGAGAGGGTTAATGAGAGCAAATCCTCTGCTATGTCAGTTTCTGGTTATAAGAATGTGTGTACTAACAGTGGTGAACCGATGGAGATTGGATCGGTGGCACCTCGCTCTCAAGAAAAAGATCGTAGGTTTTTTGAAGGCTTGTGTTTCTATTGCGGAAAATCTGGTCATTTGATTAAAGGCTGTGAGCTTCGTATGAAGAAAGAAAAAAAAATGGTCAGTCATGCCCGTATTGCCTGTTTAAATTCCAAGGGTGTATTTTTAGCTGCTTCCACGATTGCTCAGGAAAAATTAATGGAATTTCGGGTGTTTGTCGATTGTGGGTCTACTCTGAATGTTATTTATGGGGGATTCTTGGAAAGACTCAATTTAAAACCCGAACCTTTATCATCCCCCATTGCTGTGGTTTCTGTGGATGGTTCCCCTTTGAAGAATATTACTCTCAAGGTCTGTGAATTTCCTCTCACTATTAATGGTGTTCACCACGAGAAATTGGATTTGGTAGTTTTGAATAACTTGCCTTCTCCAGTAATATTGGGATTGCCCTGGTTAAAATTTCACAATCCTGTACTGGATTGGTGTACCAATGAAATTAAATCCTGGAGCCATAAATGTTATGACAAGTGTTGTAACGGGCGTATTGCAGCTTTGGATAGGGGAGAATTGCCTGTTCCTATTCAGGATTTTTGGAGAGTTTTTCTGAGAAGGAATCGCAGGTTTTGCCTCCCCATAGAGACTATGATTGTTCTATTGAATTTGTCCCTGGAGCGACTCTTCCTAAAAGTCGTTTATTTAACCTTACTATTCCTGAGAGGAAGGCTTTGGAGGAATACATACAGACAAGTTTGGCCGCCGGTCACATTAGGCCCTCTAAGTCTCCTGTGGCGGTTGGATTTTTTTTTGTAAAAAAAAAAGGATGGCGGTTTACGTCCTTGTCTGGATTTTCGTGAGATTAACAAAATTACTGTACGCAATCCTTACCCACTGCCATTGATTCCTGATCTGTTTAACCAGTTAATGGGGGCCAAGTGGTTCTCTAAAATTGACCTTAAGGGGGCATACAATCTGTTGCGCATGAAGGAGGGTGACAAATGGAAGACTGCTTTTAACACTCCTGTGGGTCATTTTGAGAATCTCGTTATGCCTTTTGGTCTTACTAATGCTCCTGCATTTTTTCAGAATCTTATTAATGACATCCTTAGACCTTTGATCGGCAAAAATGTGGTTGTGTATTTGGATGACATTTTGATTTATTCGCCGGATCTGGAGTCTCATTGGCGGAGCGTACGTGAGGTATTACAGTTATTAATGGACAATTCGCTTTTTGCTAAACTGGAGAAATGTGAGTTCGCTGTACAGAGAATTAGTTTTTGGGTTACATTATCTCCAGCGAAGGTTTTGAGATGGACCCGGTTAAAGTTCAAGCTGTACAGGAATGGCCTAGGCCTATTGGTTTGAAATCGATACAGAGGTTTTTAGGTTTCGCCAATTATTATAGAAAATTCATTAAAAATTTTTCTAGTATTGTCAAACCTCTGACCGATCTCACCAGGAAAGGTGCTGATGCGGTTCAGTGGTCTTCTGAGGCCATTGAAGCTTTTGTGTATCTCAAGGAGAGGTTCACCTCTGCTCCCATCCTTATGCAGCCTGATGTGACTAAGCCGTTTTTGGTTGAGGTTGATGCTTCCTCTGTGGGGGTTGGCGCAGTATTGTCTCAGGATAACGGGGATGGATTACATCCCTGTGCCTTTTTTTCAAAAATTTTTTCGGAAACTGAACTGAATTACGATATTGGTAATCGGGAATTATTGGCTATTAAACTCGCATTTGAACACTGGCGCCACTTCTTGGAAGGTGCGGAATTTCCCGTTCAGGTTCTTACGGATCATAAAAATCTGATATATCTTGATGCTGCCAAGCGCCTGAATGCCCGTCAGGCTAGGTGGGCACTGTTTTTCTCGCGGTTTAATTTCTCCGTTACTTACATCCCTGGTACTAAGAATGTTAAGGCGGATGCCTTGTCTCGCAGTTTTTCTCCCATAGTCGGTGTTGAGAAAGAGGAGAACATTTTACAAGAAGGTGTTGTGATAGCTGCTTTGGACTCCGTTTTGGAAGATGAGATTCTTAAAGCACAGGAGAATGCCCCATCTAACACTCCTCATGGGAGGTTGTTTGTGCCTGGGACCTTTAGGAGAGATTTGTTTGTTGAGTGTCACGAATCTCGGTTGGCAGGTCATCCCGGAATCTCTGAGACCAAGAGACTGGTGGGTCGCAGTTTTTGGTGGCCTGGATGGCAGAAGGAAGTCATTAAGTGGGTGCGTCAGTGTACTATATGTGCTAGATCTAAGTCCTCACATACTCCTGCTGCGGGGTTGCTTTGTCCTTTGGAGGTTCCCAGTGCTCCTTGGACACATTTGGCTATGGACTTTATAACTGACCTTCCCCCCTCTGAAGGTTTTACTGTCATCTGGGTGGTCGTGGACCGTTTCAGCAAGATGTGTCACTTGGTTCCCTTCATCAAACTGCCCTGCGCTAAAACTCTCGCTAAGGCCTTTGTCAAGGAAATTGTCAGACTTCATGGCGTTCCTACTGACATTGTTTCTTATAGGGGTCCTCAGTTCGTGGCTCGTTTTTGGCGTGCCTTTTGTGACAGGTTGGGAGTTCATTTGTCGTTCTCGTCCGGATATCATCCTGAATCTAATGGCCAGACAGAAAGGAAAAACCAGGATGTTGAGCAGTTCTTGCGTTGTTTTGTGGCAGACAATCAAGAGGGGTGGTCTGAGTTTCTGCCACTTGCTGAATTTGCTCTGAACAATCATACATCTTCTTCTGCTGGTTGTTCGCCTTTTTTTTGTTGTTCTGGGAGACATCCGTCGTTTGGGTCGTTCTCCAAGTTGGGATCTGCCGTGCCTGAGGAGGAGAATTTTTCCGGTGATTTGGAGAGAGTTTGGACGGATGTGCGTGGTAATCTTCAGGAGGCCAACAGAAAATCTAAAGACTACTTTGATAGGAAACGACAGGAGGTTTTGTTCGCTGTTGGTGACATGGTTTGGTTGTCCTCTAGGAATCTGCGGTTGAGGATTCCTTCTAAGAAATTGGGTCCCAAGTTTGTAGGGCCCTTTAAGGTGCTTCAGGTTGTCAACCAATCTGCTGTTAGGTTGGAGGTTCCTACCTCCTGGAGAATTAATCCGGTATTTCATGTCTCTCTGTTAAAAAAAGCTGTTGTGTCGGATGGTGACGCCTCTGCCTCTGTTCCTCCGGTGGTGGAGGACGGGGAATATGAAATTTCTCGCATCCTTAACTCTAGACGGTATAGAGGTAGTTTGCAGTATCTTGTGGCCTGGAAAGGTTTTGGACCCGAGGATAACTCTTGGGTGAGGTCGGATGATGTTTCCGCGTCCAGACTTATCAGAGCGTTTCACAGGAGATTTCCTGATAAGCCTGGTCCTAGGGGATCCGGAGGATCCTCTTAGAAGGGGGGGTACTGTTAGAACCTTGCTCTTAGGTTTTTTTTCCTTTGCTGGTCACATGACCTTGTTGGCCTATTTAATCCTGCTCCGCCCTTCTGGCTTTGCTGGACTTCATTGTTTAACTACTTTCTAGCTAGCCTGTACTCTGTATCTAACTCTGTTAGTTTGCTTGGTCTACGGACCTCTGTGTTCTATGTGTTTTGTTTGTTCGTCTGTCTGCTACTATTTCTGTTAGGAGGTGTCCCATTTTTCCTCCCAGTCCTTAGTACTTGTAGGGAATCCTTCCCCACATCTATAGGTCTCCGTACAGACTAGCTTAGGACTTTAGCAGGTCTGATCGCAGGATCAGGTCCCCTGTTACATCGTAGGGATAAAGCTGAGTTCTATCGTAGGGACAGATCTCCTCTCTTTCCTTAGCTCTGGTAGCAGAACATAACAAAACTGGCTCCAAGCAGATCTGGGTATGTCTACGCCCTAACAATCGTAGATCATTACTCCCGGTTCCTGGTGGTGGTCCCGGTCAAGGACTTAATGGCTCAAACAGCAGCTAGAGCCTTCCAGCAGCACTTCTGCCGTCCACACGGGTACCCGGACCAAGTGCTGACAGACCAAGGAACAGCCTTTGAAGCGGAGGTCTTCCAGGAGTTCTGCAACCTGTATGGCTGCAAGAAGATAAGAACAACGCCCTATCACCCTCAAACCAATGGACTCTGCGAGAAGATGAACCAGGTGGTGATAGATCTGCTAAAAACATTGCCCCTGGAAGAACGCAGTCTGTGGCCTGAGAAACTGCCCGATCTGGTGGACCTGTATAACCACATCCCTGTAGGTTCCACCAACTGTACCCCGGCTTACCTAATGAGAGCAAGACCTGGTAAGCTGCCTATTGACCTGGATATGGGAGTCCTGACGCCTGAGGACACCTCGCCAGAGGCAGACTGGGATACAGAACGGCAGCAGCAGTATCGGAAAGTACAGGAGAGTGTCGAGCGAAGTCTGTCTCAAGCTAGAGAGAGGCAAGAGAAGGCTTATAACCAGTATGCTCCCGCTGTTCCCCTGGTACCTGGAGAGCAGGTCTTGAAGAGGAAGAGGCGGCTCCACAAGTTGGACGACCAGTGGGAGAAGGACCCGTACACCGTACTGCCCTCAAGCCATGAGAACCCAAAAATCTGCGTAATCAGTAAGGATGGAGGAGAAACCACAGCCATTGTCTCCAGAGACCACCTGAAGAAGTGTCCCGAGCAGCTGCAAAGCCCTGAAGAAGATCAAGAAAACCCTCAACCCGCAGAGGAAAGGGAAGAAATGATCAGTACCGTACTCGGAGACTTCCCCCAGTCTTGGACACAAGTAAACGGCGCTGTCGTGATACCTGTCCTCACCTTTCTCCAGCCAGCCCCGCAAGTGCCTACAGAGGAACCGGTAGAGCTGGAAGAGCAGCCGGCCCAAGAGGCAGAAGAGTCCCCACCAGCAGTCCAGGAGGATCAACCCTCTGCTAGTAGTGAGCCTGCCGTGCCCCTAGTGAGCCAAAGAGTGTGCAGACAGCTGCCCAGCTTGCCCATAACACCTCCTACACCCTGTAGTGCAGAACCAGTTAGTGAGCTCCGTAGGTCCACTAGAGTCACTAGAGGTCAGATGCCCGCTCGCTGGAAAATCTAAACTAATGCACTGTGAATTTATCTGTTAACGGTTTATGGTTTATGTTTGTTGCCTGTTACTAATTATGTTTCTCAGTTACCCTGCAGATTTATGTGGACTAACAGGTTATGGACACTGGATAACCGGAACAATGCTTGTAGATAGTTGCACCTTGGTGCCTCTTGCGAAGACGGCCGCGGAAGAGAAAACCTGTCTGGCGTGGCCTCCTTGCGGCCCAAAGTAGTTAGTCTACCCTTGCAGCCACGCCCAAGGCCAACGCAAGGGGTTTGCTTTGGACAGGTCCCCTACTTCGCTTAAAGTTTCACCTTGGGTGACATGGACACCCTCTTGTTTCAAAAACTTCACCTTGGGTGATATGGACACCCGGTTACGGACACGCCGTGACCTTTAAAGAACTAAAGCTTCTTGTAAATATGTTATCGTATTACTGTTTATACCCTGTTATTATGTTTTAAAAATGTGTTTAGTCCCGGAGTACTAAAATTTACTAGAGGGGAATGTGGCACCCCAGGGGTCTGGTTACCACAGTAATAGAGATATTATGTCTGAGAGCAAGTGGGAGGTTTCTCTGGTCAGGAACCCTAAGCATGCAACACGGCCCACCCAGACCTGGGAGGAGAGGAATCTGCCCTTATAAACTGGGTCTGGGGCGGGATTAAGTTAGTCAGAGCCGGGACAGGGAAAGATACATCAGGAGCTCTGTAGAAGCAGCAGCAGAAGACCAGGGGCTGTGAGCAGAGATATAGCTCGCCCTGGCTGAAGTTACTAAAACCGGACACAGGAGTCCGAGGCTGTGGGGACTGATATATACCCAGCAGCAGAAACCAGCCGGCAGGGGATTCCAGGTCCTCTGGCCATAGAAGCCCGGAGGCTCAGTCACAAAGAAGGGACCAGCGCCGCCATCCAGGAGCGGAGGCTAACAGAAGGCCCCAAGTCACCAGCCATACGGGTGAGCACCACACGGTATACTCAGGGACGTGGGCTACTTGTAACCGCTGACAGCAAGGTAGCCAGGAAGAGTGCAGATAAACGGGGAGGCCTACAACTCCACCTGGCCAGGGGAACTCCTGCTTGCTCGCAGACTGACCAGGCCCCTTATACTAGCCAGTACTCCCGGGAGGGTCTGCCTTGTACCATCAGTAAAGACCCTGAACTGCACCTCACGTCTCTGTGATTCCTTGCCGCACCAGCACCATTAGCACTGGGACCCTCACACCATCACTCCCATCATCTCTCACATTAGCTGCCCTGAGGCAATACTTCTCCCGTGGGGAGTTATCCCATACTCGGCTGCGCAAACAACATCAGCCTCAGCGGTCTGCAGCGCAGCGGCGGTCCCCACTGACCGCAATCCACGGGTGGCGTAGTCGGACAATTATAATACAAATAGACTGCCACTGGTTTGACCACCCTGGGCACGGACCGGGTCACCGCCACACGGAGACTACAACCCCCAGCATCCTACAACAGGCCCGGTTCCGGGTTCCCCTGCACAGCACAGGCCCAGGGGGCGCATCATTGACAAGCCACAAAGCTTCTGGAAGAATGTCCCATGGACAGATGAGACAAAAATGGAAGATTTTGGTAACGCACATCAGCTCTATGTTCACAGAGGGAAAAATGAAGCATATCAAGAAAAGACCACTGTACCTACTGTGAAACATGGTGGAGGCTCTGTTATGTTCTGGGGCTGCTTTGCAGCATCAGGCACAAGGTGACTTGAATCTGTGCAGGGTACAATGAAATCTCAAGACTATCAAGGGATTCTAGAGAGATATGTGCCGCCCAGTGTCAGAAAGCTTGGTCTCAGTCGCAGGTCATGGGTCTTGCAACAGGATAATGATCCAGAACACTCACCTAAAAACACCCAAGAATGGCTAAGAGGAAAACATTGGACTATTCTGAAGTGGCCTTCTATGACTCCTGACCTAAATCCTATCGAGCATATTTGGAAAGAGCTGAAACATGCCATCTGGAAAAGGCAACCTTCAAATAGACAACTGGAGCAGTTTGCTCATGAGGAATGGGCCAAAATACCTGTCGAGAGGTGCAGAAGTGTCATTGACAGTTACCGGAATCGTTTGATTGCAGTGATTGCCTCAAAAGGTTGTTCAACAAAATAGTAAGTTAAGAGTATCATCATTTCTGTCCAGGCCTATTTCATGAGTTTAAGTGTGTTTATATATATATATATATATATATATATATATATATATATATATATATATATATAAATAAATTTTTATATGTACAGTATATTCCGTGCTTACCATAAATGAGTAAACACCATTTGAAAAGTAAGAATTTCATCAATGTCATATTGAATACAAGAACAATTTCCAAAATGTTGACAAGACTGTGTTTCACAGAACATTTTTTTAACCCAAAACAAGAAACTAAGGTTAGTAATATGTTTCATTACAAAATCTTTAGTTGTACTCAAATTAGTTCATGCAAAAATGAATGCACTCCACATTAAAACTACTACATATATTATTTTATATGACTTTTGTGATTTCTACAGAAAGCACCAAATTTTCTAGGAGTGGAATGAACAAGTGGTCGACATATTGCAAAGGGACTGTCAGAAAAGTTAAAACTAATCACTACAAGACAGGGTTAAGAATCATGGCATGTTAAAGTGCAGTACTTACCTAACCTAAAGTATCAGGTGCATCGCCCTCAGATTTGTCATGTACAGTGGCTTCAAAAGTATTTACCCCCCCTTGACTTTTTATCTATTTTGTTACATTACAATCTGTGTTTAAATATTTATGTAATTCAATTTGTGTGCGATGCATCAGCACTAAATAGTCTAAATTGGTGAAGTAAAGTGAGAAAAATAAAAAATAAATACATTTATGGGATTAAATAACTAAAATTAGCATGTACATATGTATTCACCCTTTTTGCTATAAAGCCCCTAAAAATTTTGGTGCAAGCAATTACCTTCATAAATCACATTCTTAGTGGAAGGAAGTCCACCTGTATGCAATCTTAAGTGTTACATGATCTGTCAGAATATACACATCTTTTCTGAAAGGCCACAGAGGCTGAAACACCATTAACCGAACAACACCATGAAGACCAAGGAGATCTCTGTTAAAGAAGTCGAAACCGGTTGTATTTTAGTTTGAAATAAAAATGATCTTTGAATCCGAATATCGAGTTCCATCATCATCCTTCAGGAAGGCATATTGATGGGAAAAATATTTACAAAGTGGTATCGCCCATGAAAGCACAGTCCAGTGCTCTCATTAGCTCCCAGATTTCTGCAGCAAACTGAATGGAAAGAGGAATGTAGTAATCCACTGATTGGATTTACATGCAGTACCTCAAGACATCAAATAGGTGAGTGGATTTATACTGAGTATACACCCTTGGAATCCAACTTCTGCACTGAGAAGCCTGCACTTCCTATTTTCTCTCCCTATAAACCCCTCTTGTTTACTAAAACTTTTGGTGCAAGCAATTACCTTCATAAATCACATTCTTAGTGAAAGGAAGTCCACCTGTATGCAATCTAAGTGTCACATGATCTGTCAGTATATACACATCGTTTCTGAAAGGCCACATAGGCTGAAACACCATTAACCGAACAACACCATGAAGACCAAGGAGATCTCCAAACAAGTCAGGGACAAAGTTGATAAGAAGTTCAAGCCAGAGTTGGATTATAAAAAAAATATCCTAACCACTGATGATCCCCCGGAGCATCATGAAATCCATTACCATCAAATGGAAAGAACATGGTACCACAACAAACTTGCCAAGAGAGGGCCTCCTACCAAAACTCTCAGCCATGGCAAGGAGGGCATTAATCAGAAAGGCAGAACAGAGACTAAAGGTAACCCTGAAGGAGCTGCAGAGTTTCCAAGCAGAGACTGGAGTATCCGTCCATATGACCACAATAAGTCGAAAACTGAACAGAGGTGGCCTTTATGGAGGAGTGGCCAGGAAAAAAGTCTGTACTTGTATAATGGTATTATTAAATGGTTAAACATCTATTTTTGATTACCATTTGCAATCTTTTTTGACTTCATGGTACATTTTACATAGAAAGTCTGTGGCTATGCACTATGTCACTTTATATGTCTCTTATCTTTTGCACAATATTGGATGTATTGAGTATTTTTTAATAATTGTTAAAATAAAAATAATTTTTTATTTTTTATCTATAAAACTCCCATCTTCTCTTGTTTTTCATAGCAATAAATGGAGTAAGATTATGGGTTCTCTGGGGGTGAATCTTTGACTGCCCTATTATGTGTGTTTTGCCAGATCTGGGATTACATTCGTTAATGTATAATTTTCCGTAGCTGTATGCCCCTCCAATGAGTGGTAATGCAAAAGTACCAGATAACAGACTGCAGTTATGTCATACGTGGTCTCTAAAGAAAGGTAAATTCATAATGGAAAATATGGTATCAATTTCAGGCTTCTGCGATCAACCAGTGATAAGTTATTCCAGAAGTTAGAGATTCTAATAAAAATATGAAGGCTGGAGCCCAGCACACATAATGTCAGCACAAGGGGCATGTGGGCAGGTCCCCCCCTTCGGCATAAAAGACACAGCTGAAGGTGGGTCAGTATTCATTGCCGGGGGGTATAGACTCTATAACCAAAGGATCCCATTCGATAACGGTCAAATCAAATTAGAGCGCCTCCCCTCCAGCTATACTGAATCGTCCCTGCGATCTTAATAGTAAGTCTTCTTTAATCCCTGTTTATTAGTGTTGAGCGAGCACTAAAATGCTCGGGTGCTCGAAGCTCGGGCCGAGCTCACCGTGATACTTGGGTGCCCAATGTTAGTCTATGGGAGACCCGAGCATTTTTGCGGCGGCACCCCCGGCAGTTTGTAGAAAGCCTAAAAAGTGCCCAAAACAATAGTGACAGTGCTCAAATGACATGGGGACAGCATGGGGATAGCCCCAGGAAGCATTTCTGACCCCCAGGTCACTGCTGTCAACAACGTGGTCAGAGGTATTAAGGCACTTTTACGGGCTCACAATAAAAAGTTCAAAAACGAAACTGAAACGGTTTTCCTGTGAAATATGTTAAGGAACTTCTTTTCCAGGGTAAAGACTTGTGTATAAGGTAAAATAAATAACCAAAAACAAAAATACTCCTCCATACCTTGGGCTATGTTCACAAGTAGCATTTTTTATGCGTTTTTGCACTTTTTTATTGCTTTCAACCGTGACAATTGCATTCACCGCGAAATGTCATTTTAACATTTTACAATCTTATCTGGCCATGTGCTGTGTGACATATGCATACAGTGCTGAAAAGACATGGGAACAGCATGGGGGAGACCCCTGGAAGCATCTCTGACACCCAGGTCACTGCCTAAAGGTGTGCCCATCAGAAGTGATCCTTGCCGTATCAGAAGATGCTGACTTGCAACTATCCCCATGCAAGTCCTTGTCCCAGGGCAGTGTTCAATTGTACCTCCCCCATTCCTTGCAATGCAAGCGCAAGTATGCAGCCTGCCACCCACCCACCCCCAGGCTGCAATACCATACTGCAACACGTCCTCCAGACATAGAGGATTGCGGGTCCTGGGTCAATCAGGCTTCAACACAAAGTTCAGAAGGTAGACAGCAGCAGTGGTCGGCCTCCTACACAACGAGTAAATTATTTATGATCATGATGAGGCCATCCATCTCCTTAGCTTTCTGTTCCTTGGAATGCAAGCGCATGTATGTAGTAGCGGCTAGGCCTGAGGCGGTCAGCGTTTTGGCGCATATCCTACCTCCTCCGAGGATTGCTGGATGTTTTCCTGCTACTATCCCAGTTCTATGACTCCGGTTAAAACAAAGCTTCAGGTGATGAATGGTGGATGAGGTGGTGGCAAAGGAGAAAGAGCAGGAGGAACAGGGACCATTCACATTAATATCAGGTCAGTCAACCACACATGTCTTGTAGAATATGTTTCTGTACCAAAAGGAGCGGTTCGGCTACACGGTTATAGGGCATACAGTAAGTGCAATGCCTACCGAAAATTTCGAGGCACTCCAATGCCCCTTGGAAGTGACATTGAGGTCAGAGGGCCTTAACTAAATCGTTTTTTCCATTTATAGCAACTGGGTCTCCTGTACACTGTTGGCATAAGCAGTGAATGGAAGGCTTTCCAAAAATTATGAGGAACTGCAATGCCCCTTGAAACAGACGTGGATTACAGCGTACTAAAAACATTCTACCTATTATTGGGGAGTGGGTCTCCTTGAGTTTTCGCCTATGCATTGAAAAGCAAAAGCTGACTAAAATTAGGAGGAAATGCAATGCTCGTTGGAAGAGTCGTGGAGGTTAGAGGTAATTAAAAATAACATTTCAATGCCCCTTGGAAGAGCTGTGGAGTTCAGAGTGGTTTAACGAGACCGTTTTAATGCCCCTTGGTAGAGTGGTGGAGGTCGCAGCTGATTAAAAAGACAATTATCAGTGCACCTTGGAAGAGCTGTGGAGTTCAGAGTGGTTTAACAAGGCGGTTTTAATGCCCCTTGGAAGAGCTGTGGAGTTCCGAGTGGTTTAACCAGACGGTTTTAATGCCACTTGGAAGAGTGGTGGAGGTCGCAGCTAATTAAAAAGACAATATCAATGTCCCCTTGGAAGAGCTGTGGAGTTCAGAGTGGTTTAATAAGACGGTTTTAATGCCCATTGGAAGAGCTGTGGAGTTCCGAGTGGTTTAACCAGACGGTTTTAATGCTCCTTGGAAGAGTGGTGGAGGTCGCAGCTGCTAAAAAGACAATATCAATGCCCCTTAGAAGAGCTGTGGAGTTCAGAGTGGTTTATCAAGATGGTTTTAATACCCCTTGGAAGAGCTGTGGAGTTCCGAGTGGTTTAACCAGATGGTTTTAATGCCCCTTGGAAGAGTGGTGGAAGTCACCGCTCATTAAAAAGACAACATCAATGCCCCTTGGAAGAGCTGTGGAGTTCTGAGTGGTTTAACAAGACGGTTTTAATGCCCCTTGGAAGAGTGGTGGATGTCGCAGCTGATTAAAAAAGACAATATCAATGCCCCTTGGAAGAGCTGTGGAGTTCAGAGTGGTTTAACAAGATGGTTTTAATGCCCCTTGGAAGAGCTGTGGAGTTCCGAGTGGTTTAACCAGATGGTTTTAATGCCCCTTGGAAGAGTGGTGGATGTCGCAGCTGATTAAAAAGACAATATGAATGCCCCTTGGAAGAGCTGTGGAGTTCAGAGTGGTTTAACAAGACGGTTTTAATGTCCCTTGGAAGAGCTGTGGAGTTTCGAGTGGTTTAACCAGATGGTTTTAATGCCCCTTGGAAGAGTGGTGGACGTCGCAGCTGATTAAAAATACAATATCAATGCCCCTTGGAAGAGCTGTGGAGTTCAGAGTGGTTTAACAAGACGGTTTTAAAGCCTAGTTGAAGAGCTGTGGAGTTCCGAGTGGTTTAACCAGACGGTTTTAATGCCCCTTGGAAGAGTGGTGGAGGTCGCAGCTGATTAAAAAGACAATATTAATGTCCCTTGGAAGAGCTGTGGAGTTCAGAGTGGTTTAACAAGACAGTTTTAATGCCCCTTGGAAGAGTGGTGGAGGTCGCAGCTGATTAAAAAGACAATATCAATGCCCATTGGAAGAGCTGTGGAGTTCAGAGTGGTTTAAGAAGATGGTTTTAATGCCCTTTGGAAGAGCTGTGGAGTTCCGAGTGGTTTAACCAGACGGTTTTAATGCCCCTTGGAAGAGTGGTGGATGTCGCAGCTGATTAAAAAGACAATATCAATGCCCCTTGGAAGAGCTGTGGAGTTCAGAGTGGTTTAACAAGACGGTTTTAATGCCCCTTTGAAGAGCTGTGGAGATTCGAGTGGTTTAACCAGATGGTTTTAATGCCCCTTGGAAGAGTGGTGGACATCGCAGCTGATTAAAAAGACAATATCAATGCCCCTTGGAAGAGCTGTGGAGTTCAGAGTGGTTTAACAAGATGGTTTTAATGCCCCTTGGAAGAGCTGTGGAGTTCCGAGTGGTTTAACCAGGCGGTTTTAATGCCCCTTGGAAGAGTGGTGGAGGTCGCAGCTGATTAAAAAGACAATATCAATGCCCCTTGGAAGAGCTGTGGAGTTCAGAGTGGTTTAACAAGACGGTTTTAATGCCCCTTGGAAGAGCTGTGGAGTTTCGAGTGGTTTAACCAAATGGTTTTAATGCCCCTTGGAAGAGTGGTGGAGGTCGCAGCTGATTAAAAAGACAATATCAATGCCCCTTGGAAGAGCTGTGGAGTTCAGAGTGGCTTAACAACATGGTTTTAATGCCCCTTGGAAGAGTGGTGGAGGTCGCAGCTGATTAAAAAGACAACATCAATGCCCCTTGGAAGAGCTGTGGAGTTCAGAGTGGTTTAACAAGACAGTTTTAATGCCCGATGGAAGAGCTGTGGAGTTCCGAGTGGTTTAAACAGACGGTTTTAATGCCCCTTGGAGGAGTGGTGGAAGTCACAGCTGATTAAAAAGACAATATCAATGCCCCTTGGAAGAGCTGTGGAGTTCAGAGTGGTTTAACAAGACGGTTTTAATGCCCCTTGGAAGAGCTGTGGAGTTCCGAGTGGTTTAAACGGACGGTTTTAATGCCCCTTGGAAGAGTGGTGGATGTCACAGCTGATTAAAAGGACAATATCAGTGCCCCTTGGAAGAGCTGTGGAGTTCAGAGTGGTTTAACAAGATGGTTTTAATGCCCCTTGGAAGAGCTGTGGAGTTACGAGTGGTTTAACCAGACGGTTTTAATGCCCCTTGGAAGAGTGGTGGAGGTCGCAGCTGATTAAAAAGACAATATCAATGCCCCTTGGAAGAGCTGTGGAGTTCAGAGTGGTTTAACAAGACGGTTTTAATGCCCCTTGGAAGAGTGGTGGAGGTCGCAGCTGATTAAAAAGACAATATCAAGGCCCCTTGGAAGAGCTGTGGAGTTCAGAGTGGTTTAACCAGACGGTTTTAATGCCCCTTGGAAGAGTGGTGGAGGTCGCAGCTGATTAAAAAGACAATATCAATGCCCCTTGGAAGAGCTGTGGAGTTCATAGTGGTTTAACAAGATGGTTTTAATGCCCCTTGGTGGAGTGGTGGAGGTCGAGGCTGATTAAAAAGACAATATCAATGCCCCTTGGAAGAGCTGTGGAGTTCCGAGTGGTTTAACCAGACGGTTTTAATGCCTCTTGGAAGAGTGGTGGAGGTCGCAGAGGAATATAAAGACAATATCAATCCACCGTGGAAGAGACGAGGAGGTCACAGTAGCTTAACAAGATGGTTTTAATGTCCCTTACAAGAGCCATGCAGTACAGCATCTTAAAAACATTATTCCCATTATTGGGGAGTGGGTCTCCCATAGTCTTTGCCTATGCCTTCCAAGCAAAAGCTGCCAAAAATTAGGACGGAGGAACTTGCAATGCTGGCAAAAAAGAGCCATGCAGTACAGCATCTTAAAAACAGTATTCCCATTATTGGGGAGTGGGTCTCCCATAGTCTTTGCCTATGCCTTCCCAGCAAAAGCTGCCAAAAATTAGGACGGAGGAACTTGCAATGCTGGCAAACAAGAGCCATGCAGTACAGCATTTTAAAAACATTATTCCCATTATTGGGGAGTGGGTCTCCCATAGTCTTTGCCTATACCTTCCAAGCAAAAGCTGCCAAAAATTAGGACGGAGGAACTTGAAATGCTGGCAAACAAGAGCCATGCAGTACAGCATCTTAAAAACATTATTCCCATTATTGGGGAGTGGGTCTCCCATAGTCTTTGCCTATGCCTTCCAAGCAAAAGCTGCCAAAAATTAGGATGGAGGAACTTGCAATGCTGGCAAACAAGAGCCATGCAGTACAGCATTTTAAAAACATTATTCCCAGTATTGGGGAGTGGGTCTCCCATAGTCTTTGCCTATGCCTTCCAAGCAAAAGCTGCCAAAAATTAGGGCGGAGGAACTTGCAATGCTGGCAAACAAGAGCCATACAGTACAGCATCTTAAAAACATTATTCCCATTATTGGGGAGTGGGTCTCCCATAGTCTTTGCCTATGCCTTCCAAGCAAAAGCTGCCAAAAATTAGGACGGAGGAACTTGCAATGCTGGCAAACAAGAGCCATGCAGTACAGCATCTTAAAAACATTATTCCCATTATTGGGGAGTGGGTCTCCCATAGTCTTTGCCTATACCTTCCAAGCAAAAGCTGCCAAAAATTAGGACGGAGGAACTTGCAATGCTGGCAACACAGACCAAGGTCACCCTGGTGGTATAGTGGTGGTGGAGGCTGAGGATAAGGAGAAGAGCAAAATACAGCCGAAATGAGGAAGCGTATACCCATGTGTGGGTGTGAAGCGGTGCATGGGAATACACCTCCCGAAATAACACAGTGGATTTGACTTTATGTTACTCTGCTGTCATTTGGTGGTGATGAGAAGTCTGGCCCAATGCAGCCCTTGTTCATTTTGATAAGGGTCAGCTTGTCAGCATTGTCAGTTGACAGGCAAGTGCGCTTATCAGTTATAATTCCCCCAGCGGCACTAAAAACACGCTCCGATAACACGCTAGCGGCAGGGCAGGTAAGGACCTCCAAGGTGTACAGAGCAAGTTCATTCCAAGTGTCCAGCTTGGATACCCAAAAATTAAAAGGTACAGAGGAATCACGGAGGACGCTGGTAGGGTCGGCAAGGTACTCCCTCACCATCTTTTGAAACTTTCCACTCCTTGTGAGAGTACCCCGTGCCTCAGGGCCTGTAAGCTGGGCGGGTTGTTCCCCTGCCTCAGCTGGATTGGAGTTGCGTCTCTCTCGCCAGTATTGGGCAACGAACTGTGATCTCTGCAGCTAGCGTGTTCAGATGGGAATTTTTTTAACAGTTCTGCAGCAAGGGCCTTCTGGTACTGCCCCATTTTTGTAGACCTCTCCACCTCAGGAATAAGAGAGTGAAAGTTCTCCTTGTAGCGGGGGTCTAAAAGTGTCACCAACCAGTAATGACTGTCACCCAACATTTTGACAACGCAAAGGGTCACGGTTAAGGCAGCGTAACATAAAGTCAGCCATGCGTGCCAGACTGGTAACGGGCAAGACTTCCGTGTCCTCATCAAGATGACGACTGACTATGCTCTCCTCCTCCTCCCCCCCTGTCCTCAGGCCACCCACGCTGAACCGACGGTATGACAGTTGTACAGGTACTACCGTCTACAGCGCATGATACCAGCTCCTGTTCTTCCTCCTCTCCCTCATTGTCCCCCAATGCACATTGGGATGAGATGAGACTGGGCTGTGTGTAATCGCCCGCTACGGCTTCTTGATCCATCTCATCATACTCTGGCTGCAATGCTTCCTCTTTAATTCTCTGCAGACAGTGTTGCAAAAGACAGACAAGTGGGATGCTGATTGCGTCATTGCCACTCACCATCTTGGTGGACTCCTCAAAGTTTGTCAAGATGGTACATATGTAAGACATCCAGGTCCACTCCTGAGGTCTTATGTGTGGAGTCTGACGGCCTTGTAGCAGCTGGTACTCCACAACTGCTCTCTTCTGCTCACAAATCCTTTGCAACATGTGGAGGGTAGAGTTCCAAAGTGTGGGGACATCACACACCAGTCGGTGTGCCGGAAGCTACAAACGCTGCTGCAACACAGCAAGGGCGGCGGAAGCTGTAGCCGACTTGTGAAAATGAGCTGACAGGCGGCGTACTTTGACGAGCAGATCTGGCAACTCGGGGTACAATTTAAGAAACCGCTGAACCACGAGGTTAAGCACATGAGCCAGGCATGGTACGTGTGTGATCTCGCCTCGCCTCAGAGCCGCCACCAGGTTACGGCCATTGTCACACACGACCATGCCTGGATGTAGGTTCAGCGGTCTCAGCCACAGATCTGCCTGCTGTTTCACAGCTGTCCACAACTCACAAGCAGTGTGAGGTTTATCACCTAAGCTTATGAGTTTCAGCACAGCCTGTTGCCGCTTGGCGGAGGCAGTACTGCAGTGCTTCCAGCTTGTAAATGATGTGGTGATAGTTGAGATGGAGGCTGAACATGAGGAGGATGATGTGCAAGAGCTGTACACTGTGGGGGCAACTCTGACTGACATAGGGCCCGCAATCCTGGGGGGAGGATGTGTTCCGTTCCAAGGTCTGACTGGGTCCCAGCTTCCACTATGTTTACCCAGTGTGCCGTCAGGGAGCTGTACCGTCCCTGGCCACAAGCACTTGTCCACGTGTCCGTTGTCAGGTGGACTCTCCCAGAAACTGCGTTGTTGAGGGCACAGAAGATGTTTTAGGACACGTGCTTGTTCAGTGCGGGGATGGCACACCAGGCAAAATAGTGTCGGCTGGGGACCGAGTACCGAGGGACGGCCACCGCCATAAGGTTGCGGAAGGATTCCGTCTCCACCAGCCTAAAAGGCAGCATTTCCAACGCAAGCAGTCGGGAAATGTGCGAATATAGGACTGTGGCCTGTGGGGCGTTGGCTGCGAATTTGCGCTTTCGCTCAAAGGTCTGGGATATGGACAATTGAACGCTGCGTTGGGACATGGACGTTGATGCAGTTTCTTGAGAAACTACCATAACAAGTGAAGACTGAGAGGAGGGGGCATCTTTGCATGCAGTATGGACAGGGGATTGCCTTCCACGCACAGCAGGGGGTTCTCTTACACGCACAACAGCGGAAGAAGCAGTGGTGACACCCGCTGACACTGATCGTGGATCCCGGGGTTCGCCCCACAAAGTCGGGTGCTTTGCTGACATGTGCCTGATCATGCTGGTGGTGGTCAAGCTGGTAGTTTTGTCACCCCTGCTGATGCTGGCATGACAGGTGGTACAAATGGCCTTTTTGGGGTTATCAGCAGAGTCTTTAAAAAAATTCCAGACTCTGGAAGACCTACCGGTTGTACTGGCAACGTCCCTCGTGTTGGTGTTACGGGGAACGGTTTCCCGCCTTCTGTCTGCAACCACCACACTGCTTCTTCCTGCCTGTTGGGGTACTCGGCCTCCCTCTCCCTGTGTGCTGCTGGCCCCGCTCTGCGTGTCCTCCTGCCACGTTGGGTCAGTTACTAGATCATCCACCACCTCCTCCTCTTAAGCACCACGATCCTCCTCCTCACTTCGTGGCAATTGTGTTTCATCATCGTCCACCTCTTGTGACAAATTGCCAGCGTCACCTTCCTGTGGCCATGACTGTTCAAATATTTGGGCATCGCTACATGGGATCTCCTCTTCCACCACTTCAAGAGGAGCAGGCGAGGGGCACAAACATGGAAATGGAGCAGTGAACAGCTCTTCAGAGTGTCCAACTGTGGGATCAGTTGCTGTTTGACAACACTCGGCATGATGGGAGGAAGGAGCATCAGGGTGAGGAGGAGTATGCGGTCGAGACTCACGGCTACTAAAACTTGACCGTGTGGAAGACAGACCGGAGGTGGTGGTGCCCAGGTAACTGGAAGTATTATCTGCTATCCAATTAATAACCTGTTCACACGAATCAGTTCGCAATACTGGTGTTGTTGTGTGCTTCCCTAGTAATTCGGTCAAGAAGTGGGAACGAGAAGATGTGGAGGTTGCTTGTGGCACATTTTCACCTTGGCCACGGCCCCGTCCTCTGCACGCACCATAGCTTTTGCCTCTACTTAGCTTTTGCTGACAAATGTTACAGATAACACGAGTTGGGTCATCTTTATCGATCTGAAAAAATGCCCAGGCTATGCAAGGCTTAGCACCCATGCGACCTGAAGAGCCACCACGACTTGTGGTGAGAGGCAGAGTTGTGTTTGAGGATGCAGTTGTTGACGTGCTTCCAGTACTACGTCTCTGTCCAGGAAGGCGCAACCTGACCTCGTCGTCACTAGCATCTTCTTCCACCTCCTCTGCTGACCTCATCTCTTGGCTGGCTGTGGGTTGACAGTAAGTGGGATCTCCAACCTCATCATCATCACCCTGTGCGTTATCACACCCGTCGTCCTCAGAGCCAACCTGTTCCTGCCCTGACAAAAAACTAAAGTTGTCGCTCCAATCAGGTATTTGAGTCTCATCATCGTCTTCCTCATTGTCTCCACCAACAGGAGTTACAGTTTGGGAATGAGGGTCTACATTATGGTCAGTAGGAAAAGAAAATCCCGGCACTCACGTGTTGATAATCAGTTGATTTATTCCACAACTCACACAAGACGTTTCAGCCTGTCCAAGGCTTTTTTCAATTGTGGTTCAATACATTCAGTCAAGATATTTATAAACAAATCCACGGAAATGACATAATTCTCATTAACATAAAAAAAGAGTAGACCAATAAAAAAAATTATATATAACAGAATTTACAACAACATACAAAAAATTAAGCAATAATAAACTCAGGTTGCACAATGAAAAAGAACAAGTGAATTCATATATTTAAATAATCCCCGACTACACATAAAACCATATACATCGCAGATTGTAAAATTTATTGCATGCATATACCACATTATATCTTTATTTCTCCATATTCTTTTAGCTAAAAATATGTAACATTTCATAGTTTTTCCAGAAAAAATCCTTAATGTTTTTAAGATTTTTTAATATTTCCCATGGAATCAAATATATCAATGACAAGTAAATTCATATATATAAATAATCTCCAACCAAATATGAGAATATAAATCCTAAAATATGGATTCCATTTCATAAATGAATCAAAAATATTCCCATCTAAATTTCTCAATGTTCTTTTTATTAAACACATTCAACATTATATCATTTTTCTGGAAAAAATTCCTTGATATTTTTAGATTTTTTCAAAAAGATTTTTATTAGAACAATACAGTTTATTACATTTATATATACAACTGATTCCTCATGAACAGCCTGCAACAAGTGACTAAATCTATCTTTTATTCTCTTGCCCTTTATAATTCTATTAGTAAATACCTTATAAAGAGATCAGTATACTGCCATATTCCCATAGATCCCAATTCACATAGTAGAAAAAATTCATCATATTATTTCTATATCACTTTATATCACATTATAAATTGTAACTACATATAAAGCTACTGCTGAAGGAATAATCACAGACATACAGGAATAGAGAACATCTATGTCCTAAGTGATCCTCACCTCCCCCAGATCGTTGTGTGAGATAAAAGTGACTTTCCAAATTTATCCTTTGTTATCCTCTATTCCCTAAACTAGACCCTATCTGTTTCGTTAAAGGTGACAGTATAATTAACTGTCCACCCGTGATTCCCAGAAATACACAGGGAAGCCGTCCAGCTTACATCATGTCTTATCTCCGCATTCAATCCCATTTAACCCGACAAAATGTGGTAAGTATAATATGCATCCCATTTGTTCCTATGCAGATACTTCAGGATTTCATCGCATCCGAGATGTCTAGAAAGAAAAATAGGATGTATATATTACTCATTATCCTGATCACATAATCCCACTAACATCATATTCTCGATTCAGGCCATTCGGATATAAAGTTCCCAAAGTATAAATCCAAAAGGCTTCTCTACGTAAAAGGATTTTTTTAATACTGCCTCCTCTTCTAGGTGTATCTATTTGTTCTAACACCTGATATTTCAATTGGGCTACTGAATGCCCTTTTTCCTTAAAATGTAATGGAAGGGGAAACGAAGTATCACCACACCTGATAGTGGATTTATGTTTATTAACCCGTGTTCCTACTGACTGCATTGTTTCTCCAATATATGAAAAGCCGCACGGACATTTTATCTGGTAAACCACATTTGTAGATTTACACGTGTAGAAGCCCTTAATATTAAATCTTTTACCTGTCCTAGGATGACTAAAATATTCTCCCTTAATTACATTACTACATTGAGCACAATTCAGACAGGGATACGTTCCTTTATTTTTTGTTGAAAGAAAAGTTTGTCTTGGAATTATTGCATCGCTCCCATATTAAATTCCATCACACTAATTTACTAATAGAATTATAAAGGGCAAGAGAATAAAAGATAGATTTAGTCACTTGTTGCAGGCTGTTCATGAGGAATCAGTTGTATATATAAATGTAATAAACTGTATTGTTCTAATAAAAATCTTTTTGAAAAAATCTAAAAATATCAAGGAATTTTTTCCAGAAAAATGATATAATGTTGAATGTGTTTAATAAAAAGAACATTGAGAAATTTAGATGGGAATATTTTTGATTCATTTATGAAATGGAATCCATATTTTAGGATTTATATTCTCATATTTGGTTGGAGATTATTTATATATATGAATTTACTTGTCATTGATATATTTGATTCCATGGGAAATATTAAAAAATCTTAAAAACATTAAGGATTTTTTCTGGAAAAACTATGAAATGTTACATATTTTTAGCTAAAAGAATATGGAGAAATAAAGATATAATGTGGTATATGCATGCAATAAATTTTACAATCTGCGATGTATATGGTTTTATGTGTAGTCGGGGATTATTTAAATATATGAATTCACTTGTTCTTTTTCATTGTGCAACCTGAGTTTATTATTGCTTAATTTTTTGTATGTTGTTGTAAATTCTGTTATATATAATTTTTTTTATTGGTCTACTCTTTTTTTATGTTAATGAGAATTATGTCATTTCCGTGGATTTGTTTATAAATATCTTGACTGAATGTATTGAACCACAATTGAAAAAAGCCTTGGACAGGCTGAAACGTCTTGTGTGAGTTGTGGAATAAATCAACTGATTATCAACACGTGAGTGCCGGGATTTTCTTTTCCTACTGACCATAATGTAGACCCTCATTCCCAAACTGTAACTCCTGTTGGTGGAGACAATGAGGAAGACGATGATGAGACTCAAATACCTGATTGGAGCGACAACTTTAGTTTTTTGTCAGGGCAGGAACAGGTTGGCTCTGAGGACGACGGGTGTGATAACGCACAGGGTGATGATGATGAGGTTGGAGATCCCACTTACTGTCAACCCACAGTCAGCCAAGAGATGAGGTCAGCAGAGGAGGTGGAGGAAGATGCTAGTGACGACGAGGTCAGGTTGCGCCTTCCTGGACAGAGACGTAGTACTGGAAGCACGTCAACAACTGCATCCTCAAACACAACTCTGCCTCTCACCACAAGTCGTGGTGGCTCTTCAGGTCGCATGGGTGCTAAGCCTTGCATAGCCTGGGCATTTTTTCAGATCGATAAAGATGACCCAACTCGTGTTATCTGTAACATTTGTCAGCAAAAGCTAAGTAGAGGCCAAAAAATACATAGTTTGAGTACTTCATGCATGAACCGGCACATGGACATGAAGCATAAGTTGCAGTGGGAAGCTCACTGTGCTACAATGCGGCCTAGCCGGCCGGGCCAACCACCGTCTGCCATATCTTGTGCATCCGCGGCCGCTTCATCCTCTGTGACTGGGGGGACAGCAGTCACACCTGTTTTGGGGCGCAGACCTGCCACCTCTTTGCCCGCAACAGCCAGCGTGATTGGCAGGTCATCATTTTCTTTGGAGGTGGTAACACCAGCTGGTGTTGAGCGCTGTCCGACATCGATAGCACCACCTTTGGATCAAGGCAACCTAACATGTCCGCCTGCATCTTCCTCACAGACCGGCAGTTTGCCGGGGACACCCTTATCAACCCCGTCTAAGCACAATAGCCAGCCCTCGGTCCCTCAGATGTGGACAAGTAAAAGACCATTTCCTCCTAGCCATGAGAAAGCTAAGAGGTTGAATTTCACCATCTGCAAGCTCTTGGCTACAGAAATGCTGCCTTTCCGCCTGGTGGACACAGAGGATTTTCGAGACCTTATGTCCGTCGCAGTGCCCCAGTACCAGATGCCCAGTCGGCACTACTTCTCAAAGAAAGGTGTGCCTGCGCTCCACCAGCATGTCGCACACAACATCACCGCTTCTTTGAGAAACTCTGTGTGTGACAGGGTGCATTTCACCACAGACACTTGGACGAGTAGGCATGGACAGGGGCGTTACATGTCGCTGACTGGGCACTGGGTAACTATGGTGACAGCAGGACAAGGGGCTGCTGTCCAAGTCTTGCCGTCCCCACGAGTTGTGCGTCAATCCTCTTTATGTCAAAGTTCCTCCACTGCTTCTGCCTCCTCAACCTCCTCTCGGTCTTCCACCTGCACCCAAAGCCTGTCTGGTCATGCCACAAGCTTTCTAACTGCGCAGAAGGGATCCTGCACACCTCCTTACTATGCTGGCAGTAGGGCTCAACGTCATCAGGTGGTCTTTACTTTGAAATGTCTGGGAAATGTGAGTCACACAGCTGAGGAGTTGTGGTCAGCTCTGGAGAACCAATTTCATGAATGGTTGTCTCCACTGGACCTGAAACCAGTGAAGGCCGTGTGCGATAATGCTGCAAACCTGGGTGCGGACCTTCGCCGGGGCAATGTCACACACGTGCCTTGTATGGCTCACGTGTTGAACCTGGTTGTCCAGCAATTTTTAGCCCACTATCCCAGACTAGATGGCCTTCTGCAGAGGGCACGGTCGCTGTGTGCTCACTTCCGCCGTTCGCATCCCGCAGCTCAGCGACTTACATCTCTACAGAAGTCGTTGGGCCTGCCACTTCACCGGCTAAAATGCGATGTGCCTACCCGGTGGAATTCAACCCTGCACATGTTGCAGCGACTGTGGCAGCACCGACAAGCCCTGGTGCAATACGTTCTGACGTATAGCCTGGGCCAACGAGATCCAGAGGTGGGGCAAATCACGCTGGAGGAGTGGTCTCAGATCAGGGACCTATGCACCCTTCTGCACAGTTTTGAAATGGCGACGAAGATGTTTAGTGCTGACGATGCCATTATCAGCATGACTATTCCGTGATTTACATGCTGGAGCACATGTTAAACAGAATTCGGAGTCAGGTGGTGGCACAAGAGGAGGTGGAGGAAGTAGAGGAGGAGGAGTTGTATGCGGAAGGGCTAACATCTGCAAGGTCCAGACGGTCGGCAGCACCAAGGCGGCAGGCATGTGAGGGTGGGGGAGATGGTTTTACCAGGGCGCATGGTAGCAGCCAAACTAGTGAGGAAGGTGCAGGAGCCCAGGAAGAAGTGGAGGACGAACTGATGGAAGACTCATCAGATGAGGGAGACCTTGATCACATTTCTGTTGTGCGAGGTTGGGGGGAGAGGACAGAGGAAGGAAGCATGATTGTTACCTCGCCACCAACACAACAGGGACTTGGTGCTCCTGGATGCGCAACACACATGAGTGCCTTCTTGCTGCACTACCTGCAACATGACCCTCGAATTGTGAGAATTAGAAATAATCCTGACTACTGGGTTGCCACACTGTTAGATCCCCGGTACAAAAGTAAATTTGCAGAAATTATTCCTGCCATAGAAAGGGATGCACGCATGCAGGAGTATTAGCAGAGACTGTTGCAGAATCTTACATGTGCTTTTCCACAAAACACCAGTGGTGCACGTAGTGAATCTCACAGTTCCAACTTGCCAACCGTGGGACCGTCAAGTGTTCAGCACTCAAACCGTAACAGAACCACAGTATCTGCTGGCAACATCAATTTTGCGGAATCATTTCACCACTTTTTTAGCCCATCCTTTGCAAGGCCACAGGAGACAAGAAGTCTGACACATAGTCAAAGCCTAGAGACGATGGTACAGGAGTATCTCCAAGTAAACATTGAAGCCATGACTGTGTCACTGGACCCTTGCTCTTTTTGGGCTTCCAATCTGAATAAATGGCCGGAGCTAGCCACTTACGCCTTGGAGATCTTGTCATGCCCCGCAGCCAGCGTTCTGTCTGAACGTGTGTTCAGCGCTGCTGGTGGTGTGCTGACAGATAAGCGTACGCGGCTCTCCACTGATAATGTAGACAGACTCACGTTCATAAAGATGAACAAATCATGGATCCGAAACGACTTTTCTACCCCTGTGTCATCCTGGGGAGAGTAAAAGCTTGATGATTGGTTAAAATCACCCTACCAACCGTTTTAAGCTTTCAAATTACTAATCATGTTTATCTGTATCTTGCCTGGAAAATAATTTGGGCTTTGTAGCAGTGTGCAGCACTGATTCTATTAGGCCATCTATAATAAGCTCCACCAGATTTAAAATTACTAATCATGTTTATCTGTATCTTGACTGGAAAATAATTTGGGCTTTGTAGCAGTGTGCAGCACTGATCCTATTAGGCCATCTATACTAAGCTCCACCAGATTTAAAATTAATAATAATTTTTAGCTGCATCTAGCCCGGAAAATAATTTTGGGGCTCCGAGATGCGCAAGACACATAAGTGCCTTCTTGCTGCACTACCTGCAACATGACCCTCATATTGTCAGAATTCGAAGTAATCATGACTACTGGGTTGCCACACTCGTAGATCCCCCAAACTTTTCGATCAACCTTTTCATTTTAATAAAGACCAAAAAAATGGTCATTTTTGAAATTATAAGCATTAGCAGGTTATTAGAAACTGAAATCAAAAAGTTTTCAACTCAAAACTTTATTCTAGGTGATGTTATATTTTCACATAGGACCCCTTGTTCGAAAAGAGCTTCTGAACTCTCTCGTCCATTGAATTTGTCAGGTTTTGGATGGTTTCTGCTTCAATTGTTTTGCATGAGGACAGAATACCCTCCCAGAGCTGTTGCTTAGATGTGAACTGCCTCCCGCCATCATAGACACTCCTTTTGATGATGCTCCAGAGGTTCTGAATGGGGTAGAGGTCAGGGGAGCATGGGGGTCACACCATAAGTTTGTCCCCTTTTATGCCCATATCAGCCAGAGATGCAGATGTTTTATGAGCAGCATCAGATGGTGCATTATCATGCAAAAAAATGATCTTGCTGTTAAATACACGGTTCTTCTTCTTGAACCATGGCAGGAAGTGCTGTTTGAGAAAATCCACATACATTATGGAGTTCATCTTTAGCGCCTTCAGGGATCCTAAAGGGGCCGACAATCTCTCTCCCCATGATTCCAGCCCAAAACATTACTCCACCTCCTCCTTGTTGGCGCTGTAGCCGTGTTTGTGTGGGGTGTCCATCAACCAGCCATCCTCCACTCCATCCATCTGGACCATCGAGCGCTGCACGGCACTCATCCGTGAACAAAACAGTTTTGAAATCAGTCTTCATGTAATGTTTGGCCCACTGGAGCCGTTTCTGCTTGTGTGAAGTGGATAGAGGAGGTCGACAGGATGGCGTATGCACAGCTGCAAACCTCTGAAGGACCCTGCATCTTGTTGTTCGGGGGACGTTGGAGGCACCAGCAGCTTCAAAAACTTGTCTGCTGCTATGACAAGGCTTTTTTGCCGCTGCTCTTTTAACCTGACGTAATTGCCTGTAGGAAAGAGTCCTCAATTTGCCCTTATCAGCACGCACACGTGTGTACTGTGAATCAGCTACATACTTCTTGATTGCCAAGACACTTCATCCTGATCATCGCACAATGTTGATTGTAGTCATGCCTTGACCTAAACACTCCACAATTTGTTGCTTCTCAGCAGCCGACACATCCTTTTTCTTTCCCATTTTGGCAGAAAATGTAGGCTGCTTAATAACATGAGACAGCCTTCTTAAGTAGTCTTGCCTTTCATTGGACACACCTGCTAAACTAATTAGCACAGGTGTCTGCAATTGCTTACAGTGATATAAAGAGCCCTGACACACATCACCATCAATGAGTTTAACTGACAAACAAACAAATTCTTCCCTTATCACTCCTAAACACTTTTTGCATAATAATTTGGAACACAGTGTACATGTGCTTTTCCACAAAACACCAGTGGTTGACGTAGTGAATCTTACAGTTCTAACTTGCCAACCGTGGTCTGTATGGAGTTGTTCAATAAAGGGCCCAAAATTAAGATAACATAGATGGGAGAGGTCTCTATGAATAGGAATTCCTAAGTATTTGATACCCTGTGAGGGCCAGGCAAAGGGAAAGTTGGACTGGATGGAATCCTATATGGATTTGGAGAGGGAGACATCGAGGGCCTCAGACTTCGCTGCATTGATTTTAAAATTTGACCATGTAACAAAGTGATCTATTTCAGCCATAACAGCATGGATGGATATATGTGATTGAGTGATATATACTAGGACATCATCAGCAAATAGAGAGCACTTGTACTCGGTGCCTCCCACCTCAATCCACCTAATATTGGGGTTATGGCGAATTGATGAGAGCAGGTGCTCCGTCACTAGGATGTATAAGAGAGGGGACAGAGGACATCCCTGCCTTGTCCCATTGGTGATTGTGAAAAGTGATGAAAATGTTCTGATGCACCCCCTGGGCCTTGGGACACCCGGAGCCGGACCCTTTTTGGTGGATGCTGGTGGTTGTAGTCTTCGTGGCGGCGACCCGGTTCCGTGGCTCAGGGTGGTCAAACCAGTGGCGGAACTATTTATGTGGTTTTGATGTTTAAATGTCCGACTACGCCACCCGTGGATTGCGGTCAGAGTGAACCGCCGCTGCAGGGCAGACCGCTGAGGCTGGTGTTGCGGGTGCAGCAGAGCGTAGCATAACTCCCCACGGGAGGAGTATAGCCTCAGGGCAGTGTATGCGGAGGATGGGGTTGATGGTGCAGGGCAGCAGCAGTAACGACACGGAGTCAGTGATGCAGTCCAGGGCCTTTACTCACAGTTCTTATTATCCAGACCACGTCTGCAGGTAACGGCTGCCCACGTCGTACTGTGCTCACCAGGTGAGGGGCTCAGACAACTCCCAGATAACTTTGGAGCGCTTCACAGGACCCCCTTTGTGTGTCCTTTGTCTGGCCTTTCTTACCAACCCTTCTGTCCAGCTGCCTCGGGCCTCCTCTTGGTAAACTTGGCGCCAGTTTCCCTGACCCTATGTGGTGCCTTCCTAGCGGGTGTAGCGAGGGGCTGCGCCACATAAAATGTCACAGCCTCCGGTTTCTAGCTGAGGGTCGTTTCCTGCCTCCACTCCCCCTTTGGCCTGACCCCTCCACGCAGGTGGATTCGGGCGTGCGGTGGCGACTCGCCCGTCCGCACCCCTGGGATCCCTTCATTCCTCGTTCCTGGAGCCTTCTCCGCTCCTCTTCCTTCCTTCTCCCTCTTCCAGGCCTGGGCCTCTGTTACTAGGCCCGCCTCCGGAGCAGAGCTCATGCAGAGCCCCTGCTCCCTGCCACTTCTGCTCAGACTTCTCTGCACTGAACTAAGATTGTGCCCACCTTTTATACTCCCTTCTCAATGCACCCAGGAACTGTTTCTTCCCTGCTCCTGAACTACAGGGTTCCCCTTCCTCAGTGTTCCCTCCCCCCCACTCCAGCCAGGGATAGGGACTGTCGTGCCCATCTCAGAGGCATATTGGTCGCCCTGCCCCACGGCAATGTGGTGTAATGCATGCAGGTGTCGGGTCCTGATCCACACTCCATCCTTACCTGAGAGTGAGATATCACACCTCTGGGTGAGGTGCAATACCTCTGTAGCAACCGAGCCCTCAGGGTGCTACAGTTCCATTTATCTTCAGCCTAGGTGACGTATTGTGATACAGGGCCGTGATTTTGGCTATAAAAGGGTCCCCTAGACCCCTACCCCAAGCCTTTTAAAAGAATCATATATGGCGTGCCAGGAGACTCTATGGAATGCTTTCTCAGCATCCAACGAGAGTATCTAATTACAAATTTTTAACTGCATCTAGCCCAGGAAATACTTTGTGCCTAGTAGCAGTGTCTGCTAGTCAGCGGATTATCCCGGCTGTTAAGCAAGCTACACCACCTGTAGTTTGGACACTTAATTTTTTCAAAGGAAATGCTTCGGGACCACGGGATACTCAGTGAAGAGCATCAGGAGGCACCCCAAAGCATAGGGGCTGGGACTGGCAGTAGGATGCCTTGAGGTGGACAGCCAAGCTCGATCCTTATTAAAGCTTTTTAACTGCAGCAGCTTTAGTGGACGCTACTGGAGCTGGAATTACGCGGCTGCTGGCATGAGACTTGCCCTCCAATAGATCCTTGTAAATGGATTTAAAGTGTATTCATTCAAATTAGAGAGACAATTTAATTTAAAAAGCTTAGAGCTGCCTCCACCACAGGGGGGCTCGCTCGACCCACCAGCGGACAGGCACCAGTATTGGAAGAGGGGGGCTGGCCGTCAGGGTTCACCGCGGCTCTGGCACAAACCCGGCGACACGGAGGTGGCACGGGCAGGAGCGGACTGAACGTGTCGGCTTCTCACTTTTTGGATTTTAGAAGGGCATGACATGCCTATATCTGTGTCTCCCCCTCCTTTTACTCCTCCACCTCTTTTCTTTTCGCATGACTATATGTACTTGTCACTTTTCCATGTGTTAGTTGTGTCTTCTGAGCAGTTTGTCAGCTTTTGGACACCTTTGAAGGTGGTTTCTATGTGTTTCTATGTGTTTTTGTTTGCCTGCCATTGGTTTTAAGGGTGTTCGAAGGTGTTCGACGAACAGTTCGACGAACAGTTCGGCGAACACACGGGTGTTCGACGAACCGAACCGAACTCGAACACTACGGGGGTGGCTCAACACTAACTGTAACCTCCACCACTTTTCCAAGGGGCATTTAAACCGTCTTGTTAAGCTACTGCGACCGGCACGTCTCTTCCAAGGGGCAATTAAACCATCTTGTTAAGCTACTGCGACCTGCACGTCTCTTCCAAGGGGCATTTAAACTGTCTTATTAAGCTACTGCAACCTGCACGTCTCTTCCAAAGGGCATTTAAGCTGTCTTGTTAAGCTACTGCCACCTGCACTTGTCTTCCAAGGGGCATTTAAACCATTTTGTTAACCTACTGCGACCTGCACGTCACTTCCAAGGGACATTTAAACCGTCTTATTAAGCTCCTGTGACCTGCACGTCTCTTCCAAGGGGCATTTAAACTGTCTTGTTAAGCTTCTGCGACCTCCACCGCTCTTCCAAGGGGCATTTAAACCGTCTTGTTAAGCTACTGCGACCTGCACGTCTCTTCCAAGGGGCATTTAAACCGTCTTGTTAAGCTACTGCGACCTGCACGTCTCTTCCAAGAGGCATTTAAATCGTCTTGTTAAGCTAGTGCGACTTGCATGTTTCTTCCAAGGGGCATTTAAACCATCTTGTTAAGCTACTGTAACCTCCACCACTTTTCCAAGGGTCATTTAAACCGTCTTGTTAAGCTACTGCGACCTCCACCGCTCTTCCAAGGGGCATTTAAACCGTCTTGTTATGCTACTGCGACCTCCAACGCTCTTCCAAGGGGCATTTAAACCATCTTGTTAAGCTACTGCGACCTGCACGTCTCTTCCAAGGGGCATTCAAACCGTCTTGTTAAGCTACTGCGACCTGCACGTCTCTTCCAAGGGGCATTTAAATCGTCTTGTTAAGCTACTGCGACTTGCACGTCTCTTTCAAGGGGCATTTAAATCATCTTGTTAAGCTACTGTAACCTCCACCACTTTTCCAAGGGGCATTTAAACCGTCTTGTTAAGCTACTGCGACCTGCACGTCTCTTCAATGGGGCATTTAAACCGTCTTGTTAAGCTACTGTAACCTGCATGTCTCTACCAAGGTGCATTTAAACCGTCTTGTTAAGCTACTGCAACCTGCATGTCTCTTCCAACCGGCATTTAAACAGTCTTGTTAAGCTGCTGCGACCTGCATGTCTCTTCCAAAGGGCATTTAAACTGTCTTGTTAAGCTACTGCGACCTACACCGCTCTTACAAGGGGCATTTAAACCGTCTTGTTAAGCTACTGCGACCTGCACGTCTCTTCCAAGGGGCATTTAAATCGTCTTGTTAAGCTACTCCGACCTGCACGTCTCTAACAAGGGGCATTTAAACTGTTTTGTTAAGCTACCGCGACCTCCACGGCTCTACCAAAGGGCATTTAAACTGTCTTTTTAAGCTACTGCAACCTGCACGTCTCTTCCAAGGGGAATTTAAACCTTCTTGTTAAGCTACTGCGACCTCCACCGCTCTTCCAAGGGGCATTTAAACCGTCTTGTTAAGCTACTGCGACCTCCACCGCTCTTCCAAGGGGCATTTAAACCATCTTGATAAGCTACTGCGACCTGCACGTCTCTTCCAAGGGGCATTCAAACCGTCTTGTTAAGCTACTGCGACCTGCACGTCTCTTCCAAGGGGCATTTAAACCGTCTTATTAAGTTACTGCGACCTGCACGTCTCTTCCAAGTGGCATTTAAACTGTCTTGTTAAGCTACTGCGACCTCCACCTTTCTTCCAAGGGGCATTTCAACGGTCTTGTTAAGCTACTGCGACCTGCACGTCTCTTCCAAGGGGCATTTAAACAGTCTTGTTAAGCTACTGCGACCTACACGTCTCTTCCAAGGGGCATTTAAACAGTCTTGTTAAGCTACTGTGACCTACATGTCTCTTCCAAGGGGCATTTAAGCCGTCTTGTTAAGCTACTGCGACCTCCATCGCTCTTCCAAGGGGCATTTAAACCATCTTGTTAAGCTACTGCGACCTGCACGTCTTTTCCAAGCGGCATTTAAACCGTCTTGGTAAGCTACTGAGACCTGAAAGCCTCTTCTAAGGGGCAATTAAACCGTCTTGTTAAGCTACTGCGACCTGCACGTCTCTTCCAAGGGACATTTAAACCGTCTTATTAAGCTCCTGTAACCTGCACGTCTCTTCCAAGGGGCATTTAAACTGTCTTGTTAAGCTTCTGCGACCCCCACCGCTCTTCCAAGGGGCATTTAAACCGTCTTGTTAAGCTACTGCGACCTGCACGTCTCTTCCAAGGGGCAGTTAAATCGTCTCGTTAAGCTACTGCGACTTGCACGTTTCTTCCAACGGGACATTTAAACCATCTTGTTAAGCTACTGTAACCTCCACCACTTTTCCAAGGGGCATTTAAACCGTCTTGTTAAGCTACTGCGACCTGCACGTCTCTTCCAAGGGGCATTTAAACCATCTTGTTAAGCTACTGCGACCTGCACGTCTCTTCCAAGGGGCATTTAAACCGTCTTTTTAAGCTACTGCAACCTGCACGTCTCTTCCAAGGGGCATTTAAACTGTCTTGTTAAGCAACTGCGACCTGCACGTCTCTTCCAACGGGCATTTAAACTGTCTTGTTAAGCTACTGCGACCTGCACGTGTCTTCCAAGGGGCATTTAAACCGTTTTGTTAACCTACTGCGACCAGCATGTCACTTCCAAGGGACATTTAAACCGTCTTATTAAGCTCCTGTGACCTGCACGTCTCTTCCAAGGGGCATTTAAACTGTCTTGTTTAGCTTCTGCGACCTCCACCGCTCTTCCAATGGGCATTTAAACCGTCTTGTTAAGCTACTGCGACCTGCACGTCTCTTCTAAGGGGCATTTAAACCGTCTTGTTAAGCTACTGCGACCTGCACGTCTCTTCAAGGGGCATTTAAATCGTATTGTTAAGCTACTGCGACTTGCACGTTTCTTCCAAGGGGCATTTAAACCATCTTGTTAAGCTACTGTAACCTCCACCACTTTTCCAATGGGCATTTAAACCGTCTTGTTAAGCTACTGCGACCTCCACCGCTCTTCCAAGAGGCATTTAAACCGTCTTGTTAAGCTACTGCGACCTCCACCGCTCTTCCAAGGGGCATTTAAACCATCTTGTTAAGCTACTGCGACACGCACGTCTCTTCCAAGGGGCATTCAAACCGTCTTGTTAAGCTACTGCGACCTGCACGTCTCTTCCAAGGGGCATTTAAATCGTCTTGTTAAGCTAATGCGACTTGCACGTCTCTTCCAAGGGGCTTTTAAATCATCTTGTTAAGCTACTGTAACCTCCACCACTTTTCCAAGGGGCATTTAAACCGTCTTGTTAAGCTACTGCGACCTGCACGTCTCTTCAATGGTGCATTTAAACCGTCTTGTTAAGCTACTGCAACCTGCATGTCTCTACCAAGGGGCATTTAAACCGTCTTGTTAAGCTACTGCAACCTGCATGTCTCTTCCAACCGGCATTTAAACTGTCTTGTTACGCTACTGCGACCTACACCGCTCTTACAAGGGGCATTTAAACCGTCTTGTTAAGCTACTGCGACCTGCATGTCTCTTCCAAGGGGCATTTAAATCGTCTTGTTAAGCTACTGCGACCTACACCGCTCTTACAAGGGACATTTAAACTGTCTTTTTAAGCTACTGCAACCTGCACGTCTCTTCCAAGGGGCATTTAAACCATCTTGTTAAGCTACTGTGACCTCCACAGCTCTTCCAAGGGGCATTTAAACCGTCTTGTTAAGCTACTGCGACCTCCACCACTCTTCCAAGGGGCATTTAAACCATCTTGATAAGCTACTGCGACCTGCACGTCTCTTCCAAGGGGCATTCAAACCGTCTTGTTAAGCTACTGCGACCTGCAAGTCTCTTCCAAGGGGCATTTAAATCGTCTTGTTAAGCTACTGCGACTTGCACGTCTCTTCCAAGGGGCATTTAAATCATCTTGTTAAGCTACTGTAACCTCCACCACTTTTCCAAGGTGCATTTAAATCGTCTTGTTAAGCTACTGCGACCTGCACGTCTCTTCCAAGGGGCATTTAAATCGTCTTGTTAAGCTACTGCGACCTGCAAGTCTCTTCCAAGCGGCATTTAAACAGTCTTGTTAAGCTGCTGCGACCTGCATGTCTCTTCCAAAGGGCATTTAAACTGTCTTGTTAAGCTACTGCGACCTAAACCGCTCTTACAAGGGGCATTTAAACTGTCTTGTTAAGCTACTGCGACCTACAATGCTCTTACAAGGGGCATTTAAACCGTCTTGTTAAGCTACTGTTATCTGCACATCTCTACCAAGGGGCATTTAAACAGTCTTGTTAAGCTACTGCGACTTGCACGTCTCTTCCAAGGGGCATTTAAACCGTCTTGATAAGCTACTGTAATCTCCAACACTTTTCCAAAGGGCATTTAAACAGTCTTGCTAAGCTACTGCGACCTGCACGTCTCTTCCAAGGGGCATTTAAACCGTCTTGTTAAGCTACTGAAATCTGCATGTCTCTTCCAAGGGGCATTTAATCAGTCTTCTTAAACTGCTACGACCTGCATGTCTCTTCCAAGGGGTATTTAAAACATCTTGTTAAGCTACTGCAAACTGCACGTCTTTTCCAAGGGGCATTTAAACCGTCTTGTTAAGCTACTGCGACCTCCACCGCTCTTCCAAGGGGCATTTGAACCATCTTGTTAAGCTACTGCAACCTGCACGTCTCTTCCAAGGGGCATTTAAACCGACTTGGTAAGCTACTGCGACCTGCAAGCCTTTTCTAAGGGGCATTTAAACACTTTTGTTAAGCTTCTGCCACCTGCACGTCTCTTTTAAGGGGTATTTAAACCGTCTTGTTAAGCTACTGCGACTTGCACGTCTCTTCCAAGGTGCATTTAAACCGTCTTATTAAGCTACTGCGACCTGCACGTCTCTTCCAAGGGGCATTTAAACTGTCTTATTAAGCTACTGCGACCTCCACCTCTCTTCCAAGGGGCATTTCAACGTTCTTGTTAAGCTACTGCGACCTGCACGTCTCTTCCAAGGTGCAGTTAAACAGTCTTGTTAAGCTACTCCGACCTACACGTCTCTTCCAAGGGGCATTTAAACAGTCTTGTTAAGCTACTGCGACCTCCACCGCTCTTCCAAGGGGCATATAAACCATCTTGTTAAACTACTGCGACCTGCACGTCTTTTCCAAGCGGCATTTAAACCGTCTTGGTAAGCTGCTGAGACCTGCAAGCCTCTTCTAAGGGGCATTTAAACCGCCTTGTTAAGCTACTGCGACCTGCACGTCTCTTCCAAGGGGCATTTAAACCGTCTTGTTAAGCTACTGCGACCTGCACGTCTCTTCCAAGGGGCATTTAAACCGTCTTATTAAGCTACTGCAACCTGCACGTATCTTCCAATGGGCATTTAAACCGTCTTGTTAAGCAACTGCGACCTGCATGTCTCTTCCAACTGGCATTTAAACTGTCTTGTTAAGCTACTGCGACCTCCACCGCTCTTCCAAGTGGCATTTAAACTGTCTTGTTAAGCTACTGCGAACTGCACGTGTCTTCCAAGGGGCATTTAAACCGTCTTGTTAAGCTACTGCGACCTGCACTTCTCTTCCAAGGGACATTTAAACCGTCTTATTAAGCTCCTCTGACCTGCACGTCTCTTCCAAGAGGCATTTAAACTGTCTTGTTAAGCTTCTGCGACCTCCACGGCTCTTCCAAGGGGCATTTAAACCGTCTTGTTAAGCTACTGCGACCTGCACGTCTCTTCCAAGGGGCATTTAAACCGTCTTGTTAAGCTACTGCGACCTGCACGTCTCTTCCAAGGGGCATTTAAACCGTCTTGTTAAGCTACTGCGACTTGCATGTTTCTTCCAAGGGGCATTTAAACCATCTTGTTAAGCTGCTGTAACCTCCACCACTTTTCCAAGGGGCATTTAAACCGTCTTGTTAAGCTACTGCGACCTGCACGTCTCTTCAATGGGGCATTTAAACCGTCTTGTTAAGCTACTGCGACCTGCATGTCTCTATCAAGGGTCATTTAAACCGTCTTGTTATGCTACTGCGACCTGCACGTCTCTTCCAAGCGGCATTTAAACAGTCTTCTTAAGCTGCTGCGACCTGCATGTCTCTTCCAAAGGGCATTTAAACTGTCTTGTTAAGCTACTGCGACCTAGACTGCTCTTCCAAGGGGCATTTAAACCGTCTTGTTAAGCTACTGCGACCTGCACGTCTCTTCCAAGGGTCATTTAAATCGTCTTGTTGAGCTACTGCGACCGGCACTTCTCTTCCAAGGGGCATTTAAACCATCTTGTTAAGCTACTGCGACCTCCACCGCTCTACCAAGGGGCATTTAAACCGTCTTTTTAAGCTACTGCAAGCTGCACGTCTCTTCCAACGGGCATTTACACCGTCTTGTTAAGCTACTGCGACCTCCACCGCTCTTCCAAGGGGCATTTAAACCTTCTTGGTAAGCTACTGCGACCTGCAAGCCTCTTCCAAGGGGCATTTAAAATGTCTTGTTAAGCTTCTGCGACCTGCACGTCTCATCCAAGGGGCATTTAAACCATCTTGTTAAGCTAATGCAACCTTCACGTCTTTTCCAAGGGGCATTTAAACCGTCTTGTTAAGCAACTGCGACCTGCACGTCTCTTCCAAGGGGCATTTAAACCGTCTTGTTAAGCTACTGCGACCTGCACCTCTCTTCCAAGGGGCATTTATACCGTTTGTTAAGCAACTACGACCTGCACGTCTCTTCCAAGGGGCATTTAAACCCTCTTGTTAAGCTATTGCGACCTGCACGTCTCTTCCAAGGGACATTTAACCATCTCATTATGCTCCTGTGACCTGCATGTCTCTTCCAAGGGGCATTTAAACTGTCTTATTAAGCTTCTGTGACCTCCACCACTCGTCCAAGGGGCATTTAAACCGTCTTGTTAAGATACTGCGACCTGCACGTCTCCTCCAAGGGGCATTTAAACCGTTTTGTTAAGCTACTGCGACCTGCACTTCTCTTCCAAAGGGCATTTTAATCGTCTTGCTAAGCTACTGCGACCTGCACGTCTATTCAATGGGGCATTTAAATCGTCTTGTTTAGCTGGTGCGACCTGCATGTCTCTTCCAAAGGGCATTTAAACTGTCTTGTTAAGCTACCGCGACCTACACCGCTCTTCCAAGGGGCATTTAAACCGTCTTGTTAAGCTACTGCGACCTGCACGTCTCTTCCAAGGGGCATTTAAATCGTGTTGGTAAGCTACTGCGACCTGCACTTCTCTTCCAAGGGGCATTTAAGCCATCTTGTTAAGCTACTGCGACCTCCACCGCTCTACCAAGGGGCATTTAAACCGTCTTTTTAAGCTACTGCAACCTGCAGGTCTATTCCAAGGGACATTTAAACCATTTTGTTAAGCTACTGCGACCTCCACCGCTGTTCCAAGGGGCATTTAAACCGTCTTTTTAAGCTACTGCGACCTGCACGTCTCTTGCAAGGGGCATTTAAACCATCTTGTTAAGCTACTGCGACTTGCACGTCTCTTCCAAGGGGCATTTAAACCGTCTTTTTAAGCTACTGTAATCTCAACCACTTTTCCAAGGGGCATTTAAACAGTCTTGTTAAGCTACTGCGACCTGCAAGTCTCTTCCAAGGGGCATTTAAACAGTCTTGTTAAGCTGCTACGACCTGCAAGTCTCTTCCAAGGGGCATTTAAACTGTCTTGTTAAGCTACAGCGACCTGTACGTCTCTTTCAAGGGCCATTTAAACCATCTTGGCAAGCTACTGCGACCTGCAAGCCTCTTCCAAGGGGCATTTAAACTGTCTTGTTAAGCTACTGCGATCTGCACGTCTCTTCCAAGAGGCATTTAAACCATCTTGTTAAGCTAATGCGACCTTCACGTCTTTTCCAAGGGGCATTTAAACCGTCTTGTTAAGATACTGCGACCTCCACCGCTCTTCCCAGGGGCATTTAAACCATCTTGTTAAGCTACTGCGACCTGCACGTCTTTTCCAAGGGGCATTTAAACCGTCTTGGTAAGCTACTGCGATATGCAAGACTCTTCTAAGGGGCATTTAAACCGTCTTGTTAAGCTACTGCGACCTGCACGTCTCTTCCAAGGGGCATTTAAACCGTCTTGTAAAGCTTCTGCGACCTGCACGTCTCTTCCAAGGGGCATTTAAACCGTCTTATTAAGCTACTGCAAACTGCACGTCTCATCCAAGTTGCACTTAAACCGTCTTGTTAAGCTGCTGCCACCTGCACGTGTCTTCCAAGGGGCATTTAAACCATCTTGTTAATCTACTGCGTCCAGCACGTCTCTTCCAAGGGACATTTAAACCATCTTATTAAGCTCCTGTGACCTGCACGTCTCTTCCAAGGGGCATTTAAACTGTCTTGTTAAGCTTCTGCGACCTCCACCGCTCTTCCAAGGGGCATTTAAACTTTCTTGTTAAGCTACTGCGACCTTCACGTTTCTTCCAAGGGGCATTTAAACCGTCTTGTTAAGCTATTGCGACCTGCACGTCTCTTTCAAGGGGCATTTAAATCGTCTTGTTAAGCTACTGCGACTTGCACGTTTCTTCCAAGGGGCATTTAAACCATCTTGTTAAGCTACTGTAACCTCCACCCCACTTCCGAGGGGCATTTAAACCATCTTGTTAAGCTACTGCGACCGGCACGTCTCTTCCAACGGGCATTTAAACTGTCTTGTTAAGCTACTGCGACCTGCACGTGTCTACCAAGGGGCATTTAAACCATCTTATTAAGCTACTGCGACCAGCACGTCTCTTCCAAGGGACATTTAAACTGTCTTGTTAAGCTTCTGCGACCTCCACCGCTTTTCCTAGGGGCATTTAAACCATCTTGTTTAGCTACTGTAACCTCCACCACTTTTCCAAGGGGCATTTAAACCGTCTTGTTAAGCTACTGCTACCTGCACGACTCTTCAAAGGGACATTTAAACCGTCTTGTTAAGCTACTGCGACCTGGACGTCTCTTCCAAGGGGCATTTAAACCGTCTTGTTAAGCTACTGCGACTTGCACGTCTCTTCCAAGGGGCATTTAAATCGTCTTGTTAAGCTACTGTAATCTCCACCACTCTTCCAAGGGGCATTTAAACCATCTTGTTAAGCTACTGCGACCTGCATGTCTCTACCAAGGGGTATTTAAAACATCTTGTTAAGCTACTGCAACCTGCACGTCTTTTCCAAGGGGCATTTATACCGTCGTGTTAAGCTACTGCGACCTCTACCGCTCTTCCAAGGGGCATTTAAACCATCTTGTTAAGCTACTGCAACCTGCAAGTCTCTTCAAAGGGGCATTTAAACCGTCTTGGTAAGCTACTGCGACCTGCAAGCCTTTTCTAAGGGGCATTTAAACCCTCTTGTTAAGCTACTGCGACCTGCACGTCTCTTGCATGGGGCATTTAAACCGTCTTGTTAATCAACTGCGACCTGCACGTCTCTACCAAGGGGCATTTAAACCGTCTTATTAAGCTACTGCGATCTGCACGTCTCTTCCAAGGGGCATTTAAACTGTCTTGTGAAGCTACTGCGACCTCCACCTCTCTTCCAAGGGGCATTTCAATGGTCTTGTTAAGCTACTGCGACCTGCACGTCTCTTCCAAGGGGCATTTAAACAGTCTTATTAAGCTACTGCGACCCACACGTCTCTTCCAAGGAGCATTTAAACCGTCTTGTTAAGCTACTGTGACCTACATGTCTCTTCCAAGGGGCATTTAAACCGTCTTGTTAAGCTACTGCGACCTCCACCGCTCTTCCAAGGGGCATTTAAACCATCTTGTTAAGCTACTGCGACCTGCACGTCTTTTCCAAGCGGCATTTAAACCGTCTTGGTAAGCTACTGCGACCTGCAAGCCTCTTCTAAGGGGCATTTAAACCGTCTTGTTAAGCTACTGCGACCTGCACGTCTCTTCCAAGGGGCATTTAAACCGTCTTGTTAAGCTACTGCGACCAGCACGTCTCTTCCAAGGGGCATTTAAACCGTCTTATTAAGCTACTGCGACCTGCACGTCTCTTCCAACGGGCATTTAAACTGTCTTGTTAAGCTACTGCGACCTCCACCGCTCTTCCAAGTGGCATTTAAACTGTCTTGTTAAGCTACTGCGACCTGCAAGTGTCTTCCAAGGGGCATTTAAACTGTCTTGTTAAGCTACTGCGTCCTGCACGTCTCTTCCAAGGGGCATTTAAACAGTCTTGTTAAGCTGCTGCGACCTGCATGTCTCTTCCAAAGGGCATTTAAACTGTCTTGTTAAGCTACTGCGACCTGCACGTCTCTTCCAAGGGGCATTTAAACCATCTTGTTAAGCTACTGCGACCTGCACGTCTCTTCCAAAGGGCATTTAAATCGTCTTGCTACGCTACTGCGACTTGCACGTCTCTTCCAAGGGGCATTTAAACCATCTTGTTAAGATACTGTAACCTCCACCACTTTTCCACGGGGCATTTAAACCGTCTTGTTAAGCTACTGTGACCTGCACGTCTTTTCCAAGCGGCATTTAAACCATCTTGGGAAGCTACTGCGACCTGCAAGCCTCTTCTAAGGGGCATTTAAACCGTCTTGTTAAGCTACTGCGACCTGCACGTCTCTTCCAAGGGGCATTTAAACCGTCTTGCTAAGCTACTGCGACTTGCACGTCTCTTCCAAGCGGCATTTAAACCATCTTGTTAAGCTACTGTAACCTCCACCACTTTTCCACGGGGCATTTAAACCGTCTTGTTAAGCTACTGCGACCTGCACGTCTTTTCCAAGCGGCATGTAAACCATCTTGGTAAGCTACTGCGACCTGCAAGCCTTTTCTAAGGGGCATTTAAACCATCTTGTTAAGCTACTGCGACCTGCACGTCTTTTCCAAGCGGCATGTAAACCATCTTGGTAAGCTACTGCGACCTGCAAGCCTTTTCTAAGGGGCATTTAAACCATCTTGTTAAGCTACTGCGACCTGCACGTCTCTTCCAAGGGGCATTTAAACCGTCTTGTTAAGCTACTGCCACCTGCACGTCTCTTCCAAGGGACATTTAAAGCGTCTTATTAAGCTCCTGTGACCTGCACGTCTCTTCCAAGGGGCATTTAAACAGTCTTGTTAAGCTTCTCCGACCTCCACCGCTCTTCCAAGGGGCATTTAAACCGTCTTTTTAAGCTACTGCGACCTTCACGTCTCTTCCAAGGGGCATTTAAACCGTCTTGTTAAGCTACTGCGACTTGCACGTTTCTGCAAGGGGCATTTAAACCATCTTGTTAAGCTACTGTAACCTCCACCACTTTTCCAAGGGGCATTTAAACCGTCTTGTTAAGCTACTGCGACCTGCACGTCTCTTCAATGGGGCATTTAAACCGTCTTGTTAAGCTACTGCCACCTGCATGTCTCTACCAAGGGGCATTTAAACCGTCTTGTTAAGCTACTACGACCTGCACGTCTCTTCCAAGCGGCATTTAAACAGTCTTGTTAAGCTGCTGCGACCTGCATGTCTCTTCCAAAGGGCATTTAAACTGTCTTGTTAAGCTACTGCGACCTACACCGCTCTTCCAAGGGGCATTTAAACTGTCTTGTTAAGCTACTGCGACCTGCACGTCTCTTCCAAGGGGCATTTAAACCGTCTTGTTAAGCTACTGCGACCTGCACGTCTCTTCCAAAGGGCATTTAAATCGTCTTGATAAGCTACTGCGACTTGCACGTCTCTTCCAAGGGGCATTTAAACCATCTTGTTAAGCTACTGCTACCTCCACCACTTTTCCACAGGGCATTTAAACCGTCTTGTTAAGCTACTGCGACCTGCATGTTTCTTCAATGCGGCATTTAAACCGTCTTTGTTAAGCTACTGCGACCTGCATGTCTCTACCAAGGTTCATTTAAACCGTCTTGTTAAGCTACTGCGACCTGCACGTCTCTTCCAAGCGGCATTTAAAAAGTCTTGTTAAGCTGCTGCGACCTGCATGTCTCTTCCAAAGGGCATTTAAACTGTCTTGTTAAGCTACCCCGACCTACACCGCTCTTCCAAGGGACATTTAAATCGTCTTATTAAGCTCCTGTGACCTGCACGTCTCTTCCAAGGGGCATTTAAACTGTCTTGTTAAGCTTCTGCGACCTCCACTGCTATTCAAAGGGGCATGTAAACCGTCTTTTTAAGCTACTGCGACCTTCACGTCTCTTCCAAGGGGCATTTAAACCATCTTGTTAAGCTTCTGTAACCCCCACCACTTTTCCAACTGGCATTTAAACCGTCTTGTTAAGCTACTGCGACCTGCACGTCTCTTCAATGGGGCATTTAAACCGTCTTGTTAAGCTACTGCGACCTGCATGTCTCTACCAAGGGGCATTTAAACCGTCTTGTTAAGCTACTGCGACCTACACCGCTCTTCCAAGGGGCATTTAAACTGTCTTGTTAAGCTACTGCGACCTGCATGTCTTTTCCAAGGGGCATTTAAACAGTCTTGTTAAGCTACTGCGACCTGCACATCTCTTCCAAAGGGCATTTAAATCGTCTTGCTAAGCTACTGCGACCTGCACGTCTCTTCCAAGGGGCATTTAAATCGGCTTGGTAAGATACTGCGACCTCCATCGCTCTACCAAGGGGCATTTAAATTGTCTTTTTAAGCTACTGCAACCTGCACGTCTATTCCAAGGGGCATTTAAACCATTTTGTTAAGCTACTGCAACCTCCACCGCTCTTCCAAGGGGCATTTAAACCGTCTTGTTAAGCTACTGCGACCTCCTCCGCTCTTCCAAGGGGCATTTAAACCGTTTTTTTAAGCTACTGCGACCTGCACGTCTCTTACAAGGGGCATTTAAACCATCTTGTTAAGCTGCTGCGACTTGCACGTCTCTTCTAAGGGGCATTTAAACCGTCTTGTTAAGCTACTGCGACCTCCAGCGCTCTTCCAAGGGGCATTTAAACCATCTTGTTAAGCTACTGCGACCTGCACGTCTTTTCCAAGCGGCATTTAAACCGTCTTGGTAAGCTACTGCGACCTGCAAGTCTCTTCTAAGGGACATTTAAACCGTCTTGTTAAGCTACTGCGACCTGCACGTCTCTTCCAAGGGGCATTTAAACCGTCTTGTTAAGCTACTGCGACCGGCACGTCTCTTCCAATTGGCATTTAAACCGTCTTATTAAGCTACTGCGACCTGCACGTCTCTTCCAACGGGCATTTAAACTGTCTTGTTAAGCTACTGCGACCTGCAAGTGTCTTCCAAGGGGCATTTAAACCGTCTTGTTAAGCTACTGCGTCCTGCACGTCTCTTCCAAGGGACATTTAAACAGTCTTGTTAAGCTGCTGCGACCTGCATGTCTCTTCCAAAGGGCATTTAAACTGTCTTGTTAAGCTACTGCGACCTGCACGTCTCTTCCAAGGGGCATTTAAACCATCTTGTTAAGCTACTGCGACCTGCACGTCTCTTCCAAAGGGCATTTAAATCGTCTTGCTACGCTACTGCGACTTGCACGTCTCTTCCAAGGGGCATTTAAACCATCTTGTTAAGATACTGTAACCTCCACCACTTTTCCACGGGGCATTTAAACCGTCTTGTTAAGCTACTGCGACCTGCACGTCTTTTCCAAGCGGCATTTAAACCATCTTGGTAAGCTACTGCGACCTGCAAGCCTCTTCTAAGGGGCATTTAAACCGTCTTGTTAAGCTACTGCGACCTGCACATCTCTTCCAAGGGGCATTTAAACCGTCTTGCTAAGATACTGCGACTTGCACGTCTCTTCCAAGGGGCATTTAAACCATCTTGTTAAGCTACTGTAACCTCCACCACTTTTCCACGGGGCATTTAAACCGTCTTGTTAAGCTACTGCGACCTGCACTTCTTTTCCAAGCGGCATGTAAACCATCTTGGTAAGCTACTGCGACCTGTAAGCCTCTTCTAAGGGGCATTTAAACCATCTTGTTAAGCTACTGCGACCTGCACGTCTCTTCCAAGGGGCATTTAAACCGTCTTGTTAAGCTACTGCCACCTGCACGTCTCTTCCAAGGGACATTTAAACCGTCTTATTAAGCTCCTGTGACCTGCACGTCTCTTCCAAGGGGCATTTAAACAGTCTTGTTAAGCTTCTCCGACCTCCACCGCTCTTCCAAGGGGCATTTAATCCATCTTTTTAAGCTACTGCGACCTTCACGTCTCTTCCAAGGGGCATTTAAACCGTCTTGTTAAGCTACTGCGACTTGCACGTTTCTTCCAAGGGGCATTTAAACCATCTTGTTAAGCTACTGTAACCTCCACCACTTTTCCAAGGGGCAATTAAACCGTCTTGTTAAGCTACTGCGACGTGCACGTCTCTTCAATGGGGCATTTAAACCGTCTTGTTAAGCTACTGCCACCTGCATGTCTCTACCAAGGGGCATTTAAACCGTCTTGTTAAGCTACTACGACCTGCATGTCTCTTCCAAGCGGCATTTAAACAGTCTTGTTAAGCTACTGCGACCTGCACGTCTCTTCCAAGCGGCATTTAAAAAGTCTTGTTAAGCTGCTGCGACCTGCATGTCTCTTCCAAAGGGCATTTAAACTGTCTTGTTAAGCTACCGCGACCTACACCGCTCTTCCAAGGGACATTTAAATGGTCTTATTAAGCTCCTGTGACCTGCACGTCTCTTCCAAGGGGCATTTAAACTGTCTTGTTAAGCTTCTGCGACCTCCACCGCTCTTCAAAGGGGCATGTAAACCGTCTTTTTAAGCTACTGCGACCTTCACGTCTCTTCCAAGGGGCATTTAAACCATCTTGTTAAGCTACTGCGACTTGCACGTTTCTTCCAAGGGGCATTTAAACCATCTTGTTAAGCTTCTGTAACCCCCACCACTTTTCCAACTGGCATTTAAACCGTCTTGTTAAGCTACTGCGACCTGCACGTCTCTTCAATGGGGCATTTAAACCGTCTTGTTAAGCTACTGCGACCTGCATGTCTCTACCAAGGGGCATTTAAACCGTCTTGTTAAGCTACTGCGCCCTACACCGCTCTTCCAAGGGCATTTAAACTGTCTTGTTAAGCTACTGCGACCTGCACGTCTCTTCCAAGGGGCATTTAAACCGTCTTGTTAAGCTACTGCGACCTGCACATCTCTTCCAAAGGGCATTTAAATCGTCTTGCTAAGCTACTGCGACCTGCACGTCTCTTCCAAGGGGCATTTAAATCGGCTTGGTAAGATACTGCGACCTCCATCGCTCTACCAAGGGGCATTTAAATCGTCTTTTTAAGCTACTGCAACCTGCACGTCTATTCCAAGGGGCATTTAAACCATTTTGTTAAGCTACTGCAACCTCCACCGCTCTTCCAAGGGGCATTTAAACCGTCTTGTTAAGCTACTGCGACCTCCTCCGCTCTTCCAAGGGGCATTTAAACCGTTTTTTTAAGCTACTGCGACCTGCACGTTTCTTCCAAGGGGCATTTAAACCGTCTTGTTAAGCTACAGCGACCTGCACGTCGCTTCCAAGGGCCATTTAAGCCTTCTTGGTAAGCTACTGCGACCTGCAAGCCTCTTCCAAGGGGCATTTATACCGTCTTCTTAAGCTACTGCGACCTGCACGTCTCTTCCAAGGTGCATTTAAAACATCTTGGTAAGCTACTGCAACCTGCACGTCTTTTCCAAGGGGCAATTAAACCATCTTGTTAAGCTACTGCGACCTCCACCGCTCTTCCAAGGGGCATTTAAACCATCTTTTTAAGCTACTGCGACTTGCATGTCTCTTCCAAGGGGCATTTAAACCGTCTTGGTAAGCTACTACGACCTGCAAGCCTTTTCTAAGGGGCATTTAAACTCTTTTGTTAAGCTTCTGCGACCTGCACGTCTCTTGCAAGGGGCATTTAAAACGTCTTGATAAGCTACTGCGACCTGCACGTCTATTCCAAGGGGCATTTAAACCGTCTTGTTAAGCTACTGCGACCTCCACCTCTCTTCCAAGGGGCATTTAAACCATCTTATCAAGCTACTGCGACCTGCACGTCTCTTCCAAGGGGCATTTAAACCGTCTTGTTAAGCTACTGCGACCTGCACATCTCTTCCAAGGGGCATTTAAACTGTCTTGTTAAGCTACTGCGACCTCCACGGCTCTTCAAAGGGGCATTTAAACCTTCTTGTTAAGCTACTGCGACTTGCACGTTTCTTCCAAGGGGCATTTAAACCATCTTGTTAAGCTTCTGTAACCCCCACCACTTTTCCAACTGGCATTTAAACCGTCTTGTTAAGCTACTGCGACCTGCATGTCTCTTCAATGGGGCATTTAATCCGTCTTGTTAAGCTACTGCGACCTGCATGTCTCTACCAAGGGGCATTTAAACCTTCTTGTTAAGCTACTGCGACCTACACCGCTCTTCCAAGGGGCATTTAAACTGTCTTGTTAAGCTACTGCGACCTGCACGTCTCTGCCAAGGGGCATTTAAACCGTCTTGTTAAGCTACTGCGACCTGCACATCTCTTCCAAAGGGCATTTAAATCGTCTTGCTAAGCTACTGCGACCTGCACTTCTCTTCCAAGCGGCATTTAAACAGTCTTGTTAAGCTGTTGCGACCTGCATGTCTCTTCCAAAGGGCATTTAAACTGTCTTGTTAAGTTACCGCGACCTACACCGCTCTTCCAAGGGGCATTTAAACCGTCTTGTTAAGCTACTGCGACCTGCACGTCTCTTCCAAGGGGTATTTAAATCGGCTTGGTAAGATACTGCGACCTCCATCGCTCTACCAAGGGGCATTTAAATCGTCTTTTTAAGCTACTGCAACCTGCACGTCTATTCCAAGGGGCATTTAAACAATTTTGTTAAGCTACTGCAACCTCCACCGCTCTTCCAAGGGGCAGTTAAACCGTCTTGTTAAGCTACTACGACCTCCTCCGCTCTTCCAAGGGGCATTTAAACCATTTTTTTAAGCTACTACGACCTGCACGTTTCTTCCAAGGGGCATTTAAACCATCTTTTTAAGCTACTGCGACCTGCACGTCTCTTACAAGGGGCATTTAAACCATCTTGTTAAGCTACTGCGACTTGCACGTCTCTTCTAAGGGGCATTTAAACCGTCTTGTTAAGCTACTGTAATCTCCACCACTTTTTCAAGGGGCATTTAAACAGTCTTGTTAAGCTACTGCGACCTGCACGTCTCTTCCAAGGGGCATTTAAACAGTCTTGTTAAGCTACTGGACCTACACCGCACTTCCAAGGGGCATTTAAACCGTCTTGTTAAGCTACTGCGACCTGCACGTCTCTTCAATGGGGCATTTAATCCGTCTTGTTAAGCTACTGCGACCTGCATGTCTCTACCAAGGGGCATTTAAACCTTCTTGTTAAGCTACTGCGACCTACACCGCTCTTCCAAGGGGCATTTAAACTGTCTTGTTAAGCTACTGCGACCTGCACGTCTCTGCCAAGGGGCATTTAAACCGTCTTGTTAAGCTACTGCGACCTGCACATCTCTTCCAAAGGGCATTTAAATCGTCTTGCTAAGCTACTGCGACCTGCACTTCTCTTCCAAGCGGCATTTAAACAGTCTTGTTAAGCTGTTGCGACCTGCATGTCTCTTCCAAAGGGCATTTAAACTGTCTTGTTAAGTTACCGCGACCTACACCGCTCTTCCAAGGGGCATTTAAACCGTCTTGTTAAGCTACTGCGACCTGCACGTCTCTTCCAAGGGGTATTTAAATCGGCTTGGTAAGATACTGCGACCTCCATCGCTCTACCAAGGGGCATTTAAATCGTCTTTTTAAGCTACTGCAACCTGCACGTCTATTCCAAGGGGCATTTAAACAATTTTGTTAAGCTACTGCAACCTCCACCGCTCTTCCAAGGGGCAGTTAAACCGTCTTGTTAAGCTACTACGACCTCCTCCGCTCTTCCAAGGGGCATTTAAACCATTTTTTTAAGCTACTACGACCTGCACGTTTCTTCCAAGGGGCATTTAAACCATCTTTTTAAGCTACTGCGACCTGCACGTCTCTTACAAGGGGCATTTAAACCATCTTGTTAAGCTACTGCGACTTGCACGTCTCTTCTAAGGGGCATTTAAACCGTCTTGTTAAGCTACTGTAATCTCCACCACTTTTTCAAGGGGCATTTAAACAGTCTTGTTAAGCTACTGCGACCTGCACGTCTCTTCCAAGGGGCATTTAAACAGTCTTGTTAAGCTACTGGACCTACACCGCACTTCCAAGGGGCATTTAAACCGTCTTGTTAAGCTACAGCGACCTGCACGTCTCTTCCAAGGGCCATTTAAGCCTTCTTGGTAAGCTACTGCGACCTGCAAGCCTCTTCCAAGGGGCATTTATACCGTCTTGTTAAGCTACTGCGACCTGCACGTCTCTTCCAAGGTGCATTTAAAACATCTTGGTAAGCTACTGCAACCTGCACGTCTTTTCCAAGGGGCAATTAAACCATCTTGTTAAGCTACTGCGACCTCCACCGCTCTTCCAAGGGGCATTTAAACCATCTTTTTAAGCTACTGCGACCTGCACGTCTCTTCCAAGGGGCATTGAAACCGTCTTGGTAAGCTACTACAACCTGCAAGCCTTTTCTAAGGGGCATTTAAACTCTTTTGTTAAGCTTCTGCGACCTGCATGTCTCTTGCAAGGGGCATTTAAACCGTCTTGATAAGCTACTGCGACCTGCACGTCTATTCCAAGGGGCATTTAAACCATCTTGTTAAGCTACTGCGACCTCCACCTCTCTTCCAAGGGGCATTTAAACCATCTTATTAAGCTACTGCGACCTGCACGTCTCTTCCAAGGGGCATTTAAACCGTCTTGTTAAGCTACTGCGACCTGCACATCTCTTCCAAGGGGCATTTAAACTGTCTTGTTAAGCTACTGCGACCTCCACCGCTCTTCCAACGGGCATTTAATCCGTCTTGTTAAGCTACTGTGACCTGCATGTCTCTTCCAAGGGGCATTTAAACCATCTTGTTAAGCTACTGCGACTTGCACGTCTCTTCCAAGGGGCATTTAAACCATCTTGTTAAGCTACTGCGACCTGCATGTCTCTTCCAAGGGGCATTTAAAACATCTTGTTAAGCTACTGCAACCTGCACGTCTTTTCCAAGGGGCATTTAAACCATCTTATTAAGCTACTTCGACCTCCACCTCTCTTCCAAGGGGCATTTAAACCATCTTGTTAAGCTACTGCGACCTGCATGTCTCTTCCAAGGGGCATTTAAACCGTCTTGGTAAGATACTGCGACCTGCAAGCCTTTTCTAAGGGGCATTTAAACCCTTTTGTTAAGCTTCTGCGACCTGCACGTCTCTTGCAAGGGGCATTTAAAACGTCTTGGTAAGCTACTGCGACCTGCACGTCTCTTCCAAGGGGCATTTAAACCATCTTGTTAAGCTACTGCGACCTGCACGTCTTTTCCAACTGGCATTTAAACCATCTTGTTAAGCAACTGCGACCTGCACGTCTCTTCCAAGGGGCATTTAAACTGTCTTGTTAAGCTACTGCGACCTCCACCGCTCCTCCAAGTGGCATTTAAACCATCTTGTTGAGATACTGCGACCTGCACGTCTCTTCCAAGGGACATTTAAACCGTCTTGTTAAGCTACTGCGACCTGCACGTCTCTTCCAAGGGGCATTTAAACTGTCTTGTTAAGCTTCTGCGACCTCCACCGCTCTTCCAAGCGGTATTTAAACTGTCTTGTTAAGCTACTGCGACCTGCATGTCTCTTCCAAGGGGCATTTAAACCATCTTGTTAAGCTACTGCGACCTGCACGTCTCTTCCAAAGGGCATTTAAACAGTCTTGTTAAGCTACTGCGACCTGCACGTCTTTTCCAAGGGGCATTTAAACAGTCTTGTTAAGCTGCTACGACCTGCATGTCTCTTCCAAGGGGCATTTAAACTGTCTTGTTAAGCTACTGGACCTCCACCGCTCTTCCAAGGGGCATTTAAACCTTCTTGTTAAGCTACAGCGACCTGCACGTCTCTTCCAAGGGCCATTTAAACCTTCTTGGTAAGCTACTGCGACCTGCAAGCCTCTTCCAAGGGGCATTTTTACCGTCTTGTTAAGCTACTGCGACCTGCACGTCTCTTCCAAGGGGCATTTAAAACATCTTGTTAAGCTACTGCAACCTGCACGTCTTTTCCAAGGGGCATTTAAACCATCTTGTTAAGCTACTGCGACCTCCACCGCTTTTCCAAGGGGCATTTAAACCATCTTGTTAAGCTACTGCGACCTGCACGTCTCTTCCAAGGGGCATTTAAACCGTCTTGGTAAGCTACTACGACCTGCAAGCCTTTTCTAAGGGCCATTTAAACTCTATTGATATGCTATTGCGACCTGCACGTCTATTCCAAGGGGCATTTAAACCGTCTTGTTAAGCTACTGCTGACGCGCCCCCTGGGCCGTGGGGCACTCGGATCCGGGCAATTAGGGAAACGATGGGAGTAGTAGTGGCAACCCGGTTCCGTGGCTCAGGGTGGTCAGGCCAGTGGTAGTCCGTTATGTGTTGTTGATTATGTCCGACTACGCCACCCGTGGATTTGCGGTTATTAGGAACCGCCGCTGCATGCAGACCGCTGGGGCTGATGATGTGTGCAGCTATGGTAGTGTGACTCCCCACGGGAAGAGTGCGGCCCCAAGGCAGTATAGTGGATGGTGGGAGTGATGGTAGTGAGAGTCCCAGTGCTGATAGTGCTAGAGGAGCAAGGAGCACACAGACAACAGGTTGCAGTCCAGGGTCTTTACTAAACAGGCAAACTGACCCACAAACAGTCCCAGCTAGGAGGGGACCTGGATGTCTGAGAGCAACGGGGAAATTGGCCCTGGTCAGGGTGAGGGTGTAGGCCTATCGTGCTTTCTGCGCTCCTTCTGGCTATCTCCTCGTTATAAGGTAACAGCCCACGTTTCCAAGCTTTCCGTGTATTCTCGCCTGTATGGCCTGCGACGTGGGTTCCTTTCTGCTCCCAGCCTTGTACGTCTTTACTGGTCCCTTCGGTTGTGGCAGGGCCTCCAGGCTTCTTAGGCCAAGGAATGTACAGTCCCTTGCGGACTGGTTCTCTGCTGGGGGATGTGGAATCCTTCCAGCCTCAGACACCAAAGTCTAGTAGATTAAGTCCTCTTTCTGCCAAGACAGGCTCTCTTCGCCTCTTGTCTCTGGCTTGTGGCTCTCCTCCTGCCACACTTCCTCTTAGGTGCAGTGCAACTTTCTGTCCCTGCTCTGGGACACCTCTCAGTGCTGAGGCAGGTCGTCCAGTTCTCTCTAACCCTGCCCTCAGTACCAGCTTTTATAGGGGCAGCCAGCTCCCCCTACTGGTCTGAGACAGGAGTCATTGCATGCTAAAGTTTCCCTGACAAGAGAACCTCCCCCTTGCTCTCAGACACAGCTTTAATTACACTTGTGGCATCCAGGTCAGGGTGACACATTCCCCCCTAGTGAAATTTAGTACTCCGGGACTAAACAGTAAACAAAGACAATATGCATAACAATAAAACATTAATAGACAGACGACACACAAATTGAGTTCTTAAGGTCACAGTGTGGTCTGTGACCGGGTGTCCATATCACCAATACAACGGGGAGCCTTAACCAGGTGGGGGTCTGTCCTACCCCAAGTCCTTCACAGTCTTATTTCATTCCTGGGTTAGGCTCAGAATGCAGTCCATACAAGGTCCCGGTTATAAAAAAGTCCATAACCTGTGAGTCCTTACGGTAGCTGCAAGAAACTGAAACATAGAATTACCAAACATGCATGTAACTTGGCAAACATTTCAACATTTGGCAACAGGGTTATTTACAATTTTAGTACACTCTATATTCTCCAGTGAGCGGGTATCTGTCCCTTTGTGCTCCTGGTTGACCTCCTTAACCCACTGTCTGGTGTTGGACCAACCTGGCTTTCCCCACTAGCGTTAGGGGTACAGCTACCAGCTGGGTGTACAGGTAGGGCAGGCAACTGTCTGCGGGTTCTTTGGCTTACCGCAGGCATGGCAGGCTCACTGTCAGCAGAGGGTTGACTCTCCTGGGCTGCTGGTACAGGCTCTTCTGCCTCTGGAACCGCTTGCTCCTCTTCACCTTCCGGCTCTGGTGTTGGTTGTTGCTGTGCCGGTTGCAGGAAATGCAGGACAGGTACCACTATGGCATCATTTATGCGAGTCCAGGACTGAGGGAACTCTCCGAGAACGGTGCTGATCATTTCTTCCTTGTCCTCTGCGGGTTCAAGGTCACTCTGATCCTCTTCTGCACTACGGAGTTGCTCGGGGCACCTTTTGAGGTGGTCTCTGGAGACGACACTAGTGGTTTCTCCTCCGTCCTTGGTGATTACGCACACCTTTGGGTTGTCGTGGTCAGACTGCAGTACGGTGTAGGGTTCCCTTTCCCACTGGTCGTCCAACTTATGTAGCCTTCTTTTTCGCTTTAGGACTTGCTCACCAGGTTCTAGGGGACCAGCAGGGGCGTGTTAATTGAAGAGTCTTTCTTGCTTCTCTCTCACCTGGGCCAGGCTCTTCTCCACACTCTCCTGTACCTTCTTGTACTGCAGTTGCCTTTCCGTATCCCAGTCCGCATCCGGGGAGGTGTCCTCAGGTATTAGGACTCCCATCTCCAGGTCCACGGGCAGCTTACCTGGTCTAGCTCGCATCAGGTAAGCCGGGGTGCAGTTTGTAGCATTCACCGGGATATTGTTGTACATGTCTACCAGGTCCGGCAATTTTTCTGGCCACAGGCTGCGTTCCTCCAGGGGCAACGTCTTCAGGAGATCAATGACTATATTGTTCATCTTCTCACACATCCCGTTGGTTTGGGGGTGGTAAAGCGTTGTCTGAATCTTCTTACAGCCATAGAGGTTGCAGAACTCCTGGAAGATTTCAGCTTCGAACGCTGGACCCTGGTCTGTCAAGACCTGTTCCGGATACCCGTGTGGACGGCAGAAATATTGCTGGAAGGCTCTGGCCGCCGTTTGGGCTGTCAAGTCCTTTACCGGGACCACCACTAGAAAACGGGAATAGTGGTCCACGATTGTCAGGGCATAGATGTATCCTGACCGGTTGGGAGCTAATTTGACGTGGTCCAGAGCTACCAGCTCAAGAGGCTGCGTGGTGACGATGGGCCTCAAGGGTGTCTTCTGGCTGGTACGGTCCTTCCTCCTTAGGTGACAAGGGCCACAGTTTCTGCACCATTTTTCCACAGCTCCTCTCATGCCGACCCAAAAGAACCTTCCTCTTAGTAGGAACTCCAGTTTCTTCCAACCGAAGTGTCCCGCTCTGTCATGGTAAGCTCCCAGGACCGTAGCTGCATCCCGCCTTGGAACCACGACTTGCCAGGTCAGCTCGTGCGTCCGGTGGTTGACAATCCTTCTGCACAACTTGCCTTTGTAGAGGAACAGCTTGCTCTTCTCCTTCCACAGCTGCTTGGCTTCCTCTGGAGCATCCGGATCCATGCGGGCTTCTTCCTGGGTCAGCAGTTCTTTCACCAGACGGATGGCAGGGTCACTATCTTGGGTCTCGGCCCAGCTGTGGTGAGGTAGGGGATTGATCATCACGGTTGTTAGATCCTCCTCTTTCGCGCGGTGGGAGTATTGAGCGGCTCCATACCGGTGAAACGCGGGGAGTTCTACATCCTCCAGCTCTTCTGGGTCTTCGTCACCTTCAGGTAAGTGAGGCATCCTCGACAGGGCGTCTGCATTGGCATTGGTTTTGCCGGCCCGGTACTTGATCACAAAGTCATAGTTGGAGAGACGGGCCATCCACCGCTGTTCTAGGGCACCCAGTCTTGCATTGTCCAGGTGTGTCAACGGGTTGTTGTCCGTGTACACGGTGAACTTTGCGGAGGCCAGGTAATGCTTGAAGCGTTCCGTCACGGCCCACACCACCGCCAAGAATTCTAGCTTGAAGGAGCTGTAATTCTCCGGGTTCCTCTCGGTGGGCCTCAGCTTCCGGCTGGCGTATGCGATCACCCGTTCTCTGCCCTGTTGGTTTTGGGACAGTACGGCTCCCAGTCCCACATTACTGGCGTCCGTGTGGAGAATAAAAGGCTGGCCATAATCAGGGTAGGCCAGAATCTCATCCCCCGTGAGGGCCATCTTCAACTGGCGGAAGGACTCCTCTTCCGGTTTATCCCACTTGAAGGGTGGCTTTTGACTCCTGGACTTAGACTGTCGGATCAGGAGGTCCTGCATAGGAGCTGCCATCTTAGTGAACCCGGGGATGAACCTTCGGTAGTAGCCTACCAACCCGAGAAACTGTCTCACCTCTTTGATGTTCGAGGGGCTTGGCCAGCTCTTGATTGCCGTGACCTTGTCAGGGTCGGGGGCCACTCCCTCCGCGCTTACCACGTGCCCTAGTTACTGGACCTTTGGTTTCAGCAGGTGGCACTTCGATGGTTTTACCTTCAGGCCATAGCCTGCCAGGGCTTCGAACACCTTGGCCAGGTGCTTTGTAGCGCCGGCGTCCCTGCCCTCTGCTAGGCAGGGACGCTGTTCCCCTCACCTCTCTGCTCCGTGCCCGGCGTCCTCCTCCCGCTCTGCTGGCAGCGCGCGCTCCTTCCCGGCCACTGTGCTTAGGGCGCGCGTGCGCTCTCCCTCCCTCTTAAAGGGGCCGCGCGCGCCGTCCTAAGGAGTCCCCGGCCAATGGCCGGAGGACTTCACCATATATAAGGCACCTCCTCCAAAATGGAGGTGCCCGAGCAATGTTGTTGCACTGTTCACTACTCTGCTTCAGCCCTCAGGTCTCGTTGCCAGTTACCTGCCAGTTACCTGCCAGATTCCTGCCTGATTACTTGCTACCTGCCTGCTAGTCTGAGGTCCGACGGTCTGCCTTACTACTCCTGTCAGTCTGTCTAAGGACCAGCCTGCCCGCTCACCTGGGAGCGCACATCAGCTACCTGCCTGCTTGCCTGAGGTCCGACGGTCTGCCTTCCAACTCCTGTCAGTCTGTCTATGGACCAGCTGGCCCGCTCACCTGGGAGCGCACATCTGCTACCTGCCTGCTAGCCTACCTGGAGGCTCCGCCGTCACGTGCTGTGACCATCTGCCTGTCCAGTGACTTCTGCCCGCTCACCTGGGAGCGCTCATCTGCTACCTGTCCGCTAGCCTACCCGGAGGCTCTGCCGTCACGTGCTGTGACCATCCGCCTGTCCAGAGACTTCTGCCCGCTCACCTGGGAGCGCTCATCTGCCGCCTGTCTGTTGGTCTTCCTGGAGGCTCCGCCGTCACATGCTGTGACCACCCGTTCATCCAGAGACTCTCGCCTGCTCACCTGGGAGCTCACGTCTATCATCAGCCGCCACAGGTCGTACCAACCCTTTACCTAGAGACTGCCCCGGTCACTTGCCGTGACCACCTGCCCGGTCATTCAGAGACTGCCCCGATCACTTGCCGTGACCACCAGCCCGTTCATCCAGAGACTGCCTCGGTCACTTGCCGTGACCTCCAGCCCGTTCACTCAGAGACTGTCCCGGTCACTTGCCGTGACCACCAGCCCGTTCTTCCAGAGACTGCCTCGGTCACTTGCCGTGACCTCCAGCCCGCTCACTCAGAGACTGTCCCGGTCACCTGCTGAGACTTCCAGCCCGTCTTCCCTGGTCGCCACCCGCTCCCTTACAAGGACCGCCCCCTTGTATAGTAGCTCAGAGGTTCCGCCTCCCAGACCCGTTACAGTTTGCTCGGGCCATGGAACCCGGTGGCACCCAAGCTCCCTCGCTCTCGGACCTGTGTCATGAACTGTCCCGTCAAAGGTCCCAACAGGAGTCCATCCTGGGTCACCTGCGGAATGTCAATACTCGCCTGGACACTCTGACTGCTCCACCAGCAACCTCCGCCAGTGCCATCCGGCAGCTCCGCTGCCCAATAATACCATGGTATCCTATCCCGGACCCCGGCTTTCTGCACCTCCTCGCTTCGGAGGCGACTCCGCCCAGGCTCGGGGCTTCATAAATCAGTGCACCCTGCACTTTGAACTATTGTCCCACCAGTTTAACTCCGACCGGGCCAAAATTGCATTTATCATGTCCCATCTCACCGGGGAGGCCCTGGCCTGGCTAAATCCTCTATGGGAGAGAGGAGACCCCCTGGTGTCCAACTTGCCTGCTTTTCTCACGGCCTTCCGGAAAGTCTTCGACGAACCCGGACGGAAGACCTCATTCGCATCATCACTGCTATGCCTCCGTCAGGGAAGTCTCACCGTGGGCCAATATGCCATACGGTTCCGTACCCTTGCCTCGGAGCTGGCCTGGGATAACGACGCTCTGGTATCCGTCTTCTGGGAGGGTCTGTCCGGCCGTATTAAAGATGAACTTGCCGGTCGGGACATCCCTACCACTCTCTATGACCTAATAACTCTTGCCACCCGGATTGACCTACGGTTCCAGGAGCGTGCCAAAGAGGTCACCCGTGAGAGGAGTTTACCACGTCTAGCTCCTACTTTTCAGAAACCCGTCACTCCCTCCGTCTCTACCCAGGTACACTCTCCTGAGCCTATGCAGGTCGACCAGACCAAGATGGTCAAAACCCGTCAGGACTTACGCCGTGCCGAGGGGAGCTGCTTCTACTGTGGCAGTAAGGAGCACCGGATCCGTGCCTGTCCGGAGAGGTCGGGAAACGCCTGTGTCTAGGTTCGCTCAGAGAGGTCGACCTAGACAAGAATAAATCCTCTCCATCTCTGCTGTTGTCAGTCTCAATCGTCTGCGGGGAGAAACGTTATTTCAAACTAGCCCAACTTGTCTCTGGAGCAGCCGGGAATCTTATCTCACAGTCCCTGGTAGAGAAATACCGCATCCCCACCAAACCTCTGGCTGTACCCTTGTCTGTTGCTGCCGTGGATGGGGGGCTCTTACCACGCCCCATCCAACTCATCACCGAATCCATTACTCTGCAGGTGGGAATGCTGCATTCTGAGAGTATCTCCTTTCATGTTCTGCCTGGACTTTCTCACGCCCTCCTGCTAGGCCTACCTTGGCTCCAGAGACATGCACCCGTGCTTGACTGGCAGACCGGAGAAGTCCTTCGCTGGGGACAGGACTGCCATAAGACCTGTCTGGTTCCCGTCCATCCTGTCCGTCCTTCTCCTACCCCAGCTAATCTACCTGGACTTCCGATTCCTTATTGGTCTTATGCTGATGTCTTTAATAAAAAGGAGGCAGAGACACTACCCCCTCATAGACCATACGACTGCCCTATCGACCTGTTACCTGGTACTACTCCTCCCCGTGGGCGTATTTATCCATTATCCGCTGCTGAAACCCGGTCGATGTCCGAATGTATTGAGGAGAATCTGGCCAGAGGATTCATCCGGAAATCTACCTCCCCGGCGGGAGCAGGCTTCTTTTTCGTCAAAAAGAAGGACGGCTCTCTCCGTCCCTGTATAGACTATAGAGGCCTTAACCAGATCACGGTGAAGAATAAGTACCCCCTTCCGCTCATTCCGGAGTTATTTGATCGTCTGAGGGGGGCTAGAATCTTCACCAAACTGGACCTCCGTGGGGCGTACAACCTGGTTCGTATCCATCAGGGGGATGAATGGAAGATGGCATTCAACACCCGGGACGGCCACTATGAATATCTGGTAATGCCCTTTGGCCTCTGTAATGCTCCTGCCGTCTTTCAAGAGTTGGTCAATGACATCTTCCGGGACCTTCTCTACTCCTGCGTAGTGGTGTACCTGGACGACATCTTGGTCTTCTCTCCGAATCTCCAGACTCACCGGAGGGACGTTCGCCAGGTCCTGCTCAGGCTCAGGCAGAATCACCTCTTCGCTAAATACGAGAAGTGCCTCTTTGAGCAGACCTCGCTTCCGTTTTTAGGCTACATTATTTCTCAGACCGGCCTACGAATGGATCCAGAGAAACTGTCTGCCATCGAGAAATGGCCTCGACCGGAGGGGTTAAAGGCCATTCAGCGATTCCTGGGCTTCGCCAACTACTACCGTCTCTTCATACCTCACTTCTCTTCCCGGACCGCCCCAATTTCCGCGCTCACCCGTAAAGGTACTAATCCCAAAGAGTGGCCACCCGAAGCAGAGGAGGCCTTTCTTTCCCTAAAACAGGCCTTCTCTTCCGCCCCGGTGATGCATCGCCCAGATGGCAGCAAGCAGTTCTTCCTGGAAGTTGACGCCTCCTCCTCTGGAGCCGGAGCGGTACTTACTCAAAAATCATCTTCCGGGAGAATGGTAACTTGTGGTTTCTTCTCTAAACTCTTCTCCTCCTCAGAGCGCAATTATTCCGTTGGAGACCGAGAGTTATTGGCCATCAAACTGGCATTGGAGGAGTGGCGTTGTTATGCACACGCCCGGACTGACTGGCGTGTGCGTGTTTATGTAGTGATTCCACTGTGCCATGAACCGGAGAGTGCCTGGAGGGGCGTAACTAAGTATCTGCCCGATCCGACCAAGGTTGCACGACGGCATACGACGCCAGTGCACCAGGGAGGAACCGAGCAGAGGAACCAGGGTCTACTCCAGGTCAGACTCCGGACACGGCTGTTGACCCACACCGGGGAATACAGGAACAGGCAGACTAGAGCACAAGCTGGATAGGGTCCAGTACAGACTGGGAGACAAATTCGAAACCGCACACGCGGTAGACAGAGCTGAGCAAAGCGAAAACCGCAGACGCGGTGGACAGAGCTGAGCAAAGCGAAAACCGCAGACGCGGTGGACAGAGCTGAGCAAAGCGAAAACCGCAGACGCGGTGGACAGAGCTGAGCAAAGCGAAAACCGCAGACGCGGTGGACAGAGCTGAGCAAAGCGAAAACCGCAGACGCGGTGGACAGAGCTGAGCAAAGCGAAAACCGCAGACGCGGTGGACAGAGCTGAGCAAAGCGAAAACCGCAGACGCGGTGGACAGAGCTGAGCAAAGCGAAAACCGCAGACGCGGTGGACAGAGCTGAGCAAAGCGAAAACCGCAGACGCGGTGGACAGAGCTGAGCAAAGCGAAAACCGCAGACGCGGTGGACAGAGCTGAGCAAAGCGAAAACCGCAGACGCGGTGGACAGAGCTGAGCAAAGCGAAAACCGCAGACGCGGTGGACAGAGCTGAGCAAAGCGAAAACCGCAGACGCGGTGGACAGAGCTGACCAAAGCGAAAACCGCAGACGCGGTGGACAGAGCTGAGCAAAGCGAAAACCGCAGACGCGGCGGACAGAGCTGAGCAAAGCGAAAACCGCAAACGCGGCGGACAGAGCTGAGCAAAGCGAAAACCGCAGACGCGGAAGGAACAGGGCTCTGTTCACACGGAACAGACTAGAAGGGAAAGGCAGAACCAGATACCCACAGGGTACTTGCAGAGAAGTAGCGAGTGGACCACAAACTCACAAACGGAAGTACAGTGACAACGAGCAGGAGTAGGTACGAGTTCAGACTCTGCAGAAAAAGGAATGGAACGGACATAGAGAAAAAACAGGTAAAAGATAGGAGAGAGTTCAGACTGGAACTGAGTGTACGGAGGAGACCGACACTGCAGCGGGATACAGGAGCGGGTCTGGGAATACGGCCCCCAGAGAGGCAGGACGAACAGGCAAGGAGCGTGTTCAGACTGGCCTGGAAATACAGCCTCCAGGAGGGCGGAACGAACAGGCAAGGAACGAGTACAGACTGCAGGTTAAGGTACACAGATAGGACACAGTACAGACATGGGAACAGATACTGCAAGACAGGTAACATAGACAAGACCTGGCATGTCAGAGACAAAAGCCAACTGACAGGGCAAGATGCTCAGGCATCAGTTAATTGGGGCAGCTGATTTAAATACCAGGTGATAGACAGCAATAGGCTGAGGACGCACAAGGGGTGTGCCTGCAGCAGGTACAAAAAGCAGGAAGTGATCGGGCGCCGCCCTTAAGCAGCAGAAACAGACACAAACAGACAGCATGGAGGGAAGCCAGAGAGACACCCTGGACTGGAGATCAAGTGCGCGCTCTTGCACAGTGGGAGATGGACCACTATGCAAGGACGCCGCCAGGTATGTTACAGGCGTTACCTGCTCGAGGGGGCTCTTCACCCGGTAATAATTTACACTGACCACAAGAACTTGGCTTACCTCCAGCATGCCAAGAGACTTAACCCGCGCCAAGCCCGGTGGTCCTTGTTTTTTGCTCGCTTTGATTTTGTTCTTCATTTTCGCCCGGCTGACAAAAACGTCAAAGCAGACGCCTTGTCCCGATCCTTTCTGGTGTCCGATCTCGAGGAAGAACCTAAACATATCATCAATCCCGCCAGAGTAATGCAGGTGGCTCCCGTGAGTCTAAATCGTCTCCCTCCCGGTAAGACGTTTGTTTCAGTACCTGATCGGGAGAAGATCCTACACTGGGGCCATTCGTCTAAACTAGCTGGCCACGCCGGTCAGAAAAAGACCCTCCAGCTTATTGCCCGGCACTACTGGTGGCTTACCCTGCACAAGGACGTAATAGACTTTGTTTCTACCTGTATGTCCTGCGCCCGCAACAAAGTCCCGAGACACCTGCCAGCCGGTCGCCTCCTTCCACTTCCTGTGCCTGCTGCCCCCTGGCAGCATATTGCTATGGACTTCATAACTGATCTCCCCGTCTCTGCCGGTTGTACGGTCATTTGGGTGGTCGCTGACCGCTTTTCCAAGATGGCTCACTTTATTCCCTTGCCAGGCCTCCCGTCTGCACCCGAGCTGGCTAAAGACTTTATCCGCCACATCTTCCGTCTTCATGGCCTGCCCCTCCACATCGTGTCGGATCGTGGGGTACAGTTCACCTCACGTTTCTGGAGAGCCACTTGTAAACTGCTAGACGTCACCCTGGACTTCTCTTCCGCTTACCACCCACAGTCCAATGGTCAAGTGGAGCGGATCAATCAGAACCTGACCAGTTACCTCCGGCACTTCGTTAATGCCCATCATTCAGACTGGGTGGATCTCCTACCATGGGCCGAGTTCTCTTATAATAATCACCAGAGCGAATCCTCCTCCAAATCCCCGTTTTTTGTTGTCTTCGGTCAGCATCCTCGGATTCCTTTTCCTGTCTCCACCTCTGTGGACAACCCGGCTGCGGAATCTCTCGTTAGCAAATTTTCCTCCATTTGGGAGAGTACCTGATCCGCACTCCTTCAGTCGTCCGAACGGATGAAAAGACACGCTGACAAAAAACGCCTGGATCCTCCACAATTTCGTCCTGGAGATAAAGTCTGGCTCTCATCTAAATATGTTCGACTCAAGATACCTTCTTACAAGTTAGGGCCTCGCTTCATCGGTCCTCTGGAGGTCATCAGTCAGATCAACCCGGTGGCCTATAAATTGAAACTCCCGGCCAACTTACGGATCCCTAACTCCTTCCATGTATCTCTCCTCAAACCTGTGGTACTTAACTCTTTTTCCAAGTCTACAGGTACGCCTCCTGCTCCGGTTTCTGCTGAGGACGAGTTTGAGGTAGAGAACATTCTTGCCACCAAAAGGGTAAGAGGAAAGACCTTTTTTCTAGTAGATTGGAAGGGGTTTGGTCCTGAGGAGAGAACGTGGGAGCCCCGGGAGAACATCCATGCCCCTCTCATCCTAGCTAAATTTCTGTCTGGCCTAAAAAAGAGGGGGCCTAAAGGGGGGAGTACTGTAGCGCCGGCGTCCCTGCCCTCTGCTAGGCAGGGACGCTGTTCCCCTCACCTCTCTGCTCCGTGCCGGCGTCCTCCTCCCGCTCTGCTGGCAGCGCGCGCTCCTTCCCGGCCACTGTGCTTAGGGCGCGCGCGCTCTCCCTCCCTCTTAAAGGGGCCGCGCGCGCCGTCCTAAGGAGTCCCCGGCCAATGGCCGGAGGACTTCACCATATATAAGGCACCTCCTCCAAAATGGAGGTGCCCGAGCAATATTGTTGCACTGTTCACTACTCTGCTTCAGCCCTCAGGTCCCGTTGCCAGTTACCTGCCAGTTACCTGCCAGATTCCTGCCTGATTACTTGCTACCTGCCTGCTAGTCTGAGGTCCGACGGTCTGCCTTACTACTCCTGTCAGTCTGTCTAAGGACCAGCCTGCCCGCTCACCTGGGAGCGCACATCAGCTACCTGCCTGCTTGCCTGAGGTCCGACGGTCTGCCTTCCAACTCCTGTCAGTCTGTCTATGGACCAGCTGGCCCGCTCACCTGGGAGCGCACATCTGCTACCTGCCTGCTAGCCTACCTGGAGGCTCCGCCGTCACGTGCTGTGACCATCTGCCTGTCCAGTGACTTCTGCCCGCTCACCTGGGAGCGCTCATCTGCTACCTGTCTGCTAGCCTACCCGGAGGCTCTGCCGTCACGTGCTGTGACCATCCGCCTGTCCATAGACTTCTGCCCGCTCACCTGGGAGCGCTCATCTGCCGCCTGTCTGTTGGTCTTCCTGGAGGCTCCGCCGTCACATGCTGTGACCACCCGTTCATCCAGAGACTCTCGCCTGCTCACCTGGGAGCTCACATCTATCATCAGCCGCCACAGGTCGTACCAACCCTTTACCTAGAGACTGCCCCGGTCACTTGCCGTGACCACCTGCCCGGTCATTCAGAGACTGCCCCGATCACTTGCCGTGACCACCAGCCCGTTCATCCAGAGACTGCCTCGGTCACTTGCCGTGACCTCCAGCCCGTTCACTCAGAGACTGTCCCGGTCACTTGCCGTGACCACCAGCCCGTTCTTCCAGAGACTGCCTCGGTCACTTGCCGTGACCTCCAGCCCGCTCACTCAGAGACTGTCCCGGTCACCTGCTGAGACTTCCAGCCCGTCTTCCCTGGTCGCCACCCGCTCCCTTACAAGGACCGCCCCCTTGTATAGTAGCTCAGAGGTTCCGCCTCCCAGACCCGTTACATGCTTTAGGTGGTCCTCGTAGGTCTTCGGATAGACGATCACCCGAAGGGCATACAGTTGAACTCACTCAGTCCCATCGGGGTGGTGAAGGCGGTCTTCTCCTTGTCAGCCTCTGCCACAGGAACCTGCCAGTACCCGCTAGTAAGGTCCAAAGTAGAAAAGAAGTTAGCTGATTTTAGTGCGGCTAAAGACTCCTCTATTCTAGGCAGCGGATATGCGTCTTTGTGAGTGATACGGTTGATTTGTCTATAGTCCACGCACATTCTCATGGTGCCGTCTTTCTTTTTGACCAGAACCAAGGGGGCTGCCCAGGGGCTACAGCTGTCTCTAATGACCCCAGCTTCCTTCATCTCTCTTAGCATGCCCTTTGCGTTCTGATAATGTGCAGGGGGTACAGGTCGGTGTCTTTCTTTTATCGGTGGGTGGCTCCCTGTGGGGATGTGGTGTTCTATCCCTTTTACTCTGCCGAAGTCTAGCGGGTGCTTACTAAAGACTCTCTCGTACTCCTGTACCACCCGGTAGACTCCTTGTTTTTGGTGCAGGGGAGTGGAGTCAGCACCCACATGGAGTTTCTGGCACCAGTCCTCCTTTTGTTTCCGGGAGCCATTACCCTCCGCCTGAGGAGATGGAGGCAAGGGTTCCACAGCCCTGATAGCTTGGTGTTCGACAACAAACAGTTTGGCGAGTGTAGCATACCTGGGTAAGTGTACTTCCCTCTCCCCAATGTTGAGGATGCGGACGGGCACCCTCCCATGACGGACATCAACCACCCCCCGGGCTGTCAAAATGGTGGGCCTGCTGTCTGAGTACACGGGTTCTACCATGGCTTGGTAGTCTCTACCTCTCAACCCGATTGCAGTCCGACACCAGATCATCATTTCACTTTTGGGAGGCATGGAAATGGGGAATGGATCACTGAGTCTTACGCTACCGATCTCACCACCAGACAGTTCTACCTGCTGCCGTCTCATCAGGGCTTTTATCTCCTTGTTGAGGACTCTCTGTTGGCTGGAACTAGCATTCACCGCCACCTGTTGTAGAATTACAATTACCTCTGAAAGACAATTTTCAATTTTGTTAGTACCCACAGTTATTTTAGGGTGACTTTCATGACGGTCAATGTCCACAATAATCACTCCCTGTGCCGGCAGTTCAACTTTACCAATTTTAATGGTCATCTCCTTGAACCCCATCTGCGACACGGGTAAGCCATTACTGGCGATGATGCTCAAGTTACTGTCTGGATACCGTGTGATATCAGCATCAGTCCAATACTGCTTAAAAAGTACATAAGGGATAGTGGTTACTTGTGACCCAGTATCCAGCAAGGCGCTCATGGGGATACCGTCCAGCACCACGGGTAAAACCGGGCGCCCCCCAACGTACTTATCACGCCAATTATAAGGGCCTGGTGATCTTATGCCTGGGGGTCGGCCCTCAGCCCCAGGTTGGACCCGTTTAAATTACAGTACCTGGAAATGTGTCCGGGCTGGTTGCATCGACGGCAAATGGGCTGTCCATCCTCTGCGTAGCGGTCTGTGGGTCTCTCTCGGAACGACGGTTTCCTCCTCTGTCGATGCCACGGGACATCCTCCGGACTTGAAGCCAGCTCGATGGGTCTTGACGGGTCTACTTGCAACGCCTGGACGGTCCTGGTCAACGCCGCAACGCTCCTGGTCAGCTCCTGGACTTGGTGGTGCAGATCTTTCGACGGGGCTTGGTTCAGGGCCTGTGCATCAGCCTCCACGGAGTCCATAGAGGAGGGCGCCGCCTCCTGGTGGTAAGTGATAGCAGGGCGCCGGGAGTTTATAGCGCCACTGGTTGCAGATTCACGGAGCACCCTTATGGCCCTGTCCTTAAATTAGGCAAAGGTCAGGTCGGGGTTCTGAAAGAACATGAGGCGCAGTTGGGCCCTGTGGGCGCTAGACAGCAGACCCTGTATGAATTGTTCTGTTAGCAGTTTATCCGTTTCCTGCACACTGCCAGGGTCAGTTTATTGAATAGCCCTCAAGGCTTCCTGCAGATTTAGGGCATAGTCTCTGATGCTGTCCTGTGCCCGCTGCCTACATCCATAGAACCTCATTTTAATCTCAGCGGAGGTACGTGTGTCAAAGGTACCCTGCAGCCGGGCCAGAATACCCTTCACAGTCCTTTTCTCCTCAGTGGGCCATGATTTTACCTCCCTTTGGGCTGCGCCAGTTAACTGCCCTGTCAATATGCTGACCTTCTGTTCCTCTGTCAGGGGGTAAACCTGGAACAAACTGTATAGCCTTTCCTTGAAGTCAGTTAGGGCATGGGGCTCCCCTGAATATTTGGGCAGCCAGGCCGCTCCAGGGATGTAGGGCAAGTAAAAGGGCATTACCGCTGCTGCAGCTGCGTTGGTGGTAGTGGGCTCCTCTGAGTCCGACATCTTCCTCCCCCCTAGTTAAGCGTGGCCTACCTTCCGACGATCCTCTTCTGTAGGTCGCGGCTCCGCTGCTGCTGCTATGGACGAGGACCTGGCGTCGCGTCCTGATGACGTCAGCGTCGCTCTCTCTTCCTTCCAGGACCTTGCGCAGCGTCGGTGCGTGGGGCGGAGCTTCGGATCTCGCGCGGTTTTGACGTCCACGCCCCTCTTCTTCCCGCGCGGCGTCCTGAAGATGGCGTCCGATGGCGGGAAACAGCTGCGGATGGCGGGAAGACGGCAGAAGACGGCTGGAAACGGTCCAAGATGGCGTCTGATGGCGGGAATCGGCTCCGGATGGCGGGAAGAGACTCCGGACGGCGGGAAACTTCGCCACAGGTAAGTTACAAAAGTCTTTTTCAGGCACGCAGTACCCGGTGGTTGCGGGCACAAAATCTTGCCGACTATGCCAAAGCTGACTCGCCCCCTGGGCCGTGGGGCACTCGGATCCGGGCAAACGATGGGAGTAGTAGTGGCAACCCGGTTCCGTGGCTCAGGGTGGTCAGGCCAGTGGTAGTCCGTTATGTGTTGTTGATTATGTCCGACTACGCCACCCGTGGATTTGCGGTTATTAGGAACCGCCGCTGCATGCAGACCGCTGGGGCTGATGAGGTGTGCAGCTATGGTAGTGTGACTCCCCACGGGAAGAGTGCGGCCCCAGGGCAGTATAGTGGATGGTGGGAGTGATGGTAGTGAGAGTCCCAGTGCTGATAGTGCTAGAGGAGCAAGGAGCACACAGACAACAGGTTGCAGTCCAGGGTCTTTACTAAACAGGCAAACTGACCCACAAACAGTCCCAGCTAGGAGGGGACCTGGATGTCTGAGAGCAACGGGGAAATTGGCCCTGGTCAGGGTGAGGGTGTAGGCCTACCGTGCTTTCTGTGCTCCTTCTGGCTATCTCCTCGTTATAAGGTAACAGCCCACGTTTCCAAGCTTTCCGTGTATTCTCGCCTGTATGGCCTGCGACGTGGGTTCCTTTCTGCTCTCAGCCTTGTACGGCTTTACTGGTCCCTTCGGTTGTGGCAGGGCCTCCAGGCTTCTTAGGCCAAGGAATGTACAGTCCCTTGCGGACTGGTTCTCTGCTGGGGGATGTGGAATCCTTCCAGCCTCAGACACCAAAGTCTGGTAGATTAAGTCCTCTTTCTGCCAAGACAGGCTCTCTTTGCTTCTTGTCTCTGGCTTGTGGCTCTCCTCCTGCCACACTTCCTCTTAGGTGCAGTGCAACTTTCTGTCCCTGCTCTGGGACACCTCTCAGTGCTGAGGCAGGTCGTCCAGTTCTCTCTAACCCTGCCCTCGGTACCAGCTTTTATAGGGGCAGCCAGCTCCCCCTACTGGCCTGAGACAGGAGGCATTGCATGCTAAAGTTCCCCTGACAAGAGAACCTCCCCCTTGCTCTCAGACACAGCTTTAATTACACTTGTGGCATCCAGGTCAGGGTGACACACTGCGACCTCCACCTCTCTTCCAAGGGGCATTTAAACCGTCTTATTAAGCTACTGCGACCTGCACGTCTCTTCCAAGGGGCATTTAAACCATCTTGTTAAGCTACTGCGACCTGCACATCTTTTCCAAGGGGCATTTAAACTGTCTTTTTAAGCCACTGCGACCTCCACCGCTCTTCCAAGGGGCATTTAAACCGTCTTGTTAAGCTACTGTGACCTGCATGTCTCTTCCAAGGGGCATTTAAACCATCTTGTTAAGCTACTGCGAGTTGCACGTCTCTTCCAACGGGCATTTAAACCGTCTTGTTAAGCTACTGTGACCTGCATGTCTCTTCCAAGGGGCATTTAAAACATCTTGTTAAGCTGCTACAACCTGCATGTCTCTTCCAAGGGGCATTTAAAACATCTTGTTAAGCTACTGCAAACTGCACGTCTTTTCCAAGGGGCATTTAAACCGTCTTGTTAAGCTACTGCGACCTGCATGTCTCTTCCAAGGGGCATTTAAAACATCTTGTTAAGCTACTGCAACCTGCACGTCTTTTCCAAGGGGCATTTAAACCGTCTTATTAAGCTACTGCGACTTCCACCGCTCTTCCAAGGGGCATTTAAACCATCTTCTTAAGCTACTGCGACCAGCACGTCTCTTCCAAGGGGCATTTAAACCATCTTGGTAAGATACTGCGACCTGCACGTCTCTTCCAAGGGGCATTTAAACCATCTTGTTAAGCTACTGCGACCTGCACGTCTTTTCCAAGGGGCATTTAAACCATCTTGCTAAGCTACTGCGACCTACAAGCCTTTTCTAAGGGGCATTTAAACCCTTTTGTTAAGCTTCTGCGACCTGCACGTCTCTTGCAAGGGGCATTTAAAACGTCTTGTTAAGCTACAGCGACCTGCACGTCTCTTCCAAGGGGCATTTAAACCGTCTTGTTAAGCTACTGCGACCTGCACGTCTCTTCCAAGGGGCATTTAAACAGTCTTATTAAGCTACTGCGACCTACACGTCTCTTCCAAGGGGCATTTAAACTGTATTGTTAAGCTACTGCGACCTCCACCTCTCTTCCAAGGGGAATTTCAACGGTCTTGTTAAGCTACTGCGACCTGCACGTCTCTTCCAAGGGGCGTTTAAACAGTCTTGTTAAGCTACTGCGACCTGCACGTCTCTTCCAAGAGGCATTTAAACCGTCTTGTTAAGCTACTGTGACCTACATGTCTCTTCCAAGGGGCATTTAAACCGTCTTGTTAAGCTACTGCGACCTCCACCGCTCTTCCAAGGGGCATTTAAACCGTCTTGTTAAGCTACTGCGACCTGCACGTCTCTTCCAAGGGCCATTTTAAACTTCTTGGTAAGCTACTGCGACCTGCAAGCCTCTTCCAAGGGGCATTTAAAATGTCTTGTTAAGCTTCTGCGACCTGCACGTCTCTTCCAAGGGGCATTTAAACCATCTTGTTAGGCTAATGCAAACTTCACGTCTTTTCCAATGGGCATTTAAACCATCTTGTTAAGCTACTGCGACCTGCACGTCTTTTCCAAGGGGCATTTAAAGCGTCTTGTTAACCGTTTCAGGACCGCCCACTGTAGATAAACGTCGGCGCTTGCAGGGCTCTGTGCAGCGCCGACGTTTAAAAACGGTGGGTGGTCTCGCAGCGCTCAGGACCCCTAGGGTCCTGCAAGCGCTGCGATTCCGGTGCAGAGCGTTAGCTCTGACAGGGAACATCATCGGGACCTGATTAGATCAGGTCCCAGTGATGTTAACCCTTAGCTGTCATCTATATGCTGTGATCTATAGTGATCACGGCATATAGGAGACAGCAGGAGGAGAGGGGGTCGTCAACTTACCTCTCCGAAGACCTCCGTGTCCTTCCAGGACCTGGGGTTGCTATGGCAGCTGGAGGTCACATGACCGCCTCCAGATCTGCCATATATGGTGTCCTGTCTGGCTCAGCTGCAGCTGAAGCCTGGCAGGACACACTGACTGTGTGAAGATCTCATGTAATGTAATATATGTCTATTACATTACATGAGATCAGCGATCAGAAAAATAAAAATTATTGTCCCATACAGGGACTAAGTAAAAATGTGAAAAAAAGTAAAAAAAAAGTTTTTAAACTATTAATAAAAAAATCACAAAATAAATAAAAATAAATAAATAAAATATTAAACCAATAAATCCGTATATTTTTACAAAACCAAAAAAAGTACACATATTTGGTATCGCCGCGTCCGAAACAACCCGAGCTATAAAACTGTCACACTAATTAACTCCTTCTGTGCACACCGTAATAAAAATAAATAAAAAACGGAGCAAAAAAATATGCTTTTTCATCATATTGCCAAACAAAAAGTGGAAAAAAATGCGATCAAAAAACAAAATAGAAATAAAAATGGTACCACTGAAAACGTCATCTTGTTACGCAAAAAAAAAGCCGCCATACAGCTCCATCAGCCGAAAAATAAAAAAGTTATAGCGCTCAGAATAAAGCAATGCAAAAAAAATATTTTTTTCTGTAAAATAGTTTTATTGTGTAAAAACGCCAAAACATAAAAAAAATACAGTAAGTGTAGTATCGCTGTAAACGTACTGACCCGAAGAATAACGCTGCCTGATCACTTTTACCACACGCAGAACGGCATAAAAAAAAAACTCAAAAAACAATTCCTGAATTGTTTGTTTTTGTTAATTTTACCTCCCAAAAAACGGAATAGAAAGCGATCAAAAAATGTCACGTCCCCAAAAATGGTACCAATAAAAATGTCAACTCGTCCCGCAAAAAACAAGCCGTCACATGGCTCTGTCGGCCGAAATATGGAAAAATTATAGCTCTCAAAATATGGTGATGCAAAAACTAGATTTTGCAAAAAAAGCGTCTTTTAGTGTGTGACAGCTGTCAGTCATAAAAACCCGATATCAATCTGGTATCTCTGTAATCACACCGACCCGAAGAATAAAGTAATCTAATCAGTTATATCACACTAGGAACGGCGTAAAAAATAAATAAAACCAATTCTTCACCTGCTACTGATTTGTTTATTATGTCTCCCAAAGATTGCAGTAAGGCTCTGCCCACATTTATCCTGTGCTCTGCGCTGAGCACTTACACCAGAGTTTCCGTGTAAATCTCTGAAATACGTGATTCAGCCGGAACCCATGACGGAAGATTCCCTGTAATGAGACAGATATAGGCCACTGTGGACGCCGTCTAGCCTGTGATCCCACGGTGTCATTTGTTTTAGGCGTGCATAAAAGTGCGGCTGGCCACAGTTTTGTGCACTTCTGAAAAAAAGGACACCGCTACACAGAGGCCAGACGGTGTCCAGAGTAACTCTGCTGCCTCATTACAGTGAATGGATCCTGCAGGGGTTTCATCTGAATTACATCACTTGGAAATTTAGATGGAAACCCCGATGTAAGTGCTCAGCCTAGAGCGCCGGATAAATGTTACGTAAAATGTTCCCAATAAAAGCTTCAACTCAGTCCTCAAAAAAAGCTAGTCCCCACTCAGGTCCGTCATCTGTTAAAAATATAAGGGACTTCCAAGTTACTGGTAGCAGAAAGGCTCTGGAAAAGCAAAATGACCCTTGCCCCCCAAAAGAAATTCAGAAAATTTTGTGCTCCCAAATCCAAATGCCTATTCTACAATAATTTGTTCTCCAATTGTCAAATAGCACCCAGATCTCACCGTATGGCTAAGCGGTACGATACAGCCACATATGGGGTATTGACACTTTTAGAAGAAATTGTGTGACACATTTCGGCACCATTTTTACCCATTGCCCTGTGTGAAAATGTAAAATCTGAGGGTAAAACATTTTTTTGTGGTAAAAATATAATTATGCTTTTTTCACTGCCCAATGGTATAAATTTAAAAATTAAAAAATACTCACTACTTCCCTAGATGAATTCCTTGAGAGGTGTAGTTTACAAAATGGGGTCATTTGTGGAGGTTTCTGCTGTTTTGGCATGTCAGCGACTCTTCAAATGTGACATGGTGTCTGCTGCCTATCCCAGCCAACATAGCGCTCCTTTCTCTTCCGAACCCTGCCGTACACCAAAGCAGTGGTTTTCCCCCACATATGGGGTATCGGCGTACTCAGGAGAAATTGTACAACAAATTTCATGGTGCAATTTCTCCGGTTATCCTTATGATAATACAAAATTAGGGGATGAAAAACATTTTTTATGGGAAAAATGTGAAAATTTTATTTTCACGGCTCAATATTATAAACTTCTGTGAAGCAGCTGGGGGTGCAAGGTGCTCACCACACATCTAGATAAGTTCCCTAAGGGGTCTAGTTTCCAAAATGGTGGCACTTGTGGGGGGTTTCCGCTGTTTAGACACATTAGGGGCTCCACAAATGTGACACGGCGTCCGCTAATTATTCAAATAAATTTTACATTCAAAAAGTCAAATGGCGCTCCTTCCCTTTCAAACCCTGCCGTGCGCCCAAACAGTGGTTTTCCCTCACATATGGGGTATCGGCGTGTTCAGGAGAAATTGCACAACAAACTTCATGGTGCAATTTATCCTGTTACCCTTATGATAATGCAAAATTAGAGAATGAAAAAGATTTTTTGTGGGAAAAATGTGAAAATTTTATTTTTACGGCTCAATATTATAAACTTCTGTGAAGCACCTTGGGGTTCAAGGTGCTCACCACACATCTAGATAAGTTCCCTAAGGGGTCTAGTTTCCAAAATGGTGGCACTTGTGGGGGGTTTCCACTGTTTAGTCACATTAGGGGCTCCCCAAATGCGACATGGCGTCTGCTAATTATTCAAACAAATTTTACATTCAAAAAGTCAAATGGCGCTCCTTCCCTTCCGAGCCCTGCCATGCGCCCAAACAGTAATTTGCCTCCGCATATGGGGTATCAGCGTGTTCAGGAGAAATTGCACAACAAATTTCATGGTGCAATTTATCCTATTACCCTTATGATAATGCAAAATTAAGGGATGAAAAACGGTTTTGTGGGAAAAATGTGAAAATTTTATTTTTACAGCTCAATATTATAAACTTTTGTGAAGCACCTTGGGGTTCAAGGTGCTCACCACACATCTAGATAAGTTCCCTAAGGGGTCTAGTTTCCAAAATGGTGTCACTTGTGGGGGGTTTCCACTGTTTAGGCACATCAGGGGCTCCCCAAATGCAACATGGCGTCTGCTAATTATTCAGACAAATTTTACATTCAAAAAGTCTAATGGCGCTCCTTCCTTTCCGAGCCCTGCCGTGCGCCCAAACAGTGGTTTTCCCTCACATATGGGGTATCAGCACGCTCAAGAGAAATTGCACAAAAAATTTTGGGGTCCATTTTTTTCCTGTTACCCCTGTGAAAATAAAAAAAATTGGGTCTAAAGTAACATTTTTGTGAAAAAAGTTAAATGTTAATTTTTTTCTTCCACATTCCAAAAATTTCTGTGAAGCACCTGAAGGGTTAATAAAGTTCTTGAATGTGGTTTTGAGCACCTTGAGGGGTGCAGTTTTTAGAACGGTGTCACTTTTGGGTATTTTCTGTCATAAAGACCCCTCAAAGTGACTTCAAATATGATGTGGTCCCTAAAAAAATGTTTTTGTAAATTTTGTTGGAAAAATGAGAAATCGCTGGTCAACTTTTAACCCTTATAGCTCCCTAACAAAAAAAAATTTTGGTTCCAAAATTGTGCTGATGTAAAGTAGACATGTGGGAAATGTTATTTATTAAGTATTTTGTGTGACATATTTCTCTGATTTAAGGGCTTAAAAATTCAAAGTTTGAAAATTGCAAAATTTTCAAAATTTTCGCCAAATTTCCGATTTTTTCACAAATAAACGCATGTGATATCAAAGAAATTTTACCACTATCATGAAGTACAATATGTCACGAAAAAACAATCTCAGAATCAGGGGGATCCGTTGAAGCGTTCCAGAGTAATTGCTTCATAAAGTGACAGTGGTCAGAATTGAAAAAATTGGCCCGGTCACGAAGGCAAAAACAGCCTCTGGCGCGAAGTGGTTAAGCAACTGCGACCTACACGTCTCTTCCAAGGGGCATTTAAACTGTCTAGTTAAGCTACTGCGACTTCCACCGCTCCTCCAAGTGTCATTTAAACCGTCTTGTTAAGCTACTGCGACCTGCACGTCTCTTCCAAGGGGCATTTAAACCGTCTTGTTAAGCTACTGCGACCTGCACGTCTCTTCCAAGGGAGATTTAAACCGTCTTATTAAGCTCCTGTGACATGCACGTCTCTTCCAAGGGGCATTTAACCTGTCTTGTTAAGCTTCAGCGACCTCCACCGCTCTTCCAAGGGGCATTTAAACCATCTTGTTAATCTACTGCGACCTGCACGTCTCTTCAATGGGGCATTTAAACCGTCTTGTTAAGCTACTGCAACCTGCATGTCTCTTCCAAGGGGCATTTAAACTGTCTTGTTAAGCTACTGCGACCTACACCGCTCTTCCAAAGGGCATTTAAACCGACTTGTTAAGCTACTGTGACCTGCACTTCTCTTCCAAGGGGCATTTAAACCATCTTGTTAAGCTACTGCGACCTCCACTGCTCTACCAAGGGGCATTTAAACCACCTTTTTAAGCTACTGCAACCTGCACGTCTCTTCCAAGGGGCATTTAAAAAGTTTTGTTAAGCTACTGCGACCTTCACCGCTCTTCCAAGGGGCATTTAAACCGTCTTGTTAAGCTACTGCGACCTCCTCCGCTCTTCCAAGGGGCATTTAAACCGTCTTGTTAAGCTACTGCGACCTGCACTTTTCTTCCAAGGGGCATTTAAACCGTCTTGTTAAGCTACTGCGACCTGCACGTCTCTTCCAAGGGACATTTAAACCATCTTGTTAAGCTACTGCGACTTGCACGTCTCTTCCAAGGGGCATTTAAACCGTCTTGTTAAGCTACTGTAATCTCCACCACTTTTCCAAGGGGCATTTAAACAGTCTTGTTAAGCTACTGCGACCTGCACGTCCCTTCCAAGGGCCATTTAAACCTTCTTGGTTAGCTTCTGCGACCTGTACGTCTCTTCCAAGGGGAATTTAAACCATCTTGTTAAGCTAATGCGACCTTCACGTCTCTTCCAAGGGGCATTTAAACCATCATGTTAAGCTACTGCGACCTCCACCGCCCTTCCAAGGGGCATTTAAACCATCTTGTTAAGCTACTGCGACCTGCACGTCTCTTCCAAGGGGCATTTAAACCGTCTTGTTAAGCAACTGCGACCTGCACGTCTCTTCCAAGGTGCATTTAAACTGTCTTGTTAAGCTACTGCGACCTCCACCGCTCCTCAGAGTGGCATTTAAACTGTCTTGTTAAGCTACTGCGACCTGCACGTCTCTTCCAAGGGGCATTTAAACCGTCTTGTTAAGCTACTGCGACCTGCATGTCTCTTCCAACGGGCATTTAAACCGTCTTTTTAAGCTCCTGTGACCTGCACGTGTCTTCCAAGGGGCATTTAAACCGTCTTGTTAAGCAACTGCGACCTGCACGTCTCTTCCAAGGGGCATTTAAACTGTCTTGTTAAGCTACTGCGACCTCCACCGCTCCTCCAAGTGGCATTTAAACCGTCTTGCTAAGCTACTGCTACCTGCACGTCTCTTCCAAGGGGCATTTAAACCATCTTGTTAAGCTACTGCGACCTGCACGTCTCTTCCAAGGGACATTTAAACCGTCTTATTAAGCTCCTGTGACCTGCACCTCTCTTCCAAGGGGCATTTAAACCGTCTTGTTAAGATACTGCGACCTGCAAGCCTTTTCTAAGGGGCATTGAAACCCTTTTGTTAAGCTTCTGCGACCTGCACGTCTCTTGCAAGGGGCATTTAAAACGTCTTGTTAAGCAACTGCGACCTGCACGTCTCTTCCAAGGGGCATTTAAACTGTCTTGTTAAGCTACTGCGACCTCCACCGCTCCTCCAAGTGGCATTTAAACCATCTTGTTAAGCTACTGCGACCTGCACGTCTCTTCCAAGGGGCATTTAAACCGTCTTGTTAAGCTACTGCGACCTGCACGTCTCTTCCAAGGGGCATTTAAACTGTCTTGTTAAGCTTCTGCGACCTCCACCGCTCTTCCAAGCGGTATTTAAACTGTCTTGTTAAGCTACTGCGACCTGCACGTCTCTTCCAAGGGGCATTTAAACCGTCTTGTTAAGCTACTGCGACCTGCACGTCTCTTCCAAAGGGCATTTAAACAGTCTTGTTAAGCTGCTGTGACCTGCACGTCTCTTCCAAGGGGCATTTAAACAGTCTTGTTAAGCTGCTACGACCTGCATGTCTCTTCCAAGGGGCATTTAAACTGTCTTGTTAAGCTACTGGACCTCCACCGCTCTTCCATGGGGCATTTACACCGTCTTGTTAAGCTACATCGACCTGCACGTCTCTTCCAATGGCCATTTAAACCTTCTTGGTAAGCTACTGCGACCAGCAAGCCTCTTCCAAGGGGCATTTAAAACATCTTGTTAAGCTACTGCAACCTGCACGTCTTTTCCAAGGGGCATTTAAACCATCTTGTTTAGCTACTGCGACCTCCACCGCTCCTCCAAGGGGCATTTAAACCATCTTGTTAAGCTACTGCGACCTGCACGTCTCTTGCAAGGGGCATTTAAACCGTCTTGATAAGCTACTGCGACCTGCACGTCTATTCCAAGGGGCATTTAAACCGTCTTGTTAAGCTACTGCAACCTGCACATGTTTTCCAAGGGGCATTTAAACCGTCTTGTTAAGCTACTGCGACCTGCATGTCTCTTCCAAGGGGCATTTAAAACATCTTGTTCAGCTACTGCAACCTGCACGTCTTTTCCAAGGGGCATTTAAACTGTCTTATTAAGCTACTGCGACCTCCACCGCTCTTCCAAGGGGCATTTAAACCAGCTTGTTAAGCTACTGCGACCAGCATGTCTCTTCCAAGGGGCATTTAAGCCATCTTGGTAAGATACTGCGACCTGCACGTCTCTTCCAAGGGGCATTTATACTATCTTGTTAAGCTACTGCGACCTGCACGTCTTTTCCAAGGGGCATTTAAACCATCTTGTTAAGTAACTGCGACTTGCATGTCTCTTCCAAGGGGCATTTAAACTGTGTTGTTAAGCTACTGCGACCTCCACCGCTCCTCCAAGTGGCATTTAAACCATCTTGTTAAGCTACTGCGACCTGCACGTCTCTTCCAAGGGGCATTTAAACCGTCTTGTTAAGCTACTGCGACCTGCACGTCTCTTCCAAGGGGCATTTAAACTGTCTTGTTAAGCTTCTGCGACCTCCACCGCTCTTCCAAGCGGTATTTAAACTGTCTTGTTAAGCTACTGCGACCTGCACGTCTCTTCCAAGGGGCATTTAAACCGTCTTGTTAAGCTACTGCTACCTGCACGTCTCTTCCAAGGGGCATTTAAACCATCTTGTAAAGCTACTGTAACCTCCACCACTTTAACAAGGGGCATTTAAACCGTCTTGTTAAGCTACTGCGACCTGCACGTCTCTTCAATGGGGCATTTAAACGTCTTGTTAAGCTACTGCGACCTACACCGCTCTTCCAAGCGGCATTTAAACCGTCTTGTTAAGCTACTACGACCTGCCCGTCTCTTCCAAGGGGCATTTAAACCGTCTTGTTAAGCTACTGCGACCTCCACCGCTTAACCAAGGGGCGTTTAAACCGTCTTTTTAAGCTACTGCAACATGCATGTCTCTTCCAAGGGGCAATTAAACCATTTTGTCAAGCTACTGCGTCCTCCACCGCTCTTCCAAGGGGCATTTAAACCATCTTGTTAAGCTACGGAGACCTCCTCCGCTCTTACAAGGGGCATTTAAACCGTCTTGTTAAGCTACTGCGACCTGCACGTTTCTTCCAAGGGGCCTTTAAACCGTGTTGTTAAGCTACTGCGACCTGCACTTCTCTTCCAAGGGGCATTTAAACCATCTTGTTAAGCTACTGCGACCTGCACGTCTCTTCCAAGGGGCATTTAAACAGTCTTGTTAAGCTGCTACGACCTGCATGTCTCTTCCAAGGGGCATTTAAACCATCTTGTTAAGCTACTGCGACCTGCACGTCTCTTCCAAGGGCCATTTAAACTGTCTTGGTAAGCTACTGCGACCTGCAAGCCTCTTCCAAGGGGCATTTATACCGTCTTATTAAGCTACTGCAACCTGCACGTCTTTTCCAAGGGGCATTTAAACCGTCTTGTTAAGCTACTGCGACCTCCACCGCTCTTCCAAGGGGCATTTAAACCATCTTTTTAAGCTACTGCGACCTGCACGTCTCTTCCAAGGGGCATTTAAACCGTCTTGATAAGCTACTGCGACCTGCACATCTATTCCAAGGGGCATTTTAACCATCTTGTTAAGCTACTGCGACGTCCACCTCTTTACCAAGGGGCATTTAAACCGTCTTATTAAGCTACTGCGACTTGTACATCTCTTCCAAGGGGCATTTAAAAAGTCTTGTTAAGCCACTGCGACCTGCACGTCTCTTCCAAGAGGCATTTAAACTGTCTTGTTAAGCTACTGCGACCTCCACCGCTCTTCCAAGGGGAATCTAAACCGTCTTGTTAAGCTACTGCGACCTGCACATCTCTACCAAGGGGCATTTAAACTATCTTGTTAAGCTACTGCGACTTGCACGTCTCTTCCAAGGGGCATTTAAACCGTCTTGTTAAGCTACTGTAATCTCCACCACTTTTCCAAGGGGCATTTAAACAGTCTTGTTAACCTATTGCGACCTGCACGTCTCTTACAAGGGGCATTTAAACCGTCTTGTTAAGCTACAGCGATCTGCATGTCTCTACCAAGGGGCATTTAAACCATCTTGTTAAGCTACTGCGACCTGCACGTCTTTTCCAAGGGGCATTTAAACCGTCTTGTTAAGCTACTGCGACCTCCACCAGTCTTCCAAGGGGCATTTAAACCATCTTGTTAAGCTACTGCGACCTGCAAGCCTTTTCTAAGGGGCATTTAAACCCTTTTGTTAAGCTTCTGCGACCTGCTCGTCTCTTGCAAGGGGCATTTAAAACGTCTTGTTAAGCTACTGCGACCTCTACCGCTCTTCCAAGGGGCATTTCAACGGTCTTGTTAAGCTACTGCGACCTCCACCGCTCTTCCAATGGGCATTTAAACCATCTTGTTAAGCTACTGCGACCTACCCGTCTCTTCCAAGGGGCATTTAAACTGTCTTGTTAAGCTACTGCGACCTGCACGTCTCTTCCAAGGGAGATTTAAACCGTCTTATTAAGCTCCTGTGACCTGCACGTCTCTTCCAAGGGGCATTTAACCTGTCTTGTTAAGCTTCTGCGACCTCCACCGCTCTTCCAAGGGGCATTTAAACCATCTTGTTAAGCTACTGCGACCTGCACGTCTCTTCCAAAGGGCATTTAAACCGTCTTGTTAAACTACTGCGACCTACACGTCTCTTCCAAGGGGCATTTAAACTGTCTTGTTAAGTTACTGTGACCTCCACCTCTCTTCCAAGTGGCATTTCAACGGTCTTGTTAAGCTACTGCGACCTGCACGCCTCTTCCAAGGGGCATTTAAACAGTCTTGTTAAGCTACTGTGACCTACATGTCTCTTCCAAGGGGCATTTAAACCGTCTTGTTAAGCTACTGCGACCACCACCGCTCTTCCAAGGGGCATTTAAACCGTCTTGTTAAGCTACTGCGACCTGCACGTCTCTTCCAAGGGCCATTTTAACCTTCTTGGTAAGCTACTGCGACCTGCAAGCCTCTTCCAAGGGGCATTTAAAATGTCTTGTTAAGCTTCTGCGACCTGCACGTCTCTTCCAAGCGGCATTTAAACCATCTTGTTAGGCTAATGCGAACTTCACGTCTTTTCCAATGGGCATTTAAACCATCTTGTTAAGCTACTGCGACCTCCACCGCTCTTCCAAGGGGCATTTAAACCATCCTGTTAAGCTACTGCGACCTGCACGTCTTTTCCAAGGGGCATTTAAAGCGTCTTGTTAAGCAACTGCGACCTGCACGTCTCTTCCAAGGGGCATTTAAACCGTCTTGTTAACCTACTGCGACCTGCATGTCTCTTCCAAGGGGCATTTAACCTGTCTTGTTAAGCTTCTGCGACCTCCACCACTCTTCCAATGGGCATTTAAACCATCTTGTTAAGCTACTGCGACCTGCACGTCTTTTCCAAGGGGCATTTAAAGCGTCTTGTTAAGCAACTGCGACCTACACGTCTCTTCCAAGGGGCATTTAAACTGTCTAGTTAAGCTACTGCGACTTCCACCGCTCCTCCAAGTGTCATTTAAACCGTCTTGTTAAGCTACTGCGACCTGAACGTCTCTTCCTAGGGGCATTTAAACCGTCTTGTTAAGCTACTGCGACCTGCACGTCTCTTCCAAGGGAGATTTAAACCGTCTTATTAAGCTCCTGTGACATGCACGTCTCTTCCAAGGGGCATTTAACCTGTCTTGTTAAGCTTCAGCGACCTCCACCGCTCTTCCAAGGGGCATTTAAACCATCTTGTTAATCTACTGCGACCTGCACGTCTCTTCAATGGGGCATTTAAACAGTCTTGTTAAGCTACTGCAACCTGCATGTCTCTTCCAAGGGGCATTTAAACTGTCTTGTTAAGCTACTGCGACCTACACCGCTCTTCCAAAGGGCATTTAAACCGACTTGTTAAGCTACTGTGACCTGCACTTCTCTTCCAAGGGGCATTTAAACCATCTTGTTAAGCTACTGCGACCTCCACCGCTCTACCAAGGGGCATTTAAACCATCTTTTTAAGCTACTGCAACCTGCACGTCTCTTCCAAGGGGCATTTAAAAAGTTTTGTTAAGCTACTGCGACCTTCACCGCTCTTCCAAGGGGCATTTAAACCATCTTGTTAAGCTACTGCGACCTCCTCCGCTCTTCCAAGGGGCATTTAAACTGTCTTGTTAAGCTACTGCGACCTGCACTTTTCTTCCAAGGGGCATTTAAACCGTCTTGTTAAGCTACTGCGACCTGCACGTCTCTTCCAAGGGACATTTAAACCATCTTGTTAAGCTACTGCGACTTGCCCGTCTCTTCCAAGGGGCATTTAAACCGTCTTGTTAAGCTACTGTAATCTCCACCACTTTTCCAAGGGGCATTTAAACAGTCTTGTTAAGCTACTGCGACCTGCATGTCCCTTCCAAGGGCCATTTAAACCTTCTTGGTTAGCTTCTGCGACCTGTACGTCTCTTCCAAGGGGAATTTAAACCATCTTGTTAAGCTAATGCGACCTTCACGTCTCTTCCAAGGGGCATTTAAACCATCATGTTAAGCTACTGCGACCTCCACCGCCCTTCCAAGGGGCATTTAAACCATCTTGTTAAGCTACTGCGACCTGCACGTCTCTTCCAAGGGGCATTTAAACTGTCTTGTTAAGCTACTGCGACCTCCACCGCTCCTCAGAGTGGCATTTAAACTGTCTTGTTAAGCTACTGCGACCTGCACGTCTCTTCCAAGGGGCATTTAAACCGTCTTGTTAAGCTACTGCGACCTGCATGTCTCCTCCAACGGGCATTTAAACCGTCTTTTTAAGCTCCTGTGACCTGCACGTGTCTTCCAAGGGGCATTTAAACCGTCTTGTTAAGCAACTGCGACCTGCACGTCTCTTCCAAGGGGCATTTAAACTGTCTTGTTAAGCTACTGCGACCTCCACCGCTCCTCCAAGTGGCATTTAAACCGTCTTGCTAAGCTACTGCTACCTGCACGTCTCTTCCAAGGGGCATTTAAACCGTCTTATTAAGCTCCTGTGACCTGCACGTCTCTTCCAAGGGGCATTTAAACCGTCTTGTTAAGATACTGCGACCTGCAAGCCTTTTCTAAGGGGCATTGAAACCCTTTTGTTAAGCTTCTGCGACCTGCACGTCTCTTGCAAGGGGCATTTAAAACGTCTTGTTAAGCAACTGCGAACTGCACGTCTCTTCCAAGGGGCATTTAAACTGTCTTGTTAAGCTACTGCGACCTCCACCGCTCCTCCAAGTGGCATTTAAACCATCTTGTTAAGCTACTGCGACCTGCACGTCTCTTCCAAGGGGCATTTAAACCGTCTTGTTAAGCTACTGCGACCTGCACGTCTCTTCCAAGGGGTATTTAAACTGTCTTGTTAAGCTTCTGCGACCTCCACCGCTCTTCCAAGCGGTATTTAAACTGTCTTGTTAAGCTACTGCGACCTGCACGTCTCTTCCAAGGGGCATTTAAACCGTCTTGTTAAGCTACTGCGACCTGCACGTCTCTTCCAAAGGGCATTTAAACAGTCTTGTTAAGCTGCTGTGACCTGCACGTCTCTTCCAAGGGGCATTTAAACAGTCTTGTTAAGCTGCTACGACCTGCATGTCTCTTCCAAGGGGCATTTAAACTGTCTTGTTAAGCTACTGGACCTCCACCGCTCTTCCATGGGGCATTTATACCGTCTTGTTAAGCTACATCGACCTGCACGTCTCTTCCAATGGCCATTTAAACCTTCTTGGTAAGCTACTGCGACCAGCAAGCCTCTTCCAAGGGGCATTTAAAACATCTTGTTAAGCTACTGCAACCTGCACGTCTTTTCCAAGGGGCATTTAAACCATCTTGTTAAGCTACTGCGACCTCCACCGCTCCTCCAAGGGGCATTTAAACCATCTTGTTAAGCTACTGCGACCTGCACGTCTCTTGCAAGGGGCATTTAAACCGTCTTGATAAGCTACTGCGACCTGCACGTCTATTCCAAGGGGCATTTAAACCGTCTTGTTAAGCTACTGCGACCTCCACCTCTTTTCCAAGGGGCATTTAAACCGTCTTATTAAGCTACTGCGACCTGCACGTCTCTTCCAAGGGGCATTTAAACCGTCTTGTTAAGCTACTGCGACCTGCAAGCCTTTTCTAAGGGGCATTTAAACCCTTTTGTTAAGCTTCTGCGACCTGCTCGTCTCTTCCAAGGGGCATTTAAAACATCTTGTTAAGCTACTGCGACCTCTACCGCTCTTCCAAGGGGCATTTCAACGGTCTTGTTAAGCTACTGCGACCTCCACCGCTCTTCCAATGGGCATTTAAACCATCTTGTTAAGCTACTGCGACCTACCCGTCTCTTCCAAGGGGCATTTAAACTGTCTTGTTAAGCTACTGCGACCTGCACGTCTCTTCCAAGGGAGATTTAAACCGTCTTATTAAGCTCCTGTGACCTGCACGTCTCTTCCAAGGGGCATTTAACCTGTCTTGTTAAGCTTCTGCGACCTCCACCGCTCTTCCAAGGGGCATTTAAACCATCTTGTTAAGCTACTGCGACCTGCACGTCTCTTCCAAAGGGCATTTAAACCGTCTTGTTAAACTACTGCGACCTACACGTCTCTTCCAAGGGGCATTTAAACTGTCTTGTTAAGTTACTGTGACCTCCACCTCTCTTCCAAGTGGCATTTCAACGGTCTTGTTAAGCTACTGCGACCTGCACGCCTCTTCCAAGGGGCATTTAAACAGTCTTGTTAAGCTACTGTGACCTACATGTCTCTTCCAAGGGGCATTTAAACCGTCTTGTTAAGCTACTGCGACCACCACCGCTCTTCCAAGGGGCATTTAAACCGTCTTGTTAAGCTACTGCGACCTGCACGTCTCTTCCAAGGGCCATTTTAACCTTCTTGGTAAGCTACTGCGACCTGCAAGCCTCTTCCAAGGGGCATTTAAAATGTCTTGTTAAGCTTCTGCGACCTGCACGTCTCTTCCAAGCGGCATTTAAACCATCTTGTTAGGCTAATGCGAACTTCACGTCTTTTCCAATGGGCATTTAAACCATCTTGTTAAGCTACTGCGACCTCCACCGCTCTTCCAAGGGGCATTTAAACCATCCTGTTAAGCTACTGCGACCTGCACGTCTTTTCCAAGGGGCATTTAAAGCGTCTTGTTAAGCAACTGCGACCTGCACGTCTCTTCCAAGGGGCATTTAAACCGTCTTGTTAACCTACTGCGACCTGCACGTCTCTTCCAAGGGGCATTTAACCTGTCTTGTTAAGCTTCTGCGACCTCCACCACTCTTCCAATGGGCATTTAAACCATCTTGTTAAGCTACTGCGACCTGCACGTCTTTTCCAAGGGGCATTTAAAGCGTCTTGTTAAGCAACTGCGACCTACACGTCTCTTCCAAGGGGCATTTAAACTGTCTAGTTAAGCTACTGCGACTTCCACCGCTCCTCCAAGTGTCATTTAAACCGTCTTGTTAAGCTACTGCGACCTGAACGTCTCTTCCTAGGGGCATTTAAACCGTCTTGTTAAGCTACTGCGACCTGCACGTCTCTTCCAAGGGAGATTTAAACCGTCTTATTAAGCTCCTGTGACATGCACGTCTCTTCCAAGGGGCATTTAACCTGTCTTGTTAAGCTTCAGCGACCTCCACCGCTCTTCCAAGGGGCATTTAAACCATCTTGTTAATCTACTGCGACCTGCACGTCTCTTCAATGGGGCATTTAAACAGTCTTGTTAAGCTACTGCAACCTGCATGTCTCTTCCAAGGGGCATTTAAACTGTCTTGTTAAGCTACTGCGACCTACACCGCTCTTCCAAAGGGCATTTAAACCGACTTGTTAAGCTGCTGTGACCTGCACTTCTCTTCCAAGGGGCATTTAAACCATCTTGTTAAGCTACTGCGACCTCCACCGCTCTACCAAGGGGCATTTAAACCATCTTTTTAAGCTACTGCAACCTGCACGTCTCTTCCAAGGGGCATTTAAAAAGTTTTGTTAAGCTACTGCGACCTTCACCGCTCTTCCAAGGGGCATTTAAACCATCTTGTTAAGCTACTGCGACCTCCTCCGCTCTTCCAAGGGGCATTTAAACTGTCTTGTTAAGCTACTGCGACCTGCACTTTTCTTCCAAGGGGCATTTAAACCGTCTTGTTAAGCTACTGCGACCTGCACGTCTCTTCCAAGGGACATTTAAACCATCTTGTTAAGCTACTGCGACTTGCCCGTCTCTTCCAAGGGGCATTTAAACCGTCTTGTTAAGCTACTGTAATCTCCACCACTTTTCCAAGGGGCATTTAAACAGTCTTGTTAAGCTACTGCGACCTGCATGTCCCTTCCAAGGGCCATTTAAACCTTCTTGGTTAGCTTCTGCGACCTGTACGTCTCTTCCAAGGGGAATTTAAACCATCTTGTTAAGCTAATGCGACCTTCACGTCTCTTCCAAGGGGCATTTAAACCATCATGTTAAGCTACTGCGACCTCCACCGCCCTTCCAAGGGGCATTTAAACCATCTTGTTAAGCTACTGCGACCTGCACGTCTCTTCCAAGGGGCATTTAAACTGTCTTGTTAAGCTACTGCGACCTCCACCGCTCCTCAGAGTGGCATTTAAACTGTCTTGTTAAGCTACTGCGACCTGCACGTCTCTTCCAAGGGGCATTTAAACCGTCTTGTTAAGCTACTGCGACCTGCATGTCTCCTCCAACGGGCATTTAAACCGTCTTTTTAAGCTCCTGTGACCTGCACGTGTCTTCCAAGGGGCATTTAAACCGTCTTGTTAAGCAACTGCGACCTGCACGTCTCTTCCAAGGGGCATTTAAACTGTCTTGTTAAGCTACTGCGACCTCCACCGCTCCTCCAAGTGGCATTTAAACCGTCTTGCTAAGCTACTGCTACCTGCACGTCTCTTCCAAGGGGCATTTAAACCGTCTTATTAAGCTCCTGTGACCTGCACGTCTCTTCCAAGGGGCATTTAAACCGTCTTGTTAAGATACTGCGACCTGCAAGCCTTTTCTAAGGGGCATTGAAACCCTTTTGTTAAGCTTCTGCGACCTGCACGTCTCTTGCAAGGGGCATTTAAAACGTCTTGTTAAGCAACTGCGAACTGCACGTCTCTTCCAAGGGGCATTTAAACTGTCTTGTTAAGCTACTGCGACCTCCACCGCTCCTCCAAGTGGCATTTAAACCATCTTGTTAAGCTACTGCGACCTGCACGTCTCTTCCAAGGGGCATTTAAACCGTCTTGTTAAGCTACTGCGACCTGCACGTCTCTTCCAAGGGGTATTTAAACTGTCTTGTTAAGCTTCTGCGACCTCCACCGCTCTTCCAAGCGGTATTTAAACTGTCTTGTTAAGCTACTGCGACCTGCACGTCTCTTCCAAGGGGCATTTAAACCGTCTTGTTAAGCTACTGCGACCTGCACGTCTCTTCCAAAGGGCATTTAAACAGTCTTGTTAAGCTGCTGTGACCTGCACGTCTCTTCCAAGGGGCATTTAAACAGTCTTGTTAAGCTGCTACGACCTGCATGTCTCTTCCAAGGGGCATTTAAACTGTCTTGTTAAGCTACTGGACCTCCACCGCTCTTCCATAGGGCATTTATACCGTCTTGTTAAGCTACATCGACCTGCACGTCTCTTCCAATGGCCATTTAAACCTTCTTGGTAAGCTACTGCGACCAGCAAGCCTCTTCCAAGGGGCATTTAAAACATCTTGTTAAGCTACTGCAACCTGCACGTCTTTTCCAAGGGGCATTTAAACCATCTTGTTAAGCTACTGCGACCTCCACCGCTCCTCCAAGGGGCATTTAAACCATCTTGTTAAGCTACTGCGACCTGCACGTCTCTTGCAAGGGGCATTTAAACCGTCTTGATAAGCTACTGCGACCTGCACGTCTATTCCAAGGGGCATTTAAACCGTCTTGTTAAGCTACTGCGACCTCCACCTCTTTTCCAAGGGGCATTTAAACCGTCTTATTAAGCTACTGCGACCTGCACGTCTCTTCCAAGGGGCATTTAAACCGTCTTGTTAAGCTACTGCGACCTGCAAGCCTTTTCTAAGGGGCATTTAAACCCTTTTGTTAAGCTTCTGCGACCTGCTCGTCTCTTCCAAGGGGCATTTAAAACATCTTGTTAAGCTACTGCGACCTCTACCGCTCTTCCAAGGGGCATTTCAACGGTCTTGTTAAGCTACTGCGACCTCCACCGCTCTTCCAATGGGCATTTAAACCATCTTGTTAAGCTACTGCGACCTACCCGTCTCTTCCAAGGGGCATTTAAACTGTCTTGTTAAGCTACTGCGACCTGCACGTCTCTTCCAAGGGAGATTTAAACCGTCTTATTAAGCTCCTGTGACCTGCACGTCTCTTCCAAGGGGCATTTAACCTGTCTTGTTAAGCTTCTGCGACCTCCACCGCTCTTCCAAGGGGCATTTAAACCATCTTGTTAAGCTACTGCGACCTGCACGTCTCTTCCAAAGGGCATTTAAACCGTCTTGTTAAACTACTGCGACCTACACGTCTCTTCCAAGGGGCATTTAAACTGTCTTGTTAAGTTACTGTGACCTCCACCTCTCTTCCAAGTGGCATTTCAACGGTCTTGTTAAGCTACTGCGACCTGCACGCCTCTTCCAAGGGGCATTTAAACAGTCTTGTTAAGCTACTGTGACCTACATGTCTCTTCCAAGGGGCATTTAAACCGTCTTGTTAAGCTACTGCGACCACCACCGCTCTTCCAAGGGGCATTTAAACCGTCTTGTTAAGCTACTGCGACCTGCACGTCTCTTCCAAGGGCCATTTTAACCTTCTTGGTAAGCTACTGCGACCTGCAAGCCTCTTCCAAGGGGCATTTAAAATGTCTTGTTAAGCTTCTGCGACCTGCACGTCTCTTCCAAGCGGCATTTAAACCATCTTGTTAGGCTAATGCGAACTTCACGTCTTTTCCAATGGGCATTTAAACCATCTTGTTAAGCTACTGCGACCTCCACCGCTCTTCCAAGGGGCATTTAAACCATCCTGTTAAGCTACTGCGACCTGCACGTCTTTTCCAAGGGGCATTTAAAGCGTCTTGTTAAGCAACTGCGACCTGCACGTCTCTTCCAAGGGGCATTTAAACCGTCTTGTTAACCTACTGCGACCTGCACGTCTCTTCCAAGGGGCATTTAACCTGTCTTGTTAAGCTTCTGCGACCTCCACCACTCTTCCAATGGGCATTTAAACCATCTTGTTAAGCTACTGCGACCTGCACGTCTTTTCCAAGGGGCATTTAAAGCGTCTTGTTAAGCAACTGCGACCTACACGTCTCTTCCAAGGGGCATTTAAACTGTCTAGTTAAGCTACTGCGACTTCCACCGCTCCTCCAAGTGTCATTTAAACCGTCTTGTTAAGCTACTGCGACCTGAACGTCTCTTCCTAGGGGCATTTAAACCGTCTTGTTAAGCTACTGCGACCTGCACGTCTCTTCCAAGGGAGATTTAAACCGTCTTATTAAGCTCCTGTGACATGCACGTCTCTTCCAAGGGGCATTTAACCTGTCTTGTTAAGCTTCAGCGACCTCCACCGCTCTTCCAAGGGGCATTTAAACCATCTTGTTAATCTACTGCGACCTGCACGTCTCTTCAATGGGGCATTTAAACAGTCTTGTTAAGCTACTGCAACCTGCATGTCTCTTCCAAGGGGCATTTAAACTGTCTTGTTAAGCTACTGCGACCTACACCGCTCTTCCAAAGGGCATTTAAACCGACTTGTTAAGCTGCTGTGACCTGCACTTCTCTTCCAAGGGGCATTTAAACCATCTTGTTAAGCTACTGCGACCTCCACCGCTCTACCAAGGGGCATTTAAACCATCTTTTTAAGCTACTGCAACCTGCACGTCTCTTCCAAGGGGCATTTAAAAAGTTTTGTTAAGCTACTGCGACCTTCACCGCTCTTCCAAGGGGCATTTAAACCTTCTTGTTAAGCTACTGCGACCTCCTCCGCTCTTCCAAGGGGCATTTAAACTGTCTTGTTAAGCTACTGCGACCTGCACTTTTCTTCCAAGGGGCATTTAAACCGTCTTGTTAAGCTACTGCGACCTGCACGTCTCTTCCAAGGGACATTTAAACCATCTTGTTAAGCTACTGCGACTTGCCCGTCTCTTCCAAGGGGCATTTAAACCGTCTTGTTAAGCTACTGTAATCTCCACCACTTTTCCAAGGGGCATTTAAACAGTCTTGTTAAGCTACTGCGACCTGCATGTCCCTTCCAAGGGCCATTTAAACCTTCTTGGTTAGCTTCTGCGACCTGTACGTCTCTTCCAAGGGGAATTTAAACCATCTTGTTAAGCTAATGCGACCTTCACGTCTCTTCCAAGGGGCATTTAAACCATCATGTTAAGCTACTGCGACCTCCACCGCCCTTCCAAGGTGCATTTAAACCATCTTGTTAAGCTACTGCGACCTGCACGTCTCTTCCAAGGGGCATTTAAACTGTCTTGTTAAGCTACTGCGACCTCCACCGCTCCTCAGAGTGGCATTTAAACTGTCTTGTTAAGCTACTGCGACCTGCACGTCTCTTCCAAGGGGCATTTAAACCGTCTTGTTAAGCTACTGCGACCTGCATGTCTCCTCCAACGGGCATTTAAACCGTCTTTTTAAGCTCCTGTGACCTGCACGTGTCTTCCAAGGGGCATTTAAACCGTCTTGTTAAGCAACTGCGACCTGCACGTCTCTTCCAAGGGGCATTTAAACTGTCTTGTTAAGCTACTGCGACCTCCACCGCTCCTCCAAGTGGCATTTAAACCGTCTTGCTAAGCTACTGCTACCTGCACGTCTCTTCCAAGGGGCATTTAAACCGTCTTATTAAGCTCCTGTGACCTGCACGTCTCTTCCAAGGGGCATTTAAACCGTCTTGTTAAGATACTGCGACCTGCAAGCCTTTTCTAAGGGGCATTGAAACCCTTTTGTTAAGCTTCTGCGACCTGCACGTCTCTTGCAAGGGGCATTTAAAACGTCTTGTTAAGCAACTGCGACCTGCACGTCTCTTCCAAGGGGCATTTAAACTGTCTTGTTAAGCTACTGCGACCTCCACCGCTCCTCCAAGTGGCATTTAAACCATCTTGTTAAGCTACTGCGACCTGCACGTCTCTTCCAAGGGGCATTTAAACCGTCTTGTTAAGCTACTGCGACCTGCACGTCTCTTCCAAGGGGTATTTAAACTGTCTTGTTAAGCTTCTGCGACCTCCACCGCTCTTCCAAGCGGTATTTAAACTGTCTTGTTAAGCTACTGCGACCTGCACGTCTCTTCCAAGGGGCATTTAAACCGTCTTGTTAAGCTACTGCGACCTGCACGTCTCTTCCAAAGGGCATTTAAACAGTCTTGTTAAGCTGCTGTGACCTGCACGTCTCTTCCAAGGGGCATTTAAACAGTCTTGTTAAGCTGCTACGACCTGCATGTCTCTTCCAAGGGGCATTTAAACTGTCTTGTTAAGCTACTGGACCTCCACCGCTCTTCCATGGGGCATTTATACCGTCTTGTTAAGCTACATCGACCTGCACGTCTCTTCCAATGGCCATTTAAACCTTCTTGGTAAGCTACTGCGACCAGCAAGCCTCTTCCAAGGGGCATTTAAAACATCTTGTTAAGCTACTGCAACCTGCACGTCTTTTCCAAGGGGCATTTAAACCATCTTGTTAAGCTACTGCGACCTCCACCGCTCCTCCAAGGGGCATTTAAACCATCTTGTTAAGCTACTGCGACCTGCACGTCTCTTGCAAGGGGCATTTAAACCGTCTTGATAAGCTACTGCGACCTGCACGTCTATTCCAAGGGGCATTTAAACCGTCTTGTTAAGCTACTGCGACCTCCACCTCTTTTCCAAGGGGCATTTAAACCGTCTTATTAAGCTACTGCGACCTGCACGTCTCTTCCAAGGGGCATTTAAACCGTCTTGTTAAGCTACTGCGACCTGCACATCTCTTCCAAGGGGCATTTAAACTGTCTTGTTAAGCCACTGCGACCTCCACCGCTCTTCCAAGGGGCATTTAAACCGTCTTGTTAAGCTACTGTGACCTGCATGTCTCTTCCAAGGGGCATTTAAACCATCTTGTTAAGCTACTGCAACCTGCACATCTTTTCCAAGGGGCATTTAAACCGTCTTGTTAAGCTACTGCGACCTGCATGTCTCTTCCAAGGGGCATTTAAAACATCTTGTTCAGCTACTGCAACCTGCATGTCTTTTCCAAGGGGCATTTAAACTGTCTTATTAAGCTACTGCGACCTCCACCGCTCTTCCAAGGGGCATTTAAACCATCTTGTTAAGCTACTGCGACCAGCATGTCTCTTCCAAGGGGCATTTAAGCCGTCTTGGTAAGATACTGCGACCTGCACATCTCTTCCAAGGGGCATTTATACTATCTTGTGAAGCTAGTGCGACCTGCACGTCTTTTCCAAGGGGCATTTAAACCATCTTGTTAAGTAACTGCGACTTGCATGTCTCTTCCAAGGGGCATTTAAACTGTGTTGTTAAGCTACTGCGACCTCCACCGCTCCTCCAAGTGGCATTTAAACCATCTTGTTAAGCTACTGCGACCTGCACGTCTCTTCCAAGGGGCATTTAAACCGTCTTGTTAAGCTACTGCGACCTGCACGTCTCTTCCAAGGGGCATTTAAACTGTCTTGTTAAGCTTCTGCGACCTCCACCGCTCTTCCAAGCGGTATTTAAACTGTCTTGTTAAGCTACTGCGACCTGCACGTCTCTTCCAAGGGGCATTTAAACCGTCTTGTTAAGCTACTGCTACCTGCACGTCTCTTCCAAGGGGCATTTAAACCATCTTGTAAAGCTACTGTAACCTCCACCACTTTTCCAAGGGGCATTTAAACCGTCTTGTTAAGCTACTGCGACCTGCACGTCTCTTCAATGGGGCATTTAAACGTCTTGTTAAGCTACTGCGACCTACACCGCTCTTCCAAGGGGCATTTAAACCGTCTTGTTAAGCTACTGCAACCTGCATGTCTCTTCCAAGGGGCAATTAAACCATTTTGTCAAGCTACTGCGTCCTCCACCGCTCTTCCAAGGGGCATTTAAACCGTCTTTTTAAGCTACTGCAACCTGCATGTCTCTTCCAAGGGGCAATTAAACCATTTTGTCAAGCTACTGCGTCCTCCACCGCTCTTCCAAGGGGCATTTAAACCGTCTTGTTAAGCTACGGAGACCTCCTCCGCTCTTACAAGGGGCATTTAAACCGTCTTGTTAAGCTACTTCGACCTGCACATTTCTTCCAAGGGGCATTTAAACCGTGTTGTTAAGCTGCTGCGACCTGCACTTCTCTTCCAAGGGGCATTTAAACCATCTTGTTAAGCTACTGCGACCTGCACGTCTCTTCCAAGGGGCATTTAAACAGTCTTGTTAAGCTGCTACGACCTGCATGTCTCTTCCAAGGGGCATTTAAACCATCTTGTTAAGCTACTGCGACCTGCACGTCTCTTCCAAGGGCCATTTAAACTGTCTTGGTAAGCTACTGCGACCTGCAAGCCTCTTCCAAGGGGCATTTATACCGTCTTATTAAGCTACTGCAACCTGCACGTCTTTTCCAAGGGGCATTTAAACCGTCTTGTTAAGCTACTGCGACCTCCACCGCTCTTCCAAGGGGCATTTAAACCATCTTTTTAAGCTACTGCGACCTGCACGTCTCTTCCAAGGGGCATTTAAACCGTCTTGATAAGCTACTGCGACCTGCACATCTATTCCAAGGGGCATTTTAACCATCTTGTTAAGCTACTGCAACGTCCACCTCTTTACCAAGGGGCATTTAAACCGTCTTATTAAGCTATTGCGACTTGTACATCTCTTCCAAGGGGCATTTAAAAAGTCTTGTTAAGCCACTGCGACCTGCACGTCTCTTCCAAGAGGCATTTAAACTGTCTTGTTAAGCTACTGCGACCTCCACCGCTCTTCCAAGGGGAATCTAAACCGTCTTGTTAAGCTACTGCGACCTGCACATCTCTACCAAGGGGCATTTAAACTATCTTGTTAAGCTACTGCGACTTGCACGTCTCTTCCAAGGGGCATTTAAACCGTCTTGTTAAGCTACTGTGACCTCCACCGGTCTTCCAAGGGGCATTTAAACCATCTTGTTAAGCTACTGCGACCTGCAAGCCTTTTCTAAGGGGCATTTAAACCCTTTTGTTAAGCTTCTGCGACCTGCTCGTCTCTTGCAAGGGGCATTTAAAACGTCTTGTTAAGCTACTGCGACCTCTACCGCTCTTCCAAGGGGCATTTCAACGGTCTTGTTAAGCTACTGCGACCTCCACCGCTCTTCCAATGGGCATTTAAACCATCTTGTTAAGCTACTGCGACCTACCCGTCTCTTCCAAGGGGCATTTAAACTGTCTTGTTAAGCTACTGCGACCTGCACGTCTCTTCCAAGGGAGATTTAAACCGTCTTATTAAGCTCCTGTGACCTGCACGTCTCTTCCAAGGGGCATTTAACCTGTCTTGTTAAGCTTCTGCGACCTCCACCGCTCTTCCAAGGGGCATTTAAACCATCTTGTTAAGCTACTGCGACCTGCACGTCTCTTCCAAAGGGCATTTAAACCGTCTTGTTAAACTACTGCGACCTACACGTCTCTTCCAAGGGGCATTTAAACTGTCTTGTTAAGCTACTGTGACCTCCACCTCTCTTCCAAGTGGCATTTCAACGGTCTTGTTAAGCTACTGCGACCTGCACGCCTCTTCCAAGGGGCATTTAAACAGTCTTGTTAAGCTACTGTGACCTACATGTCTCTTCCAAGGGGCATTTAAACCGTCTTGTTAAGCTACTGCGACCTCCACCGCTCTTCCAAGGGGCATTTAAACCGTCTTGTTAAGCTACTGCGACCTGCACGTCTCTTCCAAGGGCCATTTTAACCTTCTTGGTAAGCTACTGCGACCTGCAAGCCTCTTCCAAGGGGCATTTAAAATGTCTTGTTAAGCTTCTGCGACCTGCACTTCTCTTCCAAGGGGCATTTAAACCATCTTGTTAGGCTAATGCGAACTTCACGTCTTTTCCAATGGGCATTTAAACCATCTTGTTAAGCTACTGCGACCTCCACCGCTCTTCCAAGGGGCATTTAAACCATCCTGTTAAGCTACTGCGACCTGCACGTCTTTTCCAAGGGGCATTTAAAGCGTCTTGTTAAGCAACTGCGACCTGCACGTCTCTTCCAAGGGGCATTTAAACCGTCTTGTTAACCTACTGCGACCTGCACGTCTCTTCCAAGGGGCATTTAACCTGTCTTGTTAAGCTTCTGCGACCTCCACCACTCTTCCAATGGGCATTTAAACCATCTTGTTAAGCTACTGCGACCTGCACGTCTTTTCCAAGGGGCATTTAAAGCGTCTTGTTAAGCAACTGCGACCTACACGTCTCTTTCAAGGGGCATTTAAACTGTCTAGTTAAGCTACTGCGACTTCCACCGCTCCTCCAAGTGTCATTTAAACCGTCTTGTTAAGCTACTGCGACCTGCACGTCTCTTCCAAGGGGCATTTAAACCGTCTTGTTAAGCTACTGCGACCTGCACGTCTCTTCCAAGGGAGATCTAAACCGTCTTATTAAGCTCCTGTGACATGCACGTCTCTTTCAAGGGGCATTTAACCTGTCTTGTTAAGCTTCAGCGACCTCCACCGCTCTTCCAAGGGGCATTTAAACCATCTTGTTAATCTACTGCGACCTGCACGTCTCTTCAATGGGGCATTTAAACCGTCTTGTTAAGCTACTGCAACCTGCATGTCTCTTCCAAGGGGCATTTAAACTGTCTTGTTAAGCTACTGCGACCTCCACCGCTCTACCAAGGGGCATTTAAACCATCTTTTTAAGCTACTGCAACCTGCACGTCTCTTCCAAGGGGCATTTAAAAAGTTTTGTTAAGCTACTGCGACCTTCACCGCTCTTCCAAGGGGCATTTAAACCGTCTTGTTAAGCTACTGCGACCTCCTCCGCTCTTCCAAGGGGCATTTAAACCGTCTTGTTAAGCTACTGCGACCTGCACGTTTCTTCCAAGGGGCATTTAAACCGTCTTGTTAAGCTACTGCGACCTGCACGTCTCTTCCAAGGGACATTTAAACCATCTTGTTAAGCTACTGTAATCTCCACCACTTTTCCAAGGGGCATTTAAACAGTCTTGTTAAGCTACTGCGACCTGCACGTCCCTTCCAAGGGCCATTTAAACCTTCTTGGTTAGCTTCTGCGACCTGCACGTCTCTTCCAAGGGGAATTTAAACCATCTTGTTAAGCTAATGCGACCTTCACGTCTCTTCCAAGGGGCATTTAAACCGTCATGTTAAGCTACTGCGACCTCCACCGCCCTTCCAAGGGGCATTTAAACCATCTTGTTAAGCTACTGCGACCTGCACGTCTCTTCCAAGGGGCATTTAAACCGTCTTGTTAAGCAACTGCGACCTGCACGTCTCTTCCAAGGTGCATTTAAACTGTCTTGTTAAGCTACTGCGACCTCCACCGCTCCTCAGAGTGGCATTTAAACTGTCTTGTTAACCTACTGCGACCTGCACGTCTCTTCCAAGGGGCGTTTAAACCGTCTTGTTAAGCTACTGCGACCTGCATGTCTCTTCCAACGGGCATTTAAACCGTCTTTTTAAGCTCCTGTGACCTGCACGTGTCTTCCAAGGGGCATTTAAACCGTCTTGTTAAGCAACTGCAACCTGCACGTCTCTTCCAAGGTGCATTTAAACTGTCTTGTTAAGCTACTGCGACCTCCACCGCTCCTCCAAGTGGCATTTAAACCGTCTTGCTAAGCTACTGCTACCTGCACGTCTCTTCCAAGGGGCATTTAAACCGTCTTGTTAAGCAACTGCGACCTGCACGTCTCTTCCAAGGGACATTTAAACCGTCTTATTAAGCTCCTGTGACCTGCACGTCTCTTCCAAGGGGCATTTAAACCGTCTTGGTAAGATACTGCGACCTGCAAGCCTTTTCTAAGGGGCATTTAAACCCTTTTGTTAAGCTTCTGCGACCTGCACGTCTCTTGCAAGGGGCATTTAAAACGTCTTGTTAAGCAACTGCGACCTGCACGTCTCTTCCAAGGGGCATTTAAACTGTCTTGTTAAGCTACTGCGACCTCCACCGCTCCTCCAAGTGGCATTTAAACCATCTTGTTAAGCTACTGCGACCTGCACGTCTCTTCCAAGGGGCATTTAAACCGTCTTGTTAAGCTACTGCGACCTGCACGTCTCTTCCAAGGGGCATTTAAACTGTCTTGTTAAGCTTCTGCGACCTCCACCGCTCTTCCAAGCGGTATTTAAACTGTCTTGTTAAGCGACTGCGACCTGCACGTCTCTTCCAAGGGGCATTTAAACCGTCTTGTTAAGCTACTGCGACCTGCACGTCTCTTCCAAAGGGCATTTAAACAGTCTTGTTAAGCTGCTGTGACCTGCACGTCTCTTCCAAGGGGCATTTAAACAGTCTTGTTAAGCTGCTACGACCTGCATGTCTCTTCCAAGGGGCATTTAAACTGTCTTGTTAAGCTACTGGACCTCCACCGCTCTTCCATGGGGCATTTATACCGTCTTGTTAAGCTACATCGACCTGCACGTCTCTTCCAATGGCCATTTAAACCTTCTTGGTAAGCTACTGCGACCAGCAAGCCTCTTCCAAGGGGCATTTAAAACATCTTGTTAAGCTACTGCAACCTGCACGTCTTTTCCAAGGGGCATTTAAACCATCTTGTTAAGCTACTGCGACCTCCACCGCTCCTCCAAGGGGCATTTAAACCATCTTGTTAAGCTACTGCGACCTGCATGTCTCTTGCAAGGGGCATTTAAACCTTCTTGATAAGCTACTGTGACCTGCACGTCTATTCCAAGGGGCATTTAAACCGTCTTGTTAAGCTACTGCGACCTCCACCTCTCTTCCAAGGGGCATTTAAACCATCTTATTAAGCTACTGCGACCTGCACGTCTCTTCCAAGAGGCATTTAAACCGTCTTGTTAATCTACTGCGACCTGCACATCTCTTCCAAGGGGCATTTAAACTGTCTTGTTAAGCCACTGCGACCTCCACCGCTCTTCCAAGGGGCATTTAAACCGTCTTGTTAAGCTACTGTGACCTGCATGTCTCTTCCAAGGGGCAATTAAACCATCTTGTTAAGCTACTGCAACCTGCACATCTTTTCCAAGGGGCATTTAAACCGTCTTGTTAAGCTACTGCGACCTGCATGTCTCTTCCAAGGGGCATTTAAAACATCTTGTTCAGCTACTGCAACCTGCACGTCTTTTCCAAGGGGCATTTAAACTGTCTTATTAAGCTACTGCGACCTCCACCGCTCTTCCAAGGGGCATTTAAACCATCTTGTTAAGCTACTGCGACCAGCATGTCTCTTCCAAGGGGCATTTAAGCCGTCTTGGTAAGATACTGCGACCTGCACGTCTCTTCCAAGGGGCATTTATACTATCTTGTTAAGCTACTGCGACTTGCATGTCTCTTCCAAGGGGCATTTAAACTGTGTTGTTAAGCTACTGCGACCTCCACCGCTCCTCCAAGTGGCATTTAAACCATCTTGTTAAGCTACTGCGACCTGCACGTCTCTTCCAAGGGGCATTTAAAACGTCTTGTTAAGCTACTGCGACCTGCACGTCTCTTCCAAGGGGCATTTAAACTGTCTTGTTAAGCTTCTGCGACCTCCACCGCTCTTCTAAGCGGTATTTAAACTGTCTTGTTAAGCTACTGCGACCTGCACGTCTCTTCCAAGGGGCATTTAAACCGTCTTGTTAAGCTACTGCTACCTGCACGTCTCTTCCAAGGGGCATTTAAACCATCTTGTAAAGCTACTGTAACCTCCACCACTTTTCCAAGGGGCATTTAAACCATCTTGTTAAGCTACTGCGACCTGCACGTCTCTTCAATGGGGCATTTAAACCATCTTGTTAAGCTACTGCGACCTACACCGCTCTTCCAAGGGGCATTTAAACCGTCTTGTTAAGCTACTACGACCTGCCCGTCTCTTCCAAGGGGCATTTAAACCGTCTTGTTAAGCTACTGCGACCTCCACCGCTTAACCAAGGGGCGTTTAAACCGTCTTTTTAAGCTACTGCAACCTGCATGTCTCTTCCAAGGGGCAATTAAACCATTTTGTCAAGCTACTGCGTCCTCCACCGCTCTTCCAAGGGGCATTTAAACCGTCTTGTTAAGCTACGGAGACCTCCTCCGCTCTTACAAGGGGCATTTAAACCGTCTTGTTAAGCTACTGCGACCTGCACGTTTCTTCCAAGGGGCATTTAAACCGTGTTGTTAAGCTACTGCGACCTGCACTTCTCTTCCAAGGGGCATTTAAACCATCTTGTTAAGCTACTGCGACCTGCACGTCTCTTCCAAGTGGCATTTAAACAGTCTTGTTAAGCTGCTACGACCTGCATGTCTCTTCCAAGGGGCATTTAAACCATCTTGTTAAGCTACTGCGACCTGCACGTCTCTTCCAAGGGCCATTTAAACTGTCTTGGTAAGCTACTGCGACCTGCAAGCCTCTTCCAAGGGGCATTTATACCGTCTTATTAAGCTACTGCAACCTGCACGTCTTTTCCAAGGGGCATTTCAACCGTCTTGTTAAGCTACTGCGACCTCCACCGCTCTTCCAAGGGGCATTTAAACCATCTTTTTAAGCTACTGCGACCTGCACGTCTCTTCCAAGGGGCATTTTAACCATCTTGTTAAGCTACTGCGACGTCCACCTCTTTACCAAGGGGCATTTAAACCGTCTTATTAAGCTACTGCGACTTGTACATCTCTTCCAAGGGGCATTTAAAAAGTCTTGTTAAGCCACTGCGACCTGCACGTCTCTTCCAAGGGGCATTTAAACTGTCTTGTTAAGCTACTGCGACCTCCACCGCTCTTCCAAGGGGAATCTAAACCGTCTTGTTAAGCTACTGCGACCTGCACATCTCTACCAAGGGGCATTTAAACTATCTTGTTAAGCTACTGCGACTTGCACGTGTCTTCCAAGGGGCATTTAAACAGTCTTGTTAAGCTACTGTTATCTCCACCACTTTTCCAAGGGGCATTTAAACAGTCTTGTTAACCTACTGCGACCTGCACGTCTCTTACAAGGGGCATTTAAACCATCTTGTTAAGCTACAGCGATCTGCATGTCTCTACCAAGGGGCATTTAAACCATCTTGTTAAGCTACTGCGACCTGCACGTCTTTTCCAAGGGGCATTTAAACCGTCTTGTTAAGCTACTGCGACCTCCACCGGTCTTCCAAGGGGCATTTAAACCATCTTGTTAAGCTACTGCGACCTGCAAGCCTTTTCTAAGGGGCATTTAAACCCTTTTGTTAAGCTTCTGCGACCTGCTCGTCTCTTGCAAGGGGCATTTAAAACGTCTTGTTAAGCTACTGAGACCTCTACCGCTCTTCCAAGGGGCATTTCAACGGTCTTGTTAAGCTACTGCGACCTCCACCGCTCTTCCAAGGGGCATTTAAACCATCTTGTTAAACTACTGCGACCTACCCGTCTCTTCCAAGGGGCATTTAAACTGTCTTGTTAAGCTACTGCGACCTGCACGTCTCTTCCAAGGCAGATTTAAACCGTCTTATTAAGCTCCTGTGACCTGCACGTCTCTTCCAAGGGGCATTTAACCTGTCTTGTTAAGCTTCTGCGACCTCCACCGCTCTTCCAAGGGGCATTTAAACCATCTTGTTAAGCTACTGCGACCTGCACGTCTCTTCCAAAGGGCATTTAAACCGTCTTGTTAAACTACTGCGACCTACACGTCTCTTCCAAGGGGCATTTAAACTGTCTTGTTAAGCTACTGTGACCTCAACCTCTCTTCCAAGTGGCATTTCAACGGTCTTGTTAAGCTACTGCGACCTGCACGCCTCTTCCAAGGGGCATTTAAACAGTCTTGTTAAGCTACTGTGACCTACATGTCTCTTCCAAGGGGCATTTAAACCGTCTTGTTAAGCTACTGCGACCTCCACCCCTCTTCCAAGGGGCATTTAAACCGTCTTGTTAAGCTACTGCGACCTGCACGTCTCTTCCAAGGGCCATTTTAACCTTCTTGGTAAGCTACTGCGACCTGCAAGCCTCTTCCAAGGGGCATTTAAAATGTCTTGTTAAGCTTCTGCGACCTGCACGTCTCTTCCAAGGGGCATTTAAACCATCTTGTTAGGCTAATGCGAACTTCACGTCTTTTCCAATGGGCATTTAAACCATCTTGTTAAGCTACTGCGACCTCCACCGCTCTTCCAAGGGGCATTTAAACCATCCTGTTAAGCTACTGCGACCTGCACGTCTTTTCCAAGGGGCATTTAAAGCGTCATGTTAAGCAACTGCGACCTGCACGTCTCTTCCAAGGGGCATTTAAACCGTCTTGTTAACCTACTGCGACCTGCACGTCTCTTCCAAGGGGCATTTAACCTGTCTTGTTAAGCTTCTGCGACCTCCACCACTCTTCCAAGGGGCATTTAAACCATCTTGTTAAGCTACTGCGACCTGCACGTCTCTTCCAAAGGGCATTTAAACCGTCTTGTTAAACTACTGCGACCTGCACGTCTCTTCAATCGGGCATTTAAACCGTCTTGTTAAGCTACTGCAACCTGCATGTCTCTTCCAAGGGGCATTTAAACCGTCTTGTTAAGCTACTACGACCTGCACGTCTCTTCCAAGCGGCATTTAAACAGTCTTGTTAAGCTGCTGTAACCTGCATGTCTCTTCCAAAGGGCATTTAAACTGTCTTGTTAAGCTATTGCGACCTACACCGCTCTTCCAAAGGGCATTTAAACCGTCTTGTTAAGCTACTGCGACCTGCACGCCTCTTCCAAGGGGCATTTAAACCGTCTTATTAAGCTACTGGGACCTCCACCGCTCCTCCAAGTGGCATTTAAACCGTCTTGTTAAGCTACTGCGACCTGCACGTCTCTTCCAAGGGGCATTTCAACTGTCTTGTTAAGCTACTGCGACCTCCACCGCTCCTCCAAGGGGCATTTAAACCGTATTGTTAAGCAACTGCGACCTGCACGTCTCTTCCAAGGGGCATTTAAACCGTCTTATTAAGCTACTGCGACCTCCACCGCTCCTCCAAGGGGCATTTAAACCGTCTTGTTAAGCTACTGCGAACTGCACGTCTCTTCCAAGGGGCATTTAAACCGTCTTGTTAAGCTCCTGTGACCTGCACGTCTCTTCCAAGGGGCATTTAAACCGTCTTGTTAAGCAACTGCGACCTGCAAGTCTCTTCCAAGGGGCATTTAAACTGTCTTGTTTATCTACTGTGACCTCCACCGCTCCTCCAAGTGGCATTTAAACCGTCTTGTTAAGCTACTGCGACCTGCACGTCTCTTCCAAGTGGCATTTAAACCATCTTGTTAAGCTACTACGACCTGCAAGCCTTTTCTAAGGGGCATTTAAACCCTTTTGTTAAGCTTCTGCGAAATGCACGTCTCTTGCAAGGGGCATGTAAACCTTCTTGATAAGCTACTGCGACCTGAACGTCTACTCCAAGGGGCATTTAAACCGTCTTGTTAAGCTACTGCGACCTCCACCTCTCTTCCAAGGGGCATTTAAACCGTCTTATTAAGCTACTGCGACCTGCACGTCTCTTCCAAGGGGCATTTAAACAGTCTTGTTAAGCTTCTGCTACCTGCATGTCTCTTCCAAGGGGCATTTAAACCGTCTTGTTAAGCTAGTGCGACCTCCACAGCTCTTCCAAGGGCCATTTAAACCATCTTGGTAAGCTACTGCGACCTGCAAGACTCTTCCAAGGGGCATTTATAGCATCTTGTTAAGCTACTGCGACCTGCACGTGTCTTCCAAGGTGCATTTAAACCGTCTTGGTAAGCTACTAAGACCTGCAAGACTTTTCTAAGGGGCATTTAAACCCTTTTGTTAAGCTACTGTGACCTGCACTTCTCCTGCAAGTGGCATTTAAACCGTCTTGTTAAGCTACTGCGACCTGCACGTCTCTTCCATGGGGCATTTAAACAGTCTTGTTAAGCTTCTGCGACCTTCACGTCTCTTCCAAGGGCCATTTAAACTGTCCTGTTAAGCTCCTGCGACCTGCACGTCTCTTCCAAGGGGCATTTAAACCATCTTGTTAAGCTACTGCGACCTGCATGTCTCTTCCAAGGGGCATTTAAACCGTCTTATTAAGCTACTGCGACCTGCACGTCTCTTCCAAGGGGCATTTAAACCGTCTCATTAAGCTACTGCGTCCTGCACGTTCTTCCAAGGGGCATTTAAACCGTCTTGTTAAGCTACTGTAATCTCCACCACTTTTCCAAGGGGTATTTAAACTGTCTTGTTAAGCTACTGGGACCTGCACGTCTCTTCCAAGGGGCATTTAAACCATCTCGTTAAGCTACTGCGACCTGCATGTCTCTACCAAGGGGCATTTAAACCGTCTTGTTAAGCTACTGCGACCTGCACGTCTCTTCCAAGGAACATTTAAATCGTCTTATTAAGCTACTGCGACTTGCACATCTCTTTCAAGGGGCATTTAAACCGTCTTGTTAAGCTACTGTAATATCCACCACTTTTCCAAGGGGCATTTAAACCATCTTGTTAAGCTACTGCGACCAGCACGTCTCTTCCAAGGGGCAATTAAACCATCTTGTTAAGCTAGTGCGACCTGCACGTCTCTTCCAAGGGGCATTTAAACCATCTTGTTAAGCAACTGCGACCTGCAAGTCTCTTCCAAGGGGCATTTAAACTGTCTTGTTAAGCTACTGCGACCTCCATCGCTCCTCCAAGTGGCATTTAAACCGCCTTGTTAAGCTACTGCGACCTGCACGTCTCTTCCAAGGGGCATTTAAACCGTCTTGTTAAGCTACTGCGACGTGCACGTCTCTTCCAAGGGGCATTTAAACCGTCTTATTAAGCTACTGTGACATGCACGTCTCTTCCAATGGGCATTTAAACCGTCTTGTTAAGCAACTGAGACCTGCACGTCTCTTCCAAGGGGCATTTAAACCGTATTGTTAATCAACTGCGACCTGCACGTCTCTTCCAAGGGGCATTTAAACTGTCTTGTTAAGCTACTGCGACCTCCACAGCTCCTCCAAGTGGCATTTAAACCGTCTTGTTAAGCTACTGCGACCTGCACGTCTCTTCCAAGGGGCATTTCAACTGTCTTGTTAAGCTACTGCGACCTCCACCGCTCCTCCAAGTGGCATTTAAACCGTCTTGTTAAGCTACTGCGACCTACACGTCTCTTCCAAGGGGCATTTAAACCGTCTTGCTAAGCTCCTGTGACCTGCACGTCTCTTCCAAGAGGCATGTAAACAGTCTTATTTAGCTACTGTGACATGCACGTCTCTTACAATGGGCATTTAAACTGTCTTGTTAAGCTTCTGCGACCTCCACCGCTCTTCCAAGGGGCATTTAAACTGTCTTGTTAAGCTACTGCGACCTGCACGTCTCTTCCAAACGGCATTTAAATCGTCTTGTTAAGCTACTGCGAGTTGCACGTCTCTTCCAAGGGGCATTTAAACCATCTTGTTAAGCTACTGTAACCTCCACCACTTTTCCAAGGGGCATTGAAACTATCTTGTTAAGCTACTGCGACCTGCACGTCTCTTCAATGGGACATTTAAACTGTCTTGTTAAGCTACTGCGACCTGCATGTCTCTACCAAGGAGCATTTAAACCATCTTGTTAAGCTACTGCGACCTGAACGTCTCTCCCAAGCGGCATTTAAACAGTCTTGTTAAGCTACTGCAACCTGCACGTCTCTTCCAAGGGGCATTTAAACCGTTTTGTTAAGCTACTGCGACCTCCACTGCTCTTCCAAGGGGCTTTTAAACCGTCTTATTAAGCTACTGCGCCCTCCTCCACTCTTCCAAGGGGCATTTAAAAAGTCTTGTTAAGTCTCTGCGACCTGCAAGTTTCTTCCAAGGGGCATTTAAACCGTCTTGTTAAGCTACTGCGACCAGCACGTCTCTTCCAAGGAACATTTAAACCGTCTTATTAAGCTACTGCGACTTGCACGTCTCTTTCAAGGGGCATTTAAACCGTCTTGTTAAGCTACTGTAATCTCCACCACTTTTCCAAGGGGCATTTAAACCGTCTTGTTAAGCTACTGCGACCAGCAAGTCTCTTCCAAGGGGCAATTAAACCGTCTTGTTAAGCTAGTGCGACCTGCACGTCTCTTCCAAGGGGCATTTAAACCGTCTTGTTAAGCAACTGCGACCTGCACGTCTCTTCCAAGGGGCATTTAAACTGTCTTGTTAAGCTACTGCGACCTCCACCGCTCCTCCAAGTGGCATTTAAACCGCATTGTTAAGCTACTGAGACCTGCATGTCTCTTCCAAGGGGCATTTAAACCGTCTTGTTAAGCTACTGCGACCTGCACGTCTCTTCCAAGGGGCATTTAAACCGTCTTATTAAGCTACTGTGACATGCACGTCTCTTCCAATGGGCATTAAAACCGTCTTGTTGAGCAACTGCGACCTGCACGTCTCTTCCAAGGGGCATTTAAACCGTCTTATTAAGCTACTGCGACCTCCACCGCTCCTCCAAGTGGCATTTAAACCGTCTTGTTAAGCTACTGCGACCTGCACGTCTCTTCCAAGGGGCATTTCAACTGTCTTGTTAAGCTTCTGCGACCTCCACCGCTCCTCCAAGGGGCATTTAAACCGTATTGTTAAGCAACTGCGACCTGCACGTCTCTTCCAAGGGGCATTTAAACCGTCTTATTAAGCTACTGCGACCTCCACCGCTCCTCCAAGGGGCATTTAAACCGTCTTGTTAAGCTACTGCGAACTGCACGTCTCTTCCAAGGGGCATTTAAACCGTCTTGTTAAGCTCCTGTGACCTGCACGTCTCTTCCAAGGGGCATTTAAACCGTCTTGTTAATCAACTGCGACCTGCAAATCTCTTCCAAGGGGCGTTTAAACTGTCTTGTTAATCTACTGTGACCTCCACCGCTCCTCCAAGTGGCATTTAAACCGTCTTGTTAAGCTACTGCGACCTGCACGTCTCTTCCAAGTGGCATTTAAACCATCTTGTTAAGCTACTACGACCTGCAAGCCTTTTCTAAGGGGCATTTAAACCCTTTTGTTAAGCTTCTGCGAAATGCACGTCTCTTGCAAGGGGCATGTAAACCGTCTTGATAAGCTACTGCGACCTGAACGTCTACTCCAAGGGGCATTTAAACCGTCTTGTTAAGCTACTGCGACCTCCACCTCTCTTCCAAGGGGCATTTAAATCGTCTTATTAAGCTACTGCGACCTGCACGTCTCTTCCAAGGGGCATTTAAACCATCTTGTTAAGCAACTGCGACCTGCACGTCTCTTCCAAGGGGCATTTAAACTGTCTTGTTAAGCTACTGTGACCTCCACCGCTCCTCCAAGTGGCATTTAAACCGTCTTGTTAAGCTACTGCGACCTGCACGTCTCTTCCAAGGGGCATTTAAACCATCTTGTCAAGCTACTGCGACCAGCACGTCTCTTCCAAGGGACTTTTAAACCGTCTTATTAAGCTCCTGTGACCTGCACGTCTCTTCCAAGGGGCATGTAAACAGTCTTATTTAGCTACTGTGACATGTACGTCTCTTCCAATGGGCATTTAAACTGTCTTGTTAAGCTTCTGCGACCTCCACCGCTCTTCCAAGGGGCATTTAAACTGTCTTGTTAAGCTACTGCGACCTGCACGTCTCTTCCAAAGGGCATTTAAATCGTCTTGTTAAGCTACTGCGACTTGCACGTCTCTTCCAAGGGGCAATTAAACCGTCTTGTTAAGCTACTGTAATCTCCACCAATTTTCCAAGGGGCATTTAAACAGTCTTGTTAAGCTACTGCAACCTGCACGTCTCTTCCAAGGGTCATTTAAACCTTCTTGGTAAGCTTCTGCGACCTGCAAGTCTCTTCCAAGGGGAATTTAAACCATCTTGTTAAGCTATTGCGACCTTCACGTCTCTTCCAAGGGGCATTTAAACCGTCTTGTTAAGCTACTGCGACATCCACCGCCCTTCCAAGGGGCATTTAAACCATCTTGTTAAGCTACTGCGACCTGCACGTCTCTTCCAAGGGGCATTTAAACCGTCTTGTTAAGCAACTGCGACCTGCACCGCTCCTCCAAGTGGCAATTAAACCGTCTTGTTAAGCTACTGCGACCTGCACGTCTCTTCCAAGGGGCATTTAAACCGTCTTGTTAAGCTACTGCGACCTGCACGTCTCTTCCAAGGGACATTTAAACCGTCTTATTAAGCTCCTGTGACATGCACGTCTCTTCCAATGGGCATTTAAACCGTCTTGTTAAGCAACTGCGACCTGCTCGTCTCTTCCAAGGGGCATTTAAACCGTCTTCTTAAGCAACTGCGACCTGCACGTCTCTTCCAAGGGGCATTTAAACCATCTTGTTAAACTACTGCGACCTCGACTGCTCCTCCAAGTGGCATTTAAACCGTCTTGTTAAGCTACTGCGACCTGCCCTTCTCTTCCAAGGGGACATTTAAACCGTCTTATTAAGCAACTGCGACCTGCACATCTCTTCCAAGGGGCATTTCAACCGTCTTGTTAAGCTCCTGTGACCTGCACGTCTCTTCCAAGGGGCATTAAACCATCTTGTTAAGCAACTGCGACCTGCACGTCTCTTCCAAGGGGCGTTTCAATTGTCTTGTTAAGCTACTGCGACCTGCACGTCTCTTCCAAGGGGCATTTAAACCGTCTTGTTAAGCAACTGCGACCTGCACGTCTTTTCCAAGGGGCATTTCAACTGTCTTGTTAAGCTACTGCGACCTCCACCGCTCCTCCAAGTGGCATTTAAACCGTCTTGTTAAGCTACTGCGACCTGCACGTCTCTTCTAAGGGGCATTTAAACCGTCTTGTTAAGCTACTGCGACCTGCACGTCTCTTCCAAGGGACATTTAAACTGTCTTATTAAGCTCCTGTGGCCTGCACGTCTCTTCCAAGGGGCATTTAAACTGTCTTGTTAAGCTACTGCGACCTGCACGTCTCTTCCAAGGGGCATTTAAACCGTCTTGTTAAGCTACTGCGACCTGCACGTCTCTTCCAAGGGACATTTAAACTGTCTTATTAAGCTCCTGTGGCCTGCACGTCTCTTCCAAGGGGCATTTAAACTGTCTTGTTAAGCTTCTGCAACCTCCACCGCTCTTCCAAGGGGCATTTAAACCGTCTTGTTAAGCTACTGCGACCTGCACGTCTCTTCCAAAGGGCATTTAAATCGTCTTGTTAAGCCTACTGCGACTTGCACGTCTCTTCCAAGGGGCATTTAAACCGTTTTGTTAAGCTACTGCGACTTCCTCCGCTCTTCCAAGGGGCATTTAAAAAGTCTTGTTAAGCTACTGCGACCTGCACGTTTCTTCCAAGAGGCATTTAAACCGTCTTGTTAAGCTACTGCGACCTCCTCCGCTCTTCCAAGGAGCATTTAAACCATCTTGTTAAGCTACTGTGACCTGCACATCTCTTCCAAGGGGCATTTAAACCATCTTGTTAAGCTACTGTGACCTGCACGTCTCTTACAAGGGGCATTTAAAACATCTTGTTAAGCTACTGCAACCTGCACGTCTTTTCCAATGGGCATTTAAACAGTCTTGTTAAGCTACTGCGACCTGCACGTCTCTTCCAAGGGGCATTTAAACAGTCTTGTTAAGCTACTGCGACCTGCATGTCTCTTCCAAGGGGCATTTATCTGTCTTGTTAAGCTACTGCGACCTCCACCGCTCTTCCAAGGGGCATTTAAACCGTCTTGTTAAGCTACTGCGACCTGCACGTCTCTTCCAAGGGCCACTTAAACCGTCTTGGTAAGCTACTGCGACCTGCAATCCTCTTCCAAGCGGCATTTATACCGTCTTGTTAATCTACTGCGACCTGTACGTCTCTTCCAAGGGGCATTTAAAACATCTTGTTAAGCTACTGCAACCTGCACGTCTTTTCCAAGGGGCATTTAAACCGTCTTGTTAAGCTACTGCGTCCTCCACCGCTCTTCCAAGGGGCATTTAAACCATCTTGTTAAGCTACTGCGACCTGCACGTCTCTTCCAGGGGGCATTTAAACCGTCTTGGTAAGCTACTGCGACCTGCAAGCCATTTCTAAGGGGCATTTAAACCCTTTTGTTAAGCTTCTGCGACCTGCACGTCTCTTGCAAGGGGCATGTAAACCGTCTTGATAAGCTACTGCGACCTGAACGTCTATTCCAAGGGGCATTTAAACCGTCTTGTTAAGCTACTGCGACCTCCACCTCTCTTCCAAGGGGCATTTAAACCGTCTTGTTAAGCTACTGCGTCCTCCACCGCTCTTACAAGGGGCATTTAAACCATCTTGTTAAGATACTGCGACCTGCACGTCTCTTCCAGGGGGCATTTAAACCGTCTTGGTAAGCTACTGCGACCTGCAAGCCTTTTCTAAGGGGCATTTAAACCCTTTTGTTAAGCTTCTGCGACCTGCACGTCTCTTGCAAGGGGCATGTAAACCGTCTTATTAAGCTACTGCGACCTGCACGTCTCTTCCAAGGGGCATTTAAACAGTCTTGTTAAGCTTCTGCGACCTGCATGTCTCTTCCAAGGGGCATTTAAACCGTCTTGTTAAGCTACTGCGAACTGCACGTCTCTTCCAAGGGCCATTTAAACCATCTTGGTAAGCTACTGCGACCTGCAAGACTCTTCCAAGGGGAATTTATAGCGTCTTTTTAAGCTACTGCGACCTTCAAGACTCTTCCAAGGGGCATTTAAACCGTCTTGGAAAGCTACTGCGACCTGCAAGCCTTTTCTAAGGGGCATTTAAACCCTCTTGTTAAGCTACTGCGACCTGCACGTCTGTTCCAAGGGGCATTTAAACCGTCTTGTTAAGCTACTGCGTACTGCACGTCTCTTCCAAGGGCCATTTAAACCATCTTGGTAAGCTACTGCGACCTGCAAGACTCTTCCAAGGGGAATTTATAGCGTCTTTTTAAGCTACTGCGACCTTCAAGACTCTTCCAAGGGGCATTTAAACCGTCTTGTTAAGCTACTGCGACCTGCACGTCTCTTCCATGGGGCATTTAAACAGTCTTGTTAAGCTTCTGCGACCTGCATGTCTCTTCCAAGGGGCATTTAAACCGTCTCATTAAGCTACTGCGTCCTGCACGTTCTTCCAAGGGCCATTTAAACTGTCTTGTTAAGCTACTGCGACCTGCACGTCTCTTCCAAGGGGCATTTAAACCATCTTGTTAAGCTACTGCGACCTGCATGTCTCTTCCAAGGGGCATTTAAACCGTCTCATTAAGCTACTGCGTCCTGCACGTTCTTCCAAGGGGCATTTAAACCGTCTTGTTAAGCTAATGTAATCTCCACCACTTTTCCAAGGGGTATTTAAACTGTCTTGTTAAGCTACTGGGACCTGCACGTCTCTTCCAAGGGGCATTTAAACCATCTCGTTAAGCTACTGCGACCTGCATGTCTCTACCAAGGGGCATTTAAACCGTCTTGTTAAGCTACTGCGACCTGCACGTCTCTTCCAAGGAACATTTAAATCGTCTTATTAAGCTACTGCGACTTGCACATCTCTTTCAAGGGGCATTTAAACCGTCTTGTTAAGCTACTGTAATATCCACCACTTTTCCAAGGGGCATTTAAACCATCTTGTTAAGCTACTGCGACCAGCACGTCTCTTCCAAGGGGCAATTAAACCATCTTGTTAAGCTAGTGCGACCTGCACGTCTCTTCCAAGGGGCATTTAAACCATCTTGTTAAGCAACTGCGACCTGCAAGTCTCTTCCAAGGGGCATTTAAACTGTCTTGTTAAGCTACTGCGACCTCCATCGCTCCTCCAAGTGGCATTTAAACCGCCTTGTTAAGCTACTGCGACCTGCACGTCTCTTCCAAGGGGCATTTAAACCGTCTTGTTAAGCTACTGCGACGTGCACGTCTCTTCCAAGGGGCATTTAAACCGTCTTATTAAGCTACTGTGACATGCACGTCTCTTCCAATGGGCATTTAAACCGTCTTGTTAAGCAACTGCGACCTGCACGTCTCTTCCAAGGGGCATTTAAACCGTATTGTTAATCAACTGCGACCTGCACGTCTCTTCCAAGGGGCATTTAAACTGTCTTGTTAAGCTACTGCGACCTCCACAGCTCCTCCAAGTGGCATTTAAACCGTCTTGTTAAGCTACTGCGACCTGCACGTCTCTTCCAAGGGGCATTTCAACTGTCTTGTTAAGCTACTGCGACCTCCACCGCTCCTCCAAGTGGCATTTAAACCGTCTTGTTAAGCTACTGCGACCTACACGTCTCTTCCAAGGGTCATTTAAACCGTCTTGTTAAGCTACTGCGACCTGCACGTCTCTTCCAAGGGGCATTTAAACCGTCTTGTTAAGCTCCTGTGACCTGCACGTCTCTTCCAAGGGGCATGTAAACAGTCTTATTTAGCTACTGTGACATGCACGTCTCTTACAATGGGCATTTAAACTGTCTTGTTAAGCTTCTGCGACCTCCACCGCTCTTCCAAGGGGCATTTAAACTGTCTTGTTAAGCTACTGCGACCTGCACGTCTCTTCCAAAGGGCATTTAAATCGTCTTGTTAAGCTACTGCGAGTTGCACGTCTCTTCCAAGGGGCATTTAAACCATCTTGTTAAGCTACTGTAACCTCCACCACTTTTCCAAGGGGCATTGAAACTATCTTGTTAAGCTACTGCGACCTGCACGTCTCTTCAATGGGACATTTAAACTGTCTTGTTAAGCTACTGCGACCTGCATGTCTCTACCAAGGAGCATTTAAACCATCTTGTTAAGCTACTGCGACCTGAACGTCTCTCCCAAGCGGCATTTAAACAGTCTTGTTAAGCTACTGCAACCTGCACGTCTCTTCCAAGGGGCATTTAAACCGTTTTGTTAAGCTACTGCGACCTCCACTGCTCTTCCAAGGGGCTTTTAAACCGTCTTGTTAAGCTACTGCGCCCTCCTCCACTCTTCCAAGGGGCATTTAAAAAGTCTTGTTAAGTCTCTGCGACCAGCACGTCTCTTCCAAGGAACACTTAAACCGTCTTATTAAGCTACTGCGACTTGCACGTCTCTTTCAAGGGGCATTTAAACCGTCTTGTTAAGCTACTGTAATCTCCACCACTTTTCCAAGGGGCATTTAAACCGTCTTGTTAAGCTACTGCGACCAGCAAGTCTCTTCCAAGGGGCAATTAAACCGTCTTGTTAAGCTAGTGCGACCTGCACGTCTCTTCCAAGGGGCATTTAAACCGTCTTGTTAAGCAACTGCGACCTGCACGTCTCTTCCAAGGGGCATTTAAACTGTCTTGTTAAGCTACTGCGACCTCCACCGCTCCTCCAAGTGGCATTTAAACCGCATTGTTAAGCTACTGAGACCTGCATGTCTCTTCCAAGGGGCATTTAAACCGTCTTGTTAAGCTACTGCGACCTGCACGTCTCTTCCAAGGGGCATTTAAACCGTCTTATTAAGCTACTGTGACATGCACGTCTCTTCCAATGGGCATTTAAACCGTCTTGTTGAGCAACTGCGACCTGCACGTCTCTTCCAAGGGGCATTTAAACCGTCTTATTAAGCTACTGCGACCTCCACCGCTCCTCCAAGTGGCATTTAAACCGTCTTGTTAAGCTACTGCGACCTGCACGTCTCTTCCAAGGGGCATTTCAACTGTCTTGTTAAGCTACTGCGACCTCCACCGCTCCTCCAAGGGGCATTTAAACCGTATTGTTAAGCAACTGCGACCTGCACGTCTCTTCCAAGGGGCATTTAAACCGTCTTATTAAGCTACTGCGACCTCCACCGCTCCTCCAAGGGGCATTTAAACCGTCTTGTTAAGCTACTGCGAACTGCACGTCTCTTCCAAGGGGCATTTAAACCGTCTTGTTAAGCTCCTGTGACCTGCACGTCTCTTCCAAGGGGCATTTAAACCGTCTTGTTAATCAACTGCGACCTGCAAATCTCTTCCAAGGGGCGTTTAAACTGTCTTGTTAATCTACTGTGACCTCCACCGCTCCTCCAAGTGGCATTTAAACCGTCTTGTTAAGCTACTGCGACCTGCACGTCTCTTCCAAGTGGCATTTAAACCATCTTGTTAAGCTACTACGACTTGCAAGCCTTTTCTAAGGGGCATTTAAACCCTTTTGTTAAGCTTCTGCGAAATGCACGTCTCTTGCAAGGGGCATGTAAACCGTCTTGATAAGCTACTGCGACCTGAACGTCTACTCCAAGGGGCATTTAAACCGTCTTGTTAAGCTACTGCGACCTCCACCTCTCTTCCAAGGGGCATTTAAATCGTCTTATTAAGCTACTGCGACCTGCACGTCTCTTCCAAGGGGCATTTAAACCATCTTGTTAAGCAACTGCGACCTGCACGTCTCTTCCAAGGGGCATTTAAACTGTCTTGTTAAGCTACTGTGACCTCCACCGCTCCTCCAAGTGGCATTTAAACCGTCTTGTTAAGCTACTGCGACCTGCACGTCTCTTCCAAGGGGCATTTAAACCATCTTGTCAAGCTACTGCGACCAGCACGTCTCTTCCAAGGGACTTTTAAACCGTCTTATTAAGCTCCTGTGACCTGCACGTCTCTTCCAAGGGGCATGTAAACAGTCTTATTTAGCTACTGTGACATGTACGTCTCTTCCAATGAGCATTTAAACTGTCTTGTTAAGCAACTGCGACCTGCTCGTCTCTTCCAAGGGGCATTTAAACCGTCTTCTTAAGCAACTGCGACCTGCACGTCTCTTCCAAGGGGCATTTAAACCATCTTGTTAAACTACTGCGACCTCGACTGCTCCTCCAAGTGGCATTTAAACCGTCTTGTTAAGCTACTGCGACCTGCCCTTCTCTTCCAAGGGGACATTTAAACCGTCTTATTAAGCAACTGCGACCTGCACATCTCTTCCAAGGGGCATTTCAACCGTCTTGTTAAGATCCTGTGACCTGCACGTCTCTTCCAAGGGGCATTAAACCATCTTGTTAAGCAACTGCGACCTGCACGTCTCTTCCAAGGGGCGTTTCAATTGTCTTGTTAAGCTACTGCGACCTGCACGTCTCTTCCAAGGGGCATTTAAACCGTCTTGTTAAGCAACTGCGACCTGCACGTCTCTTCCAAGGGGCATTTCAACTGTCTTGTTAAGCTACTGCGACCTCCACCGCTCCTCCAAGTGGCATTTAAACCGTCTTGTTAAGCTACTGCGACCTGCACGTCTCTTCCAAGGGGCATTTAAACCGTCTTGTTAAGCTACTGCGACCTGCACGTCTCTTCCAAGGGACATTTAAACTGTCTTATTAAGCTCCTGTGGCCTGCACGTCTCTTCCAAGGGGCATTTAAACTGTCTTGTTAAGCTACTGCGACCTGCACGTCTCTTCCAAGGGGCATTTAAACCGTCTTGTTAAGCTACTGCGACCTGCACGTCTCTTCCAAGGGACATTTAAACTGTCTTATTAAGCTCCTGTGGCCTGCACGTCTCTTCCAAGGGGCATTTAAACTGTCTTGTTAAGCTTCTGCAACCTCCACCGCTCTTCCAAGGGGCATTTAAACCGTCTTGTTAAGCTACTGCGACCTGCACGTCTCTTCCAAAGGGCATTTAAATCGTCTTGTTAAGCCTACTGCGACTTGCACGTCTCTTCCAAGGGGCATTTAAACCGTTTTGTTAAGCTACTGCGACCACCACCGCTCTTCCAAGGGGCATTTAAACCGTCTTGTTAAGCTACTGCGACTTCCTCCGCTCTTCCAAGGGGCATTTAAAAAGTCTTGTTAAGCTACTGCGACCTGCACGTTTCTTCCAAGAGGCATTTAAACCGTCTTGTTAAGCTACTGCGACCTCCTCCGCTCTTCCAAGGAGCATTTAAACCATCTTGTTAAGCTACTGTGACCTGCACATCTCTTCCAAGGGGCATTTAAACCATCTTGTTAAGCTACTGTGACCTGCACGTCTCTTACAAGGGGCATTTAAAACATCTTGTTAAGCTACTGCAACCTGCACGTCTTTTCCAATGGGCATTTAAACAGTCTTGTTAAGCTACTGCGACCTGCACGTCTCTTCCAAGGGGCATTTAAACAGTCTTGTTAAGCTACTGCGACCTGCATGTCTCTTCCAAGGGGCATTTATCTGTCTTGTTAAGCTACTGCGACCTCCACCGCTCTTCCAAGGGGCATTTAAACCGTCTTGTTAAGCTACTGCGACCTGCACGTCTCTTCCAAGGGCCACTTAAACCGTCTTGGTAAGCTACTGCGACCTGCAATCCTCTTCCAAGCGGCATTTATACCGTCTTGTTAATCTACTGCGACCTGTACGTCTCTTCCAAGGGGCATTTAAAACATCTTGTTAAGCTACTGCAACCTGCACGTCTTTTCCAAGGGGCATTTAAACCGTCTTGTTAAGCTACTGCGTCCTCCACCGCTCTTCCAAGGGGCATTTAAACCATCTTGTTAAGCTACTGCGACCTGCACGTCTCTTCCAGGGGGCATTTAAACCGTCTTGGTAAGCTACTGCGACCTGCAAGCCATTTCTAAGGGGCATTTAAACCCTTTTGTTAAGCTTCTGCGACCTGCACGTCTCTTGCAAGGGGCATGTAAACCATCTTGATAAGCTACTGCGACCTGAACGTCTATTCCAAGGGGCATTTAAACCGTCTTGTTAAGCTACTGCGACCTCCACCTCTCTTCCAAGGGGCATTTAAACCGTCTTGTTAAGCTACTGCGTCCTCCACCGCTCTTACAAGGGGCATTTAAACCATCTTGTTAAGATACTGCGACCTGCACGTCTCTTCCAGGGGGCATTTAAACCGTCTTGGTAAGCTACTGCGACCTGCAAGCCTTTTCTAAGGGGCATTTAAACCCTTTTGTTAAGCTTCTGCGACCTGCACGTCTCTTCATGGGGCATGTAAACCGTCTTATTAAGCTACTGCGACCTGCACGTCTCTTCCAAGGGGCATTTAAACAGTCTTGTTAAGCTTCTGCGACCTGCATGTCTCTTCCAAGGGGCATTTAAACCGTCTTGTTAAGCTACTGCGAACTGCACGTCTCTTCCAAGGGCCATTTAAACCATCTTGGTAAGCTACTGCGACCTGCAAGACTCTTCCAAGGGGAATTTATAGCGTCTTTTTAAGCTACTGCGACCTTCAAGACTCTTCCAAGGGGCATTTAAACCGTCTTGGAAAGCTACTGCGACCTGCAAGCCTTTTCTAAGGGGCATTTAAACCCTCTTGTTAAGCTACTGCGACCTGCACGTCTGTTCCAAGGGGCATTTAAACCGTCTTGTTAAGCTACTGCGTACTGCACGTCTCTTCCAAGGGCCATTTAAACCATCTTGGTAAGCTACTGCGACCTGCAAGACTCTTCCAAGGGGAATTTATAGCGTCTTTTTAAGCTACTGCGACCTTCAAGACTCTTCCAAGGGGCATTTAAACCGTCTTGTTAAGCTACTGCGACCTGCACGTCTCTTCCATGGGGCATTTAAACAGTCTTGTTAAGCTTCTGCGACCTGCATGTCTCTTCCAAAGGGCATTTAAACCGTCTCATTAAGCTACTGCGTCCTGCACGTTCTTCCAAGGGCCATTTAAACTGTCTTGTTAAGCTACTGCGACCTGCACGTCTCTTCCAAGGGGCATTTAAACCATCTTGTTAAGCTACTGCGACCTGCATGTCTCTTCCAAGGGGCATTTAAACCGTCTCATTAAGCTACTGCGTCCTGCACGTTCTTCCAAGGGGCATTTAAACCGTCTTGTTAAGCTAATGTAATCTCCACCACTTTTCCAAGGGGTATTTAAACTGTCTTGTTAAGCTACTGGGACCTGCACGTCTCTTCCAAGGGGCATTTAAACCATCTCGTTAAGCTACTGCGACCTGCATGTCTCTACCAAGGGGCATTTAAACCGTCTTGTTAAGCTACTGCGACCTGCACGTCTCTTCCAAGGAACATTTAAATCGTCTTATTAAGCTACTGCGACTTGCACATCTCTTTCAAGGGGCATTTAAACCGTCTTGTTAAGCTACTGTAATATCCACCACTTTTCCAAGGGGCATTTAAACCATCTTGTTAAGCTACTGCGACCAGCACGTCTCTTCCAAGGGGCAATTAAACCATCTTGTTAAGCTAGTGCGACCTGCACGTCTCTTCCAAGGGGCATTTAAACCATCTTGTTAAGCAACTGCGACCTGCAAGTCTCTTCCAAGGGGCATTTAAACTGTCTTGTTAAGCTACTGCGACCTCCATCGCTCCTCCAAGTGGCATTTAAACCGCCTTGTTAAGCTACTGCGACCTGCACGTCTCTTCCAAGGGGCATTTAAACCGTCTTGTTAAGCTACTGCGACGTGCACGTCTCTTCCAAGGGGCATTTAAACCGTCTTATTAAGCTACTGTGACATGCACGTCTCTTCCAATGGGCATTTAAACCGTCTTGTTAAGCAACTGCGACCTGCACGTCTCTTCCAAGGGGCATTTAAACCGTATTGTTAATCAACTGCGACCTGCACGTCTCTTCCAAGGGGCATTTAAACTGTCTTGTTAAGCTACTGCGACCTCCACAGCTCCTCCAAGTGGCATTTAAACCGTCTTGTTAAGCTACTGCGACCTGCACGTCTCTTCCAAGGGGCATTTCAACTGTCTTGTTAAGCTACTGCGACCTCCACCGCTCCTCCAAGTGGCATTTAAACCGTCTTGTTAAGCTACTGCGACCTACACGTCTCTTCCAAGGGTCATTTAAACCGTCTTGTTAAGCTACTGCGACCTGCACGTCTCTTCCAAGGGGCATTTAAACCGTCTTGTTAAGCTCCTGTGACCTGCACGTCTCTTCCAAGGGGCATGTAAACAGTCTTATTTAGCTACTGTGACATGCACGTCTCTTACAATGGGCATTTAAACTGTCTTGTTAAGCTTCTGCGACCTCCACCGCTCTTCCAAGGGGCATTTAAACTGTCTTGTTAAGCTACTGCGACCTGCACGTCTCTTCCAAAGGGCATTTAAATCGTCTTGTTAAGCTACTGCGAGTTGCACGTCTCTTCCAAGGGGCATTTAAACCATCTTGTTAAGCTACTGTAACCTCCACCACTTTTCCAAGGGGCATTGAAACTATCTTGTTAAGCTACTGCGACCTGCACGTCTCTTCAATGGGACATTTAAACTGTCTTGTTAAGCTACTGCGACCTGCATGTCTCTACCAAGGAGCATTTAAACCATCTTGTTAAGCTACTGCGACCTGAACGTCTCTCCCAAGCGGCATTTAAACAGTCTTGTTAAGCTACTGCAACCTGCACGTCTCTTCCAAGGGGCATTTAAACCGTTTTGTTAAGCTACTGCGACCTCCACTGCTCTTCCAAGGGGCTTTTAAACCGTCTTGTTAAGCTACTGCGCCCTCCTCCACTCTTCCAAGGGGCATTTAAAAAGTCTTGTTAAGTCTCTGCGACCTGCAAGTTTATTCCAAGGGGCATTTAAACCGTCTTGTTAAGCTACTGCGACCAGCACGTCTCTTCCAAGGAACACTTAAACCGTCTTATTAAGCTACTGCGACTTGCACGTCTCTTTCAAGGGGCATTTAAACCGTCTTGTTAAGCTACTGTAATCTCCACCACTTTTCCAAGGGGCATTTAAACCGTCTTGTTAAGCTACTGCGACCAGCAAGTCTCTTCCAAGGGGCAATTAAACCGTCTTGTTAAGCTAGTGCGACCTGCACGTCTCTTCCAAGGGGCATTTAAACCGTCTTGTTAAGCAACTGCGACCTGCACGTCTCTTCCAAGGGGCATTTAAACTGTCTTGTTAAGCTACTGCGACCTCCACCGCTCCTCCAAGTGGCATTTAAACCGCATTGTTAAGCTACTGAGACCTGCATGTCTCTTCCAAGGGGCATTTAAACCGTCTTGTTAAGCTACTGCGACCTGCACGTCTCTTCCAAGGGGCATTTAAACCGTCTTATTAAGCTACTGTGACATGCACGTCTCTTCCAATGGGCATTTAAACCGTCTTGTTGAGCAACTGCGACCTGCACGTCTCTTCCAAGGGGCATTTAAACCGTCTTATTAAGCTACTGCGACCTCCACCGCTCCTCCAAGTGGCATTTAAACCGTCTTGTTAAGCTACTGCGACCTGCACGTCTCTTCCAAGGGGCATTTCAACTGTCTTGTTAAGCTACTGCGACCTCCACCGCTCCTCCAAGGGGCATTTAAACCGTATTGTTAAGCAACTGCGACCTGCACGTCTCTTCCAAGGGGCATTTAAACCGTCTTATTAAGCTACTGCGACCTCCACCGCTCCTCCAAGGGGCATTTAAACCGTCTTGTTAAGCTACTGCGAACTGCACGTCTCTTCCAAGGGGCATTTAAACCGTCTTGTTAAGCTCCTGTGACCTGCACGTCTCTTCCAAGGGGCATTTAAACCGTCTTGTTAATCAACTGCGACCTGCAAATCTCTTCCAAGGGGCGTTTAAACTGTCTTGTTAATCTACTGTGACCTCCACCGCTCCTCCAAGTGGCATTTAAACCGTCTTGTTAAGCTACTGCGACCTGCACGTCTCTTCCAAGTGGCATTTAAACCATCTTGTTAAGCTACTACGACTTGCAAGCCTTTTCTAAGGGGCATTTAAACCCTTTTGTTAAGCTTCTGCGAAATGCACGTCTCTTGCAAGGGGCATGTAAACCGTCTTGATAAGCTACTGCGACCTGAACGTCTACTCCAAGGGGCATTTAAACCGTCTTGTTAAGCTACTGCGACCTCCACCTCTCTTCCAAGGGGCATTTAAATCGTCTTATTAAGCTACTGCGACCTGCACGTCTCTTCCAAGGGGCATTTAAACCATCTTGTTAAGCAACTGCGACCTGCACGTCTCTTCCAAGGGGCATTTAAACTGTCTTGTTAAGCTACTGTGACCTCCACCGCTCCTCCAAGTGGCATTTAAACCGTCTTGTTAAGCTACTGCGACCTGCACGTCTCTTCCAAGGGGCATTTAAACCATCTTGTCAAGCTACTGCGACCAGCACGTCTCTTCCAAGGGACTTTTAAACCGTCTTATTAAGCTCCTGTGACCTGCACGTCTCTTCCAAGGGGCATGTAAACAGTCTTATTTAGCTACTGTGACATGTACGTCTCTTCCAATGGGCATTTAAACTGTCTTGTTAAGCAACTGCGACCTGCTCGTCTCTTCCAAGGGGCATTTAAACCGTCTTCTTAAGCAACTGCGACCTGCACGTCTCTTCCAAGGGGCATTTAAACCATCTTGTTAAACTACTGCGACCTCGACTGCTCCTCCAAGTGGCATTTAAACCGTCTTGTTAAGCTACTGCGACCTGCCCTTCTCTTCCAAGGGGACATTTAAACCGTCTTATTAAGCAACTGCGACCTGCACATCTCTTCCAAGGGGCATTTCAACCGTCTTGTTAAGCTCCTGTGACCTGCACGTCTCTTCCAAGGGGCATTAAACCATCTTGTTAAGCAACTGCGACCTGCACGTCTCTTCCAAGGGGCGTTTCAATTGTCTTGTTAAGCTACTGCGACCTGCACGTCTCTTCCAAGGGGCATTTAAACCGTCTTGTTAAGCAACTGCGACCTGCACGTCTCTTCCAAGGGGCATTTCAACTGTCTTGTTAAGCTACTGCGACCTCCACCGCTCCTCCAAGTGGCATTTAAACCGTCTTGTTAAGCTACTGCGACCTGCACGTCTCTTCCAAGGGGCATTTAAACCGTCTTGTTAAGCTACTGCGACCTGCACGTCTCTTCCAAGGGACATTTAAACTGTCTTATTAAGCTCCTGTGGCCTGCACGTCTCTTCCAAGGGGCATTTAAACTGTCTTGTTAAGCTACTGCGACCTGCACGTCTCTTCCAAGGGGCATTTAAACCGTCTTGTTAAGCTACTGCGACCTGCACGTCTCTTCCAAGGGACATTTAAACTGTCTTATTAAGCTCCTGTGGCCTGCACGTCTCTTCCAAGGGGCATTTAAACTGTCTTGTTAAGCTTCTGCAACCTCCACCGCTCTTCCAAGGGGCATTTAAACCGTCTTGTTAAGCTACTGCGACCTGCACGTCTCTTCCAAAGGGCATTTAAATCGTCTTGTTAAGCCTACTGCGACTTGCACGTCTCTTCCAAGGGGCATTTAAACCGTTTTGTTAAGCTACTGCGACCACCACCGCTCTTCCAAGGGGCATTTAAACCGTCTTGTTAAGCTACTGCGACTTCCTCCGCTCTTCCAAGGGGCATTTAAAAAGTCTTGTTAAGCTACTGCGACCTGCACGTTTCTTCCAAGAGGCATTTAAACCGTCTTGTTAAGCTACTGCGACCTCCTCCGCTCTTCCAAGGAGCATTTAAACCATCTTGTTAAGCTACTGTGACCTGCACATCTCTTCCAAGGGGCATTTAAACCATCTTGTTAAGCTACTGTGACCTGCACGTCTCTTACAAGGGGCATTTAAAACATCTTGTTAAGCTACTGCAACCTGCACGTCTTTTCCAATGGGCATTTAAACAGTCTTGTTAAGCTACTGCGACCTGCACGTCTCTTCCAAGGGGCATTTAAACAGTCTTGTTAAGCTACTGCGACCTGCATGTCTCTTCCAAGGGGCATTTATCTGTCTTGTTAAGCTACTGCGACCTCCACCGCTCTTCCAAGGGGCATTTAAACCGTCTTGTTAAGCTACTGCGACCTGCACGTCTCTTCCAAGGGCCACTTAAACCGTCTTGGTAAGCTACTGCGACCTGCAATCCTCTTCCAAGCGGCATTTATACCGTCTTGTTAATCTACTGCGACCTGTACGTCTCTTCCAAGGGGCATTTAAAACATCTTGTTAAGCTACTGCAACCTGCACGTCTTTTCCAAGGGGCATTTAAACCGTCTTGTTAAGCTACTGCGTCCTCCACCGCTCTTCCAAGGGGCATTTAAACCATCTTGTTAAGCTACTGCGACCTGCACGTCTCTTCCAGGGGGCATTTAAACCGTCTTGGTAAGCTACTGCGACCTGCAAGCCATTTCTAAGGGGCATTTAAACCCTTTTGTTAAGCTTCTGCGACCTGCACGTCTCTTGCAAGGGGCATGTAAACCATCTTGATAAGCTACTGCGACCTGAACGTCTATTCCAAGGGGCATTTAAACCGTCTTGTTAAGCTACTGCGACCTCCACCTCTCTTCCAAGGGGCATTTAAACCGTCTTGTTAAGCTACTGCGTCCTCCACCGCTCTTACAAGGGGCATTTAAACCATCTTGTTAAGATACTGCGACCTGCACGTCTCTTCCAGGGGGCATTTAAACCGTCTTGGTAAGCTACTGCGACCTGCAAGCCTTTTCTAAGGGGCATTTAAACCCTTTTGTTAAGCTTCTGCGACCTGCACGTCTCTTGCAAGGGGCATGTAAACCGTCTTATTAAGCTACTGCGACCTGCACGTCTCTTCCAAGGGGCATTTAAACAGTCTTGTTAAGCTTCTGCGACCTGCATGTCTCTTCCAAGGGGCATTTAAACCGTCTTGTTAAGCTACTGCGAACTGCACGTCTCTTCCAAGGGCCATTTAAACCATCTTGGTAAGCTACTGCGACCTGCAAGACTCTTCCAAGGGGAATTTATAGCGTCTTTTTAAGCTACTGCGACCTTCAAGACTCTTCCAAGGGGCATTTAAACCGTCTTGGAAAGCTACTGCGACCTGCAAGCCTTTTCTAAGGGGCATTTAAACCCTCTTGTTAAGCTACTGCGACCTGCACGTCTGTTCCAAGGGGCATTTAAACCGTCTTGTTAAGCTACTGCGTACTGCACGTCTCTTCCAAGGGCCATTTAAACCATCTTGGTAAGCTACTGCGACCTGCAAGACTCTTCCAAGGGGAATTTATAGCGTCTTTTTAAGCTACTGCGACCTTCAAGACTCTTCCAAGGGGCATTTAAACCGTCTTGGTAAGCTACTGCGACCTGCAAGCCTTTTCTAAGGGGCATTTAAACCCTCTTGTTAAGCTACTGCGACCTGCACGTCTACTGCAAGTGGCATTTAAACCGTCTTGTTAAGCTACTGCGACCTGCACGTCTCTTCCAAGGGCCATTTAAACTGTCTTGTTAAGCTACTGCGACCTCCACCTCTCTTCCAAGGGGCATTTCAACCGTCTTGTTAAGCTCCTGCGACCTGCACGTTTCTTCCAAGGTGCATTTAAACCATCTTGTTAAGCTACTGCGACCTGCATGTCTCTTCCAAGGGGAATTTAAACCGTCTTATTAAGCTACTGCGACCAGCACGTCTCTTCCAAGGAACACTTAAACCGTCTTATTAAGCTACTGCGACTTGCACGTCTCTTTCAAGGGGCATTTAAACCGTCTTGTTAAGCTACTGTAATCTCCACCACTTTTCCAAGGGGCATTTAAACCGTCTTGTTAAGCTACTGCGACCAGCACGTCTCTTCCAAGGGGCAATTAAACCGTCTTGTTAAGCTAGTGCGACCTGCACGTCTCTTCCAAGGGGCATTTAAACCGTCTTTTTAAGCAACTGCGACCTGCATGTCTCTTCCAAGGGGCATTTAAACTATCTTGTTATGCTACTGCGACCTCCACTGCTCCTCCAAGTGGCATTTAAACCGCATTGTTAAGCTACTGAGACCTGCACGTCTCTTCCAAGGGGCATTTAAACCGTCTTGTTAAGCTACTGCGACCTGCACGTCTCTTCCAAGGGGCATTTAAACCGTCTTGTTGAGCAACTGCGACCTGCACGTCTCTTCCAAGGGGCATTTAAACCGTCTTATTAAGCTACTGGGACCTCCACCGCTCCTCCAAGTGGCATTTAAACCGTCTTGTTAAGCTACTGCGACCTGCACGTCTCTTCCAAGGGGCATTTCAACTGTCTTGTTAAGCTACTGCGACCTCCACCGCTCCTCCAAGGGGCTTTTAAACCGTATTGTTAAGCAACTGCGACCTGCACGTCTCTTCCAAGGGGCATTTAAACCGTCTTATTAAGCTACTGCGACCTCCACCGCTCCTCCAAGGGGCATTTAAACTGTCTTGTTAAGCTACTGCGAACTGCACGTCTCTTCCAAGGGGCATTTAAACCGTCTTGTTAAGCTCCTGTGACCTGCACGTCTCTTCCAAGGGGCATTTAAACCGTCTTGTTAAGCAACTGCGACCTGCAAGTCTCTTCCAAGGGGCATTTAAACTGTCTTGTTTATCTACTGTGACCTCCACCGCTCCTCCAAGTGGCATTTAAACCTTCTTGTTAAGCTACTGCCACCTGCACGTCTCTTCCAAGTGGCATTTAAACCATCTTGTTAAGCTACTACGACCTGCAAGCCTTTTCTAAGGGGCATTTAAACCCTTTTGTTAAGCTTCTGCGAAATGCACGTCTCTTGCAAGGGGCATGTAAACCTTCTTGATAAGCTACTGCGACCTGAACGTCTACTCCAAGGGGCATTTAAACCGTCTTGTTAAGCTACTGCGACCTCCACCTCTCTTCCAAGGGGCATTTAAACCGTCTTATTAAGCTACTGCGACCTGCACGTCTCTTCCAAGGGGCATTTAAACAGTCTTGTTAAGCTTCTGCTACCTGCATGTCTCTTCCAAGGGGCATTTAAACTGTCTTGTTAAGCTACTGCGACCTCCACAGCTCTTCCAAGGGCCATTTAAACCATCTTGGTAAGCTACTGCGACCTGCAAGACTCTTACAAGGGGCATTTATAGCATCTTGTTAAGCTACTGCGACCTGCACGTGTCTTCCAAGGTGCATTTAAACCGTCTTGGTAAGCTACTAAGACCTGCAAGACTTTTCTAAGGGGCATTTAAACCCTTTTGTTAAGCTACTGTGACCTGCACTTCTCCTGCAAGTGGCATTTAAACCGTCTTGTTAAGCTACTGCGACCTGCACGTCTCTTCCATGGGGCATTTAAACAGTCTTGTTAAGCTTCTGCGACCTGCATGTCTCTTCCAAGGGGCATTTAAACCGTCTCATTAAGCTACTGCGTCCTGCACGTTCTTCCAAGGGCCATTTAAACTGTCTTGTTAAGCTACTGCGACCTGCACGTCTCTTCCAAGGGGCATTTAAACCATCTTGTTAAGCTACTGCGACCTGCATGTCTCTTCCAAGGGGCATTTAAACCGTCTCATTAAGCTACTGCGTCCTGCACGTTCTTCCAAGGGGCATTTAAACCGTCTTGTTAAGCTAATGTAATCTCCACCACTTTTCCAAGGGGTATTTAAACTGTCTTTTAAGCTACTGGGACCTGCACGTCTCTTCCAAGGGGCATTTAAACCATCTCGTTAAGCTACTGCGACCTGCACGTCTCTACCAAGGGGCATTTAAACCGTCTTGTTAAGCTACTGCGACCTGCACGTCTCTTCCAAGGAACATTTAAATCGTCTTATTAAGCTACTGCGACTTGCACATCTCTTTCAAGGGGCATTTAAACCGTCTTGTTAAGCTACTGTAATATCCACCACTTTTCCAAGGGGCATTTAAACCATCTTGTTAAGCTACTGCGACCAGCACGTCTCTTCCAAGGGGCAATTAAACCATCTTGTTAAGCTAGTGCGACCTGCACGTCTCTTCCAAGGGGCATTTAAACCATCTTGTTAAGCAACTGCGACCTGCAAGTCTCTTCCAAGGGGCATTTAAACTGTCTTGTTAAGCTACTGCGACCTCCATCGCTCCTCCAAGTGGCATTTAAACCGCCTTGTTAAGCTACTGCGACCTGCACGTCTCTTCCAAGGGGCATTTAAACCGTCTTGTTAAGCTACTGCGACGTGCACGTCTCTTCCAAGGGGCATTTAAACCGTCTTATTAAGCTACTGTGACATGCACGTCTCTTCCAATGGGCATTTAAACCGTCTTGTTAAGCAACTGCGACCTGCACGTCTCTTCCAAGGGGCATTTAAACCGTATTGTTAATCAACTGCGACCTGCACGTCTCTTCCAAGGGTCATTTAAACTGTCTTGTTAAGCTACTGCGACCTCCACAGCTCCTCCAAGTGGCATTTAAACCGTCTTGTTAAGCTACTGCGACCTGCACGTCTCTTCCAAGGGGCATTTCAACTGTCTTGTTAAGCTACTGCGACCTCCACCGCTCCTCAAAGTGGCATTTAAACCGTCTTGTTAAGCTACTGCGACCTACACGTCTCTTCCAAGGGTCATTTAAACCGTCTTGTTAAGCTACTGCGACCTGCACGTCTCTTCCAAGGGGCATTTAAACCGTCTTGTTAAGCTCCTGTGACCTGCACGTCTCTTCCAAGGGGCATGTAAACAGTCTTATTTAGCTACTGTGACATGCACGTCTCTTACAATGGGCATTTAAACTGTCTTGTTAAGCTTCTGCGACCTCCACCGCTCTTCCAAGGGGCATTTAAACTGTCTTGTTAAGCTACTGCGACCTGCACGTCTCTTCCAAAGGGCATTTAAATCGTCTTGTTAAGCTACTGCGAGTTGCACGTCTCTTCCAAGGGGCATTTAAACCATCTTGTTAAGCTACTGTAACCTCCACCACTTTTCCAAGGGGCATTGAAACTATCTTGTTAAGCTACTGCGACCTGCACGTCTCTTCAATGGGACATTTAAACTGTCTTGTTAAGCTACTGCGACCTGCATGTCTCTACCAAGGAGCATTTAAACCATCTTGTTAAGCTACTGCGACCTGAACGTCTCTCCCAAGCGGCATTTAAACAGTCTTGTTAAGCTACTGCAACCTGCACGTCTCTTCCAAGGGGCATTTAAACCGTTTTGTTAAGCTACTGCTTCCTCCACTGCTCTTCCAAGGGGCTTTTAAACCGTCTTGTTAAGCTACTGCGCCCTCCTCCACTCTTCCAAGGGGCATTTAAAAAGTCTTGTTAAGTCTCTGCGACCTGCAAGTTTATTCCAAGGGGCATTTAAACCGTCTTATTAAGCTACTGCGACTTGCACGTCTCTTTCAAGGGGCATTTAAACCGTCTTGTTAAGCTACTGTAATCTCCACCACTTTTCCAAGGGGCATTTAAACCGTCTTGTTAAGCTACTGCGACCAGCAAGTCTCTTCCAAGGGGCAATTAAACCGTCTTGTTAAGCTAGTGCGACCTGCACGTCTCTTCCAAGGGGCATTTAAACCGTCTTGTTAAGCAACTGCGACGTGCACGTCTCTTCCAAGGGGCATTTAAACTGTCTTGTTAAGCTACTGCGACCTCCACCGCTCCTCCAAGTGGCATTTAAACCGCATTGTTAAGCTACTGAGACCTGCATGTCTCTTCCAAGGGGCATTTAAACCGTCTTGTTAAGCTACTGCGACCTGCACGTCTCTTCCAAGGGGCATTTAAACCGTCTTATTAAGCTACTGTGACATGCACGTCTCTTCCAATGGGCATTTAAACCGTCTTGTTGAGCAACTGCGACCTGCACGTCTCTTCCAAGGGGCATTTAAACCGTCTTATTAAGCTACTGCGACCTCCACCGCTCCTCCAAGTGGCATTTAAACCGTCTTGTTAAGCTACTGCGACCTGCACGTCTCTTCCAAGGGGCATTTCAACTGTCTTGTTAAGCTACTGCGACCTCCACCGCTCCTCCAAGGGGCATTTAAACCGTATTGTTAAGCAACTGCGACCTGCACGTCTCTTCCAAGGGGCATTTAAACCGTCTTATTAAGCTACTGCGACCTCCACCGCTCCTCCAAGGGGCATTTAAACCGTCTTGTTAAGCTACTGCGAACTGCACGTCTCTTCCAAGGGGCATTTAAACCGTCTTGTTAAGCTCCTGTGACCTGCACGTCTCTTCCAAGGGGCATTTAAACCGTTTTGTTAATCAACTGCGACCTGCAAATCTCTTCCAAGGGGCGTTTAAACTGTCTTGTTAATCTACTGTGACCTCCACCGCTCCTCCAAGTGGCATTTAAACCGTCTTGTTAAGCTACTGCGACCTGCACGTCTCTTCCAAGTGGCATTTAAACCATCTTGTTAGGCTACTACGACTTGCAAGCCTTTTCTAAGGGGCATTTAAACCCTTTTGTTAAGCTTCTGCGAAATGCACGTCTCTTGCAAGGGGCATGTAAACCGTCTTGATAAGCTACTGCGACCTGAACGTCTACTCCAAGGGGCATTTAAACCGTCTTGTTAAGCTACTGCGACCTCCACCTCTCTTCCAAGGGGCATTTAAATCGTCTTATTAAGCTACTGCGACCTGCACGTCTCTTCCAAGGGGCATTTAAACCATCTTGTTAAGCAACTGCGACCTGCACGTCTCTTCCAAGGGGCATTTAAACTGTCTTGTTAAGCTACTGTGACCTCCACCGCTCCTCCAAGTGGCATTTAAACCGTCTTGTTAAGCTACTGCGACCTGCACGTCTCTTCCAAGGGGCATTTAAACCATCTTGTCAAGCTACTGCGACCAGCACGTCTCTTCCAAGGGACTTTTAAACCGTCTTATTAAGCTCCTGTGACCTGCACGTCTCTTCCAAGGGGCATGTAAACAGTCTTATTTAGCTACTGTGACATGTACGTCTCTTCCAATGGGCATTTAAACTGTCTTGTTAAGCTTCTGCGACCTCCACCGCTCTTCCAAGGGGCATTTAAACTGTCTTGTTAAGCTACTGCGACCTGCACGTCTCTTCCAAAGGGCATTTAAATCGTCTTGTTAAGCTACTGCGACTTGCACGTCTCTTCCAAGGGGCATTTAAACCATCTTGTTAAGCTACTGTAACCTCCACTACTTTTCCAAGGGGCATTTAAACTATCTTGTTAAGCTACTGCGACCTGCACGTCTCTTCAATGGGACATTTAAACTGTCTTGTTAAGCTACTGCGACCTGCATGTCTCTACCAAGGAGCATTTAAACCATCTTGTTAAGCTACTGCGACCTGAACGTCTCTCCCAAGCGGCATTTAAACAGTCTTGTTAAGCTACTGCAACCTGCACGTCTCTTCCAAGGGGCATTTAAACCGTTTTGTTAAGCTACTGCGACCTCCACTGCTCTTCCAAGGGGCTTTTAAACCATCTTGTTAAGCTACTGCGCCCTCCTCCACTCTTCCAAGGGGCATTTAAAAAGTCTTGTTAAGCTACTGCGACCTGCACGTTTCTTCCAAGGGGCATTTAAACCTTCTTGTTAAGCTACTGCGACCTGCACGTCTCTTCCAAGGAACACTTAAACCGTCTTATTAAGCTACTGCGACTTGCACGTCTCTTTCAAGGGGCATTTAAACCGTCTTGTTAAGCTACTGTAATCTCCACCACTTTTCCAAGGGGCATTTAAACCGTCTTGTTAAGCTACTGCGACCAGCACGTCTCTTCCAAGGGGCAATTAAACCGTCTTGTTAAGCTAGTGCGACCTGCACGTCTCTTCCAAGGGGCATTTAAACCGTCTTGTTAAGCAACTGCGACCTGCACGTCTCTTCCAAGGGGCATTTAAACTGTCTTGTTAAGCTACTGCGACCTCCACCGCTCCTCCAAGTGGCATTTAAACTGCATTGTTAAGCTACTGAGACCTGCACGTCTCTTCCAAGGGGCATTTAAACCGTCTTGTTAAGCTACTGCGACCTGCACGTCTCTTCCAAGGGGCATTTAAACCGTCTTATTAAGCTACTGTGACATGCACGTCTCTTCCAATGGGCATTTAAACCGTCTTGTTGAGCAACTGCGACCTGCACGTCTCTTCCAAGGGGCATTTAAACCGTCTTATTAAGCTACTGCGACCTCCACCGCTCCTCCAAGTGGCATTTAAACCGTCTTGTTAAGCTACTACGACCTGCACGTCTCTTCCAAGGGGCATTTCAACTGTCTTGTTAAGCTACTGCGACCTCCACCGCTCCTTCAAGGGGCATTTAAACCGTATTGTTAAGCAACTGCGACCTGCACGTCTCTTCCAAGGGGCATTTAAACCGTCTTATTAAGCTACTGCGACCTCCACCGCTCCTCCAAGGGGCATTTAAACCGTCTTGTTAAGCTACTGCGAACTGCACGTCTCTTCCAAGGGGCATTTAAACCGTCTTGTTAAGCCCCTGTGACCTGCACGTCTCTTCCAAGGGGCATTTAAACCGTCTTGTTAAGCAACTGCGACCTGCAAGTCTCTTCCAATGGGCATTTAAACTGTCTTGTTAATCTACTGTGACCTCCACCGCTCCTCCAAGTGGCATTTAAACCGTCTTGTTAAGCTACTGCGACCTGCACGTCTCTTCCAAGTGGCATTTAAACCATCTTGTTCAGCTACTACGACCTGCAAGCCTTTTCTAAGGGGCATTTAAACCCTTTTGTTAAGCTTATGCGAAATGCACGTCTCTTGCAAGGGGCATGTAAACCGTATTGATAAGCTACTGCGACCTGAACGTCTACTCCAAGGGGCATTTAAACCGTCTTGTTAAGCTACTGCAACCTCCACCTCTCTTCCAAGGGGCATTTAAACCGTCTTATTAAGCTACTGCGACCTGCACGTCTCTACCAAGGGGCATTTAAACAGTCTTGTTAAGCTTCTGCTACCTGCATGTCTCTTCCAAGCGGCATTTAAACCGTCTTGTTAAGCTAGTGCGACCTCCACAGCTCTTCCAAGGGGCATTTAAACCGTCTTGTTAAGCTACTGCGAACTGCACGTCTCTTCCAAGGGCCATTTAAACCATCTTGGTAAGCTACTGCGACCTGCAAGACTCTTCCAAGGGGCATTTATAGCGTCTTGTTAAGCTACTGCGACCTGCACGTGTCTTCCAAGGTGCATTTAAACCGTCTTGGTAAGCTACTAAGACCTGCAAGACTTTTCTAAGGGGCATTTAAACCCTCTTGTTAAGCTACTGTGACCTGCACTTCTCCTGCAAGTGGCATTTAAACCGTCTTGTTAAGCTACTGCGACCTGCACGTCTCTTCCATGGGGCATTTAAACAGTCTTGTTAAGCTTCTGCGACCTACACGTTTCTTCCAAGGGCCATTTAAACTGTCTTGTTAAGCTCCTGCGACCTGCACGTCTCTTCCAAGGGGCATTTAAACCATCTTGTTAAGCTACTGCGACCTGCATGTCTCTTCCAAGGGGCATTTAAACCATCTTATTAAGCTACTGCGACCTGCACGTCTCTTCCAAGGGGCATTTAAACCGTCTCATTAAGCTACTGCGTCCTGCACGTCTCTTCCAAGGGGCATTTCAACCGTCTTGTTAAGCTACTGTAATCTCCACCACTTTTCCAAGGGGTATTTAAACTGTCTTGTTAAGCTACTGGGACCTGCACGTCTCTTCCAAGGGGCATTTAAACCATCTCGTTAAGCTACTGCGACCTGCATGTCTCTACCAAGGGGCATTTAAACCGTCTTGTTAAGCTACTGCGACCTGCACGTCTCTTCCAAGGAACATTTAAATCGTCTTATTAAGCTACTGCGACTTGCACATCTCTTTCAAGGGGCATTTAAACCGTCTTGTTGAGCTACTGTAATATCCACCACTTTTCCAAGGGGCATTTAAACCATCTTGTTAAGCTACTGCGACCAGCACATCTCTTCCAAGGGGCAATTAAACCATCTTGTTAAGCTAGTGCGACCTGCACGTCTCTTCCAAGGGGCATTTAAACCATCTTGTTAAGCAACTGCGGCCTGCAAGTCTCTTCCAAGGGGCATTTAAACTGTCTTGTTAAGCTACTGCGACCTCCACCGCTCCTCCAAGTGGCATTTAAACCGCCTTGTTAAGCTACTGCGAGCTGCACGTCTCTTCCAAGGGGCATTTAAACCGTCTTATTAAGCTACTGCGACCTCCACCGCTCCTCCAAGTGGCATTTAAACCGTCTTGTTAAGCTACTGCGACCTGCACGTCTCTTCCAAGGGGCATTTCAACTGTCTTGTTAAGCTACTGCGACCTCCACCGCTCCTCCAAGGGGCATTTAAACCGTATTGTTAAGCAACTGCGACCTGCACGTCTCTTCCAAGGGGCATTTAAACCGTCTTATTAAGCTACTGCGACCTCCACCGCTCCTCCAAGGGGCATTTAAACCGTCTTGTTAAGCTACTGCGAACTGCACGTCTCTTCCAAGGGGCATTTAAACCGTCTTGTTAAGCTCCTGTGACCTGCACGTCTCTTCCAAGGGGCATTTAAACCGTTTTGTTAATCAACTGCGACCTGCAAATCTCTTCCAAGGGGCGTTTAAACTGTCTTGTTAATCTACTGTGACCTCCACCGCTCCTCCAAGTGGCATTTAAACCGTCTTGTTAAGCTACTGCGACCTGCACGTCTCTTCCAAGTGGCATTTAAACCATCTTGTTAGGCTACTACGACTTGCAAGCCTTTTCTAAGGGGCATTTAAACCCTTTTGTTAAGCTTCTGCGAAATGCACGTCTCTTGCAAGGGGCATGTAAACCGTCTTGATAAGCTACTGCGACCTGAACGTCTACTCCAAGGGGCATTTAAACCGTCTTGTTAAGCTACTGCGACCTCCACCTCTCTTCCAAGGGGCATTTAAATCGTCTTATTAAGCTACTGCGACCTGCACGTCTCTTCCAAGGGGCATTTAAACCATCTTGTTAAGCAACTGCGACCTGCACGTCTCTTCCAAGGGGCATTTAAACTGTCTTGTTAAGCTACTGTGACCTCCACCGCTCCTCCAAGTGGCATTTAAACCGTCTTGTTAAGCTACTGCGACCTGCACGTCTCTTCCAAGGGGCATTTAAACCATCTTGTCAAGCTACTGCGACCAGCACGTCTCTTCCAAGGGACTTTTAAACCGTCTTATTAAGCTCCTGTGACCTGCACGTCTCTTCCAAGGGGCATGTAAACAGTCTTATTTAGCTACTGTGACATGTACGTCTCTTCCAATGGGCATTTAAACTGTCTTGTTAAGCTTCTGCGACCTCCACCGCTCTTCCAAGGGGCATTTAAACTGTCTTGTTAAGCTACTGCGACCTGCACGTCTCTTCCAAAGGGCATTTAAATCGTCTTGTTAAGCTACTGCGACTTGCACGTCTCTTCCAAGGGGCATTTAAACCATCTTGTTAAGCTACTGTAACCTCCACTACTTTTCCAAGGGGCATTTAAACTATCTTGTTAAGCTACTGCGACCTGCACGTCTCTTCAATGGGACATTTAAACTGTCTTGTTAAGCTACTGCGACCTGCATGTCTCTACCAAGGAGCATTTAAACCATCTTGTTAAGCTACTGCGACCTGAACGTCTCTCCCAAGCGGCATTTAAACAGTCTTGTTAAGCTACTGCAACCTGCACGTCTCTTCCAAGGGGCATTTAAACCGTTTTGTTAAGCTACTGCGACCTCCACTGCTCTTCCAAGGGGCTTTTAAACCATCTTGTTAAGCTACTGCGCCCTCCTCCACTCTTCCAAGGGGCATTTAAAAAGTCTTGTTAAGCTACTGCGACCTGCACGTTTCTTCCAAGGGGCATTTAAACCTTCTTGTTAAGCTACTGCGACCTGCACGTCTCTTCCAAGGAACACTTAAACCGTCTTATTAAGCTACTGCGACTTGCACGTCTCTTTCAAGGGGCATTTAAACCGTCTTGTTAAGCTACTGTAATCTCCACCACTTTTCCAAGGGGCATTTAAACCGTCTTGTTAAGCTACTGCGACCAGCACGTCTCTTCCAAGGGGCAATTAAACCGTCTTGTTAAGCTAGTGCGACCTGCACGTCTCTTCCAAGGGGCATTTAAACCGTCTTGTTAAGCAACTGCGACCTGCACGTCTCTTCCAAGGGGCATTTAAACTGTCTTGTTAAGCTACTGCGACCTCCACCGCTCCTCCAAGTGGCATTTAAACTGCATTGTTAAGCTACTGAGACCTGCACGTCTCTTCCAAGGGGCATTTAAACCGTCTTGTTAAGCTACTGCGACCTGCACGTCTCTTCCAAGGGGCATTTAAACCGTCTTATTAAGCTACTGTGACATGCACGTCTCTTCCAATGGGCATTTAAACCGTCTTGTTGAGCAACTGCGACCTGCACGTCTCTTCCAAGGGGCATTTAAACCGTCTTATTAAGCTACTGCGACCTCCACCGCTCCTCCAAGTGGCATTTAAACCGTCTTGTTAAGCTACTACGACCTGCACGTCTCTTCCAAGGGGCATTTCAACTGTCTTGTTAAGCTACTGCGACCTCCACCGCTCCTTCAAGGGGCATTTAAACCGTATTGTTAAGCAACTGCGACCTGCACGTCTCTTCCAAGGGGCATTTAAACCGTCTTATTAAGCTACTGCGACCTCCACCGCTCCTCCAAGGGGCATTTAAACCGTCTTGTTAAGCTACTGCGAACTGCACGTCTCTTCCAAGGGGCATTTAAACCGTCTTGTTAAGCCCCTGTGACCTGCACGTCTCTTCCAAGGGGCATTTAAACCGTCTTGTTAAGCAACTGCGACCTGCAAGTCTCTTCCAATGGGCATTTAAACTGTCTTGTTAATCTACTGTGACCTCCACCGCTCCTCCAAGTGGCATTTAAACCGTCTTGTTAAGCTACTGCGACCTGCACGTCTCTTCCAAGTGGCATTTAAACCATCTTGTTCAGCTACTACGACCTGCAAGCCTTTTCTAAGGGGCATTTAAACCCTTTTGTTAAGCTTATGCGAAATGCACGTCTCTTGCAAGGGGCATGTAAACCGTATTGATAAGCTACTGCGACCTGAACGTCTACTCCAAGGGGCATTTAAACCGTCTTGTTAAGCTACTGCAACCTCCACCTCTCTTCCAAGGGGCATTTAAACCGTCTTATTAAGCTACTGCGACCTGCACGTCTCTACCAAGGGGCATTTAAACAGTCTTGTTAAGCTTCTGCTACCTGCATGTCTCTTCCAAGCGGCATTTAAACCGTCTTGTTAAGCTAGTGCGACCTCCACAGCTCTTCCAAGGGGCATTTAAACCGTCTTGTTAAGCTACTGCGAACTGCACGTCTCTTCCAAGGGCCATTTAAACCATCTTGGTAAGCTACTGCGACCTGCAAGACTCTTCCAAGGGGCATTTATAGCGTCTTGTTAAGCTACTGCGACCTGCACGTGTCTTCCAAGGTGCATTTAAACCGTCTTGGTAAGCTACTAAGACCTGCAAGACTTTTCTAAGGGGCATTTAAACCCTCTTGTTAAGCTACTGTGACCTGCACTTCTCCTGCAAGTGGCATTTAAACCGTCTTGTTAAGCTACTGCGACCTGCACGTCTCTTCCATGGGGCATTTAAACAGTCTTGTTAAGCTTCTGCGACCTACACGTTTCTTCCAAGGGCCATTTAAACTGTCTTGTTAAGCTCCTGCGACCTGCACGTCTCTTCCAAGGGGCATTTAAACCATCTTGTTAAGCTACTGCGACCTGCATGTCTCTTCCAAGGGGCATTTAAACCATCTTATTAAGCTACTGCGACCTGCACGTCTCTTCCAAGGGGCATTTAAACCGTCTCATTAAGCTACTGCGTCCTGCACGTCTCTTCCAAGGGGCATTTCAACCGTCTTGTTAAGCTACTGTAATCTCCACCACTTTTCCAAGGGGTATTTAAACTGTCTTGTTAAGCTACTGGGACCTGCACGTCTCTTCCAAGGGGCATTTAAACCATCTCGTTAAGCTACTGCGACCTGCATGTCTCTACCAAGGGGCATTTAAACCGTCTTGTTAAGCTACTGCGACCTGCACGTCTCTTCCAAGGAACATTTAAATCGTCTTATTAAGCTACTGCGACTTGCACATCTCTTTCAAGGGGCATTTAAACCGTCTTGTTGAGCTACTGTAATATCCACCACTTTTCCAAGGGGCATTTAAACCATCTTGTTAAGCTACTGCGACCAGCACATCTCTTCCAAGGGGCAATTAAACCATCTTGTTAAGCTAGTGCGACCTGCACGTCTCTTCCAAGGGGCATTTAAACCATCTTGTTAAGCAACTGCGGCCTGCAAGTCTCTTCCAAGGGGCATTTAAACTGTCTTGTTAAGCTACTGCGACCTCCACCGCTCCTCCAAGTGGCATTTAAACCGCCTTGTTAAGCTACTGCGAGCTGCACGTCTCTTCCAAGGGGCATTTAAACCGTCTTGTTAAGCTACTGCGACCTGCACGTCTCTTCCAAGAGGCATTTAAACCGTCTTTTTAAGCTACTGCGACCTGCACGTCTCTTCTAAGGGGCATTTAAACCGTCTTGTTAAGCTACTGCGACCTGCATGTCTCTTCCAAGGGGCATTTAAACCGTCTTGTTAAGCTACTGCGACTTCCACCGCTTTTCCAAGGGGCATTTAAACCATCTTGTTAAGCCACTGCGACCTGCACGTCTCTTACAAGTGCCATTTAAACCGTCTTGGTAAGCTACTGCGACCTGCAAGCCTCTTCCAAGGGGCATTTATACAGTCTTGTTAATCTACTGCGACCTGCACGTCTCTTCCAAGGGGCATTTAAAACATGTTGTTAAGCTACTGCGACCTGCACGTCTTTTCCAAGGGGCATTTAAACCGTCTCGTTAAGCTACTGCGACCTGCACCGCTCTTCCAAGGGGCATTTAAACCATCTTTTTAAGCTACTGCGACCTGCACGTCTCTTCCAAGGGGCATTTAAACCGTCTTGGTAAGCTTCTGTGACCTGCAAGCCTTTTCTAAGGGGCATTTAAGCCCTTTTGTTAAGCTACTGAGACCTGTACGTCTCTTGCAAGGGGCATTTAAACCTTCTTGTTAAGCTACTGCGACCTACACGTCTCTTCCAAGGGGCATTTAAACCATCTTGTTAAGCTTCTGCGACCTGCACGTCTCTTCCAAGGAGCATTTAAACCGTCTTATTAAGCTACTGCGACCTGCACGTCTCTTCCAAGTGGCAATTAAACTGTCTTGTTAAGCTACTGCGACCTCCACCTCTCTTCCAAGGGACATTTCAACCGTCTTTTTAATCTATTGCGACCTGCATGTCTCTTCCAAGGGGCATTTAAACCGTCTTGTTAAGCTACTGCGACCTGCACGTCTCTTCCAAGGGGCATTTAAACCATCTTGTTAAGCTACTGCGATTTGCACGTCTCTTCCAAGGGGCATTTAAACTGTTTTGTTAAGCTACTGCGACCTGCACGTCTCTTCCAAGGGGCATTTAAACCATCTTGTTAAGCTACTGCGACCTGCATGTCTCTACCAATGTGCATTTAAACCGTCTTGTTAAGCTACTGCGACTTGCACGTCTCTATCAAGGGACATTTAAACCATCTTATTAAGCTCCTGTGACCTGCACGTCTCTTCCAAGGGGCATTTAAACTGTCTTGTTGAGCTTTTGCGACCTGCACGTCTCTTCCAAGGGACATTTAAACCATCTTATTAAGCTCCTGTGACCTGCACGTCTCTTCCAAGGGGCATTTAAATCGTCTTGTTAAGCTACTGCGACCTGCACCTCTCTTCCAAGGGGCATTTAAACTGTCTTGTTAAGCTACTGCCACCTGCACGTCTCTTCCAACGGACAATTAAATCGTCTTGTTAAGCTACTGCAACCTCCACCACTTTTCCAAGGGGCATTTAAACTGTCTTGTTAAGCTACTGCGACCTGCACGTCTCTTTAATGGGGCATTTAAACCGTCTTGTTGAGCTACTGCGACCTGCATGTCTCAACCATGAGGCATTTAAACCGTCTTGGTAAGCTACTGCGACCAGCACGTATCTTCCAAGGGGCATTTAAACAGTCTTGTTAAGCTTCTGAGTCCTGCATGTCTCTTCCAAAGGGCATTTAAACTGTCTTGTTAAGCTACTGAGACCTACACCGCTCTTCCAAGGGGCATTTAAACCATCTTGTTATGCTACGGCGACCTGCACGTCTCTTCCAAGGGGCATTTAAATCGTCTTGGTAAGCTACTGCGACCTGCAAGCCTCTTCCAAGGGGCATTTATACAGTCTTGTTAAGTTACTGCGACCTGCACGTCTCTTCCAAGGGGCATTTAAAACATGTTGTTAAGCTACTGCGACCTGCACGTCTTTTCCAAGGAGCATTTAAACCGTCTTGTTAAGCTACTGCGACCTGCACTTCTCTTCCAAGGGGCATTTAAACCGTCTTGGTAAGCTACTGCGACCTGCAAGCCTTTTCTAAGGGTCATTTAAACCCTTTTGTTAAGCTACTGCGACCTGCACGTCTCTTGCAAGGGGCATTTAAACCGTCTTGTTAAGCTACTGCGACCTGCACGTCTCTTCCAAGGGGCATTTAAACCGTCTTGTTAAGCTACTGCGACCTGCACGTCTCTTCCAAGGGGCATTTAAACCGTCTTATTAAGCTACTGCGACCTGCACGTCTCTTACAAGGGGCATTTAAACTGTCTTGTTAAGCTACTGCGACCTCCACCTCTCTTCCAAGGGGCATTTCAACCATTTTTTTAAGCTACTGTGACCTGCACGTCTCTTCCAAGGGGCATTTAAACCGTCTTGTTAAGCTACTGCGACCTGCACGTCTCTTCCAAGGGGCATTTAAACCATCTTGTTAAGCTACTGCGAACTGCACGTCTCTTCCAAGGGGCATTTAAACTGTCTTGTTAAGCTACTGCGACCTGCACGTCTCTTTCAAGGGGCATTTAAACCGTCTTGTTAAGCTACTGCGAACTGCACGTCTCTTCCAAGGGGCATTTAAACTGTCTTGTTAAGCTACTGCGAACTGCACGTCTCTTTCAAGGGGCATTTAAACCGTCTTGTTAAGCTACTGCGACTTGCACGTCTCTTCCAAGGGGCATTTAAACTGTCTTGATAAGCTACTGCGACCTGCACGTCTCTTCCAAGGGGCATTTAAACTGTCTTGTTAAGCTGCTGTGACCTGCATGTCTCTTTCAAGGGGCATTTAAACTGTCTTGTTAAGCTGCTGTGACCTGCATGTCTCTTCCAAGGGGCATTGAAGCCGTCTTATTAAGCTACTGCGACCTGCATGTCTCTACCAAGGGGCATTTAAACCGTCTTGCTAAGCTACTGCGACCTGCACGTCTCTTCCAAGGGGCATTTAAACCGTCTTTTTAAGCGACTGCGACCTGCACTTCTCTTCCAAGGGGCATTTAAACTTTCTTGTTAAGCTACTGCCACCTCCACCGCTCTTCCAAGGGGTTATTTAAACTGTCTTGTTAAGCTACTGTGATCTGCACGTCTCTTCCAAGGGACATTTAAACCGTCTTATTAAGCTCCTGTGACCTGCACGTCTCTACCAAGGGGCATTTAAACTGTCTTGTTGAGCTTCTGCGACCTGCACGTCTCTTCCAAGGGACATTTAAACAGTCTTATTAAGCTCCTGTGACCTGCACGTCCATTCCAAGGGGCATTTAAAACGTCTTGTTAAGCTACTGCGAACTGCAAGTCTCTTCCAAGGGGCATTTAAATCGTCTTGTTAAGCTACTGCGACCTGTACGTCTCTTCCAAGGGACATTTAAACTGTCTTATTAAGCTCCTGTGACCTGCACCTCTCTTCCAAGGGGCATTTAAACCGACTTGTTAAGCTACTGCCACCTGAACGTCTCTTCCAAGGAACATTTAAATCGTCTTGTTAAGCTACTGCAACCTCCACCACTTTTCCAAGGGGCATTTAAACCGTCTTGTTAAGCTACTGCGACCTGCACATCTCTTCAATGGGGCATTTAAACCGTCTTGTTGAGCTACTGCGACCTGCATGTCTCAACCATGGGGCATTTAAACCATTTTGGTAAGCTACTGCGACCAGCACTTACCTTCCAAGGGGCATTTAAACAGTCTTGTTAAGCTGCTGCGTCCTGCATGTCTCTTCCAAAGGGCATTTAAACTGTCTTGTTAAGCTACTGCGACCTACACCGCTCTTCCAAGGGGCATTTAAACCGTCTTGTTATGCTACGGCGACCTGCACGTCTCTTCCAAGGGGCATTTAAATCATCTTGTTAAGCTACTGCGACCTCCACCGCTCTACCAAGGGGCATTTAAACAGTCTTTCTTAATCTACTGCAACCTGCACGTTTCTTCCAAGGGGCATTTAAAACGTCTTGTTAATCTACTGCGACCTGCACGTCTCTACCAAGGGGCATTTAAACGGTCTTTTTAAGCTACTGCGACCTGCACGTTTCTTCCAAGGGGCATTTAAACCGTCTTGTTAATCTACTGCGACCTGCACGTCTCTTCAAGGGGCATTTAAACAGTCTTGTTAACCTGCTGCGACCTGCATGTCTCTTCCAAGGGGCATTTAATCCGTCTTGTTAAGCTACTGCGACCTCCACCGCTCTTCCAAGGGGCATTTAAACCGTCTTGTTAAGCTACTGCGACCTGCACGTCTCTTACAAGTGCCATTTAAACCGTCTTGGTAAGCTACTGCGACCTGCAAGCCTCTTCCAAGGGGCATTTATACAGTCTTGTTAAGCTACTGCGACCTGCACGTCTCTTCCAAGGGGCATTTAAAACATGTTGTTAAGCTACTGCGACCTGAACGTCTTTTCCAAGGGGCATTTAAACCATCTTGTTAAGCTACTGCGACCTGCACGTCTCTTCCAAGGGGCATTTAAACCGTCTTGGTAAGCTACTGCGACCTGCAAGCCTTTTCTAAGGGGCATTTAAACCCTTTTGTTAAGCTACTGCGACCTGCACGTCTCTTGCAAGGGGCATTTAAACCGTCTTGTTAAGCTACTGCGACCTGCACGTCTCTTCCAAGGCGCATTTAAACCGTCTTGTTAAGCTACTGTAACCTCCACCACTTTTCCAAGTGGCATTTAAACCGTCTTGTTAAGCTACTGCAACCAGCGCGTCTCTTCCAAAGTGCATTTAAACCGTCTTGTTAAGCTACTGCGACCTGCACGTCACTTCCAAAGGGCATTTCAACCGTCTTGTTAAGCTACTGCGACCTGCACTTCTCTTCCAAGGGGCAAGTAAACTGTCTTATTAAGCTACTGCGACCTCCACGCTCTTCCCAGGGGCATTTAACCAGTCTTGTTTATCTACTGCGACCTGCTCGTCTCTTCCAAGGGGCATTTAAACCGTCTTGTTAAGCTACTGCGACCTGCACGTCTCTTCCAAGGCTCATTTAAACCGTATTTTTAAGCTACTGCCACTTGCACTTCTCTTCCAAGGGGCATGTAAACTGTCTTATTAAGCTACTGTAACCTCCACCACTTTTCCAAGTGTCATTTAAACGGTCTTGTTAAGCTACTTCGACCTGCACGTCTCTTCCAAGGGGCATTTAAACCGTCTTGTTAAGCTACTGCGACCCACATGTCTCTTCCAAGGGGCGTTTAAACCGTCTTTTTAAGCTGCTGTGACCTGCATGTCTCTTCCAAGGGGCATTTAAACCGTCTTGTTAAGCTACTACGACGTCCATCGCTCTTCCAAGGGGCATATAAACCATCTTGTTAAGCTACTGCTACCTGCACGTCTCTTCCAAGGGGCATTTAAATAGTCTTGTTAAGCAGCTGCGACCTGCATGTCTCTTCCAAAGGGGTATTTAAACTGTCTTGTTAAGCTTCTGCGACCTCCACCGCTCTTCCATGGGGCATTTAAACCATCTTGTTAAGCTACTGCGACCTGCACGTCTCTTCCAAGGGACATTTAAACTGTCTTATTAAGCTCCTGTGACCTGCACTTCTCTTCCAAGGGGCATTTAAACCGACTTGTTAAGCTACTGCCACCTGCACGTCTCTTCCAAGGAACATTTAAATCGTCTTGTTAAGCTACTGCATCCTCCACCACTTTTCCAAGGGGCATTTAAACCGTCTTGTTAAGCTACTGCGACCTGCACATCTCTTCAATGGGGCATTTAAACCATCTTGTTGAGCTACTGCGACCTGCATGTCTCAACCATGGGGCATTTAAACCGTCTTGGTAAGCTACTGCGACCAGCACGTACCTTCCAAGGGGCATTTAAACCGTCTTGTTAAGCTACTGCGACCTGCACGTCTCTTCCAAGGGGCATTTAAATCATCTTGTTAAGCTACTGCGACCTCCACCGCTCTACCAAGGGGCATTTAAACAGTCTTTTTAAGCTACTGCAACCTGCACGTTTCTTCCAAGGGGCAATTAAACCTTCTTGTTAAGCTACTGCGACCTGCACGTCTCTTCCAAGAGGCATTTAAACCGTCTTGTTAATCTACTGCGACCTGCACGTCTCTACCAAGGGGCATTTAAACGGTCTTATTAAGCTACTTAGACCTGCACGTCTCTTCCAAGGGGCATTTAAACAGTCTTGTTAAGCTGCTGCGACCTGAATGTCTCTTCCAAGGGGCATTTAAACCGTCTTGTTAAGCTACTGCGACCTCCACCGCTCTTCCAAGCGGCATTTAAAACGTCTTGTTAAGCTACTGCGACCTGCACGTCTCTTACAAGTGCCATTTAAACCGTCTTGGTAAGCTACTGCGACCTGCAAGCCTCTTCCAAGGGGCATTTATACAGTCTTGTTAAGCTACTGCGACCTGCACGTCTCTTCCAAGGGACATTTAAAACATGTTGTTAAGCTACTGCGACCTGCACGTCTCTTCCAAGGGGCATTTAAACCGTCTTGGTAAGCTACTGCGACCTGCAAGCCTTTTCTAAGGGGCATTTAAACCCTTTTGTTAAGCTACTGCAACCTGCACGTCTCTTGCAAGGGGCATTTAAACCGTCTTGTTAAGCTACTGCGACCTGCACGTCTCTTCCAAGGCGCATTTAAACCATCTTGTTAAGCTACTGTAACCTCCACCACTTTTCCAAGTGGCATTTAAACCGTCTTGTTAAGCTACTGCGACCAGCACGTCTCTTCCAAGGTGCATTTAAACCATCTTGTTAAGCTACTGCGACCTGCATGTCTCTTCCAAGGGGCATTTAAACTGTCTTGTTAAGCTACTGCGAACTGCACGTCACTTCCAAAGGGCATTTCAACCGTCTTGTTAAGCTACTGCGACCTGCACTTCTCTTACAAGTGCCATTTAAACCGTCTTGGTAAGCTACTGCGACCTGCAAGCCTCTTCCAAGTGGCATTTATACAGTCTTGTTAAGCTACTGCGACCTGCACGTCTCTTCCAAGGGGCATTTAAAACATGTTGTTAAGCTACTGCGACCTGCACGTCTTTTCCAAGGGGCATTTAAACCATCTTGTTAAGCTACTGCGACCTCCACCGCTCTTCCAAGGGGCATTTAAACCATCTTGTTAAGCTATTGCGACCTGCACGTCTCTTCCAAGGGGCATTTAAACCGTCTTGGTAAGCTACTGCGACCTGCAAGCCTTTTCTAAGGGGCATTTAAACACTTTTGTTAAGCTACTGCGACCTGCACGTCTCTTCCAAGGGGCATTTAAATCATCTTGTTAAGCTACTGCGACCTCCACCGCTCTACCAAGGGGCATTTAAACAGTCTTTTTAAGCTACTGCAACCTGCACGTTTCTTCCAAGGGGCAATTAAACCTTCTTGTTAAGCTACTGCAACCTGCACGTCTCTTCCAAGAGGCATTTAAACCGTCTTGTTAATCTACTGCGACCTGCACTTCTCTACCAAGGGGCATTTAAACGGTCTTATTAAGCTACTTAGACCTGCACGTCTCTTCCAAGGGGCATTTAAACTGTCTTGTTAAGCTACTGCGACCTGCACGTCTCTTCCAAGGGGCATTTAAACCGTCTTGTTAAGCTACTGTGATCTGCACGTCTCTTCCAAGGGACATTTAAACCGTCTTATTAAGCTCCTGTGACCTGCACGTCTCTACCAAGGGGCATTTAAACTGTCTTGTTGAGCTTCTGCGACCTGCACGTCTCTTCCAAGGGACATTTAAACAGTCTTATTAAGCTCCTGTGACCTGCACCTCTCTTCCAAGGGGCATTTAAACCGACTTGTTAAGCTACTGCCACCTGAACGTTTCTTCCAAGGAACATTTAAATCGTCTTGTTAAGCTACTGCAACCTCCACCACTTTTCCAAGGGGCATTTAAACCGTCTTGTTAAGCTACTGCGACCTGCACATCTCTTCAATGGGGCATTTAAACCGTCTTGTTGAGCTACTGCGACCTGCATGTCTCAACCATGGGGCATTTAAATCATTTTGGTAAGCTACTGCGACCAGCACTTACCTTCCAAGGGGCATTTAAACAGTCTTGTTAAGCTGCTGCGTCCTGCATGTCTCTTCCAAAGGGCATTTAAACTGTCTTGCTAAGCTACTGCGACCTACACCGCTCTTCCAAGGGGCATTTAAACCGTCTTGTTATGCTACGGCGACCTGCACGTCTCTTCCAAGGGGCATTTAAATCATCTTGTTAAGCTACTGCGACCACCACCGCTCTACCAAGGGGCATTTAAACAGTCTTTTTAATCTACTGCAACCTGCACGTTTCTTCCAAGGGGCATTTAAAACGTCTTGTTAATCTACTGCGACCTGCACGTCTCTACCAAGGGGCATTTAAATGGTCTTTTTAAGCTACTGCGACCTGCACGTTTCTTCCAAGGGGCATTTAAACCGTCTTGTTAATCTACTGCGACCTGCACGTCTCTTCCAAGGGGCATTTAAACAGTCTTGTTAACCTGCTGCGACCTGCATGTCTCTTCCAAGGGGCATTTAATCCGTCTTGTTAAGCTACTGCGACCTCCACCGCTCTTCCAAGGGGCATTTAAACCGTCTTGTTAAGCTACTGCGACCTGCACGTCTCTTACAAGTGCCATTTAAACCGTCTTGGTAAGCTACTGCGACCTGCAAGCCTCTTCCAAGGGGCATTTATACAGTCTTGTTAAGCTACTGCGACCTGCACGTCTCTTCCAAGGGGCATTTAAAACATGTTGTTAAGCTACTGCGACCTGAACGTCTTTTCCAAGGGGCATTTAAACCATCTTGTTAAGCTACTGCGACCTGCACGTCTCTTCCAAGGGGCATTTAAACCGTCTTGGTAAGCTACTGCGACCTGCAAGCCTTTTCTAAGGGGCATTTAAACCCTTTTGTTAAGCTACTGCGACCTGCACGTCTCTTGCAAGGGGCATTTAAACCGTCTTGTTAAGCTACTGCGACCTGCACGTCTCTTCCAAGGCGCATTTAAACCGTCTTGTTAAGCTACTGTAACCTCCACCACTTTTCCAAGTGGCATTTAAACCGTCTTTTTAAGCTACTGCGACCAGCACGTCTCTTCCAAAGTGCATTTAAACCGTCTTGTTAAGCTACTGCGACCTGCACGTCACTTCCAAAGGGCATTTCAACCGTCTTGTTAAGCTACTGCGACCTGCACTTCTCTTCCAAGGGGCAAGTAAACTGTCTTATTAAGCTACTGCGACCTCCACGCTCTTCCCAGGGGCATTTAACCAGTCTTGTTTATCTACTGCGACCTGTTCGTCTCTTCCAAGGGGCATTTAAACCGTCTTGTTAAGCTACTGCGACCTGCACGTCTCTTCCAAGGCTCATTTAAACCGTATTTTTAAGCTACTGCCACTTGCACTTCTCTTCCAAGGGGCATGTAAACTGTCTGATTAAGCTACTGTAACCTCCACCACTTTTCCAAGTGTCATTTAAACGGTCTTGTTAAGCTACTTCGACCTGCACGTCTCTTCCAAGGGGCATTTAAACCGTCTTGTTAAGCTACTGCGACCCACATGTCTCTTCCAAGGGGCGTTTAAACCGTCTTTTTAAGCTGCTGTGACCTGCATGTCTCTTCCAAGGGGCATTTAAACCGTCTTGTTAAGCTACTACGACGTCCATCGCTCTTCCAAGGGGCATATAAACCATCTTGTTAAGCTACTGCTACCTGCACGTCTCTTCCAAGGGGCATTTAAATAGTCTTGTTAAGCAGCTGCGACCTGCATGTCTCTTCCAAAGGGGTATTTAAACTGTCTTGTTAAGCTTCTGCGACCTCCACCGCTCTTCCATGGGGCATTTAAACCATCTTGTTAAGCTACTGCGACCTGCACGTCTCTTCCAAGGGACATTTAAACTGTCTTATTAAGCTCCTGTGACCTGCACTTCTCTTCCAAGGGGCATTTAAACCGACTTGTTAAGCTACTGCCACCTGCACGTCTCTTCCAAGGAACATTTAAATCGTCTTGTTAAGCTACTGCATCCTCCACCACTTTTCCAAGGGGCATTTAAACCGTCTTGTTAAGCTACTGCGACCTGCACATCTCTTCAATGGGGCATTTAAACCATCTTGTTGAGCTACTGCGACCTGCATGTCTCAACCATGGGGCATTTAAACCGTCTTGGTAAGCTACTGCGACCAGCACGTACCTTCCAAGGGGCATTTAAACCGTCTTGTTAAGCTACTGCGACCTGCACGTCTCTTCCAAGGGGCATTTAAATCATCTTGTTAAGCTACTGCGACCTCCACCGCTCTACCAAGGGGCATTTAAACAGTCTTTTTAAGCTACTGCAACCTGCACGTTTCTTCCAAGGGGCAATTAAACCTTCTTGTTAAGCTACTGCGACCTGCACGTCTCTTCCAAGAGGCATTTAAACCGTCTTGTTAATCTACTGCGACCTGCACGTCTCTACCAAGGGGCATTTAAACGGTCTTATTAAGCTACTTAGACCTGCACGTCTCTTCCAAGGGGCATTTAAACAGTCTTGTTAAGCTGCTGCGACCTGAATGTCTCTTCCAAGGGGCATTTAAACCGTCTTGTTAAGCTACTGCGACCTCCACCGCTCTTCCAAGCGGCATTTAAAACGTCTTGTTAAGCTACTGCGACCTGCACGTCTCTTACAAGTGCCATTTAAACCGTCTTGGTAAGCTACTGCGACCTGCAAGCCTCTTCCAAGGGGCATTTATACAGTCTTGTTAAGCTACTGCGACCTGCACGTCTCTTCCAAGGGACATTTAAAACATGTTGTTAAGCTACTGCGACCTGCACGTCTCTTCCAAGGGGCATTTAAACCGTCTTGGTAAGCTACTGCGACCTGCAAGCCTTTTCTAAGGGGCATTTAAACCCTTTTGTTAAGCTACTGCAACCTGCACGTCTCTTGCAAGGGGCATTTAAAGCGTCTTGTTAAGCTACTGCGACCTGCACGTCTCTTCCAAGGCGCATTTAAACCATCTTGTTAAGCTACTGTAACCTCCACCACTTTTCCAAGTGGCATTTAAACCGTCTTGTTAAGCTACTGCGACCAGCACGTCTCTTCCAAGGTGCATTTAAACCATCTTGTTAAGCTACTGCGACCTGCATGTCTCTTCCAAGGGGCATTTAAACTGTCTTGTTAAGCTACTGCGAACTGCACGTCACTTCCAAAGGGCATTTCAACCGTCTTGTTAAGCTACTGCGACCTGCACTTCTCTTACAAGTGCCATTTAAACCGTCTTGGTAAGCTACTGCGACCTGCAAGCCTCTTCCAAGTGGCATTTATACAGTCTTGTTAAGCTACTGCGACCTGCACGTCTCTTCCAAGGGGCATTTAAAACATGTTGTTAAGCTACTGCGACCTGCACGTCTTTTCCAAGGGGCATTTAAACCGTCTTGTTAAGCTACTGCGACCTCCACCGCTCTTCCAAGGGGCATTTAAACCATCTTGTTAAGCTATTGCGACCTGCACGTCTCTTCCAAGGGGCATTTAAACCGTCTTGGTAAGCTACTGCGACCTGCAAGCCTTTTCTAAGGGGCATTTAAACACTTTTGTTAAGCTACTGCGACCTGCACGTCTCTTCCAAGGGGCATTTAAATCATCTTGTTAAGCTACTGCGACCTCCACCGCTCTACCAAGGGGCATTTAAACAGTCTTTTTAAGCTACTGCAACCTGCACGTTTCTTCCAAGGGGCAATTAAACCTTCTTGTTAAGCTACTGCAACCTGCACGTCTCTTCCAAGAGGCATTTAAACCGTCTTGTTAATCTACTGCGACCTGCACTTCTCTACCAAGGGGCATTTAAACGGTCTTATTAAGCTACTTAGACCTGCACGTCTCTTCCAAGGGGCATTTAAACTGTCTTGTTAAGCTACTGCGACCTGCACGTCTCTTCCAAGGGGCATTTAAACCGTCTTGTTAAGCTACTGTGATCTGCACGTCTCTTCCAAGGGACATTTAAACCGTCTTATTAAGCTCCTGTGACCTGCACGTCTCTACCAAGGGGCATTTAAACTGTCTTGTTGAGCTTCTGCGACCTGCACGTCTCTTCCAAGGGACATTTAAACAGTCTTATTAAGCTCCTGTGACCTGCACGTCCATTCCAAGGGGCATTTAAAACGTCTTGTTAAGCTACTGCGAACTGCAAGTCTCTTCCAAGGGGCATTTAAATCGTCTTGTTAAGCTACTGCGACCTGCACGTCTCTTCCAAGGGACATTTAAACTGTCTTATTAAGCTCCTGTGACCTGCACCTCTCTTCCAAGGGGCATTTAAACCGACTTGTTAAGCTACTGCCACCTGAACGTCTCTTCCAAGGAACATTTAAATCGTCTTGTTAAGCTACTGCAACCTCCACCACTTTTCCAAGGGGCATTTAAACCGTCTTGTTAAGCTACTGCGACCTGCACATCTCTTCAATGGGGCATTTAAACCGTCTTGTTGAGCTACTGCGACCTGCATGTCTCAACCATGGGGCATTTAAATCATTTTGGTAAGCTACTGCGACCAGCACTTACCTTCCAAGGGGCATTTAAACAGTCTTGTTAAGCTGCTGCGTCCTGCATGTCTCTTCCAAAGGGCATTTAAACTGTCTTGCTAAGCTACTGCGACCTACACCGCTCTTCCAAGGGGCATTTAAACCGTCTTGTTATGCTACGGCGACCTGCACGTCTCTTCCAAGGGGCATTTAAATCATCTTGTTAAGCTACTGCGACCACCACCGCTCTACCAAGGGGCATTTAAACAGTCTTTTTAATCTACTGCAACCTGCACGTTTCTTCCAAGGGGCATTTAAAACGTCTTGTTAATCTACTGCGACCTGCACGTCTCTACCAAGGGGCATTTAAATGGTCTTTTTAAGCTACTGCGACCTGCACGTTTCTTCCAAGGGGCATTTAAACCGTCTTGTTAATCTACTGCGACCTGCACGTCTCTTCCAAGGGGCATTTAAACAGTCTTGTTAACCTGCTGCGACCTGCATGTCTCTTCCAAGGGGCATTTAATCCGTCTTGTTAAGCTACTGCGACCTCCACCGCTCTTCCAAGGGGCATTTAAACCGTCTTGTTAAGCTACTGCGACCTGCACGTCTCTTACAAGTGCCATTTAAACCGTCTTGGTAAGCTACTGCGACCTGCAAGCCTCTTCCAAGGGGCATTTATACAGTCTTGTTAAGCTACTGCGACCTGCACGTCTCTTCCAAGGGGCATTTAAAACATGTTGTTAAGCTACTGCGACCTGAACGTCTTTTCCAAGGGGCATTTAAACCATCTTGTTAAGCTACTGCGACCTGCACGTCTCTTCCAAGGGGCATTTAAACCGTCTTGGTAAGCTACTGCGACCTGCAAGCCTTTTCTAAGGGGCATTTAAACCCTTTTGTTAAGCTACTGCGACCTGCACGTCTCTTGCAAGGGGCATTTAAACCGTCTTGTTAAGCTACTGCGACCTGCACGTCTCTTCCAAGGCGCATTTAAACCGTCTTGTTAAGCTACTGTAACCTCCACCACTTTTCCAAGTGGCATTTAAACCGTCTTGTTAAGCTACTGCGACCAGCACGTCTCTTCCAAAGTGCATTTAAACCGTCTTGTTAAGCTACTGCGACCTGCACGTCACTTCCAAAGGGCATTTCAACCGTCTTGTTAAGCTACTGCGACCTGCACTTCTCTTCCAAGGGGCAAGTAAACTGTCTTATTAAGCTACTGCGACCTCCACGCTCTTCCCAGGGGCATTTAACCAGTCTTGTTTATCTACTGCGACCTGTTCGTCTCTTCCAAGGGGCATTTAAACCGTCTTGTTAAGCTACTGCGACCTGCACGTCTCTTCCAAGGCTCATTTAAACCGTATTTTTAAGCTACTGCCACTTGCACTTCTCTTCCAAGGGGCATGTAAACTGTCTGATTAAGCTACTGTAACCTCCACCACTTTTCCAAGTGTCATTTAAACGGTCTTGTTAAGCTACTTCGACCTGCACGTCTCTTCCAAGGGGCATTTAAACCGTCTTGTTAAGCTACTGCGACCCACATGTCTCTTCCAAGGGGCGTTTAAACCGTCTTTTTAAGCTGCTGTGACCTGCATGTCTCTTCCAAGGGGCATTTAAACCGTCTTGTTAAGCTACTACGACGTCCATCGCTCTTCCAAGGGGCATATAAACCATCTTGTTAAGCTACTGCTACCTGCACGTCTCTTCCAAGGGGCATTTAAATAGTCTTGTTAAGCAGCTGCGACCTGCATGTCTCTTCCAAAGGGGTATTTAAACTGTCTTGTTAAGCTTCTGCGACCTCCACCGCTCTTCCATGGGGCATTTAAACCATCTTGTTAAGCTACTGCGACCTGCACGTCTCTTCCAAGGGACATTTAAACTGTCTTATTAAGCTCCTGTGACCTGCACCTCTCTTCCAAGGGGCATTTAAACCGACTTGTTAAGCTACTGCCACCTGCACGTCTCTTCCAAGGAACATTTAAATCGTCTTGTTAAGCTACTGCATCCTCCACCACTTTTCCAAGGGGCATTTAAACCGTCTTGTTAAGCTACTGCGACCTGCACATCTCTTCAATGGGGCATTTAAACCATCTTGTTGAGCTACTGCGACCTGCATGTCTCAACCATGGGGCATTTAAACCGTCTTGGTAAGCTACTGCGACCAGCACGTACCTTCCAAGGGGCATTTAAACCATCTTGTTAAGCTACTGCGACCTGCACGTCTCTTCCAAGGGGCATTTAAATCATCTTGTTAAGCTACTGCGACCTCCACCGCTCTACCAAGGGGCATTTAAACAGTCTTTTTAAGCTACTGCAACCTGCACGTTTCTTTCAAGGGGCAATTAAACCTTCTTGTTAAGCTACTGCGACCTGCACGTCTCTTCCAAGAGGCATTTAAACCGTCTTGTTAATCTACTGCGACCTGCACGTCTCTACCAAGGGGCATTTAAACGGTCTTATTAAGCTACTTAGACCTGCACGTCTCTTCCAAGGGGCATTTAAACAGTCTTGTTAAGCTGCTGCGACCTGAATGTCTCTTCCAAGGGGCATTTAAACCGTCTTGTTAAGCTACTGCGACCTCCACCGCTCTTCCAAGGGGCATTTAAAACGTCTTGTTAAGCTACTGCGACCTGCACGTCTCTTACAAGTGCCATTTAAACCATCTTGGTAAGCTACTGCGACCTGCAAGCCTCTTCCAAGGGGCATTTATACAGTCTTGTTAAGCTACTGCGACCTGCACGTCTCTTCCAAGGGACATTTAAAACATGTTGTTAAGCTACTGCGACCTGCACGTCTCTTCCAAGGGGCATTTAAACCGTCTTGGTAAGCTACTGCGACCTGCAAGCCTTTTCTAAGGGGCATTTAAACCCTTTTGTTAAGCTACTGCAACCTGCACGTCTCTTGCAAGGGGCATTTAAACCGTCTTGTTAAGCTACTGCGACCTGCACGTCTCTTCCAAGGCGCATTTAAACCATCTTGTTAAGCTACTGTAACCTCCACCACTTTTTCAAGTGGCATTTAAACCGTCTTGTTAAGCTACTGCGACCAGCACGTCTCTTCCAAGGTGCATTTAAACCATCTTGTTAAGCTACTGCGACCTGCATGTCTCTTCCAAGGGGCATTTAAACTGTCTTGTTAAGCTACTGCGAACTGCACGTCACTTCCAAAGGGCATTTCAACCGTCTTGTTAAGCTACTGCGACCTGCACTTCTCTTACAAGTGCCATTTAAACCGTCTTGGTAAGCTACTGCGACCTGCAAGCCTCTTCCAAGTGGCATTTATACAGTCTTGTTAAGCTACTGCGACCTGCACGTCTCTTCCAAGGGGCATTTAAAACATGTTGTTAAGCTACTGCGACCTGCACGTCTTTTCCAAGGGGCATTTAAACCGTCTTGTTAAGCTACTGCGACCTCCACCGCTCTTCCAAGGGGCATTTAAACCATCTTGTTAAGCTATTGCGACCTGCACGTCTCTTCCAAGGGGCATTTAAACCGTCTTGGTAAGCTACTGCGACCTGCAAGCCTTTTCTAAGGGGCATTTAAACCCTTTTGTTAAGCTACTGCGACCTGCACGTCTCTTCCAAGGGGCATTTAAATCATCTTGTTAAGCTACTGCGACCTCCACCGCTCTACCAAGGGGCATTTAAACAGTCTTTTTAAGCTACTGCAACCTGCACGTTTCTTCCAAGGGGCAATTAAACCTTCTTGTTAAGCTACTGCGACCTGCACGTCTCTTCCAAGAGGCATTTAAACCGTCTTGTTAATCTACTGCGACCTGCACGTCTCTACCAAGGGGCATTTAAACGGTCTTATTAAGCTACTTAGACCTGCACGTCTCTTCCAAGGGGCATTTAAACAGTCTTGTTAAGCTGCTGCGACCTGAATGTCTCTTCCAAGGGGTATTTAAACCGTCTTGTTAAGCTACTGCGACCTCCACCGCTCTTCCAAGGGGCATTTAAAACGTCTTGTTAAGCTACTGCGACCTGCACGTCTCTTACAAGTGCCATTTAAACCGTCTTGGTAAGCTACTGCGACCTGCAAGCCTCTTCCAAGCGGCATTTATACAGTCTTGTTAAGCTACTGCGACCTGCACGTCTCTTCCAAGGGGCATTTAAAACATGTTGTTAAGCTACTGCGACCTGCACGTCTCTTCCAAGGGGCATATAAACCGTCTTGGTAAGCTACTGCGACCTGCAAGCCTTTTCTAAGGGGCATTTAAACTCTTTTGTTAAGCTACTGCAACCTGCACGTCTCTTGCAAGGGGCATTTAAACCGTCTTGTTAAGCTATTGCGACCTGCACGTCTCTTCCAAGGCGCATTTAAACCATCTTGTTAAGCTACTGTAACCTCCACCACTTTTCCAAGTGGCATTTAAACCGTCTTGTTAAGCTACTGCGACCAGCACGTCTCTTCCAAGGTGCATTTAAACCATCTTGTTAAGCTACTGCGACCTGCATGTCTCTTCCAAGGGGCATTTAAACTGTCTTGTTAAGCTACTGCGAACTGCACGTCACTTCCAAAGGGCATTTCAACCGTCTTGTTAAGCTACTGCGACCTGCACGTCTCTTACAAGTGCCATTTAAACCGTCTTGGTAAGCTACTGCGACCTGCAAGCCTCTTCCAAGTGGCATTTATACATTTTAGTTAAGCTACTGCGACCTGCACGTCTCTTCCAAGGGGCATTTAAAACATGTTGTTAAGCTACTGCGACCTGCACGTCTTTTCCAAGGGGCATTTAAACCGTCTTGTTAAGCTACTGTGACCTCCACCGCTCTTCCAAGGGGCATTTAAACCATCTTGTTAAGCTATTGCGACCTGCACGTCTCTTCCAAGGGGCATTTAAACCGTCTTGGTAAGCTACTGCGACCTGCAAGCCTTTTCTAAGGGGCATTTAAACCCTTTTGTTAAGCTACTGCGACCTGCACGTCTCTTGCAAGGGGCATTTAAACCGTCTTGTTAAGCTACTGCGACCTGCACGTCTCTTCCAAGGCGCATTTAAACCGTCTTGTTAAGCTACTGCGACCAGCACGTCTCTTCCAAGGTGCATTTAAACCATCTTGTTAAGCTACTGTGACCTGCATGTCTCTTCCAAGGGGCATTTAAACTGTCTTGTTAAGCTACTGCAACCTGCACGTCTCTACCAAGGGGCATATAAACCGTCTTATTAAGCTACTGCGAACTGCACGTCACTTCCAAAGGGCATTTCAACCGTCTTGTTAAGCTACTGCGACCTGCACGTCGCTTCCAAGGAGCATTTAAACCGTCTTGTTAAGCTACTGCGACCTGCACGTCTCTTCCAAGGGGCATTTAAACCGTCTTGTTAAGCTACTGCGACTTGAACATCTCTTCCAAGGGGCATTTATACTGTCTTGCTAAGCTACTGCGACCTCCACCGCTCTTCCAAGGGGCATTTAAACCGTCTTGTTAAGCTACTGCGACCTGCACGTCTCTTCCAAGGGGCATTGAAGCCGTCTTGTTAAGCTACTGCGAACTGCACGTCTCTTCCAAGGGGCATTTAAACCGTCTTGTTAAGCTACTGCGACCTGCACGTCTCTTCCAAGGGGCATTTAAACAGTCTTGTTAAGCTACTGCGACCTGCACGTCTCTTCCAAGGGGCATTTAAACCGTCTTATTAAGCTACTGCGACCTGCACTACTCTTCCAAGGGGCATGTAAACTGTCATGTTAAGCTACTGCGACCTCCACCGCTCTTCCCAGGGGCATTTAAACAGTCTTGTTGATCTACTGCGACATGCTCGTCTCTTCCAAGGGGCATTTAAACTGTCTTGTTAAGCTACTGCGACCTGCACGTCTCTTCCAAGTGGCATTTAAACCTTCTTATTAAGCTACTGCGACCTGCACTTCTCTTCCAAGGGGCATGTAAACTGTCTTATTAAGCTACTGCGACCTCCACCCCTCTTCCCAGGGGCATTTAAACAGTCTTGTTTATCTACTGCGACCTGCTCGTCTCTTCCAAGGGGCCTTTAAACCGTCTAGTTAAGCTACTGCGACCTGCACGTCTCTTCCAAGGCTCATTTAAACCGTATTTTTAAGCTACTGCCACTTGCACTTCTCTTCCAAGGGGCATGTAAACTGTCTTATTAAGCTACTGTAACCTCCACCACTTTTCCAAGTGTCATTTAAACGGTCTTATTAAGCTACTTCGACCTGCACGTCTCTTCCAAGGGGCATTTAAACCGTCTTGTTAAGCTACTGCGACCTACATGTCTCTTCCAAGGGGCGTTTAAACCGTCTTTTTAAGCTGCTGTGACCTGCATGTCTCTTCCAAGGGGCATTTAAACCGTCTTGTTAAGCTACTACGACGTCCATCGCTCTTCCAAGGGGCATTTAAACCATCTTGTTAAGCTACTGCTACCTGCACGTCTCTTCCAAGGGGCATTTAAATAGTCTTGTTAAGCTGCTGCGACCTGCATGTCTCTTCCAAAGGGGTATTTAAACTGTCTTGTTAAGCTTCTGCGACCTCCACCGCTGTTCCATGGGGCATTTAAACCATCTTGTTAAGCTACTGCGACCTGCACGTCTCTTCCAAGGGGCATTTAAACTGTCTTGCTAACAAACTGCGACCTCCACCGCTCTTCCAAGGGGCATTTAAACCGTCTTGTTAAGCTACTGCGACCTGCACTTCTCTTCCAAGGGTCTTTTAATTTGTCTTGGTAAGCTTCTGCGACTTGCACGTCTCTTCCAAGGCACATTTAAACGGTCTTGTTAAGCTACTGTAACCTCCACCACTTTTCCAAGGGGCTTTTCAACCGTCTTGTTAAGCTACTGCGACCTGCACGTCTCTTCAATGGGGCATTTAAACCATCTTGTTAAGCTACTGAGTCCTGCACGTCTCTACCAAGGGACATTTAAACCGTCTTGTTAAGCTACCGCGACCTGCACGTATCTTCCAAGGGACATTTAAATAGTCTTGTTAAGCTGCTGCGACCTGCATGTCTCTTCCAAAGGGCATTTAAACTGTCTTGTTAAGCTACTGCGACCTACACCGCTCTTCCAAGGGGCATTTAAACCGTCTTTTTAAGCTACTGCGACCTGCACGTCTCTTCCAAGGGACATTTAAACCATCTTGTTAAGCTACGGCGACCTGCACGTCTCTTCCAAGGAGCATTTAAACCATCTTGTTAAGCTACTGTGACCTGCAAGCCTATTCCAAGCAGCAGTTATACCCTCTTGTTAAGCTCCTGCGACCTGCACGTCTCTTCCTAGGGGCATTTAAACCGTCTTGTTAAGCTACTGCGACCTGCTCGTCTCTTTAAGGGGCATTTAAACCGTCTTGTTAAGCTACTGCGACCTGCATGTCTTTTCCAAGGGGCATTTATACTGTCTTGTTAAGCCACTGCGACCTGCACGTCTCTTCCAAAGGTCATTTAAACAGTCTTTTTAAGCTGCTGCGACCTGCATGTCTCTTTCAAGGGGCATTTAAACCGTCTTGTTATGCTACTGCGACCTCCACCGCTCTTCCAAGTGGCATTTAAACCGACTTGTTAAGCTACTGCGAACTGCACGTCTCTTTCAAGGGGCATTTAAACCGTCTTGTTAAGCTACTGCGACCTGCATGTCTCTTCCAACTGATATTTAAACCGTCTTATTTATCAACTGCGACCTGCACGTCTCTTCCAAGGAGTATTTAAACTGTCTTGTTAAGCTACTGCGACCTCCATCGCTCTTCCAAGGGGCATTTAAACCGTCTTGTTAAGCTACTGCGACCTGCACGTCTCTTCCAAGGGGCAATTAAACCGTCTTTTTAAGCCTCTGCGACCTGCACTACTCTTCCAAGGGGCATTTAAACCATCTTGTTAAGCTACTGCGACCTGCACGTCTCTTCCAAGGGGCATTTAAACCGTCTTGTTAAGCTACTGCGACCTGCTCGTCTCTTCCAAGGGGTATTTAAACTGTCTTATTAAGCTACTGCGACCTCCATCGCTCTTCCAAGGGGCATTTAAACCGTCTTGTTAAGCTACTGCGACCTGCACGTCTCTTCCAAGGGGCAATTAAACCGTCTTTTTAAGCCTCTGCGACCTGCACTTCTCTTCCAAGGGGCGTTTAAACCATCTTGTTAAGCTACTGCGACTTGCACGTCTCTTCCAAAGGGGCATTTAAACCGTCTTGTTAAGCTACTGCGACCTGCACGTATCTTCCAAGGGGCATTTAAACAGTCTTGTTAAGCTGCTGCGACCTGCATGTCTCTTCCAGTGGGCAATTAAACTGTCTTGTTAAGCTACTGGACCTCCACCACTTTTCCAAGTGGCATTTAAACCAACTTGTTAAGCTACTGCCACCTGCACGTCTCTTCCAAGGGGCATTTAAACAGTCTTTTTAAGCTGCTGCGACCTGCATGTCTCTTTCAAGGGGCATTTAAACCGTCTTGTTAAGCTACTGCCACCTCCACCGCTCTTCCAAGGGGCATTTAAACCGTCTTGTTAAGCTACTGCGACCTGCACATCTCTTCCAAGGGGGATTTAAACAGTCTTGTTAAGCTACTGCGACCTGCAAGTCTCTTCAAAGGGGCATTTAAACTGTCTTATTAAGCTACTGCGACCTGTACTTCTCTTCCAAGGGGCATGTAAACTGTCTTATTATGCTAATGCAACCTCCACCGCTATTCCAAGGGGCATTTTAACTGTCTTATTAAGCTACTGCGACCTCCACTGCTCTTCCAAGGGCCATTTAAAACGTCTTGTTAAGTGACTGCGACCTGCACGTCTTTTTAAGCTACTGCGACTTGCACTTCTCTTCCAAGTGGCATTTAAACGGTCTTGTTAAGCTACTGTAACCTCCACCACTTTTCCAAGTGTCATTTAAACCGTCTTGTTAAGCTACTGCGACCTGCATGTCTCTTCCAAGGGGCATTTAAACCGTCTTGTTAAGCTACTGCGACCTGCACGTCTCTTCCAAGGGGCATTTAAACAGTCTTGTTAAGCTACTGCGACCTGCACGTCTCTTCCAAGGGGCAATTAAACCGTCTTTTTAAGCTGCTGCGACCTGCATGTCTATTCCATGGGGCATTTAAAGCGTCTTTTTAAGCTGCTGCGACCTGCATGTCTCTTCCAAGGGGCATTTAAAACGTCTTGTTAAGCTACTGCGACCTGCATGTCTCTTCCAAGGGGCATTTAAACAGTCTTGTTAAGCTACTGCGACCTGCACGTCTCTTCCAAGGGGCAATTAAACCGTCTTTTTAAGCTGCTGCGACCTGCATGTCTATTCCATGGGGCATTTAAACCGTCTTTTTAAGCTGCTGCGACCTGCATGTCTCTTCCAAGGGGCATTTAAACCATATTGTTAAGCTGCTGCGACGTTCACCGCTCCTCCAAGGGGCATTTAAACCATCTTGTTAAGCTACTGCGACCTGCGCGTCTCTTCCAATGGGCATTTTAACTGTCTTGGGAGGTTACTGCGACCTGCAAGCCTATTCCAAGCAGCAGTTATACCCTCTTGTTAAGCTACTGCGACCTCCACCACTTTTCATAGGGGCTTTTAAACCATCTAGTTAAGCTGCTGGGACCTGCACGTCTCTTCCAAGGCGCATTTAAACCGTCTTGTTAAGTTACTGTGACCTGCACGTCTCTCCCAAAGGGCAATTAAATCGTCTTGTTAAGCTACTGCTACCTCCGCCGCTCTTCCAAGGGGTATTTAAACCGTCTTGTTTAGCTACAGCGACCTGCACGTCTCTTCCAAGGGGCATTTAAACCGTATTGTTAAGCTACTGCTACCTGTTAATCTCTACCAAGGGGCATTTATACTGTCTTGGTAAGCTTCTGCGACCTGCAAGCCTATTCCAACGGGCATTTAAACCCTCTTGTTAAGCTACTGCGACCTGCACGTCTCTTCCAAGGGGCGTTTAAACAGTCTTGTTAAGCTACTGCGACCTGCACGTCTCTTCCAAGGGGCATTTAAACCGTCTTGTTAAGCTACTGCGACCTGCACGTCTCTTCCAAGGGGCATTTAAACCGTCTTGTTAAGCTGCTGCGACCTGCACGTCTCTAACAAGGGGCATTTAATCCGTTTTGTTAAGCTACTACGACCTGCACGTTTCTTGCAAGGGGCATTTAAACCGTCTTATTAAGCTACTGTGACCTGCATGTCTCTACCAATGGGCAATTAAATCGTCTTGTTAAGCTACTGCGACCTCCATCGCTCTTCCAAGGGGCATTTAAACCGTCTTGTTTAGCTACTGCGACCTGCACGTCTCTACCAAGCGGCATTTAAACCGTCTTGTTAAGCTACTGCGACCAGCACGTCTCTTCCAAGGGGCATTTAAACCGTCTTGTTAAGCTACTGTAACCTCCACCACTTTTCCAAGGGGCATTTAAACCGTCTTTTTAAGCTACTGCGACCTGTACGTCTCTTCCAAGGGGGAATTAAACTGTCATGTTAAGCTACTGCGACCTACACCGCTCGTCGAAGGGGCATTTAAACCCTCTTGTTAAGCTACTGCAACCTGCTCGTGTCTTCCAAGGGGCATTTAAACCGTCTTGTTAAGCTACTGCGACCTGCACGTCTTTTCCAAGGCGCATTTAAACCGTCTTTTTAAGCTTCTGCGACTTGCACGTCTCTTCCAAGGGGCATTTAAACCGCCTTGTTAAGCTACTGTAACCTCCACCACTTTTCCAAGGGGCATTTAAACCCTCTTGGTAAGCTAATGCGACCTGCAAGCCTATTCCAAGGGGCATTTAAACCATCTTGTTAAGCTACTGCGACCTGCACGTCTCTTCCAAGGGGCATTTAAACCGACTTGTTAAGCTACTGCGACCTCCACCACTCTTCCAAGGGGCATGTAAACCGTTTTGTTAAGCTACTGCGACTTGCACGTCTCTTCCAAGGAGCATTTAATCCATTTTGTTAATCTACTGCGACCTCCACCGCTTTTCCAAGGGGCATTTAAACCGTCTTGTTAAGCTACCGCGACCTGCACGTCTCTTCCAAGGGACATATAATCCGTCTTGTTAAGCTGCTGCGACCTGCACGTCTCTACCAAGGGGCATTTAATCCGTCTTGTTAAGCTACTACGACCTCCACCGCTCTACCAAGGGGCATTTAAACCGTCTTGTTAAGCTACTGCGACATGCACATCTCATCCAAGGAGCATTTAAACCGTCTTGTTAAGCTACTGCGACCTGCACTTTTTTTCCAAGTGGCATTTAAACTGTCTTGTTAAGCTACTGCGAACTGCACCGCTCTTCCAAGGGGCATTTAAACCGTCTTGTTAAGCTACTGCGACCTGCACGTCTCTTCCAAGGGGCATTTAAACTGTCTTGTTAAGCCACTGAGTCCTGCACGTCTTTTCCAAGGGGCAGTTATACAGTCTTTTTAAGCTGCTGCGACCTGCATGTCTCTTCCAAGGGGCATTTAAACCGTCTTGTTAAGCTACTGCGACCTCCACCGCTCTTACAAGGGGCATTTAAACCATCTTGTTAAGCTACTGCGACCTGCACGTGTCTTCCAAGGGGCATTTAAACCATCTTGTTAAGCTACTGCGACCTGCAAGCCTATTCCAAGGGGCATTTAAACCATCTTGTTAAGCTACTGCGACCTGCACGTCTCTTCCAAGGAGCATTTAAAAAGTCTTGTTAAGCTACTGCGACCTGCACATCTCTTCCAAGGAGCATTTAAACCGTCTTGTTAAGCTACTGCGACCTGCACGTTTTTTCCAAGTGGCATTTAAACTGTCTTGTTAAGCTGCTGCGACCTCCACCGCTCTTCCAAGGGGCATTTAAACCGTCTTGTTAAGCTACTGCGACCTGCACGTCTCTTCCAAGGGGCATTTAAACTGTCTTGTTAAGCTACTGCGACATCCTCCGCTCTTCCAAGGGGCATTTAAACCCTTTTGTTAAGCTACTGCGAACTGCTCGTGTCTTCCATGGGGCATTTAAACCGTCTTGTTAAGCTACTGCAACCTGCACGTCTCTTCCAAGGGGCATTTAAACCGTCTTGTTAAGCTACTGTAACCTCAACCACTTTTCCAAAGGGCATTTAAACCATCTTGTTAAGCTACTGCGACCTGTACTTCTCTTCCAAGCGGCATTTATAACGTCTTGTTAAGCTACGGCGACCTGCACGTCTCTTTCAAGGGGCATCTAAACTGTCTTGTTAAGCTACTGCGACCTCCACCGCTCTTCCAAGGGGCATTTAAACCGTCTTTTTAAGCTACTGCGACCTGCTCGTGTCTTCCAAGGGGCATATAAACCGTCTTGTTAAGCTACTGCGACCTGCACGTCTCTTCCAAGGCTCATTTAAACCGTCTTGTTAAGCTACTGCGACTTGCACGTCTCTTCCAAGAGGCATTTATACCGTCTTTTTAAGCTTCTGCGACTTGCACGTCTCTTCCAAGGGGCATTTAAACTGTCTTGTTAAGCTACTGTGACCTGAACCTCTCTACCAAGGGGCATTTAAACTGTCTTGTTAAGCTACTGTGACCTGCACGTCTCTTCCAAGGCGCATTTAAACCTTCTTGTTTAGCTACTGTAACCTCCACAACTTTTCCAAAGGGCATTTAAATCGTGTTGTTAAGCTACTGCGACCTGCATGTCTCTTCCAAGGGGCATTTAAACCATCTTGTTAAGCTGCTACGTCCTGCATGTCTCTTCCAAGAGGCATTTAAACCGTCTTGTTAAACATCTGCGACCTCCTCTGCTCTTCTGAGGGGCATTTAAACCGTCTTGTTAAGCTACACGACCTGCACTTCTCTACCAAAGGTCATTTAAACCGTCTTGTTACGGTATTGCAACCTGCACGTCTCTTCCAAGGGGCATTTAAACCGTCTTGGTAAGCTATTGCCACCTGCAAGCCTATTCCAAGGGGCATTTAAACCATCTTGTTAAGCTACTGCGATCTGCACATCTCTTCCAAGGGGGATTTAAACAGTCTTGTTAAGCTACTGCGACCTGCACTTCTCTTCCAAGGGGCATTTAAACCGTCTTTTTAAGCTACTGCGACCTGCACGTCTCTTCCAAGGGGCATTTAAACTGTCTTGTTAAGCTACTGCGACCTCCACCGCTCTTCCAAGTGGCATTTAAACCATCTTATTAAGCTACTGCGACCTGCACGTCTCTACCAACTGACATTTAAACCGTCTTATTAAGCTACTGCGACCTGCACGTCTCTTCCATGGGGCATTTAAACCGTTTTGTTAAGCTACTGCGACCTGCATGTCTCTACCAAGGGGCATTTAAACCGTCTTTTTAAGCTACTGCGACCTGCACGTCTCTTCCATGGGGCATTTAAACCGTCTTATTAAGCTACTGCGACCTGCACGTCTCTTCCAAGGGGCATTTAAACCGTATTTTTAAGCTACTGCGACCTGCACATCTCTTCCAAGGGGTATTTAAACCGTCTTGTTAAGCTACTGCGACTTGCACGTCCCTTCCAAGGGGCATTTAAACCGTCTTGTTAAGCTACTGTAACCTCCACCACTTTTCCAAGGGGCATTTAAACCGTCTTGTTAAGCTACTGCGACCTGCACGTCTCTTCCAAGGGGCATTTAAACCGTCTTTTTAAGCTGCTGCGACCTGCACGTCTTTTCCAAGGGGCATTTAAACTGTCTTGTTAAGCTACTGCGACCTCCACCGCTTTTCCAAGGGGCATTTAAACGATCTTGTTAAGCTACTGCGACCTGCACGTCTCTTCCAAGGGACATTTAAAACGTCTTTTTAAGCTGCTGCGACCTGCACGTCTCTTCCAAGGGGCATTTAAACTGTCTTGTTAAGCTACTGCGACCTCCACCGCTCTTCCAAGGGGCATTTAAACCATCTTGTTAAGTTTTTGCGACCTGCACGTCTCTTCCAAGGGGCATTTAAACCGTCTTGTTAAGATACTGCGACCTGCACATCTCTTCCAACGGGCATTTAAACTGTCTTGTTAAGCTTCTGCGACCTCCACCGCTCTTCCAAGGGGCATTTAAACCATCTTGTTAAGCTACTGCAACCTCCACCGCTCTTCCAAGGGGCATGTAAACCGTGTTGTTAAGCTACTGCGATTTGCACGTCTCTTCCAAGGTGCATTTAATCCATCTTGTTAAGCTACTGCGACCTGCACATCTCTTCCAAGGGGCATTTAAACTGTCTTGTTAAGCTACTGCGACGTCCACCGCTCTTCAAAGGGGCATTTAAACCATCTTGTTAAGCTGCTGCGACTAGCACGTCTCTTCCAAGGGACATTTAAACCGTCTTGTTAAGCTACTGTGACTTGCACATCTCTACCAAGGGGCATTTAAAACGTCTTGTTAAGCTACTGCGATCTGCACGTTTCTTCCAAGGGGCATTTAAACCGTCTTGTTAAGCTGCTGTGACCTGCACGTCTCTTCCAAGGGGCATTTAAACCGTCTTGTTAAGCTACTGCGACCTCCACCGCTTTTCAAAGGTGCATTTAAACCATCTTGTTAAGCTACTGAGACTTGCATGTCTCTACCAAGGGGCATTTTAACCGTCTTGTTAAGCTACTGTGACCTGCATGTCTCTACCAAGGGGCATTTAAACCATCTTGTTAAGCTACTGTGACCTGCATGTCTCTACCAAGGGTCATTTAAACCGTCTTGTTAAGCTACTGCGACCTGTACGTCTCTACCAAGGGGCATTTAAACCATCTTGGTAAGCTACTGCGACCTGCAAGCCTATTTCAAGGGGCATTTAAACCCTTTTGTTAAGCTACTGCGACCTGCACGTCTCTTCCAAGGGGTGTTTAAACAGTCTTGTTAAGCTACTGCGACCTGCACGTCTCTTCCAAGGGGCATTTAAACCGTCTTATTAAGCTACTGCGACCTGCACGTCTCTTCCAAGGGGCATTTAAACCGTCTTGTTAAGCTACAGCGAACTGCACGTCTCTTCCAAGGGGCATTTAAACTGTCTTGTTAAGCTACTGCGACCTGCACGTCTCTTCCAAGGGGCATTTAAACTGTCTTGTTAAGCTACTGTGACCTGCACGTCTCTTCCAAGTGGCATTTAAACCTTCTTGTTTAGCTACTGTAACCTCCACCACTTTTCCAAGGGGCATTTAAATCGTCTTGTTAAGCTACTGCGACCTGCATGTCTCTTCCAAGAGGCATTTAAACCATCTTGTTAAGCTACTGCGACCTGCATGTCTCTTCCAAGAGGCATTTAAACCGTCTTGTTTAACATCTGCGACCTCCACTGCCCTTCCAAGGGCATTTAAACCGTCTTGTTAAGGTACACGACCTGCACTTCTCTACCAAAGGTCATTTAAAACGTCTTGTTACGGTACTGCAACCTGCACGTCTCTTCCAAGGGGCACTTAAACCGTCTTGGTAAGCTATTGCGACCTGCAAGTCTATTCCAAGGGGCATTTAAACCATACTGTTAAACTACTGCGATCTGCACATCTCTTCCAAGGGGGATTTAAACTGTCTTGTTAAGCTACTGCGACCTCCACCGCTCTTCCAAGTGGCATTTAAACTGTCTTGTTAAGCTACTGCGACCTGCACGTCTCTTCCAAGGGGCATTTAAACCGTCTTGTTAAACTACTGCGACCTGCACGTCTCTTCCAAGGGGCATTTAAACCTTCTTGTTAAGCTACTGCGACTTGCATGTCTCTTCCAAGGGGCATTTAAAACGTCTTGTTAAGCTACTGTAACCTCCACCACTTTTCCAAGAGGCATTTAAACCTTTTTCTTAAGCTATTGCGACCTGCACGTCTCTTCCAGGGGCATTTAAACCGTTTTGCTAAGCTACTGAGACCTGCATGTCTCTACCAAGGTTCATTTAAACCGTCTTTTTAAGTTCTTGCGACCTGCAGGTCTCTTCCAAGGGGCATTTAAACCGTCTTGTTAAGCTACTGCGACTTGCACGTCTCTTCCAAGGGGCATTTAAACCGTCTTGTTAAGCTACTCTAACCTCCACGACTTTTCCAAGGGGCATTTAAACCGTCTTGTTAAGCTACTGCGACCTGCACGTCTCTTCCAAGGGGCATTTAAACCGTATTTTTAAGCTACTGCGACCTGCACGTCTCTTCCAAGGGGCATTTAAACAGTCTTGTTTAGCTGCTGAGACCTGCATGTCTCTTCCAAGGGGCAATTAAACTGTCTTGTTAAGCTACTGCGACCTCCACCGCTTTTCCAAGGGGTATTTAAACCATCTTGCTAAGCTACTGCGACCTGCACGTCTCTTCCAAGGGGCATTTAAATCGTCTTGGTAAGCTACTGCGACCTGCCAGCCTCTTCCAAGGGGCATTTAAACTGTCTTGTTAAGATACTGCGACCTGCATGTCTCTTCGAAGGGGCATTTAAACTGTCTTGTTACGCTACTGCGACCTCCACCGCTCTTCCAATGGGCATGTAAACCTTCTTGTTAAGCTGCTGCGACTTGCACGTCTCTTGCAAAGGTCATTTAATGCATCTTGTTAATCTACTGCGACCTCCATCGATTTTCCAAAGGGCATTTAAACCGTCTTGTTAAGCTGCTGCGACCTGCACGTCTCTACCAAGGGGCATTTAATCAGTTTTGATAAGGTACTACGACCTCCACCGCTCTTCCAAAGGGCATTTAAACCGTCTTGTTAAGCTACTGCGACCTGCACGTCTCTTCCAAGGGGCATTTAAACCGTCTTGTTAAGCTACTGCGACCTGCACGTTTCTTCCAAGGGGTCATTTAAACCGTCTTGTTAAGCTACTGTGACCTGCACGTCTCTTGCAAGGGGTATTTAAACCGTTTTGTAAAGCTACTGCGACCTCCACCGCTCTTCCAAGGGGCATTTAAAGCGTCTTGTTAAGCTACTTCGACCTGCACGTCTCTTCCAAGGGGCATTTAAACCGTCTTGTTAAGCTACTGTGACCTGCTCGTCTCTTCCAAGGGGCAGTTAAACCGTCTTGTTAAGCTACTGCGACCTCCACCGCTTTTCATAGGGGCTTTTAAACCATCTTGTTAAGCTACTGGCACCTGCACGTCTCTTCCAAGGCGCATTTAAACCGTCTTGTTAAGCTACTGCGACCTACGCCGCTCTTCCAAGGGGTATTTAAACCGTCTTTTTAAGCTACTGTAACCTCCACCACTTTTCCAAGGGGCATTTAAACCATCTTGCTAAGCTACTGCGACCTGCACGTCTCTTCCAAGGGACATTTAAACCGTCTTGTTAAGCTACGGCGACCTGCACGTCTCTTCCAAGGGGCATCTAAACTGTCTTGTTAAGCTACTGCGACCTCCACCGCTCTTCCAAGGGGCATTTAAACCCTCTTGTTAAGCTACTGCGACCTGCTCGTGTCTTCCAAGGGGCATTTAAACCGTCTTGTTAAGCTACTGGGACCTGCACGTCTCTTCCTAGGCTCATTTAAACCGTCTTTTTAAGCTACTGCGACTTGCACGTCTCTTCCAAGGGGCATTTAAACCGTCTTGTTAAGCTACTGCGACCTGCACGTCTCTTCCAAGGGGCATTTAAACCATCTTGTTAAGCTACTGAGACCTGCATGTCTCTTCCAAGGTGCTTTTAAACTGTCTTGTTAAGCCACTGAGACCTGCACGTCTTTTCCAAGGGGCATTTAAACAGTCTTTTTAAGCTGCTGCGACCTGCATGACTCTTCCAAGGGGCATTTAAACCATCTTGTTAAGCTACTGCGACCTCCACCGCTCTGCCAAGGGGCATTTAAACCATCTTGTTAAGCTACTGCGACCTGCACGTCTCTTCCAAGGGGTATTTAAACTGTCTTGTTAAGATACTGCGACCTGCACGTCTCTTACAAGGGGCATTTAAACCGTCTTGTTAAGCTACTGCGATCTGCACGTCTCTTCCAAGAGGCATTTAAACCGTCTTATTAAGCTACTGCGACCTGCACGTCTCTTCCAAGGGGCATTTAAACTGTCTTGTTAATCTACTGCGACCTCCACCGCTCTTCCAAGTGGCATTTAAACCGTCTTGTTAAGCTACTGCGACCTGCACGTCTCTTCCAAGGGGCATTTAAACCGTCTTGTTAAGCTACTGCGACCTGCACATTTCTTCCAAGGGACATTTAAAAAGTCTTTTTAAGCTACTGCGACCTGCACGTCTCTTCCAAGGGGTATTTAAACTGTCTTGTTAAGCTACTGGAACCTCCACCGCTCTTCCAAGGGGCATTTAAACCGTCTTGTTAAGCTACTGTGACTTGCACGTCTCTTCCAAGGGGCATTTAAACCATCTTGTTAAGCTACTGTAACCTCCACCACCACTTTTCCAAGGGGCATTTAAACCGTCTTGTTAAGCTACTGCGACCTGCACTTCTCTTCCATGGGGCATTTAAACCATTTTGTTAAGCTACTGCGACCTGCATGTCTCTACCAAGGGGCATTTAATCCGTCTTGTTAAGCTACTGCGACCTGCACGTCTCTTCCAAGGGGCATTTAAACAGTCTTGTTAAGCTGCTGCGACCTGCATGTCTCTTCCAAGGGGCAATTAAACAGTCTTGTTAAGCTACTGCGACCTACACCGCTGTTCCAAGGGGCATTTAAACCATCTTGTTAAGCTTCTGCGACCTGCACGTCTCTTCCAAGGGGCATTTAAACCGTCTTGTTAAGCTACTGCGACGTCCACCGCTCTTCCAAGGGCATGTAAACCGTGTTGTTAAGCTACTGCGACCTGCACGTCTCTACCAAGGGGCATTTAAACTGTCTTGTTAAACTACTGTGACCTCCACCGCTCTTCCAAGGGGCATTTAAACCATCTTGTTAAGCTACTGCAACCTCCACCGCTCTTCCAAGGGGCATGTAAACCGTGTAGTTAAGCTACTGCGACCTGCACGTCTCTTCCAAGGGGCATTTAAACTGTCTTGTTAAACTACTGCGACCTCCACCGCTCTTCCAAGGGGCATTTAAACCATCTTGTTAAGCTACTGCGACCTCCACCGCTCTTCCAAGGGGCATTTAAACCGTGTTGTTAATCTACTGTGACTTGCATGTCTCTTCCAAGGGGCATTTAATCCATCTTGTTAATCTACTGCGACCTGCACGTCTCTTCCAAGGGACATTTAAACCGTCTTGTTAAGCTGATGCGACCTGCACGTCTCTACCAAGGGGCATTTAATCAGTCTTGATAAACTACTACGAACTCCACCGCTCTTCCAAGGGGCATTTAGACCGTCTTGTTAAGCTACTGCGACCTGCACGTCTCTTCCAAGGGACATTTAAACCGTCTTGTTAAGCTGACGCGATCTGCACGTCTCTACCAAGGGGCATTTAATCAGTCTTGATAAAGTACTACGACCTCCACCGCTCTTCCAAGGGGCATTTAGACCGTCTTGTTAAGCTACTGCGACCTGCACGTCTCTTCCAAGGAGCATTTAAACTGTTTTGTTAAGCTACTGCGACCTGCACGTCTCTTCCAAGGGGCATTTAAACCGTCTTGTTAAGCTACTGCGAACTGCATGTCTCTTCCAAGGGGCATTTAAACTGTCTTGTTATGCTACTGCGACCTCCACCGCTCTTCCAAGGGGCATTTAAACCATCTTGTTAAGCTACTGCGACCTGCACGTCTCTTCCAAGGGGTATTTAAACTGCCTTGTTAAGCTACTGTGACCTGCACGTCTCTTCTAAGGGGCATTTAAACCGTCTTGTTAAGCTACTGCGACCTGCACATCTCTTCCAAGGGGCATTTAAACCGTCTTGTTAAGCTACTGCGACCTGCACGTCTCTTCCAAGGGGCATTTAAACCGTCTTGCTAAGCTACTGCGACCTGCACGTCTCTTCCAAGGGGCATTTAATCCGTCTTGTTAAGCTATTGCGACCTGCACATCTCTTCCAAGGGACATTTAAACCGTCTTATTAAGCTACTGCGACCTGCACGTCTCTTCCAATGGGTATTTAATCTGTCTTGTTAAGCTACTGCGACCTCCACCCCTCTTCCAAGGGGCATTTAAACCATGTTGTTAAGCTACTGCGACCTGCACGTCTCTTCCAAGGGGCATTTAAACCGTCTTTTTAAGCTACTGCGACCTGCACGTCTCTTCCAAGGGGCATTTAAACCGTCTTGTTAAGCTACTGTGACTTGCACTTCTCTTCCAAGGGGCATTTAAACCGTCTTGTTAAGCTACTGTAACCTCCACCACTTTTCCAAGGGGCATTTAAACCGTCTTGTTAAGCTACTGCGACCTGCACTTCTCTTCCATTGGGCATTTAAACCATTTTGTTAAGCTCCTGCGACCTGCATGTCTCCACCAAGCGGCATTTAATCCGTCTTGTTAAGCTACTGCGACCTGCACGTCTCTTCCAAGGGGCATTTAAACAGTCTTGTTAAGCTGCTGCAACCTGCATGTCTCTTCCAAGGGGCATTTAATCCATCTTGTTAATCTACTGCGACCTCCACCGATTTTCCATGGGGCATTTAAACAGTCTTGTTTAGCTACTGCGACTTGCACGTCTCTTCCAAGGGACATTTTAACCGTCTTGTTAAGCTGATGCGACCTGCACGTCTCTAACAAGGGGCATTTAATCAGTCTTGATAAACTACTACGACCTCCTCCGCTCTTCCAAGGGGCATTTAGACCGTCTTGTTAAGCTACTGCGACCTGCACTTCTCTTCCATGGGGCATTTAAACCATGTTGTTAAACTACTGCGACCTGCATGTCTCTACCAAGGGGCATTTATTCCGTCTTGTTAAGCTACTGCGACCTGCACGTCTCTGCCAAGGGGCATTTAATCAGTCTTGATAAACTACTACGAACTCCACCGCTCTTCCAAGGGGCATTTAGACCGTCTTGTTAAGCTACTGCGACCTGCACGTCTCTTCCAAGGGGCATTTAAACCGTCTTGTTAAGCTACTGCGACCTGCACGTTTCTTCCAAGGGGCATTTAAATCGTCTTGTTAAGCTACTGCGACCTGCACCTCTCTTCCTAGGCTCATTTAAACCGTCTTTTTAAGCTACTGCGACTTGCACGTCTCTTCCAAGGGGCATTTAAACCGTCTTGTTAAGCTACTGCGACCTGCCCGTCTCTTCCAAGGGGCATTTAAACCGTCTTTTTAAGCTACTGCGACTTGCACATCTCTTCCAAGGGGCATTTAAGCTGTCTTGTTAAGCCACTGCGACCTGCACGTCTTTTCCAAGGGGTATTTAAACAGTCTTTTTAAGCTGCTGCGACCTGCATGTCTCTTCCAAGGGGCATTTAAACCGTCTTTTTAAACTTCTACGACCTGCACGTCTCTTCAAAGGGGCATTTAAACCGTCTTCTTAAGCTAATGCGACTTGCACGTCTCTTCCAAGGGGCATTTAAACTGTCATGTTAAGCTACTGTAACCTCCACCACTTTTCCAAGGTTCATTTAAACCATCTTGTTAAGCTACTGCGACCTGCACTTCTCTTCCATGGGGCATTTAAACCATGTTGTTAAGCTACTGCGACCTGCACGTCTCTTCAAGGGGCATTTAAACAGTCTTGCTAAGCTACTGCGAACTGCATGTCTCTTCCAAGGGGCAATTAAACTGTCTTGTTAAGCTACTGCGACCTCCACCGCTCTTACAAGGGGCATTTACACCATCTTGTTAAGCTTCTGCGACCTGCTCTTCTCTTCCAAGGGGCATTTAAACCGTCTTGTTAAGCTACTGCGACCTGCACATCTCTTCCAAGGGGCATTAAAACTGTCTTGTTAAGCTACTGCGACCTCCACCGCTCTTCCAAGGGGCATTTAAACCATCTTGTTAAGCTACTGCGACCTCCACCGCTCTTCCATGGGGCATGTAAACCGTGTTGTTAAGCTACTGCGATTTGCATCTCTCTTCCAAGGGGTCATTTAATCCATCTTGTTAAGCTACTGCGACCTGCACATCTCTTCCAAGGGGCATTTAAACTGTCTTGTTAAGCTACTGCGACCTCCACCGCTCTTCTATTTGGCATTTAAACAGTCTTGCTAAGCTACTGCGACCTGCATGTCTCCTCCAAGGGGCAATTAAACTATCTTGTTAAGCTACTGATACCTCCACCGCTCTTCCAAGGGGCATTTAAACCATCTTGTTAAGCTTCTGCGACCTGCACGTCTCTTCCAAGGGGCATTTAAACCTTGTTGTTAAGCTACTGCGACCTGCACATCTCTTCCAAGGGGCATTTAAACTGTCTTGTTAAGCTACTGTGACCTCCATCGCTCTTCCAAGGGGCATGTAAACCGTCTTGTTAAGCTACTGCGACTAGCACGTCTCTTCCAAGGGACATTTAAACAGTCTTGATAAGCTACTACGACCTCCACCGCTCTTCCAAGGGGCATTTAAACCATCTTGTTAAGCTACTGCACCTGCACATCTCTTCCAAGGGGCATTTAAACTGTCTTGTTAAGCTACTGCGACCTCCACCGCTCTTCCAAGGGGCATTTAAACCATCTTGTTAAGCTACTGCGACCTTCACCGCTCTTCCAAGGGGCATTTAAACCATCTTGTTAAGCTACTGCGACCTCCACCGCTCTTCCAAGGGGCATGTAAACCGTGTTGTTAAGCTACTGCGATTTGCACGTCTCTTCCAAGGGGCATATAATCCATCTTGTTAAGCTACTGCGACCTGCACATCTCTTCCAAGGGGCATTTAAACTGTCTTATTAAGCTGCTGCGACCTCCACCGCTCTTCTAAGGGGCATTTAAACCGTCTTGTTAAGCTACTGCGACTAGCACGTCTCTTCCAAGGGACATTTAAACCGTCTTGTTAAGCTGATGCGACCTGCACGTCTCTACCAAGGGGCATTTAATCAGTCTTGAAAAGCTACTACGACCTCCACCGCTCTTCCAAGGGGCATTTAAACCGTCTTGTTAAGCTACTGCGACTTGCACGTCTCTACCAAGGGGCATTTAAACCGTCTTGTTAAGCTACTGCGACCTGCACGTTTCTTCCAAGGGGCATTTAAACCGTCTTGTTAAGCTACTGCGACCTGCACGTCTCTTCCAAGGGGCATTTAAACCGTCTTGTTAAGCTACTGTAGCCTCCACCACTTTTCCAAGGGGCATTTAAACCTTCTTGTTAAGCTACTGCGAACTGCACGTCTCTTCCAAGGGGCATTTAAACCATCTTGTTAAGCTACTGCGACCTGCACGTCTCTTCCCAGGGGCATTTAAACCGTCTTGTTAAGCTACTGCGACCTCTACCGCTCTTCTATTGGGCATTTAAACCGTCTTGTTAAGCTACTGCGACTAGCACGTCTCTTCCAAGGGACATCTAAACCGTCTTGTTAAGCTGATGCGACCTGCACGTCTCTACCAAGGGGCATTTAATCAGTCTTGATAAGGTACTACGACCTCCACCGCTCTTCCAAGGGGCTTTTAAACCGTCTTGTTAAGCTACTGCGACCTGCACATCTCTTCCAAGGGGCATTTAAACTGTCTTGTTAAGCTACTGCGACCTCCACCGCTCTTCCAAGGGGCATTTAAACCATCTTGTTAAGCTACTGCGACCTCCACCGCTCTTCCAAGGGGCATGTAAATCGTGTTGTTAAGCTACTGCGATTTGCACGTCTCTTCCAAGGGGCATTTAATCCATCTTGTTAAGCTACTGCGACCTGCACATCTCTTCCAAGGGGCATTTAAACTGTCTTGTTAAGCTGCTGCGACCTCCACCGCTCTTCTAAGGGGCATTTAAACCGTCTTGTTAAGCTACTGCGACTAGCACGTCTCTTCCAAGGGACATGTAAACCGTCTTGTTAAGCTGATGCGACCTGCACGTCTCTACCAAGGGGCATTTAATCAGTCTTGAAAAGCTACTACGACCTCCACCGCTCTTCCAAGGGGCATTTAAACCGTCTTGTTAAGCTACTGCGACTTGCACGTTTCTACCAAGGGGCATTTAAACCGTCTTGTTAAGCTACTGCGACCTGCACGTTTCTTCCAAGGGGCATTTAAACCGTCTTGTTAAGCTACTGTGACCTGCACGTCTCTTCCAAGGGGCATTTAAACCGTCTTGTTAAGCTACTGTAACCTCCACCACTTTTCCAAGGGGCATTTAAACCTTCTTGTTAAGCTACTGCGAACTGCACGTCTCTTCCAAGGGGCATTTAAGCCATCTTGTTAAGCTACTGCGACTTGCACGTCTCTTCCAAGGGGCATTTAATCCATCATGTTAAGCTACTGCGACCTCCATCGATTTTCCAAGGGGCATTTAAACCGTCTTGATAAGCTGCTGCGACCTGCACGTCTCTCCCAAGGGGCATTTAATCAGTTTTGATAAGCTACTACGACCTCCACCGCTCTTCCAAGGGGCATTTAAACCGTCTTGTTAAGCTACTGCAACCTGCACGTCTCTTCCAAGGGGCATTTAAACCATCTTGTTAAGCTACTGCGACCTGCACATTTCATCCAAGGGGCATTTAAAAAGTCTTGTTAAGCTACTGTGACCTGCACGTCTCTTCCAAGGGGTATTTAAACCGTCTTGTTAAGCTACTGCGACCTGCACATTTCTTCCAAGGGGCATTTAAAAAGTCTTGTTAAGCTACTGTGACCTGCACGTCTCTACCAAGGGGCATTTAAACCGTCTTGTTAATCTAGTGCGACATGCACGTCTCTTGCAAGGGGCATTTAAACCGTCTTGTTAAGCTACTGCGACCTGCACGTCTCTTCCAAGGCTCATTTAAACCGTCTTTTTAAGCTACTGCGACTTGCACGTCTCTTCCAAGGGGCATTTAAACCGTCTTGTTAAGCTACTGCAACCTGCACGTCTCTTCCAAGGGGCATTTAAACGGTCTTATTAAGCTACTGCGACCTGCATGTCTCTTCCAAGGGGCATTTAAACTGTCTTGTTAGGCCACTGAGACCTGCACTTCTTTTCCAAGGGGCATTTAAACAGTCTTTTTAAGCTGCTGCGACCTGCATGTCTCTTCCAAGGGGCATTTAAACCATCTTGTTAAGCTACTGCGACCTCCACCGCTCTTCCAAGGGGCATTTAAACCATCTTATTAAGCTACTGCGACCTGCACGTCTCTTCCACGGGGCATTTAAACCGTCTTGTTAAGCTACTGCGACCTGCACGTCTCTTCCAAGGGGCATTTAAACCGTCTTATTAAGCTACTGCGACCTGCACGTCTCTTCCAAGGGGTATTTAACCTGTCTTGTTAAGCTACTGCGACCTCCACCGCTCTTCCAAGTGGCATTTAAACTGTCTTGCTAAGCTACTGCGACCTGCACGTCTCTTCCAAGGGGCATTTAAACCGTCTTGTTAAGCTACTGCGACCTGCACATCTCTTCCAAGGGACATTTAAACCGTCTTATTAAGCTACTGCGACCTGCACGTCTCTTCCAATGGGTATTTAAACTGTTTTGTTAAGCTACTGCGACCTCCACCACTCTTCCAAGGGGCATTTAAACCATCTTGTTAAGCTACTGCGACCTGCACGTCTCTTCCAAGGGGCATTTAAACCGTCTTTTTAAGCTACTGCGACCTGCACGTCTCTTCCAAGGGGCATTTAAACCGTCTTGTTAAGCTACTGTAACCTCCACCACTTTTCCAAGGGGCATTTAAACCGTCTTGTTAAGCTACTGCGACCTGCACTTCTCTTCCATTGGGCATTTAAACCATTTTGTTAAGCTACTGCGACCTGCATGTCTCTACCAAGGGGCATTTAATCCGTCTTGTTAAGCTACTGCGACCTGCACATATCTTCCAAGGGGCATTTAAACAGTCTTGTTAAGCTGCTGCGACCTGCATGTCTCTTCCAAGGGGCAATTAAACAGTCTTGTTAAGCTACTGCGACCTCCACCGCTTTTCCAAGGGGCATTTAAACCATCTTGTTAAGCTTCTGCGACCTGCACGTCTCTTCCAAGGGGCATTTAAACCGTCTTGTTAAGCTACTGCGACCTCCACCGCTCTTCCCAGGGGCATTTAAACCATCTTGTTAAGCTACTGCGACCTCCTCCGCTCTTCCAAGGGGCATGTAAACCGTGTAGTTAAGCTACTGCGACCTGCACGTCTCTTCCAAGGGGCATTTAAACTGTCTTGTTAAACTACTGCGACCTCCACCGCTCTTCCAAGGGGCATTTAAACCATCTTGTTAAGCTACTGCGACCTCCACCGCTCTTCCAAGGGGCATGTAAACCGTGTTGTTAAGCTACTGTGACTTGCACGTCTATTCCAAGGGGCATTTAATCCATCCTGTTAATCTACTGCGACCTCCACCGATTTTCCAAGGGGCATTTAAACAGTCTTGTTAAGCTACTGCGACTTGCACGTCTCTTCCAAGGGACATTTAAACCGTCTTGTTAAGCTGATGCGACCTGCACGTCTCTACCAAGGGGCATTTAATCAGTCTTGATAAACTACTACGACCTCCACCGCTCTTCCAAGGGCATTTAGACCTTCTTGTTAAGCTACTGCGACCTGCACGTCTCTTCCAAGGGGCATTTAAACCGTCTTGTTAAGCTTCTGCGACCTGCACGTTTCTTCCAAGGGGCATTTAAATCGTCTTGTTAAGCTACTGCGACCTGCACCTCTCTTCCAAGGCTCATTTAAACCGTCTTTTTAAGCTACTGCGACTTGCACGTCTCTTCCAAGGGGCATTTAAACCATCTTGTTAAGCTACTGCGACCTGCACGTCTCTTCCAAGGGGCATTTAAACCTTCTTTTTAAGGTACTGCGACTTGCACATCTCTTCCAAGGGGCATTTAAGCTGTCTTGTTAAGCCACTGCGACCTGCATGTCTTTTCCAAGGGGCATTTAAACAGTCTTTTTAAGCTGCTGCGACCTGCATGTCTCTTCCAAGGGGCATTTAAACCGTCTTTTTAAGCTTCTGCGACCTGCACGTCTCTTCAAAGGGGCATTTAAACCGTCTTCTTAAGCAACTGCGATTTGCACGTCTCTTCCAAGGGGCATTTAAACTGTCTTGTTAAGCTACTGTAACCTCCACCACTTTTCCAAGGTTCATTTAAACCATCTTGTTAAGCTACTGCGACCTGCACTTCTCTTCCATGGGGCATTTAAACCATGTTGTTAAGCTACTGCGACCTGCATGTCTCTACCAAGGGGCATTTAATCCGTCTTGTTAAGCTACTGCGACCTGCACGTCTCTTCAAGGGGCATTTAAACAGTCTTGCTAAGCTACTGCGACCTGCATGTCTCTTCCAAGGGGCAATTAAACTGTCTTGTTAAGCTACTGCGACCTCCACCGCTCTTCCAAGGGGCATTTAAACCATCTTGTTAAGCTTCTGCGACCTGCACGTCTCTTCCAAGGGGCATTTAAACCGTCTTGTTAAGCTACTGCGACCTGCACATCTCTTCCAAGGGGCATTTAAACTGTCTTGTTAAGCTACTGCGACCTCCACCGCTCTTCCAAGGGGCATTTAAACCATCTTGTTAAGCTACTGCGACCTCTACCGCTCTTCCAAGGGGCATGTAAACCGTGTTGTTAAGCTACTGCAATTTGCACGTCTCTTCCAAGGGGTCATTTAATCCATCTTGTTAAGCTACTGCGACCTGCACATCTCTTCCAAGGGGCATTTAAACTGTCTTGTTAAGCTACTGCGACCTCCACCGCTCTTCTATTGGGCATTTAAACAGTCTTGCTAAGCTACTGCGACCTGCATGTCTCCTCCAAGGGGCAATTAAACTGTCTTGTTAAGCTACTGCGACCTCCACCGCTCTTCCAAGGGGCATTTAAACCATCTTGTTAAGCTTCTGCGACCTGCACGTCTCTTCCAAGGGGCATTTAAATCGTGTTGTTAAGCTACTGCGACCTGCACATCTCTTCCAAGGGGCATTTAAACTGTCTTGTTAAGCTACTGTGACCTCCACCGCTCTTCCAAGGGGCATGTAATCCGTGTTGTTAAGCTACTGCGATTTGCACGTCTCTTCCAAGGGGCATTTAATCCATCTTGTTAAGCTACTGCGACCTGCACATCTGTTCCAAGGGGCATTTAAACTGTCTTGTTAAGCTACTGCGACCTCCACCGCTCTTCTATTGGGCATTTAAACCGTCTTGTTAAGCTACTGCGACTAGCACGTCTCTTCCAAGGGACATTTAAACCGTCTTGTTAAGCTGATGCGACCTGCACGTCTCTACCAAGGGGCATTTAATCAGTCTTGATAAGCTACTACGACCTCCACCGCTCTTCCAAGGGGCATTTAAACCGTCTTGTTAAGCTACTGCGACCTGCACATCTCTTCCAAGGGGCATTTAAACTGTCTTGTTAAGCTACTGCGACCTCCACCGCTCTTCCAAGGGGCATTTAAACCATCTTGTTAAGCTACTGCGACCTCCACCGCTCTTCCAAGGGGCATGTTAACCGTGTAGTTAAGCTACTGCGACCTGCACGTCTCTTCCAAGGGGCATTTAAACTGTCTTGTTAAACTACTGCGACCTGCACCGCTCTTCCAAGGGGCATTTAAACCATCTTGTTAAGCTACTGCGACCTCCACCGCTCTTCCAAGGGGCATGTAAACCGTGTTGTTAAGCTACTGTGACTTGCACGTCTCTTCCAAGGGGCATTTAATCCATCTTGTTAATCTACTGCGACCTCCACCGATTTTCCAAGGGGCATTTAAACAGTCTTGTTAAGCTACTGCGACTTGCACGTCTCTTCCAAGGGACATTTAAACCGTCTTGTTAAACTCATGCGACCTGCACGTCTCTACCAAGGGGCATTTAATCAGTCTTGATAAACTACTACGACCTCCTCCGCTCTTCCAAGGGGCATTTAGACCGTCTTGTTAAGCTACTGCGACCTGCACTTTTCTTCCAAGGGGCATTTAAATCGTCTTGTTAAGCTACTGCGACCTGCACCTCTCTTCCAAGGCTCATTTAAACCGTCTTTTTAAGCTACTGCGACTTGCACGTCTCTTCCAAGGGGCATTTAAACCATCTTGTTAAGCTACTGCGATCTGCACGTCTCTTCCAAGGGGCATTTAAACCGTATTTTTAAGCTACTGCGACTTGCACATCTCTTCCAAAGCTCATTTAAACCGTCTTTTTAAGCTACTGCGACTTGCACGTCTCTTCCAAGGGGCATTTAAACCATCTTGTTAAGCTACTGCGACCTGCACGTCTCTTCCAAGGGGCAAATAAACCGTCTTTTTAAGCTACTGCGACTTGCACATCTCTTCCAAGGGGCATTTAAGCTGTCTTATTAAGCCACTGCGACCTGCACGTCTTTTCCAAGGGGAATTTAAACAGTCTTTTTAAGCTGATGCGACCTGCATGTCTCTTCCAAGGGGCATTTAAACCGTCTTTTTAAGCTTCTGCGAACCTGCACGTCTCTTCCAAGGGGCATTTAAACCGTCTTCTTAAGCTACTGCGACTTGCACGTCTCTTCCAAGGGGCATTTAAACTGTCTTGTTAAGCTACTGTAACCTCCACCACTTTTCCAAGGGGCATTTAAACCATCTTGTTAAGCTACTGCGACCTGCACTTCTCTTCCATGGGGCATTTAAACCATGTTGTTAAACTACTGCGACCTGCATGTCTCTACCAAGGGACATTTATTCCGTCTTGTTAAGCTGCTGCGACCTGCACGTCTCTGCCAAGGGGCATTTAATCAGTCTTGATAAACTACTACGAACTCCACCGCTCTTCCAAGGGGCATTTAGACCGTCTTGTTAAGCTACTGCGACCTGCACGTCTCTTCCAAGGGGCATTTAAACCGTCTTGTTAAGCTACTGCGACCTGCACGTTTCTTCCAAGGGGCATTTAAATCGTCTTGTTAAGCTACTGCGACCTGCACGTCTCTTCCAAGGGGCATTTAAACCGTCTTGTTAAGCTACTGCGACCTGCCCGTCTCTTCCAAGGGGCATTTAAACCGTCTTTTTAAGCTACTGCGACTTGCACATCTCTTCCAAGGGGCATTTAAGCTGTCTTGTTAAGCCACTGCGACCTGCACGTCTTTTCCAAGGGGTATTTAAGCAGCCTTTTTAAGCTGCTGCGACCTGCATGTCTCTTCCAAGGGGCATTTAAACCGTCTTTTTAAGCTTCTGCGACCTGCACGTCTCTTCAAAAGGGCATTTAAACCGTCTTCTTAAGCAAATGCGACTTGCACGTCTCTTCCAAGGGGCATTTAAACTGTCTTGTTAAGCTACTGTAACCTCCACCACTTTTCCAAGGTTCATTTAAACCATCTTGTTAAGCTACTGCGACCTGCACTTCTCTTCCATGGGGCATTTAAACCATGTTGTTAAGCTACTGCGACCTGCATGTCTCTACCAAGGGGCATTTAATCCGTCTTGTTAAGCTACTGCGACCTGCACGTCTCTTCAAGGGGCATTTAAACAGTCTTGCTAAGCTACTGCGAACTGCATGTCTCTTCCAAGGGGCAATTAAACTGTCTTGTTAAGCTTCTGCGACCTGCTCTTCTCTTCCAAGGGGCATTTAAACCGTCTTGTTAAGCTACTGCGACCTGCACATCTCTTCCAAGGGGCATTTAAACTGTCTTGTTAAGCTACTGCGACCTCCACCGCTCTTCCAAGGGGCATTTAAACCATCTTGTTAAGCTACTGCGACCTCCACCGCTCTTCCATGGGGCATGTAAACCGTGTTGTTAAGCTACTGCGATTTGCACGTCTCTTCCAAGGGGTCATTTAATCCATCTTGTTAAGCTACTGCGACCTGCACATCTCTTCCAAGGGGCATTTAAACTGTCTTGTTAAGCTACTGCGACCTCCACCGCTCTTCTATTTGGCATTTAAACAGTCTTGCTAAGCTACTGCGACCTGCATGTCTCCTCCAAGGGGCAATTAAACTGTCTTGTTAAGCTACTGCGACCTCCACCGCTCTTCCAAGGGGCATTTAAACCATCTTGTTAAGCTTCTGCGACCTGCACGTCTCTTCCAAGGGGCATTTAAACCGTGTTGTTAAGCTACTGCGACCTGCACATCTCTTCCAAGGGGCATTTAAACTGTCTTGTTAAGCTACTGTGACCTCCACCGCTCTTCCAAGGGGCATGTAAACCGTCTTGTTAAGCTACTGCGACTAGCACGTCTCTTCCAAGGGACATTTAAACAGTCTTGATAAGCTACTACGACCTCCACCGCTCTTCCAAGGGGCATTTAAACCATCTTGTTAAGCTACTGCACCTGCACATCTCTTCCAAGGGGCATTTAAACTGTATTGTTAAGCTACTGCGACCTCCACCGCTCTTCCAAGGGGCATTTAAACCATCTTGTTAAGCTACTGCGACCTCCACCGCTCTTCCAAGGGGCATTTAAACCATCTTGTTAAGCTACTGCGACCTCCACCGCTCTTCCAAGGGGCATGTAAACCGTGTTGTTAAGCTACTGCGATTTGCACGTCTCTTCCAAGGGGCATATAATCCATCTTGTTAAGCTACTGCGACCTGCACATCTCTTCCAAGGGGCATTTAAACTGTCTTATTAAGCTGCTGCGACCTCCACCGCTCTTCTAAGGGGCATTTAAACCGTCTTGTTAAGCTACTGCGACTAGCACGTCTCTTCCAAGGGACATTTAAACCGTCTTGTTAAGCTGATGCGACCTGCACGTCTCTACCAAGGGGCATTTAATCAGTCTTGAAAAGCTACTACGACCTCCACCGCTCTTCCAAGGGGCATTTAAACCGTCTTGTTAAGCTACTGCGACTTGCACGTCTCTACCAAGGGGCATTTAAACCGTCTTGTTAAGCTACTGCGACCTGCACGTTTCTTCCAAGGGGCATTTAAACCGTCTTGTTAAGCTACTGCGACCTGCACGTCTCTTCCAAGGGGCATTTAAACCGTCTTGTTAAGCTACTGTAGCCTCCACCACTTTTCCAAGGGGCATTTAAACCTTCTTGTTAAGCTACTGCGAACTGCACGTCTCTTCCAAGGGGCATTTAAACCATCTTGTTAAGCTACTGCGACCTGCACGTCTCTTCCCAGGGGCATTTAAACTGTCTTGTTAAGCTACTGCGACCTCTACCGCTCTTCTATTGGGCATTTAAACCGTCTTGTTAAGTTACTGCGACTAGCACGTCTCTTCCAAGGGACATCTAAACCGTCTTGTTAAGCTGATGCGACCTGCACGTCTCTACCAAGGGGCATTTAATCAGTCTTGATAAGGTACTACGACCTCCACCGCTCTTCCAAGGGGCTTTTAAACCGTCTTGTTAAGCTACTGCGACCTGCACATCTCTTCCAAGGGGCATTTAAACTGTCTTGTTAAGCTACTGCGACCTCCACCGCTCTTCCAAGGGGCATTTAAACCATCTTGTTAAGCTACTGCGACCTCCACCGCTCTTCCAAGGGGCATGTAAATTGTGTTGTTAAGCTACTGCGATTTGCACGTCTCTTCCAAGGGGCATTTAATCCATCTTGTTAAGCTACTGCGACCTGCACATCTCTTCCAAGGGGCATTTAAACTGTCTTGTTAAGCTGCTGCGACCTCCACCGCTCTTCTAAGGGGCATTTAAACCGTCTTGTTAAGCTACTGCGACTAGCACGTCTCTTCCAAGGGACATGTAAACCGTCTTGTTAAGCTGATGCGACCTGCACGTCTCTACCAAGGTGCATTTAATCAGTCTTGAAAAGCTACTACGACCTCCACCGCTCTTCCAAGGGGCATTTAAACCGTCTTGTTAAGCTACTGCGACTTGCACGTTTCTACCAAGGGGCATTTAAACCGTCTTGTTAAGCTACTGCGACCTGCACGTTTCTTCCAAGGGGCATTTAAACCGTCTTGTTAAGCTACTGTGACCTGCACATCTCTTCCAAGGGGCATTTAAACCGTCTTGTTAAGCTACTGTAACCTCCACCACTTTTCCAAGGGGCATTTAAACCTTCTTGTTAAGCTACTGCGACTTGCACGTCTCTTCCAAGGGGCATTTAATCCATCATGTTAAGCTACTGCGACCTCCATCGATTTTCCAAGGGGCATTTAAACCGTCTTGATAAGCTGCTGCGACCTGCACGTCTCTACCAAGGGGCATTTAATCAGTGTTGATAAGCTACTACGACCTCCACCGCTCTTCCAAGGGGCATTTAAACCGTCTTGTTAAGCTACTGCAACCTGCACGTCTCTTCCAAGGGGCATTTAAACCATCTTGTTAAGCTACTGCGACCTGCACATTTCATCCAAGGGGCATTTAAAAAGTCTTGTTAAGCTACTGTGACCTGCACGTCTCTTCCAAGGGGTATTTAAACCGTCTTGTTAAGCTACTGCGACCTGCACATTTCTTCCAAGGGGCATTTAAAAAGTCTTGTTAAGCTACTGTGACCTGCACGTCTCTACCAAGGGGCATTTAAACCGTCTTGTTAATCTAGTGCGACATGCACGTCTCTTGCAAGGGGCATTTAAACCGTCTTGTTAAGCTACTGCGACCTGCACGTCTCTTCCAAGGCTCATTTAAACCGTCTTTTTAAGCTACTGCGACCTGCACATCTCTTCCAAGGGGCATTTAAACTGTCTTGTTAAGCTGCTGCGACCTCCACCGCTCTTCTAAGGGGCATTTAAACCGTCTTGTTAAGCTACTGCGACTAGCACGTCTCTTCCAAGGGACATGTAAACCGTCTTGTTAAGCTGATGCGACCTGCACGTCTCTACCAAGGTGCATTTAATCAGTCTTGAAAAGCTACTACGACCTCCACCGCTCTTCCAAGGGGCATTTAAACCGTCTTGTTAAGCTACTGCGACTTGCACGTTTCTAAAAAGGGGCATTTAAACCGTCTTGTTAAGCTACTGCGACCTGCACGTTTCTTCCAAGGGGCATTTAAACCGTCTTGTTAAGCTACTGTGACCTGCACGTCTCTTCCAAGGGGCATTTAAACCGTCTTGTTAAGCTACTGTAACCTCCACCACTTTTCCAAGGGGCATTTAAACCTTCTTGTTAAGCTACTGCGACTTGCACGTCTCTTCCAACGGGCATTTAATCCATCATGTTAAGCTACTGCGACCTCCATCGATTTTCCAAGGGGCATTTAAACCGTCTTGATAAGCTGCTGCGACCTGCACGTCTCTACCAAGGGGCATTTAATCAGTGTTGATAAGCTACTACGACCTCCACCGCTCTTCCAAGGGGCATTTAAACCGTCTTGTTAAGCTACTGCAACCTGCACGTCTCTTCCAAGGGGCATTTAAACCATCTTGTTAAGCTACTGCGACCTGCACATTTCATCCAAGGGGCATTTAAAAAGTCTTGTTAAGCTACTGTGACCTGCACGTCTCTTCCAAGGGGTATTTAAACCGTCTTGTTAAGCTACTGCGACCTGCACATTTCTTCCAAGGGGCATTTAAAAAGTCTTGTTAAGCTACTGTGACCTGCACGTCTCTACCAAGGGGCATTTAAACCGTCTTGTTAATCTAGTGCGACATGCACGTCTCTTGCAAGGGGCATTTAAACCGTCTTGTTAAGCTACTGCGACCTGCACGTCTCTTCCAAGGCTCATTTAAACCGTCTTTTTAAGCTACTGCGACTTGCACGTCTCTTCCAAGGGGCATTTAAACCGTCTTGTTAAGCTACTGCAACCTGCACGTCTCTTCCAAGGGGCATTTAAACCGTCTTGTTAAGCTACTGCGACCTGCATGTCTCTTCCAAGGGGCATTTAAACTGTCTTGTTAGGCCACTGAGACCTGCACGTCTTTTCCAAGGGGCATTTAAACAGTCTTTTTAAGCTGCTGCGATCTGCATGTCTCTTCCAAGGGGCATTTAAACCATCTTGTTAAGCTACTGCGACCTCCACCGCTCTTCCAAGGGGCATTTAAACCATCTTATTAAGCTACTGCGACCTGCACGTCTCTTCCAAGGGGCATTTAAACCGTCTTGTTAAGCTACTGCGACCTGCACGTCTCTTCCAAGGGGCATTTAAACCGTCTTATTAAGCTACTGCGACCTGCACGTCTCTTCCAAGGGTTATTTAACCTGTCTTGTTAAGCTACTGCGACCTCCACCGCTCTTCCAAGTGGCATTTAAACTGTCTTGCTAAGCTACTGCGACCTGCACGTCTCTTCCAAGGGGCATTTAAACCGTCTTGTTAAGCTACTGCGACCTGCACATCTCTTCCAAGGGACATTTAAACCGTCTTATTAAGCTACTGCGACCTGCACGTCTCTTCCAATGGGTATTTAAACTGTTTTGTTAAGCTATTGCGACCTCCACCACTCTTCCAAGGGGCATTTAAACCATCTTGTTAAGCTACTGCGACCTGCACGTCTCTTCCAAGGGGCATTTAAACCGTCTTTTTAAGCTACTGCGACCTGCACGTCTCTTCCAAGGGGCATTTAAACCGTCTTGTTAAGCTACTGTAACCTCCACCACTTTTCCAAGGGGCATTTAAACCGTCTTGTTAAGCTACTGCGACCTGCACTTCTCTTCCATTGGGCATTTAAACCATTTTGTTAAGCTACTGCGACCTGCATGTCTCTACCAAGGGGCATTTAATCCGTCTTGTTAAGCTACTGCGACCTGCACATATCTTCCAAGGGGCATTTAAACAGTCTTGTTAAGCTGCTGCGACCTGCATGTCTCTTCCAAGGGGCAATTAAACAGTCTTGTTAAGCTACTGCGACCTCCACCGCTTTTCCAAGGGGCATTTAAACCATCTTGTTAAGCTTCTGCGACCTGCACGTCTCTTCCAAGGGGCATTTAAACCGTCTTGTTAAGCTACTGCGACCTCCACCGCTCTTCCCAGGGGCATTTAAACCATCTTGTTAAGCTACTGCGACCTCCTCCGCTCTTCCAAGGGGCATGTAAACCGTGTAGTTAAGCTACTGCGACCTGCACGTCTCTTCCAAGGGGCATTTAAACTGTCTTGTTAAACTACTGCGACCTCCACCGCTCTTCCAAGGGGCATTTAAACCATCTTTCTAAGCTACTGCGACTTGCACATCTCTTCCAAGGGGCATTTAAGCTGTCTTGTTAAGCTACTGCGACCTGCACGTCTTTTCCAAGGGGCATTTAAACAGTCTTTTTAAGCTGCTGCGACCTGCATGTCTCTTCCAACGGGCATTTAAACCGTCTTTTTAAGCTTCTGCGACCTGCACGTCTCTTCCAAGGGGCATTTAAACCGTCTTCTTAAGCTACTGCGACTTGCACGTCTCTTCCAAGGAGCATTTAAACTGTCTTGTTAAGCTACTGTAACCTCCACCACTTTTCCAAGGGGCATTTAAACCATCTTGTTAAGCTACTGCGACCTCCACCGCTCTTCCAAGGGGCATGTAAACCGTGTTGTTAAGCTACTGCGATTTGCACGTCTCTCACAAGGGGCATTTAATCCATCTTGTTAAGCTACTGCGACCTGCACATCTCTTCCAAGGGGCATTTAAACTGTCTTGTTAAGCTGCTGCGACCTCCACCGCTCTTCTAAGGGGCATTTAAACCGTCTTGTTAAGCTACTGCGACCTGCACGTCTCTACCAAGGGGCATTTAATCAGTCTTGAAAAGCTACTACGACCTCCACCGCTCTTTCAAGGGGCATTTAAACAGTCTTGTTAAGCTACTGCGACTTGCACGTCTCTTCCAAGGGGCATTTAAACTGTCTTGTTAAGCTACTGTAACCTCCACCACTTTTCCAAGGGACATTTAAACCATCTTGTTAAGCTACTGCGACCTGCACTTCTCTTCCATGGGGGCATGTAAACCATGTTATTAAGCTACTGCGACCTGCATGTCTCTACCAAGGGGCATTTAATCCGTCTTGTTAAGCTACTGCGACCTGCACGTCTCTTCAAGGGGCATTTAAACAGTCTTGCTAAGCTAGTGCGACCTGCATGTCTCTTCCAAGGGGCAATTAAACTGTCTTGTTAAGCTACTGCGACCTCCACCGCTCTTCCAAGGGGCATTTAAACCATCTTGTTAAGCTTCTGCGACCTGCACGTCTCTTCCAAGGGGCATTTAAACCGTCTTGTTAAGCTACTGCGACCTGCACATCTCTTCCAAGGGGCATTTAAACTGTCTTGTTAAGCTACTGCGACCTCCACCGCTCTTCCAAGGGGCATTTAAACCATCTTGTTAAGCTACTGCGACCTCCACCGCTCATCCAAGGGGCATTTAAACCATCTTGTTAAGCTACTGCGACCTCCACCGCTGATCCAAGGGGCATGTAAACCGTGTTGTTAAGCTACTGCGATTTGCACGTCTCTTCCAAGGGGCATTTAATCCATCTTGTTAACCTACTGCGACCTGCACATCTCTTCCAAGGGGCATTTAAACTGTCTTGTTAAGCTACTGCCACCTCCACCGCTCCTCTATTGGGCATTTAAACAGTTTTGCTAAGCTACTGCGACCTGCATGTCTTTTCCAAGGGGCAAATAAACTGTCTTGTTAAGCTACTGCGACCTCCACCGCTCTTCCAAGGGGCATTTAAACCATCTTGTTAAGCTTCTGCGACCTGCACGTCTCTTCCAAGGGGCATTTAAACCGTCTTGTTAAGCTACTGCGACCTGCACATCTCTTCCAAGGGGCATTTAAACTGTCTTGTTAAGCTACTGCGACCTCCACCGCTCTTCCAAGGGGCATTTAAACCGTCTTGTTAAGCTACTGCGACCTCCACCGCTCTTCCAAGGGGCATGTAAACCGTGCTGTTAAGCTACTGCGATTTGCACGTCTCTTCCAAGGGGCATTTAATCCATCTTGTTAAGCTACTGCGACCTGCACATCTCTTCCAAGGGGCATTTAAACTGTCTTGTTAAGCTACTGCGACCTCCACCGCTCTTCTATTGGGCATCTAAACCGTCTTGTTAAGCTACTGCGACTGGCACGTCTCTTCCAAGGGACATTTAAAGCGTCTTGTTAAGCTGATGCGACCTGCACGTCTCTAACAAGGGTCATTTAATCAGTCTTGATAAGCTACTACGACCTCCACCGCTCTTCCAAGGGGCATTTAAACCGTCTTGTTAAGCTACTGCAACTTGCACGTCTCTACCAAGGGGCATTTAAACCATCTTGTTAAGCTACTGCGACCTGCACGTTTCTTCCAAGGGGCATGTAAACCGTCTTGTTAAGCTACTGCGACCTGCACGTCTCTTGCAAGGGGTATTTAAACCATTTTGTTAAGCTACTGCGACCTGCACGTCTCTTCCAAGGGGCATTTAAACCGTCTTGTTAAGCTACTGCTACCTCTTCCGCTTTTGATAGCGGCATTTAAACTATCTTGTTAAGCTACTGGGACCTGCAAGTCTCTTACAAGGGCATTTAAACCGTCTTTTTAAGCTACTGCGACCTGCACGTCTCTTCCAAGGGGCATTTTAACCGTCTTGTTAAGCTACTGTGACCTGCATGTCTCTACCAAGGGGCATTTAAACCGTCTTGGTAAGCTACTGCGATCTGCAAGCCTATTTCAAGGGGCATTTAAACCCTTTTGTTAAGCTACTGCGACCTGCACGTCTCTTCCAAGGGGTATTTAAACAGTCTTATTAAGCTACTGCGACCTGCACGTCTCTTCCAAGGGGCATTTAAACCGTCTTGTTAAGCTACTGCGACCTGCACGTCTCTTCCAAGGGGCATTTAAACTGTCTTGTTAAGCTACTGTGACTTACACGTCTCTTCCAAGGGGTATTTAAACCTTCTTGTTTAGCTACTGTAACCTCCACCACTTTTCCAAGGGGCATTTAAATTGTCTTTTTAAGCTACTGCAACCTGCACGTTTCTTCCAAGGGGCATTTAAACCGTCTTGTTAAGCTACTGCGATCTCCACCGATTTTCATAGGGGAATTTAAACCATCTTGTTAAGCTACTGGGACCTGCATGTCTCTTCCAAGGCGCATTTAAACCATCTTGTTAAGCTACTGCGACCTCCACCGCTCTTCCAAAGGGCATTTTAACCATCTTGTTAAGCTACTGTGACCTGCACGTCTCTACCAAGGGGCATTTAAACCATCTTGTTAAGCTACTGCGACCTCCACCGCTCTTCCAAGGGGCATGTAAACCGTGTTGTTAAGCTACTGCGATTTGCACGTCTCTTACAAGGGGCATTTAATCCATCTTGTTAAGCTACTGCGACCTGCACATCTCTTCCAAGGGGCATTTAAACCGTCTTGTTAAGCTACTGCGACTAGCACGTCCCTTCCAAGGGACATTTAAACCGTCTTGTTAAGCTGATGCGACCTGCACGTCTCTACCAAGGGGCATTTAATCAGTCTTGAAAAGCTACTACGACCTCCACCGCTCTTCCAAGGGGCATTTAAACCGTCTTGTTAAGCTACTGCGACCTGCACGTCTATTCCAAGGGGCATTTAAAACGTTTTGTTAACCTACTGCGACCTTCACCGCTCTTCCAAGGGGCATTTAAACCGTCTTGTTAAGCTACTGCGACCTGAAAGTCTCTTCCAACGGGCATTTAAACAGTCTTGTTAAGCTGCTGCGACCTGCACGTCTCTTCCAAGGGGCATTTAATCCGTTTTGTTAAGCTACTACGACCACCACCGCTCTTCCAAGGAGCATTTAAACCATCTTGTTAAGCTACTGCAACCTGTACGTCTCTTCCAAGGGGCATTTAAACAGTCTTGTTAAGCTACTGCCACCTGGACGTTTCTTCCAAGGGGCATTTAAATCGTCTTGTTAAGCTACTGCGACCTGCACGTCTCTTCCAAGCTGCATTTAAACTGTCTTATTAAGCTACTGTGACCTGCATTTCTCTACCAAGGGGCAATTAAACCGTATTGTTAATCTACTGCGACATGCACGTCTCTTCCAAGGGGCCTTTAAACCGTATTGTTAAGCTACTGCGACCAGCACGTATCTTCCAAGCGGCATTAAAACTGTCTTGTTAAGCTACTGCGACCTCCACCGCTCTTCCAAAGGGCATTTTAACCAACTTGTTAAGCTACTGTGACCTGCACGTCTCTACCAAGGGGCATTTAAACCGTCTTGTTAAGCTACTGCGACCTCCACTGCTCTTCCAAGGGACATTTAATCCGCCTTGTTAAGCTACTGCGACCTGCAGGTCTCTACCAAGGGGCATTTAAACCGTCTTGTTAAGCTACTGCGAACTGCACGTCTCTTCCAAGGGGCATTTAAACCATCTTGTTAAGCTTCTGCGACATGCACGTCTCTTCCAAGGGGCATTTAAACTGTCTTGTTAAGCTACTGCGACCTGCACGTCTCTTCCAAGGGGCATTTAAACTGACTTGTTAATCTACTGAGACCTCCACCGCTCTTCCAAGGGGCATTTAAACCGTATTTTTAAGCTACTGCGACCTGCATGTCTCTTCCAAGGGGCATTTAAACCGTCTTGTTAAGCTACTGCGACCTGCACGTCTCTTCCAAGGGGCATTTAAACCGTCTTGTTAAGCGATTTAGACCTTCACCACTTTTCCAAGGGGCATTTAAACCGTATTGTTAAGCTACTGCGACCTGCACGTCTCTTCAACGGGGCATTTAAACCGTCTTGTTAAGCTACTGCGACCTGCATGTCTCTACCAAGGTGCATTTAAACCGTCTTGTTAAGCTACTGCGACCTGCACGTCTCTTCCAAAGGGCATTTAAACCGTCTTTTTAAGCTACTGCGACCTGCACGTCCCTTCTAAGGGGCATTTAGACCGTCTTGTTAAGCTACTGCGACCTGCATGTCTCTTCCAAGGGGCATTTAAACCATCTTATTAAGCTACTGCGACCTGCACTTCTCTTCCAATGGGCATTTAAACCGTCTTGTTAAGCTAATGCGACCTCCACCGCTCTTGCAAGGGGCATTTAAACCATCTTGTTAAGCTACTGCGACCTGCACGTCTCTTCCAAATGGCATTTAAACCGTCTTGTTAAGCTAATGCGACCTCCACCGCTCTTGCAAGGGGCATTTAGACCATCTTGTTAAGATACTGCGACCTGCACGTCTTTTCCAAGGGGCATTTAAACCATCTTGGTAAGCTACTGCGAACTGCAAGCCTCTTCTAAGGGGCATTTAAACCGTCTTGTTAAGCTACTGCGGCCTGAACCTCTCTTCCAAGTGGCATTTAAACCGTCTTGTTGTGCTACTGCGACCTGCATGTCTCTTCCAAGGGGCATTTAAACCATCTTATTAAGCTACTGCGACCTGCACTTCTCTTCCAATGGGCATTTAAACCGTCTTGTTAAGCTAATGCGACCTCCACCGCTCTTGCAAGGGGCATTTAAACCATCTTGTTAAGCTACTGCGACCTGCACGTCTCTTCCAAATGGCATTTAAACCGTCTTGTTAAGCTAATGCGACCTCCACCGCTCTTGCAAGGGGCATTTAGACCATCTTGTTAAGATACTGCGACCTGCACGTCTTTTCCAAGGGGCATTTAAACCATCTTGGTAAGCTACTGCGAACTGCAAGCCTCTTCTAAGGGGCATTTAAACCGTCTTGTTAAGCTACTGCGGCCTGAACGTCTCTTCCAAGTGGCATTTAAACCGTCTTGTTGTGCTACTGCGACCTGCACGTCTCTTCCAAGGGGCATTTAAACCTTCTTTTTAATCTACTGCGACCTGCACGTCTCTTCCAAGGGGCATTTAAACTGTCTTGTTAAGCTACTGCGACCTGCATGTCTCTTCCAAGGGGCATTTAAACTGTCTTGTTAAGCAACTGCGACCTGCACGTCTCTTCCAAGGGACATTTAAACCGTCTTATTAAGCTCCTGTGACCTGCACCACTCTTCCAAGGGGCATTTAAACTGTCTTGTTAAGCTTCTGCGACCTCCACCGCTCTTCCAAGGGGCATTTAAACCATCTTTTTAAGCTACTGCGACCTGCACGTCTCTTCCAAGGGGCATTTAAACCGTCTTGTTAAGCTACTGCGACCTGCACGTCTCTTCCAAGGGGCATTTAAATTGTCCTGTTAAGCTACTGCGACTTGCACGTCTCTTCCAAGGGGCATTTAAACCGTCTTGTTTAGCTATTGTTAGAACCTTGCTGTTAGGTTTTTTTTCCTTTGCTGGTCACATGACCTTGTTGGCCTATTTAATCCTGCTCCGCCCTTCTGGCTTTGCTGGACTTCATTGTATATCTACTTTCTAGCTAGCCTGTGCTCTGTATCTAACTCTGTTAGTTTGCTTGGTCTACGGACCTCTATGTTCTATCTATTTTGTTTGTTCGTCTGTCTGCTACTATTTCTGTTAGGAGGTGTCCCATATTCCTCCCAGTCCTTAGTACTTGTAGGGATTCCCTCCCCACATCTATAGGTCTCCGTACAGACTAGATTAGGACTTTAGCAGGTCTGATCGCAGGATCAGGTTCCCTGTTACATCGTAGGGATTCAGCTGAGTCCTATAGTAGGGACAGATCTCCTCTCTTTCCTTAGCTTTGGTAGCAGAACATAACAGTAAGTCCAGCCTGCAAATTCTCTAAGGAAAGATTTTTCTGTTCCATCATGGTGTCGGTTACAGGATTTGGCTAAACACCTGCAGGGACTCTCTCTGGAAGTGGCCGAGCTCCGTCAGCACGTGAGTAACTGTCCTGGAGCATATTTATTGGAGCCTAAGGTATGTTTGCCGGATTTATTTTTTGGTGAACATCGAGAATTTTTTTCATTTAAAAATGCTTGCTTATTGTATTTTCGTTTGAGACCCAAGTCCTCTGGGGATGAATTCCAGCGCGTAGGGTTCATAATGTCACTTTTGCGCAAAGAACCTCAGGAGTGGGCCTTTTCTTTGCAACCTAGTGATACATGCTTCAGATCAGTGGATAGTTTTTTTTCTGCTTTGGGACTATTATATGATGATCCTGACCGTGTGGCATCAGCTGAGACTGAGTTGAGACGTTTAAAACAAGGATCAGGTAATGTGGAAAAATATTGTACTCATTTTCGTCGTTGGTCCACTCAAACAGGGTGGAACGATTCTGCTCTGAAAAGTCTATTTCTTGCTGGGCTCAGTGAAAGGGTTAAAGACCTGCTAATTGCTTATCCTACACCTGAAGATTTGCAACAGGCTATGCAATTAGCTATACGGGTGGATAGAAGACTTCGTGCAAGGGTTAATGAGAGCAAATCCTCTGCTATGTCAGTTTCTGGTTATGAGAATGTGTGTACTAACAGTGGTGAACCGATGGAGATTGGATCGGTGGCACCTCGCTCTCAAGAAAAAGACCGTCGTTTTTCGGAAGGCTTGTGTTTCTATTGCGGAAAATCTGGTCATTTGATTAAAGGCTGTGAGCTTCGTATGAAGAAAGAAAAAAAATGGTCAGTCACGCCCGTATTGCCTGTTTAAATTCCAAGGGTATATTTTTAGCTGCTTCCACGATTGCTCAGGAAAAATTAATGGAATTTCGGGTATTTGTTGATTGCGGGTCTACTCTGAATGTAATTGATGGGGGATTTGTGGAAAGACTCAATTTAAAACCTGAACCTTTATCATCCCCCATTGCTGTGGTTTCTGTGGATGGTTCCCCTTTGAAGAATATTACTCTCAAGGTCAGTGAATTTCCTCTCACTATTAATGGTGTTCACCATGAGAAATTGGATTTGGTAGTGTTGAATAACTTGCCTTCTCCAGTAATATTGGGTTTGCCCTGGTTAAAATTTCACAATCCTGTACTGGATTGGTCTACCAGTGAAATTAAATCCTGGAGCCATAAATGTTATGACAAGTGTTGTAACGGGCGTATTGCAGCTTTGGATAGGGGAGAATTGCCTGTTCCTATTCAGGATTTTTGGAGAGTTTTTTCTGAGAAGGAATCTCAGGTTTTGCCTCCCCATAGAGACTATGATTGCTCTATTGAATTTGTCCCTGGAGCGACTCTTCCTAAAAGTCGTTTATTTAACCTTACTATTCCTGAGAGGAAGGCTTTGGAGGAATACATACAGACAAGTTTGGCCGCCGGTCACATTAGGCCCTCTAAGTCTCCTGTGGCGGTTGGATTTTTTTTTGTAAAAAAGAAGGACGGTGGTTTACGTCCTTGTCTGGATTTTCGTGAGATTAACAAAATTACTGTACGCAATCCTTACCCACTGCCATTGATTCCTGATCTGTTTAACCAGTTAATGGGGGCCAAGTGGTTCTCTAAAATTGACCTTAAGGGGGCATACAATCTGTTACGCATGAAGGAGGGTGACGAATGGAAGACTGCTTTTAACACTCCTGTGGGTCATTTTGAGAATCTGGTGATGCCTTTTGGTCTTACCAATGCTCCCGCATTTTTTCAGAATCTTATTAATGACATCCTTGGGCCTTTGATCGGCAAAAATGTGGTTGTGTATTTGGATGACATTTTGATTTATTCGCCGGATCTGGAGTCTCATTGGCGGAGCGTACGTGAGGTATTACAGTTATTAATGGACAATTCGCTTTTTGCTAAGCTGGAGAAATGTGAATTCGCTGTACAGAGAATTAGTTTTTTGGGTTACATTATCTCCAGCGAAGGTTTTGAGATGGATCCGGTTAAAGTTCAAGCTATACAGGAATGGCCTAGGCCTATTGGTTTGAAATCGATACAGAGGTTTTTAGGTTTCGCCAATTATTACAGAAAATTCATAAAAAATTTTTCTAGTATTGTCAAACCTCTGACCGATCTCACCAGGAAAGGTGCTGATGCGGTTCAGTGGTCTTCTGAGGCCATTGAAGCTTTTGTGTATCTCAAGGAGAGGTTCACCTCTGCTCCCATCCTTATGCAGCCTGATGTGACTAAGCCGTTTTTGGTTGAGGTTGATGCTTCCTCTGTGGGGGTTGGAGCAGTATTGTCTCAGGATAACGGGGATGGATTACATCCCTGTGCCTTTTTTTCAAAAAAATTTTCGGAGACTGAACTGAATTACGATATTGGTAATCGGGAATTATTGGCTATTAAACTCGCATTTGAACACTGGCGCCACTTCTTGGAAGGTGCGGAATTTCCCGTTCAGGTTCTTACGGATCATAAAAATCTGATATATCTTGATGCTGCCAAGCGCCTGAATGCCCGTCAGGCTAGGTGGGCACTGTTTTTCTCACGGTTTAATTTCTCCGTTACTTACATCCCTGGTACTAAGAATGTTAAGGCGGATGCCTTGTCTCGCAGTTTTTCTCCCATAGTCGGTGCTGAGAAAGAGGAAAACATTTTACAAGAAGGTGTTGTGATAGCTGCTTTAGACTCTGTTTTGGAAGATGAGATTCTTAAAGCTCAGGAGAATGCCCCATCTAACACTCCTCATGGGAGGTTGTTTGTGCCTGGGACCTTTAGGAGAGATTTGTTTGTTGAGTGTCACGAATCTCGGTTGGCAGGTCATCCCGGAATCTCTGAGACCAAGAGACTGGTGGGTCGCAGTTTTTGGTGGCCTGGATGGCAGAAGGAAGTCATTAAGTGGGTGCCCCAATGTACTATATGTGCTAGATCTAAGTCCTCACATACTCCTGCTGCGGGGTTGCTTTGTCCTTTGGAGGTCCCCAGTGCTCCTTGGACACATTTGGCTATGGACTTTATAACTGACCTTCCCCCCTCTGAGGGTTTTACTGTCATCTGGGTGGTCGTGGACCGTTTTAGCAAGATGTGTCACTTGGTTCCCTTTGTCAAACTGCCCTGCGCGAAAACTCTCGCTAAGGCCTTTGTCAAGGAAATTGTCAGACTTCATGGCGTTCCTACTGACATTGTTTCTGATAGGGGTCCTCAATTCGTGGCTCGTTTTTGGCGTGCCTTTTGTGACAGGTTGGGAATTCATTTGTCGTTTTCGTCCGGATATCATCCTGAATCTAATGGCCAGACAGAGAGGAAAAACCAGGATGTTGAGCAGTTCTTGCGTTGTTTTGTGGCAGACAATCAAGAGGGGTGGTCTGAGTTTCTGCCACTTGCCGAATTTGCTCTGAACAATCATACATCTTCTTCTGCTGGTTGTTCGCCTTTTTTTTGTTGTTCTGGGAGACATCCGTCGTTTGGGTCGTTCTCCAAGTTGGGATCTGCCGTGCCTGAGGAGGAGAATTTTTCCGGTGATTTGGAAAGAGTTTGGACGGATGTGCGTGGTAATCTTCAGGAGGCCAACAGAAAATCTAAAGACTACTTTGATAGGAAACGACAGGAGGTTTTGTTCGCTGTTGGTGACATGGTTTGGTTGTCCTCTAGGAATCTGCGGTTGAGGATTCCTTCTAAGAAATTGGGTCCCAAGTTTGTAGGGCCCTTTAAGGTGCTTCAGGTTGTCAACCAATCTGCTGTTAGGTTGGAGGTTCCTACCTCCTGGAGAATTAATCCGGTATTTCATGTCTCTCTGTTAAAAAAAGCTGTTGTGTCGGATGGTGACGCCTCTGCCTCTGTTCCTCCGGTGGTGGAGGACGGGGAATATGAAATTTCTCGCATCCTTGACTCTAGACGGTATAGAGGTAGTTTGCAGTATCTTGTGGCCTGGAAAGGTTTCGGACCCGAGGATAACTCTTGGGTGAGGTCAGATGATGTTTCCGCGTCCAGACTTATCAGAGCGTTTCACAGGAGATTTCCTGATAAGCCTGGTCCTAGGGGATCCGGAGGATCCTCTTAGAAGGGGGGGTACTGTTAGAACCTTGCTGTTAGTTTTTTTTTCCTTTGCTGGTCACATGACCTTGTTGGCCTATTTAATCCTGCTCCGCCCTTCTGGCTTTGCTGGACTTCATTGTATATCTACTTTCTAGCTAGCCTGTGCTCTGTATCTAACTCTGTTAGTTTGCTTGGTCTACGGACCTTTATGTTCTATCTATTTTGTTTGTTCGTCTGTCTGCTACTATTTCTGTTAGGAGGTGTCCCATATTCCTCCCAGTCCTTAGTACTTGTAGGGATTCCCTCCCCACATCTATAGGTCTCCGTACAGACTAGATTAGGACTTTAGCAGGTCTGATCGCAGGATCAGGTTCCATGTTACATCGTAGGGATTCAGCTGAGTCCTATAGTAGGGACAGATCTCCTCTCTTTCCTTAGCTTTGGTAGCAGAACATAACAGCTATTGTAACCTCCACCACTTTTCCAAGGGGCATTTAAACCATATTGTTAAGCTACTGCGACCTGCACGTCTCTTCAATGGGGCATTTAAACCGTCTTGTTAAACTACTGCGACCTGCATGTCTCTACCAAGGTGCATTTAAACCGTCTTGTTAAGCTACTGCGACCTTCATGTCTCTTCCAAGGGGCATTTAAACAGTCTTGTTAAGCTGCTGCGACCTGCATGTCTCTTCCAAAGGGCATTTAAACCGTCTTTTAAAGCTACTGCGACCTGCATGTCTCTTCCGAGGGGCATTTAAACTGTCTTATTAAGCTACTGCGAACTGCACCTCTCTTCCAATGGGCATTTAAACCGTCCTGTTAAGCTAATGCGACCTCCACCGCTCTTCCAAGGGTCATTTAAACCATCTTGTTAAGCTACTACGACCTGCACGTCTCTTCCAAGTGGCATTTAAACCGTCTTGTTAAGCTACTGTGACCTGCACGTCTCTTCCAAGGGGCATTTAAACCGTCTTATTAAGCTACTGCAACCTGCACCTCTCTTCCAATGGGCATTTAAACCATCCTCTTAAGCTAATGCGACCTCCACCGCTCTTCCAAGGGGCATTTAAACCATCTTGTTAAGCTACTTTGACCTGCACGTCTCTTCCAAGTGGCATTTAAACCGTCTTGTTAAGCTACTGTGAACTGCACGTCTCTTCCAAGGGGCATTTAAACCGTCTTGTTAAGCTACTGTGAACTGCACGTCTCTTGCAAGGGGCATTTAAACCGTCTTATTAAGCTACTTTGACCTGCACGTCTCTTCCAAGGGGCATTTAAACTGTCTTGTTAAGCTACTGTGACCTGCATGTCTCTTCCAAGGGGCATTTAAACAGTCTTGTTAAGCTGCTGCGACCTGCATGTCTCTTCCAAAGGGCATTTAAACCGTCTTGTTAAGCTACTGTGACCTGCACGTCTCTTCCAAGTGGCATTTTAACCGTCTTGTTAAGCTACTGTGAACTGCTCGTCTCTTGCAAGGGGCATTTAAACCGTCTTGTTAAGCTACTTTGACCTGCACGTCTCTTCCAAGGGGCATTTAAACTGTCTTGTTAAGCTACTGTGACCTGCATGTCTCTTCCAAGGGGCATTTAAACAGTCTTGTTAAGCTGCTGCGACCTGCGTGTCTCTTCCAAAGGGCATTTAAACCATCTTTTTAAGCTACTGCTACCTGCATGTCTCTTCCAAGGGGCATTTAAACCGTCTTATTAAGCTACTGCGACCTGCACCTCTCTTCCAATGGGCATTTAAACCGTCCTGTTAAGCTAATGCGACCTCCACTGCTCTTCCAAGGGGCATTTAAACCATCTTGTTAAGCTACTGCGACCTGCACGTCTCTTCCAAGTGGCATTTAAACCGTCTTGTTAAGCTACTGTGACCTGCACTTCTCTTGCAAGGGGCATTTAAACCGTCTTATTAAGCTACTGCGACCTACACGTCTCTTCCAAGGGGCATTTATATTGTCTTGTTAAGATACTGTGACCTGCACGTCTCTTCCAAGGGGCATTTAAACCGTCTTGTTAAGCTACTGTAGCCTCCATCACATTTCCAAGGGGCATTTAAACCGTCTTGTCAAGGTACTGCGACCTGCACGTCTCTTCCAAGGGGCATTTAAACCTTCTTGTTAAGCTACTGCGACCTGCATGTCTCTTCCAAGGGGCATTTAAACCATCTTGTTAAGATACTGCGACCTGCACGTCTCTTCCAAGGGGCATTTAAACCATCTTGTTAAGCTACTGTGACCTGCATGTCTATTCCAAGGGGCATTTAAACCGTCTTGTTAAGCTACTGCGACCTCCACCGCTCTTCCAAGGGGCATTTAAACCGTCTTGTTAAGCTACTGCGACCTACACGTCTCTTCCAAGGGCCATTTAAACCGTCTTGGTAAGCTACTGCGAACTGCACGTCTCTTCCAAGGGCCATTTAAATCGTCTTGTTAAGCTACTGCGACTTGCACGTCTCTTCCAAGGGGCATTTAAACCTTCTTGTTAAGCTACTGTAACCTCCACCACTTTTCCAAGGGGCATTTAAACCGTCTTGTTAAGCTACTGCGACCTGCACGTCTCTTCAATGGGGCATTTGAACCGTCTTGTTAAGCTACTGCGACCTGCATGTCTCTACCAAGGGGCATTTAAACCATCTTGTTAAGCTACTACGACCTGCACGTCTCTTCCAAGCGGCATTTAAACAGTCTTGTTTAGCTAATGCGAACTGCACGTCTCCTCCAAGGGGCATTTAAACTGTCTTGTTAAGCTACTGCGACCTACACCGCTCTTCCAAGGGGCATTTAAACCGTCTTGTTAAGCTACTGCGACCTGCATGTCTCTACCAAGGGGCATTTAAACCAACTTGTTAAGCTACTGCGACCTGCATGTCTCTACCAAGGGGCATTTAAACCATCTTGTTAAGCTACTACGACCTACACCGCTCTTCCAAGGGGCATTTAAACCGTCTTGTTAAGCTACTGCGAACTGCACTTGTAGTCCAAGGGGCATTTAAACTGTCTTGTTAAGCTACTGCGACCTACACCGCTCTTCCAAGGGGCATTTAAACCGTCTTGTTAAGCTACTGCGACCTGCATGTCTCTTCCAAAGGGCATTTAAATTGTCTTGTTAAGCTACGGCGACCTGCACTTCTCTTCCAAGGGGCATTTAAACCGTCTTTTTAAGCTGCTGCAACCCGCACGTCTCTTCCAAGGGGCATTTAAACTGTATTGTTAAGCTACTGCGACCTGCACGTCTCTTCCAAGGGACATTTAAACTGTCTTGTTAAGCTTTTGCGACCTCCAACGCTCTTCCAAGGGACATTTAAACCACCTTGTTAAGCTACTGCGACCTGCATGTCTCTTCCAAGGGGCATTTAAACCGTCTTGTTAAGCTACTGCGACCTGCACGTCTATTCCAAGGGGCATTTAAAACGTTTTGTTAACCTACTGCGACCCCCACCGCTCTTCCAAGGGGCATTTAAACCGTCTTGTTAAGCTACTGCGACCTGCACGTCTCTTCCAACGGGCATTTAAACAGTCTTGGTAAGCTGCTGCGACCTGCACGTCTCTTCCAAGGGGCATTTAATCCGTTTTGTTAAGCTACTACGACCTCCACCGCTCTTCCAAGGAGCATTTAAACCATCTTGTTAAGCTACTGCGACCTGTACGTCTCTTCCAAGGGGCACTTAAACAGTCTTGTTAAGCTACTGTCACCTGGACGTTTCTTCCAAGGGGCATTTAAATCGTCTTGTTAAGCTACTGCGACCTGCACGTCTCTTCCAAGCTGCATTTAAACTGTCTTATTAAGCTACTGTGACCTGCATTTCTCTACCAAGGGGCAATTAAACCGTCTTGTTAATCTACTGCGACATGCACGTCTCTTCCAAGGGGCATTTAAACCGTATTCTTAAGCTACTGCGACCAGCACGTCTCTTCCAAGCGGCATTAAAACCGTCTTGTTAAGCTACTGCGACCTCCACCGCTCTTCCAAAGGGCATTTTAACCGACTTGTTAAGCTACTGTGACCTGCACTTCTCTACCAAGGGGCATTTAAACCGTCTTGTTAAGCTAATGCGACCTCCACTGCTCTCCCAAGGGACATTTAATCCGTATTATTAAGCTACTGCGAACTGCACGTCTCTTCCAAGGGGCATTAAAACCATCTTGTTAAGCTTCTGCGACATGCACGTCTCTTCCAAGGGGCATCTAAACTGTCTTGTTAAGCTACTGTGACCTGCACGTCTCTTCCAAGGGGCATTTAAACTGACTTGTTAATCTACTGAGACCTCCACCGCTCTTCCAAGGGGCATTTAAACCATATTTTTAAGCTACTGCGACCTGCATGTCTCTTCCAAGGGGCATTTAAACCGTCTTGTTAAGCTACTGCGACCTGCACGTCTCTTCCAAGGGGCATTTAAACCGTCTTGTTAAGCTATTTAGACCTCCACCACTTTTCCAAGGGGCATTTAAACCGTATTGTTAAGCTACTGCGACCTGCACGTCTCTTCAACGGGACATTTAAACCGTCTTGTTAAGCTACTGCGACCTGCATGTCTCTACCAAGGTGCATTTAAACCGTCTTGTTAAGCTACTGCTACCTGCACGTCTCTTCCAAAGGGCATTTAAACCGTCTTTTTAAGCTAATGCGACCTCCACCGCTCTTGCAAGGGGCATTTAAACCATCTTGTTAAGCTACTGCGACCTGCACGTCTCTTCCAAATGGCATTTAAACCGTCTTGTTAAGCTAATGCGACTTCCACCGCTCTTGCAAGGGGCATTTAGACCATCTTGTTAAGATACTGCGACCTGCACGTCTTTTCCAAGGGGCATTTAAACCATCTTGGTAAGCCACTGCGACCTGCAAGCCTCTTCTAAGGGGCATTTAAACCGTCTTGTTAAGCTACTGCGGCCTGAACGTCTCTTCCAAGTGGCATTTAAACCGTCTTGTTGTGCTACTGCGACCTGCACGTCTCTTCCAAGGGGCATTTAAACCATCTTTTTAATCTACTGCGACCTGCACGTCTCTTCCAAGGGGCATTTAAACTGTCTTGTTAAGCTACTGCGACCTGCACGTCTCTTCCAAGGGGCATTTAAACTGTCTTGTTAAGCAACTGCGACCTGCACGTCTCTTCCAAGGGACATTTAAACCGTCTTATTAAGCTCCTGTGACCTGCACGTCTCTTCCAAGGGGCATTTAAACTGTCTTGTTAAGCTTCTGCGACCTCCACCGCTCTTCCAAGGGGCATTTAAACCATCTTTTTAAGCTACTGCGACCTGCACGTCTCTTCCAAGGGGCATTTAAACCGTCTTGTTAAGCTACTGCGACCTGCACGTCTCTTCCAAGGGGCATTTAAATTGTCCTGTTAAGCTACTGCGACTTGCATGTCTCTTCCAAGGGGCATTTAAACCGTCTTGTTTAGCTACTGTAACCTCCACCACTTTTCCAAGGGGCATTTAAACCATATTGTTAAGCTACTGCGACCTGCACGTCTCTTCAATGGGGCATTTAAACCGTCTTGTTAAACTACTGCGACCTGCATGTCTCTACCAAGGTGCATTTAAACCGTCTTGTTAAGCTACTGCGACCTGCATGTCTCTTCCAAGGGGCATTTAAACAGTCTTGTTAAGCTGCTGCGACCTGCATGTCTCTTCCAAAGGGCATTTAAACCGTCTTTTTAAGCTACTGCGACCTGCATGTCTCTTCCAAGGGGCATTTAAACCGTCTTATTAAGCTACTGCGACCTGCACCTCTCTTCCAATGGGTATTTAAACCGTCCTGTTAAGCTAATGCGACCTCCACCGCTCTTCCAAGGGGCATTTAAACCATCTTGTTAAGCTACTGCGACGTGCACGTCTCTTCCAAGTGGCATTTAAACCGTCTTGTTAAGCTACTGTGACCTGCACGTCTCTTCCAAGGGGCATTTAAACCGTCTTATTAAGCTACTGCGACCTGCACCTCTCTTCCAATGGGCATTTAAACCATCCTGTTAAGCTAATGCGACCTCCACCGCTCTTCCAAGGGGCATTTAAACTGTCTTGTTAAGCTACTTTGACCTGCACGTCTCTTCCAAGGGGAATTTAAACTGCCTTGTTAAGCTACTGTGACCTGCACGTCTCTTCCAAGTTGCATTTAAACCGTCTTGTTAAGCTACTGTAGCCTCCACCACATTTCCAAGGGGCATTTAAACCGTCTTGTCAAGCTACTGCGACCTGCACGTCTCTTCCAAGGGGCATTTACACAGTCTTGTTAAGCTACTGTGACCTGCACGTCTCTTCCAAGGGGCATTTAAACCGTCTTGTCAAGCTACTGCGACCTGCACGTCTCTTCCAAGGGGCATTTAAACCTTCTTGTTAAGCTACTGCGACCTGCATGTCTCTTCCAAGGGGCATTTAAAAGGTCTTTTTAAGCTACTGTAGCCTCCACCACATTTCCAAGGGGCATTTAAACCGTCTTGTCAAGCTACTGCGACCTGCACTTCTCTTCCAAGGGGCATTTAAACCGTCTTGTTAAGCTACTGCGACATGCACGTCTCTTCCAAGGGGCATTTAAACAGTCTTGTTAAGCTGCTGCTACCTGAATGTATCTTCCAAGGGGCATTTAAACTGTCTTGTTAAGCTACTGAGACCTTCACCGCTCTTCCAAGGGGCATTTAAACTGTCTTGTTAAGCTACTGTGACCTGCACGTCTCTTCCAAGGGGCATTTAAACCATCTTGTTAAGCTACTGAGACCTGCTCGTCTCTTCCAAGGGGCATTTAAACCGTCTTGTTAAGCTACTGCGACCTACATGTCTCTTACAAGGCGCATTTAAACCGACTTTTTAAGCTACTGCGACTTGCACGTCTCTTCCAAGGGACATTTAAACCGTCTTGTTAAGCTACTGCGACCTGCACGTCTCCTCCTTGGGGCATTTAAACCGTCTTGTTAAGCTACTGCGACCTGCATGTCTCTACCAAGGGACATTTAAATCGTCTTGTTAAGCTACTGCGACCTGCACGTCTCTTCCAAGGGGCATTTAAACTGTCTTGTTAAGCTACTGCGACATCCACCGCTCTTTCAAGGGGCATTTAAACTATCTTGATAAGCTACTGTGACCTGCACGTCTCTTCCAAGGGGCATTTAAACCGTCTTGTTAAGCTACTGTGACCTGCATGTCTATTCCAAGGGGCATTTAAACCGTCTTGTTAAGCTACTGCGACCTCCACTGCTCTTCCAAGGGGCATTTAAACCGTCTTGTTAAGCTACTGCGACCTGCACCTCTCTTCCAAGGGCCATTTAAAACGTCTTGGTAAGCTACTGCGAACTGCACGTCTCTTCCAAGGGCCATTTAAATCGTCTTGTTAAGCTACTGCGACTTGCACGTCTCTTCCAAGGGGCATTTAAACCTTCTTGTTAAGCTACTGTAACCTCCAGCACTTTTCCAAGGGGCATTTAAACCGTCTTGTTAAGCTACTGTGACCTCCACCGCTCTTCCAAGGGGCACTTAAACTGTCTTGTTAAGCTACTGAGACCTGAAAGCCTCTTCCAAGGGGCATTTAAACAGTCTTGTTAAGCTGCTGCGACCTGCATGTCTCTTCCAAGGGGCATTTAAGCTGTCTTGTTAAGCTACTGCGACCTCCACCGCTCTTCCAAGGGGCATTTAAACTGTTTTATTAAGCTACTGCGACCTGCTCATCTCTTCCAAGGGGCATTTAAACCATCTTGTTAAGACACTGCGACCTGCATGTCTCTTCCAAGGGGCATTTAAACCGTCTTTTTAAGCTACTGTAACCTCCACCACTTTTCCAAGTGGCATTTAAATCGTCTTGCTAAGCTATTACGACCTGCACGTCTCTTCCAAGGCGCATTTAAACCGTCTTTTTAATCTACTGCGACTTGCACGTCTCTTCCAAGGGGCATTTAAACCGTCTTGTTAAGCTGCTGCGACATGCACGTCTCTTCCAAGGGGCAGTTAAACAGTCTTGTTAAGCTGCTGCTACCTGAATGTGTCTTCCAAGGGGCATTTAAACTGTCTTGTTAAGCTACTGAGACCTTCAACGCTCTTCCAAGGGGCATTTAAACTGTCTTGTTAAGCTACTGTGACCTGCACGTCTCTTCCAAGGGGCATTTAAACCATCTTGTTAAGCTACTGAGACCTGCTCGTCTCTTCCAAGGGGCATTTAAACCGTCTTGTTAAGCTACTGCGACCTGCACGTCTCTTACAAGGCGCATTTAAGCCGACTTTTTAAGCTACTGCGACTTGCACGTCTCTTCCAAGGGACATTTAAACCGTCTTGTTAAGCTACTGCGACCTGCACGTCTCCTCCTTGGGGCATTTAAACCGTCTTGTTAAGCTACTGCGACCTGCATGTCTCTACCAAGGGGCATTTAAACTGTCTTGTTAAGCTACTGCGACATCCACCGCTCTTTCAAGGGGCATTTAAACTATCTTGATAAGCTACTGTGACCTGCACGTCTCTTCCAAGGGGCATTTAAACCGTCTTGTTAAGCTACTGTGACCTGCATGTCTATTCCAAGGGGCATTTAAACCGTCTTGTTAAGCTACTGCGACCTCCACCGCTCTTCCAAGGGGCATTTAAACCGTCTTGTTAAGCTACTGCGACCTGCATGTCTCTTCCAAGGGCCATTTAAACCGTCTTGGTAAGCTACTGCGAACTGCACGTCTCTTCCAAGGGCCATTTAAATCGTCTTGTTAAGCTACTGCGACTTGCACGTCTCTTCCAAGGGGCATTTAAACCTTCTTGCTAAGCTACTGTAACCTCCAGCACTTTTCCAAGGGGCATTTAAACCGTCTTGTTAAGCTACTGCGACCTGCACGTCTCTTCAATGGGGCATTTGAACCGTCTTGTTAAGCTACTGCGACCTGCATGTCTCTACCAAGGGGCATTTAAACCGTCTTGTTAAGCTACTGCGACCTGCACGTCTCTTCCAAGGGCCATTTAAACCGTCTTGGTAAGCTACTGCGAACTGCACGTCTCTTCCAAGGGCCATTTAAATCGTCTTGTTAAGCTACTGCGACTTGCACGTCTCTTCCAAGGGGCATTTAAACCTTCTTGTTAAGCTACTGTAACCTCCAGCACTTTTCCAAGGGGCATTTAAACCGTCTTGTTAAGCTACTGCGACCTGCACGTCTCTTCAATGGGGCATTTGAACCGTCTTGTTAAGCTACTGCGACCTGCATGTCTATTCCAAGCGGCATTTAAACAGTCTTGTTTAGCTAATGCGAACTGCACGTCTCTTCCAAGGGGCATTTAAACTGTCTTGTTAAGCTACTGCGACCTACACCGCTCTTCCAAGGGGCATTTAAACCGTCTTGTTAAGCTACTGCGACCTGCACGTCTCTTCCAAGGGGCATTTAAACCTTCTTGTTAAGCTACTGCGACCAGCACGTCTCTTCCAAGGGGCAATTAAACCGTCTTGGTAAGCTTCTACGACCTGCAAGCCTCTTCCAAGGGGCATTTACACCCTCTTGTTAAGCTACTGCGACCTACACGTCTCTTCCAAGGGGCATTTAAACCATCTTGGTAAGCTACTGTGACCTGCTCGTCTCTTCCAAGGGGCATTTAAACCGTCTTGTTAAGCTACTGCGACCTGCACGTCTCTTCAAAGGGGCATTTAAACCGTCTTGGTAAGCTACTGCTAACTGCAAGACTCTTCCAAGGGTCATTTAAACACTCTTGTTAAGCTACTGCGAACTGCACGTCTCTTCCAAGGGGGATTTAAACTGTCTTGTTAAGCCTCTGCGACTTGCACGTCTCTTCCATGGGGCATTTAAACAATCTTGGTAAGCTACTGCGACCTGCACGTCTCTTACAAGGCGCATTTAAACCGTCTTTTTAAGCTACTGCGACTTGCACGTCTCTTCCAAGGGACATTTAAACGGTCTTGTTAAGCTACTGTGACCTGCACGTCTCCTCCATGGGGCATTTAAACCGTCTTGTTAAGCTGCTGCGACCTGCATGTCTCTACCAAGGGACATTTAAACCATCTTGTTAAGCTACTGCGACATCCACCGCTCTTTCAAGGGGCATTTAAACTGTCTTGGTAAGCTACTGCGACCTGCAAGCCTCTTCCAAGGGGCATTTAAACCGTCTTGTTAAGCTACTGTGACCTCCACCGCTCTTCCAAGGGGCACTTAAACTGTCTTGTTAAGCTGTTGCGACCTGAAAGCCTCTTCCAAGGGGCATTTAAACCGTCTTGTTAAGCTACTGCGACATGCACGTCTCTTCCAAGGGGCATTTAAACAGTCTTGTTAAGCTGCTGCTACCTGAATATGTCTTCCAAGGGGCATTTAAACTGTCTTGTTAAGCTACTGAGACCTTCACCGCTCTTCCAAGGGGCATTTAAACTGTCTTGTTAAGCTACTGTGACCTGCACGTCTCTTCCAAGGGGCATTTAAACCATCTTGTTAAGCTACTGAGACCTGCTCGTCTCTTCCATGGGGCATTTAAACCGTCTTGTTAAGCTACTGCGACCTGCACGTCTCTTACAAGGCGCATTTAAACCGACTTTTTAAGCTACTGCGACTTGCACGTCTCTTCCAATGAACATTTAAACCGTCTTGTTAAGCTACTGCGACCTGCATGTCTCTACCAAGGGACATTTAAACCGTCTTGTTAAGCTACTGCGACCTGCACGTCTCTTCCAAGGGGCATTTAAACTGTCTTGTTAAGCTACTGCGACATCCACCGCTCTTTCAAGGGGCATTTAAACTATCTTGATAAGCTACTGTGACCTGCACGTCTCTTCCAAGGTGCATTTAAATCGTCTTGGTAAGCTACTGCGACCTGCACGTCTCTTCCATGGGGCATTTAAACCGTCTTTTTAAGCTACTGCGACCTGCACGTCTCTTCCATGGGGCATTTAAATCGTTTTGGTAAGCTACTGCGACCTGCTCGTCTCTTCCAAGGGGCATTTAAACCGTCTTGTTAAGCTACTGCAACCTGCACGTCTCTTCCAAGGGGCATTTAAAACGCTTTGTTAAGCTACTGCGACCTGCATGTCTCTGTTAAAGGGCATTTAAAACGCTTTGTTAAGCTACTGCGACCTGCATGTCTCTTCCAAGGGGCATTTAAACCGTCTTTTTAAGCTACTGCGACCTGCATGTCTCTTCCAAGGGGCAGTTAAACTGTCTTGTTAAGCTACTGCGACCTCCACCTCTCTTCCAAGGGTCATTTAAACCATCTTGTTAAGCTACTGCGACCTGCTCGTCTCTTCCAAGGGGCATTTAAACCGTCTTTTTAAGCTACTGCGACTTGAACGTCTCTTCCAAGGGGCATTTAAACAGTCTTGTTATGCTACTGTAACCTCCACCACTTTTCCAAGGGGCATCTAAACCGTCTTGTTAAGCTACTGCGACCAGCAAGTCTCTTCCAAGGGGCATTTAAACAGACTTGTTAAGCTACTGCGACCTGCATGTCTCTTCCAAGGGGCATTTAAACCGTCTTGTTAAGCTACTGCGACCTGCACGGCTCTTCCAAGGGGCATTTAAACAGTCTTGTTATGCTACTGTAACCTCCACCACTTTTCCAAGGGGCATCTAAACCGTCTTGTTAAGCTATTGCGACCTGCACGTCTCTTCCAAGGGGCATTTAAACCATCTTGTTAAGCTGCTGCGACCTGCATGTCTCTTTCAAGGGGCATTTAAACCGGCTTGTTAGGCTACTGTGACCTCCACCGCACCTCCAAGGGGCATTTAAACCGTCTAGTTAAGCTACTGCGTCCTGCACGTCTCTTCCAAGGGGCATTTAAACTGTCTTTTTAAGCTACTGAGACCTCCACCTCTCATCCAAGGGGCATTTAAAGCGTCTTGTTAAGCTTCTGCGACCTGCTCGTCTCTTCCAAGGGGCATTTAAACAGTCTTGTTAAGCTTCTGTAACCTCCACCACTTTTCCAAGGGGCATCTAAACCGTCTTGTTAAGCTACTGCGACCTGCATGTCTCTTCCAAGGGGCATTTAAACCGTCTTGTTAAGCTACTACAACCCGCACGTCTCTTCCAAGGGGTAATTAAATCGTCTTGTTAATCTGCTGCGACCTACATGTCTCCTCCAAGGGGCATTTAGACCGTCTTGTTAAGCTACTGCGACCTCCACCGCACTTCCAAGGGGCTTTTAAACCATTTTGTTAAGCTACTGCGACCTGCACGTCTCTTTCAAGGGGCATTTAAACTGTCTTGTTAAGCTACTGCGACCTCAACCGCTCATCCAAGGGGCATTTAAACCGTCTTGTTCAGCTACTGCGACGTGCACGTCTCTTCCAATTGGCATTTAAACCGTCTTGTTAAGCTACTGCGACCTGCAAGTCTCTTCCAAGGGGCATTTAAACTGTCTTGTTAAGCTACTGCCACCTCCACCACAATTCCAAGGGGCATTTAAAGCGTCTTGTAAAGCTTCTGCGACCTGCTGGTCTCTTCCCAGGGGCATTTAAACCGTCTTGTTAAGCTACTGCGACCTGCAAGTCTCTTCCAAGGCGCATTTAAACCGTCTTTTTAAGCTACTGTGACTTGAACGTCTTTTCCAAGGGGCATTTAAACCGTCTTGTTAAGCTACTGTAACCTCCACCACTATTCCAAGGGGCATCTCAACAATCTTGTTAAGCTACTGTGACCTGCACGTCTCTTAAAAGGGGCATTTATACCTTCTTGTTAAGCTACTGTGACCTGCACGTCTCTTCCAAGGGGCATTTAAACTGTCTCATTAAGCTACTGCGACCTCCACCTCTCTTCCAAGGGGCATTTAAACCGTCTTATTAAGCTACTGCGACCTGCACGTCTCTTCCAAGGGGCATTTAAACCCTCTTGTTAAGCTACTGCGACCTGCATGTCTCTTCCAAGGGGCATTTAAACTGTCTTGTTAAGCTACTGCGACCTCCTCCTCTATTCCAAGGGGCATTTAAAGCGTCTTGTTAAGCTTCTGCGACCTGTACTTCTCTTCCAAGGCGCATTTAAACTGTCTTTTGTTTAGCTTCTTCCACCTGCGCGTCTCTTCCAAGGGGCATTTAAACCGTCTTGTTAAGCTACTGCGACCTGCACGTCTCTTCCAAGGGGCATTTAAACAGTCTTGTTAAGCTGCTGCTACCTGAATGTGTCTTCCAAGGGGCATTTAAACTGTCTTGTTAAGCTACTGAGACCTTCACCGCTCTTCCAAGGGGCATTTAAACTGTCTTGTTAAGCTACTGTGACCTGCACGTCTCTTCCAAGGGGCATTTAAACCATCTTGTTAAGCTACTGAGACCTGCTCGTCTCTTCCAAGGGGCATTTAAACCGTTTTGTTAAGCTACTGCGACCTGCACGTCTCTTACAAGGCGCATTTAAACCGACTTTTTAAGCTACTGCGACTTGCACGTCTCTTCCAATGGACATTTAAACCGTCTTGTTAAGCTACTGCGACCTGCACGTCTCCTCCTTGGGGCATTTAAACCGTCTTGTTAAGCTACTGCGACCTGCATGTCTCTACCAAGGGACATTTAAACCGTCTTGTTAAGCTACTGCGACCTGCACGTCTCTTCCAAGGGGCATTTAAACTGTCTTGTTAAGCTACTGCGACATCCACCGCTCTTTCAAGGGGCATTTAAACTATCTTGATAAGCTACTGTGACCTGCACGTCTCTTCCAAGGTGCATTTAAATCGTCTTGGTAAGCTACTGCGACCTGCACGTCTCTTCCATGGGGCATTTAAACCGTCTTTTTAAGCTACTGCGACCTGCACGTCTCTTCCATGGGGCATTTAAATCGTTTTGGTAAGCTACTGTGACCTGCTCATCTCTTCCAAGGGGCATTTAAACCGTCTTGTTAAGCTACTGCAACCTGCACGTCTCTTCCAAGGGGCATTTAAACCGTCTTGTTAAGCTACTGCGACCTGCATGTCTCTTCCAAAGGGCATTTAAAACGCTTTGTTAAGCTACTGCGACCTGCATGTCTCTGTTAAAGGGCATTTAAAACGCTTTGTTAAGCTACTGCGACCTGCATGTCTCTTCCAAGGGGCATTTAAACCGTCTTTTTAAGCTACTGCGACCTGCACGTCTCTTACAAGGGGCAGTTAAACTGTCTTGTTAAGCTACTGCGACCTCCACCTCTCTTCCAAGGGTCATTTAAACCATCTTGTTAAGCTACTGCGACCTGCTCGTCTCTTCCAAGGGGCATTTAAACCGTCTTTTTAAGCTACTGCGACTTGAACGTCTCTTCCAAGGGGCATTTAAACAGTCTTGTTATGCTACTGTAACCTCCACCACTTTTCCAAGGGGCATCTAAACCGTCTTGTTAAGCTACTGCGACCAGCAAGTCTCTTCCAAGGGGCATTTAAACAGACTTGTTAAGCTACTGCGACCTGCATGTCTCTTCCAAGGGGCATTTAAACCGTCTTGTTAAGCTACTGCGACTTGCACGGCTCTTCCAAGGGGCATTTAAACCATCTTGTTAAGCTGCTGCAACCTGCATGTCTCTTTCAAGGGGCATTTAAACCGGCTTGTTAGGCTACTGTGACCTCCACCGCACCTCCAAGGGGCATTTAAACCGTCTAGTTAAGCTACTGCGTCCTGCACGTCTCTTCCAAGGGGCATTTAAACTGTCTTTTTAAGCTACTGAGACCTCCACCTCTCATCCAAGGGGCATTTAAAGCGTCTTGTTAAGCTTCTGCGACCTGCTCGTCTCTTCCAAGGGGCATTTAAACAGTCTTGTTAAGCTTCTGTAACCTCCACCACTTTTCCAAGGGGCATCTAAACCGTCTTGTTAAGCTACTGCGACCTGCATGTCTCTTCCAAGGGGCATTTAAACCGTCTTGTTAAGCTACTGCAACCCGCACGTCTCTTCCAAGGGGTAATTAAATCGTCTTGTTAAGCTGCTGCGACCTACATGTCTCCTCCAAGGGGCATTTAGACCGTCTTGTTAAGCTACTGCGACCTCCACCGCACTTCCAAGGGGCATTTAAACCATTTTGTTAAGCTACTGCGACCTGCACGTCTCTTTCAAGGGGCATTTAAACTGTCTTGTTAAGCTACTGCGACCTCAACCGCTCATCCAAGGGGCATTTAAACCGTCTTGTTCAGCTACTGCGACGTGCACGTCTCTTCCAATTGGCATTTAAACCGTCTTGTTAAGCTACTGCGACCTGCAAGTCTCTTCCAAGGGGCATTTAAACTGTCTTGTTAAGTTACTGCCACCTCCACCACAATTCCAAGGGGCATTTAAAGCGTCTTGTTAAGCTTCTGCGACCTGCTGGTCTCTTCCAAGGGGCATTTAAACTGTCTTGTTAAGCTACTGCGACCTGCAAGTCTCTTCCAAGGCGCATTTAAACCGTCTTTTTAAGCTACTGTGACTTGAACGTCTTTTCCAAGGGGCATTTAAACCGTCTTGTTAAGCTACTGTAACCTCCACCACTATTCCAAGGGGCATCTCAACAATCTTGTTAAGCTACTGCGACCTGCACGTCTCTTGAAAGGGGCATTTATACCTTCTTGTTAAGCTACTGTGACCTGCACGTCTCTTCCAAGGGGCATTTAAACTGTCTCATTAAGCTACTGCGACCTCCACCTCTCTTCCAAGGGGCATTTAAACCGTCTTATTAAGCTACTGCGACCTGCACGTCTCTTCCAAGGGGCATTTAAACCCTCTTGTTAAGCTACTGCGACCTGCATGTCTCTTCCAAGGGGCATTTAAACTGTCTTGTTAAGCTACTGCGACCTCCTCCTCTATTCCAAGTGGCATTTAAAGCGTCTTGTTAAGCTTCTGCGACCTGCACTTCTCTTCCAAGGCGCATTTAAACCTTCTTTTTAAGCTCCTGCGACTTGATCGTCTCTTCCAAGGGGCATTTAAACCATCTTGTTAAGCTAATGTAACCTCCACCACTTTTCCAAGGGGCATTTAAACCGTCTTTTAAGTTACTGCGACTTGCACTTCTCTTCCAAGGGGCTTTTAAACTGTCTTGTTAAGCTATGGCGACCTGCATGCCTCTTCCAAGAGTCATTTAAACTGTTTTGTTAAGCCTCTGCGACCTGCACATCTCTTCCAAGGGGCATTTAAACCGTCTTTTTAAGCTGCTGCGACCTGCATGTCTCTTCCAAGGGGCATTTAAACCATCGTATTAAGCTTCTGCGACCTCCACCGCTCTTCCAAGGGGCATTTAAACCATCTTATTAAGCTACTGCGACCTGCACGTCTCTTCCAAGGGGGATTTAAACCGTCTTGTTAAGCTACTGTGACCTGCACGTCTCTTCCAAGGGCCATTTAAACCGTCTTGTTAAGCTACTGCGACCTGCACGTCTCTTCCAAGGGGCATTTAAACCGTCTTGTTAAGCTACTGCGACCTGCACGTCTCTTCCAAGACGCATTTAAACCGTCTTTTTAAGCTACTGCGACTTGCACGTCTCTTCCAAGGGGCATTTTAACTGTCTTGTTAAGCTACTGCGACCTGCAAGTCTATTCTAAGGGGCATTTAAACCCTCTTGTTAAGATCCTGCGACCTGCACTTCTCTTCCAAGGGGGATTTAAACCGTCTTGTTAAGCAACTGCAACCTGCTCGTCTCTTCCAAGGGGCATTCAAACCGTCTTGTTAAGCAACTGTGACCTGCATGTCTCTTCCAAGGCCAATTTAAACCGTCTTGTTAAGCTACTGCGACCTGCTCGTCTCTTCCAAGGGGCATTTAAACCTTCTTTTTAAGCTACTGCGACCTGCATGTCTCTTCCAAGGGGGATTTAAACCGTCTTGTTAAGCTACTGCTACCTGCACGTCTCTTCCAAGGGGCATTTAAACCGTCTTGTTAAGCTACTGCTACCTGCACGTCTCTTCCAAGGGGCATTTAAACCGTCTTGTTAAGCTACTGTTACCTGCACGTCTCTTCCAAGGGGCATTTAAACCGTCTTGTTAAGCTACTGCGACCTGCATTTCTCTTCCAAGGGGAATTTAATCCATCTTGTTATGCTACTGCGACCTGCAGTTCTCTTCCATGGCGCATTTAAACCTTCTTTTTAAGCTCCTGCGACTTGATCGTCTCTTCCAAGGGGCATTTAAACCATCTTGTTAAGCTACTGTAACCTCCACCACTTTTCCAAGGGGCATTTAAACCGTCTTGTTAAGCTACTGCTGTTAGAACCTTGCTGTTAGGTTTCTTTTCCTTTGCTGGTCACATGACCTTGTTGGCCTATTTAAGCCTGCTCCGCCCTTCTGGCTTTGCTGGACTTCATTGTATATCTACTTTCTAGCTAGCCTGTGCTCTGTATCTAACTCTGTTAGTTTGCTTGGTCTACGGACCTCTATGTTCTATCTATTTTGTTTGTTCGTCTGTCTGCTACTATTTCTGTTAGGAGGTGTCCCTTATTCCTCCCAGTCCTTAGTACTTGTAGGGATTCCCTCCCCACATCTATAGGTCTCCGTACAGACTAGATTAGGACTTTAGCAGGTCTGATCGCAGGATCAGGTTCCCTGTTACATCGTAGGGATCAAGCTGAGTTCTATAGTAGGGACAGATCTCCTCTCTTTCCTTAGCTCTGGTAGCAGAACATAACAGTAAGTCCAGCCTGCAAATTCTCTAAGGAAAGATTTTTCTGTTCCATCATGGTGTCGGTTCAGGATTTGGCTAAACACCTGCAGGGACTCTCTCTGGAAGTGGCCGAGCTCCGTCAGCACGTGAGTAACTGTCCTGGAGCATATTTCTTGGAGCCTAAGGTATGTTTGCCGGATTTATTTTTTGGTGAACATCGAGAATTTTTTTCATTTAAAAATGCTTGCTTATTGTATTTTCGTTTGAGACCCAAGTCCTCTGGGGATGAATCCCAGCGCGTAGGGTTCATAATGTCACTTTTGCGCAAAGAGCCTCAGGAGTGGGCCTTTTCTTTGCAACCTAGTGATACATGCTTCAGATCAGTGGATAGTTTTTTTTCTGCTTTAGGACTATTATATGATGATCCTGACCGTGTGGCATCAGCTGAGACTAAGTTGAGACGTTTAAAACAAGGATCAGGTAATGTGGAAAAATATTGTACTCATTTTCGTCGTTGGTCCACTCAAACAGGGTGGAATGATTCTGCTCTGAAAAGTCTATTTCTTGCTGGGCTCAGTGAAAGGGTTAAAGACCTGCTAATTGCTTATCCTACACCTGAAGATTTGCAACAGGCTATGCAATTAGCTATACGGGTGGATAGAAGACTGCGTGCTAGGGTTAATGAGAGCAAATCCTCTGCTATGTCAGTTTCTGGTTATGATAATGTGTGTACTAACAGTGGTGAACCGATGGAGATTGGATCGGTGACACCTCGCTCTCAAGAAAAAGACCGTCGTTTTTCGGAAGGCTTGTGTTTCTATTGCGGAAAATCTGGTCATTTGATTAAAGGCTGTGAGCTTCGTATGAAGAAAGAAAAAAAAAATGGTCAGTCACGCCCGTATTGCCTGTTTAAATTCCAAGGGTATATTTTTAGCTGCTTCCACGATTGCTCAGGAAAAATTAATGGAATTTCGGGTGTTTGTTGATTGCGGGTCTACACTGAATGTAATTGATGGGGGATTCGTGGAAAAACTCAATTTAAAACCTGAACCTTTATCATCCCCTATTGCTGTGGTTTCTGTGGATGGCTCCCCTTTGAAGAATATTACTCTCAAGGTCAGTGAATTTCCTCTCACTATTAATGGTGTTCACCATGAGAAATTGGATTTGGTAGTGTTGAATAACTTGCCTTCTCCAGTAATATTGGGTTTGCCCTGGTTAAAATTTCACAATCCTGTACTGGATTGGTCTACCAGTGAAATTAAATCCTGGAGCCATAAATGTTATGACAAGTGTTGTAACGGGCGTATTGCAGCTTTGGATAGGGGATAATTGCCTGTTCCTATTCAGGATTTTTGGAGAGTTTTTTCTGAGAAGGAATCGCAGGTTTTGCCTCCCCATAGAGACTATGATTGCTCTATTGAATTTGTCCCTGGAGCGACTCTTCCTAAAAGTCGTTTATTTAACCTTACTATTCCTGAGAGGAAGGCTTTGGAGGAATACATACAGACAAGTTTGGCCGCCGGTCACATTAGGCCCTCTAAGTCTCCTGTGGCGGTTGGATTTTTTTTTGTAAAAAAAAAGGACGGCGGTTTACGTCCTTGTCTGGATTTTCGTGAGATTAACAAAATTACGGTACGCAATCCTTACCCACTGCCATTGATTCCTGATCTGTTTAACCAGTTATTGGGGGCCAAGTGGTTCTCTAAAATTGACCTTAAGGGGGCATACAATCTGTTGCGCATGAAGGAGGGTGACGAATGGAAGACTGCTTTTAACACTCCTGTGGGTCATTTTGAGAATCTGGTTATGCCTTTTGGTCTTACTAATGCTCCTGCATTTTTTCAGAATCTGATTAATGACATCCTTAGACCTTTGATCGGTAAAAATGTGGTTGTGTATTTGGATGACATTTTGATTTATTCGCCAGATCTGGAGTCTCATTGGCGGAGCGTACGTGAGGTATTACAGTTATTAATGGACAATTCGCTTTTTGCTAAGCTGGAGAAATGTGAGTTCGCTGTACAGAGAATTAGTTTTTTGGGCTACATTATCTCCAGCAAAGGTTTTGAGATGGATCCGGTTAAGGTTCAGGCTGTGCAGGAATGGCCTAGGCCTATTGGTTTGAAATCGATACAGAGGTTTTTGGGTTTCGCCAATTACTATAGAAAATTCATAAAAAAATTTTCTAGCATTGTCAAACCTCTGACTGATCTCACCAGGAAAGGTGCTGATGCGGTTCAGTGGTCTTCTGAGGCCATTGAAGCTTTTGTGTATCTCAAGGAGAGGTTCACCTCTGCTCCCATCCTTATGCAGCCTGATGTTACTAGGCCGTTTTTGGTTGAGGTTGATGCTTCCTCTGTGGGGGTTGGCGCAGTATTGTCTCAGGATAACGGGGATGGATTACATCCCTGTGCCTTTTTTTCAAAAAAATTTTCGGAGACTGAACTGAATTACGATATTGGTAATCGGGAATTATTGGCTATTAAACTCGCATTTGAACACTGGCGCCACTTCTTGGAAGGTGCGGAATTTCCCGTTCAGGTTCTTACGGATCATAAAAATCTGATATATCTTGATGCTGCCAAGCGCCTGAATGCCCGTCAGGCTAGGTGGGCACTGTTTTTCTCGCGGTTTAATTTCTCCGTTACTTACATCCCTGGTACTAAGAATGTTAAGGCGGATGCCTTGTCTCGCAGTTTTTCTCCCATAGTCGGTGCTGAGAAAGAGGAGAACATTTTACAAGAAGGTGTTGTGATAGCTGCTTTGGACTCCGTTTTGGAAGATGAGATTCTTAAAGCTCAGGAGAATGCCCCATCTAACACTCCTCATGGGAGGTTGTTTGTGCCTGGGACCTTTAGGAGAGATTTGTTTGTTGAGTGTCACGAATCTCGGTTGGCAGGTCATCCCGGAATCTCTGAGACCAAGAGACTGGTGGGTCGCAGTTTTTGGTGGCCTGGATGGCAGAAGGAAGTTATTAAGTGGGTGCGCCAATGTACTATATGTGCTAGATCTAAGTCCTCACATACTCCTGCTGCGGGGTTGCTTTGTCCTTTGGAGGTCCTCAGTGCTCCTTGGACACATTTGGCTATGGACTTTATAACTGACCTTCCCCCCTCTGAGGGTTTTACTGTCATCTGGGTGGTCGTGGACCGTTTTAGCAAGATGTGTCACTTGGTTCCCTTTGTCAAACTGCCCTGCGCGAAAACTCTCGCTAAGGCCTTTGTCAAGGAAATTGTCAGACTTCATGGCGTTCCTACTGACATTGTTTCTGATAGGGGTCCTCAATTCGTGGCTCGTTTTTGGCGTGCCTTTTGTGACAGGTTGGGAATTCATTTGTCGTTTTCGTCCGGATATCATCCTGAATCTAATGGCCAGACAGAGAGGAAAAACCAGGATGTTGAGCAGTTCTTGCGTTGTTTTGTGGCAGACAATCAAGAGGGGTGGTCTGAGTTTCTGCCACTTGCCGAATTTGCTCTGAACAATCATACATCTTCTTCTGCTGGTTGTTCGCCTTTTTTTTGTTGTTCTGGGAGACATCCGTCGTTTGGGTCGTTCTCCAAGTTGGGATCTGCCGTGCCTGAGGAGGAGAATTTTTCCGGTGATTTGGAAAGAGTTTGGACTGATGTGCGTGGTAATCTTCAGGAGGCCAACAGAAAATCTAAAGACTACTTTGATAGGAAACGACAGGAGGTTTTGTTCGCTGTTGGTGACATGGTTTGGTTGTCCTCTAGGAATCTGCGGTTGAGGATTCCTTCTAAGAAATTGGGTCCCAAGTTTGTAGGGCCCTTTAAGGTGCTTCAGGTTGTCAACCAATCTGCTGTTAGGTTGGAGGTTCCTACCTCCTGGAGAATTAATCCGGTATTTCATGTCTCTCTGTTAAAAAAAGCTGTTGTGTCGGATGGTGACGCCTCTGCCTCTGTTCCTCCGGTGGTGGAGGACGGGGAATATGAAATTTCTCGCATCCTTGACTCTAGACGGTATAGAGGTAGTTTGCAGTATCTTGTGGCCTGGAAAGGTTTCGGACCCGAGGATAACTCTTGGGTGAGGTCAGATGATGTTTCCGCGTCCAGACTTATCAGAGCGTTTCACAGGAGATTTCCTGATAAGCCTGGTCCTAGGGGATCCGGAGGATCCTCTTAGAAGGGGGGGTACTGTTAGAACCTTGCTGTTAGGTTTTTTTTCCTTTGCTGGTCACATGACCTTGTTGGCCTATTTAAGCCTGCTCCGCCCTTCTGGCTTTGCTGGACTTCATTGTATATCTACTTTCTAGCTAGCCTGTGCTCTGTATCTAACTCTGTTAGTTTGCTTGGTCTACCGACCTCTATGTTCTATCTATTTTGTTTGTTCGTCTGTCTGCTACTATTTCTGTTAGGAGGTGTCCCTTATTCCTCCCAGTCCTTAGTACTTGTAGGGATTCCCTCCCCACATCTATAGGTCTCCGTACAGACTAGATTAGGACTTTAGCAGGTCTGATCGCAGGATCAGGTTCCCTGTTACATCGTAGGGATCAAGCTGAGTTCTATAGTAGGGACAGATCTCCTCTCTTTCCTTAGCTCTGGTAGCAGAACATAACAACTGCGACCTGCATGTCTCTTCCAAGGGTCATTTAAACCGTCTTGTTAAGCCTCGGCGACCTGCACGTCTCTTCCAAGTGGCATTTAAACCGTCTTTTTAAGCTGCTGCAACCTGCATGTCTCTTCCAAGGGGCATTTAAACCATCGTGTTAAGCTTCTGCGACCTCCACCGCTCTTCCAAGGGGCATTTAAACCATCTTGTTAAGCTACTGCGACCTGCACATCTCTTCCAAGGGGCATTTAATCCGTCTTGTTAAGCTACTGTAACTTGCAAGTCTCTGCCAAGGGGCATTTAAACCATCTTGTTAAGCTACTGTAACCTCCACCACTTTTCCACGGGGCATTTAAACCGTCTTGTTAAGCTACTGCGACCTGCACGTCTCTTCCAATGGGCATTTAAACCGTCTTGTTAAGCTACTGCGACCTGCATGTCTCTTCCAATGGGCATTTAAACCGTCTTGTTAAGCCTCTGCGACCTGCACGTCTTTTCCTAGGGGCATTTAAACAGTCTTATTAAGCTGCTTCGACCTGCATGTTTCTTCCAAGTGGCATTTAAACTGTCTTGTTAAGCTACTGCGACCTTCACCGCTCTTCAAAGGAGCATTTAAACTGTCTTGTTAAGCTACTGCGACCTGCACGTCTCTTCCAAGGGGCATTTATAACCTCTTGTTAAGTTCCTGCGACCTGCATGTCTCTTGAAAGGGGCATTTAAACCCTCTTGTTAAGCTACTGCGACCTGCACGTCTCTTCCAAGGGGCTTTTAAACCGTCTTGTTAAGCTACTGCGACCTCCAAGTCTCTTCCAAGGGTCATTTAAACCCTCTTGTTAAACTCCTGCGACATGCACGTCTCTTGAAAGGGGCATTTATACCTTCGTGTTAAGCTACTGTGACCTGCACGTCTCTTCCAAGGGGCATTTAAACTGTCTCATTAAGCTACTGCGACCTCCACCTCTCTTCCAAGGGGCATTTAAACCGTCTTATTAAGCTACTGCGACCTGCACATCTCTTCCAAGGCGCATTTAAATCGTCTTTTTAAGCTACTGTGACTTGAACTTCTCTTCCAAGGGGCAATTAAACCGTCTTGTTAAGCTACTGTAACCTCCACCACTTTTCCAAGGGGCATCTCAACAGTCTTGTTAAGCTAATGCTACCTGCACGTCTCTTCCAAGGGGCATTTAAACAGTCCTGTTAAGCTACTGCGACCTGCATGTCTCTTCCAAGGGGCATTTAAACCGTCTTGTTAAGCTACTGCGACCTCCACCGCTCTTCCAAGGGGCATTTAAACCATCTTGTTATGCTACTGCGACCTGCAGTTCTCTTCCATGGTGCATTTAAACCTTCTTTTTAAGCTCCTGCGACTTGATCGTCTCTTCCAAGGGGCATTTAAACCATCTTGTTAAGCTACTGTAACCTCCACCACTTTTCCAAGGGGCATTTAAACCGTCTTGTTAAGCCTCGGCGACCTGCACGTCTCTTCCAAGTTGCATTTAAACCGTCTTTTTAAGCTGCTGCAACCTGCATGTCTCTTCCAAGGGGCATTTAAACCATCATGTTAAGCTTCTGCGACCTCCACCGCTCTTCCAAGGGGCATTTAAACCATCTTGTTAAGCTACTGCGACCTGCACATCTCTTCCAAGGGGCATTTAATCCGACTTGTTAAGCTACTGTAACTTGCAAGTCTCTGCCAAGGGGCATTTAAACCATCTTGTTAAGCTACTGTAACCTCCACCACTTTTCCACGGGGCATTTAAACCGTCTTGTTAAGCTACTGCGACCTGCACGTCTCTTCCAAGGGGCATTTAAACCGTCTTGTTAAGCTACTGCGACCTGCATGTCTCTTCCAAGGGGCATTTAAACCGTCTTGTTAAGCCTCTGCGACCTGCACGTCTTTTCCTAGGGGCATTTAAACAGTCTTATTAAGCTGCTTCGACCTGCATGTTTCTTCCAAGTGTCATTTAAACTGTCTTGTTAAGCTACTGCGACCTTCACCGCTCTTCCAAGGAGCATTTAAACTGTCTTGTTAAGTTCCTGCGACCTGCACGTCTCTTGAAAGGGGCATTTAAACCCTCTTGTTAAGCTACTGCGACCTGCACGTCTCTTCCAAGGGGCTTTTAAACCGTCTTGTTAAGCTACTGCGACCTGTATGTCTCTTTCAAGGGGCATTTAAACCGTCTTGTTAAGCCTCGGCGACCTGCACGTCTCTTCCAAGTGGCATTTAAACCGTCTTTTTAAGCTGCTGTAAAATGCATGTCTCTTCCAAGGGGCATTTAAACCATCGTGTTAAGCTTCTGCGGCCTCCACCGCTCTTCCAAGGGGCATTTAAACCATCTTGTTAAGCTTCTGCGACCTGCACGTCTCTTCCAAGGCGCATTTAAACAGTCTTTTTACGCTACTGTGACTTGAACGTCTCTTCCAAGGGGTATTTAAACCCTCTTATTAAGCTCCTGCGACCTGCTCGTCTCTTTAAAGGGGCATTTAAACCCTCTTGTTAAGCTACTGCGACCTGCACGTCTCTTCCAAGGGGCATTTAAACTGTCTTGTTAAGCTACTGCGACCTCCACCTCTCTTCCAAGGGGCATTTAAACTGTCTTATTAAGCTACTGCGACCTGCACATTTCTTCCAAGGCGCATTTAAACCGTCTTTTTAAGCTACTGTGACTTGAACGTCTCTTCCAAGGGGCATTTAAACCGTCTTGTTAAGTTAATGTAACCTCCACCACTTTTCCAAGGGGCATCTCAACAGTCTTGTTAAGCTACTGCGACCTGCACGTCTCTTCAGAGGGGCATTTAAACAGTCTTGATAAGCTACTGCGACCTGCATGTCTCTTCGAAGGGGCATTTAAACAGTCTTGTTAAGCTACTGCGACCTCCACCGCTCTTCCAAGGGGCATTTAAACCATCTTGTTAAGCTAATGCGACCTGCACGTCTCTTCCAAGGGGCATTTAAACCCTCTTGTTAAGCTTCTGCGACCTGCACGTCTCTTCCAAGGGGCATTTAAACTGTCTTGTGAAGCTACTGCGACCTCCATCTCTCTTCCAAGGGGCATTTAAACCATCTTATTAAGCTACTGCGACCTGCACATCTCTTTGAAGGGGCATTTAAACCGTCTTATTAAGCTACTACGACCTGCACGTCTCTTCCAAGGGGCATTTAAACTGTCTTGTTAAGCTACTGCGAACTGCACGTCTCTTCCAAGGGGCATTTAAACTGTCTTGTTAAGCCACTGCGACCTCCACCACTCTTCCTAGGGGCATTTAAACCGTCTTGTAAAGCTACTGCGACCTGCAAGCCTATTCCAAGGGGCATTTAAACACTCTTGTTAAGCTACTGGGACCTGCACGTCTCTTCCAAGGGGGATTTAAACCATCTTGTTAAGCTACTACGACCTGCATGTCTCTTCCAAGGTGCATTTAAACCATCTTGTTAAGCTACTGTGACATACTCGTCTCTTCCAAGGGGCATCTAAACCGTCTTGTTAAGCTACTGTAACATCCACCACTTTTCCAAGAGGCATTTAAACCGTCTTGTTAAGCTACTGCGACCTGCACGTCTCTTCCAAGGGGCATTTAAACCGTCTTGGTAAGCTACTGCGACCAGCAAACCTATTCCAAGGGGCATTTAAACCCTCTTGTTAAGCTACTGCGACCTGCACGTCTCTTCCAAGGTGCATTTAAACCGTCTTTTTAAGCTACTGCGACCTGCACGTCTCTTCCAAGGTGCATTTAACCGTCTTATTAATCTACTGTAACCTCCACCACCTTTCTATGGGGCATTTAAACCGTCTTGTTAAGCTACTGCGACCTGCACGTCTCTTCCAAGGGGCATTTAGCCGTCTTGTTAAGCTACTGCGACCTGCATGTCTCTTCCAACAGGCATTTAAACCGTCTTGATAAGCTGCTGCGACCAGCATGTCTCTTCCAAGGGGCATTTAAACCATCTTGTTAAGCTACTGCGACCTCCACCGCACTTCCAAGGGGCATTTAAACCGTCTTGTTAAGCTACTGCGACCTGCACATCTCTGTCAAGGGGCATTTAAACTGTCTTGTTAAGCTACTGCGACCTGCACGTCTCTTCCAAGGTGGATTTAAACCGTCTTGTTAAGCTACTGCTACCTGCACGTCTCTTCCAAGGGGCATTTAAACCGGCTTGTTAAGCTACTGCGACCTGCTCGTCTCTTCCAAGGGGCATTTAAACCGTCTTGTTATGCTACTGCGACCTGCACTTCTCTTCCAAGGCGCATTTAAGACTTCTTTTTAAGCTCCTGATACTTGATCGTCTCTTCCAAGGGGCATTTGAACCATCTTGTTAAGCTACTGTAACCTCCACCACTTTTCCAAGGGGCATTTAAAACGTCTTGTTAAGCTACTGCGACCTGCACGTCTCTTCAAAGGGGCATTTAAACCGTCTTGTTAAGCTGCTGCGACCTGCATGTCTCTTCCAAGGGGCAATTAAACCATCTTGTTAAGCTACTGCGACCTGCACCGCACTTCCAAGGGGCATTTAAACCATCTTGTTAAGCTACTGCGACCTCCACCGCTCTTCCAAGGGGCATTTAAACCATCTTATTAAGCTACTGCGACCTGCACGTCTCTTCCACGGGGCATTTAAACTGTATTGTTAAGCTACTGCGACCTGCAAGCCTATTCTAAGGGGCATTTAAACCCTCTTGTTAAGACACTGCGACTTGCATGTCTCTTCCAAGGGGGATGTAAACCGTCTTGTCAAGCTACTGCTACCTGCACGTCTCTTCCAAGGGGCATTTAAACCGTCTTGTTAAGCTACTGCGACTTGCACGTCTCTTCCATGGGGCATTTAAACCGTCTTCTTAAGCTACTGTAACCTCCACCATTTTTCCAAGGGGCATTTAAACCGTCTTGTTAAGCTACTGCGACCTCCACAGCACTTCCAAGGGGCATGTAAAATGCTTTGTTAAGCTACTGCGACCTGCATGTCTCTTCCAAGGGGCATTTAAACCGTCTTGTTAAGCTACTGCGACCTCCACGTCTCTTCCAAGGGGCATTTAAACCGTCTTTTTAAGGTGCTGTGACCTGCATGTGTCTTCCAAGGGGCATTTAAACCGTCTTGTTAAGCTACTGCGATCTCCACCGCACTTCCAAGGGGCATTTAAACCGTCTTGTTAAGCTACTGCGACCTGCACGTCTCTTTCAAGGGGCATTTAAACTGTCTTGTTAAGCTACTGCGACCTGCACGTCTCTTCCAAGGTGCATTTAAACCGTCTTTTTAAGCTACTGCGACCTGCACGTCTTTTCCAAGGTGCATTTAAACCGTCTTGTTAATCTACTGCGACCTGCACGTCTCTTCCAAGGGGCATTTAAACCCTCATGTTAAGCCACTGCGACCTGCACGTCTCTTCCAAGGGGCATTTAAACCGTCTTGTTAAGCTGCTGCGACCTGCATGTCTCTTCCAAGGGGCAATTAAACCATCTTGTTAAGCTACTGTGACCTCCACCGCACTTCCAAGGGGCATTTAAACCATCTTGTTAAGCTACTGTGACCTCCACAGCACTTCCAAGGGGCATTTAAAACGCTTTGTTAAGCTACTGCGACCTGCATGTCTCTTCCAAAGGGCATTTAAACCGTCTTGTTAAGCTACTGCGACCTCCACGTCTCTTCCAAGGGGCATTTAAACCGTCTTGTTAAGGTGCTGTGACCTGCATGTCTCTTCCAAGGGGCATTTAAACCGTCTTGTTAAGCTACTGCGATCTCCACCGCACTTCCAAGGGGCATTTAAACCGTCTTGTTTAGCTACTGCGACCTGCTCGTCTCTTCAAAGGGGCATTTAAACCTTCTTTTTAAGCTACTTCGACCTGCACGTCTCTTCCAAGGGGCATTTAAACTATCTTGTTAAGCTACTGTAACCTCCACCACTTTTCCAAGGGGCATTTAAACCGTTTTTTAAGCTACTGCGACTTGCACTTCTCTTCCAAGGGGCTTTTAAACCGTCTTGTTAAGCTACTGCGACCTGCATGCCTCTTCCAAGGGGCATTTAAACCGTCTTGTTAAGCCTCTGCGACCTGCACGTCTCTTCCAAGGGGCATTTAAACCGTCTTTTTAAGCTGCTGCGACCTGCATGTCTCTTCCAAGGGACATTTAAACCATCGTGTTAAGCTACTGCGACCTCCACCGCTCTTCCAAGGGGCATTTAAACCGTCTTGTTAAGCTACTGTGACCTGCACGTCTTTTCCAAGGACCATTTAAAGCCTCTTGTTAAGCTACTGCGACCTGCTCGTCTCTTCCAAGTGGCATTTAAACAGTCTTGTTAAGCTACTGCGACCTGCACGTCTCTTCCAAGGCGCATTTAAACCGTCTTTTTAAGCTACTACGACTTGCACGTCTCTTCCAAGGGGCATTTAAACTGTCTTGTTAAGATCCTGCGACCTGCATGTCTCTTCCAAGGGGCATTTAAACCGTCTTGTTAAGCTACTGCTACCTGCACGTCTCTTCCGAGGGGAATTTAAACCGTCTTGTTAAGCTACTGCGACCTGCATGTCTCTTCCAAGGGGGATTTAAACCGCCTTGTTAAGCTACTGCTACCTGCACGTCTCTTCCAAGGGGCATTTAAACCGTCTTGTTAAGCTACTGCGACCTGCACGTCTCTTCCAAGGGGCATTTAAACCATCTTGTTAAGCTGCTGCGAGCAGCAAGCCTATTCCAAGGGGCATTTAAACCCTCTTGTTAAGCTACTGCGACCTGCACATCTCTTCCAAGAGGGATTTAAACCGTCTTGTTAAGCTACTGCGACCTGCACGTCTCTTCCAAGGGGCATTTCAACCCTCTTGTTAAGCTACTGCGACCTGCACATCTCTTCCAAGAGGGATTTAAACCGTCTTGTTATGCTACTGCGACCTGCACTTCTCTTCCAAGGCGCATTTAAACCTTCTTTTTAAGCTCCTGATACTTGATCGTCTCTTCCAAGGGGCATTTAAACCATCTTGTTAAGCTACTGTAACCTCCACCACTTTTCCAAGGGGCATTTAAAACGTCTTGTTAAGCTACTGCGACCTGAATGTCTCTTCCAAGGGGCATTTAAACCGTCCTGTTAAGCTACTGCGACCTGCACGTCTCTTCCAAGGGGCATTTAAACCATCTTGTTAAGTTACTGTAACCTCCACCACTTTTCCAAGGGGCATTTAAACCGTCTTTTAAGCTACTGCGACTTGCACTTCTCTTCCAAGGGGCTTTTAAACCTTCTTGTTAAGCTACTGCGACCTGCATGCCTCTTCCAAGGGGCATTTAAATCGTTTTGTTAAGCCTCTGCGACCTGCACGTCTCTTCCAAGGGGCATTTAAACCGTCTTTTTAAGCTGCTGCGACCTGCATGTCTCTTCCAAGGGGCATTTAAACCATCGGGTTAAGCTACTGCTACCTTCACTGCTCTTCCAAGGGGCATTTAAACCATCTTGTTAAGCTACTGCGACCTGCACGTCTGTTCCAAGGGGGATTTAAACCGTCTTGTTAAGCTACTGTGATCAGCACGTCTCTTCCAAAGTGCATTTAAACCGTCTTGTTAAGCTACTGCGACCTGCACGTCTCTTCCAAGGCGCATTTAAACCGTCTTTTTAAGCTACTGCGACTTGCACGTCTCTTCCAAGGGGCATTAAACCTGTCTTGTTAAGCTACTGCGACCTGCAAGCCTATTCTAAGGGGCATTTAAACTCTCTTGTTAAGATCCTGCGACCTGGATGTCTTTTCCAAGGGGCATTTAAACCGTCTTGTTAAGCTACTGCTACCTGCACGTCTCTTCCAAGGGGAATTTAAACCATCTTGTTAAGCTACTGCGACCTGCACATCTCTTCCAAGCGGCATTTAAACCGTCTTATTAAGCTACTGCGACCTGCACGTCTCTTCCACGGGGCATTTAAACTGTATTGTTAAGCTACTGCGACATGCAAGCCTATTCTAAGGGGCATTTAAACCCTCTTTTTAAGCTAATGCGACTTGATCGTCTCTTCCAAGGGGCATTTAAACTGTCTTGTTAAGCTACTGTAACCTCCACCACTTTTCCAAGGGTCATTTAAACCATCTTGTTAAGCTACTGCGACTTGCACGTCTCTTCCAAGGGGCTTTTAAACCGTCTTGTTAAGCTACTGCGACCTGCATGTCTCTTCCAAGGGGCATTTAAACCGTCTTGTTAAGCCTCTGCGACTTGCACGTCTCTTCCAAGGGTCATTTAAACCGTCTTTTTAAGCTGCTGCGACCTGCATGTCTCTTCCAAGGGGCATTTAAACCATCGTGATAAGCTACTGCGACCTCCACCGCTCTTCCAAGGGGCATTTAAACCATCTTGCTAAGCTACTGCGACCTGCACATCTCTTCCAAGGGGCATTTAAACCGTCTTGTTAAGCTACTGTAACTTGCACTTCTCTTCCAAGTGGCATTTAAACCGTCTTGTTAAGCTACTGTAACCTCCACCACTTATCCACGGGGCATTTAAACCGTCTTGATAAGCTACTGCGACCTACACGTCTCTTCCAAGGGGCATTTAAACTGTCTTGTTAAGCTACTGTGACCTGCAAGCCTATTCTAAGGGGCATTTAAACCCTCTTGTTAAGATCCTCTGACCTGCATGTCTCTTCCAAGGGGGATTTAAACCGTCTTGTTAAGCTACTGCTACCTGCACGTCTCTTCCAAGGGGCATTTCAACCGTCTTGTTAAGCTACTGCGACCTGCTCGTCTCTTCCAAGGGGCATTTAAACCGTCTTGTTATGCTTCTGCGACCTGCACTTCTCTTCCAAGGCACATTTAAACCTTCTTTTTAAGCTCCTGATACTTGATCGTCTCTTCCAAGGGGCATTTAAACCATCTTGTTAAGCTACTGCGACCTGCATGTCTCTTCCAAGGGGCATTTAAACAAGTCTTGTTAAGCTACTGCGACCTGCACGTCTCTTCCAAGGGGCATTTAAACCATCGTGTTAAGCTACTGTAACCTCCACCACTTTTCCAAGGGGCATTTAAACCGTCTTTTAAGCTACTGCGACTTGCACTTCTCTTCCAAGGGGCTTTTAAACCGTCTTGTTAAGCTAATGCGACCTGCATGCCTCTTCCAAGGGGCATTTAAATCGTTTTGTTAAGCCTCTACGACCTGCACGTCTCTTCCAAGGGGCATTTAAACCGTCTTTTTAAGCTGCTGCGACCTGCATGTCTCTTCCAAGGGGCATTTAAACCATCGTGTTAAGCTACTGCGACCTCCACCGCTCTTCCAAGGGGCATTTAAACCATCTTGTTAAGCTACTGCGACCTGCACGTCTCTTCCATGGGGGATTTAAACCGTCTTGTTAAGCTACTGTGATCTGCACGTCTCTTCCAAGGGCCATTTAAACTGTCTTGTTAAGCTACTGCGACCTGCTCGTCTCTTCCAAGGTGCATTTAAACCGTCTTGTTAAGCTACTGCGACCTGCACGTCTCTTCCAAGGGGCATTTAAACCGTCTTGTTAAGTTACTGCTACCTGCACGTCTCTTCCGAGGGGAATTTAAACCGTCTTGTTAAGCTACTGCGACCTGCATGTCTCTTCCAAGGGGGATTTAAACCGCCTTGTTAAGCTACTGCTACCTGCACGTCTCTTCCAAGGGGCATTTAAACCATCTTGTTAAGCTGCTGCGAACAGCAAGCCTATTCCAAGGGGCATTTAAACCCTCTTGTTAAGCTACTGCGACCTGCACATCTCTTCCAAGAGGGATTTAAACCGTCTTGTTAAGCTACTGCGACCTGCACGTCTCTTCCAAGGGGCATTTCAACCCTCTTGTTAAGCTACTGCGACCTGCACATCTCTTCCAAGAGGGATTTAAACCGTCTTGTTATGCTACTGCGACCTGCACTTCTCTTCCAAGGCGCATTTAAACCTTCTTTTTAAGCTCCTGATACTTGATCGTCTCTTCCAAGGGGCATTTAAACCATCTTGTTAAGCTACTGTAACCTCCACCACTTTTCCAAGGGGCATTTAAAACGTCTTGTTAAGCTACTGCGACCTGAATGTCTCTTCCAAGGGGCATTTAAACCGTCTTGTTAAGCTACTGCGACCTGCACGTCTCTTCCAAGGAGCATTTAAACCATCTTGTTAAGTTACTGTAACCTCCACCACTTTTCCAAGGGGCATTTAAACCGTCTTTTAAGCTACTGCGACTTGCACTTCTCTTCCAAGGGGCTTTTAAACCTTCTTGTTAAGCTACTGCGACCTGCATGCCTCTTCCAAGGGGCATTTAAATCGTTTTGTTAAGCCTCTGCGACCTGCACGTCTCTTCCAAGGGGCATTTAAACCGTCTTTTTAAGCTGCTGCGACCTGCATGTCTCTTCCAAGGGGCATTTAAACCATCGGGTTAAGCTACTGCTACCTTCACTGCTCTTCCAAGGGGCATTTAAACCATCTTGTTAAGCTACTGCGACCTGCACGTCTGTTCCAAGGGGGATTTAAACCGTCTTGTTAAGCTACTGTGATCAGCACGTCTCTTCCAAAGTGCATTTAAACCGTCTTGTTAAGCTGCTGCGACCTGCATGTCTCTTCCAAGGGGCAATTAAACCATCTTGTTAAGCTACTGTGACCTCCACCGCACTTCCAAGGGGCATTTAAACCATCTTGTTAAGCTACTGTGACCTCCACAGCACTTCCAAGGGGCATTTAAAACGCTTTGTTAAGCTACTGCGACCTGCATGTCTCTTCCAAAGGGCATTTAAACCGTCTTGTTAAGCTACTGCGACCTCCACGTCTCTTCCAAGGGGCATTTAAACCGTCTTGTTAAGGTGCTGTGACCTGCATGTCTCTTCCAAGGGGCATTTAAACCGTCTTGTTAAGCTACTGCGATCTCCACCGCACTTCCAAGGGGCATTTAAACCGTCTTGTTTAGCTACTGCGACCTGCTCGTCTCTTCAAAGGGGCATTTAAACCTTCTTTTTAAGCTACTTCGACCTGCACGTCTCTTCCAAGGGGCATTTAAACTATCTTGTTAAGCTACTGTAACCTCCACCACTTTTCCAAGGGGCATTTAAACCGTTTTTTAAGCTACTGCGACTTGCACTTCTCTTCCAAGGGGCTTTTAAACCGTCTTGTTAAGCTACTGCGACCTGCATGCCTCTTCCAAGGGGCATTTAAACCGTCTTGTTAAGCCTCTGCGACCTGCACGTCTCTTCCAAGGGGCATTTAAACCGTCTTTTTAAGCTGCTGCGACCTGCATGTCTCTTCCAAGGGACATTTAAACCATCGTGTTAAGCTACTGCGACCTCCACCGCTCTTCCAAGGGGCATTTAAACCGTCTTGTTAAGCTACTGTGACCTGCACGTCTTTTCCAAGGACCATTTAAAGCCTCTTGTTAAGCTACTGCGACCTGCTCGTCTCTTCCAAGTGGCATTTAAACAGTCTTGTTAAGCTACTGCGACCTGCACGTCTCTTCCAAGGCGCATTTAAACCGTCTTTTTAAGCTACTACGACTTGCACGTCTCTTCCAAGGGGCATTTAAACTGTCTTGTTAAGATCCTGCGACCTGCATGTCTCTTCCAAGGGGCATTTAAACCGTCTTGTTAAGCTACTGCTACCTGCACGTCTCTTCCGAGGGGAATTTAAACCGTCTTGTTAAGCTACTGCGACCTGCATGTCTCTTCCAAGGGGGATTTAAACCGCCTTGTTAAGCTACTGCTACCTGCACGTCTCTTCCAAGGGGCATTTAAACCGTCTTGTTAAGCTACTGCGACCTGCACGTCTCTTCCAAGGGGCATTTAAACCATCTTGTTAAGCTGCTGCGAGCAGCAAGCCTATTCCAAGGGGCATTTAAACCCTCTTGTTAAGCTACTGCGACCTGCACATCTCTTCCAAGAGGGATTTAAACCGTCTTGTTAAGCTACTGCGACCTGCACGTCTCTTCCAAGGGGCATTTCAACCCTCTTGTTAAGCTACTGCGACCTGCACATCTCTTCCAAGAGGGATTTAAACCGTCTTGTTATGCTACTGCGACCTGCACTTCTCTTCCAAGGCGCATTTAAACCTTCTTTTTAAGCTCCTGATACTTGATCGTCTCTTCCAAGGGGCATTTAAACCATCTTGTTAAGCTACTGTAACCTCCACCACTTTTCCAAGGGGCATTTAAAACGTCTTGTTAAGCTACTGCGACCTGAATGTCTCTTCCAAGGGGCATTTAAACCGTCCTGTTAAGCTACTGCGACCTGCACGTCTCTTCCAAGGGGCATTTAAACCATCTTGTTAAGTTACTGTAACCTCCACCACTTTTCCAAGGGGCATTTAAACCGTCTTTTAAGCTACTGCGACTTGCACTTCTCTTCCAAGGGGCTTTTAAACCTTCTTGTTAAGCTACTGCGACCTGCATGCCTCTTCCAAGGGGCATTTAAATCGTTTTGTTAAGCCTCTGCGACCTGCACGTCTCTTCCAAGGGGCATTTAAACCGTCTTTTTAAGCTGCTGCGACCTGCATGTCTCTTCCAAGGGGCATTTAAACCATCGGGTTAAGCTACTGCTACCTTCACTGCTCTTCCAAGGGGCATTTAAACCATCTTGTTAAGCTACTGCGACCTGCACGTCTGTTCCAAGGGGGATTTAAACCGTCTTGTTAAGCTACTGTGATCAGCACGTCTCTTCCAAAGTGCATTTAAACCGTCTTGTTAAGCTACTGCGACCTGCACGTCTCTTCCAAGGCGCATTTAAACCGTCTTTTTAAGCTACTGCGACTTGCACGTCTCTTCCAAGGGGCATTAAACCTGTCTTGTTAAGCTACTGCGACCTGCAAGCCTATTCTAAGGGGCATTTAAACTCTCTTGTTAAGATCCTGCGACCTGGATGTCTTTTCCAAGGGGCATTTAAACCGTCTTGTTAAGCTACTGCTACCTGCACGTCTCTTCCAAGGGGAATTTAAACCATCTTGTTAAGCTACTGCGACCTGCACATCTCTTCCAAGCGGCATTTAAACCGTCTTATTAAGCTACTGCGACCTGCACGTCTCTTCCACGGGGCATTTAAACTGTATTGTTAAGCTACTGCGACATGCAAGCCTATTCTAAGGGGCATTTAAACCCTCTTTTTAAGCTAATGCGACTTGATCGTCTCTTCCAAGGGGCATTTAAACTGTCTTGTTAAGCTACTGTAACCTCCACCACTTTTCCAAGGGTCATTTAAACCATCTTGTTAAGCTACTGCGACTTGCACGTCTCTTCCAAGGGGCTTTTAAACCGTCTTGTTAAGCTACTGCGACCTGCATGTCTCTTCCAAGGGGCATTTAAACCGTCTTGTTAAGCCTCTGCGACTTGCACGTCTCTTCCAAGGGTCATTTAAACCGTCTTTTTAAGCTGCTGCGACCTGCATGTCTCTTCCAAGGGGCATTTAAACCATCGTGATAAGCTACTGCGACCTCCACCGCTCTTCCAAGGGGCATTTAAACCATCTTGCTAAGCTACTGCGACCTGCACATCTCTTCCAAGGGGCATTTAAACCGTCTTGTTAAGCTACTGTAACTTGCACTTCTCTTCCAAGTGGCATTTAAACCGTCTTGTTAAGCTACTGTAACCTCCACCACTTATCCACGGGGCATTTAAACCGTCTTGATAAGCTACTGCGACCTACACGTCTCTTCCAAGGGGCATTTAAACTGTCTTGTTAAGCTACTGTGACCTGCAAGCCTATTCTAAGGGGCATTTAAACCCTCTTGTTAAGATCCTCTGACCTGCATGTCTCTTCCAAGGGGGATTTAAACCGTCTTGTTAAGCTACTGCTACCTGCACGTCTCTTCCAAGGGGCATTTCAACCGTCTTGTTAAGCTACTGCGACCTGCTCGTCTCTTCCAAGGGGCATTTAAACCGTCTTGTTATGCTTCTGCGACCTGCACTTCTCTTCCAAGGCACATTTAAACCTTCTTTTTAAGCTCCTGATACTTGATCGTCTCTTCCAAGGGGCATTTAAACCATCTTGTTAAGCTACTGCGACCTGCATGTCTCTTCCAAGGGGCATTTAAACAAGTCTTGTTAAGCTACTGCGACCTGCACGTCTCTTCCAAGGGGCATTTAAACCATCGTGTTAAGCTACTGTAACCTCCACCACTTTTCCAAGGGGCATTTAAACCGTCTTTTAAGCTACTGCGACTTGCACTTCTCTTCCAAGGGGCTTTTAAACCGTCTTGTTAAGCTAATGCGACCTGCATGCCTCTTCCAAGGGGCATTTAAATCGTTTTGTTAAGCCTCTACGACCTGCACGTCTCTTCCAAGGGGCATTTAAACCGTCTTTTTAAGCTGCTGCGACCTGCATGTCTCTTCCAAGGGGCATTTAAACCATCGTGTTAAGCTACTGCGACCTCCACCGCTCTTCCAAGGGGCATTTAAACCATCTTGTTAAGCTACTGCGACCTGCACGTCTCTTCCATGGGGGATTTAAACCGTCTTGTTAAGCTACTGTGATCTGCACGTCTCTTCCAAGGGCCATTTAAACTGTCTTGTTAAGCTACTGCGACCTGCTCGTCTCTTCCAAGGTGCATTTAAACCGTCTTGTTAAGCTACTGCGACCTGCACGTCTCTTCCAAGGGGCATTTAAACCGTCTTGTTAAGTTACTGCTACCTGCACGTCTCTTCCGAGGGGAATTTAAACCGTCTTGTTAAGCTACTGCGACCTGCATGTCTCTTCCAAGGGGGATTTAAACCGCCTTGTTAAGCTACTGCTACCTGCACGTCTCTTCCAAGGGGCATTTAAACCATCTTGTTAAGCTGCTGCGAACAGCAAGCCTATTCCAAGGGGCATTTAAACCCTCTTGTTAAGCTACTGCGACCTGCACATCTCTTCCAAGAGGGATTTAAACCGTCTTGTTAAGCTACTGCGACCTGCACGTCTCTTCCAAGGGGCATTTCAACCCTCTTGTTAAGCTACTGCGACCTGCACATCTCTTCCAAGAGGGATTTAAACCGTCTTGTTATGCTACTGCGACCTGCACTTCTCTTCCAAGGCGCATTTAAACCTTCTTTTTAAGCTCCTGATACTTGATCGTCTCTTCCAAGGGGCATTTAAACCATCTTGTTAAGCTACTGTAACCTCCACCACTTTTCCAAGGGGCATTTAAAACGTCTTGTTAAGCTACTGCGACCTGAATGTCTCTTCCAAGGGGCATTTAAACCGTCTTGTTAAGCTACTGCGACCTGCACGTCTCTTCCAAGGAGCATTTAAACCATCTTGTTAAGTTACTGTAACCTCCACCACTTTTCCAAGGGGCATTTAAACCGTCTTTTAAGCTACTGCGACTTGCACTTCTCTTCCAAGGGGCTTTTAAACCTTCTTGTTAAGCTACTGCGACCTGCATGCCTCTTCCAAGGGGCATTTAAATCGTTTTGTTAAGCCTCTGCGACCTGCACGTCTCTTCCAAGGGGCATTTAAACCGTCTTTTTAAGCTGCTGCGACCTGCATGTCTCTTCCAAGGGGCATTTAAACCATCGGGTTAAGCTACTGCTACCTTCACTGCTCTTCCAAGGGGCATTTAAACCATCTTGTTAAGCTACTGCGACCTGCACGTCTGTTCCAAGGGGGATTTAAACCGTCTTGTTAAGCTACTGTGATCAGCACGTCTCTTCCAAAGTGCATTTAAACCGTCTTGTTAAGCTACTGCGACCTGCACGTCTCTTCCAAGGCGCATTTAAACCGTCTTTTTAAGCTACTGCGACTTGCACGTCTCTTCCAAGGGGCATTAAACCTGTCTTGTTAAGCTACTGCGACCTGCAAGCCTATTCTAAGGGGCATTTAAACTCTCTTGTTAAGATCCTGCGACCTGGATGTCTTTTCCAAGGGGCATTTAAACCGTCTTGTTAAGCTACTGCTACCTGCACGTCTCTTCCAAGGGGAATTTAAACCATCTTGTTAAGCTACTGCGACCTGCACGTCTCTTCCAAGCGGCATTTAAACCGTCTTATTAAGCTACTGCGACCTGCACGTCTCTTCCACGGGGCATTTAAACTGTATTGTTAAGCTACTGCGACCTGCAAGCCTATTCTAAGGGGCATTTAAACCCTCTTTTTAAGCTAATGCGACTTGATCGTCTCTTCCAAGGGGCATTTAATCTGTCTTGTTAAGCTACTGTAACCTCCACCACTTTTCCAAGGGTCATTTAAACCATCTTGTTAAGCTACTGCGACTTGCACGTCTCTTCCAAGGGGCTTTTAAACCGTCTTGTTAAGCTACTGCGACCTGCATGTCTCTTCCAAGGGGCATTTAAACCGTCTTGTTAAGCCTCTGCGACCTGCACGTCTCTTCCAAGGGTCATTTAAACCGTCTTTTTAAGCTGCTGCGACCTGCATGTCTCTTCCAAGGGGCATTTAAACCATCGTGATAAGCTACTGCGACCTCCACCGCTCTTCCAAGGGGCATTTAAACCATCTTGCTAAGCTACTGCGACCTGCACATCTCTTCCAAGGGGCATTTAAACCGTCTTGTTAAGCTACTGTAACTTGCACTTCTCTTCCAAGTGGCATTTAAACCGTCTTGTTAAGCTACTGTAACCTCCACCACTTATCCACGGGGCATTTAAACCGTCTTGATAAGCTACTGCGACCTACACGTCTCTTCCAAGGGGCATTTAAACTGTCTTGTTAAGCTACTGTGACCTGCAAGCCTATTCTAAGGGGCATTTAAACCCTCTTGTTAAGATCCTCTGACCTGCATGTCTCTTCCAAGGGGGATTTAAACCGTCTTGTTAAGCTACTGCTACCTGCACGTCTCTTCCAAGGGGCATTTCAACCGTCTTGTTAAGCTACTGCGACCTGCTCGTCTCTTCCAAGGGGCATTTAAACCGTCTTGTTATGCTACTGCGACCTGCACTTCTCTTCCAAGGCACATTTAAACCTTCTTTTTAAGCTCCTGATACTTGATCGTCTCTTCCAAGGGGCATTTAAACCATCTTGTTAAGCTACTGCGACCTGCATGTCTCTTCCAAGGGGCATTTAAACAAGTCTTGTTAAGCTACTGCGACCTGCACGTCTCTTCCAAGGGGCATTTAAACCATCGTGTTAAGCTACTGTAACCTCCACCACTTTTCCAAGGGGCATTTAAACCGTCTTTTAAGCTACTGCGACTTGCACTTCTCTTCCAAGGGGCTTTTAAACCGTCTTGTTAAGCTAATGCGACCTGCATGCCTCTTCCAAGGGGCATTTAAATCGTTTTGTTAAGCCTCTACGACCTGCACGTCTCTTCCAAGGGGCATTTAAACCGTCTTTTTAAGCTGCTGCGACCTGCATGTCTCTTCCAAGGGGCATTTAAACCATCGTGTTAAGCTACTGCGACCTCCACCGCTCTTCCAAGGGGCATTTAAACCATCTTGTTAAGCTACTGCGACCTGCACGTCTCTTCCATGGGGGATTTAAACCGTCTTGTTAAGCTACTGTGATCTGCACGTCTCTTCCAAGGGCCATTTAAACTGTCTTGTTAAGCTACTGCGACCTGCTCGTCTCTTCCAAGGTGCATTTAAACCGTCTTGTTAAGCTACTGCGACCTGCACGTCTCTTCCAAGGTGCATTTAAACCGTCTTTTTAAGCTACTGCGACTTGCACGTCTCTTCCAAGGGGCATTAAAACTGTCTTGTTAAGCAACTGCGACCTGCAAGCCTATTCTAAGGGGCATTTAAACTCTCTTGTTAAGATCCTGCGACCTGCATGTCTCTTCCAAGGGGCATTTCAACCGTCTTGTTAAGCTACTGCTACCTGCACGTCTCTTCCAAGGGGAATTTAAACCGTCTTGTTAAGCTACTGCGACCTGCATGTTTCTTCCAAGGGGAATTTAAACCGCCTTGTTATGCTACTGCTACCTGCACGTCTCTTCCAAGGGGCATTTAAACCGTCTTGTTAAGCTACTGCGACCTGCACGTCTCTTCCAAGGGGCATTTAAACCATCTTGTTAAGCTGCTGCGACCAGCAGGCCTATTCCAAGGGGCATTTAAACCCTCTTGTTAAGCTACTGCGACCTGCACATCTCTTCCAAGAGGGATTTAAACCGTCTTGTTAAGCTACTGCGACCTCCACGTCTCTTCCAATGGGCATTTAAACCATCTTGTTAAGCTACTGCGACCTGCACGTCTCTTCCAAGGTGCATTAAAACTGTCTTTTTAAGCTACTGCGACCTGCACGTCTCTTCCAAGGTGCATTTAAACCGTCTTGGTAATCTACTGAAACCTCCACCACTTTTCCAAGGGGCATTTAAACAGTCTTGTTAAGCTACTGCGACCTGCATGTCTCTTCCAAGGGGCATTTAAACCGTCTTGTTAAGCCACTGCGACCTGCACGTCTCTTCCAAGGGGCATTTAAACCGTCTTGTTAAGCTACTGCTACCTGCACGTCACTTCCAAGGGGCATTTAAACCGTCTTATTAAGCTACTGCGACCTGCACGTCTCTTCCACGGGGCATTTAAACTGTACTGTTAAGCTACTGCGACCTGCAAGCCTATTCTAAGGGGCATTTAAACCCTCTTGTTAAGATACTGCGACCTGCATGTCTCTTCCAAGGGGGATTTAAACCGTCTTGTTAAGCTACTGCTACCTGCACGTCTCTTCCAAGGGGCTTTTAAACCATCTTGTTAAGCTACTGCGACCTTCATGTCTCTTCCAAGGTGCATTTAAACCGTCTTGTTAAGATCCTGCGACCTGCATGTCTCTTCCAAGGGGGATTTAAACCGTCTTGTTAAGCTACTGCTACCTGCACGTCACTTCCAAGGGGCATTTAAACCGTCTTGTTAAGCTACTGCGACCTGCACGTCTCTTTCAAGGGGCATATAGCCGTCTTGTTAAGCTACTGCGACCTGCATGTCTCTTCCAAGGGGCATTTAAACCGTCTTGTTAAGCCACTGCGACCTGCACGTCTCTTCCAAGGGGCATTTAAACCGTCTTGTTAAGCTGCTGCGACCAGAATGTCTCTTCCAAGGGGCATTTAAACCATCTTGTTAAGCTACTGCGACCTCCACCGCACTTCCAAGGGGCATTTAAACCGTCTTGTTAAGCTACTGCGACCTGCACATCTCTGTCAAGGGGCATTTAACCTGTCTTGTTAAGCTACTGCGACCTCCACCGCTCTTCCAAGGGGCATTTAAACCGTCTTGTTAACCTACTGCGACCTGCACGTCTCTTCCAAGTGGCATTTAAACTGTCTTGTTAAGCTACTGCGACCTGCACGTCTCTTCCAAGGGGCATTTAAACTGTCTTGTTAAGCTACTGCGACCTCCACCTCTCTTCCATGGGGCATTTAAACTGTATTGTTAAGCTACTGCGACCTGCAAGCCTATTCTAAGGGGCATTTAAACCCTCTTGTTAAGATCCTGCGACCTGCATGTCTCTTCCAAGGGGGATTTAAACCGTCTTGTTAAGCTACTGCTACCTGCACGTCACTTCCAAGGGACATTTAAACCGTCTTATTAAGCTACTGCGACCTGCACGTCTCTTCCACGGGGCATTTAAACTGTACTGTTAAGCTACTGCGACCTGCAAGCCTATTCTAAGGGGCATTTAAACCCTCTTGGTAAGCTACTGCTACCTGCACGTCTCTTCCAAGGGGCTTTTAAACCGTCTTGTTAAGCTACTGCGACCTGCATGTCTCTTCCAAGGTGCATTTAAACCGTCTTGTTAAGATCCTGCGACCTGCATGTCTCTTCCAAGGGGGATTTAAACCGTCTTGTTAAGCTACTGCTACCTGCACGTCACTTCCAAGGGGCATTTAAACCGTCTTGTTAAGCTACTGCGACTTGCTCGTCTCTTCCAAGGGGCATTTAAACCGTCTTATTAAGCTACTGAGACCTGCACGTCTCTTCCACGGGGCATTTAAACTGTATTGTTAAGCTACTGCGACCTGCAAGCCTATTCTTAGGTGCATTTAAACCCTCTTTTTAAGCTCCTGCGACTTGATCGTCTCTTCCAAGGGGCATTTAAACCATCTTTTTAAGCTACTGTAACCTCCACCACTTTTCCAAGGGGCATTTAAACCGTTTTGTTAAGCTACTGCGACCTGCATGTCTCTTCCAAGGGGCATTTAAACCGTCTTGTTAAGCCTCTGCAACCTACATGTCTCTTCCAAGGGGCATTTAAACCATCGTGATAATCTACTGCGACCTCCACCGCTCTTCCAAGGGGCATTTAAACCATCTTGTTAAGCTACTGCGACCTGCACATCTCTTCCAAGGGGCATTTAAACCGTCTGGTTAAGCAACTGTGACCTGCATGTCTCTACCAAGGCCAATTTAAACCGTCTTGTTAAGCTAGTGCGACCTGCTCGTCTCTTCCAAGTGGCATTTAAACCTTCTTTTTAAGCTACTGCGACCTGCATGTCTCTTCCAAGGGGGATTTAAACCGTCTTGTTAAGCTACTGCTGCCTGCAGGTCTCTTCCAAGGGGCATTTAAACCGTCTTGTTAAGCTACTGCTACCTGCACGTCTCTTCCAAGGGGCATTTAAACCGTCTTGTTAAGCTACTGTGACCTGCATGTCTCTTCCAAGGGGAATTTAAACCGTCTTGTTATGCTACTGCTACCTGCAGTTCTCTTCCATGGCGCATTTAAACCTTCTTTTTAAGCTCCTGCGACTTGATCGTCTCTTCCAAGTGGCATTTAAACCATCTTGTTAAGCTACTGTAACCTCCACCACTTTTCCAAGCGGCATTTGAACCCTCTTATTAAGCTACTGCGACCTGCACGTCTCTTCCAAGTGGCATTTAAACCGTCTTTTTAAGCTGCTGCAACCTGCATGTCTCTTCCAAGGGGCATTTAAACCATCTTGTTAAGCTACTGCGACCTGCACATCTCTTCCAAGGGGCATTTAATCCGTCTTGTTAAGCTACTGTAACTTGCAAGTCTCTGCCAAGGGGCATTTAAACCATCTTGTTAAGCTACTGTAACCTCCACCACTTTTCCACGGGGCATTTAGTCCGTCTTGTTAAGCTACTGCGACCTGCACGTCTCTTCCAAGGGGCATTTAAACCGTCTTGTTAAGCTACTGCGACCTGCATGTCTCTTCCAAGGGGCATTTAAACCGTCTTGTTAAGTCTCTGCGACCTGCACGTCTTTTCCTAGGGGCATTTAAACAGTCTTGTTAAGCTGCTTCGACCTACATGTTTCTTCCAAGTGGCATTTAAACTGTCTTGTTAAGCTACTGCGACCTCCACCGCTCTTCCAAGGAGCATTTAAACTGTCTTGTTAAGCTACTGCGACCTGCACGTCTCTTCCAAGGGGCATTTAAAACCTCTTGTTAAGCTCCTGCGACCTGCACGTCTCTTGAAAGGGGCATTTAAACCCTCTTGTTAAGCTACTGTGACCTGCATGTCTCTTCCAAGGGGCATTTAAATTGTCTTGTTAAGCTACTGCGACCTCCACCTCTCTTCCAAGGGGCATTTAAAGCGTCTTGTTAAGCTTCTGCGACCTGCACGTCTCTTCCAAGGCGCATTAAAACAGTCTTTTTACGCTACTGTGACTTGAACGTCTCTTCCAAGGGGCATTTAAACCATCTTGTTAAGCTACTGCGACCTGCACGTCTCTTCCAAGGGGCATTTAAACTGTCTTATTAAGCTACTGCGACCTCCACCGCTCTTCCAAGGGGCATTTAAACCATCTTGTTAAGCTACTGCGACCTCCACCGCTCTTCCAAGGGGCATTTAAACCATCTTGTTAAGCTACTGCGACCTGCACGTCTCTTCCAAGCGGCATTTAAACCGTCTTATTAAGCTACTGCGACCTGCACGTCTCTTCCACGGGGCATTTAAACTGTATTGTTAAGCTACTGCGACCTGCAAGCCTATTCTAAGGGGCATTTAAACCCTCTTTTTAAGCTCCTGCGACTTGATCGTCTCTTCCAAGGGGCATTTAAACTGTCTTGTTAAGCTACTGTAACCTCCACCACTTTTCCAAGGGGCATTTAAACCGTCTTGTTAAGCTACTGCGACTTGCACGTCTCTTCCAAGGGGCTTTTAAACCGTCTTGTTTAGCCTCTGCGACCTGCACGTCTCTTCCAAGGGTCATTTAAACCGTCTTTTTAAGCTGCTGCGACCTGCATGTCTCTTCCAAGGGGCATTTAAACCATCGTGATAAACTACTGCGACCTCCACCGCTCTTCCAAGGGGCATTTAAACCATCTTGCTAAGCTACTGCGACCTGCACATCTCTTCCAAGGGGCATTTAAACCGTCTTGTTAAGCTACTGTAACTTGCACTTCTCTTCCAAGTGGCATTTAAACCGTCTTGTTAAGCTACTGTAACCTCCACCACTTATCCACGGGGCATTTAAACCGTCTTGCTAAGCTACTGCGGCCTACACGTCTCTTCCAAGGGGCATTTAAACTGTCTTGTTAAGCTACTGCGACCTGCAAGCCTATTCTAAGGGGCATTTAAACCCTCTTGTTAAGATCCTGTGACCTGCATGTCTCTTCCAAGGGGGATTTAAACCGTCTTGTTAAGCTACTGCTACCTGCACGTCTCTTCCAAGGGGCATTTAAACCGTCTTGTTAAGCTACTGCGACCTGCTCGTCTCTTCCAAGGGGCATTTAAACCGTCTTGTTATGCTACTGCGACCTGCACTTCTCTTCCAAGGCGCATTTAAACCTTCTTTTTAAGCTCCTGATACTTGATCGTCTCTTCCAAGGGGCATTTAAACCATCGTGTTAAGCTACTGTAACCTCCATCACTTTTCCAAGGGGCATTTAAACCGTCTTTTAAGCTACTGCGACTTGCACTTCTCTTCCAAGGGGCTTTTAAACCGTCTTGTTAAGCTAATGCGACCTGCATGCCTCTTCCAAGGGGCATTTAAAATGTTTTGTTAAGCCTCTACGACCTGCACGTCTCTACCAAGGGGCATTTAAACCGTCTTTTTAAGCTGCTGCGACCTGCATGTCTCTTCCAAGGGGCATTTAAACCATCGTGTTAAGCTACTGCGACCTCCACCGCTCTTCCAAGGGGCATTTAAACCATCTTGTTAAGCTACTGCGACCTGCACGTCTCTTCCAAGGGGGATTTAAACCGTCTTGTTAAGCTACTGTGATCTGCACGTCTCTTCCAAGGGCCATTTAAACTGTCTTGTTAAGCTACTGCGACCTGCTCGTCTCTTCCAAGGGGCATTTAAACCGTCTTGTTAAGCTACTGCGACCTGCACGTCTCTTCCAAGGCGCATTTAAACCATCTTTTTAAGCTACTGCGACTTGCACGTGTCTTCCAAGGGGCATTTAAACTGTCTTGTTAAGCTACTGCGACCTGCAAGCCTATTCTAAGGGGCATTTAAACCCTCTTGTTAAGATCCTGCGACCTGCACTTCTCTTCCAAGGGGGATTTAAACCGTCTTGTTAAGCAACTGCGACCTGCTCTTCTCTTCCAAGGGGCATTTAAACCGTCTTGTTAAGCAACGGTGACCTGCATGTCTCTTCCAAGGCCAATTTAAACCGTCTTGTTAAGCTACTGCGACCTGCTCGTCTCTTCCAAGGCCGATTTAAACCGTCTTGTTAAGCTACTGCTACCTGCACGTCTCTTCCAAGGGGCATTTATACCATCTTGTTAAGCTACTGCTACCTGCAGGTCTCTTCCAAGGGGCATTTAAACCGTCTTGTTAAGCTACTGCGACCTGCGCTTCTCTTCCAAGGGGCATTTAAACCATCGTGTTAAGCTACTGTAACCTCCACCACTTTTCCAAGGGGCTTTTAAACCGTCTTGTTAAGCTACTGCGACCTGTAGGCCTCTTCCAAGGGGCATTTAAATCTTTTTGTTAAGCCTCTACGACCTGCACGTCTCTTCCAAGGGGCATTTAAACCGTCTTTTTAAGCTGCGGCGACCTGCATGTCTCTTCCAAGGGGCATTTAAACCATCGTGTTAAGCTACTGCGACCTGCACGTCTCTTCCAAGGGGGATTTAAACCGTCTTGTTAAGCTACTGCGACCTGCAAGCCTATTCTAAGGGGCATTTAAACCCTCTTGTTAAGATCCTACGACCTGCACTTCTCTTCCAAGGGGCATTTAAACCGTCTTGTTAAGCTACTGTGATCTGCACGTCTCTTCCAAGGGGCATTTAAACTGTCTTGTTAAGCTACTGCGACCTGCAAGCCTATTCTAAGGGGCATTTAAACCCTCTTGTTAAGATCCTGCGACCTGCACTTCTCTTCCAAGGGGCATTTAAACCGTCTTGTTAAGCAACTGTGACCTGCATGTCTCTTCCAAGGCCAATTTAAACCGTCTTGTTAAGCTACTGCGAACTGCTTGTCTCTTCCAAGGGGCATTTAAACCTTCTTTTTAAGTTACTGCTAACTGCACGTCTCTTCCAAGGGGCATTTAAACCGTCTTGTTAAGCTACTGCTACCTGCAGGTCTCTTCCAAGGGGCATTTAAACCGTCTTGTTAAGCTACTGCTACCTGCACATCTCTTCCAAGGGGCATTTAAACCGTCTTGTTAAGCTACTGCGACCTGCATGTCTCTTCCAAGGGGAATTTAAACCGTCTTGTTATGCTACTGCGACCTGCAGTTCTCTTCCATGGCGCATTTAAACCTTCTTTTTAAGCTCCTGCGACTTGATCGTCTCTTCCAAGGGGCATTTAAACCATCTTGTTAAGCTACTGTAACCTCCAAAACTTTTCCAAGGGGCATTTAAACCATCTTGTTAAGCTATTGCGACTTGCACGTCTCTTCCAAGGGGCATTTAATCCGTCTTGTTAATCTACTGTAATTTGCAAGTCTCTGCCAAGGGGCATTTAAACCATCTTGTTAAGCTACTGTAACCTCCACCACTTTTCCACGGGGCATTTAAACCGTCTTGTTAAGCTACTGCGACCTGCACGTCTCTTCCAAGTGGCATTTAAACCGTCTTTTTAAGCTGCTGCAACCTGCATGTCTCTTCCAAGGGGTATTTAAACCATCGTGTTAAGCTTCTGCGACCTCCACCGCTCTTCCAAGGAGCACTTAAACCATCTTGTTAAGCTACTGCGACCTGCACATCTCTTCCAAGGGGCATTTAATCCGTCTTGTTAAGCTACTGTAACCTCCACCACTTTTCCATGGGGCATTTAATCTGTCTTGTTAAGCTACTGCGACCTGCATGTCTCTTCCAAGGGGCATTTAAACCGTCTTGTTAAGCCTCTGCGACCTGCACGTCTTTTCCTAGGGGCATTTAAACAGTCTTGTTAAGCTGCTTCGACCTGCATGTTTCTTCCAAGTGGCATTTAAACTGTCTTGTTAAGCCTCTACGACATGCACGTCTCTTCCAAGGGGCATTTAAACCGTCTTTTTAAGCTGCTGCGACCTGCATGTCTCTTCCAAGGGGCATTTAAACAGTCTTGTTAAGCTACTGCGACCTGCACGTCTCTTCCAAGGGGCATTTAAACCATCTTGTTAAGCTACTGTAACCTCCACCACTTTTCCAAGGGGCATTTAAACCGTCTTTTAAGCTACTGCGACTTGCACTTCTCTTCCAAGGGGCTTTTAAACCTTCTTGTTAAGCTACTGCGACCTGCATGCCTCTTCCAAGGGGCATTTAAATCGTTTTGTTAAGCCTCTGCGACCTGCACGTCTCTTCCAAGGGGCATTTAAACCGTCTTTTTAAGCTGCTGCGACCTGCATGTCTCTTCCAAGGGGCATTTAAACCATCGTGTTAAGCTACTGCGACCTTCACCGCTCTTCCAAGGGGCATTTAAACCATCTTGTTAAGCTACTGCGACCTGCACGTCTCTTCCAAGGGGGATTTAAACCGTCTTGTTAAGCTACTGTGATCAGCACGTCTCTTCCAAGGTGCATTTAAACCGTCTTGTTAAGCTACTGCGACGTGCACGTCTCTTCCAAGGCGCATTTAAACCGTCTTTTTAAGCTACTGCGACTTGCACGTCTCTTCCAAGGGGCATTAAAATTGTCTTGTTAAGCTACTGCGAACTGCAAGCCTATTCTAAGGTGCATTTAAACTCTCTTGTTAAGATCCTGCGACCTGCATGTCTCTTCCAAGGGGCATTTAAACCGTCTTGTTAAGCTACTGCTACCTGCACGTCTCTTCCAAGGGGAATTTAAACCGTCTTGTTAAGCTACTGCGACCTGCATGTCTCTTCCAAGGGGAAGTTAAACCACCTTGTTAAGCTACTGCTACCTGCACGTCTCTTCCAAGGGGCATTTAAACCGTCTTGGTAATCTACTGAAACCTCCACCACTTTTCCAAGGGGCATTTAAACAGTCTTGTTAAGCTACTGCGACCTGCACGTCTCTTCCAAGGGGCATATAGCCGTCTTGTTAAGCTACTGCGACCTGCATGTCTCTTCCAAGGGGCATTTAAACCGTCTTGTTAAGCCACTGCGACCTGCACGTCTCTTCCAAGGGGCATTTAAACCGTCTTGTTAAGCTACTGCGACCTCCACCGCACTTCCAAGGGGCATTTAAACCGTCTTGTTAAGCTACTGCGACCTGCACATCTCTGTCAAGGGGCATTTAACCTGTCTTGTTAAGCTACTGCGACCTCCACCGCCCTTCCAAGGGGCATTTAAACCGTCTTGTTAACCTACTGCGACCTGCACCTCTCTTCCAAGTGGCATTTAAACTGTCTTGTTAAGCTACTGCGACCTGCACGTCTCTTCCAAGGGGCATTTAAACTGTCTTGTTAAGCTACTGCGACCTCCACCTCTCTTCCATGGGGCATTTAAACTGTATTGTTAAGCTACTGCGACCTGCAAGCCTATTCTAAGGGGCATTTAAACCCTCTTGTTAAGATCCTGCGACCTGCATGTCTCTTCCAAGGGGGATTTAAACCGTCTTGTTAAGCTACTGCTACCTGCACGTCACTTCCAAGGGGCATTTAAACCATCTTATTAAGCTACTGCGACCTGCACGTCTCTTCCACGGGGCATTTAAACTGTACAGTTAAGCTACGGCGACCTGCAAGCCTATTCTTAGGGGCATTTAAACCCTCTTGTTAAGATCCTGCGACCTGCATGTCTCTTCCAAGGGGGATTTAAACCGTCTTGTTAAGCTACTGCTACCTGCACGTCTCTTCCAAGGGGCTTTTAAACCGTCTTGTTAAGCTACTGCGACCTGCATGTCTCTTCCAAGGTGCATTTAAACCGTCTTGTTAAGATCCTGCGACCTGCATGTCTCTTCCAAGGGGGATTTAAACCGTCTTTTTAAGCCACTGCTACCTGCACGTCACTTCCAAGGGGCATTTAAACCGTCTTGTTAAGCTACTGCGACTTGCACGTCTCTTCCAAGGGGCATTTAAACCGTCTTATTAAGCTACTGAGACCTGCACGTCTCTTCCACGGGGCATTTAAACTGTATTGTTAAGCTATTGCGACCTGCAAGCCTATTCTAAGGTGCATTTAAACCCTCTTTTTAAGCTCCTGCGACTTGATCGTCTTTTCCAAGGGGCATTTAAACCATCTTTTTAAGCTACTGTAACCTCCACCACTTTTCCAAGGGGCATTTAAACCGTCTTGTTAAGCTACTGCGACCTGCATGTCTCTTCCAAGGGGCATTTAAACCGTCTTGTTAAGTCTCTGCAACCTGCATGTCTCTTCCAAGGGGCATTTAAACCATCGTGATAAGCTACTGCGACCTCCACCGCTCTTCCAAGGGGCATTTAAACCATCTTGTTAAGCTACTGCGACCTGCACATCTCTTCCAAGGGGCATTTAAACCGTCTGGTTAAGCAACTGTGACCTGCATGTCTCTTCCAAGGCCAATTTAAACCGTCTTGTTAAGCTACTGCGACATGCTCGTCTCTTCCAAGGGGCATTTAAACCTTCTTTTTAAGCTACTGCGACCTGCATGTCTCTTCCAAGGGGGATTTAAACCGTCTTGTTAAGCTACTGCTACCTGCAGGTCTCTTCCAAGGGGCATTTAAACCGTCTTGTTAAGCTACTGCTACCTGCACGTCTCTTCCAAGGGGCATTTAAACCGTCTTGTTAAGCTACTGTGACCTGCATGTCTCTTCCAAGGGGAATTTAAACCGTCTTGTTATGCTACTGCGACCTGCAGTTCTCTTCCATGGTCATTTAAACCTTCTTTTTAAGCTCCTGCGACTTGATCGTCTCTTCCAAGTGGCATTTAAACCATCTTGTTAAGCTTCTGTAACCTCCACCACTTTTCCAAGTGGCATTTAAACCGTCTTCTTAAGCTACTGCGACCTGCACGTCTCTTCCAAGTGGCATTTAAACCGTCTTTTTAAGCTGCTGCAACCTGCATGTCTCTTCCAAGGGGCATTTAAACCATCGTGTTAAGCTTCTGCGAACTCCACCGCTCTTCCAAGGGACATTTAAACCATCTTGTTAAGCTACTGCGACCTGCACATCTCTTCCCAGGGGCATTTAATCCGTCTTGTTAAGCTACTGCTACCTGCAGGTCTCTTCCAAGGGGCATTTAAACCGTCTTGTTAAGTCTCTGCGACCTGCACGTCTCTTCCAAGGGGCATTTAAACCGTCTTTTTAAGCTGCTGCGACCTGCATGTCTCTTCCAAGGGGCATTTAAATCATCGTGTTAAGCTACTGCGACCTCCACCGCTCTTCCAAGGGGCATTTAAACCATCTTGTTAAGCTACTGCGACCTGCACATCTCTTCCAAGGGGCATTTAAACTATCTTGTTAAGCTACTGTAACCTCCACCACTTTTCCACGGGGCATTTAAACCTTCTTTATTAAGCTACTGCGACCTGCACGTCTCTTCCAAGGTGCATTTAAACCGTCTTGTTAAACTACTGCGACCTGCATGTCTCTTCCAAAGGGCATTTAAAGCATCTTGTTAAGCCTCTACGACCTGCACGTCTTTTCCTAGGAGCATTTAAACTGTCTTGTTAAGCTGCTTCGACCTGCATGTTTCTTCCAAGTGGCATTTAAACTGTCTTGTTAAGCTACTGCAACCTCCACCGCTCTTCCAAGGTTCATTTAAACTGTCTTGTTAAGCTACTGCGACCTGCACGTCTATTCCAAGGGGCATTTAAACCGTCTTGTTAAGCTACTGCGACCAGCAAGCCTATTCCAAGGGGCATTTAAACCCTCTTGTTAAGCTACTGCGACCTGCACATCTCTTCCAAGGGAGATTTAAACCGTCTTGTTAAGCTACTGCGACCTGCACGTCTCTTCCTTGGGGCATTTAAACCGTCTTGTTAAGCTACTGCGACCTGCTCGTCTCTTCCAATGGCCATTTAAACCGTCTTGTTAAGCTACGGCGACCTGCACGTCTCTTCCAAGGTGCATGTAAACCGTCTTTTTTAACTACTGCGACCTGCACGTCTCTTCCAAGGTGCATATAAACCGTCTTGTTAATCTACTGCGACCTGCATGTCTCTTCCAAGGGGCATTTAAACCCCCTTGTTAAGCCACTGCGACCTGCACGTCTCTTCCAAGGGGCATTTAAACTGTCCTGTTAAGCTACTGCGACCTGCATGTCTCTTCCAAGGGGCATTTAAACTGTCTTGTTAAGCTACTGCGACCTGCACGTCTCTTCCAAGGGGCATTTAAACCGTCTTGTTAAGCAGCTGCGACCTGCATGTCTCTTCCAAGGGGCATTTAAACCATCTTGTTAAGCTACTGCGACCTCCACCGCACTTAAAAGGGGCATTTAAACCGTCTTGTTAAGCTACTGCGACCGCCACCTCTCTTCCAAGAGGCATTTAAAACGTCTTATTAAGCTACTGCGACCTGCACGTCTCTTCCACGGGGCATTTAAACTGTATTGTTAAGCTACTGCGACCTTCAAGCCTATTCTAAGGGGCATTTAAACCCTCTTGTTAAGATACTGCGACCTGCATGTCTCTTCCAAGGGGGATTTAAACCGTCTTGTTAAGCTACTGCTACCTGCACGTCTCTTCCAAGGGGCATTTAAACCGTCTTGTTAAGCTACTGCGACCTGCTCGTCTCTTCCAAGGGGCATTTAAACGGTCTTGTTAAGCTACTGCGACCTGCATTTCTCTTCTAAGTCGCATTTAAACCTTCTTTTTAAGCTCCTGCGACTTGATCGTCTCTTCCAAGGGGCATTTAAACCATCTTGTTAAGCTACTGTAACCTCCACCACTTTTGCAAGGGGCATTTAAAATGTCTTGTTAAGCTACTGCGACTTGCACGTCTCTTCCAAGGGGCTTTTAAACCATCTTGTTAAGCTACTGCGACCTGCATGTCTCTTCCAAGGGACATTTAAACCGTCTTGTTAAGCCTCTGTGACCTGCACGTCTCTTCCAAGGGTCATTTAAACCATCGTGATAAGCTACTGCGACCTCCACCGCTCTTCCAAGGGACATTTAAACCATCTTGTTAAGCTACTGCGACCTGCACATCTCTTCCAAGGGGCATTTAAACAGTCTTGTTAAGCTACTGTAACTTGCACTTCTCTTCCAAGGGGCATTTAAACCGTCTTGTTAAGCTACTGTAACCTCCACCACTTTTCCACGGGGCATTTAAACCATCTTGTTAAGCTACTGCGACCTGCAAGCCTATTCTAAGGGGCATTTAAACCCTCTTGTTAAGATCCTGCGACTTGCTCGTCTCTACCAAGTGGGATTTAAACTGTCTTGTTAAGCTACTGCTACCTGCACGTCTCTTCCAAGGGGCATTTAAACCATCTTGTTAAGCTACTGCGACCTGCTCTTCTCTTCCAAGGGGCATTTAAACCGTCTTGTTATGCTACTGCGACCTGCACTTCTCTTCCAAGGCGCATTTAAACCTTCTTTTTAAGCTCCTGATACTTGATCGTCTCTTCCAAGGGGCATTCAAACCATCTTGTTAAGCTACTGTAACCTCCACCACTTTTCCAAGGGGCATTTAAAACCTCTTGTTAAGCTACTGCGACTTGCATGTCTCTTCCAAGGGGCATTTAAACCGTCTTGTTAAGCCTCTACGACATGCACGTCTCTTCCAAGGGGCATTTAAACCGTCTTTTTATGCTGCTGCGACCTGCATGTCTCTTCCAAGGGGCATTTAAACCATCGTGTTAAGCTACTGCGACCTCCACCGCTCTTTCAAGGGGCATTTAAACCATCTTGTTAAGCTACTGCGACCTGCACATCTCTTCCAAGGGGCTTTTAAACCGTCTTGTTAAGCTACTGCGACCTGCTCTTCTATTCCAAGGGGCATTTAAACCGTCTTGTTAAGCTACTGTAACTTGCACGTCTCTTATAAGGGGCATTTAAACCGTCTTGTTAAGCTACTGCTACATGCAAGCCTATTCCAAGGGGGCATTTAAACCGTCTTGTTAAGCTACTGCGACCTGCACCTCTCTTCCATGGGGCATTTAAACCGTCTTGTTAAGCTACTGCGACTTGCATGTTTCTTCCAAGTGGCATTTAAACTGTCTTGTTAAGCTACTGCGACCTCCACCGCTCTTCCAAAGGACATTTAAACTGTCTTGTTAAGCTACTGCGACCTGCACGTCCCTTCCAAGGGGCATTTAAATCGTCTTGGTAAGCTACTGCGACCTGCAAGCCTATTCCAAGGGGCATTTAAACCATCTTATTCAGCTACTGTGACCTGCACGTAACTTCCAAGGGGCATTTAAACCCTCTTGTTAAGCTATTGCAACCTGCACATCTCTTCCAAGGGGCATTTAAACTGTCTTCTTAAGATACTGCGACCTCCACCGCTCTTCCAAGGGGCATTTAAACCATCTTGTTAAGCTACTGCGACCTGCACGTCTCTTCCAAGGGGCATTTAAACAGTCTTTTGTTTAGCTTCTGCCACCTGCGCGTCTCTTCTAAGGGGCATTTAAACAGTCTTGTTAAGCTACTGCGACTTGCACGTCTCTACCAAGGGGCATTTAAACCGTCTTCTTAAGCTACTGTAAATTCCACCACTTTTCCAAGGGGCATTTAAACCATCTTGTTAAGCTACTGCGACATGCATGTCTCTTCCAAGGGCATTTAAACAGTCTTGTTAAGCTACTGCGACCTCCACGTCTCTTCCAAGGGGCATTTAAACCGTCTTGTTAAGCTGCTGCGACCTGCATGTCTCTTTCAAGGGGCATTTAAACCGTCTTCTTAAGCTACTGCGACTTGCACGTCTCTTCCAAGTGGCATTGAAACCGTCTTGTTAAGCTACTGCGACTTGCACGTATCTTTCAAGGGGCATTTAAACTGTCTTGTTAAGCTACTGCGACCTCCACCTCTCTTCCAAGGGGCATTTAAACCGTCTTATTAAGCTACTGCGACCTGAACATCTCTTTCAAAGGGCATTTAAACCGTCTTATTAAGCTACTGCGAACTGCATGTCTCTTCCAAGGGGCATTTAAACTGTCTTGTTAAGCTACTGCAACCTCCACCACTCTTCCGAGGGGCATTTAAACCGTCTTGTTAAGCTACTGCGACCTGCAAGCCTTTTGCAAGGGGCATTTAAACCGTCTTGGTAAGCTACTGCGACCTGCAAGCCTATTCCAAGGGGCATTTAAACCCTCTTGTTAAGCTGCTCCGACCTGCACGTCTCTTCCAAGGGGGATTTAAACCATCTTTTTAAGCTACTGCGACCTGCATGTCTCTACCAAGGGACATTTAAAACGTCTTTTAAGCTAATGCGACCTGCACGTCTCTTCCAAGGGATATTTAAACAGTCTTGTTAAGGTGCTGCGACCTGCATGTCTCTTCCAAGGGGCATATAAACTGTCTTGTTAAGCTACTGTGAACTCCACCGCTCTTCCAAGGGGCATTTAAACTGTCTTGTTAAGCTATACTGCGAACTACACGTCTCTTCCAAGGGACATTTAAACCGTCTTGTTAAGCTACTGCGACCTGCAAGCCTCTTCCAAGGGTCATATAAACTGTCTTGTTAAGCTACTGCGACCTGCATGTCTCTTCCAAGGGGCATTTAAATCGTCTTGGTAAGCTACTGCGACCTGCAAGCCTCTTCCAAGGGGCATTTAAACCCTCTTGTTAAGCTACTGCGACCTGCATGTCTCTTCCAAGGGGCATTTAAACTGTCTTCTTAAGCTACTGCGACCTCCACCGCTCTTCCAAGGGGTATTTAAACCATCTTGTTAAGCTACTGCGACATGCACGTCTCTTCCAAGGGGCATTTAAACTGTCTTGTTTAGCTTCTGCGACCTGCACTTCTCTTCCAAGGGGCATTTAAACTCTCTTGTTTAGCTTCTGCGACCTGCACGTCTCTTCTAAGGGGCATTTAAACAGTCTTGTTAAGCTACTGCGACTTGCACGTCTCTTCCAAGGGGCATTTAAACCGTCTTCTTAAGCTACTGTAACCTCCAAAACTTTTCCAAGGGGCATTTAAACCGTCTTCTTAAGCTACTGCGACCTGCACGTCTCTTTCAAGGGGAATTTAAAACGCTTTGTTAAGCTACTGCGACCTGCATGTCTATTCCAAGGGGCATTTAAACCGTCTTGTTAAGCTACTGCGACCTCCACGTCTGTTCCAAGGGTTATTTAAACCGTCTTGTTAAGCTGCTGCGACCTGCATGTCTCTTCTAAGGGGCATTTAAACCGTCTTGTTAAGCTACTGCGACCTCTACCACACTTCCAATGGGCATTTAAACCGTCTTGTTAAGCTTCTGCGACCTGCACGTCTCTTCTAATGGGCATTTAAACAGTCTTCTTAAGCTAGTGCGACCTCCTCCGCTCTTCCAAGGGACATTTAAACCGTCTTGTTAAGCTGCTGTGACCTGCACGTCTCTTCCAAGTGGCATTTAAACCGTCTTGTTAAGCGTCTGCGACTTGCACGTCTCTTCCATGGGCATTTAAACTGTCTTGTTAAGCTACTGCGACCTCCACCTCTCTTCCAATGGGCATTTAAACCGTCTTGTTAAGCTACTGCGACCTGCACGTCTCTTGCAAGGGGGATTTAAACCGTCTTGTTAAGCTGCTGCGTACTGCATGTCTCTTCCAAGGGGCATTTAAACAATCTTTTTAAGCTACTGCGACCTCCACCGCTCTTCCAAGGGGCATTTAAACCATCTTGTTAAGCTACTGCGACTTGCACGTCTCTTCCAAGGGGCATTTAAACAATCTTGTTAAGCTACTGCGACCTCCAACGCTCTTCCAAGGGGCATTTAAACCATCTTGTTAAGCTACTGCGACTTGCACGTCTCTTCCATGGGGGATTTAAACTGTCTTGTTAAGCTACTGCGACTTGCACGTCTCTTCCATGGGCATTTAAACTGTCTTGTTAAGCTACTGCGATCTCCACCTCTCTTCCAATGGGCATTTAAACCGTCTTGTTAAGCTACTGCGACTTGCACGTCTCTTCCAAGGGGCATTTAAACAATCTTGTTAAGCTACTGCGACCTCCAACGCTCTTCCAAGGGGCATTTAAACCATCTTGTTAAGCTACTGCGACTTGCACGTCTCTTCCATGGGGGATTTAAACTGTCTTGTTAAGCTACTGCGACTTGCACGTCTCTTCCATGGGGGATTTAAACCGTCTTGTTAAGCTACTGCGACCTGCTCGTCTTTCCCAAGGGGCATTTAAACTGTCTTGTTAAGCTACTGCGACTTGCACGCCTCTTCCATGGCGCATTTAAACCGTTTTTTAAGCTACTGCGACTGGCACGTCTCTTCCAAGGGACATTTAAACCGTCTTGTTAAGCTACTGCGACCTGCATGTCTCTACCAAGGGACATTTAAACCGTCTTGTTAAGCTATTGCGACCTGCACGTCTCTTCCAAGGGGCATTTAAACAATCTTGTTAAGATGCTGTGACCTGCATGTCTCTTCCAAGGGGCATTTAAACTGTCTTATTAAGCTACTACGACCTCCAACGCTCTTCCAAGGGGCATTTCATCTGACTTGTAAAGCTACTGCGACCTCCACCGCACTCCGAAGGGGCATTTAAACCGTCTTGTTAAGCTACTGCGACCTGCACGTCTCTTTCAAGGGGCATTTAAACCGTCTTGTTAAGCTACTGCGACCTCCACCGCTCTTCCAAGGGGCATTTAAACCATCTTGTTAAGCTACTGCGACCTGCACGTCTCTTCCAAGTGGCATTTAAACCGTCTTGTTAAGCTACTGCGACCTGCATGTCTCTTCCAAGGGGCATTGAAACTGTCTTGTTAAGCTACTGCGACCTCCACCACTCTTCCAGGGGCATTTAAACCGTCTTGTTAAGCTACTGCGACCTGCAAGCCTCTTCCAAGGGGCATTTAAACCATCTTGGTAAGCTACTGCGACCTGCAAGCCTATTCCAAGGGGCATTTAAACCCTCTTGTTAAGCTGCTGCGACCTGCACGTCTCTTCCAAGGGGGATTTAAGCCATCTTGTTAAGCTACTGCGACCTGCATGTCTCTACCAAGGGACACTTAAAACGTCTTTTAAGCTACTGCGACCTGCACGTCTCTTCCAAGGGATATTTAAACAGTCTTGTTAAGATGCTGCGACCTGCATGTGTCTTCCAAGGGGCATTTAAACTGTCTTGTTAAGCTACTGCGACCTCCACCGCTCTTCCAAGGGGCATTTAAACTGTCTTGTTAAGCTGCTGCGAGCTGCACGTCTCTTCCAAGGGACATTTAAATCGTCTTGGTAAGCTACTGCGACCTGCAAGCCTCTTCCAAGGGGCATTTAAACCCTCTTGTTAATCTACTGCGACCTGCAAGCCTCTTCCAAGGGGCATTTAAACTGTCTTGTTAAGCTACTGCGACCTGCACGTCTCTTCCAAGGGGCATTTAAGTCGTCTTGGTAAGCTACTGCGACCTGCAAGCCTTTTCCTAGGGGCATTTAAACCCTCTTGTTAAGCTACTGCGACCTGCACGTCTCTTCCAAGGGGCATTTAAACTGTCTTTTTAAGCTACTGCGACCTACACCGCTCTTCCATGGGGCATTTAAACCGTCTTGTTAAGCTACTGCTACCTGCATGTCTCTACCAAGGGACATTTAAAACGTCTTTTAAGCTACTGCGACCTGCACGTCTCTTCCAAGGGGCATTTAAACAGTCTTGTTAAGGTGCTGCGACCTGCATGTCCTTCCAAGGGGCATTTAAACTGTCTTGTTAAGCTACTGCGACCTCCACTGCTCTTCCAAGGGGCATTTAAACTGTCTTGTTAAGCTACTGCGACCTGCAGGTCTATTCCAAGGGACATTTAAATCGTCTTGGTAAGCTACTGCGGCCTGTAAGCCTCTTCGAAGGGGCATTTAAACAGTCTTGTTAAGCTACTGCGACCTGCACGTCTCTTCCAAGGGGCATTTAACCTGTCTTGTTAAGCTACTGCGACCTCCACCGCTCTTCCAAGGGGCATTTAAACCATCTTGTTAAGCTACTGCAACCTGCACGCCTATTCCAAGGGGCATTTAAGCTGTCTTATTAAGCTACTGCGACCAGCACGTCTCTTCTAAGGGGCATTTAAACCGTCTTGTTATGCTACTGCGACTTTCACGTCTCTTCCAAGGGGCATTTAAATCGTCTTGTTAAGCTACTGTAACCTCCACCACTTTTCCAAGGGGCATTTAAACCGTCTTGTTAAGCTACTGCGACCAGCACTTCTCTTCCAAAGGGCATTTAAAACGCTTTGTTAAGCTACTGCGACCTGCATGTCTTTTCCAAGGTGCATTTAAACCGTCTTGTTAAGCTACTGCGACCTGCACGTCTCTTTCAAGGGGCATTTATACGGTCTTGTTAAGCTGCTGCGGCCTGCATGTCTCTTCCAAGGGGCATTTAAACCGTCTTGTTAAGCTACTGCGACCTGCATGTTTCTTCCAAGGGGCATTTTAACGGTCTTGTTAAGCTGCTGCGACCTGCATGTTTCTTCCAGGGGGCATTTAAACCATCTTGTTAAGCTACTGCGACCTCCACCGCACTTCCAAGGGGCATTTAAACCGACTTGATAAGCTACTGTGACCTGCACGTCTCTTTCAAGGGGCATTTAAACTGTCTTGTTAAGCTTCTGTGACCTGCACGTCTCTTCTAAGGGGCATTTAAACTGTCTTGTTAAGCTACTGCGACTTGCACGTCTCTTCCAAGGGGCATTTAAACCGTCTTGTTAAGATACTGTAACCTCCACCAATTTTCCAAGGGGCATATAAACCGTCTTGTTAAGCTACTGTGTCCTGCACGTCTCTTCCAAGGGGCATTTAAACTGTCTTGTTAAGCTACTGCGACCTGCACGTCTCTTCCAAGGGGCATTTAAACCGTCTTGATAATCTACTGTGACCTGCACGTCTCTTTCAAGGGGCATTTAAACTGTCTTGTTAAGCTTCTGTGACCTGCACGTCTCTTCTAAGGGGCATTTAAACTGTCTTGTTAAGCTACTGCGACTTGCACGTCTCTTCCAAGGGGCATTTAAACCGTCTTGTTAAGCTACTGTAACCTCCACCAATTTTCCAAGGGGCATATAAACCGTCTTGTTAAGCTACTGTGACCTGCACGTTTCTTCCAAGGGGCATTTAAACCGTCTTGTTAAGCTACTGCGACCTGCACGTCTCTTCCAAGGGGCATTTAAACCATCATGTTAAGCTGCTGCGACCTGCGTGTCTCTTCCAAGGGGCATTGAAACCGTCTTGATAAGCTACTGCGACCTCCTCCGCACTTCCAAGGGGCATTTAAACAGTCTTTTTAAGCTACTGCGACCTGCACGTCTCTTCCAAGTGGCATTTAAGCCATCTTGTTAAGCTACTGCGACCTGTACTTCTCTTCCTGGGGGCATTTAAACAGTCTTGTTAAGCTACTGCGACCTGCACGTCTCTTCCAAGGGGCATTTAAACAGTCTTGTTAAGCTACTGCGACCTGCTAGTCTATTCAAAGGGGCATTTAAACCGTCTTGTTAAGCTTCTGCGACCTCCACCGCTCTTCCAATTGACATTTAAAGCGTCTTGTTAAGCTATTGCGACCTGCACGGCTCTTCCAAGGGGCATTTAAACCGTATTGGTAAGCTACTGCGACCTGCAAGCCTATTCCAAGGGGCATTTAAACCCTCTTGTTAAGCTACTGCGACCTGCACGTCTCTTCCTAGGGGGATTTAAACCGACTTGTTAAGCTACTGCGACCTGCACGTTTCTTCCAAGGGGCATTTAAACTGTCTTGTTAAGCTACTGCGACCTGCTAGTCTATTCAAAGGGGCATTTAAACCGTCTTGTTAAGCTTCTGCGACCTCCACCGCTCTTCCAATGGACATTTAAAGCGTCTTGTTAAGCTATTGCGACCTGCACGGCTCTTCCAAGGGGCATTTAAACCGTCTTGGTAAGCTAATGCGGCCTGCAAGCCTATTCCACGGGGCATTTAAACCGTCTTGTTAAGCTACTGCGACCTGCACGTCTCTTCCAAGGGGGATTTAAACCGTCTTGTTAAGCTACTGCGACCTGCTCGTCTCTTCCAAGGGGCATTTAAACCGTCTTGTTTAGCTACTGCGACCTGCACGTCTCTTCCAAGGGGCATTTAAACCGTCTTTTTAAGCTACTGCGACTTGCACGTCTCTTCCTTGGGGCATTTAAACCGTCTTGTTAAGCTACTGCGACCTGCACGTCTCTTCCAAGGGGCATTTAAACTGTCTTGTTAAGCTACTGCGACCTGCACGTCTCTTCCAAGGGGCATTTAAACCATCTTGTTAAGCTACTGCGACCTGCATGTCTCTTCCAAGGGGCATTTAAACTGTCTTGTTAAGCTACTGCGACCTCCACGTCTGTTCCAAGGGTTATTTAAACCGTCTTGTTAAGCTGCTGCGACCTGCATGTCTCATCCAAGGGGCATTTAAACCGTCTTGTTAAGCTACTGCGACCTCCACCACACTTCCAATGGGCATTTAAACCGTCTTGTTAAGCTTCTGCCACCTGCACGTTTCTTCTAAGGGGCATTTAAACAGTCTTGTTAAGCTTCTGCGCCTTGTACGTCTCTTTCAAGGGGCATTTAAACTGTCTTGTTAAGCTACTGCGACCTCCTCCGCTCTTCCAAGGGACATTTAAACCGCCTTGTTAAGCTACTGTGACCTGCACGTCTCTTCCAAGTGGCATTTAAACCGTCTTGTTAAGCGTCTGCAACTTGCACGTCTCTTACAAGGGGCATTTAAACTGTCTTGTTAAGCTACTGCGACCTCCACCTCTCTTCCAAGGGGCATTTAAACCGTCTTATTAAGCTACTGCGACCTGCACGTCTCTTCCAATGGGCATTTAAACCGTCTTGTTAAGCTAATGCGACCTCCACCGCTCTTTTAAGGGGCATTTAAACCATCTTGTTAAGCTACTGCGACCTGCACATCTCTTCCAAGGGGCATTTAAACCGTCTTATTAAGCTACTGCGACCTGCACCACTCTTCCAATGGGCATTTAAACCGTCTTTTTAAGCTACTGCGACCTGCACGTCTCTTCCAAGGGGCATTTAAATCATCTTGGTAAGCTACTGCTTCCTGCAAGCCTCTTACAAGGGGCATTTAAACCATCTTGTTAAGCTACTGCGGCCTGCACGTCTCTTCCAAGGGGCATTTAAACCGTCTTGTTAAGCTACTGCGACCTGCATGTCTTTTCCAAGGGGCATTTACACCGTCTTGTTAAGCTACTGCGACTTGCACGTCCCTTCCAAGGGGTATTTAAACGGTCTTGTTAAGATACTGTAACCTCCACCACTTTTCCAAGGCGCATTTAAACCGTCTTGTTAAGGTACTGCGACCTGTACGTCTCTTCCATGGGGCATTTAAAACGTCTTTTAATCTACTGCGACCTGCACGTCTCTTCCAAGGGGTATTTAAACAGTCTTGTTAAGGTGCTGCGACCTGCGTGTCCTTCCAAGGGGCATTTAAACTGTCTTGTTAAGCTACTGTGACCTCCACCGCTCTTCCAAGGGGCATTTAAACTGTCTTGTTAAGCTACTGCGACCTGCAGGTCTCTTCCAAGGGACATTTAAATCGTCTTGGTAAGCTACTGCGGCCTGCTAGCCTCTTCCAAGGGGCATTTAAACAGTCTTGTTAAGCTACTGCGACCTGCACGTCTCTTCCAAGGGGCATTTAAACAATCTTGTTCAGCTGCTGCGACCTGCACGTCTCTTCCATGGGGCATTTAAACCGTCTTGTTAAGCTACTGCGAACTTCATGTCTCTAGCAAGGGACATTTAAACCATCTTGTTAAGCTACTGCGACCTGCACGTCTCTTCCAAATGGCATTTAAACCGTCTTGTTAAGCTACTGCGACCTGCACGTTTCTTCCAAGGGGCATTTAAACCGTCTTGTTAAGCTACTGCGACCTGCATGTTTCTTCCAAGTGGCATTTAAACTGTCTTGTTAAGCTACTGCGACCTCCACCGCTCTTCCAAGGGGCATTTAAACAGTCTTGTTAAGCTACTGCGATTTGCACGCCTCTTCCAAGGAGCATTTAAACCGTCTTCTTAAGCTACTGTAAATTCCACCACTTTTCCAAGGGGCATTTAAACCATCTTATTAAGCTACTGCGACCTGCATGTCTCTTCCAAGGGGCATTTAAACAGTCTTGTTAAGCTACTGCGACCTCCACGTCTCTTCCAAGGGGCATTTAAACCATCTTGTTAAGCTACTGCGACCTGCACATCTCTTCCAAGGGGCATTTAAACTGTCTTATTAAGCTACTGCGACCTGCACCACTCTTCCAATGGGCATTTAAACCGTCTTGTTAAGCTACTGCGACCTGCACGTCTCTTCCAAGGGGCAACTAAACCGTCTTGGTAAGCTACTGCGACCTGCAAGCCTATTCCAAGGGGCATTTAAACCCTCTTGTTAAGCTGCTGTGACTTGCACGTCTCTTCCAAGGGGGATTTAAACCGTCTTGTTAAGCTACTGCGACCTGCACGTTTCTTCCAAGGGGCATTTAAACCGTCTTGTTAAGCTACGGCGTCCTGCTCTTCTATTCCAAGGGGCATTTAAACCGTCTTGTTAAGCTACTGCGACCTGCACGTCTCTTCCAAGGCGCATTTAAACTGTCTTTTTAAGCTACTGCGACTTGCATGTCTGTTCCAAGGGGCATTTAAACTGTCTTGTTAAGCTACTGTAACCTCCACCACTTTTCCAAGGGGCATTTAAACTGTCTTGTTAAGCTACTGCGACCTGCATGTCTCTTCCAAGGGGCATTTAAACCATCTTCTTAAGCCACTGCTACCTGCACGTCTCTTCCAAGGGGCATTTAAACCATCTTGTTAAGCTGCTGCGACCTGCATGTCTCTTCCAAGGGGCATTGAAACCGTCTTGTTAAGCTACTGCGACATCCACCGCACTTCCAAGGGGCATTTAAATGGTCTTGTTAAGCCACTCCGACCTGCACGTCTCTTTCAAGGGGCATTTAAACTGTCTTTTTAAGCTACTGCGACCTCCACCGCTCTTCCAAGGGGCATTTAAACCGTCTTGTTAAGCTACTACGACTTGCACGTCACTCCCAAGGGGCATTTAAACCGTCTTGTTAAGCTACTGTAAATTCCACCACTTTTACAAGGGGCATTTAAACAGTCTTGTTAAGCTACTGCGAACTTCATGTCTCTAGCAAGGGACATTTAAACCTTCTTGTTAAGCTACTGCGACCTGCACGTCTCTTCCAAGGGGCATTTAAACAATCTTGTTAAGTTGCTGTTACCTGCATGTCTCTTCCAAGGGTCATTTAAACTGTCTTATTAAGCTACTGCAACCTCCACCGCTCTTCCAAGGGGCATTTCAACTGTCTTGTTAAGCTACTGCGACCTGCACATCTCTTCCAAGGGGCATTTAAATCGTCTTGGTAAGCTACTGCTTCCTGCAAGCCTCTTCCAAGGGGCATTTAAACCATCTTGTTAAGCTACTGCGGCCTGCACGTCTCTTCCAAGGGGCATTTAAACCGTCTTGTTAAGCTACTGCGACCTGCACGTCTTTTCCAAGGGGCATTTACACCGTCTTGTTAAGCTACTGCGACTTGCACGTCCCTTCCAAGGGGCATTTAAACGGTCTTGTTAAGATACTGTAACCTCCACCACTTTTCCAAGGGGCATTTAAACCGTCTTGTTAAGCTACTGCGACCTGTACGTCTCTTCCATGGGGCATTTAAAACGTCTTTTAAGCTACTGCGACCTGCACGTCTCTTCCAAGGGGCATTTAAACAGTCTTGTTAAGCTACTGCGAGCTCCACGTCTCTTCCAAGGGGCATTTAAACCATCTTGTTAAGCTACTGCGACCTGCACATCTCTTCCAAGGGGCATTTAAACCGTCTTATTAAGCTACTGCGACCTGCACCACTCTTCCAATGGGCATTTAAACCGTCTTGTTAAGCTACTGCGACCTGCACGTCTCTTCCAAGGGGCAACTAAACCGTCTTGGTAAGCTACTGCGACCTGCAAGCCTATTCCAAGGGGCATTTAAACCCTCTTGTTAAGCTGCTGTGACCTGCACGTCTCTTCCAAGGGGGATTTAAACCGTCTTGTTAAGCTACTGCGACCTGCACGTTTCTTCCAAGGGGCATTTAAACCGTCTTGTTAAGCTACGGCGACCTGCTCTTCTATTCCAAGGGGCATTTAAACCGTCTTGTTAAGCTACTGCGACCTGCAAGTCTCTTCCAAGGCGCATTTAAACTGTCTTTTTAAGCTACTGCGACTTGCATGTCTGTTCCAAGAGGCATTTAAACTGTCTTGTTAAGCTACTGTATCCTCCACCACTTTTCCAAGGGGCATTTAAACTGTCTTGTTAAGCTACTGCGACCTGCATGTCTCTTCCAAGGGGCATTTAAACCATCTTCTTAAGCCACTGCTACCTGCACGTCTCTTCCAAGGGGCATTTAAACCATCTTGTTAAGCTGCTGCGACCTGCATGTCTCTTCCAAGGGGCATTGAAACCGTCTTGTTAAGCTACTGTGACATCCACCGCACTTCCAAGGGGCATTTAAATGGTCTTGTTAAGCCACTCCGACCTGCACGTCTCTTTCAAGGGGCATTTAAACTGTCTTTTTAAGCTACTGCGACCTCCACCGCTCTTCCAAGGGGCATTTAAACCGTCTTGTTAAGCTACTACGACTTGCACGTCACTTCCAAGGGGCATTTAAACCGTCTTGTTAAGCTACTGTAACCTCCACCACTTTTACAAGGGGCATTTAAACAGTCTTGTTAAGCTACTGCGAACTTCATGTCTCTAGCAAGGGACATTTAAACCGTCTTGTTAAGCTACTGCGACCTGCACGTCTCTTCCAAGGGGCATTTAAACAATCTTGTTAAGTTGCTGTGACCTGCATGTCTCTTCCAAGGGGCATTTAAACTGTCTTATTAAGCTACTGCAAAGTCCACCGCTCTTCCAAGGGGCATTTCAACTGTCTTGTTAAGCTACTGCGACCTGCACATCTCTTCCAAGGGGCATTTAAATCGTCTTGGTAAGCTACTGCTTCCTGCAAGCCTCTTCCAAGGGGCATTTAAACCATCTTGTTAAGCTACTGCGGCCTGCACGTCTCTTCCAAGGGGCATTTAAACCGTCTTGATAAGCTACTGCGACCTGCACGTCTTTTCCAAGGGGCATTTACACCGTCTTGTTAAGCTACTGCGATTTGCACGTCCCTTCCAAGGGGCATTTAAACGGTCTTGTTAAGATACTGTAACCTCCACCACTTTTCCAAGGGGCATTTAAACCGTCTTGTTAAGCTACTGCGACCTGTACGTCTCTTCCATGGGGCATTTAAAACGTCTTTTAAGCTACTGCGACCTGCACGTCTCTTCCAAGGGGTATTTAAACAGTCTTGTTAAGGTGCTGCGACCTGCGTGTCCTTCCAAGGGGCATTTAAACTGTCTTGTTAAGCTACTGTGACCTCCTCCGCTCTTCCAAGGGGCATTTAAACTGTCTTGTTAAGCTACTGCGACCTGCAGGTCTCTTCCAAGGGACATTTATATCGTCTTGGTAAGCTACTGCGGCCTGCTAGCCTCTTCCAAGGGGCATTTAAACAGTCTTGTTAAGCTACTGCAACCTGCACGTCTCTTCCAAGGGGCATTTAACATGTCTTGTTAAGCTACTGCGACCTCCACCGCTCTTCCAAGGGGCATTTATACCATCTTGTTAAGCTACTGCAACCTGCACGTCTCTTCCAAGGGGCATTTAAGCTGTCTTATTAAGCTACTGCAACCTGCACCACTCTTCTAAGGGGCATTTAAACCGTCTTGTTAAGCTATTGCGACCTCCACCGCACTTCCAAGTGGCATTTAAACCATCTTGTTAAGCTACTGCGACCTGCACGTCTCTTCCAAGGGGCATTTAAACCATCTTGTTAAGCTTCTGCGACCTGCACGTCTCTTCAAAGGGGCATTTAAACAGTCTTGTTAAGCTTCTGCGACTTTCACTTCACTTCCAAGGGGCATTTAAACCGTCTTGTTAATCTACTGCAACCTCCACCACTTTTCCAAGGGGCATTTAAACCGTCTTGTTAAGCTACTGCGACCTGCACATCTCTTCCAAGGGGCATTTTAACGGTCTTGTTAAGCTGCTGCGACCTGCATGTTTCTTCCAAGTGGCATTTAAACAGTCTTGTGAAGCTACTGCGACCTCCACCACACTTCCAAGGGGCATTTAAACCGTCTTGTTAAGCTACTGCGACCATTACGTCTCTTCCAAGGGGCATTTAAAGCGTCTTGTTAAGCTAATGCGACCTCCACCGCACTTCTAAGGGGCATTTAAACCGTCTTGTTAAGCTACTTCGACCTCCACCTCTCTTCCAAGGGGCATTTAAACCATCTTGTTAAGCTACGGCGACCTGCACGTCTCTTCCAAGGCGCATTTAAACCGTCTTTTTAAGCTACTGCGACCTGTACGTCTCTTCCAAGGGGCATTTAAACCGTCTTGTTAAGCTACTGCGACCTCCACCGCACTTCCAAGGGGCATTTAAACCGTCTTGTTAAGCTACTTCCACCTCCACCTCTCTTCCAAGGGGCATTTAAACCATCTTGTTAAGCTACTGCGACGTGCACGTCTCTTCCAAGGGGCATTTAAACTGTCTTGTTAAGCTACTGCGACTTGCACGTCTCTTCCAACGGGCAATTAAAGCGTCTTGTTAAGCCACTGTAACCTCCACCACTTTTCCAAGAGGCATATAAACCATCTTGTTAAGCTACTGCGACCTGCACGTCTCTTCCAAGGGGCATTTAAACTGTCTTGTTAAGCTTCTGTGAACTGCACGTCTCTTCCAAGGGGCATTTAAACTGTCTTGTTAAGCTTTTGTGACCTGCACGTCTCTTCCAAGGGGCATTTAAACTGTCTTGTTAAGCTACTGTGACCTGCACGTCTCTTTCAAGGGATATTTAAACTGTCTTGTTAAGCTTCTGTGACCTGCACGTCTCTTCTAAGGGGCATTTAAACTTTCTTGTTAAGCTACAGCGACTTGCACGTCTCTTCCAAGGGGCAATTAAACCGTCTTGTTAAGCTACTGTAACCTCCACCACTTTTCCAAGGGGCATATAAACCGTCTTGTTAAGCTACTGTGACCTGCACGTCTCTTCCAAGGGGCTTTTAATACGCTTTGTTAAGCTACTGCGACGTGCATGTCTCTTGCAAGGGGCATTTAAACCGTCTTGTTAAGCTACTGCGACCTGCACGTCTCTTCCAAGGGGCATTTAAACCATCTTGTTAAGCTGCTGCGACCTGCGTGTCTCTTCCAACGGGCATTTAAACCGTCTTGTTAAGCTACTGCGACCTCCTCCGCACTTCCAAGGGGCATTTAAACTGTCTTTTTAAGCTACTGCGACCTGCACGTCTCTTCCAAGGGGCATTTAAACTGTCTTGTTTATCTACTGCGTCCTCCACATATCTTCCAAGGGGCATTTAAACCGTCTTATTAAGCTACTGCGACCTGCACGTCTCTTCCAAGGGGCATTTAAACCGTCTTGTTAAGCTCCTGCGACCTCGACCGCTCTTCCAATGGACATTTAAACCGTCTTGTTAAGCTACTGCGACCTGCACGGCTCTTCCAAGGGGCATTTAAACCGTATTGGTAGGCTACTGCGACCTGCAAGCCTATTCCAAGGGGCATTTAAACCCTCTTGTTAAGCTACTGCGACCTGCACGTCTCTTCCTAGGGGGATTTAAACCGACTTGTTAAGCTTCTGCGTCCTGCACGTCTCTTCCAAGGGGCATTTAAACTGTCTTTTTAAGATACTGTAACCTCCACCACTTTTCCAAGGGGCATTTAAACCGTCTTGGTAAGCTAATTCGGCCTGCAAGCCTATTCCAAGGGGCATTTAAACACTCTTGTTAACTACTGCGACCTGCACGTCTCTTCCAAGGGGGATTAAAACCGTCTTGTTAAGCTACTGCGACCTGCACGTCTCTTCCGAGGGGCATTTAAACCGTCTTGTTAAGCTACTGCGACCTGCTCGTCTCTTCAAAGGGGCATTTAAACCGTCTTGTTAAGCTACTGCGACCTGCACGTCTCTTCCAAGGGGCATTTAAACCGTCTTGTTAAGCTACTGCGACCTGCATGTTTCTTCCAAGTGGCATTTAAACTGTCTTGTTAAGCTACTGCGACCTCCACCGCTCTTCCAAGGGGCATTTAAACTGTCTTGTTTAGCTTCTGCCACCTGCATGTCTCTTCCAAGGGGCATTTAAACAGTCTTGTTAAGCTACTGCGACTTGCACGCCTCTTCCAAGGAGCATTTAAACCGTCTTCTTAAGCTACTGTAAATTCCACCACTTTTCCAAGGAGCATTTAAACCATCTTATTAAGCTACTGCGACCTGCATGTCTCTTCCAAGGGGCATTTAAACAGTCTTGTTAAGCTACTGCGACCTCCACGTCTCTTCCAAGGGGCATTTAAACCATCTTGTTAAGCTACTGCGACCTGCACATCTCTTCCAAGGGGCATTTAAACCGTCTTATTAAGCTACTGCGACCTGCACCACTCTTCCAATGGGCATTTAAACCGTCTTGTTAAGCTACTGCGACCTGCACGTCTCTTCCAAGGGGCAATTAAACCGTCTTGGTAAGCTACTGCGACCTGCAAGCCTATTCCAAGGGGCATTTAAACCCTCTTGTTAAGCTGCTGTGACCTGCACGTCTCTTCCAAGGGGCATTTAAACCGTCTTGTTAAGCTACTTCCACCTCCACCTCTCTTCCAAGGGGCATTTAAACCATCTTGTTAAGCTACTGCGACGTGCACGTCTCTTCCAAGGGGCATTTAAACTGTCTTGTTAAGCTACTGCGACTTGCACGTCTCTTCCAACGGGCAATTAAAGCGTCTTGTTAAGCCACTGTAACCTCCACCACTTTTCCAAGGGGCATATAAACCATCTTGTTAAGCTACTGCGACCTGCACGTCTCTTCCAAGGGGCATTTAAACTGTCTTGTTAAGCTTCTGTGAACTGCACGTCTCTTCCAAGGGGCATTTAAACTGTCTTGTTAAGCTTTTGTGACCTGCACGTCTCTTCCAAGGGGCATTTAAACTGTCTTGTTAAGCTACTGTGACCTGCACGTCTCTTTCAAGGGATATTTAAACTGTCTTGTTAAGCTTCTGTGACCTGCACGTCTCTTCTAAGGGGCATTTAAACTGTCTTGTTAAGCTACAGCGACTTGCACGTCTCTTCCAAGGGGCAATTAAACCGTCTTGTTAAGCTACTGTAACCTCCACCACTTTTCCAAGGGGCATATAAACCGTCTTGTTAAGCTACTGTGACCTGCACGTCTCTTCCAAGGGGCTTTTAATACGCTTTGTTAAGCTACTGCGACGTGCATGTCTCTTGCAAGGGGCATTTAAACCGTCTTGTTAAGCTACTGCGACCTGCACGTCTCTTCCAAGGGGCATTTAAACCATCTTGTTAAGCTGCTGCGACCTGCGTGTCTCTTCCAACGGGCATTTAAACTGTCTTGTTAAGCTACTGCGACCTCCTCCGCACTTCCAAGGGGCATTTAAACTGTCTTTTTAAGCTACTGCGACCTGCACGTCTCTTCCAAGGGGCATTTAAACTGTCTTGTTTATCTACTGCGTCCTCCACATATCTTCCAAGGGGCATTTAAACCGTCTTATTAAGCTACTGCGACCTGCACGTCTCTTCCAAGGGGCATTTAAACCGTCTTGCTAAGCTCCTGCGACCTCGACCGCTCTTCCAATGGACATTTAAACCGTCTTGTTAAGCTACTGCGACCTGCACGGCTCTTCCAAGGGGCATTTAAACCGTATTGGTAGGCTACTGCGACCTGCAAGCCTATTCCAAGGGGCATTTAAACCCTCTTGTTAAGCTACTGCGACCTGCACGTCTCTTCCTAGGGGGATTTAAACCGACTTGTTAAGCTTCTGCGTCCTGCACGTCTCTTCCAAGGGGCATTTAAACTGTCTTTTTAAGATACTGTAACCTCCACCACTTTTCCAAGGGGCATTTAAACCGTCTTGGTAAGCTAATTCGGCCTGCAAGCCTATTCCAAGGGGCATTTAAACACTCTTGTTAACTACTGCGACCTGCACGTCTCTTCCAAGGGGGATTAAAACCGTCTTGTTAAGCTACTGCGACCTGCACGTCTCTTCCGAGGGGCATTTAAACCGTCTTGTTAAGCTACTGCGACCTGCTCGTCTCTTCAAAGGGGCATTTAAACCGTCTTGTTAAGCTACTGCGACCTGCACGTCTCTTCCAAGGGGCATTTAAACCGTCTTGTTAAGCTACTGCGACCTGCATGTTTCTTCCAAGTGGCATTTAAACTGTCTTGTTAAGCTACTGCGACCTCCACCGCTCTTCCAAGGGGCATTTAAACTGTCTTGTTTAGCTTCTGCCACCTGCATGTCTCTTCCAAGGGGCATTTAAACAGTCTTGTTAAGCTACTGCGACTTGCACGCCTCTTCCAAGGAGCATTTAAACCGTCTTCTTAAGCTACTGTAAATTCCACCACTTTTCCAAGGGGCATTTAAACCATCTTATTAAGCTACTGCGACCTGCATGTCTCTTCCAAGGGGCATTTAAACAGTCTTGTTAAGCTACTGCGACCTCCACGTCTCTTCCAAGGGGCATTTAAACCATCTTGTTAAGCTACTGCGACCTGCACATCTCTTCCAAGGGGCATTTAAACCGTCTTATTAAGCTACTGCGACCTGCACCACTCTTCCAATGGGCATTTAAACCGTCTTGTTAAGCTACTGCGACCTGCACGTCTCTTCCAAGGGGCAATTAAACCGTCTTGGTAAGCTACTGCGACCTGCAAGCCTATTCCAAGGGGCATTTAAACCCTCTTGTTAAGCTGCTGTGACCTGCACGTCTCTTCCAAGGGGGATTTAAACCGTCTTGTTAAGCTACTGCGACCTGCACGTTTGTTCCAAGGGGCATTTAAACCATCTTGTTAAGCTACGGCGACCTGCTCTTCTATTCCAAGGGGCATTTAAACCGTCTTGTTAAGCTACTGCGACCTGCACGTCTCTTCCAAGGCGCATTTAAACCGTCTTTTTAAGCTACTGCGACTTGCATGTCTGTTCCAAGGGGCATTTAAACTGTCTTGTTAAGCTACTGTAACCTCCACCACTTTTCCAAGGGGCATTTAAACTGTCTTGTTAAGCTACTGCGACCTGCATGTCTCTTCCAAGGGGCATTTAAACCATCTTCTTAAGCCACTGCTACCTGCTCGTCTCTTCCAAGGGGCATTTAAACCATCTTGTTAAGCTGCTGCGACCTGCATGTCTCTTCCAAGGGGCATTGAAACCGTCTTGTTAAGCTACTGCGACATCCACCGCACTTCCAAGGGGCATTTAAATGGTCTTGTTAAGCCACTCCGACCTGCACGTCTCTTTCAAGGGGCATTTAAACTGTCTTTTTAAGCTACTGCGACCTCCACCGCTCTTCCAAGGGGCATTTAAACCGTCTTGTTAAGCTACTACGACTTGCACGTCACTTCCAAGGGGCATTTAAACCGTCTTGTTAAGCTACTGTAACCTCCACCACTTTTACAAGGGGCATTTAAACATTCTTGTTAAGCTACTGCTACCTGCACGTCTCTTCCAAGGGGCATTTAAATCATCTTGTTAAGCTACTGCGACCTGCACGTCTCTTCCAAGGGGCATTTAAACCGTCTTTTTAAGCTGCTGCGAACTGCATGTCTCTTCCAAGGGGCATTTAAACCATCTTGTTAAGCTACTGCGACCTCCACCGCTCTTCCAAGGTGCATTTAAACCATCTTGTTAAGCTACTGCGACCTGCACGTCTCTTCCAAGGGGCACTTAAACCGTCTTGGTAAGCTACTGCGACCTGCAAGCCTCTTCCAAGGGGCATTTAAACCGTCTTTTTAAGCTGCTGCGAACTGCATGTCTCTTCCAAGGGGCATTTAAACCATCTTTTTAAGCTACTGCGACCTCCACCGCTCTTACAAGGAGCATTTAAACCATCTTGTTATGCTACTGCGACCTGCACTTCTCTTCCAAGGGGCATTTAAACCATCTTGTTAAGCTACTGCGACCTGCACGTCTCTTCCAAGGGGCATTTAAACTGTCTTGTTAAGCTACTGCAACCTGCACGTCTCTTCCAAGGGGCATTTAAAGCGTCTTGTTAAGCTAATGCGACCTGCTCGTCTTTCCCAAGGGTCATTTAAACCGTTTTTAAGCTACTGCGACTGGCACGTCTCTTCCAAGGGACATTTAAACCGTCTTGTTAAGCTACTGCGACCTGCACGTCTCTTCCATGGGGCATTTAAATCGTCTTGTTAAGCTACTGCGACCTGCATGTCTCTACCAAGGGACATTTAAACCGTCTTGTTAAGCTATTGCGACCTGCACGTCTCTTCCAAGGGGCATTTAAACAATCTTGTTAAGATGCTGTGACCTGCATGTCTCTTCCAAGGGGCATTTAAACTGTCTTATTAAGCTACTGCGACCTCCAACGCTCTTCCAAGGGGCATTTCATCTGTTTTGTAAAGCTACTGCGACCTCCACCGCACTTCGAAGGGGCATTTAAACCGTCTTGTTAAGCTACTGCGACCTGCACGTCTCTTTCAAGGGGCATTTAAACCGTCTTGTTAAGCTACTGCGATCTGCACGTCTCTTCCAAGGGGCATTTAAACCGTCTTGCTAAGCTACTGCGACCTGCTCTTCTATTCCAAGGGGCATTTAAACCGTCTTGTTAAGCTATTGCGACCTGCACGTCTCTTGCAAGGCGCATTTAAAATGTCTTTTTAAGCGACTGCGACTTGCATGTCTGTTCCAAGGGGCATTTAAATTGTCTTGTTAAGCTACTGTAACCTCCACCACTTTTCCAAGGGGCATTTAAACTGTCTTGTTAAGCTACTGCGACCTGCATGTCTCTTCCAAGGAGCATTTAATCCATCTTGTTAAGCCACTGCTACCTGCACTTCTCTTCCAAGGGGCATTTAAACCATCTTGTTAAGTTGCTGCGACCTGCATGTCTCTTCCAAGGGGCATTTAAACCGTCTTGTTAAGCTACTGCGACATCCACCGCACTTCCAAGGGGCATTTAAACGGTCTTGTTAAGCTACTGCGACCTGCACCTCTCTTTCAAGGGGCATTTAAACTGTCTTATTAAGCTACTGCGACCTGCATCTCTGTTCCAAGGGGCATTTAAACCATCTTGTTAAGCTACTGCGACCTGCACGTCTCTTCCAAGGGGCATTTAAACCGTCTTGTTAAGCTACTGCGACCTGCACGTCTCTTCCAAGTGGCATTTAAACCGTCTTGTTCAGCTACTGCGACCTCCACCTCTCTTCCAAGGGGCATTTAAACCGTCTTATTAAGCTACTGCGACCTGCACATCTCTTCCAAGGGGCATTTAAACCGTCTTATTAAGCTACTGCGAACTGCATGTCTCTTCCAAGGGTCATTGAAACTGTCTTGTTAAGCTACTGCGACCTCCACCACTCTTCCAAGGGGCATTTAAACCGTCTTGTTAAGCTACTGCGCCCTGCACGTCTCTTCCAAGTGGCATTTAAACCGTCTTGTTCAGCTACTGCGACCTGCACGTCTCTTCCAAGGGGCATTTAAACTGTCTTGTTAAGCTTCTGCGACCTCCACCTCTCTTCCAAGGGGCATTTAAACCGTCTTATTAAGCTACTGCGACCTGCACATCTCTTCCAAGGGGCATTTAAACTGTCTTATTAAGCTACTGCGAACTGCATGTCTCTTCCAAGGGGCATTTAAACAGTCTTGTTAAGCTACTGCGACCTGCAAGCCTCTTCCAAGGGGCATTTAAACCGTCTTGGTAATCTACTGCGACCTGCAAGCCTATTCCAAGGGGCATTTAAACCCTCTTGTTAAGCTGCTGCGACCTGCACGTCTCTTCCAAGGGGGATTTAAGCCATCTTGTTAAGCTACTGCGACCTGCATGTCTCTACCAATGGAGATTTAAAACGTCATTTAAGCTACTGCGACCTGCACGTCTCTTCCAAGGGGCATTTAAATCGTCTTGGTAAGCTACTGCGACCTGCAAGCCACTTCCAAGGGGCATTTAAACCCTCTTGTTAAGCTACTGCGACCTGCATGTCTCTTCCAAGGGGCATTTAAACTGTCTTTTTAAGCTACTGCGACCTCCACCGCTCTTCCATGGGGCATTTAAACCATCTTGTTAAGCTACTGCGACCTGCACGTCTCTTCCAAGGGGCATTTAAACCGTCTTGGTAAGCTACTGCGACCTGCAAGCCTCTTCCAAGGGGCATTTAAACCGTCTTTATAAGCTGCTGCGAACTGCATGTCTCTTCCAAGGGGCATTTAAACCATATTGTTAAGCTACTGCGACCTCCACCGCTCTTCCAAGGGGAATTTAAACCATCTTGTTAAGCTACTGCGACCTGCACGTCTCTTCCAAGGGGCATTTAAACGGTCTTGTTAAGCTACTGCGACCTGTACGTCTCTTACAAGGGGCATTTAAACTGTCTTGTTAAGCTACTGCGACCTCCACCGCTTTTCCAAGGGGCATTTAAACCATCTTGTTAAGCTACTGCGACCTCCACGTCTCTTCCAAGGGGCATTTAAACCGTCTTGTTAAGCTACTGCGACCTGCTCGTCTCTTCCAAGGAGCATTTAAACTGTCTTGTTAAGCTACTGCGACTTGCACGTCTCTTCCAAGGCTCATTTAAACCGTCTTTTTAAGCTTCTGCGACTTGCACGTCTCTTCCAAGGGTCATTTAAACCGTCTTGTTAAGCTACTGCGACCTGCACGTCTCTTCCATGGGGCATTTAAACCGTCTTGTTAAGCTAATGCGACCTCCACCCCTCTTCCAAGGGGCATTTCAACTGACTTGTTAAGCTCCTGCGACCTGCACGTCTCTTCCAAGGGGCATTTAAATCGTCTTGGTAAGCTACTGATTCCTGCAAGCCTCTTCCAAGCGGCATTTAAACCATCTTGTTAAGCTACTGCAGCCTGCATGTCTCTTCCAAGGGGCATTTAAACCGTCTTGTTAAGCTACTGCGACCTGCACGTCTTTTCCAAGGGGCATTTACACCGTCTTGTTAAGCTACTGCGACTTGCCTGTCTCTACCAAGGGGCATTTAAACGGTCTTGTTAAGCTACTGTAACCTCCACCACTTTTCCAAGGGGCATTTAAACCGTCTTGTTGAGCTACTGCGACCTGCACGTCTCTTCCAAGGGGCATTTAAACCGTCTTGTTAAGCTACTGCGACCTGCATGTCTCTACCAAGGGACATTTAAAACGTCTTTTAAGCTACTGCGACCTGCACGTCTCTTCCAAGGGGTATTTAAACAGTCTTGTTAAGGTGCTGCGACCTGCATGTCCTTCCAAGGGGCATTTAAACTGTCTTGTTAAGCTACTGCAACCTCCACCGCTCTTCCAAGGGGCATTTAAACTGTCTTGTTAAGCTACTGCAACCTGCAGGTCTCTTCCAAGGGACATTTAAATCGTCTTGGTAAGCTACTGCGGCCTGCAAGCCTCTTCCAAGGGGCATTTAAACAGTCTTGTTAAGCTACTGCGACCTCCACCGCTCTTCCAAGGGGCATTTAAACCATCTTGTTAAGCTACTGCGACCTGCACGTCTCTTCCAAGGGGCATTTAAGCTGTCTTATTAAGCTACTGTAACCTCCACCACTTTTCCAAGGGGCATTTAAACCGTCTTGTTAAGCCACTGCGACCAGCACGTCTCTTCCAAAGGGCATTTAAAACGCTTTGTTAAGCTACTGCGACCTGCATGTCTTTTCCAAGGTGCATTTAAATCGTCTTGTTAAGCTACTGCGACCTGCACGTCTCTTCCAAGGGGCATTTATACGGTCTTGTTAAGCTGCTGCGGCCTGCATGTCTCTTCCAAGGGGCATTTAAGCCATCTTGTTAAGCTACTGCGACCTGCACGTCTGTTCCAAGGGGCATTTAAACCATTTTGTTAAGCTTCTGCGACCTGCACGTCTCTTCTAAGGGGCATTTAAACAGTCTTGTTAAGCTTCTGCGACTTTCACTATTCTTCCAAGGGGCATTTAAACCGTCTTGTTAATCTACTGTAACCTCCACCACTTTTCCAAGGGGCATTTAAACCGTCTTGTTAAGCTACTGCGACCTGCACATCTCTAGCAAGGGGCATTTTAACGGTCTTGTTAAGCTGCTGCGACCTGCATGTTTCTTCCAAGGGGCATTTAAACCGTCTTGTTAAGCTACTGCGACCATCACGTCTCTTCCAAGGGGCATTTAAACCGTCTTTTTAAGCTACTGTAACCTCCACCAATTTTCCAAGGGGCATATAAACCGTCTTGTTAAGCTACTGTGACCTGCACGTCTCTTCCAAGGGGCTTTTAAAACGCTTTGTTAAGCTACTGCGACCTGCATGTCTCTTCCAAGGGGCATTTAAACCGTCTTGTTAAGATACTGCGACCTGCACGTCTCTTCCAAGGGGCATTTAAACCATCATGTTAAGCTGCTGCGACCTGCGTGTCTTATCCAAGGGGCATTGAAACCGTCTTGTTAAGCTACTGCGACCTCCTCCGCACTTCCAAGGGGCATTTAAACCGTCTTGTTAAGCTACTGCGACCTGCACTTCTCTTCCAAGTGGCATTTAAACCATCTTGTTAAGCTACTGCGACATGCACGTCTCTTCCAAGGGGCATTTAAACTGTTTTGTTTTTCTACTGCGACCTCCACCTATCTTCCAAGGGGCATTTAAACCGTCTTATTAAGCTACTGCGACCTGCACATCTCTTCCAAGGGGCATTTAAACAGTCTTGTTAAGCTTCTGTGACCTGCACGTCTCTTCTAAGTGGCATTTAAACCGTCTTGCTAAGCTACTGCGACTTGTACGTCTCTTCCAAGGGGCATTTAAACCGCCTTGTTAAGCTACTGTAACCTCCACCAATTTTCCAAGGGGCATATAAACCGTCTTGTTAAGCTACTGTGACCTGAACGTCTCTTCCAAGGTGCTTTTAAAACGCTTTGTTAAGCTACTGCGACCTGCATGTCTCTTCCAAGGGGCATTTAAACCGTCTTGTTAAGCTACTGCGAACTGCACGTCTCTTCCAAGGGGCATTTAAACCATCATGTTAAGCTGCTGCGACCTGCGTGTCTCTTCCAAGGGACATTGAAACCTTCTTGTTAAGCTACTGCGACCTGCACGTCTCTTCCAAGGGGCATTTAAACTGTTTTGTTTTTCTACTGCGACCTCCACCTATCTTCCAAGGGGCATTTAAACCGTCTTATTAAGCTACTGCGACCTGCACATCTCTTCCAAGGGGCATTTAAACAGTCTTATTAAGCTACTGCGACCTCCACCGCTCTTCCAAGGGGCATTTAAACTGTCTTGTTAAGCTACTGCGACCTGCACGTCTCTTCCAAGGGGCATTTAAATCGTCTTGGTAAGCTACTGCGTCCTGCAAGCCTCTTCCAAGGGGCATTTAACCCTTCTTGTTAAGTTACTGCTACCTGCACGTCTCTTCCAACGGGCATTTAAACTATCTTGTTAAGCTACTGCGAACTAAACCGTTCTTCCAAGGGGCATTTAAACCATCTTGTTAAGCTACTGCTGCCTGCACGTCTCCTCCAAGGGGCATTTAAACCGTCTTGTTAAGCTACTGCGACCTGCACGTCTTTTCCAAGGGGCATTTACACCGTCTTGTTAAGCTACTGTGACTTGCACATCTCTTCCAAGGGACATTTAAACCGTCTTGTTAAGCTCCTGCAACCTGCAAGCCTCTTCCAAGGGGCATTTAACCCTTCTTGTTAAGTTACTGCTACCTGCACGTCTCTTCCAACGGGCATTTAAACTATCTTGTTAAGCTACTGCGAACTAAACCGTTCTTCCAAGGGGCATTTAAACCATCTTGTTAAGCTACTGCTGCCTGCACGTCTCCTCCAAGGGGGATTTAAACCGTCTTGTTAAGCTACTGCGACCTGCACGTCTTTTCCAAGGGACATTTACACCGTCTTGTTAAGCTACTGTGACTTGCACATCTCTTCCAAGGGACATTTAAACCGTCTTGTTAAGCTCCTGCAACCTGCACGTCTCTTCCAAGGGGCATTTAAACCGTCTTATTAAGCTGCTGTAACCTCCACCACTTTTCCAAGGGGCATTTAAACGGTCTTGTTAAGTTACTGCGACCTGCACTTCTCTTCCATGGGGCATTTAAACCGTCTTGTTAAGCTACTGCGACCTGCATGTCTCTAACAAGGGACATTTAAAACGTCTTTTAAGCTACTGTGACCTGCACGTCTCTTCCAAGGGGCATTTAAACCGTCTTGTTAAGCTACTGTGACCTCCACCGCTCTTCCAAGGGGCATTTAAACCATCTTGTTAAGCTACTGCGACCTGCAGGTCTCTTCCAAGGGGCATTTAAACCGTCTTATTAAGCTACTGAGACCTGCACGTCTCTTCCAAGGGGCATTTAAACTGTCCTGTTAAGCTAATGCTACCTCCACCTCTCTTCCAAGGGGCATTTAAACCTTCTTATTATGCTACTGCGACCTGCACATCTCTTCCAAGGGGCATTTAAACCGTCTTGTTAAGCTACTGCGACCTTCACGTCTCTTCCAAGGGGCATTTAAACTGTCTTGTTAAGCTACTGCGACGTCCACCGCTCTTCCAAGGGGCATTTAAACCGTCTTCTTAAGCTACTGCGACCTGCACGTCTCTTCCAAGGGGCATTTAAACCATCTTGGTAAGCTACTGCGACCTGCAAGCCTATTCCAAGGGGAATTTAAACCCTCTTGTTAAGTTTCTGTGACCTGCACGTCTCTTCCAAGGGGCATTTAAACCGTCTTATTAAGCCACTGCGACCTGCACGTCTCTTCCAAGGGGCATTTAAACCGTCTTGTTAAGCTGCTGCGACCTGCATGTCTCTTCCAAGGGGCATTTAAACCATCATGTTAAGATACTGCGACCTCCATCGCATTTCCAAGTTGCATTTAAACCGTCTTGTTAAGCTACTGCGACCTGCACGTCTCTTTCAAGCGGCATTTAAACTGTCTTGTTAAGCTACTGCGACCTCCACCGCTCTTCCAAGGGGCATTTAAACAATCTTGTTAAGCTACTGCGACCTCCACCGCACTTCCAAGGGGCATTTAAACCGTCTTTTTAAGCCACTGCGACCTGCACGTCTCTTTCAAGGGGCATTTAAACTGTCTTGTTAAGCTACTGCGACCTCCACCGCTCTTTCAAGGGGCATTTAAACTGTCTTGTTAAGCTACTGCGACCTGCACGTCTCTTCCAAGTGGCATTTAAACCGTCTTGTTAAGCTACTGCGACCTGCACGCCTCTTCCAAGGGGCATTTAAACTGTCTTTTTAAGTTACTGTGACCTCCACCTCTCTTCCAAGGGGCATTTAAACCGTCTTATTAAGCGACTGCGACCTGCACATCTCTTCCAAGGGGCATTTAAACCGTCTTATTAAGCTACTGTGACCTGCACGTCTCTTCCAAGGGACATTTAAATTGTCTTGTTAAGCTTCTGCGACCTCCACCGCTCTTCCAAGGGGCATTTAAACCGTCTTGTTAAGCTACTGCGACCTGCACGTCTCTTCCAAGTGGCATTTAAACCGTCTTGTTAAGCTACTGCGACCTGCACGCCTCTTCCAAGGGGCATTTAAACTGTCTTTTTAAGTTACTGTGACCTCCACCTCTCTTCCAAGGGGCATTTAAACCGTCTTATTAAGCGACTGCGACCTGCACATCTCTTCCAAGGGGCATTTAAACCGTCTTATTAAGCTACTGTGACCTGCACGTCTCTTCCAAGGGGCATTTAAATTGTCTTGTTAAGCTTCTGCGACCTCCACAGCTCTTCCAAGGGGCATTTAAACTGTCTTGTTAAGCTACTGCGACCTGCTCGTTTATTCCAAGGGGCATTTAAACTGTCTTGTTAAGCTACTGTGACCAGCACGTCTCTTCCAAGCCGCATTTAAACCGTCTTGTTGAGCTACTGCGACCTGCATGTCTCTTCCAAGGGGCATTTAAACCATCTTGTTAAGCCACTGCTACCTGCACGTCTCTTCAAAGTGGCATTTAAGCTGTCTTGTTAAGCTGCTGCGACCTGCATGTCTCTTCCTTGGGGCATTTAAACCATCTTGTTAAGCTACTGCACCCTCCACCGCACTTCCAAGTGGCATTTAAACCGTCTTGTTAAGCTACTGCGACTTGCACGTCTTTTTAAGCTGCTGCAACCTGCATGTCTCTTCCAAGGGGCATTTAAACCATCTTGTTAGGCTACTGCGACCTACACCGCTCTTCCAAGGGGCATTTAAACCGTCTTGTTAAGCTACTGCGACCTGCACGTCTCTTCCAAGTGGCATTTAAAGTGTCTTGTTAAGCTAATGCGACCTGCACGTCTTTTCCAAGGGGCATTTAAACTGTATTTTTAAGTTACTGTGACCTCCACCTCTCTTCCAAGGGCCATTTAAACCGTCTTATTAAGATACTGCGACCTGCACATCTCTTCCAAGGGGCATTTAAACCGTCTTATTAAGCTACTGCAACATGCACGTTTCTTCCAAGGGGCATTTAAACTGTCTTGTTAAGCTTCTGTGACCTCCACCACTCTTCCAAGGGGCATTTAAACCGTCTTGTTAAGCTACTGCGACCTGCACGTCTCTTCCAAGGCTCATTTAAACTGTCTTTTTAAGCTTCTGCGACTTGAACGTCTCTTCCAAGGGGCTTTTAAACCGTCTTGTTAAGCTACTATAACCTCCACCACTTTTCCAAGGGGCATCTCAACAGTCTTGTTAAGCTACTGCGACCTGCACGTCTCTTCCAAGGGGCATTTAAACCTTCTTGTTAAGCTACTGCTACCTGCATGTCTCTTCCAAGGGGCATTTAAACCATCTTGTTAAGCTACTGTGACCTCCACCGCTCTTCCAAGGGGCATTTAAACCATCTTGTTAAGCTACTGCGACCTGCACGTCTCTTCCAAGGGACATTTAAACCCTCTTGTTAAGCTCCTGCGACCTGCACGTCTCTTGAAAGGGGCATTTAAACCCTTTTTTTAAGCTACTGCGACCTGCACGCCTCTTCCAAGGGGCATTTAAACTGTCTTGTTAATCTACTGCGACCTCCATCTCTCTTCCAAGAGGCATTTAAACCATCCTATTAAGCTACTGCGACCTGCACATCTCTTCCAAGCAGCATTTAAACAGTCTAATTAAGCTACTGCGACCTGCACGTCTCTTGAAAGGGGCATTTAAACAGTCTTGTTAAGCTACTGCGACCTCCACCGCTCTTCCAAGGGGCATTTAAACCGTCTTGTTAAGCTACTGCGACCTGCACGTCTCTTTCAAGGGGGACTTAAACTGTCTTGTTAAGCTACTGCGACCTCCACCGCTCTTCCAAGGGGCATTTAAACCGTCTTGTTAAGCTACTGCGACCTGCACGTCTCTTCCAAGGGACATTTAAACCGTCTTTTTAAGCTACTGCGACCTGCACGTCTCTTCCAAGTGTCATTTAAACCGTCTTGTTAAGCTAGTGCGACCTGCAAGTCTCTTCCAAGGGGCATTTAAACTGTCTTGTTAAGCTACTGCGACCTCCACCTCTCTTCCAAGGTGCATTTAAAGCGTCTTGTTAAGCTACTGCGACCTGCTCGTCTCTTCCAAGGGGCATTTAAACCGTCTTGTTAAGTTACTGCAACCTGCAAGTCTCTTCCAAGGCTCATTTAAACCGTCTTTTTAAGCTACTGAGACTTGCACGTCTCTTCCAAGGGGCATTTAAACGGTCTTGTTAAGCTACTGTAACCTCCACCACTTTTCCAAGGCGCATCTCAACAGTCTTGTTAAGCTACTGCGAACTGCATGTCTCTTCCAAGGGGCATTTAAACCGTCTTGTTAAGCTGCTGCGACCTGCATGTCTTTTCCAAGGGGCATTTAAACCATCTTGTTAAGCTACTGCGACCTCCACCGCATTTCCAATGGGCATTTAAACCGTCTTGTTAAGCTACTGCGACCTGCACTTCTCTTTCAAGGGGCATTTAAACTGTCTTGTTAAGCTACTGCGACCTCCACCGCTCTTCCAAGAGGCATTTAAACCTTCTTGTTAAGCTACTGCGACCTGTTCGTCTATTCCAAGGGGCATTTAAACCGTCTTGTTAAGCTACTGCGACCAGCACGTCTCTTCCAAGGCGCATTTAAACCCTCTTGTTAAGCTACTGCGACTTGCGCGTCTCTTCCAAGGGGCATTTAAACCGTCTTGTTAAGCCACAGCTACCTGCACGTCTCTTCAAAGTGGCATTTAAGCCATCTTGTTAAGCTGCTGCGACCTGCATGTCTCTTCCAAGGGGCATTTAAACCCTCTTGTTAAGCTACTGCAACCTGCACGTCTCTTCCAAGGGGGATTTAAACCGTCTTGTTTAGCTACTGCGACTTGCACGTCTCTTCAAAGGGGTATTTAAACCATCTTGTTAAGCTACTACGACCTGCTTATCTCTTCCAATGGGCATTTAAACCGTCATGTTAAGCTACTGCCACCTGCACGTCTCTTCCAAGGCTCATTTAAACCGTGTTTTTAAGCTACTGCGACTTGCACGTCTCTTCCAAGGGTCATTTAAACCGTCTTGTTAAGCTACTGCGACCTGCATGTCTCTTCCAAGGGGCATTTAAACCGTCTTGTTAAGCTACTGCGACTGGCATGTCTCTTCCAAGGGGCATTTAAACCGTCTTGTTAAGCCACTGCGACCTGCACGTCTCTTCCAAGGGGCATTTCAACCATCTTTTTAAGCTGATGCGACCTGCATGTCTCTCCCAAGGGGCATTTAAACCAACTTGTTATGCTACTGCGACCTCCACCGCTCTTCCAAAGGGCATTTAAACCATCTTGCTAAGCTTCTGCTACCTGCACGTCTCTTCCAAGAGGCATTTCAACCGTCTTGGTAATCTACTGCGACCTGCAAGCCTATTCCAAGGGGCATTTAAACCCTCTTGTTAGCTACTGCGACCTGCACGTTTCTTCCAAGGGGGATTTAAACCGTCTTGTTAAGCTACTGCGACCTGCACGTCTCTTCCAAGGTGCATTTAAACCGTCTTGTTAAGCTACTGCGACATGCACGTCTCTTCCAAGGGGCATTTAAACCATCTTATTAAGCTACTGCGACCTCCACCGCTCTTCCAAGGGGCATTTAAACTGTCTTGTTAAGGTACTGCGACCTCCACCTCTCTTCCAAGGTGCATTTAAACCGTCTGATTAAGCTACTGAGACCTGCACATCTCTTCCAAGGGGCATTTAAACAGTCTTGTTAAGCTTCTGCGACTTTCACTATTCTTCCAAGGGGCATTTAAACCGTCTTGTTAATCTACTGTAACCTCCACCACTTTTCCAAGGGGCATTTAAACCATCTTATTAAGCTACTGCGACCTGCACATCTCTTCCAAGGGGCATTTAAACCGTCTGATTAAGCTACTGAGACCTGCACGTCTCTTCCAAGGGGCATTTAAACTGTCTTGTTAAGCTAATGCTACCTCCACCTCTCTTCCAAGGGGCATTTAAACCGTCTTATTAAGCTACTGCGACCTGCACATCTCTTCCAAGGGGCATTTAAACCGTCTTGTTAAGCTACTGCGACCTTCACGTCTCTTCCAAGGGGCATTTAAACTGTCTTGTTAAGCTACTGCGACCTCCACCGCTCTTTCAAGGGGCATTTAAACCGTCTTGTTAAGCTACTGCGACCTGCAAGCCTATTCCAAGGGGCATTTAAACCCTCTTGTTATGTTTCTGAGACCTGCACGTCTCTTCCAAGAGGCATTTAAACCGTCTTGTTAAGCCACTGCGACCTGCATGTCTCTTCCAAGGGGCATTTAAACTATCTTGATAAGCTACTGCGACCTCCACCGCACTTCCAAGGGGCATTTAAACCGTCTTGCTAAGCTACTGCGAACTGCACATCTCTTCCAAGGGGCATTTAAACTGTCTTGTTAAACTACTGCGACCTTCATGTCTCTTCCAAGGGGCATTTAAACTGTCTTGTTAAGCTACTGTAACCTCCACCACTTTTCCAAGGGGCATCTCAACAGTCTTGTTAAGCTACTGCGACCTGCACGACTCTTCCAAGGGGCATTTAAACCGTCATGTTAAGCTACTGCTACCTGCATGTCTCTTCCAAGGGGCATTTAAACCGTCTTGTTAAGCTATTGTGACCTCCACCGCTCTTCCAAGGGGCATTTAAACCATCTTGTTAAGCTACTGCGACCTACACGTCTCTTCCAAGGGGCATTTAAACCGTCTTATTAAGCTACTGCGACCAGCACGTCTCTTCCAAGGGGCATTTGAACTGTCTTGTTAAGCTACTGCGACCTGCACGTCTCTTGCAAGGGGCATTTAAACTGTCTTGTTAAGCTACTGTGACCTCCACCGCTCTTCCAAGGGGCATTTAAACCATCTTGTTAAGCTACTACGACCTGCACGTCTCTTCCAAGGGGGCTTTAAACTGTCTTGTTAAGCTACTGCGACCTTCACGTCTCTTCCAAGGGGCATTTAAACCGTCTTGTTAAGCTACTGCGACCTGCTCGTCTCTTCCAAGGGGCACTTAAACCGTCTTGTTAAGCTACTGCGACTTGCACGTCTCTTCCAAGGGACATTTAAACCGTCTTGTTAAGCTACTGCGACCTGCACATCTCTTCCATGGGGCATTTAAACCATCTTGTTAAGCTACTGCGACCTGCATGTCTCTACCAAGGGACATTGAAACCGTCTTGTTAAGCTACTGCGACCTGCACGTCTCTTCCAAGGGGCAATTAAACAATCTTGTTAAGATGCTGCGACCTGCATGTCTCTTCCAAGGGGCATTTAAACCGTCTTGTTAAGCTACTGCGACCTCCACCGCTCTTCCAAGGGGCATTTAAACTGTCTTGTTAAGCTACTGCGACCTGCACGTCTCTTCCAAGGGGCATTTAAATCGTCTTGGTAAGCTACTGCGTCCTGCAAGCCTCTTCCAAGGGGCATTTAACCCTTCTTGTTAAGTTACTGCTACCTGCACGTCTCTTCCATTGGGCATTTAAACTATCTTGTTAAGCTACTGTGAACTAAACCGTTCTTCCAAGGGGCATTTAAACCATCTTGTTAAGCTACTGCTGCCTGCACGTCTCCTCCAAGGGGCATTTAAACCGTCTTGTTAAGCTACTGCGATCTGCACGTCTTTTCCAAGGGGCATTTACACCGTCTTGTTAAGCTACTGTGACTTGCACGTCTCTTCCAAGGGACATTTAAACGGTCTTGTTAAGCTCCTGCGACCTGCACGTCTCTTCCAAGGGGCATTTATACTGTCTTATTAAGCTACTGTAACCTCCACCACTTTTCCAAGGGGCATTTAAACGGTCTTGTTAAGCTACTGCGACCTGCACTTCACTTCCATGGGGCATTTAAACCGTCTTGTTAAGCTACTGAGACCTGCATGTCTCTACCAAGGGACATTTAAAACGTCTTTTAAGCTACTGCTACCTGCACGTCTCTTCCAAGGGGTATTTAAACAGTCTTGTTAAGGTGCTGCGACCTGTACGTCTCTTCCAAGGGGCATTTAAACCGTCTTGTTAAGCTACTGCGACCTCCACCGCACTTCCAAGGGACATTTAAACCGTCTTGTTAAGCTACTGCGACCTCCGCCGCACTTCCAAGGGACATTTAAACCGTCCTGTTAAGCTACTGCTACCTGCAGGTCTCTTCCAAGGGTCATTTAAACCGTCTTATTAAGCTACTGAGACCTGCACGTCTCTTCCAAGGGGCATTTAAACTGTCTTGTTAAGCTAATGCTACCTCCACCTCTCTGCCAAGGGGCATTTAAACCGTCTTATTAAGCTACTGCGACCTGCACATCTCTTCCAAGGGGCATTTAAACCGTCTTGTTAAGCTACTGCGACCTTCACGTCTCTTCCAAGGGGCATTTAAACTGTCTTGTTAAGCTACTGCGACCTCCACCGCTCTTCCAAGGTGCATTTAAACCATCTTGTTAAGCTACTGCGACCTGCACGTCTCTTCCAAGGGGCATTTAAACCATCTTGGTAAGCTACTGCGACCTGCAAGCCTATTCCAAGGGGCATTTAAACCCTCTTGTTAAGTTTCTGTGACCTGCACGTCTCTTCCAAGGGGCATTTAAACCGTCTTATTAAGCCACTGCGACCTGCACGTCTCTTCCCAGGGGCATTTAAACCGTCTTGTTAAGCTGCTGCGACCTGCATGTCTCTTCCAAGGGGCATTTAAACCATCATGTTAAGCTACTGCGACCTCCACCGCATTTCCAAGTTGCATTTAAACCGTCTTGTTAAGCTACTGCGACCTGCACGTCTCTTTCAAGCGGCATTTAAACTGTCTTGTTAAGCTACTGCGACCTCCACCGCTCTTCCAAGTGGCATTTAAAACATCTTGTTAAGCTACTGCAACCTCCACCGCACTTCCAAGGGGCATTTAAACCGTCTTTTTAAGCCACTGCGACCGGCACGTCTCTTTCAAGGGGCATTTAAACTGTCTTGTTAAGCTACTGCGACCTCCACCGCTCTTTCAAGGGGCATTTAAACTGTCTTGTTAAGCTACTGCGACCTGCACGTCTCTTCCAAGTGGCATTTAAACCGTCTTGTTAAGCTACTGCGACCTGCACGCCTCTTCCAAGGGGCATTTAAACTGTCTTTTTAAGTTACTGTGACCTCCACCTCTCTTCCAAGGGGCATTTAAACCGTCTTATTAAGCTACTGCGACCTGCACATCTCTTCCAAGGGGCATTTAAACCGTCTTATTAAGCTACTGTGACCTGCACGTCTCTTCCAAGGGGCATTTAAACTGTCTTGTTAAGCTTCTGCGACCTCCACCGCTCTTCCAAGGGGCATTTAAACCGTCTTGTTAAGCTACTGCGACCTGCTCGTTTATTCCAAGGGGCATTTAAACTGTCTTGTTAAGCTACTGTGACCAGCACGTCTCTTCCAAGCCGCATTTAAACCGTCTTGTTAAGCTACTGCGACCTGCTCGTTTATTCCAAGGGGCATTTAAACTGTCTTGTTAAGCTACTGTGACCAGCACGTCTCTTCCAAGCCGCATTTAAACCGTCTTGTTAAGCTACTGCGACCTGCATGTCTCTTCCAAGGGGCATTTAAACCATCTTGTTAAGCCACTGCTACCTGCACGTCTCTTCAAAGTGGCATTTAAGCTGTCTTGTTAAGCTACTGCGACCTGCACGTCTCTTCCAAGCGGCATTTAAAGCGTCTTGTTAAGCTAATGAGACCTGCACGTCTTTTCCAAGGGGCATTTAAACTGTATTTTTAAGTTACTGTGACCTCAACCTCTCTTCCAAGGGGCATTTAAACCGTCTTATTAAGCTACTGCGACCTGCACATCTCTTCCAAGGGGCATTTAAACCGTCTTATTAAGCTTCTGCAACCTGCACGTCTCTTCCAAGGGGCATTTAAACTGTCTTGTTAAGCTTCTGCGACCTCCACCGCTCTTCCAAGGGGCATTTAAACCATCTTGTTAAGCTACTGCGACCTGCACGTCTCTTCCAAGGCTCATTTAAACCGTCTTTTTAAGCTTCTGCGACTTGAACGTCTCTTCCAAGGGGCATTTAAACCGTCTTGTTAAGCTACTATAACCTCCACCACTTTTCCAAGGGGCATCTCAACAGTCTTGTTAAGCTACTGCGACCTGCACGTCTCTTCCAAGGGGCATTTAAACCTTCTTGTTAAGCTACTGCTACCTGCATGTCTCTTCCAAGGGGCATTTAAACCATCTTGTTAAGCTACTGTGACCTCCACCGCTCTTCCAAGGGGCATTTAAACCATCTTGTTAAGCTACTGCGACCTGCACATCTCTTCCAAGCAGCATTTAAACAGTCTAATTAAGCTACTGCGACCTGCACGTCTCTTCAAAGGGGCATTTAAACCGTCTTGTTAAGCTACTGCGACCTCCACCGCTCTTCCAAGGGGCATTTAAACCGTCTTGTTAAGCTACTGCGACCTGCACGTCTCTTTCAAGGGGGACTTAAACTGTCTTGTTAAGCAACTGCGACCTCCACCGCTCTTCCAAGGGGCATTTAAACCGTCTTGTTAAGCTACTGCGACCTGCATGTCTCTTCCAAGGGGCATTTAAACCGTCTTGTTAAGCTACTGCGACCTGCACGTCTCTTCCAAGTGTCATTTAAACCGTCTTGTTAAGCTACTGCGACCTGCATGTCTCTTCCAAGGGGCATTTAAACCGTTTTGTTAAGCTACTGTGACCTCCACCGCTCTTCCAAGGGGCATTTAAACCATCTTGTTAAGCTACTGCGACCTGCAGGTCTCTTCCAAGGGGCATTTAAACCCTCTTATTAAGCTACTGAGACCTGCACTTCTCTTCCAAGGGGCATTTATTTAAACTGTCTTGTTAAGCTAATGCTACCTCCACCTCTCTTCCAAGGGGCATTTAAACCCTCTTGTTAAGCTACTGCGACCTGCACATCTCTTCCAAGGGGCATTTAAACCGTCTTGCTAAGCTACTGCGACCTTCACGTCTCTTCCAAGGGGCATTTAAACTGTCTTGTTAAGCTACTGCGACGTCCACCGCTCTTCCAAGGGGCATTTAAACCATCTTGGTAAGCTACTGCGACCTGCAAGCCTATTCCAAGGGGCATTTAAACCCTCTTGTTAAGGTTCTGTGACCTGCACGTCTCTGCCAAGGGGCATTTAAACCGTCTTATTAAGCCACTGCGACCTGCACTTCTCTTCCAAGGGGCATTTAAACCGTCTTGTTAAGCTGCTGCGACCTGCATATCTCTTCCAAGGGGCATTTAAACCATCATGTTAAGCTACTGCGACCTCCAACGCATTTCCAAGTTGCATTTAAAACGTCTTGTTAAGCTACTGCGACCTGCACGTCTCTTCCAAGGGGCATTTAAACCGTCTTGTTAAGCTACTGCGACCTGCACGTCTCTTCCAAGTGTCATTTAAACCGTCTTGTTAAGCTACTGCGACCTGCAAGTCTCTTCCAAGGGGCATTTAAACTGTCTTGTTAAGCTACTGCGACCTCCACCTCTCTTCCAAGGGGCATTTAAAGCGTCTTGTTAAGCTACTGCGACCTGCTCGTCTCTTCCAAGGGGCATTTAAACCGTCTTGTTAAGCTACTGCAACCTGCAAGTCTCTTCCAAGGCTCATTTAAACCGTCTTTTTAAGCTACTGCAACTTGCACGTCTCTTCCAAGGGGCATTTAAACCGTCTTGTTAAGCTGCTGCGACCTGCATGTCTTTTCCAAGGGGCATTTAAACCATCTTGCTAAGCTACTGCGACCTCCACCGCATTTCCAAGGGGCTTTTAATCCGTCTTTTTAAGCTACTGCGACCTGCACGTCTCTTTCAAGGGGCATTTAAACTGTCTTGTTAAGCTACTGCGACCTCCACCGCTCTTCCAAGGGGCATTTAAACCTTCTTGTTAAGCTACTGCGACCTGTTCGTCTATTCCAAGGGGCATTTAAACCGTCTTGTTAAGCTACTGCGACCAGCACGTTTCTTCCAAGGCGCATTTAAACCCTCTTGTTAAGCTACTGCGACTTGCACGTCTCTTCCAAGGGGCATTTAATCCGTCTTTTTAAGCCACAGCTACCTGCACGTCTCTTCAAAGTGGCATTTAAGCCATCTTGTTAAGCTGCTGCGACCTGCATGTCTCTTCCAAGGGGCATTTAAACCCTCTTGTTAAGCTACTGCAACCTGCACGTCTCTTCCAAGGGGGATTTAAACCGTCTTGTTAAGCTACTGCGACCTGCACGTTTCTTCCAAGGGTCATTTAAACCGTCTTGTTATGCTACTGCGACCTGCATGTCTCTTCCAAGGGGCATTTAAACCGTCTTGTTAAGCTACTGCGACTGGCATGTCTCTTCCAAGGGGCATTTAAAACGTCTTGTTAAGCCACTGCGACCTGCACGTCTCTTCCAAGGGACATTTAAACCATCTTTTTAAGCTGATGCGAACTGCATGTCTCTCCCAAGGGGCATTTAAATCAACTTGTTATGCTACTGCGACCTCCACCGCTCTTCCATAGGGCATTTAAACCATCTTGCTAAGCTTCTGCTGCCTGCATGTCTCTTCCAAGAGGCATTTCAACCGTCTTGGTAATCTACTGCGAAATGCAAGCCTATTCCAAGCGGCATTTAAACCCTCTTGTTAAGCTACTGAGACCTGCACGTCTCTACCAAGGGGGATTTAAACCGTCTTGTTAAGCTACTGCGACCTACACGTCTCTTCCAAGGTGCATTTAAACCGTCTTGTTAAGCTACTGCGACCTGCACGTCTCTTCCAAGGGGCATTTAAACCATCTTATTAAGATACTGCGACCTCCACCGCTCTTCCAAGGGGCATTTAAACTGTCTTGTTAAGCTAATGCGACCTCCACCTCTCTTACAAGGTGCATTTAAACCATCTTATTAAGCTACTGCGACCTGCACATCTCTTCTAAGGGGCATTTAAACCGTCTGATTAAGCTACTGAGACCTGCACGTCTCTTCCAAGGGGCATTTAAACTGTCTTGTTAAGCTAATGCTACCTCCACCTCTCTTCCAAGGGGCATTTAAACCGTCTTATTAAGCTACTGCGACCTGCACATCTCTTCCAAGGGGCATTTAAACCGTCTTGTTATGCTACTGCGACCTTCACGTCTCTTCCAAGGGGCATTTAAACTGTCTTGTTAAGTTAGTGCGACCTCCACCGCTCTTCCAAGGGGCATTTAAACCATCTTGTTAAGCTACTGCAACCTGCACGTCTCTTCCAAGGGGCATTTAAACCATCTTGGTAAGCTACTGTGACCTGCAAGCCTATTCCAAGGGGCATTTAAACCCTCTTGTTAAGTTTCTGTGACCTGCACGTCTCTTCCAAGGGGCATTTAAACCGTCTTATTAAGCCACTGCGACCTGCACGCCTCTTCCAAGGGGCATTTAAACCGTCTTGTTAAGCTGCTGCGACCTGCATGTCTCTTCCAAGGGACATTTAAACCGTCTTGTTAAGCCTCTGTGACCTGCACGTCTCTTCCAAGGGTCATTTAAACCATCGTGATAAGCTACTGCGACCTCCACCGCTCTTCCAAGGGACATTTAAACCATCTTGTTAAGCTACTGCGACCTGCACATCTCTTCCAAGGGGCATTTAAACAGTCTTGTTAAGCTACTGTAACTTGCACTTCTCTTCCAAGGGGCATTTAAACCGTCTTGTTAAGCTACTGTAACCTCCACCACTTTTCCATGGGGCATTTAAACCATCTTGTTAAGCTACTGCGACCTGCAAGCCTATTCTAAGGGGCATTTAAACCCTCTTGTTAAGATCCTGCGACTTGCTCGTCTCTACCAAGTGGGATTTAAACTGTCTTGTTAAGCTACTGCTACCTGCATGTCTCTTCCAAGGGGAATTTAAACCGCCTTGTTAAGCTACTGCTACCTGCACGTCTCTTCCAAGGGGCATTTAAACCGTCTTGGTAATCTACTGAAACCTCCACCACTTTTCCAAGGGGCATTTAAACAGTCTTGTTAAGCTACTGCGACCTGCACGTCTCTTCCAAGGGGCATATAGCCGTCTTGTTAAGCTACTGCGACCTGCATGTCTCTTCCAAGGGGCATTTAAACCGTCTTGTTAAGCCACTGCGACCTGCACGTCTCTTCCAAGGGGCATTTAAACCGTCTTGTTAAGCTGCTGCGACCAGCATGTCTCTTCCAAGCGGCATTTAAACCATCTTGTTAAGCTACTGCGACCTCCACCGCACTTCCAAGGGGCATTTAAACCGTCTTGTTAAGCTACTGCGACCTGCACATCTCTGTCAAGGGGCATTTAACCTGTCTTGTTAAGCTACTGCGACCTCCACCGCCCTTCCAAGGGGCATTTAAACCGTCTTGTTAACCTACTGCGACCTGCACGTCTCTTCCAAGTGGCATTTAAACTGTATTGTTAAGCTACTGCTACCTGCACGTCACTTCCAAGGGGCATTTAAACTGTCTTGTTAAGCTACTGCGACCTGCACTTCTCTTCCATGGGGCATTTAAACTGTACTGTTAAGCTACGGCGACCTGCAAGCCTATTCTTAGGGGCATTTAAACCCTCTTGTTAAGATCCTGCGACCTGCATGTCTCTTCCAAGGGGGATTTAAACCGTCTTGTTAAGCTACTGCTACCTGCACGTCTCTTCCAAGGGGCTTTTAAACCGTCTTGTTAAGCTACTGCGACCTGCATGTCTCTTCCAAGGTGCATTTAAACCGTCTTGTTAAGATCCTGCGACCTGCATGTCTCTTCCAAGGGGGATTTAAACCGTCTTGTTAAGCTACTGCTACCTGCACGTCACTTCCAAGGGGCATTTAAACCGTCTTGTTAAGCTACTGCGACTTGCACGTCTCTTCCAAGGGGCATTTAAACCGTCTTATTAAGCTACTGAGACCTGCACGTCTCTTCCACGGGGCATTTAAACTGTATTGTTAAGCTACTGCGACCTGCAAGCCTATTCTAAGGTGCATTTAAACCCTCTTTTTAAGCTCCTGCGACTTGATCGTCTCTTCCAAGGGGCATTTAAACCATCTTTTTAAGCTACTGTAACCTCCACCACTTTTCCAAGGGGCATTTAAACCGTCTTGTTAAGCTACTGCAACCTGCATGTCTCTTCCAAGGGGCATTTAAACCGTCTTGTTAAGTCTCTGCAACCTGCATGTCTCTTCCAAGGGGCATTTAAACCATCGTGATAAGCTACTGCGACCTCCACCGCTCTTCCAAGGGGCATTTACACCATCTTGTTAAGCTACTGCGACCTGCACATCTCTTCCAAGGGGCATTTAAACCGTCTGGTTAAGCAACTGTGACCTGCATGTCTCTTCCAAGGCCAATTTAAACCGTCTTGTTAAGCTACTGCGACCTGCTCGTCTCTTCCAAGGGGCATTTAAACCTTCTTTTTAAGCTACTGCGACCTGCATGTCTCTTCCAAGGGGGATTTAAACCGTCTTGTTAAGCTACTGCTACCTGCAGGTCTCTTCCAAGGGGCATTTAAACCGTCTTGTTAAGCTACTGCTACCTGCACGTCTCTTCCAAGGGGCATTTAAACCGTCTTGTTAAGCTACTGTGACCTGCATGTCTCTTCCAAGGGGAATTTAAACCGTCTTGTTATGCTACTGCGACCTGCAGTTCTCTTCCATGGTCATTTAAACCTTCTTTTTAAGCTCCTGCGACTTGATCGTCTCTTCCAAGTGGCATTTAAACCATCTTGTTAAGCTTCTGTAACCTCCACCACTTTTCCAAGCGGCATTTAAACCGTCTTCTTAAGCTACTGCGACCTGCACGTCTCTTCCAAGAGGCATTTAAACCGTCTTTTTAAGCTGCTGCAACCTGCATGTCTCTTCCAAGGGGCATTTAAACCATCGTGTTAAGCTTCTGCGAACTCCACCGCTCTTCCAAGGGACATTTAAACCATCTTGTTAAGCTACTGCGACCTGCACATCTCTTCCCAGGGGCATTTAATCCGTCTTGTTAAGCTACTGCTACCTGCAGGTCTCTTCCAAGGGGCATTTAAACCGTCTTGTTAAGTCTCTACGACCTGCACGTCTCTTCCAAGGGGCATTTAAACCGTCTTTTTAAGCTGCTGCGACCTGCATGTCTCTTCCAAGGGGCATTTAAATCATCGTGTTAAGCTACTGCGACCTCCACCGCTCTTCCAAGGGGCATTTAAACCATCTTGTTAAGCTACTGCGACCTGCACATCTCTTCCAAGGGGCATTTAAACTATCTTGTTAAGCTACTGTAACCTCCACCACTTTTCCACGCGGCATTTAAACCTTCTTTATTAAGCTACTGCGACCTGCACGTCTCTTCCAAGGTGCATTTAAACCGTCTTGTTAAGCTACTGCGACCTGCATGTCTCTTCCAAAGGGCATTTAAAGCATCTTGTTTAGCCTCTACGACCTGCACGTCTTTTCCTAGGGGCATTTAAACTGTCTTGTTAAGCTGCTTCGACCTGCATGTTTCTTCCAAGTGGCATTTAAACTGTCTTGTTAAGCTACTGCAACCTCCACCGCTCTTCCAAGGTTCATTTAAACTGTCTTGTTAAGCTACTGCGACCTGCACGTCTATTCCAAGGGGCATTTAAACCGTCTTGTTAAGCTACTGCGACCAGCAAGCCTATTCCAAGGGGCATTTAAACCCTCTTGTTAAGCTACTGCGACCTGCACATCTCTTCCAAGGGAGATTTAAACCGTCTTGTTAAGCTACTGCGACCTGCTCGTCTCTTCCAAGGGCCATTTAAACCGTCTTGTTAAGCTACGGCGACCTGCACGTCTCTTCCAAGGTGCATGTAAACCGTCTTTTTTAACTACTGCGACCTGCACGTCTCTTCCAAGGTGCATATAAACCGTCTTGTTAATCTACTGCGACCTGCATGTCTCTTCCAAGGGGCATTTAAACCCCCTTGTTAAGCCACTGCGACCTGCACGTCTCTTCCAAGGGGCATTTAAACTGTCCTGTTAAGCTACTGCGACCTGCATGTCTCTTCCAAGGGGCATTTAAACTGTCTTGTTAAGCTACTGCGACCTGCACGTCTCTTCCAAGGGGCATTTAAACTGTCTTTTTAAGTTACTGTGACCTCCACCTCTCTTCCAAGGGGCATTTAAACCGTCTTATTAAGCTACTGCGACCTTCACGTCTCTTCCAAGGGGCATTTAAACTGTCTTGTTAAGCTAATGCTACCTCCACCTCTCTTCCAAGGGGCATTTAAACCGTCTTATTAAGCTACTGCGACCTGCACATCTCTTCCAAGGGGCATTTAAACCGTCTTGTTATGCTACTGCGACCTTCACGTCTCTTCCAATGGGCATTTAAACTGTCTTGTTAAGCTACTGCGACCTCCACCGCTCTTCCAAGGGGCATTTAAACCATCTTGTTAAGCTACTGCAACCTGCACGTCTCTTCCAAGGGGCATTTAAACCATCTTGGTAAGCTACTGTGACCTGCAAGCCTATTCCAAGGGGCATTTAAACCCTCTTGTTAAGTTTCTGTGACCTGCACGTCTCTTCCAAGGGGCATTTAAACCGTCTTATTAAGCCACTGCGACCTGCACGCCTCTTCCAAGGGGCATTTAAACCGTCTTGTTAAGCTGCTGCGACCTGCATGTCTCTTCCAAGGGACATTTAAACCGTCTTGTTAAGCCTCTGTGACCTGCACGTCTCTTCCAAGGGTCATTTAAACCATCGTGATAAGCTACTGCGACCTCCACCGCTCTTCCAAGGGACATTTAAACCATCTTGTTAAGCTACTGCGACCTGCACATCTCTTCCAAGGGGCATTTAAACAGTCTTGTTAAGCTACTGTAACTTGCACTTCTCTTCCAAGGGGCATTTAAACCGTCTTGTTAAGCTACTGTAACCTCCACCACTTTTCCACGGGGCATTTAAACCATCTTGTTAAGCTACTGCGACCTGCAAGCCTATTCTAAGGGGCATTTAAACCCTCTTGTTAAGATCCTGCGACTTGCTCGTCTCTACCAAGTGGGATTTAAACTGTCTTGTTAAGCTACTGCTACCTGCACGTCTCTTCCAAGGGGCATTTAAACCATCTTGTTAAGCTACTGCGACCTGCTCTTCTCTTCCAAGGGGCATTTAAACCGTCTTGTTATGCTACTGCGACCTGCACTTCTCTTCCAAGGCGCATTTAAACCTTCTTTTTAAGCTCCTGATACTTGATCGTCTCTTCCAAGGGGCATTCAAACCATCTTGTTAAGCTACTGTAACCTCCACCACTTTTCCAAGGGGCATTTAAAACCTCTTGTTAAGCTACTGCGACTTGCATGTCTCTTCCAAGGGGCATTTAAACCGTCTTGTTAAGCCTCTACGACATGCACGTCTCTTCCAAGGGGCATTTAAACCGTCTTTTTATGCTGCTGCGACCTGCATGTCTCTTCCAAGGGGCATTTAAACCATCGTGTTAAGCTACTGCGACCTCCACCGTTCTTTCAAGGGGCATTTAAACCATCTTGTTAAGCTACTGCGACCTGCACATCTCTTCCAAGGGGCATTTAAACCGTCTTGTTAAGCTACTGCGACCTGCACGTCTCTTCCAAGGCGCATTTAAACCGTCTTTTTAAGCTACTGCGACTTGAACGTCTCTTCCAAGGGGCATTAAAATTGTCTTGTTAAGCTACTGCGAACTGCAAGCCTATTCTAAGGTGCATTTAAACTCTCTTGTTAAGATCCTGCGACCTGCATGTCTCTTCCAAGGGGCATTTAAACCGTCTTGTTAAGCTACTGCTACCTGCACGCCTCTTCCAAGGGGAATTTAACCCGTCTTGTTAAGCTACTGCGACCTGCATGTCTCTTCCAAGGGGAATTTAAACCGCCTTGTTAAGCTACTGCTACCTGCACGTCTCTTCCAAGGGGCATTTAAACCGTCTTGGTAATCTACTGAAACCTCCACCACTTTTCCAAGGGGCATTTAAACAGTCTTGTTAAGCTACTGCGACCTGCACGTCTCTTCCAAGGGGCATATAGCCGTCTTGTTAAGCTACTGCGACCTGCATGTCTCTTCCAAGGGGCATTTAAACCGTCTTGTTAAGCCACTGCGACCTGCACGTCTCTTCCAAGGGGCATTTAAACCGTCTTGTTAAGCTGCTGCGACCAGCATGTCTCTTCCAAGCGGCATTTAAACCATCTTGTTAAGCTACTGCGACCTCCACCGCACTTCCAAGGGGCATTTAAACCGTCTTGTTAAGCTACTGCGACCTGCACATCTCTGTCAAGGGGCATTTAACCTGTCTTGTTAAGCTACTGCGACCTCCACCGCCCTTCCAAGGGGCATTTAAACCGTCTTGTTAACCTACTGCGACCTGCACGTCTCTTCCAAGTGGCATTTAAACTGTATTGTTAAGCTACTGCTACCTGCACGTCACTTCCAAGGGGCATTTAAACTGTCTTGTTAAGCTACTGCGACCTGCACTTCTCTTCCATGGGGCATTTAAACTGTACTGTTAAGCTACGGCGACCTGCAAGCCTATTCTTAGGGGCATTTAAACCCTCTTGTTAAGATCCTGCGACCTGCATGTCTCTTCCAAGGGGGATTTAAACCGTCTTGCTAAGCTACTGCTACCTGCACGTCTCTTCCAAGGGGCTTTTAAACCGTCTTGTTAAGCTACTGCGACCTGCATGTCTCTTCCAAGGTGCATTTAAACCGTCTTGTTAAGATCCTGCGACCTGCATGTCTCTTCCAAGGGGGATTTAAACCGTCTTGTTAAGCTACTGCTACCTGCACGTCACTTCCAAGGGGCATTTAAACCGTCTTGTTAAGCTACTGCGACTTGCACGTCTCTTCCAAGGGGCATTTAAACCGTCTTATTAAGCTACTGAGACCTGCACGTCTCTTCCACGGGGCATTTAAACTGTATTGTTAAGCTACTGCGACCTGCAAGCCTATTCTAAGGTGCATTTAAACCCTCTTTTTAAGCTCCTGCGACTTGATCGTCTCTTCCAAGGGGCATTTAAACCATCTTTTTAAGCTACTGTAACCTCCACCACTTTTCCAAGGGGCATTTAAACCGTCTTGTTAAGCTACTGCGACCTGCATGTCTCTTCCAAGGGGCATTTAAACCGTCTTGTTAAGTCTCTGCAACCTGCATGTCTCTTCCAAGGGGCATTTAAACCATCGTGATAAGCTACTGCGACCTCCACCGCTCTTCCAAGGGGCATTTAAACCATCTTGTTAAGCTACTGCGACCTGCACATCTCTTCCAAGGGGCATTTAAACCGTCTGGTTAAGCAACTCTGACCTGCATGTCTCTTCCAAGGCCAATTTAAACCGTTTTGTTAAGCTACTGCGACCTGCTCGTCTCTTCCAAGGGGCATTTAAACCTTCTTTTTAAGCTACTGCGACCTGCATGTCTCTTCCAAGGGGGATTTAAACCGTCTTGTTAAGCTACTGCTACCTGCAGGTCTCTTCCAAGGGGCATTTAAACCGTCTTGTTAAGCTACTGCTACCTGCACGTCTCTTCCAAGGGGCATTTAAACCGTCTTGTTAAGCTACTGTGACCTGCATGTCTCTTCCAAGGGGAATTTAAACCGTCTTGTTATGCTACTGCGACCTGCAGTTCTCTTCCATGGTCATTTAAACCTTCTTTTTAAGCTCCTGCGACTTGATCGTCTCTTCCAAGTGGCATTTAAACCATCTTGTTAAGCTTCTGTAACCTCCACCTCTTTTCCAAGCGGCATTTAAACCGTCTTCTTAAGCTACTGCGACCTGCACGTCTCTTCCAAGAGGCATTTAAACCGTCTTTTTAAGCTGCTGCAACCTGCATGTCTCTTCCAAGGGGCATTTAAACCATCGTGTTAAGCTTCTGCGAACTCCACCGCTCTTCCAAGGGACATTTAAACCATCTTGTTAAGCTACTGCGACCTGCACATCTCTTCCCAGGGGCATTTAATCCGTCTTGTTAAGCTACTGCTACCTGCAGGTCTCTTCCAAGGGGCATTTAAACCGTCTTGTTAAGTCTCTGCGACCTGCACGTCTCTTCCAAGGGGCATTTAAACCGTCTTTTTAAGCTGCTGCGACCTGCATGTCTCTTCCAAGGGGCATTTAAATCATCGTGTTAAGCTACTGCGACCTCCACCGCTCTTCCAAGGGGCATTTAAACCATCTTGTTAAGCTACTGCGACCTGCACATCTCTTCCAAGGGGCATTTAAACTATCTTGTTAAGCTACTGTAACCTCCACCACTTTTCCACGCGGCATTTAAACCTTCTTTATTAAGCTACTGCGACCTGCACGTCTCTTCCAAGGTGCATTTAAACCGTCTTGTTAAGCTACTGCGACCTGCATGTCTCTTCCAAAGGGCATTTAAAGCATCTTGTTTAGCCTCTACGACCTGCACGTCTTTTCCTAGGGGCATTTAAACTGTCTTGTTAAGCTGCTTCGACCTGCATGTTTCTTCCAAGTGGCATTTAAACTGTCTTGTTAAGCTACTGCAACCTCCACCGCTCTTCCAAGGTTCATTTAAACTGTCTTGTTAAGCTACTGCGACCTGCACGTCTATTCCAAGGGGCATTTAAACCGTCTTGTTAAGCTACTGCGACCAGCAAGCCTATTCCAAGGGGCATTTAAACCCTCTTGTTAAGCTACTGCGACCTGCACATCTCTTCCAAGGGAGATTTAAACCGTCTTGTTAAGCTACTGCGACCTGCTCGTCTCTTCCAAGGGCCATTTGAACCGTCTTGTTAAGCTACGGCGACCTGCACGTCTCTTCCAAGGTGCGTGTAAACCGTCTTTTTTAACTACTGCGACCTGCACGTCTCTTCCAAGGTGCATATAAACCGTCTTGTTAATCTACTGCGACCTGCATGTCTCTTCCAAGGGGCATTTAAACCCCCTTGTTAAGCCACTGCGACCTGCACGTCTCTTCCAAGGGGCATTTAAACTGTCCTGTTAAGCTACTGCGACCTGCATGTCTCTTCCAAGGGGCATTTAAACTGTCTTGTTAAGCTACTGCGACCTGCACGTCTCTTCCAAGGGGCATTTAAACCGTCTTGTTAAGCAGCTGCGACCTGCATGTCTCTTCCAAGGGGCATTTAAACCATCTTGTTAAGCTACTGCGACCTCCACCGCACTTAAAAGGGGCATTTAAACCGTCTTGTTAAGCTACTGCGACCGCCACCTCTCTTCCAAGAGGCATTTAAAACGTCTTATTAAGCTACTGCGACCTGCACGTCTCTTCCACGGGGCATTTAAACTGTATTGTTAAGCTACTGCGACCTTCAAGCCTATTCTAAGGGGCATTTAAACCCTCTTGTTAAGATACTGCGACCTGCATGTCTCTTCCAAGGGGGATTTAAACCGTCTTGTTAAGCTACTGCTACCTGCACGTCTCTTCCAAGGGGCATTTAAACCGTCTTGTTAAGCTACTGCGACCTGCTCGTCTCTTCCAAGGGGCATTTAAACGGTCTTGTTAAGCTACTGCGACCTGCATTTCTCTTCTAAGTCGCATTTAAACCTTCTTTTTAAGCTCCTGCGACTTGATCGTCTCTTCCAAGGGGCATTTAAACCATCTTGTTAAGCTACTGTAACCTCCACCACTTTTGCAAGGGGCATTTAAAATGTCTTGTTAAGCTACTGCGACTTGCACGTCTCTTCCAAGGGGCTTTTAAACCATCTTGTTAAGCTACTGCGACCTGCATGTCTCTTCCAAGGGACATTTAAACCGTCTTGTTAAGCCTCTGTGACCTGCACGTCTCTTCCAAGGGTCATTTAAACCATCGTGATAAGCTACTGCGACCTCCACCCCTCTTCCAAGGGACATTTAAACCATCTTGTTAAGCTACTGCGACCTGCACATCTCTTCCAAGGGGCATTTAAACAGTATTGTTAAGCTACTGTAACTTGCACTTCTCTTCCAAGGGGCATTTAAACCGTCTTGTTAAGCTACTGTAACCTCCACCACTTTTCCACGGGGCATTTAAACCATCTTGTTAAGCTACTGCGACCTGCAAGCCTATTCTAAGGGGCATTTAAACCCTCTTGTTAAGATCCTGCGACTTGCTCGTCTCTACCAAGTGGGATTTAAACTGTCTTGTTAAGCTACTGCTACCTGCACGTCTCTTCCAAGGGGCATTTAAACCATCTTGTTAAGCTACTGCGACCTGCTCTTCTCTTCCAAGGGGCATTTAAACCGTCTTGTTATGCTACTGCGACCTGCACTTCTCTTCCAAGGCGCATTTAAACCTTCTTTTTAAGCTCCTGATACTTGATCGTCTCTTCCAAGGGGCATTCAAACCATCTTGTTAAGCTACTGTAACCTCCACCACTTTTCCAAGGGGCATTTAAAACCTCTTGTTAAGCTACTGCGACTTGCATGTCTCTTCCAAGGGGCATTTAAACCGTCTTGTTAAGCCTCTACGACATGCACGTCTCTTCCAAGGGGCATTTAAACCGTCTTTTTATGCTGCTGCGACCTGCATGTCTCTTCCAAGGGGCATTTAAACCATCGTGTTAAGCTACTGCGACCTCCACCGCTCTTTCAAGGGGCATTTAAACCATCTTGTTAAGCTACTGCGACCTGCACATCTCTTCCAAGGGGCATTTAAACCGTCTTGTTAAGCAACTGTAACCTCCATCACTTTTCCACGGGGCATTTAAACCATCTTGTTAAGCTACTGCAACCTGTACTTCTCTTCCAAGGTGCATTTAAACTGTCTTGTTAAGCTACTGCGACCTGCATGTCTCTTCCAAGGGGCATTTAAACTGTCTTGTTAAGCCTCTGCGACCTGCACGTCTTTTACTAGGGGCATTTAAACAGTCTTGTTAAGCTGCTTCGACCTGCATGTTTCTTCCAAGTGGCATTTAAACTGTCTTGTTAAGCTACTGCGACCTCCACCGCTCTTCCAAGGGGCAGTTAAACTGTCTTGTTAAGCTACTGCGACCTGCACATCTCTTCCAAGGGTCATTTAAATCGTCTTGGTAAGCTACTGCGACCTGCAAGCCTCTTCCAAGGGGCATTTAAACCCTCTTGTTAAGCTACTGCGACCTGCATGTCTCTTCCAAGGGGCATTTAAACTGTCTTCTTTAGCTACTGCGACCTCCACCGTTCTTCCAAGGGGCATTTAAACCATCTTGTTAAGCTACTGCGACCTGCACGTCTCTTCCAAGGGGCATTTAAACTGTCTTGTTTAGCTTCTGCGACCTGCATGTCTCTTCCAAGGGGCATTTAAACCGTCTTGTTAAGCTACTGCGACCTCCACGTCTCTTCCAAGGGGCATTTAAACCGTCTTGTTAAGCTGATGTGACCTGCATGTCTCTTCCAAGGGGCATTTAAACCGTCTTGTTAGGCTGATGTGACCTGCATGTCTCTTCCAAGGGGCATTTCAACCGTCTTGTTAAGCTACTGTGACCTCCACCGCACTTCCATGGGGCATTTAAACAGTCTTGTTAAGCTACTGCGACTTGCACATCTCTTCCATGGGGCATTTAAACCATCTTCTTAAGCTACTGTAACCTCCACCACTTTTCCAAGGGGCATTTAAACCGTCTTGTTAAGCTACTGCGACCTCCACCGCACTTCCAAGGGGCATTTAAACCGTCTTGTTAAGCTACTGCGACCTGCACATCTCTTCCAAGGGGCATTTAAACTGTCTTGTTAAGCTACTGCAACCTGCACGTCTCTTCCAAGGGGGATTTAAACCGTCTTGTTTAGCTACTGCGACCTGCACGTCTCTTCAAAGGGGTATTTAAACCATCTTGTTAAGCTACTACGACCTGCTTGTCTCTTCCAATGGGCATTTAAACCGTCATGTTAAGCTACTGCCACCTGCACGTCTCTTCCAAGGCTCATTTAAACCGTGTTTTTAAGCTACTGCGACTTGCACGTCTCTTCCAAGGGTCATTTAAACCGTCTTGTTAAGCTACTGCGACCTGCATGTCTCTTCCAAGGGGCATTTAAACAGTCTTGTTAAGCTACTGCGACTGGCATGTCTCTTCCAAGGGGCATTTAAACCGTCTTGTTAAGCCACTGCGACCTGCACGTCTCTTCCAAGGGGCATTTCAACCATCTTTTTAAGCTGATGCGACCTGCATGTCTCTCCCAAGGGGCATTTAAACCAACTTGTTATGCTTCTGCGACCTCCACCGCTCTTCCAAAGGGCATTTAAACCATCTTGCTAAGCTTCTGCTACCTGCACGTCTCTTCCAAGAGGCATTTCAACCGTCTTGGTAATCTACTGCGACCTGCAAGCCTATTCCAAGGGGCATTTAAACCCTCTTGTTAAGCTACTGCGACCTGCACGTTTCTTCCAAGGGGGATTTAAACCGTCTTGTTAAGCTACTGCGACCTGCACGTCTCTTCCAAGGTGCATTTAAACCGTCTTGTTAAGCTACTGCGACATGCACGTCTCTTCCAAGGGGCATTTAAACCATCTTATTAAGCTACTGCGACCTCCACCGCTCTTCCAAGGGGCATTTAAACTGTCTTGTTAAGCTACTGCGACCTCCACCTCTCTTCCAAGGTGCATTTAAACCGTCTGATTAAGCTACTGAGACCTGCACATCTCTTCCAAGGGGCATTTAAACAGTCTTGTTAAGCTTCTGCGACTTTCACTATTCTTCCAAGGGGCATTTAAACCGTCTTGTTAATCTACTGTAACCTCCACCACTTTTCCAAGGGGCATTTAAACCATCTTATTAAGCTACTGCGACCTGCACATCTCTTCCAAGGGGCATTTAAACCGTCTGATTAAGCTACTGAGACCTGCACGTCTCTTCCAAGGGGCATTTAAACTGTCTTGTTAAGCTAATGCTACCTCCACCTCTCTTCCAAGGGGCATTTAAACCGTCTTATTAAGCTACTGCGACCTGCACATCTCTTCCAAGGGGCATTTAAACCGTCTTGTTAAGCTACTGCGACCTTCACGTCTCTTCCAAGGGGCATTTAAACTGTCTTGTTAAGCTACTGCGACCTCCACCGCTCTTTCAAGGGGCATTTAAACCGTCTTGTTAAGCTACTGCGACCTGCAAGCCTATTCCAAGGGGCATTTAAACCCTCTTGTTATGTTTCTGAGACCTGCACGTCTCTTCCAAGAGGCATTTAAACCGTCTTGTTAAGCCACTGCGACCTGCATGTCTCTTCCAAGGGGCATTTAAACTATCTTGATAAGCTACTGCGACCTCCACCGCACTTCCAAGGGGCATTTAAACCGTCTTGCTAAGCTACTGCGAACTGCACATCTCTTCCAAGGGGCATTTAAACTGTCTTGTTAAACTACTGCGACCTTCACGTCTCTTCCAAGGGGCATTTAATCTGTCTTGTTAAGCTACTGTAACCTCCACCACTTTTCCAAGGGGCATCTCAACAGTCTTGTTAAGCTACTGCGACCTGCACGACTCTTCCAAGGGGCATTTAAACCGTCATGTTAAGCTACTGCTACCTGCATGTCTCTTCCAAGGGGCATTTAAACCGTCTTGTTAAGCTATTGTGACCTCCACCGCTCTTCCAAGGGGCATTTAAACCATCTTGTTAAGCTACTGCGACCTACACGTCTCTTCCAAGGGGCATTTAAACCGTCTTATTAAGCTACTGCGACCAGCACGTCTCTTCCAAGGGGCATTTGAACTGTCTTGTTAAGCTACTGCGACCTGCACGTCTCTTCCAAGGGGCATTTAAACTGTCTTGTTAAGCTACTGTGACCTCCACCGCTCTTCCAAGGGGCATTTAAACCATCTTGTTAAGCTACTACGACCTGCACGTCTCTTCCAAGGGGGCTTTAAACTGTCTTGTTAAGCTACTGCGACCTGCACGTCTCTTCCAAAGGGCATTTAAACCGTCTTGTTAAGCTACTGCGACCTGCTCGTCTCTTCCAAGGGGCACTTAAACCGTCTTGTTAAGCTACTGCGACTTGCACGTCTCTTCCAAGGGACATTTAAACCGTCTTGTTAAGCTACTGCGACCTGCACATCTCTTCCATGGGGCATTTAAACCATCTTGTTAAGCTACTGCGACCTGCATGTCTCTACCAAGGGACATTGAAACCGTCTTGTTAAGCTACTGCGACCTGCACGTCTCTTCCAAGGGGCAATTAAACAATCTTGTTAAGATGCTGCGACCTGCATGTCTCTTCCAAGGGGCATTTAAACCGTCTTGTTAAGCTACTGCGACCTCCACCGCTCTTCCAAGGGGCATTTAAACTGTCTTGTTAAGCTACTGCGACCTGCACGTCTCTTCCAAAGGGCATTTAAACCGTCTTGTTAAGCTACTGCGACCTGCTCGTCTCTTCCAAGGGGCACTTAAACCGTCTTGTTAAGCTGCTGCGACTTGCACGTCTCTTCCAAGGGACATTTAAACCGTCTTGTTAAGCTACTGCGACCTGCACATCTCTTCCATGGGGCATTTAAACCATCTTGTTAAGCTACTGCGACCTGCATGTCTCTACCAAGGGACATTGAAACCGTCTTGTTAAGCTACTGCGACCTGCACGTCTCTTCCAAGGGGCAATTAAACAATCTTGTTAAGATGCTGCGACCTGCATGTCTCTTCCAAGGGGCATTTAAACCGTCTTGTTAAGCTACTGCGACCTCCACCGCTCTTCCAAGGGGCATTTAAACTGTCTTGTTAAGCTACTGCGACCTGCACGTCTCTTCCAAGGGGCATTTAAATCGTCTTGGTAAGCTACTGCGTCCTGCAAGCCTCTTCCAAGGGGCATTTAACCCTTCTTGTTAAGTTACTGCTACCTGCACGTCTCTTCCATTGGGCATTTAAACTATCTTGTTAAGCTACTGTGAACTAAACCGTTCTTCCAAGGGGCATTTAAACCATCTTTTTAAGCTACTGCTGCCTGCACGTCTCCTCCAAGGGGCATTTAAACCGTCTTGTTAAGCTACTGCGATCTGCACGTCTTTTCCAAGGGGCATTTACACCGTCTTGTTAAGCTACTGTGACTTGCACGTCTCTTCCAAGGGACATTTAAACGGTCTTGTTAAGCTCCTGCGACCTGCACGTCTCTTCCAAGGGGCATTTATACTGTCTTATTAAGCTACTGTAACCTCCACCACTTTTCCAAGGGGCATTTAAACGGTCTTGTTAAGCTACTGCGACCTGCACTTCTCTTCCATGGGGCATTTAAACCGTCTTGTTAAGCTACTGAGACCTGCATGTCTCTACCAAGGGACATTTAAAACGTCTTTTAAGCTACTGCTACCTGCACGTCTCTTCCAAGGGGTATTTAAACAGTCTTGTTAAGGTGCTGCGACCTGTACTTCTCTTCCAAGGGGCATTTAAACCGTCTTGTTAAGCTACTGCGACCTCCACCGCACTTCCAAGGGACATTTAAACCGTCTTGTTAAGCTACTGCGACCTCCGCCGCACTTCCAAGGGACATTTAAACCGTCCTGTTAAGCTACTGCTACCTGCAGGTCTCTTCCAAGGGTCATTTAAACCGTCTTATTAAGCTACTGAGACCTGCACGTCTCTTCCAAGGGGCATTTAAACTGTCTTGTTAAGCTAATGCTACCTCCACCTCTCTGCCAAGGGGCATTTAAACCGTCTTATTAAGCTACTGCGACCTGCACATCTCTTCCAAGGGGCATTTAAACCGTCTTGTTAAGCTACTGCGACCTTCACGTCTCTTCCAAGGGGCATTTAAACTGTCTTGTTAAGCTACTGCGACCTCCACCGCTCTTCCAAGGTGCATTTAAACCATCTTGTTAAGCTACTGCGACCTGCACGTCTCTTCCAAGGGGCATTTAAACCATCTTGGTAAGCTACTGCGACCTGCAAGCCTATTCCAAGGGGCATTTAAACCCTCTTGTTAAGTTTCTGTGACCTGCACATCTCTTCCAAGGGGCATTTAAACAGTCTTATTAAGCCACTGCGACCTGCACGTCTCTTCCCAGGGGCATTTAAACCGTCTTGTTAAGCTGCTGCGACCTGCATGTCTCTTCCAAGGGGCATTTAAACCATCATGTTAAGCTACTGCGACCTCCACCGCATTTCCAAGTTGCATTTAAACCGTCTTGTTAAGCTACTGCGACCTGCACGTCTCTTTCAAGCGGCATTTAAACTGTCTTGTTAAGCTACTGCGACCTCCACCGCTCTTCCAAGTGGCATTTAAAACATCTTGTTAAGCTACTGCAACCTCCACCGCACTTCCAAGGGGCATTTAAACCGTCTTTTTAAGCCACTGCGACCGGCACGTCTCTTTCAAGGGGCATTTAAACTGTCTTGTTAAGCTACTGCGACCTCCACCGCTCTTTCAAGGGGCATTTAAACTGTCTTGTTAAGCTACTGCGACCTGCACGTCTCTTCCAAGTGGCATTTAAACCGTCTTGTTAAGCTACTGCGACCTGCACGCCTCTTCCAAGGGGCATTTAAACTGTCTTTTTAAGTTACTGTGACCTCCACCTCTCTTCCAAGGGGCATTTAAACCGTCTTATTAAGCTACTGCGACCTGCACATCTCTTCCAAGGGGCATTTAAACCGTCTTATTAAGCTACTGTGACCTGCACGTCTCTTCCAAGGGGCATTTAAACTGTCTTGTTAAGCTTCTGCGACCTCCACCGCTCTTCCAAGGGGCATTTAAACCGTCTTGTTAAGCTACTGCGACCTGCTCGTTTATTCCAAGGGGCATTTAAACTGTCTTGTTAAGCTACTGTGACCAGCACGTCTCTTCCAAGCCGCATTTAAACCGTCTTGTTAAGCTACTGCGACCTGCTCGTTTATTCCAAGGGGCATTTAAACTGTCTTGTTAAGCTACTGTGACCAGCACGTCTCTTCCAAGCCGCATTTAAACCGTCTTGTTAAGCTACTGCGACCTGCATGTCTCTTCCAAGGGGCATTTAAACCATCTTGTTAAGCCACTGCTACCTGCACGTCTCTTCAAAGTGGCATTTAAGCTGTCTTGTTAAGCTGCTGCGACCTGCATGTCTCTTCCAGGGGGCATTTAAACCGTCTTGTTAAGCTACTGCAGCCTCCACCGCACTTCCAAGTGGCATTTAAACCGTCTCGTTAAGCTACTGCGACTTGCACGTCTTTTTAAGCTGCTGCGACCTGCATGTCTCTTCCAAGGGGCATTTAAACCATCTTGTTAAGCTACTGCGACCTACACCGCTCTTCCAAGGGGCATTTAAACCGTCTTGTTAAGCTACTGCGACCTGCACGTCTCTTCCAAGCGGCATTTAAAGCGTCTTGTTAAGCTAATGCGACCTGCACGTCTTTTCCAAGGGGCATTTAAACTGTATTTTTAAGTTACTGTGACCTCAACCTCTCTTCCAAGGGGCATTTAAACCGTCTTATTAAGCTACTGCGACCTGCACATCTCTTCCAAGGGGCATTTAAACCGTCTTATTAAGCTTCTGCAACCTGCACGTCTCTTCCAAGGGGCATTTAAACTGTCTTGTTAAGCTTCTGCGACCTCCACCGCTCTTCCAAGGGGCATTTAAACCATCTTGTTAAGCTACTGCGACCTGCACGTCTCTTCCAAGGCTCATTTAAAACGTCTTTTTAAGCTTCTGCGACTTGAACGTCTCTTCCAAGGGGCATTTAAACCGTCTTGTTAAGCTACTATAACCTCCACCACTTTTCCAAGGGGCATCTCAACAGTCTTGTTAAGCTACTGCGACCTGCACGTCTCTTCCAAGGGGCATATAAACCTTCTTGTTAAGCTACTGCTACCTGCATGTCTCTTCCAAGGGGCATTTAAACCATCTTGTTAAGCTACTGTGACCTCCATCGCTCTTCCAAGGGGCATTTAAACCATCTTGTTAAGCTACTGCGACCTGCACATCTCTTCCAAGCAGCATTTAAACAGTCTAATTAAGCTACTGCGACCTGCACGTCTCTTCAAAGGGGCATTTAAACCGTCTTGTTAAGCTACTGCGACCTCCACCGCTCTTCCAAGGGGCATTTAAACCGTCTTGTTAAGCTACTGCGACCTGCACGTCTCTTTCAAGGGGGACTTAAACTGTCTTGTTAAGCAACTGCGACCTCCACCGCTCTTCCAAGGGGCATTTAAACCGTCTTGTTAAGCTACTGCGACCTGCATGTCTCTTCCAAGGGGCATTTAAACCGTCTTGTTAAGCTACTGCGACCTGCACGTCTCTTCCAAGTGTCATTTAAACCGTCTTGTTAAGCTACTGCGACCTGCATGTCTCTTCCAAGGGGCATTTAAACCATCTTGTTAAGCTACTGCGACCTGCACGTCTCTTCCAAGGCTCATTTAAACCGTCTTTTTAAGCTTCTGCGACTTGAACGTCTCTTCCAAGGCTCATTTAAACCGTCTTTTTAAGCTTCTGCGACTTGAACGTCTCTTCCAAGGGGCATTTAAACCGTCTTGTTAAGCTACTGCGACCTGCATGTCTCTTCCAAGGGGCATTTAAACCGTTTTGTTAAGCTACTGTGACCTCCACCGCTCTTCCAAGGGGCATTTAAACCATCTTGTTAAGCTACTGCGACCTGCAGGTCTCTTCCAAGGGGCATTTAAACCCTCTTATTAAGCTACTGAGATCTGCACTTCTCTTCCAAGGGGCATTTATTTAAACTGTCTTGTTAAGCTAATGCTACCTCCACCTCTCTTCCAAGGGGCATTTAAACCCTCTTGTTAAGCTACTGCGACCTGCACATCTCTTCCAAGGGGCATTTAAACCGTCTGATTAAGCTACTGAGACCTGCACGTCTCTTCCAAGGGGCATTTAAACTGTCTTGTTAAGCTAATGCTACCTCCACCTCTCTTCCAAGGGGCATTTAAACCGTCTTATTAAGCTGCTGCGACCTGCACATCTCTTCCAAGGGGCATTTAAACCGTCTTGTTAAGCTACTGCGACCTTCACGTCTCTTCCAAGGGGCATTTAAACTGTCTTGTTAAGTTAGTGCGACCTCCACCGCTCTTCCAAGGGGCATTTAAACCATCTTGTTAAGCTACTGCAACCTGCACGTCTCTTCCAAGGGGTATTTAAACCATCTTGGTAAGCTACTGTGACCTGCAAGCCTATTCCAAGGGGCATTTAAACCCTCTTGTTAAGTTTCTGTGACCTGCACGTCTCTTCCAAGGGGCATTTAAACCGTCTTATTAAGCCACTGCGACCTGCACGCCTCTTCCAAGGGGCATTTAAACCGTCTTGTTAAGCTGCTGCGACCTGCATGTCTCTTCCAAGGGGCATTTAAACCATCATGTTAAGCTACTGCGACCTCCACCGCATTTCCAAGTTGCATTTAAACCGTCTTGTTAAGCTACTGCGACCTGCACGTCTCTTTCAAGCGGCATTTAAACTGTCTTGTTAAGCTACTGCGACCTCCACCGCTCTTCCAAGGGGCATTTAAACCATCTTGTTAAGCTACTGCGACCTCCACCGCACTTCCAAGGGGCATTGAAACCTTGTTTTTAAGCCACTGCGACCTGCACGTCTCTTTCAAGGGGCATTTAAACTGTCTTGTTAAGCTACTTCGACCTCCACCGCTCTTCCAAGGGGCACTTAAACCGTCTTATTAAGCTACTGCTACCTGCACATCTCTTCCAAGGGGCATTTAAACTGTCTTGTTAAGCTACTGCGAACTGCTCGTCTCTTCCAAGGGGCATCTAAACCGTCTTGTTAAGCCTCTGCGACCTGCACGTCTTTTACTAGGGGCATTTAAACAGTCTTGTTAAGCTGCTTCGACCTGCATGTTTCTTCCAAGTGGCATTTAAACTGTCTTGTTAAGCTACTGCGACCTCCACCGCTCTTCCAAGGGGCAGTTAAACTGTCTTGTTAAGCTACTGCGACCTGCACATCTCTTCCAAGGGTCATTTAAATCGTCTTGGTAAGCTACTGCGACCTGCAAGCCTCTTCCAAGGGGCATTTAACCCTCTTGTTAAGCTACTGCGACCTGCATGTCTCTTCCAAGGGGCATTTAAACTGTCTTCTTTAGCTACTGCGACCTCCACCGTTCTTCCAAGGGGCATTTAAACCATCTTGTTAAGCTACTGCGACCTGCACGTCTCTTCCAAGGGGCATTTAAACTGTCTTGTTTAGCTTCTGCGACCTGCATGTCTCTTCCAAGGGGCATTTAAACCGTCTTGTTAAGCTACTGCGACCTCCACGTCTCTTCCAAGGGGCATTTAAACCGTCTTGTTAAGCTGATGTGACCTGCATGTCTCTTCCAAGGGGCATTTAAACCGTCTTGTTAGGCTGATGTGACCTGCATGTCTCTTCCAAGGGGCATTTCAACCGTCTTGTTAAGCTACTGTGACCTCCACCGCACTTCCATGGGGCATTTAAACAGTCTTGTTAAGCTACTGCGACTTGCACATCTCTTCCATGGGGCATTTAAACCATCTTCTTAAGCTACTGTAACCTCCACCACTTTTCCAAGGGGCATTTAAACCGTCTTGTTAAGCTACTGCGACCTCCACCGCACTTCCAAGGGGCATTTAAACCGTCTTGTTAAGCTACTGCGACCTGCACATCTCTTCCAAGGGGCATTTAAACCGTCTTGTTAAGCTACTGCAACCTGCACGTCTCTTCCAAGGGGGATTTAAACCGTCTTGTTTAGCTACTGCGACCTGCACGTCTCTTCAAAGGGGTATTTAAACCATCTTGTTAAGCTACTACGACCTGCTTGTCTCTTCCAATGGGCATTTAAACCGTGATGTTAATCTACTGCCACCTGCACGTCTCTTCCAAGGCTCATTTAAACCGTGTTTTTAAGCTACTGCGACCTGCATGTCTCTTCCAAGGGGCATTTAAACAGTCTTGTTAAGCTACTGCGACTGGCATGTCTCTTCCAAGGGGCATTTAAACCGTCTTGTTAAGCCACTGCGACCTGCACGTCTCTTCCAAGGGGCATTTCAACCATCTTTTTAAGCTGATGCGACCTGCATGTCTCTCCCAAGGGGCATTTAAACCAACTTGTTATGCTTCTGCGACCTCCACCGCTCTTCCAAAGGGCATTTAAACCATCTTGCTAAGCTTCTGCTACCTGCACGTCTCTTCCAAGAGGCATTTCAACCGTCTTGGTAATCTACTGCGACCTGCAAGCCTATTCCAAGGGGCATTTAAACCCTCTTGTTAAGCTACTGCGACCTGCACGTTTCTTCCAAGGGGGATTTAAACCGTCTTGTTAAGCTACTGCGACCTGCACGTCTCTTCCAAGGTGCATTTAAACCGTCTTGTTAAGCTACTGCGACATGCACGTCTCTTCCAAGGGGCATTTAAACCATCTTATTAAGCTACTGCGACCTCCACCGCTCTTCCAAGGGGCATTTAAACTGTCTTGTTAAGCTACTGCGACCTCCACCTCTCTTCCAAGGTGCATTTAAACCGTCTGATTAAGCTACTGAGACCTGCACATCTCTTCCAAGGGGCATTTAAACAGTCTTGTTAAGCTTCTGCGACTTTCACTATTCTTCCAAGGGGCATTTAAACCGTCTTGTTAATCTACTGTAACCTCCACCACTTTTCCAAGGGGCATTTAAACCATCTTATTAAGCTACTGCGACCTGCACATCTCTTCCAAGGGGCATTTAAACCGTCTGATTAAGCTACTGAGACCTGCACGTCTCTTCCAAGGGGCATTTAAACTGTCTTGTTAAGCTAATGCTACCTCCACCTCTCTTCCAAGGGGCATTTAAACCGTCTTATTAAGCTACTGCGACCTGCACATCTCTTCCAAGGGGCATTTAAACCGTCTTGTTAAGCTACTGCGACCTTCACGTCTCTTCCAAGGGGCATTTAAACTGTCTTGTTAAGCTACTGCGACCTCCACCGCTCTTTCAAGGGGCATTTAAACCGTCTTGTTAAGCTACTGCGACCTGCATGTCTCTTCCAAGGGGCATTTAAACCCTCTTGTTATGTTTCTGAGACCTGCACGTCTCTTCCAAGAGGCATTTAAACCGTCTTGTTAAGCCACTGCGACCTGCATGTCTCTTCCAAGGGGCATTTAAACTATCTTGATAAGCTACTGCGACCTCCACCGCATTTCCAAGGGGCATTTAAACCGTCTTGCTAAGCTACTGCGAACTGCACATCTCTTCCAAGGGGCATTTAAACTGTCTTGTTAAACTACTGCGACCTTCACGTCTCTTCCAAGGGGCATTTAAACTGTCTTGTTAAGCTACTGTAACCTCCACCACTTTTCCAAGGGGCATCTCAACAGTAATGTTAAGCTACTGCGACCTGCACGACTCTTCCAAGGGGCATTTAAACCGTCATGTTAAGCTACTGCTACCTGCATGTCTCTTCCAAGGGGCATTTAAACCGTCTTGTTAAGCTATTGTGACCTCCACCGCTCTTCCAAGGGGCATTTAAACCATCTTGTTAAGCTACTGCGACCTACACGTCTCTTCCAAGGGGCATTTAAACCGTCTTATTAAGCTACTGCGACCAGCACGTCTCTTCCAAGGGGCATTTGAACTGTCTTGTTAAGCTACTGCGACCTGCACGTCTCTTCCAAGGGGCATTTAAACTGTCTTGTTAAGCTACTGTGACCTCCACCGCTCTTCCAAGGGGCATTTAAACCATCTTGTTAAGCTACTACGACCTGCACGTCTCTTCCAAGGGGGCTTTAAACTGTCTTGTTAAGCTACTGCGACCTGCACGTCTCTTCCAAAGGGCATTTAAACCGTCTTGTTAAGCTACTGCGACCTGCTCGTCTCTTCCAAGGGGCACTTAAACCGTCTTGTTAAGCTACTGCGACTTGCACGTCTCTTCCAAGGGACATTTAAACCGTCTTGTTAAGCTACTGCGACCTGCACATCTCTTCCATGGGGCATTTAAACCATCTTGTTAAGCTACTGCGACCTGCATGTCTCTACCAAGGGACATTGAAACCGTCTTGTTAAGCTACTGCGACCTGCACGTCTCTTCCAAGGGGCAATTAAACAATCTTGTTAAGATGCTGCGACCTGCATGTCTCTTCCAAGGGGCATTTAAACCGTCTTGTTAAGCTACTGCGACCTCCACCGCTCTTCCAAGGGGCATTTAAACTGTCTTGTTAAGCTACTGCGACCTGCACGTCTCTTCCAAGGGGCATTTAAATCGTCTTGGTAAGCTACTGCGTCCTGCAAGCCTCTTCCAAGGGGCATTTAACCCTTCTTGTTAAGTTACTGCTACCTGCACGTCTCTTCCATTGGGCATTTAAACTATCTTGTTAAGCTACTGTGAACTAAACCGTTCTTCCAAGGGGCATTTAAACCATCTTTTTAAGCTACTGCTGCCTGCACGTCTCCTCCAAGGGGCATTTAAACCGTCTTGTTAAGCTACTGCGATCTGCACGTCTTTTCCAAGGGGCATTTACACCGTCTTGTTAAGCTACTGTGACTTGCACGTCTCTTCCAAGGGACATTTAAACGGTCTTGTTAAGCTCCTTCGACCTGCACGTCTCTTCCAAGGGGCATTTATACTGTCTTATTAAGCTACTGTAACCTCCACCACTTTTCCAAGGGGCATTTAAACGGTCTTGTTAAGCTACTGCGACCTGCACTTCTCTTCCATGGGGCATTTAAACCGTCTTGTTAAGCTACTGAGACCTGCGTGTCTCTACCAAGGGACATTTAAAACGTCTTTTAAGCTACTGCTACCTGCACGTCTCTTCCAAGGGGTATTTAAACAGTCTTGTTAAGGTGCTGCGACCTGTACTTCTCTTACAAGGGGCATTTAAACCGTCTTGTTAAGCTACTGCGACCTCCACCGCACTTCCAAGGGACATTTAAACCGTCTTGTTAAGCTACTGCGACCTCCGCCGCACTTCCAAGGGACATTTAAACCGTCCTGTTAAGCTACTGCTACCTGCAGGTCTCTTCCAAGGGTCATTTAAACCGTCTTATTAAGCTACTGAGACCTGCACGTCTCTTCCAAGGGGCATTTAAACTGTCTTGTTAAGCTAATGCTACCTCCACCTCTCTGCCAAGGGGCATTTAAACCATCTTATTAAGCTACTGCGACCTGCACATCTCTTCCAAGGGGCATTTAAACCGTCTTGTTAAGCTACTGCGACCTTCACGTCTCTTCCAAGGGGCATTTAAACTGTCTTGTTAAGCTACTGCGACCTCCACCGCTCTTCCAAGGTGCATTTAAACCATCTTGTTAAGCTACTGCGACCTGCACGTCTCTTCCAAGGGGCATTTAAACCATCTTGGTAAGCTACTGCGACCTGCAAGCCTATTCCAAGGGGCATTTAAACCCTCTTGTTAAGTTTCTGTGACCTGCACATCTCTTCCAAGGGGCATTTAAACAGTCTTATTAAGCCACTGCGACCTGCACGTCTCTTCCCAGGGGCATTTAAACCGTCTTGTTAAGCTGCTGCGACCTGCATGTCTATTCCAAGGGGCATTTAAACCATCATGTTAAGCTACTGCGACCTCCACCGCATTTCCAAGTTGCATTTAAACCGTCTTGTTAAGCTACTGCGACCTGCACGTCTCTTTCAAGCGGCATTTAAACTGTCTTGTTAAGCTACTGCGACCTCCACCGCTCTTCCAAGTGGCATTTAAAACATCTTGTTAAGCTACTGCAACCTCCACCGCACTTCCAAGGGGCATTTAAACCGTCTTTTTAAGCCACTGCGACCGGCACGTCTCTTTCAAGGGGCATTTAAACTGTCTTGTTAAGCTACTGCGACCTCCACCGCTCTTTCAAGGGGCATTTAAACTGTCTTGTTAAGCTACTGCGACCTGCACGTCTCTTCCAAGTGGCATTTAAACCGTCTTGTTAAGCTACTGCGACCTGCACGCCTCTTCCAAGGGGCATTTAAACTGTCTTTTTAAGTTACTGTGACCTCCACCTCTCTTCCAAGGGGCATTTAAACCGTCTTATTAAGCTACTGCGACCTGCACATCTCTTCCAAGGGGCATTTAAACCGTCTTATTAAGCTACTGTGACCTGCACGTCTCTTCCAAGGGGCATTTAAACTGTCTTGTTAAGCTTCTGCGACCTCCACCGCTCTTCCAAGGGGCATTTAAACCGTCTTGTTAAGCTACTGCGACCTGCTCGTTTATTCCAAGGGGCATTTAAACTGTCTTGTTAAGCTACTGTGACCAGCACGTCTCTTCCAAGCCGCATTTAAACCGTCTTGTTAAGCTACTGCGACCTGCTCGTTTATTCCAAGGGGCATTTAAACTGTCTTGTTAAGCTACTGTGACCAGCACGTCTCTTCCAAGCCGCATTTAAACCGTCTTGTTAAGCTACTGCGACCTGCATGTCTCTTCCAAGGGGCATTTAAACCATCTTGTTAAGCCACTGCTACCTGCACGTCTCTTCAAAGTGGCATTTAAGCTGTCTTGTTAAGCTGCTGCGACCTGCATGTCTCTTCCAGGGGGCATTTAAACCGTCTTGTTAAGCTACTGCAGCCTCCACCGCACTTCCAAGTGGCATTTAAACCGTCTCGTTAAGCTACTGCGACTTGCACGTCTTTTTAAGCTGCTGCGACCTGCATGTCTCTTCCAAGGGGCATTTAAACCATCTTGTTAAGCTACTGCGACCTACACCGCTCTTCCAAGGGGCATTTAAACCGTCTTGTTAAGCTACTGCGACCTGCACGTCTCTTCCAAGCGGCATTTAAAGCGTCTTGTTAAGCTAATGCGACCTGCACGTCTTTTCCAAGGGGCATTTAAACTGTATTTTTAAGTTACTGTGACCTCAACCTCTCTTCCAAGGGGCATTTAAACCGTCTTATTAAGCTACTGCGACCTGCACATCTCTTCCAAGGGGCATTTAAACCGTCTTATTAAGCTTCTGCAACCTGCACGTCTCTTCCAAGGGGCATTTAAACTGTCTTGTTAAGCTTCTGCGACCTCCACCGCTCTTCCAAGGGGCATTTAAACCATCTTGTTAAGCTACTGCGACCTGCACGTCTCTTCCAAGGCTCATTTAAAACGTCTTTTTAAGCTTCTGCGACTTGAACGTCTCTTCCAAGGGGCATTTAAACCGTCTTGTTAAGCTACTATAACCTCCACCACTTTTCCAAGGGGCATCTCAACAGTCTTGTTAAGCTACTGCGACCTGCACGTCTCTTCCAAGGGGCATATAAACCTTCTTGTTAAGCTACTGCTACCTGCATGTCTCTTCCAAGGGGCATTTAAACCATCTTGTTAAGCTACTGTGACCTCCACCGCTCTTCCAAGGGGCATTTAAACCATCTTGTTAAGCTACTGCGACCTGCACATCTCTTCCAAGCAGCATTTAAACAGTCTAATTAAGCTACTGCGACCTGCACGTCTCTTCAAAGGGGCATTTAAACCGTCTTGTTAAGCTACTGCGACCTCCACCGCTCTTCCAAGGGGCATTTAAACCGTCTTGTTAAGCTACTGCGACCTGCACGTCTCTTTCAAGGGGGACTTAAACTGTCTTGTTAAGCAACTGCGACCTCCACCGCTCTTCCAAGGGGCATTTAAACCGTCTTGTTAAGCTACTGCGACCTGCATGTCTCTTCCAAGGGGCATTTAAACCGTCTTGTTAAGCTACTGCGACCTGCACGTCTCTTCCAAGTGTCATTTAAACCGTCTTGTTAAGCTACTGCGACCTGCATGTCTCTTCCAAGGGGCATTTAAACCATCTTGTTAAGCTACTGCGACCTGCACGTCTCTTCCAAGGCTCATTTAAACCGTCTTTTTAAGCTTCTGCGACTTGAACGTCTCTTCCAAGGGGCATTTAAACCGTCTTGTTAAGCTACTGCGACCTGCATGTCTCTTCCAAGGGGCATTTAAACCGTTTTGTTAAGCTACTGTGACCTCCACCGCTCTTCCAAGGGGCACTTAAACCATCTTGTTAAGCTACTGCGACCTGCAGGTCTCTTCCAAGGGGCATTTAAACCCTCTTATTAAGCTACTGAGATCTGCACTTCTCTTCCAAGGGGCATTTATTTAAACTGTCTTGTTAAGCTAATGCTACCTCCACCTCTCTTCCAAGGGGCATTTAAACCCTCTTGTTAAGCTACTGCGACCTGCACATCTCTTCCAAGGGGCATTTAAACCGTCTGATTAAGCTACTGAGACCTGCACGTCTCTTCCAAGGGGCATTTAAACTGTCTTGTTAAGCTAATGCTACCTCCACCTCTCTTCCAAGGGGCATTTAAACCGTCTTATTAAGCTGCTGCGACCTGCACATCTCTTCCAAGGGGCATTTAAACCGTCTTGTTAAGCTACTGCGACCTTCACGTCTCTTCCAAGGGGCATTTAAACTGTCTTGTTAAGTTAGTGCGACCTCCACCGCTCTTCCAAGGGGCATTTAAACCATCTTGTTAAGCTACTGCAACCTGCACGTCTCTTCCAAGGGGCATTTAAACCATCTTGGTAAGCTACTGTGACCTGCAAGCCTATTCCAAGGGGCATTTAAACCCTCTTGTTAAGTTTCTGTGACCTGCAGGTCTCTTCCAAGGGGCATTTAAACCGTCTTATTAAGCCACTGCAACCTGCACGCCTCTTCCAAGGGGCATTTAAACCGTCTTGTTAAGCTGCTGCGACCTGCATGTCTCTTCCAAGGGGCATTTAAACCATCATGTTAAGCTACTGCGACCTCCACCGCATTTCCAAGTTGCATTTAAACCGTCTTGTTAAGCTACTGCGACCTGCACGTCTCTTTCAAGCGGCATTTAAACTGTCTTGTTAAGCTACTGCGACCTCCACCGCTCTTCCAAGGGGCATTTAAACCATCTTGTTAAGCTACTGCGACCTCCACCGCACTTCCAAGGGGCATTGAAACCTTCTTTTCAAGCCACTGCGACCTGCACGTCTCTTTCAAGGGGCATTTAAACTGTCTTGTTAAGCTACTTCGACCTCCACCGCTCTTCCAAGGGGCACTTAAACCGTCTTATTAAGCTACTGCTACCTGCACATCTCTTCCAAGGGGCATTTAAACTGTCTTGTTAAGCTACTGCGACCTGCTCGTCTCTTCCAAGGGGCATCTAAACCGTCTTGTTAAGCTACTGCGACCTGCAAGTCTCTTCCATGGCTCATTTAAACCGTCTTTTTAAGCTACTGCGACTTGCACGTCTCTTCCAAGGGGCATTTAAACTGTCTTGTTAAGCTACTGTAACCTCCACCACTTTTCCAAGGGGCATCTCAACAGTCTTGTTAAGCTACTGCGACCTGCATGTCTCTTCCAAGGGGCATTTAAACCGTCTTGTTAAGCTGCTGCGACCTGCATGTCTTTTCCAAGGGGCATTTAAACTGTCTTGTTAAGCTACTGCGACCTCCACCGCTCTTCCAAGGGGCATTTAAGCCATCTTGTTAAGCTACTCCGACCTCCACTGCACTTCCAAGGGGCATTTAAACCGTCTTGTTAAGCTACTGCGACCTGCACGTCACTTTCAAGGGGCATTTAAACTGTCTTGTTAAGCTACTGCGACCTCCACCGCTCTTCCAAGGGGCATTTAAACCGTATTGTTAAGCTACTGCGACCAGCACGTCTCTTCCAAGGCGCATTTAAACCGTGTTTTTAAGCTACAGCGACTTGCACGTCTCTTCCAAGGGGCATTTAAACGGTGTTGTTAAGCTTCTGTAATCTACACCACTTTTCCAAGGCACATTTAAACCGTCTTGTTAAGTTACTGCGACCTGCATGTCTCTCCCAAGGGGCATTTAAACCGTCTTGTTAAGCTACTGCGACCTGCATGTCTCTTCCAAGGCACATTTAAACCGTCTTGTTAAGCTACTGCGAACTCAACCTCTCTTCGAAGGGGACATTTAAACCGTCTTATTAATCTACTGCGACCTTCACGTCTCTTTCAAGGGGCATTTAATCCATCTTGGTAATCAACTGCGACCTGCAAGCCTATTCCAAGGGGCATTTAAACCCTCTTGTTATGTTTCTGTGACCTGCACGTCTCTTCCAAGGGGCATTTAAACCGTCTTGTTAAGCCACTGCGACCTTCACGTCTCTTCCAAGGGGAATTTAAACTGTCTTGTTAAGCTACTGCGACCTGCACGTCTCTTCCAAGGGGCATTTAAACCGTCTTGTTAAGCCACTGCGACCTGCACGTCTCTTCCAAGGGGCATTTAAACCGTCTTATTAAGCTGCTGCAACCTGCATGTCTCTTCCAAGGGGCATTTAAACCATCTTGTTAAGCTACTGCGACCTCCACCGCATTTCCAAGGGGCATTTAAACCATCTTGTTAAGCTACTGCGACCTGCACTTCTCTTTCAAGGCATTTAAACTGTCTTGTTAAGCTACTGCGACCTCCACCGCTCTTCCAAGGGGCATTTAAACCATCTTGTTAAGCTACTGCGACCTCCACCGCACTTCCAAGGGGCATTTAAACCGCCTTGTTAAGCTACTGCGACCTGCACGTCTCTTCCAAGGGGCATTTAAACCGTCTTGTTAAGCTACTTCGACCTGCACGTCTCTTCCTAGGGGCATTTAAACTGTCTTTTTAAGTTACTGTGACCTAAACCTCTCTTCCAAGGGGCATTTAAACCGTCTTCTTAAGCTACTGCGACCTGTACATCTCTTCCAAGGGGAATTTAAACCATCTTTTTAAGCTTCTGCGACCTGCACGTCTCTTCCAAGGGGCATTTAAACTGTCTTGTTAAGCTTCTGCGACCTCCACCGCTCTTCCAAGGGGCATTTAAACCATCTTGTTAAGCTACTGCGATCTGCACGTCTTTTTAGGCTGCTGCGACCTGCATGTCTCTTCCAAGGGGCATTTAAACCGTCTTGTTAAGCTACTGTGACCAGCACGTCTCTTCCAAGGCGCATTTAAACCATGTTTTTAAGCTACTGCGACTTGCACGTCTCTTCCAAGGGGCATTTAAACCGTCTTGTTAAGCTACTGCGACCTGCACGTCTCTTCCAAGGGGCATTTAAACGGTCTTGTTAAGCCACTGCTACCTGCACGTCTCTTCAAAGTGGCATTTAGGCCGTCTTGTTAAGCTACTGCGACCTGCATGTCTATTCCAAGGGGCATTTAAACTGTCTTGTTAAGCTACTGTAACCTCCACCGCACTTCCAATGGGCATTTAAACCGTCTTGTTAAGCTACTGCGACCTGCACGTCTTTTTAAGCTGCTGCGACCTGCATGTCTCTTCCAAGGGGCATTTAAACCGTCTTTTTAAGCTAATGCGACCTGCACGTCTCTTGAACGGGGCATTTAAACCCTTTTTTTAAGCTACTGCGACCTGCACGTCTCTTCCAAGCGGCATTTAAAGCGTCTTGTTAAGCTAATGCGACCTGCACGTCTTTTCCAAGGGGCATTTAAACTGTATTTTTAAGTTACTGTGACCTCAACCTCTCTTCCAAGGGGCATTTAAACCGTCTTATTAAGCTACTGCGACCTGCACATCTCTTCCAAGGGGCATTTAAACCGTCTTATTAAGCTTCTGCAACCTGCACGTCTCTTCCAAGGGGCATTTAAACTGTCTTGTTAAGCTTCTGCGACCTCCACCGCTCTTCCAAGGGGCATTTAAACCATCTTGTTAAGCTACTGCGACCTGCACGTCTCTTCCAAGGCTCATTTAAACCGTCTTTTTAAGCTTCTGCGACTTGAACGTCTCTTCGAAGGGGCATTTAAACCGTCTTGTTAAGCTACTATAACCTCCACCACTTTTCCAAGGGGCATCTCAACAGTCTTGTTAAGCTACTGCGACCTGCACGTCTCTTCCAAGGGGCATTTAAACCTTCTTGTTAAGCTACTGCTACCTGCATGTCTCTTCCAAGGGGCATTTAAACCATCTTGTTAAGCTACTGTGACCTCCACCGCTCTTCCAAGGGGCATTTAAACCATCTTGTTAAGCTACTGCGACCTGCACATCTCTTCCAAGCAGCATTTAAACAGTCTAATTAAGCTACTGCGACCTGCACGTCTCTTCAGAGGGGCATTTAAATCGTCTTGTTAAGCTACTGCGACCTCCACCGCTCTTCCAAGGGGCATTTAAACCGTCTTGTTAAGCTACTGCGACCTGCACGTCTCTTTCAAGGGGGACTTAAACTGTCTTGTTAAGCTACTGCGACCTGCACGTCTCTTCCAAGTGTCATTTAAACCGTCTTGTTAAGCTACTGCGACCTGCATGTCTCTTCCAAGGGGCATTTAAACCGTTTTGTTAAGCTACTGTGACCTCCACCGCTCTTCCAAGGGGCATTTAAACCATCTTGTTAAGCTACTGCGACCTGCAGGTCTCTTCCAAGGGGCATTTAAACCCTCTTATTAAGCTACTGAGACCTGCACTTCTCTTCCAAAGGGCATTTATTTAAACTGTCTTGTTAAGCTAATGCTACCTCCACCTCTCTTCCAAGGGGCATTTAAACCCTCTTGTTAAGCTACTGCGACCTGCACATCTCTTCCAAGGGGCATTTAAACCGTCTTGCTAAGCTACTGCGACCTTCACGTCTCTTCCAAGGGGCATTTAAACTGTCTTGTTAAGCTACTTCGACGTCCACCGCTCTTCCAAGGGGCATTTAAACCATCTTGGTAAGCTACTGCGACCTGCAAGCCTATTCCAAGGGGCATTTAAACCCTCTTGTTAAGGTTCTGTGACCTGCACGTCTCTGCCAAGGGGCATTTAAACCATCTTATTAAGCCACTGCGACCTGCACTTCTCTTCCAAGGGGCATTTAAACCGTCTTGTTAAGCTGCTGCGACCTGCATATCTCTTCCAAGGGGCATTTAAACCATCATGTTAAGCTACTGCGACCTCCAACGCATTTCCAAGTTGCATTTAAAACGTCTTGTTAAGCTACTGCGACCTGCACGTCTCTTCCAAGGGGCATTTAAACCGTCTTGTTAAGCTACTGCGACCTGCACGTCTCTTCCAAGTGTCATTTAAACCGTCTTGTTAAGCTACTGCGACCTGCAAGTCTCTTCCAAGGGGCATTTAAACTGTCTTGTTAAGCTACTGCGACCTCCACCTCTCTTCCAAGGGGCATTTAAAGCGTCTTGTTAAGCTACTGCGACCTGCTCGTCTCTTCCAAGGGGCATTTAAACCGTCTTGTTAAGCTACTGCAACCTGCAAGTCTCTTCCAAGGCTCATTTAAACCGTCTTTTTAAGCTACTGCAACTTGCACGTCTCTTCCAAGGGGCATTTAAACCGTCTTGTTAAGCTGCTGCGACCTGCATGTCTTTTCCAAGGGGCATTTAAACCATCTTGTTAAGCTACTGCGACCTCCACCGCATTTCCAAGGGGCTTTTAAACCGTCTTTTTAAGCTACTGCGACCTGCACGTCTCTTTCAAGGGGCATTTAAACTGTCTTGTTAAGCTACTGCGACCTCCACCGCTCTTCCAAGGGGCATTTAAACCTTCTTGTTAAGCTACTGCGACCTGTTCGTCTATTCCAAGGGGCATTTAAACCGTCTTGTTAAGCTACTGCGACCAGCACGTTTCTTCCAAGGCGCATTTAAACCCTCTTGTTAAGCTACTGCGACTTGCACGTCTCTTCCAAGGGGCATTTAAACCGTCTTGTTAAGCCACAGCTACCTGCACGTCTCTTCAAAGTGGCATTTAAGCCATCTTGTTAAGCTGCTGCGACCTGCATGTCTCTTCCAAGGGGCATTTAAACCCTCTTGTTAAGCTACTGCAACCTGCACGTCTCTTCCAAGGGGGATTTAAACCGTCTTGTTATGCTACTGCGACCTGCATGTCTCTTCCAAGGGGCATTTAAACCCTCTTGTTAAGCTACTGCGACCTGCACGTTTCTTCCAAGGGTCATTTAAACCGTCTTGTTATGCTACTGCGACCTGCATGTCTCTTCCAAGGGGCATTTAAACCGTCTTGTTAAGCTACTGCGACTGGCATGTCTCTTCCAAGGGGCATTTAAACCGTCTTGTTAAGCCACTGCGACCTGCACGTCTCTTCCAAGGGACATTTAAAGCATCTTTTTAAGCTGATGCGAACTGCATGTCTCTCCCAAGGGGCATTTAAATCAACTTGTTATGCTACTGCGACCTCCACCGCTCTTCCATAGGGCATTTAAACCATTTTGCTAAGCTTCTGCTACCTGCACGTCTCTTCCAAGAGGCATTTCAACCGTCTTGGTAATCTACTGCGACCTGCAAGCCTATTCCAAGGGGCATTTAAACCCTCCTGTTAAGCTACTGAGACCTGCACGTCTCTTCCAAGGGGGATTTAAACCGTCTTGTTAAGCTACTGCGACCTACACGTCTCTTCCAAGGTGCATTTAAACCGTCTTGTTAAGCTACTGCGACCTGCATGTCTCTTCCAAGGGGCATTTAAACCATCTTATTAAGCTACTGCGACCTCCACCGCTCTTCCAAGGGGCATTTAAACTGTCTTGTTAAGCTACTGCGACCTCCACCTCTCTTCCAAGGTGCATTTAAACCATCTTATTAAGCTACTGCGACCTGCACATCTCTTCTAAGGGGCATTTAAACCGTCTGATTAAGCTACTGAGACCTGCACGTCTCTTCCAAGGGGCATTTAAACTGTCTTGTTAAGCTAATGCTACCTCCACCTCTCTTCCAAGGGGCATTTAAACCGTCTTATTAAGCTACTGCGACCTGCACATCTCTTCCAAGGGGCATTTAAACCGTCTTGTTAAGCTACTGCGACCTTCACGTCTCTTCCAAGGGGCATTTAAACTGTCTTGTTAAGTTAGTGCGACCTCCACCGCTCTTCCAAGGGGCATTTAAACCATCTTGTTAAGCTACTGCAACCTGCACGTCTCTTCCAAGGGGCATTTAAACCATCTTGGTAAGCTACTGTGACCTGCAAGCCTATTCCAAGGGGCATTTAAACCCTCTTGTTAAGTTTCTGTGACCTGCACGTCTCTTCCAAGGGGCATTTAAACCGTCTTATTAAGCCACTGCGACCTGCACGCCTCTTCCAAGGGGCATATAAACCGTCTTGTTAAGCTGCTGCGACCTGCATGTCTCTTCCAAGGGGCATTTAAACCATCATGTTAAGCTATTGCGACCTCCACCGCATTTCCAAGTTGCATTTAAACCGTCTTGTTAAGCTACTGCGACCTGCACGTCTCTTTCAAGCGGCATTTAAACTGTCTTGTTAAGCTACTGCGACCTCCACCGCTCTTCCAAGGGGCATTTAAACCATCTTGTTAAGCTACTGCGACCTCCACCGCACTTCCAAGGGGCATTGAAACCTTCTTTTTAAGCCACTGCGACCTGCACGTCTCTTTCAAGGGGCATTTAAACTGTCTTGTTAAGCTACTTCGACCTCCACCGCTCTTCCAAGGGGCACTTAAACCGTCTTATTAAGCTACTGCTACCTGCACATCTCTTCCAAGGGGCATTTAAACTGTCTTGTTAAGCTACTGCGACCTGCTCGTCTCTTCCAAGGGGCATCTAAACCGTCTTGTTAAGCTACTGCGACCTGCAAGTCTCTTCCATGGCTCATTTAAACCGTCTTTTTAAGCTACTGCGACTTGCACGTCTCTTCCAAGGGGCATTTAAACTGTCTTGTTAAGCTACTGTAACCTCCACCACTTTTCCAAGGGGCATCTCAACAGTCTTGTTAAGCTACTGCGACCTGCATGTCTCTTCCAAGGGGCATTTAAACCGTCTTGTTAAGCTGCTGCGACCTGCATGTCTTTTCCAAGGGGCATTTAAACTGTCTTGTTAAGCTACTCCGACCTCCACTGCACTTCCAAGGGGCATTTAAACCGTCTTGTTAAGCTACTGCGACCTGCACGTCACTTTCAAGGGGCATTTAAACTGTCTTGTTAAGCTACTGCGACCTCCACCGCTCTTCCAAGGGGCATTTAAACCGTATTGTTAAGCTACTGCGACCAGCACGTCTCTTCCAAGGCGCATTTAAACGGTGTTGTTAAGCTTCTGTAATCTACACCACTTTTCCAAGGCACATTTAAACCGTCTTGTTAAGTTACTGCGACCTGCATGTCTCTCCCAAGGGGCATTTAAACCGTCTTGTTAAGCTACTGCGACCTGCATGTCTCTTCCAAGGCACATTTAAACCGTCTTGTTAAGCTACTGCGAACTCCACCTCTCTTCGAAGGGGACATTTAAACCGTCTTATTAATCTACTGCGACCTTCACGTCTCTTTCAAGGGGCATTTAATCCATCTTGGTAATCAACTGCGACCTGCAAGCCTATTCCAAGGGGCATTTAAACCCTCTTGTTATGTTTCTGTGACCTGCACGTCTCTTCCAAGGGGCATTTAAACCGTCTTGTTAAGCCACTGCGACCTTCACGTCTCTTCCAAGGGGAATTTAAACTGTCTTGTTAAGCTACTGCGACCTGCACGTCTCTTCCAAGGGGCATTTAAACCGTCTTGTTAAGCCACTGCGACCTGCACGTCTCTTCCAAGGGGCATTTAAACCGTCTTATTAAGCTGCTGAAACCTGCATGTCTCTTCCAAGGGGCATTTAAACCATCTTGTTAAGCTACTGCGACCTCCACCGCATTTCCAAGGGGCATTTAAACCATCTTGTTAAGCTACTGCGACCTGCACTTCTCTTTCAAGGCATTTAAACTGTCTTGTTAAGCTACTGCGACCTCCACTGCTCTTCCAAGGGGCATTTAAACCATCTTGTTAAGCTACTGCGACCTCCACCGCACTTCCAAGGGGCATTTAAACCGCCTTGTTAAGCTACTGCGACCTGCACGTCTCTTCCAAGGGGCATTTAAACCGTCTTGTTAAGCTACTTCGACCTGCACGTCTCTTCCTAGGGGCATTTAAACTGTCTTTTTAAGTTACTGTGACCTAAACCTCTCTTCCAAGGGGCATTTAAACCGTCTTCTTAAGCTACTGCGACCTGTACATCTCTTCCAAGGGGAATTTAAACCATCTTTTTAAGCTTCTGCGACCTGCACGTCTCTTCCAAGGGGCATTTAAACTGTCTTGTTAAGCTTCTGCGACCTCCACCGCTCTTCCAAGGGGCATTTAAACCATCTTGTTAAGCTACTGCGATCTGCACGTCTTTTTAGGCTGCTGCGACCTGCATGTCTCTTCCAAGGGGCATTTAAACCATCTTGTTAAGCTACTGCGACCTCCACCGCTTTTCCAAGGGGCATTTAAACCGTCTTGTTAAGCTACTGTGACCAGCACGTCTCTTCCAAGGCGCATTTAAACCGTGTTTTTAAGCTACTGCGACTTGCACGTCTCTTCCAAGGGGCATTTAAACCGTCTTGTTAAGCTACTGCGACCTGCACGTCTCTTCCAAGGGGCATTTAAACGGTCTTGTTAAGCCACTGCTACCTGCACGTCTCTTCAAAGTGGCATTTAGGCCGTCTTGTTAAGCTACTGCGACCTGCATGTCTATTCCAAGGGGCATTTAAACTGTCTTGTTAAGCTACTGTAACCTCCACCGCACTTCCAATGGGCATTTAAACCGTCTTGTTAAGCTACTGTGACCTGCACGTCTTTTTAAGCTGCTGCGACCTGCATGTCTCTTCCAAGGGGCATTTAAACCGTCTTTTTAAGCTAATGCGACCTGCACGTCTCTTGAACGGGGCATTTAAACCCTTTTTTTAAGCTACTGCGACCTGCACGTCTCTTCCAAGGGGCATTTAAACCGTCTTGTTAAGCTACTATAACCTCCACCACTTTTCCAAGGGGCATCTCAACAGTCTTGTTAAGCTACTGCGACCTGCACGTCTCTTCCAAGGGGCATTTAAAACATCTTGTTAAGCTACTGCTACCTGCATGTCTCTTCCAAGGGGCATTTAAACCATCTTGTTAAGCTACTGTGACCTCCACCGCTCTTCCAAGGGGCATTTAAAATATCTTGTTAAGCTACTGCGACCTGCACGTCTCTTCCAAGGGACATTTAAACCCTCTTGTTAAGCTACGGTGACCTGCACGTCTCTTCCAAGGGGGATTTAAACTGTCTTGTTAAGCTACTGCGACCTGCACGTCTCTTCCAAGGTGCATTTAAACCGTCTTGTTAAGCTACTGCGACCTGCTCGTCTCTTCCAAGGGGCACTTAAACCGTCTTGTTAAGCTGCTGCGACTTGCACGTCTCTTCCAAGGGACATTTAAACCGTCTTGTTAAGCTACTGCGACCTGCACATCTCTTCCATGGGGCATTTAAACCATCTTGTTAAGCTACTGCGACCTGCATGTCTCTACCAAGGGACATTGAAACCGTCTTGTTAAGCTACTGCGACCTGCACGTCTCTTCCAAGGGGCAATTAAACAATCTTGTTAAGATGCTGCGACCTGCATGTCTCTTCCAAGGGGCATTTAAACCGTCTTGTTAAGCTACTGCGACCTCCACCGCTCTTCCAAGGGGCATTTAAACTGTCTTGTTAAGCTACTGCGACCTGCACGTCTCTTCCAAGGGGCATTTAAATCGTCTTGGTAAGCTACTGCGTCCTGCAAGCCTCTTCCAAGGGGCATTTAACCCTTCTTGTTAAGTTACTGCTACCTGCACGTCTCTTCCATTGGGCATTTAAACTATCTTGTTAAGCTACTGTGAACTAAACCGTTCTTCCAAGGGGCATTTAAACCATCTTTTTAAGCTACTGCTGCCTGCACGTCTCCTCCAAGGGGCATTTAAACCGTCTTGTTAAGCTACTGCGATCTGCACGTCTTTTCCAAGGGGCATTTACACCGTCTTGTTAAGCTACTGTGACTTGCACGTCTCTTCCAAGGGACATTTAAACGGTCTTGTTAAGCTCCTGCGACCTGCACGTCTCTTCCAAGGGGCATTTATACTGTCTTATTAAGCTACTGTAACCTCCACCACTTTTCCAAGGGGCATTTAAACGGTCTTGTTAAGCTACTGCGACCTGCACTTCTCTTCCATGGGGCATTTAAACCGTCTTGTTAAGCTACTGAGACCTGCATGTCTCTACCAAGGGACATTTAAAACGTCTTTTAAGCTACTGCTACCTGCACGTCTCTTCCAAGGGGTATTTAAACAGTCTTGTTAAGGTGCTGCGACCTGTACTTCTCTTCCAAGGGGCATTTAAACCGTCTTGTTAAGCTACTGCGACCTCCACCGCACTTCCAAGGGACATTTAAACCGTCTTGTTAAGCTACTGCGACCTCCGCCGCACTTCCAAGGGACATTTAAACCGTCCTGTTAAGCTACTGCTACCTGCAGGTCTCTTCCAAGGGTCATTTAAACCGTCTTATTAAGCTACTGAGACCTGCACGTCTCTTCCAAGGGGCATTTAAACTGTCTTGTTAAGCTAATGCTACCTCCACCTCTCTGCCAAGGGGCATTTAAACCGTCTTATTAAGCTACTGCGACCTGCACATCTCTTCCAAGGGGCATTTAAACCGTCTTGTTAAGCTACTGCGACCTTCACGTCTCTTCCAAGGGGCATTTAAACTGTCTTGTTAAGCTACTGCGACCTCCACCGCTCTTCCAAGGTGCATTTAAACCATCTTGTTAAGCTACTGCGACCTGCACGTCTCTTCCAAGGGGCATTTAAACCATCTTGGTAAGCTACTGCGACCTGCAAGCCTATTCCAAGGGGCATTTAAACCCTCTTGTTAAGTTTCTGTGACCTGCACATCTCTTCCAAGGGGCATTTAAACAGTCTTATTAAGCCACTGCGACCTGCACGTCTCTTCCCAGGGGCATTTAAACCGTCTTGTTAAGCTGCTGCGACCTGCATGTCTCTTCCAAGGGGCATTTAAACCATCATGTTAAGCTACTGCGACCTCCACCGCATTTCCAAGTTGCATTTAAACCGTCTTGTTAAGCTACTGCGACCTGCACGTCTCTTTCAAGCGGCATTTAAACTGTCTTGTTAAGCTACTGCGACCTCCACCGCTCTTCCAAGTGGCATTTAAAACATCTTGTTAAGCTACTGCAACCTCCACCGCACTTCCAAGGGGCATTTAAACCGTCTTTTTAAGCCACTGCGACCGGCACGTCTCTTTCAAGGGGCATTTAAACTGTCTTGTTAAGCTACTGCGACCTCCACCGCTCTTTCAAGGGGCATTTAAACTGTCTTGTTAAGCTACTGCGACCTGCACGTCTCTTCCAAGTGGCATTTAAACCGTCTTGTTAAGCTACTGCGACCTGCACGCCTCTTCCAAGGGGCATTTAAACTGTCTTTTTAAGTTACTGTGACCTCCACCTCTCTTCCAAGGGGCATTTAAACCGTCTTATTAAGCTACTGCGACCTGCACATCTCTTCCAAGGGGCATTTAAACCGTCTTATTAAGCTACTGTGACCTGCACGTCTCTTCCAAGGGGCATTTAAACTGTCTTGTTAAGCTTCTGCGACCTCCACCGCTCTTCCAAGGGGCATTTAAACCGTCTTGTTAAGCTACTGCGACCTGCTCGTTTATTCCAAGGGGCATTTAAACTGTCTTGTTAAGCTACTGTGACCAGCACGTCTCTTCCAAGCCGCATTTAAACCGTCTTGTTAAGCTACTGCGACCTGCTCGTTTATTCCAAGGGGCATTTAAACTGTCTTGTTAAGCTACTGTGACCAGCACGTCTCTTCCAAGCCGCATTTAAACCGTCTTGTTAAGCTACTGCGACCTGCATGTCTCTTCCAAGGGGCATTTAAACCATCTTGTTAAGCCACTGCTACCTGCACGTCTCTTCAAAGTGGCATTTAAGCTGTCTTGTTAAGCTGCTGCGACCTGCATGTCTCTTCCAGGGGGCATTTAAACCGTCTTGTTAAGCTACTGCAGCCTCCACCGCACTTCCAAGTGGCATTTAAACCGTCTCGTTAAGCTACTGCGACTTGCACGTCTTTTTAAGCTGCTGCGACCTGCATGTCTCTTCCAAGGGGCATTTAAACCATCTTGTTAAGCTACTGCGACCTACACCGCTCTTCCAAGGGGCATTTAAACCGTCTTGTTAAGCTACTGCGACCTGCACGTCTCTTCCAAGCGGCATTTAAAGCGTCTTGTTAAGCTAATGCGACCTGCACGTCTTTTCCAAGGGGCATTTAAACTGTATTTTTAAGTTACTGTGACCTCAACCTCTCTTCCAAGGGGCATTTAAACCGTCTTATTAAGCTACTGCGACCTGCACATCTCTTCCAAGGGGCATTTAAACCGTCTTATTAAGCTTCTGCAACCTGCACGTCTCTTCCAAGGGGCATTTAAACTGTCTTGTTAAGCTTCTGCGACCTCCACCGCTCTTCCAAGGGGCATTTAAACCATCTTGTTAAGCTACTGCGACCTGCACGTCTCTTCCAAGGCTCATTTAAAACGTCTTTTTAAGCTTCTGCGACTTGAACGTCTCTTCCAAGGGGCATTTAAACCGTCTTGTTAAGCTACTATAACCTCCACCACTTTTCCAAGGGGCATCTCAACAGTCTTGTTAAGCTACTGCGACCTGCACGTCTCTTCCAAGGGGCATATAAACCTTCTTGTTAAGCTACTGCTACCTGCATGTCTCTTCCAAGGGGCATTTAAACCATCTTGTTAAGCTACTGTGACCTCCACCGCTCTTCCAAGGGGCATTTAAACCATCTTGTTAAGCTACTGCGACCTGCACATCTCTTCCAAGCAGCATTTAAACAGTCTAATTAAGCTACTGCGACCTGCACGTCTCTTCAAAGGGGCATTTAAACCGTCTTGTTAAGCTACTGCGACCTCCACCGCTCTTCCAAGGGGCATTTAAACCGTCTTGTTAAGCTACTGCGACCTGCACGTCTCTTTCAAGGGGGACTTAAACTGTCTTGTTAAGCAACTGCGACCTCCACCGCTCTTCCAAGGGGCATTTAAACCGTCTTGTTAAGCTACTGCGACCTGCATGTCTCTTCCAAGGGGCATTTAAACCGTCTTGTTAAGCTACTGCGACCTGCACGTCTCTTCCAAGTGTCATTTAAACCGTCTTGTTAAGCTACTGCGACCTGCATGTCTCTTCCAAGGGGCATTTAAACCATCTTGTTAAGCTACTGCGACCTGCACGTCTCTTCCAAGGCTCATTTAAACCGTCTTTTTAAGCTTCTGCGACTTGAACGTCTCTTCCAAGGCTCATTTAAACCGTCTTTTTAAGCTTCTGCGACTTGAACGTCTCTTCCAAGGGGCATTTAAACCGTCTTGTTAAGCTACTGCGACCTGCATGTCTCTTCCAAGGGGCATTTAAACCGTTTTGTTAAGCTACTGTGACCTCCACCGCTCTTCCAAGGGGCATTTAAACCATCTTGTTAAGCTACTGCGACCTGCAGGTCTCTTCCAAGGGGCATTTAAACCCTCTTATTAAGCTACTGAGATCTGCACTTCTCTTCCAAGGGGCATTTATTTAAACTGTCTTGTTAAGCTAATGCTACCTCCACCTCTCTTCCAAGGGGCATTTAAACCCTCTTGTTAAGCTACTGCGACCTGCACATCTCTTCCAAGGGGCATTTAAACCGTCTGATTAAGCTACTGAGACCTGCACGTCTCTTCCAAGGGGCATTTAAACTGTCTTGTTAAGCTAATGCTACCTCCACCTCTCTTCCAAGGGGCATTTAAACCGTCTTATTAAGCTGCTGCGACCTGCACATCTCTTCCAAGGGGCATTTAAACCGTCTTGTTAAGCTACTGCGACCTTCACGTCTCTTCCAAGGGGCATTTAAACTGTCTTGTTAAGTTAGTGCGACCTCCACCGCTCTTCCAAGGGGCATTTAAACCATCTTGTTAAGCTACTGCAACCTGCACGTCTCTTCCAAGGGGTATTTAAACCATCTTGGTAAGCTACTGTGACCTGCAAGCCTATTCCAAGGGGCATTTAAACCCTCTTGTTAAGTTTCTGTGACCTGCACGTCTCTTCCAAGGGGCATTTAAACCGTCTTATTAAGCCACTGCGACCTGCACGCCTCTTCCAAGGGGCATTTAAACCGTCTTGTTAAGCTGCTGCGACCTGCATGTCTCTTCCAAGGGGCATTTAAACCATCATGTTAAGCTACTGCGACCTCCACCGCATTTCCAAGTTGCATTTAAACCGTCTTGTTAAGCTACTGCGACCTGCACGTCTCTTTCAAGCGGCATTTAAACTGTCTTGTTAAGCTACTGCGACCTCCACCGCTCTTCCAAGGGGCATTTAAACCATCTTGTTAAGCTACTGCGACCTCCACCGCACTTCCAAGGGGCATTGAAACCTTGTTTTTAAGCCACTGCGACCTGCACGTCTCTTTCAAGGGGCATTTAAACTGTCTTGTTAAGCTACTTCGACCTCCACCGCTCTTCCAAGGGGCACTTAAACCGTCTTATTAAGCTACTGCTACCTGCACATCTCTTCCAAGGGGCATTTAAACTGTCTTGTTAAGCTACTGCGAACTGCTCGTCTCTTCCAAGGGGCATCTAAACCGTCTTGTTAAGCCTCTGCGACCTGCACGTCTTTTACTAGGGGCATTTAAACAGTCTTGTTAAGCTGCTTCGACCTGCATGTTTCTTCCAAGTGGCATTTAAACTGTCTTGTTAAGCTACTGCGACCTCCACCGCTCTTCCAAGGGGCAGTTAAACTGTCTTGTTAAGCTACTGCGACCTGCACATCTCTTCCAAGGGTCATTTAAATCGTCTTGGTAAGCTACTGCGACCTGCAAGCCTCTTCCAAGGGGCATTTAACCCTCTTGTTAAGCTACTGCGACCTGCATGTCTCTTCCAAGGGGCATTTAAACTGTCTTCTTTAGCTACTGCGACCTCCACCGTTCTTCCAAGGGGCATTTAAACCATCTTGTTAAGCTACTGCGACCTGCACGTCTCTTCCAAGGGGCATTTAAACTGTCTTGTTTAGCTTCTGCGACCTGCATGTCTCTTCCAAGGGGCATTTAAACCGTCTTGTTAAGCTACTGCGACCTCCACGTCTCTTCCAAGGGGCATTTAAACCGTCTTGTTAAGCTGATGTGACCTGCATGTCTCTTCCAAGGGGCATTTCAACCGTCTTGTTAAGCTACTGTGACCTCCACCGCACTTCCATGGGGCATTTAAACAGTCTTGTTAAGCTACTGCGACTTGCACATCTCTTCCATGGGGCATTTAAACCATCTTCTTAAGCTACTGTAACCTCCACCACTTTTCCAAGGGGCATTTAAACCGTCTTGTTAAGCTACTGCGACCTCCACCGCACTTCCAAGGGGCATTTAAACCGTCTTGTTAAGCTACTGCGACCTGCACATCTCTTCCAAGGGGCATTTAAACCGTCTTGTTAAGCTACTGCAACCTGCACGTCTCTTCCAAGGGGGATTTAAACCGTCTTGTTTAGCTACTGCGACCTGCACGTCTCTTCAAAGGGGTATTTAAACCATCTTGTTAAGCTAGTACGACCTGCTTGTCTCTTCCAATGGGCATTTAAACCGTGATGTTAATCTACTGCCACCTGCACGTCTCTTCCAAGGCTCATTTAAACCGTGTTTTTAAGCTACTGCGACTTGCACGTCTCTTCCAAGGGTCATTTAAACCGTCTTGTTAAGCTACTGCGACCTGCATGTCTCTTCCAAGGGGCATTTAAACAGTCTTGTTAAGCTACTGCGACTGGCATGTCTCTTCCAAGGGGCATTTAAACCGTCTTGTTAAGCCACTGCGACCTGCACGTCTCTTCCAAGGGGCATTTCAACCATCTTTTTAAGCTGATGCGACCTGCATGTCTCTCCCAAGGGGCATTTAAACCAACTTGTTATGCTTCTGCGACCTCCACCGCTCTTCCAAAGGGCATTTAAACCATCTTGCTAAGCTTCTGCTACCTGCACGTCTCTTCCAAGAGGCATTTCAACCGTCTTGGTAATCTACTGCGACCTGCAAGCCTATTCCAAGGGGCATTTAAACCCTCTTGTTAAGCTACTGCGACCTGCACGTTTCTTCCAAGGGGGATTTAAACCGTCTTGTTAAGCTACTGCGACCTGCACGTCTCTTCCAAGGTGCATTTAAACCGTCTTGTTAAGCTACTGCGACATGCACGTCTCTTCCAAGGGGCATTTAAACCATCTTATTAAGCTACTGCGACCTCCACCGCTCTTCCAAGGGGCATTTAAACTGTCTTGTTAAGCTACTGCGACCTCCACCTCTCTTCCAAGGTGCATTTAAACCGTCTGATTAAGCTACTGAGACCTGCACATCTCTTCCAAGGGGCATTTAAACAGTCTTGTTAAGCTTCTGCGACTTTCACTATTCTTCCAAGGGGCATTTAAACCGTCTTGTTAATCTACTGTAACCTCCACCACTTTTCCAAGGGGCATTTAAACCATCTTATTAAGCTACTGCGACCTGCACATCTCTTCCAAGGGGCATTTAAACCGTCTGATTAAGCTACTGAGACCTGCACGTCTCTTCCAAGGGGCATTTAAACTGTCTTGTTAAGCTAATGCTACCTCCACCTCTCTTCCAAGGGGCATTTAAACCGTCTTATTAAGCTACTGCGACCTGCACATCTCTTCCAAGGGGCATTTAAACCGTCTTGTTAAGCTACTGCGACCTTCACGTCTCTTCCAAGGGGCATTTAAACTGTCTTGTTAAGCTACTGCGACCTCCACCGCTCTTTCAAGGGGCATTTAAACCGTCTTGTTAAGCTACTGCGACCTGCATGTCTCTTCCAAGGGGCATTTAAACCCTCTTGTTATGTTTCTGAGACCTGCACGTCTCTTCCAAGAGGCATTTAAACCGTCTTGTTAAGCCACTGCGACCTGCATGTCTCTTCCAAGGGGCATTTAAACTATCTTGATAAGCTACTGCGACCTCCACCGCATTTCCAAGGGGCATTTAAACCGTCTTGCTAAGCTACTGCGAACTGCACATCTCTTCCAAGGGGCATTTAAACTGTCTTGTTAAACTACTGCGACCTTCACGTCTCTTCCAAGGGGCATTTAAACTGTCTTGTTAAGCTACTGTAACCTCCACCACTTTTCCAAGGGGCATCTCAACAGTAATGTTAAGCTACTGCGACCTGCACGACTCTTCCAAGGGGCATTTAAACCGTCATGTTAAGCTACTGCTACCTGCATGTCTCTTCCAAGGGGCATTTAAACCGTCTTGTTAAGCTATTGTGACCTCCACCGCTCTTCCAAGGGGCATTTAAACCATCTTGTTAAGCTACTGCGACCTACACGTCTCTTCCAAGGGGCATTTAAACCGTCTTATTAAGCTACTGCGACCAGCACGTCTCTTCCAAGGGGCATTTGAACTGTCTTGTTAAGCTACTGCGACCTGCACGTCTCTTCCAAGGGGCATTTAAACTGTCTTGTTAAGCTACTGTGACCTCCACCGCTCTTCCAAGGGGCATTTAAACCATCTTGTTAAGCTACTACGACCTGCACGTCTCTTCCAAGGGGGCTTTAAACTGTCTTGTTAAGCTACTGCGACCTGCACGTCTCTTCCAAAGGGCATTTAAACCGTCTTGTTAAGCTACTGCGACCTGCTCGTCTCTTCCAAGGGGCACTTAAACCGTCTTGTTAAGCTACTGCGACTTGCACGTCTCTTCCAAGGGACATTTAAACCGTCTTGTTAAGCTACTGCGACCTGCACATCTCTTCCATGGGGCATTTAAACCATCTTGTTAAGCTACTGCGACCTGCATGTCTCTACCAAGGGACATTGAAACCGTCTTGTTAAGCTACTGCGACCTGCACGTCTCTTCCAAGGGGCAATTAAACAATCTTGTTAAGATGCTGCGACCTGCATGTCTCTTCCAAGGGGCATTTAAACCGTCTTGTTAAGCTACTGCGACCTCCACCGCTCTTCCAAGGGGCATTTAAACTGTCTTGTTAAGCTACTGCGACCTGCACGTCTCTTCCAAGGGGCATTTAAATCGTCTTGGTAAGCTACTGCGTCCTGCAAGCCTCTTCCAAGGGGCATTTAACCCTTCTTGTTAAGTTACTGCTACCTGCACGTCTCTTCCATTGGGCATTTAAACTATCTTGTTAAGCTACTGTGAACTAAACCGTTCTTCCAAGGGGCATTTAAACCATCTTTTTAAGCTACTGCTGCCTGCACGTCTCCTCCAAGGGGCATTTAAACCGTCTTGTTAAGCTACTGCGATCTGCACGTCTTTTCCAAGGGGCATTTACACCGTCTTGTTAAGCTACTGTGACTTGCACGTCTCTTCCAAGGGACATTTAAACGGTCTTGTTAAGCTCCTTCGACCTGCACGTCTCTTCCAAGGGGCATTTATACTGTCTTATTAAGCTACTGTAACCTCCACCACTTTTCCAAGGGGCATTTAAACGGTCTTGTTAAGCTACTGCGACCTGCACTTCTCTTCCATGGGGCATTTAAACCGTCTTGTTAAGCTACTGAGACCTGCGTGTCTCTACCAAGGGACATTTAAAACGTCTTTTAAGCTACTGCTACCTGCACGTCTCTTCCAAGGGGTATTTAAACAGTCTTGTTAAGGTGCTGCGACCTGTACTTCTCTTACAAGGGGCATTTAAACCGTCTTGTTAAGCTACTGCGACCTCCACCGCACTTCCAAGGGACATTTAAACCGTCTTGTTAAGCTACTGCGACCTCCGCCGCACTTCCAAGGGACATTTAAACCGTCCTGTTAAGCTACTGCTACCTGCAGGTCTCTTCCAAGGGTCATTTAAACCGTCTTATTAAGCTACTGAGACCTGCACGTCTCTTCCAAGGGGCATTTAAACTGTCTCGTTAAGCTAATGCTACCTCCACCTCTCTGCCAAGGGGCATTTAAACCGTCTTATTAAGCTACTGCGACCTGCACATCTCTTCCAAGGGGCATTTAAACCGTCTTGTTAAGCTACTGCGACCTTCACGTCTCTTCCAAGGGGCATTTAAACTGTCTTGTTAAGCTACTGCGACCTCCACCGCTCTTCCAAGGTGCATTTAAACCATCTTGTTAAGCTACTGCGACCTGCACGTCTCTTCCAAGGGGCATTTAAACCATCTTGGTAAGCTACTGCGACCTGCAAGCCTATTCCAAGGGGCATTTAAACCCTCTTGTTAAGTTTCTGTGACCTGCACATCTCTTCCAAGGGGCATTTAAACAGTCTTATTAAGCCACTGCGACCTGCACGTCTCTTCCCAGGGGCATTTAAACCGTCTTGTTAAGCTGCTGCGACCTGCATGTCTATTCCAAGGGGCATTTAAACCATCATGTTAAGCTACTGCGACCTCCACCGCATTTCCAAGTTGCATTTAAACCGTCTTGTTAAGCTACTGCGACCTGCACGTCTCTTTCAAGCGGCATTTAAACTGTCTTGTTAAGCTACTGCGACCTCCACCGCTCTTCCAAGTGGCATTTAAAACATCTTGTTAAGCTACTGCAACCTCCACCGCACTTCCAAGGGGCATTTAAACCGTCTTTTTAAGCCACTGCGACCGGCACGTCTCTTTCAAGGGGCATTTAAACTGTCTTGTTAAGCTACTGCGACCTCCACCGCTCTTTCAAGGGGCATTTAAACTGTCTTGTTAAGCTACTGCGACCTGCACGTCTCTTCCAAGTGGCATTTAAACCGTCTTGTTAAGCTACTGCGACCTGCACGCCTCTTCCAAGGGGCATTTAAACTGTCTTTTTAAGTTACTGTGACCTCCACCTCTCTTCCAAGGGGCATTTAAACCGTCTTATTAAGCTACTGCGACCTGCACATCTCTTCCAAGGGGCATTTAAACCGTCTTATTAAGCTACTGTGACCTGCACGTCTCTTCCAAGGGGCATTTAAACTGTCTTGTTAAGCTTCTGCGACCTCCACCGCTCTTCCAAGGGGCATTTAAACCGTCTTGTTAAGCTACTGCGACCTGCTCGTTTATTCCAAGGGGCATTTAAACTGTCTTGTTAAGCTACTGTGACCAGCACGTCTCTTCCAAGCCGCATTTAAACCGTCTTGTTAAGCTACTGCGACCTGCTCGTTTATTCCAAGGGGCATTTAAACTGTCTTGTTAAGCTACTGTGACCAGCACGTCTCTTCCAAGCCGCATTTAAACCGTCTTGTTAAGCTACTGCGACCTGCATGTCTCTTCCAAGGGGCATTTAAACCATCTTGTTAAGCCACTGCTACCTGCACGTCTCTTCAAAGTGGCATTTAAGCTGTCTTGTTAAGCTGCTGCGACCTGCATGTCTCTTCCAGGGGGCATTTAAACCGTCTTGTTAAGCTACTGCAGCCTCCACCGCACTTCCAAGTGGCATTTAAACCGTCTCGTTAAGCTACTGCGACTTGCACGTCTTTTTAAGCTGCTGCGACCTGCATGTCTCTTCCAAGGGGCATTTAAACCATCTTGTTAAGCTACTGCGACCTACACCGCTCTTCCAAGGGGCATTTAAACCGTCTTGTTAAGCTACTGCGACCTGCACGTCTCTTCCAAGCGGCATTTAAAGCGTCTTGTTAAGCTAATGCGACCTGCACGTCTTTTCCAAGGGGCATTTAAACTGTATTTTTAAGTTACTGTGACCTCAACCTCTCTTCCAAGGGGCATTTAAACCGTCTTATTAAGCTACTGCGACCTGCACATCTCTTCCAAGGGGCATTTAAACCGTCTTATTAAGCTTCTGCAACCTGCACGTCTCTTCCAAGGGGCATTTAAACTGTCTTGTTAAGCTTCTGCGACCTCCACCGCTCTTCCAAGGGGCATTTAAACCATCTTGTTAAGCTACTGCGACCTGCACGTCTCTTCCAAGGCTCATTTAAAACGTCTTTTTAAGCTTCTGCGACTTGAACGTCTCTTCCAAGGGGCATTTAAACCGTCTTGTTAAGCTACTATAACCTCCACCACTTTTCCAAGGGGCATCTCAACAGTCTTGTTAAGCTACTGCGACCTGCACGTCTCTTCCAAGGGGCATATAAACCTTCTTGTTAAGCTACTGCTACCTGCATGTCTCTTCCAAGGGGCATTTAAACCATCTTGTTAAGCTACTGTGACCTCCACCGCTCTTCCAAGGGGCATTTAAACCATCTTGTTAAGCTACTGCGACCTGCACATCTCTTCCAAGCAGCATTTAAACAGTCTAATTAAGCTACTGCGACCTGCACGTCTCTTCAAAGGGGCATTTAAACCGTCTTGTTAAGCTACTGCGACCTCCACCGCTCTTCCAAGGGGCATTTAAACCGTCTTGTTAAGCTACTGCGACCTGCACGTCTCTTTCAAGGGGGACTTAAACTGTCTTGTTAAGCAACTGCGACCTCCACCGCTCTTCCAAGGGGCATTTAAACCGTCTTGTTAAGCTACTGCGACCTGCATGTCTCTTCCAAGGGGCATTTAAACCGTCTTGTTAAGCTACTGCGACCTGCACGTCTCTTCCAAGTGTCATTTAAACCGTCTTGTTAAGCTACTGCGACCTGCATGTCTCTTCCAAGGGGCATTTAAACCATCTTGTTAAGCTACTGCGACCTGCACGTCTCTTCCAAGGCTCATTTAAACCGTCTTTTTAAGCTTCTGCGACTTGAACGTCTCTTCCAAGGGGCATTTAAACCGTCTTGTTAAGCTACTGCGACCTGCATGTCTCTTCCAAGGGGCATTTAAACCGTTTTGTTAAGCTACTGTGACCTCCACCGCTCTTCCAAGGGGCACTTAAACCATCTTGTTAAGCTACTGCGACCTGCAGGTCTCTTCCAAGGGGCATTTAAACCCTCTTATTAAGCTACTGAGATCTGCACTTCTCTTCCAAGGGGCATTTATTTAAACTGTCTTGTTAAGCTAATGCTACCTCCACCTCTCTTCCAAGGGGCATTTAAACCCTCTTGTTAAGCTACTGCGACCTGCACATCTCTTCCAAGGGGCATTTAAACCGTCTGATTAAGCTACTGAGACCTGCACGTCTCTTCCAAGGGGCATTTAAACTGTCTTGTTAAGCTAATGCTACCTCCACCTCTCTTCCAAGGGGCATTTAAACCGTCTTATTAAGCTGCTGCGACCTGCACATCTCTTCCAAGGGGCATTTAAACCGTCTTGTTAAGCTACTGCGACCTTCACGTCTCTTCCAAGGGGCATTTAAACTGTCTTGTTAAGTTAGTGCGACCTCCACCGCTCTTCCAAGGGGCATTTAAACCATCTTGTTAAGCTACTGCAACCTGCACGTCTCTTCCAAGGGGCATTTAAACCATCTTGGTAAGCTACTGTGACCTGCAAGCCTATTCCAAGGGGCATTTAAACCCTCTTGTTAAGTTTCTGTGACCTGCAGGTCTCTTCCAAGGGGCATTTAAACCGTCTTATTAAGCCACTGCAACCTGCACGCCTCTTCCAAGGGGCATTTAAACCGTCTTGTTAAGCTGCTGCTACCTGCAGGTCTCTTCCAAGGGTCATTTAAACCGTCTTATTAAGCTACTGAGACCTGCACGTCTCTTCCAAGGGGCATTTAAACTGTCTTGTTAAGCTAATGCTACCTCCACCTCTCTGCCAAGGGGCATTTAAACCGTCTTATTAAGCTACTGCGACCTGCACATCTCTTCCAAGGGGCATTTAAACCGTCTTGTTAAGCTACTGCGACCTTCACGTCTCTTCCAAGGGGCATTTAAACTGTCTTGTTAAGCTACTGCGACCTCCACCGCTCTTCCAAGGTGCATTTAAACCATCTTGTTAAGCTACTGCGACCTGCACGTCTCTTCCAAGGGGCATTTAAACCATCTTGGTAAGCTACTGCGACCTGCAAGCCTATTCCAAGGGGCATTTAAACCCTCTTGTTAAGTTTCTGTGACCTGCACATCTCTTCCAAGGGGCATTTAAACAGTCTTATTAAGCCACTGCGACCTGCACGTCTCTTCCCAGGGGCATTTAAACCGTCTTGTTAAGCTGCTGCGACCTGCATGTCTATTCCAAGGGGCATTTAAACCATCATGTTAAGCTACTGCGACCTCCACCGCATTTCCAAGTTGCATTTAAACCGTCTTGTTAAGCTACTGCGACCTGCACGTCTCTTTCAAGCGGCATTTAAACTGTCTTGTTAAGCTACTGCGACCTCCACCGCTCTTCCAAGTGGCATTTAAAACATCTTGTTAAGCTACTGCAACCTCCACCGCACTTCCAAGGGGCATTTAAACCGTCTTTTTAAGCCACTGCGACCGGCACGTCTCTTTCAAGGGGCATTTAAACTGTCTTGTTAAGCTACTGCGACCTCCACCGCTCTTTCAAGGGGCATTTAAACTGTCTTGTTAAGCTACTGCGACCTGCACGTCTCTTCCAAGTGGCATTTAAACCGTCTTGTTAAGCTACTGCGACCTGCACGCCTCTTCCAAGGGGCATTTAAACTGTCTTTTTAAGTTACTGTGACCTCCACCTCTCTTCCAAGGGGCATTTAAACCGTCTTATTAAGCTACTGCGACCTGCACATCTCTTCCAAGGGGCATTTAAACCGTCTTATTAAGCTACTGTGACCTGCACGTCTCTTCCAAGGGGCATTTAAACTGTCTTGTTAAGCTTCTGCGACCTCCACCGCTCTTCCAAGGGGCATTTAAACCGTCTTGTTAAGCTACTGCGACCTGCTCGTTTATTCCAAGGGGCATTTAAACTGTCTTGTTAAGCTACTGTGACCAGCACGTCTCTTCCAAGCCGCATTTAAACCGTCTTGTTAAGCTACTGCGACCTGCTCGTTTATTCCAAGGGGCATTTAAACTGTCTTGTTAAGCTACTGTGACCAGCACGTCTCTTCCAAGCCGCATTTAAACCGTCTTGTTAAGCTACTGCGACCTGCATGTCTCTTCCAAGGGGCATTTAAACCATCTTGTTAAGCCACTGCTACCTGCACGTCTCTTCAAAGTGGCATTTAAGCTGTCTTGTTAAGCTGCTGCGACCTGCATGTCTCTTCCAGGGGGCATTTAAACCGTCTTGTTAAGCTACTGCAGCCTCCACCGCACTTCCAAGTGGCATTTAAACCGTCTCGTTAAGCTACTGCGACTTGCACGTCTTTTTAAGCTGCTGCGACCTGCATGTCTCTTCCAAGGGGCATTTAAACCATCTTGTTAAGCTACTGCGACCTACACCGCTCTTCCAAGGGGCATTTAAACCGTCTTGTTAAGCTACTGCGACCTGCACGTCTCTTCCAAGCGGCATTTAAAGCGTCTTGTTAAGCTAATGCGACCTGCACGTCTTTTCCAAGGGGCATTTAAACTGTATTTTTAAGTTACTGTGACCTCAACCTCTCTTCCAAGGGGCATTTAAACCGTCTTATTAAGCTACTGCGACCTGCACATCTCTTCCAAGGGGCATTTAAACCGTCTTATTAAGCTTCTGCAACCTGCACGTCTCTTCCAAGGGGCATTTAAACTGTCTTGTTAAGCTTCTGCGACCTCCACCGCTCTTCCAAGGGGCATTTAAACCATCTTGTTAAGCTACTGCGACCTGCACGTCTCTTCCAAGGCTCATTTAAAACGTCTTTTTAAGCTTCTGCGACTTGAACGTCTCTTCCAAGGGGCATTTAAACCGTCTTGTTAAGCTACTATAACCTCCACCACTTTTCCAAGGGGCATCTCAACAGTCTTGTTAAGCTACTGCGACCTGCACGTCTCTTCCAAGGGGCATATAAACCTTCTTGTTAAGCTACTGCTACCTGCATGTCTCTTCCAAGGGGCATTTAAACCATCTTGTTAAGCTACTGTGACCTCCACCGCTCTTCCAAGGGGCATTTAAACCATCTTGTTAAGCTACTGCGACCTGCACATCTCTTCCAAGCAGCATTTAAACAGTCTAATTAAGCTACTGCGACCTGCACGTCTCTTCAAAGGGGCATTTAAACCGTCTTGTTAAGCTACTGCGACCTCCACCGCTCTTCCAAGGGGCATTTAAACCGTCTTGTTAAGCTACTGCGACCTGCACGTCTCTTTCAAGGGGGACTTAAACTGTCTTGTTAAGCAACTGCGACCTCCACCGCTCTTCCAAGGGGCATTTAAACCGTCTTGTTAAGCTACTGCGACCTGCATGTCTCTTCCAAGGGGCATTTAAACCGTCTTGTTAAGCTACTGCGACCTGCACGTCTCTTCCAAGTGTCATTTAAACCGTCTTGTTAAGCTACTGCGACCTGCATGTCTCTTCCAAGGGGCATTTAAACCATCTTGTTAAGCTACTGCGACCTGCACGTCTCTTCCAAGGCTCATTTAAACCGTCTTTTTAAGCTTCTGCGACTTGAACGTCTCTTCCAAGGGGCATTTAAACCGTCTTGTTAAGCTACTGCGACCTGCATGTCTCTTCCAAGGGGCATTTAAACCGTTTTGTTAAGCTACTGTGACCTCCACCGCTCTTCCAAGGGGCACTTAAACCATCTTGTTAAGCTACTGCGACCTGCAGGTCTCTTCCAAGGGGCATTTAAACCCTCTTATTAAGCTACTGAGATCTGCACTTCTCTTCCAAGGGGCATTTATTTAAACTGTCTTGTTAAGCTAATGCTACCTCCACCTCTCTTCCAAGGGGCATTTAAACCCTCTTGTTAAGCTACTGCGACCTGCACATCTCTTCCAAGGGGCATTTAAACCGTCTGATTAAGCTACTGAGACCTGCACGTCTCTTCCAAGGGGCATTTAAACTGTCTTGTTAAGCTAATGCTACCTCCACCTCTCTTCCAAGGGGCATTTAAACCGTCTTATTAAGCTGCTGCGACCTGCACATCTCTTCCAAGGGGCATTTAAACCGTCTTGTTAAGCTACTGCGACCTTCACGTCTCTTCCAAGGGGCATTTAAACTGTCTTGTTAAGTTAGTGCGACCTCCACCGCTCTTCCAAGGGGCATTTAAACCATCTTGTTAAGCTACTGCAACCTGCACGTCTCTTCCAAGGGGCATTTAAACCATCTTGGTAAGCTACTGTGACCTGCAAGCCTATTCCAAGGGGCATTTAAACCCTCTTGTTAAGTTTCTGTGACCTGCAGGTCTCTTCCAAGGGGCATTTAAACCGTCTTATTAAGCCACTGCGACCTGCACGCCTCTTCCAAGGGGCATTTAAACCGTCTTGTTAAGCTGCTGCGACCTGCATGTCTCTTCCAAGGGGCATTTAAACCATCATGTTAAGCTACTGCGACCTCCACCGCATTTCCAAGTTGCATTTAAACCGTCTTGTTAAGCTACTGCGACCTGCACGTCTCTTTCAAGCGGCATTTAAACTGTCTTGTTAAGCTACTGCGACCTCCACCGCTCTTCCAAGGGGCATTTAAACCATCTTGTTAAGCTACTGCGACCTCCACCGCACTTCCAAGGGGCATTGAAACCTTCTTTTCAAGCCACTGCGACCTGCACGTCTCTTTCAAGGGGCATTTAAACTGTCTTGTTAAGCTACTTCGACCTCCACCGCTCTTCCAAGGGGCACTTAAACCGTCTTATTAAGCTACTGCTACCTGCACATCTCTTCCAAGGGGCATTTAAACTGTCTTGTTAAGCTACTGCGACCTGCTCGTCTCTTCCAAGGGGCATCTAAACCGTCTTGTTAAGCTACTGCGACCTGCAAGTCTCTTCCATGGCTCATTTAAACCGTCTTTTTAAGCTACTGCGACTTGCACGTCTCTTCCAAGGGGCATTTAAACTGTCTTGTTAAGCTACTGTAACCTCCACCACTTTTCCAAGGGGCATCTCAACAGTCTTGTTAAGCTACTGCGACCTGCATGTCTCTTCCAAGGGGCATTTAAACCGTCTTGTTAAGCTGCTGCGACCTGCATGTCTTTTCCAAGGGGCATTTAAACTGTCTTGTTAAGCTACTGCGACCTCCACCGCTCTTCCAAGGGGCATTTAAGCCATCTTGTTAAGCTACTCCGACCTCCACTGCACTTCCAAGGGGCATTTAAACCGTCTTGTTAAGCTACTGCGACCTGCACGTCACTTTCAAGGGGCATTTAAACTGTCTTGTTAAGCTACTGCGACCTCCACCGCTCTTCCAAGGGGCATTTAAACCGTATTGTTAAGCTACTGCGACCAGCACGTCTCTTCCAAGGCGCATTTAAACCGTGTTTTTAAGCTACAGCGACTTGCACGTCTCTTCCAAGGGGCATTTAAACGGTGTTGTTAAGCTTCTGTAATCTACACCACTTTTCCAAGGCACATTTAAACCGTCTTGTTAAGTTACTGCGACCTGCATGTCTCTCCCAAGGGGCATTTAAACCGTCTTGTTAAGCTACTGCGACCTGCATGTCTCTTCCAAGGCACATTTAAACCGTCTTGTTAAGCTACTGCGAACTCAACCTCTCTTCGAAGGGGACATTTAAACCGTCTTATTAATCTACTGCGACCTTCACGTCTCTTTCAAGGGGCATTTAATCCATCTTGGTAATCAACTGCGACCTGCAAGCCTATTCCAAGGGGCATTTAAACCCTCTTGTTATGTTTCTGTGACCTGCACGTCTCTTCCAAGGGGCATTTAAACCGTCTTGTTAAGCCACTGCGACCTTCACGTCTCTTCCAAGGGGAATTTAAACTGTCTTGTTAAGCTACTGCGACCTGCACGTCTCTTCCAAGGGGCATTTAAACCGTCTTGTTAAGCCACTGCGACCTGCACGTCTCTTCCAAGGGGCATTTAAACCGTCTTATTAAGCTGCTGCAACCTGCATGTCTCTTCCAAGGGGCATTTAAACCATCTTGTTAAGCTACTGCGACCTCCACCGCATTTCCAAGGGGCATTTAAACCATCTTGTTAAGCTACTGCGACCTGCACTTCTCTTTCAAGGCATTTAAACTGTCTTGTTAAGCTACTGCGACCTCCACCGCTCTTCCAAGGGGCATTTAAACCATCTTGTTAAGCTACTGCGACCTCCACCGCACTTCCAAGGGGCATTTAAACCGCCTTGTTAAGCTACTGCGACCTGCACGTCTCTTCCAAGGGGCATTTAAACCGTCTTGTTAAGCTACTTCGACCTGCACGTCTCTTCCTAGGGGCATTTAAACTGTCTTTTTAAGTTACTGTGACCTAAACCTCTCTTCCAAGGGGCATTTAAACCGTCTTCTTAAGCTACTGCGACCTGTACATCTCTTCCAAGGGGAATTTAAACCATCTTTTTAAGCTTCTGCGACCTGCACGTCTCTTCCAAGGGGCATTTAAACTGTCTTGTTAAGCTTCTGCGACCTCCACCGCTCTTCCAAGGGGCATTTAAACCATCTTGTTAAGCTACTGCGATCTGCACGTCTTTTTAGGCTGCTGCGACCTGCATGTCTCTTCCAAGGGGCATTTAAACCGTCTTGTTAAGCTACTGTGACCAGCACGTCTCTTCCAAGGCGCATTTAAACCATGTTTTTAAGCTACTGCGACTTGCACGTCTCTTCCAAGGGGCATTTAAACCGTCTTGTTAAGCTACTGCGACCTGCACGTCTCTTCCAAGGGGCATTTAAACGGTCTTGTTAAGCCACTGCTACCTGCACGTCTCTTCAAAGTGGCATTTAGGCCGTCTTGTTAAGCTACTGCGACCTGCATGTCTATTCCAAGGGGCATTTAAACTGTCTTGTTAAGCTACTGTAACCTCCACCGCACTTCCAATGGGCATTTAAACCGTCTTGTTAAGCTACTGCGACCTGCACGTCTTTTTAAGCTGCTGCGACCTGCATGTCTCTTCCAAGGGGCATTTAAACCGTCTTTTTAAGCTAATGCGACCTGCACGTCTCTTGAACGGGGCATTTAAACCCTTTTTTTAAGCTACTGCGACCTGCACGTCTCTTCCAAGCGGCATTTAAAGCGTCTTGTTAAGCTAATGCGACCTGCACGTCTTTTCCAAGGGGCATTTAAACTGTATTTTTAAGTTACTGTGACCTCAACCTCTCTTCCAAGGGGCATTTAAACCGTCTTATTAAGCTACTGCGACCTGCACATCTCTTCCAAGGGGCATTTAAACCGTCTTATTAAGCTTCTGCAACCTGCACGTCTCTTCCAAGGGGCATTTAAACTGTCTTGTTAAGCTTCTGCGACCTCCACCGCTCTTCCAAGGGGCATTTAAACCATCTTGTTAAGCTACTGCGACCTGCACGTCTCTTCCAAGGCTCATTTAAACCGTCTTTTTAAGCTTCTGCGACTTGAACGTCTCTTCGAAGGGGCATTTAAACCGTCTTGTTAAGCTACTATAACCTCCACCACTTTTCCAAGGGGCATCTCAACAGTCTTGTTAAGCTACTGCGACCTGCACGTCTCTTCCAAGGGGCATTTAAACCTTCTTGTTAAGCTACTGCTACCTGCATGTCTCTTCCAAGGGGCATTTAAACCATCTTGTTAAGCTACTGTGACCTCCACCGCTCTTCCAAGGGGCATTTAAACCATCTTGTTAAGCTACTGCGACCTGCACATCTCTTCCAAGCAGCATTTAAACAGTCTAATTAAGCTACTGCGACCTGCACGTCTCTTCAGAGGGGCATTTAAACCGTCTTGTTAAGCTACTGCGACCTCCACCGCTCTTCCAAGGGGCATTTAAACCGTCTTGTTAAGCTACTGCGACCTGCACGTCTCTTTCAAGGGGGACTTAAACTGTCTTGTTAAGCTACTGCGACCTGCACGTCTCTTCCAAGTGTCATTTAAACCGTCTTGTTAAGCTACTGCGACCTGCATGTCTCTTCCAAGGGGCATTTAAACCGTTTTGTTAAGCTACTGTGACCTCCACCGCTCTTCCAAGGGGCATTTAAACCATCTTGTTAAGCTACTGCGACCTGCAGGTCTCTTCCAAGGGGCATTTAAACCCTCTTATTAAGCTACTGAGACCTGCACTTCTCTTCCAAAGGGCATTTATTTAAACTGTCTTGTTAAGCTAATGCTACCTCCACCTCTCTTCCAAGGGGCATTTAAACCCTCTTGTTAAGCTACTGCGACCTGCACATCTCTTCCAAGGGGCATTTAAACCGTCTTGCTAAGCTACTGCGACCTTCACGTCTCTTCCAAGGGGCATTTAAACTGTCTTGTTAAGCTACTTCGACGTCCACCGCTCTTCCAAGGGGCATTTAAACCATCTTGGTAAGCTACTGCGACCTGCAAGCCTATTCCAAGGGGCATTTAAACCCTCTTGTTAAGGTTCTGTGACCTGCACGTCTCTGCCAAGGGGCATTTAAACCATCTTATTAAGCCACTGCGACCTGCACTTCTCTTCCAAGGGGCATTTAAACCGTCTTGTTAAGCTGCTGCGACCTGCATATCTCTTCCAAGGGGCATTTAAACCATCATGTTAAGCTACTGCGACCTCCAACGCATTTCCAAGTTGCATTTAAAACGTCTTGTTAAGCTACTGCGACCTGCACGTCTCTTCCAAGGGGCATTTAAACCGTCTTGTTAAGCTACTGCGACCTGCACGTCTCTTCCAAGTGTCATTTAAACCGTCTTGTTAAGCTACTGCGACCTGCAAGTCTCTTCCAAGGGGCATTTAAACTGTCTTGTTAAGCTACTGCGACCTCCACCTCTCTTCCAAGGGGCATTTAAAGCGTCTTGTTAAGCTACTGCGACCTGCTCGTCTCTTCCAAGGGGCATTTAAACCGTCTTGTTAAGCTACTGCAACCTGCAAGTCTCTTCCAAGGCTCATTTAAACCGTCTTTTTAAGCTACTGCAACTTGCACGTCTCTTCCAAGGGGCATTTAAACCGTCTTGTTAAGCTGCTGCGACCTGCATGTCTTTTCCAAGGGGCATTTAAACCATCTTGTTAAGCTACTGCGACCTCCACCGCATTTCCAAGGGGCTTTTAAACCGTCTTTTTAAGCTACTGCGACCTGCACGTCTCTTTCAAGGGGCATTTAAACTGTCTTGTTAAGCTACTGCGACCTCCACCGCTCTTCCAAGGGGCATTTAAACCTTCTTGTTAAGCTACTGCGACCTGTTCGTCTATTCCAAGGGGCATTTAAACCGTCTTGTTAAGCTACTGCGACCAGCACGTTTCTTCCAAGGCGCATTTAAACCCTCTTGTTAAGCTACTGCGACTTGCACGTCTCTTCCAAGGGGCATTTAAACCGTCTTGTTAAGCCACAGCTACCTGCACGTCTCTTCAAAGTGGCATTTAAGCCATCTTGTTAAGCTGCTGCGACCTGCATGTCTCTTCCAAGGGGCATTTAAACCCTCTTGTTAAGCTACTGCAACCTGCACGTCTCTTCCAAGGGGGATTTAAACCGTCTTGTTATGCTACTGCGACCTGCATGTCTCTTCCAAGGGGCATTTAAACCCTCTTGTTAAGCTACTGCGACCTGCACGTTTCTTCCAAGGGTCATTTAAACCGTCTTGTTATGCTACTGCGACCTGCATGTCTCTTCCAAGGGGCATTTAAACCGTCTTGTTAAGCTACTGCGACTGGCATGTCTCTTCCAAGGGGCATTTAAACCGTCTTGTTAAGCCACTGCGACCTGCACGTCTCTTCCAAGGGACATTTAAAGCATCTTTTTAAGCTGATGCGAACTGCATGTCTCTCCCAAGGGGCATTTAAATCAACTTGTTATGCTACTGCGACCTCCACCGCTCTTCCATAGGGCATTTAAACCATTTTGCTAAGCTTCTGCTACCTGCACGTCTCTTCCAAGAGGCATTTCAACCGTCTTGGTAATCTACTGCGACCTGCAAGCCTATTCCAAGGGGCATTTAAACCCTCCTGTTAAGCTACTGAGACCTGCACGTCTCTTCCAAGGGGGATTTAAACCGTCTTGTTAAGCTACTGCGACCTACACGTCTCTTCCAAGGTGCATTTAAACCGTCTTGTTAAGCTACTGCGACCTGCATGTCTCTTCCAAGGGGCATTTAAACCATCTTATTAAGCTACTGCGACCTCCACCGCTCTTCCAAGGGGCATTTAAACTGTCTTGTTAAGCTACTGCGACCTCCACCTCTCTTCCAAGGTGCATTTAAACCATCTTATTAAGCTACTGCGACCTGCACATCTCTTCTAAGGGGCATTTAAACCGTCTGATTAAGCTACTGAGACCTGCACGTCTCTTCCAAGGGGCATTTAAACTGTCTTGTTAAGCTAATGCTACCTCCACCTCTCTTCCAAGGGGCATTTAAACCGTCTTATTAAGCTACTGCGACCTGCACATCTCTTCCAAGGGGCATTTAAACCGTCTTGTTAAGCTACTGCGACCTTCACGTCTCTTCCAAGGGGCATTTAAACTGTCTTGTTAAGTTAGTGCGACCTCCACCGCTCTTCCAAGGGGCATTTAAACCATCTTGTTAAGCTACTGCAACCTGCACGTCTCTTCCAAGGGGCATTTAAACCATCTTGGTAAGCTACTGTGACCTGCAAGCCTATTCCAAGGGGCATTTAAACCCTCTTGTTAAGTTTCTGTGACCTGCACGTCTCTTCCAAGGGGCATTTAAACCGTCTTATTAAGCCACTGCGACCTGCACGCCTCTTCCAAGGGGCATATAAACCGTCTTGTTAAGCTGCTGCGACCTGCATGTCTCTTCCAAGGGGCATTTAAACCATCATGTTAAGCTATTGCGACCTCCACCGCATTTCCAAGTTGCATTTAAACCGTCTTGTTAAGCTACTGCGACCTGCACGTCTCTTTCAAGCGGCATTTAAACTGTCTTGTTAAGCTACTGCGACCTCCACCGCTCTTCCAAGGTGCATTTAAACCATCTTGTTAAGCTACTGCGACCTCCACCGCACTTCCAAGGGGCATTGAAACCTTCTTTTTAAGCCACTGCGACCTGCACGTCTCTTTCAAGGGGCATTTAAACTGTCTTGTTAAGCTACTTCGACCTCCACCGCTCTTCCAAGGGGCACTTAAACCGTCTTATTAAGCTACTGCTACCTGCACATCTCTTCCAAGGGGCATTTAAACTGTCTTGTTAAGCTACTGCGACCTGCTCGTCTCTTCCAAGGGGCATCTAAACCGTCTTGTTAAACTACTGCGACCTGCAAGTCTCTTCCATGGCTCATTTAAACCGTCTTTTTAAGCTACTGCGACTTGCACGTCTCTTCCAAGGGGCATTTAAACTGTCTTGTTAAGCTACTGTAACCTCCACCACTTTTCCAAGGGGCATCTCAACAGTCTTGTTAAGCTACTGCGACCTGCATGTCTCTTCCAAGGGGCATTTAAACCGTCTTGTTAAGCTGCTGCGACCTGCATGTCTTTTCCAAGGGGCATTTAAACTGTCTTGTTAAGCTACTCCGACCTCCACTGCACTTCCAAGGGGCATTTAAACCGTCTTGTTAAGCTACTGCGACCTGCACGTCACTTTCAAGGGGCATTTAAACTGTCTTGTTAAGCTACTGCGACCTCCACCGCTCTTCCAAGGGGCATTTAAACCGTATTGTTAAGCTACTGCGACCAGCACGTCTCTTCCAAGGCGCATTTAAACGGTGTTGTTAAGCTTCTGTAATCTACACCACTTTTCCAAGGCACATTTAAACCGTCTTGTTAAGTTACTGCGACCTGCATGTCTCTCCCAAGGGGCATTTAAACCGTCTTGTTAAGCTACTGCGACCTGCATGTCTCTTCCAAGGCACATTTAAACCGTCTTGTTAAGCTACTGCGAACTCCACCTCTCTTCGAAGGGGACATTTAAACCGTCTTATTAATCTACTGCGACCTTCACGTCTCTTTCAAGGGGCATTTAATCCATCTTGGTAATCAACTGCGACCTGCAAGCCTATTCCAAGGGGCATTTAAACCCTCTTGTTATGTTTCTGTGACCTGCACGTCTCTTCCAAGGGGCATTTAAACCGTCTTGTTAAGCCACTGCGACCTTCACGTCTCTTCCAAGGGGAATTTAAACTGTCTTGTTAAGCTACTGCGACCTGCACGTCTCTTCCAAGGGGCATTTAAACCGTCTTGTTAAGCCACTGCGACCTGCACGTCTCTTCCAAGGGGCATTTAAACCGTCTTATTAAGCTGCTGAAACCTGCATGTCTCTTCCAAGGGGCATTTAAACCATCTTGTTAAGCTACTGCGACCTCCACCGCATTTCCAAGGGGCATTTAAACCATCTTGTTAAGCTACTGCGACCTGCACTTCTCTTTCAAGGCATTTAAACTGTCTTGTTAAGCTACTGCGACCTCCACTGCTCTTCCAAGGGGCATTTAAACCATCTTGTTAAGCTACTGCGACCTCCACCGCACTTCCAAGGGGCATTTAAACCGCCTTGTTAAGCTACTGCGACCTGCACGTCTCTTCCAAGGGGCATTTAAACCGTCTTGTTAAGCTACTTCGACCTGCACGTCTCTTCCTAGGGGCATTTAAACTGTCTTTTTAAGTTACTGTGACCTAAACCTCTCTTCCAAGGGGCATTTAAACCGTCTTCTTAAGCTACTGCGACCTGTACATCTCTTCCAAGGGGAATTTAAACCATCTTTTTAAGCTTCTGCGACCTGCACGTCTCTTCCAAGGGGCATTTAAACTGTCTTGTTAAGCTTCTGCGACCTCCACCGCTCTTCCAAGGGGCATTTAAACCATCTTGTTAAGCTACTGCGATCTGCACGTCTTTTTAGGCTGCTGCGACCTGCATGTCTCTTCCAAGGGGCATTTAAACCATCTTGTTAAGCTACTGCGACCTCCACCGCTTTTCCAAGGGGCATTTAAACCGTCTTGTTAAGCTACTGTGACCAGCACGTCTCTTCCAAGGCGCATTTAAACCGTGTTTTTAAGCTACTGCGACTTGCACGTCTCTTCCAAGGGGCATTTAAACCGTCTTGTTAAGCTACTGCGACCTGCACGTCTCTTCCAAGGGGCATTTAAACGGTCTTGTTAAGCCACTGCTACCTGCACGTCTCTTCAAAGTGGCATTTAGGCCGTCTTGTTAAGCTACTGCGACCTGCATGTCTATTCCAAGGGGCATTTAAACTGTCTTGTTAAGCTACTGTAACCTCCACCGCACTTCCAATGGGCATTTAAACCGTCTTGTTAAGCTACTGTGACCTGCACGTCTTTTTAAGCTGCTGCGACCTGCATGTCTCTTCCAAGGGGCATTTAAACCGTCTTTTTAAGCTAATGCGACCTGCACGTCTCTTGAACGGGGCATTTAAACCCTTTTTTTAAGCTACTGCGACCTGCACGTCTCTTCCAAGGGGCATTTAAACCGTCTTGTTAAGCTACTATAACCTCCACCACTTTTCCAAGGGGCATCTCAACAGTCTTGTTAAGCTACTGCGACCTGCACGTCTCTTCCAAGGGGCATTTAAAACATCTTGTTAAGCTACTGCTACCTGCATGTCTCTTCCAAGGGGCATTTAAACCATCTTGTTAAGCTACTGTGACCTCCACCGCTCTTCCAAGGGGCATTTAAAATATCTTGTTAAGCTACTGCGACCTGCACGTCTCTTCCAAGGGACATTTAAACCCTCTTGTTAAGCTACGGTGACCTGCACGTCTCTTCCAAGGGGGATTTAAACTGTCTTGTTAAGCTACTGCGACCTGCACGTCTCTTCCAAGGTGCATTTAAACCGTCTTGTTAAGCTACTGCGACCTGCACGTCTCTTCCAACGGGCATTTAAACCATCTTATTAAGCTACTGCGACCTCCACCTCTCTTCCAAGGGGCATTTAAACTGTCTTGTTAAGCTACTGCGACCTCCACCTCTCTTCCAAGGTGCATTTAAACCATCTTATTAAGCTACTGCGACCTGCACATCTCTTCCAAGGGGCATTTAAACCGTCTGATTAAGCTACTGAGACCTGCACGTCTCTTCCAAGGGGCATTTAAACTGTCTTGTTAAGCTACTGCGACCTCCACCTCTCTTCCAAGGTGCATTTAAACCATCTTATTAAGCTACTGCGACCTGCACATCTCTTCCAAGGGGCATTTAAACCGTCTGATTAAGCTACTGAGACCTGCACGTCTCTTCCAAGGGGCATTTAAACTGTCTTGTTAAGCTAATGCTACCTCCACCTCTCTTCCAAGGTGCATTTAAACCGTCTTATTAAGCTACTGCGACCTGCACATCTCTTCCAAGGGGCATTTAAACCGTCTTGTTAAGCTACTGCGACTTTCACGTCTCTTCCAAGGGGCATTTAAACTGTCTTGTTAAGCTACTGCGACTTCCACCGCTCTTCCAAGGGGCATTTAAACCGTCTTGTTAAGCTACTGCGACCTGCAAGCCTATTCCAAGGGGCATTTAAACCCTCTTGTTAAGCTACTGCGACCTGCACGTTTCTTCCAAGGGTCATTTAAACCGTCTTGTTATGCTACTGCGACCTGCATGTCTCTTCCAAGGGGCATTTAAACCGTCTTGTTAAGCTACTGCGACTGGCATGTCTCTTCCAAGGGGCATTTAAACCGTCTTGTTAAGCCACTGCGACCTGCACGTCTCTTCCAAGGGACATTTAAAGCATCTTTTTAAGCTGATGCGAACTGCATGTCTCTCCCAAGGGGCATTTAAATCAACTTGTTATGCTACTGCGACCTCCACCGCTCTTCCATAGGGCATTTAAACCATTTTGCTAAGCTTCTGCTACCTGCACGTCTCTTCCAAGAGGCATTTCAACCGTCTTGGTAATCTACTGCGACCTGCAAGCCTATTCCAAGGGGCATTTAAACCCTCCTGTTAAGCTACTGAGACCTGCACGTCTCTTCCAAGGGGGATTTAAACCGTCTTGTTAAGCTACTGCGACCTACACGTCTCTTCCAAGGTGCATTTAAACCGTCTTGTTAAGCTACTGCGACCTGCATGTCTCTTCCAAGGGGCATTTAAACCATCTTATTAAGCTACTGCGACCTCCACCGCTCTTCCAAGGGGCATTTAAACTGTCTTGTTAAGCTACTGCGACCTCCACCTCTCTTCCAAGGTGCATTTAAACCATCTTATTAAGCTACTGCGACCTGCACATCTCTTCTAAGGGGCATTTAAACCGTCTGATTAAGCTACTGAGACCTGCACGTCTCTTCCAAGGGGCATTTAAACTGTCTTGTTAAGCTAATGCTACCTCCACCTCTCTTCCAAGGGGCATTTAAACCGTCTTATTAAGCTACTGCGACCTGCACATCTCTTCCAAGGGGCATTTAAACCGTCTTGTTAAGCTACTGCGACCTTCACGTCTCTTCCAAGGGGCATTTAAACTGTCTTGTTAAGTTAGTGCGACCTCCACCGCTCTTCCAAGGGGCATTTAAACCATCTTGTTAAGCTACTGCAACCTGCACGTCTCTTCCAAGGGGCATTTAAACCATCTTGGTAAGCTACTGTGACCTGCAAGCCTATTCCAAGGGGCATTTAAACCCTCTTGTTAAGTTTCTGTGACCTGCACGTCTCTTCCAAGGGGCATTTAAACCGTCTTATTAAGCCACTGCGACCTGCACGCCTCTTCCAAGGGGCATATAAACCGTCTTGTTAAGCTGCTGCGACCTGCATGTCTCTTCCAAGGGGCATTTAAACCATCATGTTAAGCTATTGCGACCTCCACCGCATTTCCAAGTTGCATTTAAACCGTCTTGTTAAGCTACTGCGACCTGCACGTCTCTTTCAAGCGGCATTTAAACTGTCTTGTTAAGCTACTGCGACCTCCACCGCTCTTCCAAGGTGCATTTAAACCATCTTGTTAAGCTACTGCGACCTCCACCGCACTTCCAAGGGGCATTGAAACCTTCTTTTTAAGCCACTGCGACCTGCACGTCTCTTTCAAGGGGCATTTAAACTGTCTTGTTAAGCTACTTCGACCTCCACCGCTCTTCCAAGGGGCACTTAAACCGTCTTATTAAGCTACTGCTACCTGCACATCTCTTCCAAGGGGCATTTAAACTGTCTTGTTAAGCTACTGCGACCTGCTCGTCTCTTCCAAGGGGCATCTAAACCGTCTTGTTAAACTACTGCGACCTGCAAGTCTCTTCCATGGCTCATTTAAACCGTCTTTTTAAGCTACTGCGACTTGCACGTCTCTTCCAAGGGGCATTTAAACTGTCTTGTTAAGCTACTGTAACCTCCACCACTTTTCCAAGGGGCATCTCAACAGTCTTGTTAAGCTACTGCGACCTGCATGTCTCTTCCAAGGGGCATTTAAACCGTCTTGTTAAGCTGCTGCGACCTGCATGTCTTTTCCAAGGGGCATTTAAACTGTCTTGTTAAGCTACTCCGACCTCCACTGCACTTCCAAGGGGCATTTAAACCGTCTTGTTAAGCTACTGCGACCTGCACGTCACTTTCAAGGGGCATTTAAACTGTCTTGTTAAGCTACTGCGACCTCCACCGCTCTTCCAAGGGGCATTTAAACCGTATTGTTAAGCTACTGCGACCAGCACGTCTCTTCCAAGGCGCATTTAAACGGTGTTGTTAAGCTTCTGTAATCTACACCACTTTTCCAAGGCACATTTAAACCGTCTTGTTAAGTTACTGCGACCTGCATGTCTCTCCCAAGGGGCATTTAAACCGTCTTGTTAAGCTACTGCGACCTGCATGTCTCTTCCAAGGCACATTTAAACCGTCTTGTTAAGCTACTGCGAACTCCACCTCTCTTCGAAGGGGACATTTAAACCGTCTTATTAATCTACTGCGACCTTCACGTCTCTTTCAAGGGGCATTTAATCCATCTTGGTAATCAACTGCGACCTGCAAGCCTATTCCAAGGGGCATTTAAACCCTCTTGTTATGTTTCTGTGACCTGCACGTCTCTTCCAAGGGGCATTTAAACCGTCTTGTTAAGCCACTGCGACCTTCACGTCTCTTCCAAGGGGAATTTAAACTGTCTTGTTAAGCTACTGCGACCTGCACGTCTCTTCCAAGGGGCATTTAAACCGTCTTGTTAAGCCACTGCGACCTGCACGTCTCTTCCAAGGGGCATTTAAACCGTCTTATTAAGCTGCTGAAACCTGCATGTCTCTTCCAAGGGGCATTTAAACCATCTTGTTAAGCTACTGCGACCTCCACCGCATTTCCAAGGGGCATTTAAACCATCTTGTTAAGCTACTGCGACCTGCACTTCTCTTTCAAGGCATTTAAACTGTCTTGTTAAGCTACTGCGACCTCCACTGCTCTTCCAAGGGGCATTTAAACCATCTTGTTAAGCTACTGCGACCTCCACCGCACTTCCAAGGGGCATTTAAACCGCCTTGTTAAGCTACTGCGACCTGCACGTCTCTTCCAAGGGGCATTTAAACCGTCTTGTTAAGCTACTTCGACCTGCACGTCTCTTCCTAGGGGCATTTAAACTGTCTTTTTAAGTTACTGTGACCTAAACCTCTCTTCCAAGGGGCATTTAAACCGTCTTCTTAAGCTACTGCGACCTGTACATCTCTTCCAAGGGGAATTTAAACCATCTTTTTAAGCTTCTGCGACCTGCACGTCTCTTCCAAGGGGCATTTAAACTGTCTTGTTAAGCTTCTGCGACCTCCACCGCTCTTCCAAGGGGCATTTAAACCATCTTGTTAAGCTACTGCGATCTGCACGTCTTTTTAGGCTGCTGCGACCTGCATGTCTCTTCCAAGGGGCATTTAAACCATCTTGTTAAGCTACTGCGACCTCCACCGCTTTTCCAAGGGGCATTTAAACCGTCTTGTTAAGCTACTGTGACCAGCACGTCTCTTCCAAGGCGCATTTAAACCGTGTTTTTAAGCTACTGCGACTTGCACGTCTCTTCCAAGGGGCATTTAAACCGTCTTGTTAAGCTACTGCGACCTGCACGTCTCTTCCAAGGGGCATTTAAACGGTCTTGTTAAGCCACTGCTACCTGCACGTCTCTTCAAAGTGGCATTTAGGCCGTCTTGTTAAGCTACTGCGACCTGCATGTCTATTCCAAGGGGCATTTAAACTGTCTTGTTAAGCTACTGTAACCTCCACCGCACTTCCAATGGGCATTTAAACCGTCTTGTTAAGCTACTGTGACCTGCACGTCTTTTTAAGCTGCTGCGACCTGCATGTCTCTTCCAAGGGGCATTTAAACCGTCTTTTTAAGCTAATGCGACCTGCACGTCTCTTGAACGGGGCATTTAAACCCTTTTTTTAAGCTACTGCGACCTGCACGTCTCTTCCAAGGGGCATTTAAACCGTCTTGTTAAGCTACTATAACCTCCACCACTTTTCCAAGGGGCATCTCAACAGTCTTGTTAAGCTACTGCGACCTGCACGTCTCTTCCAAGGGGCATTTAAAACATCTTGTTAAGCTACTGCTACCTGCATGTCTCTTCCAAGGGGCATTTAAACCATCTTGTTAAGCTACTGTGACCTCCACCGCTCTTCCAAGGGGCATTTAAAATATCTTGTTAAGCTACTGCGACCTGCACGTCTCTTCCAAGGGACATTTAAACCCTCTTGTTAAGCTACGGTGACCTGCACGTCTCTTCCAAGGGGGATTTAAACTGTCTTGTTAAGCTACTGCGACCTGCACGTCTCTTCCAAGGTGCATTTAAACCGTCTTGTTAAGCTACTGCGACCTGCACGTCTCTTCCAACGGGCATTTAAACCATCTTATTAAGCTACTGCGACCTCCACCTCTCTTCCAAGGGGCATTTAAACTGTCTTGTTAAGCTACTGCGACCTCCACCTCTCTTCCAAGGTGCATTTAAACCATCTTATTAAGCTACTGCGACCTGCACATCTCTTCCAAGGGGCATTTAAACCGTCTGATTAAGCTACTGAGACCTGCACGTCTCTTCCAAGGGGCATTTAAACTGTCTTGTTAAGCTACTGCGACCTCCACCTCTCTTCCAAGGTGCATTTAAACCATCTTATTAAGCTACTGCGACCTGCACATCTCTTCCAAGGGGCATTTAAACCGTCTGATTAAGCTACTGAGACCTGCACGTCTCTTCCAAGGGGCATTTAAACTGTCTTGTTAAGCTAATGCTACCTCCACCTCTCTTCCAAGGTGCATTTAAACCGTCTTATTAAGCTACTGCGACCTGCACATCTCTTCCAAGGGGCATTTAAACCGTCTTGTTAAGCTACTGCGACTTTCACGTCTCTTCCAAGGGGCATTTAAACTGTCTTGTTAAGCTACTGCGACTTCCACCGCTCTTCCAAGGGGCATTTAAACCGTCTTGTTAAGCTACTGCGACCTGCAAGCCTATTCCAAGGGGCATTTAAACCCTCTTGTTATGTTTGTGAGACCTGCACGTCTCTTGCAAGGGGCATTTAAACTGTCTTGTTAAGCCACTGCGAACTGTATGTCTCTTCCAAGGGGCATTTAAACCATCTTGTTAAGCTACTGCGACCTCCACTGCACTTCCAAGGGGCATTTAAACCGTCTTGCTAATCTATTGCGACCTGTACGTCTCTTCCAAGGGGCATTTAAACTGTCTTTTTAAGTTACTGTGACCTCCACCTCTCTTCCAAGGGGCACTTAAACCGTCTTATTAAGCTACTGCTACCTGCACATCTCTTCCAAGGGGCATTTAAACTGTCTTGTTAAGCTACTGCGACCTGCTCGTCTCTTCCAAGGGGCATCTAAACCGTCTTGTTAAGCTACTGCGACCTGCAAGTCTCTTCCAAGGCTCATTTAAACCGTCTTTTTAAGCTACTGCGACTTGCACGTCTCTTCCAAGGGGCATTTAAACTGTCTTGTTAAGCTACTGTAACCTCCACCACTTTTCCAAGGGGCATCTCAACAGTCTTGTTAAGCTACTGCGACCTGCATGTCTCTTCCAAGGGGCATTTAAACCGTCTTGTTAAGCTGCTGCGACCTGCATGTCTTTTCCAAGGGGCATTTAAACTGTCTTGTTAAGCTACTGCGACCTCCACCGCTCTTCCAAGGGGCATTTAAGCCATCTTGTTAAGCTACTCCGACCTCCACTGCACTTCCAAGGGGCATTTAAACCGTCTTGTTAAGCTACTGCGACCTGCACGTCACTTTCAAGGGGCATTTAAACTGTCTTGTTAAGCTACTGCGACCTCCACCGCTCTTCCAAGGGGCATTTAAACCGTATTGTTAAGCTACTGTGACCAGCACGTCTCTTCCAAGGCGCATTTAAACCGTGTTTTTAAGCTACAGCGACTTGCACGTCTCTTCCAAGGGGCATTTAAACGGTGTTGTTAAGCTTCTGTAATCTACACCACTTTTCCAAGGCACAGTTAAACCGTCTTGTTAAGTTACTGCGACCTGCATGTCTCTCCCAAGGGGCATTTAAACCGTCTTTTTAAGCTACTGCGACCTGCATGTCTCTTCCAAGGCACATTTAAACCGTCTTGTTAAGCTACTGCGAACTCCACCTCTCTTCGAAGGGGACATTTAAACCGTCTTATTAATCTACTGCGACCTTCACGTTTCTTTCAAGGGGCATTTAATCCATCTTGGTAATCAACTGCGACCTGCAAGCCTATTCCAAGGGGCATTTAAACCCTCTTGTTATGTTTCTGTGACCTGCACGTCTCTTCCAAGGGGCATTTAAACCGTCTTGTTAAGCCACTGCGACCTTCACGTCTCTTCCAAGGGGAATTTAAACTGTCTTGTTAAGCTACTGCGACCTGCACGTCTCTTCCAAGGGGCATTTAAACCGTCTTGTTAAGCCACTGCGACCTGCACGTCTCTTCCAAGGGGCATTTAAACCGTCTTATTAAGCTGCTGCAACCTGCATGTCTCTTCCAAGGGGCATTTAAACCATCTTGTTAAGCTACTGCGACCTCCACCGCATTTCCAAGGGACATTTAAACCATCTTGTTAAGCTACTGCGACCTGCACTTCTCTTTCAAGGCATTTAAACTGTCTTGTTAAGCTACTGCGACCTCCACCGCTCTTCCAAGGGGCATTTAAACCATCTTGTTAAGCTACTGCGACCTCCACCGCACTTCCAAGGGGCATTTAAACCGCCTTGTTAAGCTACTGCGACCTGCACGTCTCTTCCAAGGGGCATTTAAACCGACTTGTTAAGCTACTTCGACCTGCACGTCTCTTCCTAGGGGCATTTAAACTGTCTTTTTAAGTTACTGTGACCTAAACCTCTCTTCCAAGGGGCATTTAAACCGTCTTATTAAGCTACTGCGACCTGTACATCTCTTCCAAGGGGAATTTAAACCATCTTTTTAAGCTTCTGCGACCTGCACGTCTCTTCCAAGGGGCATTTAAACTGTCTTGTTAAGCTTCTGCGACCTCCACCGCTCTTCCAAGGGGCATTTAAACCATCTTGTTAAGCTACTGCGATCTGCACGTCTTTTTAGGCTGCTGCGACCTGCATGTCTCTTCCAAGGGGCATTTAAACCATCTTGTTAAGCTACTGCGACCTCCACCGCTTTTCCAAGGGGCATTTAAACCGTCTTGTTAAGCTACTGTGACCAGCACGTCTCTTCCAAGGCGCATTTAAACCGTGTTTTTAAGCTACTGCGACTTGCACGTCTCTTCCAAGGGGCATTTAAACCGTCTTGTTAAGCTACTGCGACCTGCACGTCTCTTCCAAGGGGCATTTAAACGGTCTTGTTAAGCCACTGCTACCTGCACGTCTCTTCAAAGTGGCATTTAGGCCGTCTTGTTAAGCTACTGCGACCTGCATGTCTATTCCAAGGGGCATTTAAACTGTCTTGTTAAGCTACTGTAACCTCCACCGCACTTCCAAGGGGCATTTAAACCGTCTTGTTAAGCTACTGCGACCTGCACGTCTTTTTAAGCTGCTGCGACCTGCATGTCTCTTCCAAGGGGCATTTAAACCGTCTTTTTAAGCTAATGCGACCTGCACGTCTCTTGAACGGGGCATTTAAACCCTCTTGTTAAGCTACTGCGACCTGCACGTCTCTTCCAAGGGGCATTTAAACTGTCTTGTTAAGCTACTGCGACCTCCACCTCTCTTCCAAGGGGCATTTAAACCGTCTTATTAAGCTACTGCGACCTGCACATCTCTTCCAAGGCGCACTTAAACCGTCTTGTTAAGCTACTGCGACCTGCACGTCTCTTCCAAGGGGGATTTAAAACGTCCTGTTAAGCTACTACGACCTGCACGTCTCTTCCAAGGGGCATTTAAACCATCTTGTTAAGCTACTGTGACCTGCTCGTCTCTTCCAAGGGGCATTTACACTGTCTTGTTAAGCTACTGTAACCTCCACCACTTTTCCAAGGGGCATTTAAACCGTCTTGTTAAGCTACTGCGACCTGCACGTCTCTTTCAAGGGGCATTTTAACCGTCTTGCTAAGCTACTGCGACCTGAACGTCTCTTCCAAGGGGCATTTAATCCTTCTTGCTAAGCTACTGCGACCAGCAAGCCTATTCCAAGGGGCATTTAAACCCTCTTGTTAAGCTACTGCGACCTGCACATCTCTTCCAAGGGGCATTTAAACCGTCTTGGTAAGCTACTGCGACCAGCAAGCCTATTCCAAGGGGCATTTAAACCCTCTTGTTAAGCTACTGCGACCTGCACATCTCTTCCAAGTGGGTTTTAAACCGTCTTGTTAAGCTACTACGACCTGCACGTCTCTTCCAAGGGGCATTTGAACCGTCTTGTTAAGCTACTGCGACCTGCTCGTCTCTTCCAAGGGGCATTTAAACCGTCTTGTTAAGCTACTGCGACCTGCAAGCCTCTTCTAAGGGGCATTAAAACGGTCTTGTTAAGCTACTGCGACCTGCATATCTCTTCCAAGGAGCATTTAAACCATCTTTTTAAGCTACTGCGACCTGCACGTCTCTTCCAAGGTGCATTTAAATCGTCTTTATAAGCTACTGCGACCTGCTCGTCTCTTCCAAGGTGCATTTAAACCGCCTTGTTAATCTACTGTAACCTCCACCACTTTTCCAAGGGGCATTTAAACCGTCTTGCTAAGCTGCTGCGACCTGCACGTCTCTTCCAAGGGGCATTTAACCGTCTTGTTAAGCTACTGCGATCTGCATGTCTCTTTCATGGGGCATTTAAATTTTCTTCTTAAGCCACTGCGACCTGCACGTCTCTTCCAGGGGTCATTTAAACCGTCTTGTTAAGCTGCTGCGACCTGCACTTCTCTTCCAAGGGGCATTTAAACCATCTTGTTAAGCTACTGCGACCTCCACCGCACTTCCAAGGGGCATTTAAACAGTCTAGTTAAGCTACTGCAACCTGCTCATCTCTGTCAAGGGGCATTTAAACTGTCTTGTTTAGCTACTGCGACCTCCACCGCTCTTCCAAGGGGCATTTAAACCGTGTTGTTAACCTACTGCGACCTGCACGTCTCTTCCAAGGGACATTTAAACCGTCTTGTTAAGCTACTGTAACTTGCACTTCTCTTCCAAGGGGCATTTAAACCATCTTGTTAAGCTACTGTAACCTCCACCACTTTTCCACGGGGTATTTAAACCGTCTTGTTAAGCTACTGCGACCTGCACGTCTCTTCCAAGGGGCATTTAAACCATCTTGTTAAGCTACTGCGACCTGCATGTCTCTTCCAAGGGGCATTTAAACCGTCTTATTAAGCTACTGCGACCTGCACGTCTCTTCCATGGTGCATTTAAACTGTCTTGTTAAGCTACTGCGACCTGCAAGCCTATTCTAAGGGGCATTTAAACCCTCTTGTTAAGATCCTGCGACCTGCATGTCTCTTCCAAGGGGGATTTAAACCGTCTTGTTAAGCTACTGCTACCTGCACGTCTCTTCCAAGGGGCATTTAAACCGTCTTGCTAAGCTACTGCGACCTGCTCGTCTCTTCCAAGGGGCATTTAAACCGTCTTGTTATGGTACTGCGACCTGCACTTCTCTTCAAAGGCGCATTTAAACCTTCTTTTTAAGCTACTGCTACTTAATCGTCTTTTCCAAGGCGCAATTAAACCATCTTGTTAAGCTACTGTAACCTCCACCACTTTTCCAAGGGGCATTTAAAACATCTTGTTAAGCTACTGTGACTTGCACGTCTCTTCCAAGGGGCTTTTAAACTGTCTTGTTAAGCTACTGCGACCTGCACGTCTCTTCCAAGGGGCATTTAAACCGTCTTGTTAAGCCTCTGCGACCTGCACGTCTCTTCCAAGGGGCATTTAAACAGTCTTGTTAAGCTACTGCGACCTGCATGTCTCTTCCAAGGGGCATTTAAACCGTCTTGTTAAGCTACTGCGACCTCCACCGCTCTTCCAATGGGCATTTAAACCATCTTGTTAAGCTACTGCGACCTGCACGTCTCTTCCAAGGGGCATTTAAACCCTCTTGTTAAGCGCCTGCAACCTGCACGTCTCTTGAAAGGGGCATTTAAACCCTCTTGTTAAGCTACTGCGACCTGCACGTCTCTTCCAAGGGGCATTTAAACTGTCTTGCTAAGCTAGTGCGACCTCCACCGCTCTTCCAAGGGGCATTTAAACCATCTTGTTAAGCTACTGCAACCTGCACGTCTCTTCCAAGGGGCATTTAAACCATCTTGGTAAGCTACTGTGACCTGCAAGCCTATTCCAAGGGGCATTTAAACCCTCTTGTTAAGTTTCTGTGACCTGCACGTCTCTTCCAAGGGGCATTTAAACCGTCTTATTAAGCCACTGCGACCTGCACGTCTCTTCCAAGGGGCATTTAAACCGTCTTGTTAAGCTGCTGCGACCTGCATGTCTCTTCCAAGGGGCATTTAAACCATCATGTTAAGCTACTGCGACCTCCACCGCATTTCCAAGTTGCATTTAAACCGTCTTGTTAAGCTACTGCGACCTGCACGTCTCTTTCAAGCGGCATTTAAACTGTCTTGTTAAGCTACTGCGACCTCCACCGCTCTTCCAAGGGGCATTTAAACCATCTTGTTAAGCTACTGCGACCTCCACCGCACTTCCAAGGGGCATTGAAACCTTCTTTTTAAGCCACTGCGACCTGCACGTCTCTTTCAAGGGGCATTTAAACTGTCTTGTTAAGCTACTTCGACCTCCACCGTTCTTTCAAGGGGCATTTAAACTGTCTTCTTAAGCTACTGCGACCTGCACGTCTCTTCCAAGTGGCATTTAAACCGTCTTGTTAAGCTACTGCGACCTGCACGTCTCTTCCAAGGGGCATTTAAACTGTCTTTTTAAGTTACTGTGACCTCCACCTCTATTCCAAGGGGCATTTAAACCGTCTTATTAAGCTACTGCGACCTGTACATCTCTTCCAAGGGGCATTTAAACCGTCTTATTAAGCTACTGTGACCTGCACGTCTCTTCGAAGGGGCATTTAAACTGTCTTGTTAAGCTTCTGCGACCTCCACCGCTCTTCCAAGGGGCATTTAAACCGTCTTGTTAAGCTACTGCGACCTGCTCGTTTATTCCAAGGGGCATTTAAACTGTCTTGTTAAGCTACTGTGACCAGCACGTCTCTTCCAAGCCGCATTTAAACCGTCTTGTTAAGCTACTGCGACCTGCACGTCTCTTCCAAGTGGCAATTAAAGCGTCTTGTTAAGCTACTGCTACCTGCACGTCTCTTCCAAGGGACATTTAAACCCTTTTTTTAAGCTACTGCGACCTGCACGTCTCTTCCAAGGGGCATTTAAACCGTCTTGTTAAGCTACTATAACCTCCACCACTTTTCCAAGGGGCATCTCAACAGTCTTGTTAAGCTACTGCGACCTGCACATCTCTTCCAAGTGGCATTTAAACCATCTTATTAAGCTACTGCGACCTGCACGTCTCTTCCAAGGGGCATTTAAACTGTCTTGTTAAGCTACTGCGACCTCCACCGCTCTTCCTAGGGGCATTTAAACTGTCTTTTTAAGCTACTGCGACCTGCACGTCTCTTCCAAGGTGCATTTAAATCGTCTTTATAAGCTACTGCAACCTGCTCGTCTCTTCCAAGGTGCATTTAAACCGCCTTATTAATCTACTGTAATCTCCACCACTTTTCCAAGGGGCATTTAAACCGTCTTGCTAAGCTGCTGCGACCTGCACGTCTCTTCCAAGGGGCATTTAACCGTCTTGTTAAGCTACTGCGACCTGCATGTCTCTTTCATGGGGCATTTAAACCATCGTGTTAAGCCACTGCGACCTGCACGTCTCTTCCAGGGGTCATTTAAACCGTCTTGTTAAGCTGCTGCGACCTGCACTTCTCTTCCAAGGGGCATTTAAACCATCTTGTTAAGCTACTGCGACCTCCACCGCACTTCCAAGCTGGAAATTAAACAGTCTTGTTAAGCTACTGCGACCTGTTCATCTCTGTCAAGGGGCATTTAAACTGTCTTGTTAAGCTACTGCGACCTCCACCGCTCTTCCAAGGGGCATTTAAACCGTGTTGTTAACCTACTGCGACCTGCACTTCTCTTCCAAGGGACATTTAAACCGTCTTGTTAAGCTACTGTAACTTGCACTTCTCTTCCAAGGGGCATTTAAACCGTCTTGTTAAGCTACTGTAACCTCCACCACTTTTCCACGGGGTATTTAAACCGTCTTGTTAAGCTACTGCGACCTGCACGTCTCTTCCAAGGGGCATTTAAACCATCTTATTAAGCTACTGCGACCTGCACGTCTCTACCATGGGGCATTTAAACTGTCTTGTTAAGCTACTGCGACCTGCAAGCCTATTCTAAGGGGCATTTAAACCCTCTTGTTAAGATCCTGCGACCTGCATGTCTCTTCCAAGGGGGATTTAAACCGTCTTGTTAAGCTACTGCTACCTGCACGTCTCTTCCAAGGGGCATTTAAACCGTCTTGCTAAGCTACTGCGACCTGCTCGTCTCTTCCAAGGGGCATTTAAACCGTCTTGTTATGGTACTGCGACCTGCACTTCTCTTCAAAGGCGCATTTAAACCTTCTTTTTAAGCTCCTGCGACTTAATCGTCTTTTCCAAGGCGCAATTAAACCATCTTGTTAAGCTACTGTAACCTCCACCACTTTTCCAAGGGGCATTTAAAACATCTTGTTAAGCTACTGCGACTTGCATGTCTCTTCCAAGGGGCTTTTAAACTGTCTTGTTAAGCTACTGCGACCTGCACGTCTCTTCCAAGGGGCATTTAAACCGTCTTGTTAAACCTCTGCGATCTGCACGTCTCTTCCAAGGGGCATTTAAACAGTCTTGTTAAGCTACTGCGACCTGCATGTCTCTTCCAAGGGGCATTTAAACCGTCTTGTTAAGCTACTGCGACCTCCACCGCTCTTCCAATGGGCATTTAAACCATCTTGTTAAGCTACTGCGACCTGCACGTCTCTTCCAAGGGGCATTTAAACCCTCTTGTTAAGCGCCTGCAACCTGCACGTCTCTTGAAAGGGGCATTTAAACCCTCTTGTTAAGCTACTGTGACCTGCACGTCTCTTCCAAGGGGCATTTAAACTGTCTTGTTAAGCAACTGCGACCTCCACCTCTCTTCTAAGGGGCATTTAAACCATCCTATTAAGCTACTGCGACCTGCACGTCTCTTCCAAGCGGCATTTAAACTGTCTTGTTAAGCTACTGCGACCTCCACCGCTCTTCCTAGGGGCATTTAAACTATCTTGTTAAGCTACTGCGACCTGCACGTCTCTTCCAAGGGGCATTTAAGCCGTCGGGTTAAGCTACTGCGACCTGCAAGCCTATTCCAAGGGGCATTTAAACACTCTTGTTAAGCTACTGCGACCTGCACGTCTCTTCCAAGGGGGATTTAAACCGTCTTATTAAGCTACTGTGACCTGCTCGTCTCTTCCAAGGGGCATTTAAACCGTCTTGTTAAGCTACTGTAACCTCCACCACTTTTCCAAGGGGCATTTAAACCGTCTTATTAAGCTACTGCGACATGCACGTCTCTTCCAAGGTGCATTTAAACCTTCTTGTTAAGCTACTTTGACCTGCTCGTCTCTTCCAAGGGGCATATAAACCGTCTGGTTAAGCTACTGTAACCTCCACCACTTTTCCAAGGGGCATTTAAACCATGTTATTAAGCTACTGCGACCTGCACATCTCTTCCAAGTGGCATTTAAACCATCTTATTAAGCTACTGCGACCTGCACGTCTCTTCCAAGCGGCATTTAAACTGTCTTGTTAAGCTACTGCGACCTCCACCGCTCTTCCTAGGGGCATTTAAACTGTCTTGTTAAGCTACTGCGACCTGCACGTCTCTTCCAAGGGGCATTTAAACCGTCTGGTTAAGCTACTGCGACCTGCAAGCCTATTCCAAGGGGCATTTAAACACTCTTGTTAAGCTACTGCGACCTGCACGTCTCTTCCAAGGGGGATTTAAACCGTCTTATTGAGCTACTGTGACCTGCTCGTCTCTTCCAAGGGGCATTTAAACCGTCTTGTTAAGCTACTGTAACCTCCACCACTTTTCCAAGGGGCATTTAAACCGTCTTATTAAGCTACTGCGACATGCACGTCTCTTCCAAGGTGCATTTAAACCTTCTTGTTAAGCTACTTTGACCTGCTCGTCTCTTCCAAGGGGCATATAAACCGTCTTGTTAAGCTACTGTAACCTCCACCACTTTTCCAAGGGGCATTTAAACCGTTTTGTTAAGCTACTGCGACCTGCACTTCTCTTCCAACGGGCATTTAAACCGTCTTGTTAAGCTACTGAGACCTGAACGTCTCTTCCAAGGGACATTTAAACCGTCTTGGTAAGCTAATGCGAACAGCAAGCCTTTTCCAAGGGGAATTTAAACCCTCTTGTTAAACTAATGCGACCTGCACATCTCTTCCAAGGGGCATTTAAACCGTCTTTTTAAGCTACTGTAACTTGCACGTCTCTTCCAAGGGGCATTTAAACCATCTTGTTAAGCTACTGTAACCTCCACCACTTTTCCACGGGGCATTTAAACCGTCTTTTTAAGCTACTGCGACCTGCACGTCTCTTACAAGGTGCATTTAAACCGTCTTGTTAAGCTACTGCGATCTGCACGTCTTTTTAGGCTGCTGCGACCTGCATGTCTCTTCCAAGGGGCATTTAAACCATCTTGTTAAGCTACTGCCACCTCCACCGCTCTTCCAAGGGGCATTTAAACCGTCTTGTTAAGCTACTGTGACCAGCACGTCTCTTCCAAGGCTCATTTATACCGTGTTTTTAAGCTTCTGCGACTTGCACGTCTCTTCCAAGGGGCATTTAAACCGTCTTGTTAAGCTACTGCGACCTGCACGTCTCTTCCAAGGGGCATTTAAACGGTCTTGTTAAGCCACTGCTACCTGCACGTCTCTTCAAAGTGGCATTTAATGAATCTTGTTAAGCTACTGCGACCTGCATGTCTATTCCAAGGGGCATTTAAACTGTCTTGTTAAGCTACTACAACCTCCACCGCACTTCCAAGGGGCATTTAAACCGTCTTGTTAAGCTACTGCGACCTGCACGTCTTTTTAAGCTGCTGCGACCTGCATGTCTCTTCCAAGGGGCATTTAAACAGTCTTGTTAAGCTGCTTCGACCTGCATGTTTCTTCCAAGTGGCATTTAAACTGTCTTGTTAAGCTACTGCGACCTCCACCGCTCTTCCAAGGTGCATTTAAACTGTCTTGTTAAGCTACTGCGACCTGCACGTCTCTTACAAGGGGCATTTAAATCGTCTTGGTAAGCTACTGCGACCTGCAAGCCTCTTCCAAAGGGCATTTAAACCCTCTTGTTAAGCTCCTGCGACCTGCACGTCTCTTCCAAGGGGCATTTAAACTGTCTTCTTAAGCTACTGCGACCTGCACGTCTCTTCCAAGGGGCATTTAAACTGTCTTGTTTAGCTTCGGAGAACTGCGCGTCTCTTCTAAGGGGCATTTAAACAGTCTTGTTAAGCTACTGCGACCTGCATGTCTCTTCCAAGGGGCATTTAAAACGTCTTCTTAAGCTACTGCGACCTCCACGTCTCTTCCAAGGGGCATTTAAACCGTCTTGTTAAGCAGCTGTGACCTGCATGTCTCTTCCAAAGTGCATTTAAACCATCTTGTTAAGCTACTGTGACCTTCACCGCACTTCCAAGGGGCATTTAAACTGTCTTGTTAAGCTACTGCGACCTGCACGTCTCTTTCAAGGGGCATTTAAACTGTCTTGTTAAGCTAACGCGACCTCCAACGCTCTTCCAAGGGACATTTAAACTGTCTTGTTAAGCTACTGCGACCTGCACGTCTCTTCCAAGGGGCATTTAAACCGTCTTGTTAAGCTACTGCGATCTGCACGTCTCTTCCAAGTGGCATTTAAACCGTCTTGTTAAGCTACTTTTACCTGCACGTCTCTTTCAAGGGGCAGTTAAACAGTCTTGTTAAGCTACTGCGACCTCCACCGCTCTTCCAAGGGGCATTTAAACCGTCTTGTTAAGCTACTGCGAACTGCACGTCTCTTCCAAGGGGCATTTAAACTGTCTTGTTAAGCTACTGCGACCCCCACCTCTCTTCCAAGAGGCATTTAAACTGTCTTATTAAGCTACTGCAACCTGCATGTCTTTTCCAAGGGGCATTTAAACTGTCTTGTTAAGCTACTGCGACCTCCACCACTCTTCCAAGGGGCATTTAAACTGTCTTGTTAAGCTACGGCGACCTGCACGTCTCTTCCAAGTGTCATTTAAACCGTCTTGTTAAGCTACTGCGAACTGCACGTCTCTTCCAAGGGTCATTTAAACTGTCTTGTTAAGCTACTGCGACCTCCACCTCTCTTCCAAGGGGCATTTAAAACATCTTATTAAGCTACTGCGACCTGCACATCTCTTCCAAGAGGCATTTAAACCGTCTTATTAAGCTACTTCAACCTGTACGTCTCTTCCAAGGGGCATTTAAACTGTCTTGTTAAGCTACTGCGACCCCCACCGCTCTTCCAAGGGGCATTTAAACCGTCTTGTTAAGCTACTGCGACCTGCACGTCTCGTCTAAGGGGCATTTAAACCGTCTTGGTAAGCTACTGCGACCTGCAAGCCTATTCCAAGGGGGCATTTAAACCATCTTGTTAAGCTACTGCGTCCTGCACGTTTCTTCCAAGGGGGATTTAAACCGTCTTGTTAAGCTCCTGCGACCTGCACGTCTCTTCCAAGGGCCATTTAAACCGTCTTGTTAAGCTACTGCGACCTGCACGTCTCTTCCAAGGCGCATTTAAACCGTCTTTTTAAGCTACTGCTACCTGCACGTCTCTTCAAAGTGGCATTTAAGCCGTCTTGTTAAGCTACTGCGACCTGCATGTCTATTCCAAGGGGCATTTAAACTGTCTTGTTAAGCTACTGCAACCTCCACCGCACTTCCAAGGGGCATTTAAACCGTCTTGTTAAGCTAATGCGACCTGCACGTCTTTTTAAGCTGCTGCGACCTGCATGTCTCTTCCAAGGGGCATTTAAACCGTCTTTTTAAACTAATGCGACCTGCACGTCTCTTGAACGGGGCATGTAAACCCTCTTGTTAAGCTACTGCGACCTGCACGTCTCTTCCAAGGGGCATTTAAACTGTCTTGTTAAGCTACTGCGACCTCCACCTCTCTTCCAAGGGGCATTTAAACCGTCTTATTAAGCTATTGCGACCTGCACATCTCTTCCAAGGCGCACTTAAACCGTCTTGTTAAGCTACTGCGACCTGCACGTCTCTTCCAAGGGGGATTTAAAAAGTCTTGTTAAGCTACTACGACCTGCACGTCTCTTCCAAGGGGCATTTAAACCGTCTTGTTAAGCTACTGTGACCTGCTCGTCTCTTCCAAGGGGCATTTAAACTGTCTTGTTAAGCTACTGTAACCTCCACCACTTTTCCAAGGGGCATTTAAACCGTCTTGCTAAGCTACTGCGACCTGCACGTCTCTTTCAAGGGGCATTTAAACCGTCTTGCTAAGCTACTGCGACCTGAAAGTCTCTTCCAAGGGGCATTTAATCCTTCTTGCTAAGCTACTGCGACCACCAAGCCTATTCCAAGGGGCATTTAAACCCTCTTGTTAAGCTACTGCGACCTGCACATCTCTTCCAAGGGGCATTTAAACCGTCTTGGTAAGCTACTGCGACCAGCAAGCCTATTCCAAGGGGCATTTAAACCCTCTTGTTAAGCTACTGCGACCTGCACATCTCTTCCAAGTGGGATTTAAACCGTCTTGTTAAGCTACTGCGACCTGCACGTCTCTTCCAAGGGGCATTTGAACCGTCTTGTTAAGCTACTGCTACCTGCTCGTCTCTTCCAAGGGGCATTTAAACCGTCTTGTTAAGCTACTGCGACCTGCAAGCCTCTTCTAAGGGGCATTAAAACGGTCTTGTTAAGCTACTGCGACCTGCATGTCTCTTCCAAGGAGCATTTAAACCATCTTTTTAAGCTACTGCGACCTGCACATCTCTTCCAAGGGGCATTTAAACCGTCTTGGTAAGCTACTGCGACCAGCAAGCCTATTCCAAGGTGCATTTAAACCCTCTTGTTAAGCTACTGCGACCTGCACATCTCTTCCAAGTGGGATTTAAACCGTCTTGTTAAGCTACTGCGACCTGCACGTCTCTTCCAAGGGGCATTTAAACCGTTTTGTTAAGCCTCTGCGACCTGCAAGTCTCTTCCAAGGGGCATTTAAACAGTCTTGTTAAGCTACTGCGACCAGCAAGCCATTTCCAAGGGGCATTTAAACCCTCTTGTTAAACTAATGCGACCTGCACATCTATTCCAAGGGGCATTTAAACCGCCTTGTTAAGCTACTGTAACTTGCACGTCTCTTCCAAGGGGCATTTAAACCATCTTGTTAAGATACTGTAACCTCCACCACTTTTCCACGGGGCATTTAAACCGTCTTTTTAAGCTACTGCGACCTGCACGTCTCTTACAAGGTGCATTTAAACCGTCTTGTTAAGCTACTTCGACCTGCATTTTTCTTCCAATGGGCATTTAACCGTCTTTTTAAGCCTCTTCGACCTGCACGTCTTTTCCTAGGGGCATTTAAACAGTCTTGTTAAGCTGCTTCGACCTGCATGTTTCTTCCAAGTGGCATTTAAACTGTCTTGTTAAGCTACTGCGACCTCCACCGCTCTTCCAAGGTGCATTTAAACTGTCTTGTTAAGCTACTGCGACCTGCACGTCTCTTACAAGGGGCATTTAAATCGTCTTGGTAAGCTACTGCGACCTGCAAGCCTCTTCCAAAGGGCATTTAAATCCTCTTGTTAAGCTACTGCGACCTGCACGTCTCTTCCAAGGGGCATTTAAACTGTCTTGTTTAGCTTCGGAGAACTGCGCGTCTCTTCTAAGGGGCATTTAAACAGTCTTGTTAAGCTACTGCGACCTGCATGTCTCTTCCAAGGGGCATTTAAACCGTCTTGTTAAGCAGCTGTGACCTGCATGTCTCTTCCAAAGTGCATTTAAACCATCTTGTTAAGCTACTGCGACCTTCACCGCACTACCAAGGGGCATTTAAACTGTCTTGTTAAGCTACTGCGACCTGCACGTCTCTTTCAAGGGGGATTTAAACTGTCTTGTTAAGCTAATCCGACCTCCACCGCTCTTCCAAGGGACATTTAAACCATCTTGTTAAGCTACTGCGACCTTCACCGCACTACCAAGGGGCATTTAAACTGTCTTGTTAAGCTACTGCGACCTGCACGTCTCTTCCAAGGGGCATTTAAACCGTCTTGTTAAGCTACTGCGACCTGCACGTCTCTTCCAAGTGGCATTTAAACCGTCTTGTTAAGCTACTTTTACCTGCACGTCTTTTTCAAGGGGCAGTTAAACAGTCTTGTTAAGCTACTGCGACCTCCACCGCTCTTCCAAGGGGCATTTAAACCGTCTTGTTAAGCTACTGCGAACTGCAAGTCTCTTCCAAGGGGCATTTAAACTGTCTTGTTAAGCTACTGCGACCTCCACCTCTCTTCCAAGAGGCATTTAAACCGTCTTATTAAGCTACTGCGACCTGCATGTCTCTTCCAAGGGGCATTTAAACTGTCTTGTTAAGCTACTGCGACCTCCACCACTCTTCCAAGGGGCATTTAAACTGTCTTGTTAAGCTACTGCGACATGCACATCTCTTCCAAGAGGCATTTACCCCATCTTATTAAGCTACTTCAACCAGCACGTCTCTTCCAAGGGGCATTTAAACTGTCTTGTTAAGCTACTGCGACCTGCACGTCTCTTCCAAGGGCCATTTAAACCGTCTTGTTAAGCTACTACGACCTGCAGGTCTCTTCCAAGGCGCATTTAAACCGTCTTTATAAGCTACTGCGACCAGCATGTCTCTTCCAAGGGGCATTTAAACTGTCTTGTTAAGCTACTGCGACCTGCAAGCCTATTCTAAGGGGCATTTAAACCCTCTTGTTAAGATCCTGTGACCTGCATGTCTCTTCCAAGGGGGATTAAAACCGTCTTGTTAAGCTACTGCTACCTGCACGTCTCTTCCAAGGGGCATTTAAATCGTCTTGTTAAGCTACTGCGACCTGCACGTCTCTTTCAAGAGGCATTTAAACTGTCTTGTTAAGCTACTGCGACCTCCACCGCTCTTCCAAGGGGCATTTAAACCGTCTTATTAAGCTACTGCAACCTGCACGTCTCTTCCAAGTGTCATTTAAACCGTCTTGTTAAGCTACTGCGACCTGCACGTCTCTTCCAAGGGTCATTTAAACTGTCTTGTTAAGCTACTGCGACCTCCACCTCTCTTCCAAGGGGCATTTAAAACATCTTATTAAGCTACTGCGACCTGCACATCTCTTCCAAGAGGCATTTAAACCGTCTTTTTAAGCTACTTCAACCTGTACGTCTCTTCCAAGGGGCATTTAAACTGTCTTGTTAAGCTACTGCGACCCCCACCGCTCTTCCAAGGGGCATTTAAACCGTCTTGTTAAGCTACTGCGACCTGCACGTCTCGTCCAAGGGGCATTTAAACCGTCTTGGTAAGCTACTGCGACCTGCAAGCCTATTCCAAGGGGGCATTTAAACCATCTTGTTAAGCTACTGCGTCCTGCACGTTTCTTCCAAGGGGGATTTAAACCGTCTTGTTAAGCTACTGCGACCTGCACGTCTCTTCCAAGGGCCATTTAAACCGTCTTGTTAAGCTACTGCGACCTGCACGTCTCTTCCAAGGCGCATTTAAACCGTCTTTTTAAGCTACTGCGACTTGCACGTCTCTTCCAAGGGCCATTTAAACTGTCTTGTTAAGCTACTGCGACCTGCAAGCCTATTCTAAGGGGCATTTAAACCCTCTTGTTAAGATCCTGCGACCTGCATGTCTCTTTCAAGAGGGATTTAAACCGTCTTGTTAAGCTACTGCTACCTGCACGTCTCTTCCAAGGTGCATTTAAACCGTCTTGTTATGCTACTGCGACCTGCACTTCTCTTCCAAGGCGCATTTAAACCTCCTTTTTAAGCTCCTGCGACTTGATCGTCTCTTCCAAGTGGCATTTAAACGGTCTTTTTAAGCTGCTACGACCTGCATGTCTCTTCCAAGGGGCATTTAAACCTTCTTGTTAAGCTACTGTAACCTCCACCACTTTTCCACGGGGCATTTAAACCGTCTTGTTAAGCTACTGCGACCTGCACGTGTCTTCCAAGGGGCATTTAAACCGTCTTGTTAAGCTACTGCGACCTGCATGTCTCTTCCAAGGGGCATTTAAACCGTCTTGTTAAGCCTCTGCGACCTGCACGTCTTTTCCTAGGGGCATTTAAACAGTCTTGTTAAGCTGCTTCGATCTGCATGTTTCTTCCAAGTGGCATTTAAACTGTCTTGTTAAGCTACTGCGACCTGCACATCTCTTCCAAGGGGCATTTAAACCTTCTTGTTAAGATCCTGTGACCTGCACGTCTCTTGAAAGGGGCATTTAAAAACTCTTGTTAAGCTACTGCGACCTGCACGTCTTTTCCTAGGGGCATTTAAACAGTCTTGTTAAGCTGCTTCGATCTGCATGTTTCTTCCAAGTGGCATTTAAACTGTCTTGTTAAGCTACTGCGACCTGCACATCTCTTCCAAGGGGCATTTAAACCTTCTTGTTAAGGTCCTGTGACCTGCACGTCTCTTGAAAGGGGCATTTAAAAACTCTTGTTAAGCTACTGCGACCTGCACGTCTTTTCCTAGGGGCATTTAAACAGTCTTGTTAAGCTGCTTCGATCTGCATGTTTCTTCCAAGTGGCATTTGAACCGTCTTGTTAAGCTACTGCGACCTGCTCGTCTCTTCCAAGGGGCATTTAAACCGTCTTGTTAAGCTACTGCGACCTGCAAGCCTCTTCTAAGGGGCATTAAAACGGTCTTGTTAAGCTACTGCGACCTGCATATCTCTTCCAAGGAGCATTTAAACCATCTTTTTAAGCTACTGCGACCTGCACATCTCTTCCAAGGGGCATTTAAACCGTCTTGGTAAGCTACTGCGACCAGCAAGCCTATTCCAAGGTGCATTTAAACCCTCTTGTTAAGCTACTGCGACCTGCACATCTCTTCCAAGTGGGATTTAAACCGTCTTGTTAAGCTACTGCGACCTGCACGTCTCTTCCAAGGGGCATTTAAACCGTTTTGTTAAGCCTCTGCGACCTGCAAGTCTCTTCCAAGGGGCATTTAAACAGTCTTGTTAAGCCTCTGCGACCTGCAAGTCTCTTCCAAGGGGCATTTAAACAGTCTTGTTAAGCTACTGCGACCAGCAAGCCTTTTCCAAGGGGCATTTAAACCCTCTTGTTAAACTAATGCGATCTGCACATCTATTCCAAGGGGCATTTAAACCGCCTTGTTAAGCTACTGTAACTTGCACGTCTCTTCCAAGGGGCATTTAAACCATCTTGTTAAGATACTGTAACCTCCACCACTTTTCCACGGGGCATTTAAACCGTCTTTTTAAGCTACTGCGACCTGCACGTCTCTTACAAGGTGCATTTAAACCGTCTTGTTAAGCTACTTCGACCTGCATTTTTCTTCCAATGGGCATTTAACCGTCTTTTTAAGCCTCTTCGACCTGCACGTCTTTTCCTAGGGGCATTTAAACAGTCTTGTTAAGCTGCTTCGACCTGCATGTTTCTTCCAAGTGGCATTTAAACTGTCTTGTTAAGCTACTGCGACCTCCACCGCTCTTCCAAGGTGCATTTAAACTGTCTTGTTAAGCTACTGCGACCTGCACGTCTCTTACAAGGGGCATTTAAATCGTCTTGGTAAGCTACTGCGACCTGCAAGCCTCTTCCAAAGGGCATTTAAACCCTCTTGTTAAGCTACTGCGACCTGCACGTCTCTTCCAAGGGGCATTTAAACTGTCTTGTTTAGCTTCGGAGAACTGCGCGTCTCTTCTAAGGGGCATTTAAACAGTCTTGTTAAGCTACTGTGACCTGCATGTCTCTTCCAAGCGGCATTTAAACCGTCTTGTTAAGCAGCTGTGACCTGCATGTCTCTTCCAAAGTGCATTTAAACCATCTTGTTAAGCTACTGCGACCTTCACCGCACTACCAAGGGGCATTTAAACTGTCTTGTTAAGCTACTGCGACCTGCACGTCTCTTTCAAGGGGGATTTAAACTGTCTTGTTAAGCTAATCCGACCTCCACCGCTCTTCCAAGGGACATTTAAACTGTCTTGTTAAGCTACTGCGACCAGCACGTCTCTTCCAAGGCGCATTTAAACCGTGTTTTTAAGCTACAGCGACTTGCACGTCTCTTCCAAGGGGCATTTAAACGGTGTTGTTAAGCTTCTGTAATCTACACCACTTTTCCAAGGCACATTTAAACCGTCTTGTTAAGTTACTGCGACCTGCATGTCTCTCCCAAGGGGCATTTAAACCGTCTTGTTAAGCTACTGCGACCTGCATGTCTCTTCCAAGGCACATTTAAACCGTCTTGTTAAGCTACTGCGAACTCCACCTCTCTTCGAAGGGGACATTTAAACCGTCTTATTAATCTACTGCGACCTTCACGTCTCTTTCAAGGGGCATTTAATCCATCTTGGTAATCAACTGCGACCTGCAAGCCTATTCCAAGGGGCATTTAAACCCTCTTGTTATGTTTCTGTGACCTGCACGTCTCTTCCAAGGGGCATTTAAACCGTCTTGTTAAGCCACTGCGACCTTCATGTCTCTTCCAAGGGGAATTTAAACTGTCTTGTTAAGCTACTGCGACCTGCACGTCTCTTCCAAGGGGCATTTAAACCGTCTTGTTAAGCCACTGCGACCTGCACGTCTCTTCCAAGGGGCATTTAAACCGTCTTATTAAGCTGCTGCAACCTGCATGTCTCTTCCAAGGGGCATTTAAACCATCTTGTTAAGCTACTGCGACCTCCACCGCATTTCCAAGGGGCATTTAAACCATCTTGTTAAGCTACTGCGACCTGCACTTCTCTTTCAAGGCATTTAAACTGTCTTGTTAAGCTACTGCGACCTCCACCGCTCTTCCAAGGGGCATTTAAACCATCTTGTTAAGCTACTGCGACCTCCACCGCACTTCCAAGGGGCATTTAAACCGCCTTGTTAAGCTACTGCGACCTGCACGTCTCTTCCAAGGGGCATTTAAACCGTCTTGTTAAGCTACTTCGACCTGCACGTCTCTTCCTAGCGGCATTTAAACTGTCTTTTTAAGTTACTGTGACCTAAACCTCTCTTCCAAGGGGCATTTAAACCGTCTTCTTAAGCTACTGCGACCTGTACATCTCTTCCAAGGGGAATTTAAACCATCTTTTTAAGCTTCTGCGACCTGCACGTCTCTTCCAAGGGGCATTTAAACTGTCTTGTTAAGCTTCTGCGACCTCCACCGCTCTTCCAAGGGGCATTTAAACCATCTTGTTAAGCTACTGCGATCTGCACGTCTTTTTAGGCTGCTGCGACCTGCATGTCTCTTCCAAGGGGCATTTAAACCATCTTGTTAAGCTACTGCGACCTCCACCGCTTTTCCAAGGGGCATTTAAACCGTCTTGTTAAGCTACTGTGACCAGCACGTCTCTTCCAAGGCGCATTTAAACCATGTTTTTAAGCTACTGCGACTTGCACGTCTCTTCCAAGGGGCATTTAAACCGTCTTGTTAAGCTACTGCGACCTGCACGTCTCTTCCAAGGGGCATTTAAACGGTCTTGTTAAGCCACTGCTACCTGCACGTCTCTTCAAAGTGGCATTTAGGCCGTCTTGTTAAGCTACTGCGACCTGCATGTCTATTCCAAGGGGCATTTAATTTGTCTTGTTAAGCTACTGTAACCTCCACCGCACTTCCAATGGGCATTTAAACCGTCTTGTTAAGCTACTGCGACCTGCACGTCTTTTTAAGCTGCTGCGACCTGCATGTCTCTTCCAAGGGGCATTTAAACCGTCTTTTTAAGCTAATGCGACCTGCACGTCTCTTGAACGGGGCATTTAAACCCTTTTTTTAAGCTACTGCGACCTGCACGTCTCTTCCAAGCGGCATTTAAAGCGTCTTGTTAAGCTAATGCGACCTGCACGTCTTTTCCAAGGGGCATTTAAACTGTATTTTTAAGTTACTGTGACCTCAACCTCTCTTCCAAGGGGCATTTAAACCGTCTTATTAAGCTACTGCGACCTGCACATCTCTTCCAAGGGGCATTTAAACCGTCTTATTAAGCTTCTGCAACCTGCACGTCTCTTCCAAGGGGCATTTAAACTGTCTTGTTAAGCTTCTGCGACCTCCACCGCTCTTCCAAGGGGCATTTAAACCATCTTGTTAAGCTACTGCGACCTGCACGTCTCTTCCAAGGCTCATTTAAACCGTCTTTTTAAGCTTCTGCGACTTGAACGTCTCTTCGAAGGGGCATTTAAACCGTCTTGTTAAGCTACTATAACCTCCACCACTTTTCCAAGGGGCATCTCAACAGTCTTGTTAAGCTACTGCGACCTGCACGTCTCTTCCAAGGGGCATTTAAACCTTCTTGTTAAGCTACTGCTACCTGCATGTCTCTTCCAAGGGGCATTTAAACCATCTTGTTAAGCTACTGTGACCTCCACCGCTCTTCCAAGGGGCATTTAAACCATCTTGTTAAGCTACTGCGACCTGCACATCTCTTCCAAGCAGCATTTAAACAGTCTAATTAAGCTACTGCGACCTGCACGTCTCTTCAAAGGGGCATTTAAACCATCTTGTTAAGCTACTGCGACCTCCACCGCTCTTCCAAGGGGCATTTAAACCGTCTTGTTAAGCTACTGCGACCTGCACGTCTCTTTCAAGGGGGACTTAAACTGTCTTGTTAAGCTACTGCGACCTGCACGTCTCTTCCAAGTGTCATTTAAACCGTCTTGTTAAGCTACTGCGACCTGCATGTCTCTTCCAAGGGGCATTTAAACCGTTTTGTTAAGCTACTGTGACCTCCACCGCTCTTCCAAGGGGCATTTAAACCATCTTGTTAAGCTACTGCGACCTGCAGGTCTCTTCCAAGGGGCATTTAAACCCTCTTATTAAGCTACTGAGACCTGCACTTCTCTTCCAAAGGGCATTTATTTAAACTGTCTTGTTAAGCTAATGCTACCTCCACCTCTCTTCCAAGGGGCATTTAAACCCTCTTGTTAAGCTACTGCGACCTGCACATCTCTTCCAAGGGGCATTTAAACCGTCTTGCTAAGCTACTGCGACCTTCACGTCTCTTCCAAGGGGCATTTAAACTGTCTTGTTAAGCTACTTCGACGTCCACCGCTCTTCCAAGGGGCATTTAAACCATCTTGGTAAGCTACTGCGACCTGCAAGCCTATTCCAAGGGGCATTTAAACCCTCTTGTTAAGGTTCTGTGACCTGCACGTCTCTGCCAAGGGGCATTTAAACCATCTTATTAAGCCACTGCGACCTGCACTTCTCTTCCAAGGGGCATTTAAACCGTCTTGTTAAGCTGCTGCGACCTGCATATCTCTTCCAAGGGGCATTTAAACCATCATGTTAAGCTACTGCGACCTCCAACGCATTTCCAAGTTGCATTTAAAACGTCTTGTTAAGCTACTGCGACCTGCACGTCTCTTCCAAGGGGCATTTAAACCGTCTTGTTAAGCTACTGCGACCTGCACGTCTCTTCCAAGTGTCATTTAAACCGTCTTGTTAAGCTACTGCGACCTGCAAGTCTCTTCCAAGGGGCATTTAAACTGTCTTGTTAAGCTACTGCGACCTCCACCTCTCTTCCAAGGGGCATTTAAAGCGTCTTGTTAAGCTACTGCGACCTGCTCGTCTCTTCCAAGGGGCATTTAAACCGTCTTGTTAAGCTACTGCAACCTGCAAGTCTCTTCCAAGGCTCATTTAAACCGTCTTTTTAAGCTACTGCAACTTGCACGTCTCTTCCAAGGGGCATTTAAACCGTCTTGTTAAGCTGCTGCGACCTGCATGTCTTTTCCAAGGGGCATTTAAACCATCTTGTTAAGCTACTGCGACCTCCACCGCATTTCCAAGGGGCTTTTAAACCGTCTTTTTAAGCTACTGCGACCTGCACGTCTCTTTCAAGGGGCATTTAAACTGTCTTGTTAAGCTACTGCGACCTCCACCGCTCTTCCAAGGGGCATTTAAACCTTCTTGTTAAGCTACTGCGACCTGTTCGTCTATTCCAAGGGGCATTTAAACCGTCTTGTTAAGCTACTGCGACCAGCACGTTTCTTCCAAGGCGCATTTAAACCCTCTTGTTAAGCTACTGCGACTTGCACGTCTCTTCCAAGGGGCATTTAAACCGTCTTGTTAAGCCACAGCTACCTGCACGTCTCTTCAAAGTGGCATTTAAGCCATCTTGTTAAGCTGCTGCGACCTGCATGTCTCTTCCAAGGGGCATTTAAACCCTCTTGTTAAGCTACTGCAACCTGCACGTCTCTTCCAAGGGGGATTTAAACCGTCTTGTTAAGCTACTGCGACCTGCACGTTTCTTCCAAGGGTCATTTAAACCGTCTTGTTATGCTACTGCGACCTGCATGTCTCTTCCAAGGGGCATTTAAACCGTCTTGTTAAGCTACTGCGACTGGCATGTCTCTTCCAAGGGGCATTTAAACCGTCTTGTTAAGCCACTGCGACCTGCACGTCTCTTCCAAGGGACATTTAAAGCATCTTTTTAAGCTGATGCGAACTGCATGTCTCTCCCAAGGGGCATTTAAATCAACTTGTTATGCTACTGCGACCTCCACCGCTCTTCCATAGGGCATTTAAACCATCTTGCTAAGCTTCTGCTACCTGCACGTCTCTTCCAAGAGGCATTTCAACCGTCTTGGTAATCTACTGCGACCTGCAAGCCTATTCCAAGGGGCATTTAAACCCTCCTGTTAAGCTACTGAGACCTGCACGTCTCTTCCAAGGGGGATTTAAACCGTCTTGTTAAGCTACTGCGACCTACACGTCTCTTCCAAGGTGCATTTAAACCGTCTTGTTAAGCTACTGCGACCTGCATGTCTCTTCCAAGGGGCATTTAAACCATCTTATTAAGCTACTGCGACCTCCACCGCTCTTCCAAGGGGCATTTAAACTGTCTTGTTAAGCTACTGCGACCTCCACCTCTCTTCCAAGGTGCATTTAAACCATCTTATTAAGCTACTGCGACCTGCACATCTCTTCTAAGGGGCATTTAAACCGTCTGATTAAGCTACTGAGACCTGCACGTCTCTTCCAAGGGGCATTTAAACTGTCTTGTTAAGCTAATGCTACCTCCACCTCTCTTCCAAGGGGCATTTAAACCGTCTTATTAAGCTACTGCGACCTGCACATCTCTTCCAAGGGGCATTTAAACCGTCTTGTTAAGCTACTGCGACCTTCACGTCTCTTCCAAGGGGCATTTAAACTGTCTTGTTAAGTTAGTGCGACCTCCACCGCTCTTCCAAGGGGCATTTAAACCATCTTGTTAAGCTACTGCAACCTGCACGTCTCTTCCAAGGGGCATTTAAACCATCTTGGTAAGCTACTGTGACCTGCAAGCCTATTCCAAGGGGCATTTAAACCCTCTTGTTAAGTTTCTGTGACCTGCACGTCTCTTCCAAGGGGCATTTAAACCGTCTTATTAAGCCACTGCGACCTGCACGCCTCTTCCAAGGGGCATATAAACCGTCTTGTTAAGCTGCTGCGACCTGCATGTCTCTTCCAAGGGGCATTTAAACCATCATTTTAAGCTATTGCGACCTCCACCGCATTTCCAAGTTGCATTTAAACCGTCTTGTTAAGCTACTGCGACCTGCACGTCTCTTTCAAGCGGCATTTAAACTGTCTTGTTAAGCTACTGCGACCTCCACCGCTCTTCCAAGGGGCATTTAAACCATCTTGTTAAGCTACTGCGACCTCCACCGCACTTCCAAGGGGCATTGAAACCTTCTTTTTAAGCCACTGCGACCTGCACGTCTCTTTCAAGGGGCATTTAAACTGTCTTGTTAAGCTACTTCGACCTCCACCGCTCTTCCAAGGGGCACTTAAACCGTCTTATTAAGCTACTGCTACCTGCACATCTCTTCCAAGGGGCATTTAAACTGTCTTGTTAAGCTACTGCGACCTGCTCGTCTCTTCCAAGGGGCATCTAAACCGTCTTGTTAAGCTACTGCGACCTGCAAGTCTCTTCCATGGCTCATTTAAACCGTCTTTTTAAGCTACTGCGACTTGCACGTCTCTTCCAAGGGGCATTTAAACTGTCTTGTTAAGCTACTGTAACCTCCACCACTTTTCCAAGGGGCATCTCAACAGTCTTGTTAAGCTACTGCGACCTGCATGTCTCTTCCAAGGGGCATTTAAACCGTCTTGTTAAGCTGCTGCGACCTGCATGTCTTTTCCAAGGGGCATTTAAACTGTCTTGTTAAGCTACTGCGACCTCCACCGCTCTTCCAAGGGGCATTTAAGCCATCTTGTTAAGCTACTCCGACCTCCACTGCACTTCCAAGGGGCATTTAAACCGTCTTGTTAAGCTACTGCGACCTGCACGTCACTTTCAAGGGGCATTTAAACTGTCTTGTTAAGCTACTGCGACCTCCACCGCTCTTCCAAGGGGCATTTAAACCGTATTGTTAAGCTACTGCGACCAGCACGTCTCTTCCAAGGCGCATTTAAACCGTGTTTTTAAGCTACAGCGACTTGCACGTCTCTTCCAAGGGGCATTTAAACGGTGTTGTTAAGCTTCTGTAATCTACACCACTTTTCCAAGGCACATTTAAACCGTCTTGTTAAGTTACTGCGACCTGCATGTCTCTCCCAAGGGGCATTTAAACCGTCTTGTTAAGCTACTGCGACCTGCATGTCTCTTCCAAGGCACATTTAAACCGTCTTGTTAAGCTACTGCGAACTCCACCTCTCTTCGAAGGGGACATTTAAACCGTCTTATTAATCTACTGCGACCTTCACGTCTCTTTCAAGGGGCATTTAATCCATCTTGGTAATCAACTGCGACCTGCAAGCCTATTCCAAGGGGCATTTAAACCCTCTTGTTATGTTTCTGTGACCTGCACGTCTCTTCCAAGGGGCATTTAAACCGTCTTGTTAAGCCACTGCGACCTTCACGTCTCTTCCAAGGGGAATTTAAACTGTCTTGTTAAGCTACTGCGACCTGCACGTCTCTTCCAAGGGGCATTTAAACCGTCTTGTTAAGCCACTGCGACCTGCACGTCTCTTCCAAGGGGCATTTAAACCGTCTTATTAAGCTGCTGAAACCTGCATGTCTCTTCCAAGGGGCATTTAAACCATCTTGTTAAGCTACTGCGACCTCCACCGCATTTCCAAGGGGCATTTAAACCATCTTGTTAAGCTACTGCGACCTGCACTTCTCTTTCAAGGCATTTAAACTGTCTTGTTAAGCTACTGCGACCTCCACTGCTCTTCCAAGGGGCATTTAAACCATCTTGTTAAGCTACTGCGACCTCCACCGCACTTCCAAGGGGCATTTAAACCGCCTTGTTAAGCTACTGCGACCTGCACGTCTCTTCCAAGGGGCATTTAAACCGTCTTGTTAAGCTACTTCGACCTGCACGTCTCTTCCTAGGGGCATTTAAACTGTCTTTTTAAGTTACTGTGACCTAAACCTCTCTTCCAAGGGGCATTTAAACCGTCTTCTTAAGCTACTGCGACCTGTACATCTCTTCCAAGGGGAATTTAAACCATCTTTTTAAGCTTCTGCGACCTGCACGTCTCTTCGAAGGGGCATTTAAACTGTCTTGTTAAGCTTCTGCGACCTCCACCGCTCTTCCAAGGGGCATTTAAACCATCTTGTTAAGCTACTGCGATCTGCACGTCTTTTTAGGCTGCTGCGACCTGCATGTCTCTTCCAAGGGGCATTTAAACCATCTTGTTAAGCTACTGCGACCTCCACCGCTTTTCCAAGGGGCATTTAAACCGTCTTGTTAAGCTACTGTGACCAGCACGTCTCTTCCAAGGCGCATTTAAACCGTGTTTTTAAGCTACTGCGACTTGCACGTCTCTTCCAAGGGGCATTTAAACCGTCTTGTTAAGCTACTGCGACCTGCACGTCTCTTCCAAGGGGCATTTAAACGGTCTTGTTAAGCCACTGCTACCTGCACGTCTCTTCAAAGTGGCATTTAGGCCGTCTTGTTAAGCTACTGCGACCTGCATGTCTATTCCAAGGGGCATTTAAACTGTCTTGTTAAGCTACTGTAACCTCCACCGCACTTCCAATGGGCATTTAAACCGTCTTGTTAAGCTACTGTGACCTGCACGTCTTTTTAAGCTGCTGCGACCTGCATGTCTCTTCCAAGGGGCATTTAAACCGTCTTTTTAAGCTAATGCGACCTGCACGTCTCTTGAACGGGGCATTTAAACCCTTTTTTTAAGCTACTGCGACCTGCACGTCTCTTCCAAGGGGCATTTAAACCGTCTTGTTAAGCTACTATAACCTCCACCACTTTTCCAAGGGGCATCTCAACAGTCTTGTTAAGCTACTGCGACCTGCACGTCTCTTCCAAGGGGCATTTAAAACATCTTGTTAAGCTACTGCTACCTGCATGTCTCTTCCAAGGGGCATTTAAACCATCTTGTTAAGCTACTGTGACCTCCACCGCTCTTCCAAGGGGCATTTAAAATATCTTGTTAAGCTACTGCGACCTGCACGTCTCTTCCAAGGGACATTTAAACCCTCTTGTTAAGCTACGGTGACCTGCACGTCTCTTCCAAGGGGGATTTAAACTGTCTTGTTAAGCTACTGCGACCTGCACGTCTCTTCCAAGGTGCATTTAAACCGTCTTGTTAAGCTACTGCGACCTGCACGTCTCTTCCAACGGGCATTTAAACCATCTTATTAAGCTACTGCGACCTCCACCTCTCTTCCAAGGGGCATTTAAACTGTCTTGTTAAGCTACTGCGACCTCCACCTCTCTTCCAAGGTGCATTTAAACCATCTTATTAAGCTACTGCGACCTGCACATCTCTTCCAAGGGGCATTTAAACCGTCTGATTAAGCTACTGAGACCTGCACGTCTCTTCCAAGGGGCATTTAAACTGTCTTGTTAAGCTACTGCGACCTCCACCTCTCTTCCAAGGTGCATTTAAACCATCTTATTAAGCTACTGCGACCTGCACATCTCTTCCAAGGGGCATTTAAACCGTCTGATTAAGCTACTGAGACCTGCACGTCTCTTCCAAGGGGCATTTAAACTGTCTTGTTAAGCTAATGCTACCTCCACCTCTCTTCCAAGGTGCATTTAATCCGTCTTATTAAGCTACTGCGACCTGCACATCTCTTCCAAGGGGCATTTAAACCGTCTTGTTAAGCTACTGCGACTTTCACGTCTCTTCCAAGGGGCATTTAAACTGTCTTGTTAAGCTACTGCGACTTCCACCGCTCTTCCAAGGGGCATTTAAACCGTCTTGTTAAGCTACTGCGACCTGCAAGCCTATTCCAAGGGGCATTTAAACCCTCTTGTTATGTTTGTGAGACCTGCACGTCTCTTGCAAGGGGCATTTAAACTGTCTTGTTAAGCCACTGCGAACTGTATGTCTCTTCCAAGGGGCATTTAAACCATCTTGTTAAGCTACTGCGACCTCCACTGCACTTCCAAGGGGCATTTAAACCGTCTTGCTAAGCTATTGCGACCTGTACGTCTCTTCCAAGGGGCATTTAAACTGTCTTTTTAAGTTACTGTGACCTCCACCTCTCTTCCAAGGGGCACTTAAACCGTCTTATTAAGCTACTGCTACCTGCACATCTCTTCCAAGGGGCATTTAAACTGTCTTGTTAAGCTACTGCGACCTGCTCGTCTCTTCCAAGGGGCATCTAAACCGTCTTGTTAAGCTACTGCGACCTGCAAGTCTCTTCCAAGGCTCATTTAAACCGTCTTTTTAAGCTACTGCGACTTGCACGTCTCTTCCAAGGGGCATTTAAACTGTCTTGTTAAGCTACTGTAACCTCCACCACTTTTCCAAGGGGCATCTCAACAGTCTTGTTAAGCTACTGCGACCTGCATGTCTCTTCCAAGGGGCATTTAAACCGTCTTGTTAAGCTGCTGCGACCTGCATGTCTTTTCCAAGGGGCATTTAAACTGTCTTGTTAAGCTACTGCGACCTCCACCGCTCTTCCAAGGGGCATTTAAGCCATCTTGTTAAGCTACTCCGACCTCCACTGCACTTCCAAGGGGCATTTAAACCGTCTTGTTAAGCTACTGCGACCTGCACGTCACTTTCAAGGGGCATTTAAACTGTCTTGTTAAGCTACTGCGACCTCCACCGCTCTTCCAAGGGGCATTTAAACCGTATTGTTAAGCTACTGTGACCAGCACGTCTCTTCCAAGGCGCATTTAAACCGTGTTTTTAAGCTACAGCGACTTGCACGTCTCTTCCAAGGGGCATTTAAACGGTGTTGTTAAGCTTCTGTAATCTACACCACTTTTCCAAGGCACAGTTAAACCGTCTTGTTAAGTTACTGCGACCTGCATGTCTCTCCCAAGGGGCATTTAAACCGTCTTTTTAAGCTACTGCGACCTGCATGTCTCTTCCAAGGCACATTTAAACCGTCTTGTTAAGCTACTGCGAACTCCACCTCTCTTCGAAGGGGACATTTAAACCGTCTTATTAATCTACTGCGACCTTCACGTTTCTTTCAAGGGGCATTTAATCCATCTTGGTAATCAACTGCGACCTGCAAGCCTATTCCAAGGGGCATTTAAACCCTCTTGTTATGTTTCTGTGACCTGCACGTCTCTTCCAAGGGGCATTTAAACCGTCTTGTTAAGCCACTGCGACCTTCACGTCTCTTCCAAGGGGAATTTAAACTGTCTTGTTAAGCTACTGCGACCTGCACGTCTCTTCCAAGGGGCATTTAAACCGTCTTGTTAAGCCACTGCGACCTGCACGTCTCTTCCAAGGGGCATTTAAACCGTCTTATTAAGCTTTTGCAACCTGCATGTCTCTTCCAAGGGGCATTTAAACCATCTTGTTAAGCTACTGCGACCTCCACCGCATTTCCAAGGGGCATTTAAACCATCTTGTTAAGCTACTGCGACCTGCACTTCTCTTTCAAGGCATTTAAACTGTCTTGTTAAGCTACTGCGACCTCCACCGCTCTTCCAAGGGGCATTTAAACCATCTTGTTAAGCTACTGCGACCTCCACCGCACTTCCAAGGGGCATTTAAACCGCCTTGTTAAGCTACTGCGACCTGCACGTCTCTTCCAAGGGGCATTTAAACCGTCTTGTTAAGCTACTTCGACCTGCACGTCTCTTCCTAGGGGCATTTAAACTGTCTTTTTAAGTTACTGTGACCTAAACCTCTCTTCCAAGGGGCATTTAAACCGTCTTATTAAGCTACTGCGACCTGTACATCTCTTCCAAGGGGAATTTAAACCATCTTTTTAAGCTTCTGCGACCTGCACGTCTCTTCCAAGGGGCATTTAAACTGTCTTGTTAAGCTTCTGCGACCTCAACCGCTCTTCCAAGGGGCATTTAAACCATCTTGTTAAGCTACTGCGATCTGCACGTCTTTTTAGGCTGCTGCGACCTGCATGTCTCTTCCAAGGGGCATTTAAACCATCTTGTTAAGCTACTGCGACCTCCACCGCTTTTCCAAGGGGCATTTAAACCGTCTTGTTAAGCTACTGTGACCAGCACGTCTCTTCCAAGGCGCATTTAAACCGTGTTTTTAAGCTACTGCGACTTGCACGTCTCTTCCAAGGGGCATTTAAACCGTCTTGTTAAGCTACTGCGACCTGCACGTCTCTTCCAAGGGGCATTTAAACGGTCTTGTTAAGCCACTGCTACCTGCACGTCTCTTCAAAGTGGCATTTAGGCCGTCTTGTTAAGCTACTGCGACCTGCATGTCTATTCCAAGGGGCATTTAAACTGTCTTGTTAAGCTACTGTAACCTCCACCGCACTTCCAAGGGGCATTTAAACCGTCTTGTTAAGCTACTGCGACCTGCACGTCTTTTTAAGCTGCTGCGACCTGCATGTCTCTTCCAAGGGGCATTTAAACCGTCTTTTTAAGCTAATGCGACCTGCACGTCTCTTGAACGGGGCATTTAAACCCTCTTGTTAAGCTACTGCGACCTGCACGTCTCTTCCAAGGGGCATTTAAACTGTCTTGTTAAGCTACTGCGACCTCCACCTCTCTTCCAAGGGGCATTTAAACCGTCTTATTAAGCTACTGCGACCTGCACATCTCTTCCAAGGCGCACTTAAACCGTCTTGTTAAGCTACTGCGACCTGCACGTCTCTTCCAAGGGGGATTTAAAACGTCCTGTTAAGCTACTACGACCTGCACGTCTCTTCCAAGGGGCATTTAAACCATCTTGTTAAGCTACTGTGACCTGCTCGTCTCTTCCAAGGGGCATTTACACTGTCTTGTTAAGCTACTGTAACCTCCACCACTTTTCCAAGGGGCATTTAAACCGTCTTGTTAAGCTACTGCGACCTGCACGTCTCTTTCAAGGGGCATTTTAACCGTCTTGCTAAGCTACTGCGACCTGAACGTCTCTTCCAAGGGGCATTTAATCCTTCTTGCTAAGCTACTGCGACCAGCAAGCCTATTCCAAGGGGCATTTAAACCCTCTTGTTAAGCTACTGCGACCTGCACATCTCTTCCAAGGGGCATTTAAACCGTCTTGGTAAGCTACTGCGACCAGCAAGCCTATTCCAAGGGGCATTTAAACCCTCTTGTTAAGCTACTGCGACCTGCACATCTCTTCCAAGTGGGTTTTAAACCGTCTTGTTAAGCTACTACGACCTGCACGTCTCTTCCAAGGGGCATTTGAACCGTCTTGTTAAGCTACTGCGACCTGCTCGTCTCTTCCAAGGGGCATTTAAACCGTCTTGTTAAGCTACTGCGACCTGCAAGCCTCTTCTAAGGGGCATTAAAACGGTCTTGTTAAGCTACTGCGACCTGCATATCTCTTCCAAGGAGCATTTAAACCATCTTTTTAAGCTACTGCGACCTGCACGTCTCTTCCAAGGTGCATTTAAATCGTCTTTATAAGCTACTGCGACCTGCTCGTCTCTTCCAAGGTGCATTTAAACCGCCTTGTTAATCTACTGTAACCTCCACCACTTTTCCAAGGGGCATTTAAACCGTCTTGCTAAGCTGCTGCGACCTGCACGTCTCTTCCAAGGGGCATTTAACCGTCTTGTTAAGCTACTGCGATCTGCATGTCTCTTTCAGGGGGCATTTAAATTTTCTTCTTAAGCCACTGCGACCTGCACGTCTCTTCCAGGGGTCATTTAAACCGTCTTGTTAAGCTGCTGCGACCTGCACTTCTCTTCCAAGGGGCATTTAAACCATCTTGTTAAGCTACTGCGACCTCCACCGCACTTCCAAGGGGCATTTAAACAGTCTAGTTAAGCTACTGCAACCTGCTCATCTCTGTCAAGGGGCATTTAAACTGTCTTGTTTAGCTACTGCGACCTCCACCGCTCTTCCAAGGGGCATTTAAACCGTGTTGTTAACCTACTGCGACCTGCACGTCTCTTCCAAGGGACATTTAAACCGTCTTGTTAAGCTACTGTAACTTGCACTTCTCTTCCAAGGGGCATTTAAACCATCTTGTTAAGCTACTGTAACCTCCACCACTTTTCCACGGGGTATTTAATCCGTCTTGTTAAGCTACTGCGACCTGCACGTCTCTTCCAAGGGGCATTTAAACCATCTTGTTAAGCTACTGCGACCTGCATGTCTCTTCCAAGGGGCATTTAAACCGTCTTATTAAGCTACTGCGACCTGCACGTCTCTTCCATGGTGCATTTAAACTGTCTTGTTAAGCTACTGCGACCTGCAAGCCTATTCTAAGGGGCATTTAAACCCTCTTGTTAAGATCCTGCGACCTGCATGTCTCTTCCAAGGGGGATTTAAACCGTCTTGTTAAGCTACTGCTACCTGCACGTCTCTTCCAAGGGGCATTTAAACCGTCTTGCTAAGCTACTGCGACCTGCTCGTCTCTTCCAAGGGGCATTTAAACCGTCTTGTTATGGTACTGCGACCTGCACTTCTCTTCAAAGGCGCATTTAAACCTTCTTTTTAAGCTACTGCTACTTAATCGTCTTTTCCAAGGCGCAATTAAACCATCTTGTTAAGCTACTGTAACCTCCACCACTTTTCCAAGGGGCATTTAAAACATCTTGTTAAGCTACTGTGACTTGCACGTCTCTTCCAAGGGGCTTTTAAACTGTCTTGTTAAGCTACTGCGACCTGCACGTCTCTTCCAAGGGGCATTTAAACCGTCTTGTTAAGCCTCTGCGACCTGCACGTCTCTTCCAAGGGGCATTTAAACAGTCTTGTTAAGCTACTGCGACCTGCATGTCTCTTCCAAGGGGCATTTAAACCGTCTTGTTAAGCTACTGCGACCTCCACCGCTCTTCCAATGGGCATTTAAACCATCTTGTTAAGCTACTGCGACCTGCACGTCTCTTCCAAGGGGCATTTAAACCCTCTTGTTAAGCGCCTGCAACCTGCACGTCTCTTGAAAGGGGCATTTAAACCCTCTTGTTAAGCTACTGCGACCTGCACGTCTCTTCCAAGGGGCATTTAAACTGTCTTGTTAAGCTAGTGCGACCTCCACCGCTCTTCCAAGGGGCATTTAAACCATCTTGTTAAGCTACTGCAACCTGCACGTCTCTTCCAAGGGGCATTTAAACCATCTTGGTAAGCTACTGTGACCTGCAAGCCTATTCCAAGGGGCATTTAAACCATCTTGTTAAGCTACTGCGACCTCCACCGCATTTCCAAGTTGCATTTAAACCGTCTTGTTAAGCTACTGCGACCTGCACGTCTCTTTCAAGCGGCATTTAAACTGTCTTGTTAAGCTACTGCGACCTCCACCGCTCTTCCAAGGGGCATTTAAACCATCTTGTTAAGCTACTGCGACCTCCACCGGACTTCCAAGGGGCATTTAAACTGTCTTGTTAAGCTACTTCGACCTCCACCGTTCTTTCAAGGGGCATTTAAACTGTCTTCTTAAGCTACTGCGACCTGCACGTCTCTTCCAAGTGGCATTTAAACCGTCTTGTTAAGCTACTGCGACCTGCACGTCTCTTCCAAGGGGCATTTAAACTGTCTTTTTAAGTTACTGTGACCTCCACCTCTATTCCAAGGGGCATTTAAACCGTCTTATTAAGCTACTGCGACCTGCTCGTTTATTCCAAGGGGCATTTAAACTGTCTTGTTAAGCTACTGTGACCAGCACGTCTCTTCCAAGCCGCATTTAAACCGTCTTGTTAAGCTACTGCGACCTGCACGTCTCTTCCAAGTGGCAATTAAAGCGTCTTGTTAAGCTACTGCTACCTGCACGTCTCTTCCAAGGGACATTTAAACCCTTTTTTTAAGCTACTGCGACCTGCACGTCTCTTCCAAGGGGCATTTAAACCGTCTTGTTAAGCTACTATAACCTCCACCACTTTTCCAAGGGGCATCTCAACAGTCTTGTTAAGCTACTGCGACCTGCACATCTCTTCCAAGTGGCATTTAAACCATCTTATTAAGCTACTGCGACCTGCACGTCTCTTCCAAGGGGCATTTAAACTGTCTTGTTAAGCTACTGCGACCTCCACCGCTCTTCCTAGGGGCATTTAAACTGTCTTTTTAAGCTACTGCGACCTGCACGTCTCTTCCAAGGTGCATTTAAATCGTCTTTATAAGCTACTGCAACCTGCTCGTCTCTTCCAAGGTGCATTTAAACCGCCTTATTAATCTACTGTAATCTCCACCACTTTTCCAAGGGGCATTTAAACCGTCTTGCTAAGCTGCTGCGACCTGCACGTCTCTTCCAAGGGGCATTTAACCGTCTTGTTAAGCTACTGCGACCTGCATGTCTCTTTCATGGGGCATTTAAACCATCGTGTTAAGCCACTGCGACCTGCACGTCTCTTCCAGGGGTCATTTAAACCGTCTTGTTAAGCTGCTGCGACCTGCACTTCTCTTCCAAGGGGCATTTAAACCATCTTGTTAAGCTACTGCGACCTCCACCGCACTTCCAAGCTGGAAATTAAACAGTCTTGTTAAGCTACTGCGACCTGTTCATCTCTGTCAAGGGGCATTTAAACTGTCTTGTTAAGCTACTGTGACCTCCACCGCTCTTCCAAGGGGCATTTAAACCGTGTTGTTAACCTACTGCGACCTGCACTTCTCTTCCAAGGGACATTTAAACCGTCTTGTTAAGCTACTGTAACTTGCACTTCTCTTCCAAGGGGCATTTAAACCGTCTTGTTAAGCTACTGTAACCTCCACCACTTTTCCACGGGGTATTTAAACCGTCTTGTTAAGCTACTGCGACCTGCACGTCTCTTCCAAGGGGCATTTAAACCATCTTATTAAGCTACTGCGACCTGCACGTCTCTACCATGGGGCATTTAAACTGTCTTGTTAAGCTACTGCGACCTGCAAGCCTATTCTAAGGGGCATTTAAACCCTCTTGTTAAGATCCTGCGACCTGCATGTCTCTTCCAAGGGGGATTTAAACCGTCTTGTTAAGCTACTGCTACCTGCACGTCTCTTCCAAGGGGCATTTAAACCGTCTTGCTAAGCTACTGCGACCTGCTCGTCTCTTCCAAGGGGCATTTAAACCGTCTTGTTATGGTACTGCGACCTGCACTTCTCTTCAAAGGCGCATTTAAACCTTCTTTTTAAGCTCCTGCGACTTAATCGTCTTTTCCAAGGCGCAATTAAACCATCTTGTTAAGCTACTGTAACCTCCACCACTTTTCCAAGGGGCATTTAAAACATCTTGTTAAGCTACTGCGACTTGCATGTCTCTTCCAAGGGGCTTTTAAACTGTCTTGTTAAGCTACTGCGACCTGCACGTCTCTTCCAAGGGGCATTTAAACCGTCTTGTTAAGCCTCTGCGATCTGCACGTCTCTTCCAAGGGGCATTTAAACAGTCTTGTTAAGCTACTGCGACCTGCATGTCTCTTCCAAGGGGCATTTAAACCGTCTTGTTAAGCTACTGCGACCTCCACCGCTCTTCCAATGGGCATTTAAACCATCTTGTTAAGCTACTGCGACCTGCACGTCTCTTCCAAGGGGCATTTAAACCCTCTTGTTAAGCGCCTGCAACCTGCACGTCTCTTGAAAGGGGCATTTAAACCCTCTTGTTAAGCTACTGTGACCTGCACGTCTCTTCCAAGGGGCATTTAAACTGTCTTGTTAAGCAACTGCGACCTCCACCTCTCTTCTAAGGGGCATTTAAACCATCCTATTAAGCTACTGCGACCTGCACGTCTCTTCCAAGCGGCATTTAAACTGTCTTGTTAAGCTACTGCGACCTCCACCGCTCTTCCTAGGGGCATTTAAACTATCTTGTTAAGCTACTGCGACCTGCACGTCTCTTCCAAGGGGCATTTAAGCCGTCGGGTTAAGCTACTGCGACCTGCAAGCATATTCCAAGGGGCATTTAAACACTCTTGTTAAGCTACTGCGACCTGCACGTCTCTTCCAAGGGGGATTTAAACCGTCTTATTAAGCTACTGTGACCTGCTCGTCTCTTCCAAGGGGCATTTAAACCGTCTTGTTAAGCTACTGTAACCTCCACCACTTTTCCAAGGGGCATTTAAACCGTCTTATTAAGCTACTGCGACATGCACGTCTCTTCCAAGGTGCATTTAAACCTTCTTGTTAAGCTACTTTGACCTGCTCGTCTCTTCCAAGGGGCATATAAACCGTCTGGTTAAGCTACTGTAACCTCCACCACTTTTCCAAGGGGCATTTAAACCATCTTATTAAGCTACTGCGACCTGCACATCTCTTCCAAGTGGCATTTAAACCATCTTATTAAGCTACTGCGACCTGCACGTCTCTTCCAAGCGGCATTTAAACTGTCTTGTTAAGCTACTGCGACCTCCACCGCTCTTCCTAGGGGCATTTAAACTGTCTTGTTAAGCTACTGCGACCTGCACGTCTCTTCCAAGGGGCATTTAAACCGTCTGGTTAAGCTACTGCGACCTGCAAGCCTATTCCAAGGGGCATTTAAACACTCTTGTTAAGCTACTGCGACCTGCACGTCTCTTCCAAGGGGGATTTAAACCGTCTTATTGAGCTACTGTGACCTGCTCGTCTCTTCCAAGGGGCATTTAAACCGTCTTGTTAAGCTACTGTAACCTCCACCACTTTTCCAAGGGGCATTTAAACCGTCTTATTAAGCTACTGCGACATGCACGTCTCTTCCAAGGTGCATTTAAACCTTCTTGTTAAGCTACTTTGACCTGCTCGTCTCTTCCAAGGGGCATATAAACCGTCTTGTTAAGCTACTGTAACCTCCACCACTTTTCCAAGGGGCATTTAAACCGTTTTGTTAAGCTACTGCGACCTGCACTTCTCTTCCAACGGGCATTTAAACCGTCTTGTTAAGCTACTGAGACCTGAACGTCTCTTCCAAGGGACATTTAAACCGTCTTGGTAAGCTAATGCGACCAGCAAGCCTTTTCCAAGGGGAATTTAAACCCTCTTGTTAAACTAATGCGACCTGCACATCTCTTCCAAGGGGCATTTAAACCGTCTTTTTAAGCTACTGTAACTTGCACGTCTCTTCCAAGGGGCATTTAAACCATCTTGTTAAGCTACTGTAACCTCCACCACTTTTCCACGGGGCATTTAAACCGTCTTTTTAAGCTACTGCGACCTGCACGTCTCTTACAAGGTGCATTTAAACCGTCTTGTTAAGCTACTGCGATCTGCACGTCTTTTTAGGCTGCTGCGACCTGCATGTCTCTTCCAAGGGGCATTTAAACCATCTTGTTAAGCTACTGCCACCTCCACCGCTCTTCCAAGGGGCATTTAAACCGTCTTGTTAAGCTACTGTGACCAGCACGTCTCTTCCAAGGCTCATTTATACCGTGTTTTTAAGCTACTGCGACTTGCACGTCTCTTCCAAGGGGCATTTAAACCGTCTTGTTAAGCTACTGCGACCTGCACGTCTCTTCCAAGGGGCATTTAAACGGTCTTGTTAAGCCACTGCTACCTGCACGTCTCTTCAAAGTGGCATTTAAGGAATCTTGTTAAGCTACTGCGACCTGCATGTCTATTCCAAGGGGCATTTAAACTGTCTTGTTAAGCTACTACAACCTCCACCGCACTTCCAAGGGGCATTTAAACCGTCTTGTTAAGCTACTGCGACCTGCACGTCTTTTTAAGCTGCTGCGACCTGCATGTCTCTTCCAAGGGGCATTTAAACAGTCTTGTTAAGCTGCTTCGACCTGCATGTTTCTTCCAAGTGGCATTTAAACTGTCTTGTTAAGCTACTGCGACCTCCACCGCTCTTCCAAGGTGCATTTAAACTGTCTTGTTAAGCTACTGCGACCTGCACGTCTCTTACAAGGGGCATTTAAATCGTCTTGGTAAGCTACTGCGACCTGCAAGCCTCTTCCAAAGGGCATTTAAACCATCTTGTTAAGCTCCTGCGACCTGCACGTCTCTTCCAAGGGGCATTTAAACTGTCTTCTTAAGCTACTGCGACCTGCACGTCTCTTCCAAGGGGCATTTAAACTGTCTTGTTTAGCTTCGGAGAACTGCGCGTCTCTTCTAAGGGGCATTTAAACAGTCTTGTTAAGCTACTGCGACCTGCATGTCTCTTCCAAGGGGCATTTAAAACGTCTTCTTAAGCTACTGCGACCTCCACGTCTCTTCCAAGGGGCATTTAAACCGTCTTGTTAAGCAGCTGTGACCTGCATGTCTCTTCCAAAGTGCATTTAAACCATCTTGTTAAGCTACTGTGACCTTCACCGCACTTCCAAGGGGCATTTAAACTGTCTTGTTAAGCTACTGCGACCTGCACGTCTCTTTCAAGGGGCATTTAAACTGTCTTGTTAAGCTAACGCGACCTCCAACGCTCTTCCAAGGGACATTTAAACTGTCTTGTTAAGCTACTGCGACCTGCACGTCTCTTCCAAGGGGCATTTAAACCGTCTTGTTAAGCTACTGCGATCTGCACGTCTCTTCCAAGTGGCATTTAAACCGTCTTGTTAAGCTACTTTTACCTGCACGTCTCTTTCAAGGGGCAGTTAAACAGTCTTGTTAAGCTACTGCGACCTCCACCGCTCTTCCAAGGGGCATTTAAACCGTCTTGTTAAGCTACTGCGAACTGCACGTCTCTTCCAAGGGGCATTTAAACTGTCTTGTTAAGCTACTGCGACCTCCACCTCTCTTCCAAGAGGCATTTAAACTGTCTTATTAAGCTACTGCAACCTGCATGTCTTTTCCAAGGGGCATTTAAACTGTCTTGTTAAGCTACTGCGACCTCCACCACTCTTCCAAGGGGCATTTAAACTGTCTTGTTAAGCTACGGCGACCTGCACGTCTCTTCCAAGTGTCATTTAAACCGTCTTGTTAAGCTACTGCGAACTGCACGTCTCTTCCAAGGGTCATTTAAACTGTCTTATTAAGCTACTGAGACCTGCACATCTCTTCCAAGAGGCATTTAAACCGTCTTATTAAGCTACTTCAACCTGTACGTCTCTTCCAAGGGGCATTTAAACTGTCTTGTTAAGCTACTGCGACCCCCACCGCTCTTCCAAGGGGCATTTAAACCGTCTTGTTAAGCTACTGCGACCTGCACGTCTCGTCTAAGGGGCATTTAAACCGTCTTGGTAAGCTACTGCGACCTGCAAGCCTATTCCAAGGGGGCATTTAAACCATCTTGTTAAGCTACTGCGTCCTGCACGTTTCTTCCAAGGGGGATTTAAACCGTCTTGTTAAGCTCCTGCGACCTGCACGTCTCTTCCAAGGGCCATTTAAACCGTCTTGTTAAGCTACTGCGACCTGCACGTCTCTTCCAAGGCGCATTTAAACCGTCTTTTTAAGCTACTGCTACCTGCACGTCTCTTCAAAGTGGCATTTAAGCCGTCTTGTTAAGCTACTGCGACCTGCATGTCTATTCCAAGGGGCATTTAAACTGTCTTGTTAAGCTACTGCAACCTCCACCGCACTTCCAAGGGGCATTTAAACCGTCTTGTTAAGCTAATGCGACCTGCACGTCTTTTTAAGCTGCTGCGACCTGCATGTCTCTTCCAAGGGGCATTTAAACCGTCTTTTTAAACTAATGCGACCTGCACGTCTCTTGAACGGGGCATGTAAACCCTCTTGTTAAGCTACTGCGACCTGCACGTCTCTTCCAAGGGGCATTTAAACTGTCTTGTTAAGCTACTGCGACCTCCACCTCTCTTCCAAGGGGCATTTAAACCGTCTTATTAAGCTATTGCGACCTGCACATCTCTTCCAAGGCGCACTTAAACCGTCTTGTTAAGCTACTGCGACCTGCACGTCTCTTCCAAGGGGGATTTAAAAAGTCTTGTTAAGCTACTACGACGTGCACGTCTCTTCCAAGGGGCATTTAAACCGTCTTGTTAAGCTACTGTGACCTGCTCGTCTCTTCCAAGGGGCATTTAAACTGTCTTGTTAAGCTACTGTAACCTCCACCACTTTTCCAAGGGGCATTTAAACCGTCTTGCTAAGCTACTGCGACCTGCACGTCTCTTTCAAGGGGCATTTAAACCGTCTTGCTAAGCTACTGCGACCTGAAAGTCTCTTCCAAGGGGCATTTAATCCTTCTTGCTAAGCTACTGCGACCACCAAGCCTATTCCAAGGGGCATTTAAACCCTCTTGTTAAGCTACTGCGACCTGCACATCTCTTCCAAGGGGCATTTAAACCGTCTTGGTAAGCTACTGCGACCAGCAAGCCTATTCCAAGGGGCATTTAAACCCTCTTGTTAAGCTACTGCGACCTGCACATCTCTTCCAAGTGGGATTTAAACCGTCTTGTTAAGCTACTGCGACCTGCACGTCTCTTCCAAGGGGCATTTGAACCGTCTTGTTAAGCTACTGCTACCTGCTCGTCTCTTCCAAGGGGCATTTAAACCGTCTTGTTAAGCTACTGCGACCTGCAAGCCTCTTCTAAGGGGCATTAAAACGGTCTTGTTAAGCTACTGCGACCTGCATGTCTCTTCCAAGGAGCATTTAAACCATCTTTTTAAGCTACTGCGACCTGCACATCTCTTCCAAGGGGCATTTAAACCGTCTTGGTAAGCTACTGCGACCAGCAAGCCTATTCCAAGGTGCATTTAAACCCTCTTGTTAAGCTACTGCGACCTGCACATCTCTTCCAAGTGGGATTTAAACCGTCTTGTTAAGCTACTGCGACCTGCACGTCTCTTCCAAGGGGCATTTAAACCGTTTTGTTAAGCCTCTGCGACCTGCAAGTCTCTTCCAAGGGGCATTTAAACAGTCTTGTTAAGCCTCTGCGACCTGCAAGTCTCTTCCAAGGGGCATTTAAACAGTCTTGTTAAGCTACTGCGACCAGCAAGCCATTTCCAAGGGGCATTTAAACCCTCTTGTTAAACTAATGCGACCTGCACATCTATTCCAAGGGGCATTTAAACCGCCTTGTTAAGCTACTGTAACTTGCACGTCTCTTCCAAGGGGCATTTAAACCATCTTGTTAAGATACTGTAACCTCCACCACTTTTCCACGGGGCATTTAAACCGTCTTTTTAAGCTACTGCGACCTGCACGTCTCTTACAAGGTGCATTTAAACCGTCTTGTTAAGCTACTTCGACCTGCATTTTTCTTCCAATGGGCATTTAACCGTCTTTTTAAGCCTCTTCGACCTGCACGTCTTTTCCTAGGGGCATTTAAACAGTCTTGTTAAGCTGCTTCGACCTGCATGTTTCTTCCAAGTGGCATTTAAACTGTCTTGTTAAGCTACTGCGACCTCCACCGCTCTTCCAAGGTGCATTTAAACTGTCTTGTTAAGCTACTGCGACCTGCACGTCTCTTACAAGGGGCATTTAAATCGTCTTGGTAAGCTACTGCGACCTGCAAGCCTCTTCCAAAGGGCATTTAAATCCTCTTGTTAAGCTACTGCGACCTGCACGTCTCTTCCAAGGGGCATTTAAACTGTCTTGTTTAGCTTCGGAGAACTGCGCGTCTCTTCTAAGGGGCATTTAAACAGTCTTGTTAAGCTACTGCGACCTGCATGTCTCTTCCAAGGGGCATTTAAACCGTCTTGTTAAGCAGCTGTGACCTGCATGTCTCTTCCAAAGTGCATTTAAACCATCTTGTTAAGCTACTGCGACCTTCACCGCACTACCAAGGGGCATTTAAACTGTCTTGTTAAGCTACTGCGACCTGCACGTCTCTTTCAAGGGGGATTTAAACTGTCTTGTTAAGCTAATCCGACCTCCACCGCTCTTCCAAGGGACATTTAAACCATCTTGTTAAGCTACTGCGACCTTCACCGCACTACCAAGGGGCATTTAAACTGTCTTGTTAAGCTACTGCGACCTGCACGTCTCTTCCAAGGGGCATTTAAACCGTCTTGTTAAGCTACTGCGACCTGCACGTCTCTTCCAAGTTGCATTTAAACCGTCTTGTTAAGCTACTTTTACCTGCACGTCTTTTTCAAGGGGCAGTTAAACAGTCTTGTTAAGCTACTGCGACCTCCACCGCTCTTCCAAGGGGCATTTAAACCGTCTTGTTAAGCTACTGCGAACTGCAAGTCTCTTCCAAGGGGCATTTAAACTGTCTTGTCAAGCTACTGCGACCTCCACCTCTCTTCCAAGAGGCATTTAAACCGTCTTATTAAGCTACTGCGACCTGCATGTCTCTTCCAAGGGGCATTTAAACTGTCTTGTTAAGCTACTGCGACCTCCACCACTCTTCCAAGGGGCATTTAAACTGTCTTGTTAAGCTACTGCGACATGCACATCTCTTCCAAGAGGCATTTACCCCATCTTATTAAGCTACTTCAACCAGCACGTCTCTTCCAAGGGGCATTTAAACTGTCTTGTTAAGCTACTGCGACCTGCACGTCTCTTCCAAGGGCCATTTAAACCGTCTTGTTAAGCTACTACGACCTGCAGGTCTCTTCCAAGGCGCATTTAAACCGTCTTTATAAGCTACTGCGACCAGCATGTCTCTTCCAAGGGGCATTTAAACTGTCTTGTTAAGCTACTGCGACCTGCAAGCCTATTCTAAGGGGCATTTAAACCCTCTTGTTAAGATCCTGTGACCTGCATGTCTCTTCCAAGGGGGATTAAAACCGTCTTGTTAAGCTACTGCTACCTGCACGTCTCTTCCAAGGGGCATTTAAATCGTCTTGTTAAGCTACTGCGACCTGCACGTCTCTTTCAAGAGGCATTTAAACTGTCTTGTTAAGCTACTGCGACCTCCACCGCTCTTCCAAGGGGCATTTAAACCGTCTTATTAAGCTACTGCAACCTGCACGTCTCTTCCAAGTGTCATTTAAACCGTCTTGTTAAGCTACTGCGACCTGCACGTCTCTTCCAAGGGTCATTTAAACTGTCTTGTTAAGCTACTGCGACCTCCACCTCTCTTCCAAGGGGCATTTAAAACATCTTATTAAGCTACTGCGACCTGCACATCTCTTCCAAGAGGCATTTAAACCGTCTTTTTAAGCTACTTCAACCTGTACGTCTCTTCCAAGGGGCATTTAAACTGTCTTGTTAAGCTACTGCGACCCCCACCGCTCTTCCAAGGGGCATTTAAACCGTCTTGTTAAGCTACTGCGACCTGCACGTCTCGTCCAAGGGGCATTTAAACCGTCTTGGTAAGCTACTGCGACCTGCAAGCCTATTCCAAGGGGGCATTTAAACCATCTTGTTAAGCTACTGCGTCCTGCACGTTTCTTCCAAGGGGGATTTAAACCGTCTTGTTAAGCTACTGCGACCTGCACGTCTCTTCCAAGGGCCATTTAAACCGTCTTGTTAAGCTACTGCGACCTGCACGTCTCTTCCATGGCGCATTTAAACCGTCTTTTTAAGCTACTGCGACTTGCACGTCTCTTCCAAGGGCCATTTAAACTGTCTTGTTAAGCTACTGCGACCTGCAAGCCTATTCTAAGGGGCATTTAAACCCTCTTGTTAAGATCCTGCGACCTGCATGTCTCTTTCAAGAGGGATTTAAACCGTCTTGTTAAGCTACTGCTACCTGCACGTCTCTTCCAAGGTGCATTTAAACCGTCTTGTTATGCTACTGCGACCTGCACTTCTCTTCCAAGGCGCATTTAAACCTCCTTTTTAAGCTCCTGCGACTTGATCGTCTCTTCCAAGTGGCATTTAAACGGTCTTTTTAAGCTGCTGCGACCTGCATGTCTCTTCCAAGGGGCATTTAAACCTTCTTGTTAAGCTACTGTAACCTCCACCACTTTTCCACGGGGCATTTAAACCGTCTTGTTAAGCTACTGCGACCTGCACGTGTCTTCCAAGGGGCATTTAAACCGTCTTGTTAAGCTACTGCGACCTGCATGTCTCTTCCAAGGGGCATTTAAACCGTCTTGTTAAGCCTCTGCGACCTGCACGTCTTTTCCTAGGGGCATTTAAACAGTCTTGTTAAGCTGCTTCGATCTGCATGTTTCTTCCAAGTGGCATTTAAACTGTCTTGTTAAGCTACTGCGACCTGCACATCTCTTCCAAGGGGCATTTAAACCTTCTTGTTAAGGTCCTGTGACCTGCACGTCTCTTGAAAGGGGCATTTAAAAACTCTTGTTAAGCTACTGCGACCTGCACGTCTTTTCCTAGGGGCATTTAAACAGTCTTGTTAAGCTGCTTCGATCTGCATGTTTCTTCCAAGTGGCATTTAAACTGTCTTGTTAAGCTACTGCGACCTGCACATCTCTTCCAAGGGGCATTTAAACCTTCTTGTTAAGGTCCTGTGACCTGCACGTCTCTTGAAAGGGGCATTTAAAAACTCTTGTTAAGCTACTGCGACCTGCACGTCTTTTCCTAGGGGCATTTAAACAGTCTTGTTAAGCTGCTTCGATCTGCATGTTTCTTCCAAGTGGCATTTGAACCGTCTTGTTAAGCTACTGCGACCTGCTCGTCTCTTCCAAGGGGCATTTAAACCGTCTTGTTAAGCTACTGCGACCTGCAAGCCTCTTCTAAGGGGCATTAAAACGGTCTTGTTAAGCTACTGCGACCTGCATATCTCTTCCAAGGAGCATTTAAACCATCTTTTTAAGCTACTGCGACCTGCACATCTCTTCCAAGGGGCATTTAAACAGTCTTGGTAAGCTACTGCGACCAGCAAGCCTATTCCAAGGTGCATTTAAACCCTCTTGTTAAGCTACTGCGACCTGCACATCTCTTCCAAGTGGGATTTAAACCGTCTTGTTAAGCTACTGCGACCTGCACGTCTCTTCCAAGGGGCATTTAAACCGTTTTGTTAAGCCTCTGCGACCTGCAAGTCTCTTCCAAGGGGCATTTAAACAGTCTTGTTAAGCCTCTGCGACCTGCAAGTCTCTTCCAAGGGGCATTTAAACAGTCTTGTTAAGCTACTGCGACCAGCAAGCCTTTTCCAAGGGGCATTTAAACCCTCTTGTTAAACTAATGCGATCTGCACATCTATTCCAAGGGGCATTTAAACCGCCTTGTTAAGCTACTGTAACTTGCACGTCTCTTCCAAGGGGCATTTAAACCATCTTGTTAAGATACTGTAACCTCCACCACTTTTCCACGGGGCATTTAAACCGTCTTTTTAAGCTACTGCGACCTGCACGTCTCTTACAAGGTGCATTTAAACCGTCTTGTTAAGCTACTTCGACCTGCATTTTTCTTCCAATGGGCATTTAACCGTCTTTTTAAGCCTCTTCGACCTGCACGTCTTTTCCTAGGGGCATTTAAACAGTCTTGTTAAGCTGCTTCGACCTGCATGTTTCTTCCAAGTGGCATTTAAACTGTCTTGTTAAGCTACTGCGACCTCCACCGCTCTTCCAAGGTGCATTTAAACTGTCTTGTTAAGCTACTGCGACCTGCACGTCTCTTACAAGGGGCATTTAAATCGTCTTGGTAAGCTACTGCGACCTGCAAGCCTCTTCCAAAGGGCATTTAAACCCTCTTGTTAAGCTACTGCGACCTGCACGTCTCTTCCAAGGGGCATTTAAACTGTCTTGTTTAGCTTCGGAGAACTGCGCGTCTCTTCTAAGGGGCATTTAAACAGTCTTGTTAAGCTACTGTGACCTGCATGTCTCTTCCAAGGGGCATTTAAACCGTCTTGTTAAGCAGCTGTGACCTGCATGTCTCTTCCAAAGTGCATTTAAACCATCTTGTTAAGCTACTGCGACCTTCACCGCACTACCAAGGGGCATTTAAACTGTCTTGTTAAGCTACTGCGACCTGCACGTCTCTTTCAAGGGGGATTTAAACTGTCTTGTTAAGCTAATCCGACCTCCACCGCTCTTCCAAGGGACATTTAAACTGTCTTGTTAAGCTACTGCGACCTGCACGTCTCTTCCAAGGGGCATTTAAACCGTCTTGTTAAGCTACTGCGACCTGCACGTCTCTTCCAAGTGGCATTTAAACCGTCTTGTTAAGCTACTTTTACCTGCACGTCTTTTTCAAGGGGCAGTTAAACAGTCTTGTTAAGCTACTGCGACCTCCACCGCTCTTCCAAGGGGCATTTAAACCGTCTTGTTAAGCTACTGCGCACTGCACGTCTCTTCCAAGGGGCATTTAAACTGTCTTGTTAAGCTACTGCGACCTCCACCTCTCTTCCAAGAGGCATTTAAACCGTCTTATTAAGCTACTGCGACCTGCATGTCTCTTCCAAGGGGCATTTAAACTGTCTTGTTAAGCTACTGCGACCTCCACCACTCTTCCAAGGGGCATTTAAACTGTCTTGTTAAGCTACTGCGACCTGCACGTCTCTTTCAAGGGGCACTTAAACTGTCTTGTTAAGCTACTGGGACCTCCATCGCTCTTCCAAGGGGCATTTAAACTGTCTTGTTAAGCTACTGCGACCTGCACGTCTCTTTCAAGTGGCATTTAAACCGTCTTATTAAGCTACTGCGACCTGCACATCTCTTCCAAGGGGCATTTAAACTGTCTTGTTAAGCTACTGCGACCTCCACCTCTCTTCCAAGGGGCATTTAAACCGTCTTATTAAGCTACTGCGACCTGCACATCTCTTCCAAGGGGCATTTAGACCGTCTTATTATGCTACTGCGACCTGCATGTCTCTTCCAAGGGGCATTTAAACTGTCTTGTTAAGCTACTGCGACCTCCACCGCTCTTCCAAGGGGCATTTAAACCGTCTTGTTAAGCTACTGCGACCTGCACGTCTCTTCCAAGGTGCATTCAAACATTCCTGGTAAGCTACTGCGACCTGCAAGCCAATTCCAAGGGGCATATAAACCCTCTTGTTAAGCTGCAGCGACCTGCACGTCTCTTCCAAAGGGGATTTAAACCCTCTTGTTAAGCTACTGCAACCTGCACGTCTCTTCCAAGGGGCATTTAAACCATCTTGTTAAGCTACTGCGACCTGCTCGTCTATTCCAAGGGGCATTTTAACCATCTTGTTAAGCTACTGCGACCTGCACGTCTCTTCCAAGGCGCATTTAAACCGTCTATTTAAGTTACTGCGACTTGCATGTCTCTTCCAAGGGGCATTTAAACTTTCTTGTTAAGCTACTGTAACCTCCACCACTTTTCCAAGGGGCATTTAAACTGTCTTGTTAAGCTACTGCGACCTGCACGTCTCTTCCAAGGGGCATTTAAACCGTCGTGTTAAGCTACTGCGACCTGCATGTCTCTTCCAAGGGGCATTTAAACCGTCTTGTTAAGCCACTGCTACCTGCATGTCTCTTCCAAGGGGATTTAAACCATCTTGTTATGCTGCTGCGACCTTAATGTCTCTTCCAAGGGGCATTTAAACCGTCTTGTTAAGCTACTGCGACCTCCACCGCACCTCCATGGGGCATTTAAACCGTCTTGTTAAGCTACTGCGACCTGCACGTCTCTTTCAAGGGGCATTTAAACCATCTTGTTAAGCTACTGCGACCTCCACCGCTCTTCCAAGGGGCATTTAAACCTTCTTTTTAAGCTACTGCAACCTGCACGTCTATTCCAAGTGGCATTTAAACCATCTTGTTAAGATACTGCGACCTACACGTCTCTTCCAATGGGCATTTAAACTGTCTTGTTAAGCTACTGCGACCTCCACCTCTCTTCCAAGGGGCATTTAAAACATCTTATTAAGCTACTGCGACATGCACATCTCTTCCAAGAGGCATTTAAACCAACTTATTAAGCTACTTCAACCAGCACGTCTCTTCCAAGGGGCATTTAAACTGTCTTGTTAAGCTACTGCGACCTGCACGTCTCTTCCAAGGGCCATTTAAACCGTCTTGTTAAGCTACTACGACCTGCAGGTCTCTTCCAAGGCGCATTTAAACCGTCTTTATAAGCTACTGCGACCAGCATGTCTCTTCCAAGGGGCATTTAAACTGTCTTGTTAAGCTACTGCGACCTGCAAGCCTATTCTAAGGGGCATTTAAACCCTCTTGTTAAGATCCTGTGACCTGCATGTCTCTTCCAAGGGGGATTTAAACCGTCTTGTTAAGCTACTGCTACCTGCACGTCTCTTCCAAGGGGCATTTAAATCGTCTTGTTAAGCTACTGCGACCTGCACGTCTCTTTCAAGAGGCATTTAAACTGTCTTGTTAAGCTACTGCGACCTCCACCGCTCTTCCAAGGGGCATTTAAACCGTCTTATTAAGCTACTGCAACCTGCACGTCTCTTCCAAGTGTCATTTAAACCGTCTTGTTAAGCTACTGCGACCTGCACGTCTCTTCCAAGGGTCATTTAAACTGTCTTGTTAAGCTACTGCGACCTCCACCTCTCTTCCAAGGGGCATTTAAAACATCTTATTAAGCTACTGCGACCTGCACATCTCTTCCAAGAGGCATTTAAACCGTCTTATTAAGCTACTTCAACCTGTACGTCTCTTCCAAGGGGCATTTAAACTGTCTTGTTAAGCTACTGCGACCCCCACCGCTCTTCCAAGGGGCATTTAAACCGTCTTGTTAAGCTACTGCGACCTGCACGTCTCGTCCAAGGGGCATTTAAACCGTCTTGGTAAGCTACTGCGACCTGCAAGCCTATTCCAAGGGGGCATTTAAACCATCTTGTTAAGCTACTGCGTCCTGCACGTTTCTTCCAAGGGGGATTTAAACCGTCTTGTTAAGCTACTGCGACCTGCACGTCTCTTCCAAGGGCCATTTAAACCGTCTTGTTAAGCTACTGCGACCTGCACGTCTCTTCCAAGGCGCATTTAAACCGTCTTTTTAAGCTACTGCGACTTGCACGTCTCTTCCAAGGGCCATTTAAACTGTCTTGTTAAGCTACTGCGACCTGCAAGCCTATTCTAAGGGGCATTTAAACCCTCTTGTTAAGATCCTGCGACCTGCATGTCTCTTCCAAGGGGGATTTAAACCGTCTTGTTAAGCTACTGCTCCCTGCACGTCTCTTCCAAGGTGCATTTAAACCGTCTTGTTATGCTACTGCGACCTGCACTTCTCTTCCAAGGCGCATTTAAACCTCCTTTTTAAGCTCCTGCGACTTGATCGTCTCTTCCAAGTGGCATTTAAACGGTTTTTTTAAGCTGCTGCGACCTGCATGTCTCTTCCAAGGGGCATTTAAACCGTCTTGTTAAGCCTCTGCGACCTGCATGTCTCTTCCAAGGGGCATTTAAACCGTCTTGTTAAGCTACTGTAACCTCCACCACTTTTCCACGGGGCATTTAAACCGTCTTGTTAAGCTACTGCGACCTGCACGTGTCTTCCAAGGGGCATTTAAACCGTCTTGTTAAGCTACTGCGACCTGCATGTCTCTTCCAAGGGGCATTTAAACCGTCTTGTTAAGCCTCTGCGACCTGCACGTCTTTTCCTAGGGGCATTTAAACAGTCTTGTTAAGCTGCTTCGATCTGCATGTTTCTTCCAAGTGGCATTTAAACTGTCTTGTTAAGCTACTGCGACCTGCACATCTCTTCCAAGGGGCATTTAAACCTTCTTGTTAAGGTCCTTTGACCTGCACGTCTCTTGAAAGGGGCATTTAAAAACTCTTGTTAAGCTACTGCGACCTGCACGTCTCTTCCAAGGGGCATTTAAACTGTCTTGTTAAGCTTCTGCGGCCTGCACGTCTCTTACAAGGCGCATTTAAGCCGTCTTTTTACGCTACTGTGACTTGTACGTCTCTTCCAAGGGGCATTTAAACCCTCTTATTAAGCTCCTGCGACCTGCTCGTCTCTTCCAAGGACCATTTAAACACTCTTGTTAAGCTACTGCTACCTGCACGTCTCTTCCAAGGGGCATTTAAACCGTCTTGTTAAGCTACTGCGACCTGCACGTCTCTTCCAAGGGGCATTTAAACCGTCTAATTAAGCTACTGCGACCTGCACATCTCTTCCAATGCGCATTTAAACCGTCTTTTTAAGCTACTGTGACTTGAACGTCTCTTCCAAGGAGCATTTAAACCGTCTTGTTAAGTTACTGTAACCTCCACCACTTTTCCAAGGGACATCGCAACAGTCTTGTTAAGCTACTGCCACCTGCATGTCTCTTCCAAGGGGCATTTAAACCATCTTGTTAAGCTTCTGCGACCTGCACGTCTCTTCCAAGGGGCATTTAAACCCTCTTGTTAAGCTCCTGCGACCTGCACTTCTCTTTTTAGGGGCATTTAAACTGTCTTGTTAAGCTACTGCGACCTGCACATCTCTTCCAAGGGGCATTTAAACCGTCTTATTAAGCTACTGCGACCTGCACGTCTCTTCCAAGGGGCATTTAAACTGTCTTGTTAAGCTACTGCGACCTGCACGTCTCTTACAAGGTGCATTTAAACTGTCTTGTTAAGCTACTGCGACCTGCACGTCTCTTACAAGGTGCATTTAAACCATCTTGTTAAGCTACTTCGACCTGCATTTCTCTTCCAAGGGGCATTTAACCGTCTTTTAAAGCCTCTTCGACCTGCACGTCTTTTCCTAGGGGCATTTAAACAGTCTTGTTAAGCTGCTTCGACCTGCATGTTTCTACCAAGTGGCATTTAAACTGTCTTGTTAAGCTACTGCGACCTCCACCGCTCTTCCAAGGGGCATTTAAACTGTATTGTTAAGCTACTGCGACCTGCACGTCTCTTCCAAGGGGCATTTAAATCATCTTGGTAAGCTACTGCGACCTGCAAGCCTCTTCCAAAGGGCATTTAAACCCTCTTGTTAAGCTCCTGCGACCTGCACGTCTCTTCCAAGGGGCATTTAAACTGTCTTCTTAAGCTACTGCGACCTCCAACGCTCTTCCAAGGGGCATTTAAACCATCTTGTTAAGCTACTGCGACTTGCACGTCTCTTCCAAGGGGCATTTAAACTGTCTTGTTTAGCTTCGGAGAACTGCGCATCTCTTCTAAGGGGCATTTAAACAGTCTTGTTAAGCTACTGCGACCTGCATGTCTCTTCCAAGGGGCATTTAAACCGTCTTGTTAAGCTACTGCGACCTCCACGTCTCTTCCAAGGGGCATTTAAACCGTCTTGTTAAGCTACTTCAACCTGTACGTCTCTTCCAAGGGGCATTTAAACTGTCTTGTTAAGCTACTGCGACCCCCACCGCTCTTCCAAGGGGCATTTAAACCGTCTTGTTAAGCTACTGCGACCTGCACGTCTCGTCCAAGGGGCATTTAAACCGTCTTGGTAAGCTACTGCGACCTGCAAGCCTATTCCAAGGGGGCATTTAAACCATCTTGTTAAGCTACTGCGTCCTGCACGTTTCTTCCAAGGGGGATTTAAACCGTCTTGTTAAGCTACTGCGACCTGCACGTCTCTTCCAAGGGCCATTTAAACCGTCTTGTTAAGCTACTGCGACCTGCACGTCTCTTCCAAGGCGCATTTAAACCGTCTTTTTAAGCTACTGCGACTTGCACGTCTCTTCCAAGGGCCATTTAAACTGTCTTTTTAAGCTACTGCGACCTGCAAGCCTATTCTAAGGGGCATTTAAACCCTCTTGTTAAGATCCTGCGACCTGCATGTCTCTTCCAAGGGGGATTTAAACCGTCTTGTTAAGCTACTGCTACCTGCATGTCTCTTCCAAGGGGGATTTAAACCGTCTTGTTAAGCTACTGCTACCTGCACGTCTCTTCCAAGGTGCATTTAAACCGTCTTGTTATGCTACTGCGACCTGCACTTCTCTTCCAAGGCGCATTTAAACCTCCTTTTTAAGCTCCTGCGACTTGATCGTCTCTTCCAAGTGGCATTTAAACGGTCTTTTTAAGCTGCTGCGACCTGCATGTCTCTTCCAAGGGGCATTTAAACCGTCTTGTTAAGCCTCTGCGACCTGCATGTCTCTTCCAAGGGGCATTTAAACCGTCTTGTTAAGCTACTGTAACCTCCTCCACTTTTCCACGGGGCATTTAAACCGTCTTGTTAAGCTACTGCGACCTGCACGTGTCTTCCAAGGGGCATTTAAACCGTCTTGTTAAGCTACTGCGACCTGCATGTCTCTTCCAAGGGGCATTTAAACCGTCTTGTTAAGCCTCTGCGACCTGCACGTCTTTTCCTAGGGGCATTTAAACAGTCTTGTTAAGCTGCTTCGATCTGCATGTTTCTTCCAAGTGGCATTTAAACTGTCTTGTTAAGCTACTGCGACCTGCACATCTCTTCCAAGGGGCATTTAAACCTTCTTGTTAAGGTCCTGTGACCTGCACGTCTCTTGAAAGGGGCATTTAAAAACTCTTGTTAAGCTACTGCGACCTGCACGTCTCTTCCAAGGGGCATTTAAACTGTCTTGTTAAGCTTCTGCGGCCTGCACGTCTCTTACAAGGCGCATTTAAGCCGTCTTTTTACGCTACTGTGACTTGTACGTCTCTTCCAAGGGGCATTTAAACCCTCTTATTAAGCTCCTGCGACCTGCTCGTCTCTTCCAAGGACCATTTAAACCCTCTTGTTAAGCTACTGCTACCTGCACGTCTCTTCCAAGGGGCATTTAAACCGTCTTGTTAAGCTACTGCGACCTGCACGTCTCTTCCAAGGGGCATTTAAACCATCTAATTAAGCTACTGCGACCTGCACATCTCTTCCAATGCGCATTTAAACCGTCTTTTTAAGCTACTGTGACTTGAACGTCTCTTCCAAGGAGCATTTAAACCGTCTTGTTAAGTTACTGTAACCTCCACCACTTTTCCAAGGGACATCGCAACAGTCTTGTTAAGCTACTGCGACCTGCATGTCTCTTCCAAGGGGCATTTAAACCATCTTGTTAAGCTTCTGCGACCTGCACGTCTCTTCCAAGGGGCATTTAAACCCTCTTGTTAAGCTCCTGCGACCTGCACTTCTCTCTTTAGGGGCATTTAAACTGTCTTGTTAAGCTACTGCGACCTGCACATCTCTTCCAAGGGGCATTTAAACCGTCTTATTAAGCTACTGCGACCTGCACGTCTCTTCCAAGGGGCATTTAAACTGTCTTGTTAAGCTACTGCGACCTGCACGTCTCTTACAAGGTGCATTTAAACTGTCTTGTTAAGCTACTGCGACCTGCACGTCTCTTACAAGGTGCATTTAAACCATCTTGTTAAGATACTTCGACCTGCATTTCTCTTCCAAGGGGCATTTAACCGTCTTTTAAAGCCTCTTCGACCTGCACGTCTTTTCCTAGGGGCATTTAAACAGTCTTGTTAAGCTGCTTCGACCTGCATGTTTCTACCAAGTGGCATTTAAACTGTCTTGTTAAGCTACTGCGACCTCCACCGCTCTTCCAAGGGGCATTTAAACTGTATTGTTAAGCTACTGCGACCTGCACGTCTCTTCCAAGGGGCATTTAAATCATCTTGGTAAGCTACTGCGACCTGCAAGCCTCTTCCAAAGGGCATTTAAACCCTCTTGTTAAGCTCCTGCGACCTGCACGTCTCTTCCAAGGGGCATTTAAACTGTCTTCTTAAGCTACTGCGACCTCCAACGCTCTTCCAAGGGGCATTTAAACCATCTTGTTAAGCTACTGCGACTTGCACGTCTCTTCCAAGGGGCATTTAAACTGTCTTGTTTAGCTTCGGAGAACTGCGCATCTCTTCTAAGGGGCATTTAAACAGTCTTGTTAAGCTACTGCGACCTGCATGTCTCTTCCAAGGGGCATTTAAACCGTCTTGTTAAGCTACTGCGACCTCCACGTCTCTTCCAAGGGGCATTTAAACCGTCTTGTTAAGCAGCTGTGACCTGCATGTCTCTTCCAAAGGGCATTTAAACCGTCTTGTTAAGCTACTGCGACCTTCACCGCACTTCCAAGGGGCATTTAAACCGTCTTATTAATCTACTGCGACCTGCACATCTCTTCCAAGGGGCATTTAGACCGTCTTATTATGCTACTGCGACCTGCATGTCTCTTCCAAGGGGCATTTAAACTGTCTTGTTAAGCTACTGCGACCTCCACCACTCTTCCAAGGGGCATTTAAACCGTCTTGTTAAGCTACTGCGACCTGCACGTCTCTTCCAAGGTGCATTTAAACATTCCTGGTAAGCTACTGCGACCTGCAAGCCAATTCCAAGGGGCATATAAACCCTCTTGTTAAGCTGCAGCGACCTGCACGTCTCTTCCAAGGGGCATTTAAACCGTCTTGTTAAGCTACTGCGACCTGCTCGTCTATTCCAAGGGGCATTTTAACCAACTTGTTAAGCTACTGCGACCTGCACGTCTCTTCCAAGGCGCATTTAAACCGTCTATTTAAGCTACTGCGACTTGCATGTCTCTTCCAAGGGGCATTTAAACTTTCTTGTTAAGCTACTGTAACCTCCACCTCTTTTCCAAGGGGCATTTAAACTGTCTTGTTAAGCTACTGCGACCTGCACGTCTCTTCCAAGGGGCATTTAAACCGTCGTGTTAAGCTACTGCCAGCTGCATGTCTCTTCCAAGGGGCATTTAAACTGTCTTGTTAAGCCACTGCTACCTGCATGTCTCTTCCAAGGGGATTTAAACCATCTTGTTAAGCTGCTGCTGTAGCGCTGGCGTCCCTGCCCTCTGCTAGGCAGGGACGCTGCTCCCCTCACCGCTCTGCTCCGTGCCCGGCGTCCTCTCCCCGCTCTGCTGTCAGCGCGCGCTCCTTCCCGGCGTCCTCCTCCCGCTCTGCTCTCAGCGCGCGCTTCTTCCCGGCCCCTGTGCTTAGGGCGCGCGCGCTCCCCTCCTCTTAAAGGGGCCGCGCGCGCCGTCCTAAGGAGTCCCCGGCCAATGGCCGGAGGACTTCATCATATATAAGGCACCTCCTCCAAAATGGAGGTGCCCGAGCAATGTTGTTTGCACCTGTGTCTCACCTGTGCTTCAGCCCTCAGGTCCCGTTGCCAGTTACCTGCCAGTTACCTGCCAGTTACCTGCCAGTTACCTGCCTGATTCCTGCCTGAATACTTGTTACCTGTCTGCCAGTCTGAGGTCCGACGGTCTGCCTTACTACTCCTGTCAGTCTGTCTAAAGGACCAGCCTGCCCGCTCACCTGGGAGCGCACATCAGCTACCTGCCTGCTTGCCTGAGGTCCGACGGTCTGCCTTACAACTCCGGTCAGTCTGTCTATGGACCAGCTTGCCCGCTCACCTGGGAGCGCTTCTCCGTTACCTGCCTGCTTGCCAGCCCGGAGGCTCCGCCGTCACGTGCCGTGACCACCTGCTATTCCAGAGACTCTCGCTTGCTCACCTGGGAGCACACATCTACCGTCTGCCTGCTAGCCTACCCGGAGGCTCTGCCATCACAGGTCGTACCTACCCTTTACCCAGAGACTGCCCTGATCACTTGCCGTAACTCCCTGTCCGTTCATCCAGAGACTGCCACCCGCTCCCTTACAAGGGCCGCCCCCTTGTATAGTAGCTCAGAGGTTCCGCCTCCCAGACCCGTTACAGCTGCGAACTGAATGTCTCTTCCAAGGGGCATTTAAACCGTCTTGTTAAGCTACTGCGACCTCCACCGCACCTCCATGGGGCATTTAAACTGTCTTGTTAAGCTACTGCGACCTGCACGTCTCTTTCAAGGGGCATTTAAACCGTCTTGTTAAGCTACTGCGACCTCCACCGCTCTTCCAAGGGGCATTTAAACCGTCTTTTTAAGCTACTGCAACCTGCACGTCTATTCCAAGTGGCATTTAAACCGTCTTGTTAAGATACTGCGACCTGCACGTCTCTTCCAAGTGGCATTTAAACGGTGTTTTTAAGCTGCTGCGACCTGCATGTCTCTTCCAAGGGGCATTTAAACCGTCTTGTTAAGCCTCTGCGACCTGCATGTCTCTTCCAAGGGGCATTTAAACCGTCTTGTTAAGCTACTGTAACCTCCACCACTTTTCCACGGGGCATTTAAACCATCTTGTTAAGCTACTGCGACCTGCACGTGTCTTCCAAGGGGCATTTAAACCGTCTTGTTAAGCTACTGCGACCTGCATGTCTCTTCCAAGGGGCATTTAAACCGTCTTGTTAAGCCTCTGCGACCTGCACGTCTTTTCCTAGGGGCATTTAAAGGGTCTTGTTAAGCTGCTTCGATCTGCATGTTTCATCCAAGTGGCATTTGAACTGTCTTTTTAAGCTACTGCGACCTGCACATCTCTTCCAAGGGGCATTTAAACCTTCTTGTTAAGGTCCTGCGACCTGCACGTCTCTTGAAAGGGGCATTTAAAAACTCTTGTTAAGCTACTGCGACCTGCACGTCTCTTACAAGGCGCATTTAAACCGTCTTTTTACGCTACTGTGACTTGTACTTCTCTTCCAAGGGGCATTTAAACCCTCTTATTAAGCTCCTGCGACCTGCTCGTCTCTTCCAAGGACCATTTAAACCCTCTTGTTAAGCTACTGCTACCTGCACGTCTCTTCCAAGGGGCAATTAAACCGTCTTGTTAAGCTACTGCGACCTGCACGTCTCTTCCAAGGGGCATTTAAACCGTCTTATTAAGCTACTGCGACCTGCACATCTCTTCCAATGCGCATTTAAACCGTCTTTTTAAGCTACTGTGACTTGAACGTCTCTTCCAAGGAGCATTTAAACCGTCTTGTTAAGTTACTGTAACCTCCACCACTTTTCCAAGGGACATCGCAACAGTCTTGTTAAGCTACTGCGACCTGCATGTCTCTTCCAAGGGGCATTTAAACCATCTTGTTAAGCTTCTGCGACCTGCACGTCTCTTCCAAGGGGCATTTAAACCCTCTTGTTAAGCTCCTGCGACCTGCACTTCTCTTTTTAGGGGCATTTAAACTGTCTTGTTAAGCTACTGCGACCTGCACATCTCTTCCAAGGGGCATTTAAACCGTCTAATTAAGCTACTGCGACCTGCACGTCTCTTCCAAGGGGCATTTAAACTGTCTTGTTAAGCTACTGCGACCTGCACGTCTCTTACAAGGTGCATTTAAACTGTCTTGTTAAGCTACTGCGACCTGCACGTCTCTTACAAGGTGCATTTAAACCATCTTGTTAAGCTACTTCGACCTGCATTTCTCTTCCAAGGGGCACTTAACCGTCTTTTAAAGCCTCTTCGACCTGCACGTCTTTTCCTAGGGGCATTTAAACAGTCTTGTTAAGCTGCTTCGACCTGCATGTTTCTACCAAGTGGCATTTAAACTGTCTTGTTAAGCTACTGCGACCTCCACCGCTCTTCCAAGGGGCATTTAAACTGTATTGTTAAGCTACTGCGACCTGCACGTCTCTTCCAAGGGGCATTTAAATCATCTTGGTAAGCTACTGCGACCTGCAAGCCTCTTCCAAAGGGCATTTAAACCCTCTTGTTAAGCTCCTGCGACCTGCACGTCTCTTCCAAGGGGCATTTAAACTGTCTTCTTAAGCTACTGCGACCTCCAAGGCTCTTCCAAGGGGCATTTAAACCATCTTGTTAAGCTACTGCGACCTGCACGTCTCTTCCATGGGGCATTTAAACTGTCTTGTTTAGCTTCGGAGAACTGCGCATCTCTTCTAACGGGCATTTAAACAGTCTTGTTAAGCTACTGCGACCTGCATGTCTCTTCCAAGGGGCATTTAAACCGTCTTGTTAAGCTACTGCGACCTCCACGTCTCTTCCAAGGGGCATTTAAACCGTCTTGTTAAGCAGCTGTGACCTGCATGTCTCTTCCAAAGGGCATTTAAACCGTCTTGTTAAGCTAATGCGACCTTCACCGCACTTCCAAGGTGCATTTAAACTGTCTTGTTAAGCTACTGCGACCTGCACATCTCTTTCAAGGGGCATTTAAACTGTTTTGTTAAGCTAACGCGACCTCCACCGCTCTTCCAAGGGACTCTTAAACTGTCTTGTTAAGCTACTGCGACCTGCACGTCTCTTCCAAGGGGCATTTAAACCGTCTTGTTAAGCTACTGCGACCTGCACGTCTCTTCCAAGTGGCATTTAAACCGTCTTGTTAAGCTACTTTTACCCGCACGTTTCTTTCAAGGGGCAGTAAAACAGTCTTGTTAAGCTACTGCGACCTCCACCGCTCTTCCAAGGGGCATTTAAACCGTCTTGTTAAGCTACTGCGAACTGCAGGTCTCTTCCAAGGGGCATTTAAACTGTCTTGTTAAGCTACTGCGACCTCCACCGATCTTCCAAGGGGCATTTAAACCGTCTTGTTAAGCTGCTGCGACCTGCATGTCTCTTCCAAGGGGCATTTAAACTGTCTTGTTAAGCTACTGCGACCTCCACCACTCTTCCAAGGGGCATTTAAACTGTCTTGTTAAGCTACTGCGACCTGCACGTCTCTTTCAAGGGGCACTTAAACTGTCTTGTTAAGCTACTGCGACCTCCACCGCTCTTCCAAGGGGCATTTAAACCGTCTTGTTAAGCTACTGCGACCTGCACTTCTCTTCCAAGTGGCATTTAAACCGTCTTGTTAAGTTACTGCGACCTGCACGTCTCTTCCAAGGGGCATTTAAACTGTCTTGTTAAGCTACTGCGACCTCCACCTCTCTTCCAAGGGGCATTTAAACCGTCTTATTAAGCTACTGCGACCTGCACATCTCTTCCAAGGGGCATTTAAACCGTCTTATTATGCTACTGCGACCTGCATGTCTCTTCCAAGGGGCATTTAAACTGTCTAGTTAAGCTACTGCGACCTCCACCACTCTTCAAAGGGGCATTTAAACCGTCTTGTTAAGCTACTGCGACCTGCACGTCTCTTCCAAGGGGCATTTAAACCGTCTTGTTAAGCTACTGCGACCTACTCGTCTATTCCAAGGGGCATTTTAACCGTCTTGTTAAGCTACTGCGACCTATACGTCTCTTCCAAGGCGCATTTAAACAGTCTATTTAAGCTACTGCGACTTGCATGTCTCTTCCAAGGGGCATTTAAACTTTCTTGTTAAGCTACTGTAACCTCCACCACTTTTCCAAGGGGCATTTAAACTGTCTTGTTAAGCTACTGCGACCTGCACGTCTCTTCCAAGGGGCATTTAAACCGTCGTTTTAAGCTACTGCGACCTGCATGTCTCTTCCAAGGGGCATTTAAACCATCTTGTTAAGCCACTGCTACCTGCACGTCTCTTCCAAGGGGATTTAAACCATCTTGTTAAGCTGCTGCGACCTGAATGTCTCTTCCATGGGGCATTTAAACCGTCTTGTTAAGCTACTGCGACCTGCACGTCTCTTTCAAGGGGCATTTAAACCGTCTTGTTAAGCTACTGCGACCTCCACCGCTCTTCCAAGCGGCATTTAAACCGTCTTATTAAGCTACTGCAACCTGCACGTCTCTTCCAAGGGGCATTTAAACTGTCTTGTTAAGCTACTGCAACCTCCACCTCTCTTCCATGGGGCATTTAAAACATCTTATTAAGCTACTGCGACATGCACATCTCTTCCAAGAGGCATTTAAACCGTCTTATTAAGTTACTTCAACCTGCACGTCTCTTCCAAGGGGCATTTAAACCGTCTTGTTAAGCTACTGCGACCTGCACGTCTCTTCCAAGGGCCATTTAAACCATCTTGTTAAGCTACTGCGACCTGCACGTCTCTTCCAAGGCGCATTTAAACCGTCTTTTTAAGCTACTGTGACCAGCATGTCTCTTCCAAGGGGCATTTCAACTGTATTGTTAAGCTACTGCGACCTGCAAGCCTACTCTAAGGGGCATTTAAACCCTCTTGTTAAGATCCTGTGACCTGCATGTCTCTTCCAAGGGGGATTTAAACCGTCTTGTTAAGCTACTGCTAACTGCACGTCTCTTCCAAGGGGCATTTAAATCGTCTTGTTAAGCTACTGCGACCTGCACGTCTCTTTCAAGGGGCTTTTAAACTGTCTTGTTAAGCTACTGCGACCTCCACCGCTCTTCCATGGGGCATTTAAACCGTCTTATTAAGCTACTGCAACCTGCACGTCTCTTCCAAGTGGCATTTAAACCGTCTTGTTAAGCTACTGCGACCTGCACGTCTCTTCCTAGGGTCATTTAAACTGTCTTGTTAAGCTACTGAGACCTCCACCTCTCTTCCAAGGGGCATTTAAAACATCTTATTAAGCTACTGCGACCTGCACATCTCTTCCAGGAGGCATTTAAACCGTCTTGTTAAGCTACTGCGACCTGCACATCTCTTCCAAGGGAAATTTAAACCGTCTTGTTAAGCTACTGTAACTTGCACTTCTCTTCCAAGGGGCATTTAAACAGTCTTGTTAAGATACTGCGACCTGCACGTCTCTTCCAAGGGGCATTTAAACCATCTTATTAAGCTACTGCGACCTGCATGTCTCTTCCAGGGGACATTTAAAACGTCTTATTAAGCTACTGCGACCTGCACGTCTCTTCCAAGGGGCATTTAAACTGTCTTGTTAAGCTACTGCGACTTGCATGTCTCTTCCAAGGTGCATTTAAACCGTCTTGCTATGCTACTGCGACCTGCACTTCTCTTCCAAGGCGCAATTAAACCTTCTTTTTAAGCTCCTGCGACTTGCACGTCTCTTCCAAGGGTCATTTAAACCGTCTTGTTAAGCCTCTGCGACCTGCACGTCTTTTCCAAGGGGCATTTAAACCGTCTTGTTAAGCTACTGCGACCTGCATGTCTATTCCAAGGGGCATTTAAACCTTCGTGTTAAGCTACTGCGACCTCCACCGCTTTTCCAAGGGGCATTTAAACCGTTTTTTTATGCTACTGCGACCTGCACTTCTCTTCCAAGGCTCATTTAAACCTTCTTTTTAAGCTCCTGCGACCTGCACGTCTTTTCCTAGGGGCATTTAAACAGTCTTGTTAAGCTGCTTCGACATGCATGTTTCTTCCAAGTGGCATTTAAACTGTCTTGTTAAGCTAGTGCGACCTGCACGTCTCTTCCAAGGTGCATTTAAACCGTCTTGTTAAGCTACTGCGACCTGCATGTCTCTTCCAAGGGGCATTTAATCCGTCTTGTTAAGCTGCTTCGACATGCATGTTTCTTCCAAGTGGCATTTAAACTGTCTTGTTAAGCTACTGCGACCTGCACGTCTCTTCCAAGGGGCATTTAAATCGTCTTGGTAAGCTACTGCGACCTGCAAGCCTCTTCCAATGGGCATTTAAACCCTCTTGTTAAGCTACTGCGACCTGCATGTCTCTTCCAAGGGGCATTTTAACTGTCTTCTTAAGCTACTGCGACCTCCACCGCTCTTCCAAGGGGCATTTAAACCATCTTGTTAAGCTACTGCGACCTGCACGTCTCTTCCAAGGGGCATTTAAACTGTCTTATTTAGCTTCTGCGACCTGCACGTCTCTTCTAAGGGGCATTTAAACAGTCTTGTTAAGCTACTGCGACTTGCACGTCTCTTCCAAGGTGCATTTAAACCGTCTTCTTAAGCTACTGTAACCTCCACCACTTTTCCAAGGGGCATTTAAACCGTCTTGTTAAGCTACTGCGACCTCCACCGCACTACCAAGGGGCTTTTAAAACGCTTTGTTGAGCTACTGCGACCTGCATGTCTCTTCCAAGGGGCATTTAAACCGTCTTGTTAAGCTACTGCGACCTCCACGTCTCTTCCAAGGGACATTTAAACCGTCTTGTTAAGCTACTGTGACCTGCATGTCTCTTCCAAGGGGCATTTAAACCATCTTGTTAAGCTACTGCGACCTCCACCGCACTTCCAAGGGGCATTTAAACCGTCTTGTTAAGCTACTGCGACCTGCATGTCTATTCCAAGGCGCATTTAAACCTTCTTTTTAAGCTCCTGCGACCTGCACGTCTTTTCCTAGGGGCATTTAAACAGTCTTGTTAAGCTGCTTCGACATGCATGTTTCTTCCAAGAGGCATTTAAACTGTCTTGTTAAGCTAGTGCGACCTGCTTGTCTCTTCCAAGGTGCATTTAAACCGTCTTGTTAAGCTACTGCGACCTTTATGTCTCTTCCAAGGGGCATTTAAACCGTCTTGTTAAGCTGCTTCGACATGCATGTTTCTTCCAAGTGGCATTTAAACTGTCTTGTTAAGCTACTGCGACCTCCACCGCTCTTTCAAGGGGCATTTAAACTGTCTTGTTAAGCTACTGCGACCTGCACGTCTCTTCCAAGGGGCATTTAAATCGTCTTGGTAAGCTACTGCGACCTGCAAGCCTCTTCCAATGGGCATTTAAACCCTCTTGTTAAGCTACTGCGACCTGCATGTCTCTTCAAAGGGGCATTTAAACTGTCTTCTTAAGCTACTGCGACCTCCACCGCTCTTCCAAGGGGCATTTAAACCATCTTGTTAAGCTACTGCGACCTGCACGTCTCTTCCAAGGGGCATTTAAACTGTCTTGTTTAGCTTCTGCGACCTGCATGTCTCTTCTAAGGGGCATTTAAACAGTCTTGTTAAGCTACTGCGACTTGCACGTCTCTTCCATGGGGCATTTAAACCATCTTCTTAAGCTACTGTAACCTCCACCACTTTTCCAAGGGGCATTTAAACCGTCTTGTTAAGCTACTGCGACCTCAACCGCACTACCAAGGGGCTTTTAAAACGCTTTGTTAAGCTACTGCGACCTGCATGTCTCTTCCAAGGGGCATTTAAACCGTCTTGTTAAGCTACTGCGACCTCCACGTTTCTTCCAAGGGGCATTTAAACCGTCTTGTTAAGCTGCTGTGACCTGCATGTCTCTTCCAAGGGGCATTTAAACCGTCTTGTTAAGCTGCTGCGACCTGCACGTCTCTTCCAAGGGGCATTTAAACTATCTTGTTAAGCTACTGCGACCTCCACCGCTCTTCCAAGGGGCATTTAAACCGTCTTGTTTAGCTACTGCGACCTACACGTCTCTTCCAAGGGGCATTTAAACCGTCTTGTTAAGCTACTGCGACCTGCACATCTCTTCCAAGGGGCATTTAAACTGTCTTGCTAAGCCACTGCGACCTCCACCTCTCTTCCAAGGGGTATTTAAACCGTCTTATTAAGGTACTGCGACCTGCATGTCTCATCCAAGGGGCATTTAAACTCTCTTGTTAAGCTCCTGCGACCTCCACCACTCTTCCAATGGGCATTTGAACCGTCTTGTTAAGCTACTGCGACATGCACGTAACTTTCAAGGGGCATTTAAACTGTCTTGTTAAGCTACTGCGACCTCCAACGCTCTTCCAAGGGGCATTTAAACCGTCTTTTTAAGCTACTGCGACCTGCACGTCTCTTCCAAGTGGCATTTAAACCGTCTTTTTAAGCTACTGCGACCTGCACGTCTCTTCCAAGGGGCATTTAAACTGTCCTGTTAAGCTACTGCGACCTCCACCTCTCTTACAAGGGGCATTTAAACCATCTTATTAAGCTACTGCGACCTGCACATCTCTTCCAAGGGGCATTTAAACTGTCTTATTATGCTACTGCGACCTGCATGTCTCTTCCAAGGGGCATTTAAACTGTCTTATTATGCTACTGCAACCTGCATGTCTCTTCCAAGGGGCATTTAAACTGTCTTGGTAAGCTACTGCGACCTGCACGTCTCTTCCAAGGGGCATTCAAACCGTCTTGTTAAGCTTCTGCGACCTGCAAGCCTATTCCAAGGGGCATTTAAACCCTCTTGTTAAGCTGCTGCGACCTGCACGTCTCTGCCAAGGGGGATTTAAACCGTCTTGTTAAGCTACTGAGACCTGCACGTATCTTCCAAGGGGCATTTAAACCGTCTTGTTAAGCTACTGCGACCTGCTCGTCTATTCCAAGGGTCATTTTAACCGTCTTGTTAAGCTACTGCGACCTGCACGTCTCTTCCAAGGCGCATTTAAACTGTCTATTTAAGCTACTGCGACTTGCATGTCTCTTCCAAGGGGCATTTAAACTTTCTTGTTAAGCTACTGTAACCTCCACCACTTTTCCAAGGGGCATTTAAACTGTCTTGTTAAGCTACTGAAACCTGCACGTCTCTTCCAAGGGGCATTTAAACCGTCGTTTTAAGCTACTGCGACCTGCATGTCTCTTCCAAGGGGCATTTAAACCGTCTTGTTAAGCCACTGCTACCTGCACGTCTCTTCCAAGGGGATTTAAACCATCTTGTTAAGCTGCTGCGACCTGAATGTCTCTTCCAAGGGACATTTAAACCGTCTTGTTAAGCTACTGCGACCTCCACCGCACGTCCATGGGGCATTTAAACCGTCTTGTTAAGCTACTGCGACCTGCACGTCTCTTTCAAGGGGCATTTAAACCGTCTTGTTAAGCTACTGCGACCTCCACCGCTGTTCCAAGCGGCATTTAAACCGTCTTATTAAGCTACTGCAACCTGCACGTCTCTTCCAAGGGGCATTTAAACTGTCTTGTTAAGCTACTGCAACCTCCACCTCTCTTCCAAGGCGCATTTAAACCGTCTATTTAAGCTACTGCGACTTGCATGTCTCTTCCAAGGGGCATTTAAACTTTCTTGTTAAGCTACTGTAACCTCCACCACTTTTCCAAGGGGCATTTAAACTGTCTTGTTAAGCTACTGAAACCTGCACGTCTCTTCCAAGGGGCATTTAAACCGTCGTTTTAAGCTACTGCGACCTGCATGTCTCTTCCAAGGGGCATTTAAACCGTCTTGTTAAGCCACTGCTACCTGCACGTCTCTTCCAAGGGGATTTAAACCATCTTGTTAAGCTGCTGCGACCTGAATGTCTCTTCCAAGGGGCATTTAAACCGTCTTGTTAAGCTACTGCGACCTCCACCGCACGTCCATGGGGCATTTAAACCGTCTTGTTAAGCTACTGCGACCTGCACGTCTCTTTCAAGGGGCATTTAAACCGTCTTGTTAAGCTACTGCGACCTCCACCGCTCTTCCAAGCGGCATTTAAACCGTTTTATTAAGCTACTGCAACCTGCACGTCTCTTCCAAGGGGCATTTAAACTGTCTTGTTAAGCTACTGCAACCTCCACCTCTCTTCCAAGGGGCATTTAAAACATCTTATTAAGCTACTGCGACATGCACATCTCTTCCAAGAAGCATTTAAACCGTCTTATTAAGTTACTTCAACTTGCACGTCTCTTCCAAGGGGCATTTAAACCGTCTTGTTAAGGTACTGCGACCTGCACGTCTCTTCCAAGGGCCATTTAAACCATCTTGTTAAGCTACTGCGACCTGCACGTCTCTTCCAAGGCGCATTTAAACCGTCTTTTTAAGCTACTGCGACCAGCATGTCTCTTCCAAGGGGCATTTAAACTGTCTTGTTAAGCTACTGCGATCTGCAAGCCTACTCTAAGGGGCATTTAAACCCTCTTGTTAAGATCCTGTGACCTGCATGTCTCTTCCAAGGGGGATTTTAACCGTCTTGTTAAGCTACTGCTAACTGCACGTCTCTTCCAAGGGGCATTTAAATCGTCTTGTTAAGCTACTGCGACCTCCACCTCTCTTCCAAGGGGCATTTAAAACATCTTATTAAGCTACTGCGACCAGCCCATCTCTTCCAAGATGCATTTAAACCGTCCTGTTAAGCTACTGCGACCTGCACATCTCTTCCAAGGGAAATTTAAACCGTCTTGTTAAGCTACTGTAACTTGCACTTCTCTTCCAAGGGGCATTTAAACAGTCTTGTTAAGATACTGCGACCTGCACGTCTCTTCCAAGGGGCATTTAAACCATCTTATTAAGCTACTGCGACCTGCATGTCTCTTCCAAGGGACATTTAAAACGTCTTATTAAGCTACTGCGACCTGCACGTCTCTTCCAAGGGGCATTTAAACTGTCTTGTTAAGCTACTGCGACCTGCATGTCTCTTCCAAGGTGCATTTAAACCGTCTTGCTATGCTACTGCGACCTGCACTTCTCTTCCAAGGCGCAATTAAACCTTCTTTTTAAGCTCCTGCGACTTGCACGTCTCTTCCAAGGGGCTTTTAAACCGTCTTGTTAAGCTACTGCGACCTGCATGTCTCTTCCAAGGGTCATTTAAACCGTCTTGCTAAGCCTCTGCGACCTGCACGTCTTTTCCAAGGGGCATTTAAACTGTCTTGTTAAGCTACTGCGACCTGCATGTCTATTCCAAGGGGCATTTAAACCTTCGTGTTAAGCTACTGCGACCTCCACCGCTTTTCCAAGGGGCATTTAAACCGTTTTTTTTATGCTACTGCGACCTGCACTTCTCTTTCAAGGCGCATTTAAACCTTCTTTTTAAGCTCCTGCGACCTGCACGTCTTTTCCTAGGGGCATTTAAACAGTCTTGTTAAGCTGCTTCGACATGCATGTTTCTTCCAAGTGGCATTTAAACTGTCTTGTTAAGCTAGTGCGACCTGCACTTCTCTTCCAAGGTGCATTTAAACCGTCTTTTTAAGCTACTGCGACCTGCATGTCTCTTCCAAGGGGCATTTAATCCGTCTTGTTAAGCTGCTTCGACATGCATGTTTCTTCCAAGTGGCATTTAAACTGTCTTGTTAAGCTACTGCGACCTCCACCGCTCTTTCAAGGGGCATTTAAACTGTCTTGTTAAGCTACTGCGACCTGCACGTCTCTTCCAAGGGGCATTTAAATCGTCTTGGTAAGCTACTGCGACCTGCAAGCCTCTTCCAATGGGCATTTAAACCCTCTTGTTAAGCTACTGCGACCTGCATGTCTCTTCCAAGGGACATTTAAACTGTCTTCTTAAGCTACTGCGACCTCCACCGCTCTTCCAAGGGGCATTTAAACCATCTTGTTAAGCTACTGCGACCTGCACGTCTCTTCCAAGGGGCATTTAAACTGTCTTCTTTAGCTTCTGCGACCTGCACGTCTCTTCTAAGGGGCATTTAAACAGTCTTGTTAAGCTACTGCGACTTGCACGTCTCTTCCAAGGTGCATTTAAACCGTCTTCTTAAGCTACTGTAACCTCCACCACTTTTCCAAGGGGCATTTAAACCGTCTTGTTAAGCTACTGAGACCTCCACCGCACTACCAAGGGGCTTTGAAAACGCTTTGTTAAGCTACTGCGACCTGCATGTCTCTTCCAAGGGGCATTTAAACCGTCTTGTTAAGCTACTGCGACCTCCACGTCTCTTCCAAGGGGCATTTAAACCGTCTTGTTAAGCTGCTGTGACCTGCATGTCTCTTCCAAGGGGCATTTAAACCATCTTGTTAAGCTACTGCGACCTCCACCGCACTTCCAAGGGGCATTTAAACTGTCTTGTTAAGCTAGTGCGACCTGCACGTCTCTTCCAAGGTGCATTTAAACCGTCTTGTTAAGCTACTGCGACCTGCATGTCTCTTCCAAGGGGCATTTAAACCGTCTTGTTAAACTGCTTCGACATGCATGTTTCTTCCAAGTGGCATTTAAACTGTCTTGTTAAGCTACTGCGATCTCCACCCCTCTTTCAAGGGGCATTTAAACTGTCTTGTTAAGCTACTGCGACCTGCATGTCTCTTCCAAGGGGCATTTAAATCGTCTTGGTAAGCTACTGCTACCTGCAAGCCTCTTCCAATGAGCATTTAAACCCTCTTGTTAAGCTACTGCGACCTGCACGTCTCTTCCAAGGGGCATTTAAACTGTCTTCTTTAGCTTCTGCAACCTGCACGTCTCTTCTAAGGGGCATTTAAACATTCTTGTTAAGCTACTGCGACTTGCACGTCTCTTTCAAGGGGCATTTAAACCATCTTCTTAAGCTACTGTAACCTCCACCACTTTTCCAAGGGGCATTTAAACCGTCTTGTTAAGCTACTGCGACCTCCACCGCACTACCAAGGGGCTTTTAAAACGCTTTGTTAAGCTACTGCGACCTGCATGTCTCTTCTAAGGGGCATTTAAACCGTCTTGTTAAGCTACTGCGACCTCCACGTCTCTTCCAAGGGGCATTTAAACCGTCTTGTTAAGCTGCTGTGACCTGCATGTCTCTTCCAAGGGGCATTTAAACCATCTTGTTAAGCTACTGCGACCTCCACCGCACTTCCAAGGGGCATTTAAACCGTCTTGTTAAGCTGCTGCGACCTGCACGTCTCTTTCAAGGGGCATTTAAACTATCTTGTTAAGCTACTGCGACCTCCACTGCTCTTCCAAGGGGCATTTAAACTGTCTTGTTTAGCTACTGCGACCTGCACGTCTCTTCCAAGGGGCATTTAAACCGTCTTGTTAAGCTACTGCGACCTGCACGTCTCTTCCAAGGGGCATTTAAACTGTCTTGCTAAGCCACTGCGACCTCCACCTCTCTTCCAATGGGCATTTGAACCGTCTTGTTAAGCTACTGCGACCTGCACGTAACTTTCAAGGGGCATTTAAACTGTCTTGTTAAGCTACTGCGACCTTCACCGCTCTTCCAAGGGGCATTTAAACCGTCTTGTTAAGCTACTGCGACCTGCACGTCTCTTCCAAGTGGCATTTAAACCGTCTTTTTAAGCTACTGCGACCTGCACGTCTCTTCCAAGGGGCATTTAAACTGTCCTGTTAAGCTACTGCGACCTCCACCTCTCTTACAAGGGGCATTTAAACCGTCTTATTAAGCTACTGCGACCTGCACATCTCTTCCAAGGGGCATTTAAACTGTCTTATTATGCTACTGCGACCTGCATGTCTCTTCCAAGGGGCGTTTAAACTGTCTTATTATGCTACTGCGACCTGCATGTCTCTTCCAAGGGGCATTTAAACTGTCTTGGTAAGCTACTGCGACCTGCACGTCTCTTCCAAGTGGCATTCAGACTGTCTTGTTAAACTTCTGCGACCTGCAAGCCTATTCCAAGGGGCATTTAAACCCTTTGTTAAGCTGCTGCGACCTGCACGTCTCTGTCAAGGGGGATTCAAACCGTCTTGTTAAGCTACTGAGACCTGCACGTCTCTTCCAAGGGGCATTTAAACCATCTTGTTAAGCTACTGCGACCTGCTTGTCTATTCCAAGGGGCATTTAAACCTTCTTGTTAAGCTACTGCGACCTGCACGTCTCTTCCAAGGCGCATTTAAACCGTCTTTTTAAGCTACTGCGACTTGCATGTCTCTTCCAAGGGGCATTTAAACTTTCTTGTTAAGCTACTGTAACCTCCACCACTTTTCCAAAGGGCATTTAAACTGTCTTGTTAAGCTACTGCGAACTGCACGTCTCTTCCAAGGGGCATTTAAACCGTCTTGTTAAGCTACTGCGACCTGCGCGTCTCTTCCAAGGGGCCTTTAAACCGTCTTGTTAAGCCACTGCTACCTGCACGTCTCTTCCAAGGGGATTTAAACCATCTTGTTAAGCTGCTGCGACCTGCATGTCTCTTCCAAGGGGCATTTAAACCGTCTTGTTAAGCTACTGTGACCTCCACCGCACTTCCAAGGGGCATTTAAACCGTCATGTTAAGCTACCGCGACCTGCACGTCTCTTTCAAGGGGCATTGAAACTGTCTTGTTAAGCTACTGCGACCTCCACCGCTCTTCCAAGGGGCATTTAAACCTTCTTGTTAAGCTACTGCGACCTGCACGTCTCTTCCAAGGGGGATTTAAACCGTCTTGTTAAGCTACTGCGACCTGCACGTCTCTTCCAAGGGCCATTTAAACCATCTTGCTAAGCTACTGTGACCTGCTCGTCTCTTCCAAGGGGCATTTAAACTGTCTTTTAAGCTACTGTAACCACGACCACTCTTACAAGGGGCATTTAAACCATCTTGTTAAGCTACTGCGACCTGCATGTCTCTTCCAGGAGGCATTTAAACCGTCTTGTTAAGCCACTGCGGCCTGCACGTCTCTTCCAAGGGGCATTTAAACCATCTTTTTAAGCTGCTGCGAACTGCATGTCTCTTCCAAGGGGCATTTAAACCATCTTGCTAAGCTACTGCGACCTCCACGTCTCTTCCAAGGGGCATTTAAACAATATTGTTAAGCTACTGCGACCTGCACGTCTCTTCCAAGGGGCATTTAAACTGTCTTGGTAAGCTACTGCGACCTGCAAGCCTCTGTCAAGGGGCATTTAAACCATCTTGCTAAGCTACTGCGACCTCCACGTCTCTTCCAAGGGGCATTTAAACAATATTGTTAAGCTATTGCGACCTGCATGTCTCTTCCAAGGGGCATTTAAACTGTCTTGTTAAGCTACTGCGACCTCCACCGCTCTTCCAAGGGGCATTTAAACCATCTTGTTAAGCTACTGCGACATGCACCGCTCTTCCAATGGGCATTTAAACCATCTTGTTAAGCCTCTGCGACCTGCACGTCTCTTCCAAGGGGCATTTAAACCGTCTTTTTAAGCTACTGCGACCTCCACGTCTCTTCCAAGGGGCATTTAAACCATCTTGTTAAGCTACTGTAACCTCCACCACTTTTCCACGGGGCATTTAAACCGTCTTGCTAAGCTACTGCGACCTGCACGTCTCTTCCAAGGGGCATGTAAACCGTCTTGTTAAGCCTCTGCGACCTGCACGTCTTTTCCTAGGGGCATTTAAACAGTCTTGTTAAGCTGCTTCGACCTGCATGTTTCTTCCAAGTGGCATTTAAACTGTCTTGTTAAGCTACTGCGACCTCCACCTCTCTTACAAGGGGCATTTAAACCATCTTATTAAGCTACTGCGACCTGCACATCTCTTCCAAGGGGCATTTAAACTGTCTTATTATGCTACTGCGACCTGCATGTCTCTTCCAAGGGGCGTTTAAACTGTCTTATTATGCTACTGCGACCTGCATGTCTCTTCCAAGGGGCATTTAAACTGTCTTGGTAAGCTACTGCGACCTGCACGTCTCTTCCAAGTGGCATTCAAACCGTCTTGTTAAGCTTCTGCGACCTGCAAGCCTATTCCAAGGGGCATTTAAACCGTCTTCTTAAGCTACTGTAACCTCCACCACTTTTCCAAGGGGCATTTAAACCGTCTTGTTAAGCTACTGCGACCTGCACGTCTCTTCCAAGGGGCATTTAAAATGCTTTGTTAAGCTACTGCGACCTGCATGTCTCTTCCAAGGGACATTTAAACTGTCTTGTTAAGCTACTGCGACCTCCACGTCTCTTCCAAGGGGCATTTAAACCATCTTGCTAAGCTGCTGCGACCTGCATTTCTCTTCCAAGGGGCATTTAAACCGTCTTGTTAAGCTACTGTAACCTCCACCGCTCTTCCAAGGGGCATTTAAACCGTCTTGTTAAGCTACTGCGACCTGCACGTCTCTTCCAAGGGGCATTTAAACTGTCTTGTTAAGCTACTGCGACCTCCACCGCTCTTCCAATGGGCATTTAAACCATCTTGTTAAGCTACTGCGACCTGCACGTCTCTTCCAAGGGGCATTTAAACTGTCTTATTAAGCTACTGCGACCTGCACGTCTCTTCCAAGGGACATTTAAATAGTCTTGGTAAGCTACTGCGACCTGCAAGCCTCTTCCAAGGGGCATTTAAATCGTCTTGTTAAGCTACTGTAACCTCCACCACTTTTCCAAGGGGCATTTAAACCGTCTTGTTAAGCTACTGCGACCTGCACGTCTCTTCCAAGGGGCATTTAAAACGCTTTGTTAAGGTACTGCGACCTGCATGTCTTTTCCAAGGTGCATTTAAACCGTCTTGTTAAGCTACTGCGACCTGCACGTCTCTTCCAAGGGGCATTTAAACGGTCTTGTTAAGCTGCTGCGGCCTGCATGTCTCTTCCAAGGGGCATTTAAACTGTCTTGTTTAGCTTCTGCGACTTGCACGTCTCTTCCAAGGGGCATTTACACCGTCTTCTTAAGCTACTGCGACCTCCACGTCTCTTCCAAGTGTCATTTAAACCGTCTTGTTAAGCTACTGCGACCTGCAAGTCTCTTCCAAGGGGCATTTAAACTGTCTTGTTAAGCTACTACGACCTCCACCACTTTTCCAAGGGAAATTTAAACCGTCTTGTTAAGCTACTGCAACCTGCACGTCTCTTCCAAGGGGCATTTAAAACGCTTTGTTAAGCTACTGCGACCTGCATGTCTCTTCCAAGGGGCATTTCAACAGTCTTGTTAAGCTACTGCGACCTCCACGTCTCTTCCAAGGGGTATTTAAACCGTTTTGTTAAGCTGCTGCGACCTGCATGTCTCTTCCAAGGGGCATTTAAACCGTCTTGTTAAGCTACTGCGACCTGCACGTCTCTTCCAAGGGGCATTTAAACTGTCTTGTTAAGCTACTGCGACCTGCACGTCTCTTCCAAGGGGCATTTCAACAGTCTTGTTAAGCTACTGCGACCTGCATGTCTCTTCCAAGGGGCATTTAAACCGTTTTGTTAAGCTACTGTGACCTGCACGTCTCTTCCAAGGGGCATTTAAACCGTCTTGTTAAGCTACTGCGATCTGCACGTCTCCTCCATGGGGCATTTAAACGGTCTTGTTAAGCTACTGCGACTTGCTCGTCTCTTCCAAGGGACATTTAAACCGTCTTGTTAAGCTACTGCGACCTGTAAGTCTCTTCCAAGGGGCATTTAAACAGTCTTGTTAAGCTGCTGCGACCTGCATGTCTCTTCCAAGGGGCATTTAAACAGTCTTGTTAAGCTGCTGTGACCTGCATGTCTATTCCAAGGGGCATTTAAACTGTCTTGTTAAGCTACTGCGACCTGCACGTCTCTTTCAAGGGGCATTTAAACTGTCTTGATAAGCTACTGTGACCTGCACGTCTCTTCCAAGGGGCATTTAAACCATCTTGTTAAGCTACTGCGACCTGCTTGTCTATTCCAAGGGGCATTTAAACCATCTTGTTAAGCTCCTGCGACCTGAACGTCTCTTCCAAGGCGCATTTAAACAGTCTTTTTAAACTACTTCGACCTGCACGTCTCTTCCAAGGGGCATTTAAACTGTCTTGTTAAGCTACTGTAACCTCCACCACTTTTCCAAGGGGCATTTAAACTGTCTTGTTAAGCTAATGCGACCTGCAAGCCTATTATAAGGGGCATTTAAACACTCTTGTTAAGCTACTGCGACCTGCACGTCTCTTCCAAGGGGGATTTAAACCGTCTTGTTAAGCTACTGCGACCTGCACGTCTCTTCTAAGGGGCATATAAACCGTCTTGTTAAGCTACTGCGACCTGATCGTCTCTTCCAAGGCGCATTTAAACCGTCTTTTTAAGCTTCTGCGACTTGTACGTCTCTTCCTAGGGGCATTTAAACCGTCTTGTTAAGCTCCTGTAAGCTCCACCATTTTCCAAGGGGCATTTAAACCGTCTTGTTAAGCTATTGCGACCTGCACGTCTCTTCCAAAGGGCATTTAAACCTTCTTGTTAAGCTACTGCGTCCTGCACGTCTCTTCCAAGGGGCAATTAAATCGTCTTGGTAAGCTTCTACGACCTGCAAGCCTCTTCCAAGGGGCATTTACACCCTCTTGTTAAGCTACTGCGACCTACACGTCTCTTCCAAGGGGCATTTAAACCATCTTGGTAAGCTACTGTGACCTGCTCGTCTCTTCCAAGGGGCATTTAAACCGTCTTGTTAAGCTACTGCGACCTGCACATCTCTTCAAAGGGGCATTTAAACCGTCTTGGTAAGCTACTGCTAACTGCAAGACTCTTCCAAGGGTCATTTAAACACTCTTGTTAAGCTACTGCGACCTGCACGTCTCTTCCAAGGGGGATTTTAACTGTCTTGTTAAGCCTCTGCGACTTGCACGTCTCTTCCAAGGGGCATTTAAACAATCTTGGTAAGCTACTGCGACCTGCACGTCTCTTCCAAGGCGCATTTAAACCGTCTTTTTAAGCTACTGCGACTTGCACGTCTCTTCCAAGGGGCATTTAAACTGTCTTGTTAAGCTACTGCGACATCCACCGCTCTTTCAAGGGGCATTTAAACTGTTTTGGTAAGCTACTGCGACCTGCAAGCCTCTTCCAAGGGGCATTTAAACCGTCTTGTTAAGCTACTGTGACCTCCACCGCTCTTCCAAGGGGCACTTAAACTGTCTTGTTAAGCTACTGCGACCTGCAAGCCTCTTCCAAGGGGCATTTAAACAGTCTTGTTAAGCTGCTGCGACCTGCTCGTCTCTTCCAAGGGGCATTTAAACCATCTTGTTAAGCTACTGCGACCTGCATGTCTCTTCCAAGGGGCATTTAAACCGTCTTTTTAAGCTACTGTAACCTCCACCACTTTTCCAAGTGGCATTTAAACCGTCTTGCTAAGCTTCTCCGACCTGCACGTCTCTTCCAAGGCGCATTTAAACCGTCTTTTTAATCTACTGCGACTTGCACGTCTCTTCCAAGGGGCATTTAAACCGTCTTGTTAAGCTACTGTGACATGCACGTCTCTTCCAAGGGGCATTTAAACAGTCTTGTTAAGCTGCTGCGACCTGCATGTGTCTTCCAAGGGGCATTTAAACTGTCTTGTTAAGCTACTGAGACCTCCATCGCTCTTCCAAGGGGCATTTAAACTTTCTTGTTAAGCTACTGTGACCTGCACGTCTCTTACAAGGGGCATTTAAACCATGTTGTTAAGCTACTGTGACCTGCTCGTCTCTTACAAGGGGCATTTAAACCGTCTTGTTAAGCTACTGCGACCTGCACGTCTCTTGCAAGGCGCATTTAAACCGACTTTTTAAGCTACTGCGACTTGCACGTCTCTTCCAAGGGACATTTAAACCGTCTTGTTAAGCTACTGCGACCTGCACGTCTCCTCCATGGGGCATTTAAACCGTCTTGTTAAGCTATTTCGACCTGCATGTCTCTACCAAGGGACATTTAAACTGTCTTGTTAAGCTACTGCGACCTGCACGTCTCTTCCAAGGGGCATTTAAACAGTCTTGTTAAGCTGCTGCGACCTGCATGTCTCTTCCAAGGGGCATTTAAACTGTCTTGTTAAGCTACTGCGACATCCACCGCTCTTTCAAGGGGCATTTAAACCTTCTTGATAAGCTACTGTGACCTGCACGTCTCTTCCACGGGGCATTTAAATCGTCTTGGTAAGCTACTGCGACCTGCACGTCTCTTCCATGGGGCATTTAAACCGTCTTTTTAAGCTACTGCGACCTGCACGTCTCTTCCATGGGGCATTTAAATCGTCTTGGTAAGCTACTGCGACCTGCTCGTCTCTTCCAAGGGGCATTTAAACCATCTTGTTAAGCTACTGCAACCTGCACATCTCTTCCAAGGGGCATTTAAACCGTCTTGTTAAGCTACTGCAACCTGCACGTTTCTTCCAAGGGGCATTTAAACCATCTTGTTAAGCTACTGCAACCTGCACATCTCTTCCAAGGGGCATTTAAACCGTCTTGTTAAGCTACTGTGACCTGCACGTCTCTTTCAAGGGGCATTTAAACCATCTTGTTAAGCTACTGCGACCTGCATGTCTCTACCAAGGGGCATTTAAACCGTTTTTTAAGCTACTGCGACCTCCACCGCTCTTCCAAGGGGCATTTAAACGTCTTGTTAAGTTACTGCGAACCGCAATTCTCTTCGAAGGGCCATTTAAACCGTCTTGGTAAGCTACTGCGACCAGCAAGTCTTTTCCAAGGGGCATTGATACCGTCTTGTTAAGCTACTACGACCTGCATGTCTCTTCCAAGGGGCATTTAAAACATCTTGTTAAGCTACTGCGAACTGAACGTCTTTTCCAAGGGGCATTTAAACCGTCTTGTTACGCTACTGCGACCTCCACCGATCTTCCAAGGGGCATTTAAACCATCTTGTTAAGCTACTGCGACCTGCACGTCTCTTGCAAGGGGCATTTAAACCGTCTTGTTAAGCTACTGCGACCTGCACGTCTCTTCCAAGGGGTATTTAAATCGTCTTGTTAAGCTACTGCGACATGCACGTCTCTTCCAAGGGGCATTTAAACCGTCTTATTAAGCTACTGCGACCTGCATGTCTCTTCCAAGGGGCATTTAAATTGTCTTGTTAAGCTACTGCGACCTCCACCTCTCTTCCAAGGGGCAATTCAACCGTCTTGTTAAGCTACTGCGACCTGCACGTCTCTTCCAAGGGCATTTAAACCGTCTTGTTAAGCTTCTGCGACCTGCATGTCTCTTCCAAGGGGCATTTAAACCGTCTTGTTAAGCTACTGCGACCTGCATGTCTCTTCCAAGGGGCATTTAAAACGCTTTGTTAAGCTACTGCGACCTGCATGTCTCTGTTAAAGGGCATTTAAAGCGCTTTGTTAAGCTACTGCGACCTGCATGTCTCTTCCAAGGGGCATTTAAACCGTCTTTTTAAGCTACTGCGACCTGTACGTCTCTTCCTAGGGGCATTTAAACTGTCTTGTTAAGCTACTGCGACCTCCACCTCTCTTCCAAGGGGCATTTAAACCATCTTGTTAAGCTACTGCGACCTCCACCTCTCATCCAAGGGGCATTTAAAGCGTCTTGTTAAGCTTCTGCGACCTGCTCGTCTCTTCCAAGGGGCATTTAAACCGTCTTGTTAAGCTTCTGTAACCTCCACCACTTTTCCAAGGGGCATCTAAACCGTCTTGTTAAGCTACTGCGACCTGCATGTCTCTTCCAAGGGGCATTTAAACCATCTTGTTAAGCTACTGCGACCTGCACGTCTCTTCCAAGGGGCATTTAAACTGTCTTGTTAAGCATCTGCGACCTGCTCGTCTCTTCCAATTGGCATTTAAACCGTCTTGTTAAGCTACTGCGACCTGCAAGTCTCTTCCAAGGGGCATTTAAACTGTCTTGTTAAGCTACTGCAACCTCCACCACACTTCCAAGGGGCATTTAAAGCGTCTTGTTAAACTTCTGCGACCTGCACGTCTCTTCCAAGGGGCATTTAAACCGTCTTGTTAAGCTACTCCGACCTGCAAGTCTCTTCCAAGGCGCATTTAAACCGTCTTTTTAAGCTACTGTGACTTGAACGTCTCTTCCAAGGGGCATTTAAACCGTCTTGTTAAGCTACTGTAACCTCCACCACTATTCCAAGGGGCATCTCAACAATCTTGTTAAGCTAGTGCGACCTGCAAATCTCTTCCAAGGGTCATTTAAACCCTCTTGTTAAGCTCCTGCGACATGCACGTCTCTTGAAAGGGGCATTTAAACTGTCTTGTTATGCTACTGCGACCTCCACCTCTCTTCCATGGGGCATTTAAACCGTCTTATTAAGCTACTGCGACCTGCACATCTCTTCCAAGGAGCATTTAAATCGTCTTTTTAAGCTACTGTGACTTGAACTTCTCTTCCAAGGGGCATTTAAACTGTCTTGTTAAGCTACTGTAACCTCCACCACTTTTCCAAGGGGAATCTCAACAGTCTTGTTAAGCTACTGCTACCTGCACGTCTCTTCCAAGGGGACATTTAAACAGTCTTGTTAAGCTACTGCGACCTGCATGTCTCTTCCAAGGGGCATTTAAACCGTCTTGTTAAGCTACTGCAACCTCCACCGCTCTTCCAAGGGGCATTTAAACCCTCTTGTTAAGCTCCTGCGACCTGCACGTCTCTTGAAAGGGGCAATTAAACCCTCTTGTTAAGCTACTGCGACCTGCAAGTCTCTTCCAAGGGGCATTTAAACTGTCTTGTTAAGCTACTGCGACCTCCACCTCTATTCCAAGGGGCATTTAAAGCGTCTTGTTAAGCTTCTGCGACCTGCACTTCTCTTCCAAGGCGCATTTAAACCTTCTTTTTAAGCTCCTGCGACTTGATCGTCTCTTGTTAAGCTACTGTAACCTCCACCACTTTTCCAAGGGGCATTTAAACCGTCTTTTAAGCTACTGCGACTTGCACTTCTCTTCCAAGGGGCTTTTAAACTGTCTTGTTAAGCTACGGCGACCTGCATGCCTCTTCCAAGGGGCATTTAAACTGTTTTGTTAAGTCTCTGCGACCTGCACGTCTCTTCCAAGGGGCATTTAAACCGTCTTTATAAGCTGCTGCGACCTGCATGTCTCTTCCAAGGGGCATTTAAACCATCGTGTTAAGCTACTGCGACCTCCACCGCTCTTCCAAGGGGCATTTAAACCATATTGTTAAGCTACTGCGACCTGCACGTCTCTTCCAAGGGGGATTTAAACCGTCTTGTTAAGCTACTGTGACCTGCACGTCTCTTCCAAGGGCCATTTAAACCGTCTTGTTAAGCTACTGCGACCTGCACGTCTCTTCCGAGGGGCATTTAAACCGTCTAGTTAAGCTACTGCGACCTGCACGTCTCTTCCAAGGCGCATTTAAACCGTCTTTTTAAGCTACTGCAACTTGCACGTCTCTTCCAAGGGGCATTTAAACTGTCTTGTTAAGCTACTGCGACCTGCAAGCCTATTCTAAGGGACATTTAAACCCTCTTGTTAAGATACTGCGACCTGCACTTCTCTTCCAAGGGGGATTTAAACCGTCTTGTTAAGCAACTGCGACCTGCTCGTCTCTTCCAAGGGGCATTTAAACCGTCTTGTTAAGCAACTGTGACCTGCATGTCTCTTCCAAGCCCAATTTAAACCGTCTTGTTAAGCTACTGCGACCTGCTCGTCTCTTCCAAGGGGCATGTAAACCTTCTTTTTAAGCTACTGCGACCTGCATGTCTCTTCAAAGGGGGATTTAAACCGTCTTGTTAAGCTACTGCGACCTGCACGTCTCTTCCAAGGGGCATTTAAACCGTCTTGTTAAGCTACTGCTACCTGCACGTCTCTTCCAAGGGGCATTTAAACCGTCTTGTTAAGCTACTGCGACCTGCAAGTCTCTTCCAAGGGGCATTTAAACTGTCTTGTTAAGCTACTGCAACCTCCACCACACTTCCAAGGGGCATTTAAAGCGTCTTGTTAAGCTTCTGCGACCTGCTGGTCTCTTCCAAGGGGCATTTAAACCGTCTTGTTAAGCTACTGCGACCTGCAAGTCTCTTCCAAGGCGCATTTAAACCGTCTTTTTAAGCTACTGTGACTTGAACGTCTCTTCCAAGGGGCATTTAAACCGTCTTGTTAAGCTACTGTAACCTCCACCACTATTCCAAGGGGCATCTCAACAATCTTGTTAAGCTACTGCGACCTGCAAGTCTCTTCCAAGGGTCATTTAAACCCTCTTGTTAAGCTCCTGCGACATGCACGTCTCTTGAAAGGGGCATTTATACCCTCTTGTTAAGCTACTGTGACCTGCACGTCTCTTCCAAGGGGCATTTAAACTGTCTTGTTATGCTACTGCGACCTCCACCTCTCTTCCAAGGGGCATTTAAACCGTCTTTTTAAGCTACTGCGACCTGCACATCTCTTCCAAGGCGCATTTAAATCGTCTTTTTAAGCTACTGTGACTTGAACTTCTCTTCCAAGGGGCATTTAAACTGTCTTGTTAAGCTACTGTAACCTCCACCACTTTTCCAAGGGGCATCTCAGCAGTCTTGTTAAGCTACTGCTACCTGCACGTCTCTTCCAAGGGGCATTTAAACAGTCTTGTTAAGCTACTGCGACCTGCATGTCTCTTCCAAGGGGCATTTAATCCGTCTTGTTAAGCTACTGCGACCTCCACCGCTCTTCCAAGGGGCATTTAAACCATCTTGTTAAGCTATTGCGACCTGCACGTCTCTTCCAAGGGGCATTTAAACCCTCTTGTTAAGCTCCTGCGACCTGCACGTCTCTTGAAAGTGGCAATTAAACCCTCTTGTTAAGCTACTGCGACCTGCATGTCTCTTCCAAGGGGCATTTAAACTGTCTTGTTAAGCTACTGCGACCTCCACCTCTATTCCAAGGGGCATTTAAAGTGTCTTGTTAAGCTTCTGCGACTTGCACTTCTCTTCCAAGGCGCATTTAAACCTTCTTTTTAAGCTCCTGCGACTTGATCGTCTCTTCCAAGGGGCATTTAAACCATCTTGTTAAGCTACTGTAACCTCCACCACTTTTCCAAGGGGCATTTAAACCGTCTTTTAAGCTACTGCGACTTGCACTTCTCTTCCAAGGGGCTTTTAAACTGTCTTGTTAAGCTACGGCGACCTGCACGTCTCTTCCAAGGGGCATTTAAACCGTCTTTTTAAGCTGCTGCGACCTGCATGTCTCTTCCAAGGGGCATTTAAACCATCGTGTTAAGCTACTGCGACCTCCACCGCTCTTCCAAGGGGCATTTAAACCATCTTGTTAAGCTACTGCGACCTGCACGTCTCTTCCAAGGGGGATTTAAACCGTCTTGTTAAGCTACTGCGACCTGCACGTCTCTTCCAAGGGGCATTTAAACCGTCTTGTTAAGCTACTGCGACCTGCACGTCTCTACCAAGGCGCATTTAATCCGTCTTTTTAAGCTACTGCGACTTGCACGTCTCTTCCAAGGGGCATTTATACTGTCTTGTTAAGCTACTGCGACCTGCAAGCCTATTCTAAGGGGCATTTAAACCCTCTTGTTAAGATCCTGCGACCTGCACTTCTCTTCCAAGGGGTATTTAAACCGTCTTGTTAAGCAACTGCGACCTGCTCGTCTCTTCCATGGGGTATTTAAACCGTCTTGTTAAGCAACTGTGACCTGCATATCTCTTCCAAGGCCAATTTAAACCGTCTTGATAAGCTACTGCGACCTGCTCGTCTCTTCCAAGGGGCATTTAAACTTTCTTTTTAAGCTACTGCGACCTGCATGTCTCTTCCAAGGGGGATTTAAACCGTCTTGTTAAGCTACTGCGACCTGCACTTCTCTTCCAAGGGGCATTTAAACCGTCTTGTTAAGCTACTGCTACCTGCACGTCTCTTCCAAGGGGCAGTTAAACCGTCTTGTTAAGCTACTGCTACCTGCACGTCTCTTCCAAGGGGCATTTAAACCGTCTTGTTAAGCTACTGCGACCTGCATGTCTCTTCCAAGGGGAATTTAAACCATCTTGTTATGCTCCTGCGACCTGCAGTTCTCTTCCATGGCGCATTTAAACCTTCTTTTTAAGATCCTGCGACTTGATCGTCTCTTCCAAGGGGCATTTAAACCATCTTGTTAAGCTACTGTAACCTCCACCACTTTTCCAAGGGGCATTTAAACCGTCTTGTTAAGCTACTGCGACTTGCACGTCTCTTCCAAGGGGCTTTTAAACTGTCTTGTTAAGCTACTGTGACCTGCATGTCTCTTCCAAGGGGCATTTAAACCGTCTTGTTAAGCCTCGGCGACCTGCACGTCTCTTCCAAGTGGCATTTAAACCGTCTTTTTAAGCTGCTGCAGCCTGCACGTCTCTTGAAAGGGGCATTTAAACCCTCTTGTTAAGCTACTGCGACCTGCACGTCTCTTCCAAGGGGCTTTTAAACCGTCTTGTTAAGCTACTGCGACCTGCATGTCTCTTCCAAGGGGCATTTAAAGCGTCTTGTTAAGCCTCGGCGACCTGCACGTCTCTTCCAAGTGGCATTTAAACCGTCTTTTTAAGCTGCTGCAACCTGCATGTCTCTTCCAAGGGGCATTTAAACCATCGTGTTAAGCTTCTGCGACCTCCACCGCTCTTCCAAGGGGCATTTAAAAGATCTTGTTAAGCTACTGCGACCTGCACATCTCTTCCAAGGGGCATTTAATCCGTCTCCTTAAGCTACTGTAACTTGCAAGTCTCTGCCAAGGGGCATTTAAACCATCTTGTTAAGCTAATGTAACCTCCACCACTTTTCCACGGCGCATTTAAACCGTCTTGTTAAGCTACCGCGACTTGCACGTCTCTTCCAAGGGGCATTTAAACCGTCTTGTTAAGCTACTGCGACCTGCATGTCTCTTCCAAGGGGCATTTAAACGGTCTTGTTAAGCCTCTGTGACCTGCACGTCTTTTCCTAGGGGCATTTAAACAGTCTTGTTAAGCTGCTTCGACCTGCATGTTTCTTCCAAGTGGCATTTAAACTGTCTTGTTAAGCTACTGCGACCTCCACCGCTCTTCCAAGGAGCATTTAAACTGTCTTGTTAAGCTACTGCGACCTGCATGTCTCTTCCAAGGGGCATTTAAAACCTCTTGTTAAGCTCCTGCGACCTGCACGTCTCTTGAAAAGGGCATTTAAACCCTCTTGTTAAGCTACTGCGACCTGCACGTCTCTTCCAAGGGTCATTTAAATTGTCTTGTTAAGCTACTGCGACCTCCACCTCTCTTCCAAGGGGCATTTAAAGCGTCTTGTTAAGCTTCTGCGACCTGCACGTCTCTTCCAAGGCGCATTTAAACAGTCTTTTTACGCTACTGTGACTTGAACGTCTCTTCCAAGGGGCATTTAAACCCTCTTATTAAGCTCCTGCGACCTGCTCGTCTCTTGAAAGGGTCATTTAAACCCTCTTGTTAAGCTACTGCGAAATGCACATCTCTTCCAAGGGGCATTTAAACTGTCTTGTTAAGCTACTGCGACCTCCACCTCTCTTCCAAGGGGCATTTAAACCGTCTTTTTAAGCTACTGTGACTTGAACGTCTCTTCCAAGGGGCATTTAAACCGTCTTGTTAAGTTACTGTAACCTCCACCTCTTTTCCAAGGGGCATCTCAACAGTCTTCTTAAGCTACTGCGACCTGCACGTCTCTTCCAAGGGGCATTTAAACTGTCTTGTTAAGCTGCTGCGACCTGCAAGCCTATTCTAAGGGGCATTTAAACTCTCTTGTTAAGATCCTGCGACCTGCATATCTCTTCCAAGGGGCATTTAAACCGTCTTGTTAAGCTACTGCTACCTGCACGTCTCTTCCAAGGGGAATTTAAACCGTCTTGTTAAGCTACTGCGACCTGCTCGTCTCTTCCAAGGGGCATTTAAACCTTCTTTTTAAGCTACTGCGACCTGCATGTCTCTTCCAAGGGGCATTTAAACAGTCTTGTTAAGCTACTGCGACCTGCATGTCTCTTCCAAGGGGCATTTAAACAGTCTTGTTAAGCTACTGCGACCTGCATGTCTCTTCCAAGGGGCATTTAAACAGTCTTGTTAAGCTACTGCGACCTCCACCGCTCTTCCAAGTGGCATTTAAACCATCTTGTTAAGCTACTGCGACCTGCACGTCTCTTCCAAGGGGCATTTAAACCCTCTTGTTAAGCTCCTGCGACCTGCACGTCTCTTGAAAGGGGCATTTAAACCCTCTTGTTAAGCTACTGCGACGTGCACGTCTCTTCCAAGGGGCATTTAAACTGTCTTGTTAAGCTACTGCGACCTCCATCTCTCTTCCAAGGGGCATTTAAACCATCTTATTAAGCTACTGCGACCTGCACATCTCTTCCAAAGGGCATTTAAACCGTCTTATTAAGCTACTGCGACCTGCACGTCTCTCCCAAGGGGCATTTAAACTGTCTTGTTAAGCTACTGCGAACTGCACGTCTCTTCCAAGGGGCCTTTAAACTGTCTTGTAAAGCTACTGTGACCTGCAAGCCTATTCCAAGGGGCATTTAAACACTCTTGTTAAGCTACTGCGACCTGCACGTCTCTTCCAAGGGGGATTTAAACTATCTTGTTAAGCTACTACGACCTGCATCTCTCTTCCAAGGTGCATTTAAACCATCTTGTTAAGCTACTGTGACATGCTCGTCTCTTCCAAGGGGCATTTAAACCGTCTTGTTAAGCTACTGTAAGCTCCACCACTTTTCCAAGGGGCATTTAAACCGTCTTGTTAAGCTACTGCGACCTGCAAGTCTCTTCCAAGGGGCATTTAAACCGTCTTGGTAAGCTACTGCGACCAGCAAACCTATTCCAAGGGGCATTTAAACCCTCTTGTTAAGCTACTGCGACCTCCACCGCACTTCCAAGGGGCATTTAAACCGTCTTGTTAAGCTACTGCGACCTGCACATCTCTGTCAAGGGGCATTTAAACTGTCTTGTTAAGCTACTGCGACCTGCACGTCTCTTCCAAGGTGGATTTAAACCGTCTTGTTAAGCTACTGCTACCTGCACGTCTCTTCCAAGGGGCATTTAAACCATCTTGTTAAGCTACTGCGACCTGCTCGTCTCTTCCAAGGGGCATTTAAACCGTCTTGTTATGCTACTGCGACCTGCACTTCTCTTCCAAGGCGCATTTAAGCATTCTTTTTAAGCTCCTGATACTTGATCGTCTCTTCCAAGGGGCATTTGAACGATCTTGTTAAGCTACTGTAACCTCCACCACTTTTCCAAGGGGCATTTAAAACGTCTTGTTAAGCAACTGCGACTTGCACGTCTCTTCCAAGTGGCTTTTAAACCGTCCTGTTAAGCTACTGCGACCTGCATGTCTCTTCCAAGGGGCATTTAAACCGTCTTTTTAAGCTGCTGCGACCTGCATGTCTCTTCCAAGGGGCATTTAAACCATCGTGTTAAGCTACTGCGACCTCCACCGCTCTTCCAAGGGGCATTTAAACCATCTTGTTAAGCTACTGCGACCTGCACATCTCTTCCAAGGGGCATTTAAACCATCTTGTTAAGATACTGTAACTTGCACGTCTCTTCCAAGGGGCATTTAAACTGTCTTGTTAAGCTACTGTATCCTCCACCACTATTCCACGGGGAATTTAAACCGTCTTGTTAAGCTACTGCGACCTGCACGTCTCTTACAAGGTGCATTTAAACCGTCTTGTTAAGCTACTGCAACCTGCATGTCTCTTCCAAGGGGCATTTAAACCGTCTTGTTAAGCCTCTGCGACCTGCACTTCTTTTCCTAGGGGCATTTAAACAGTCTTCTTAAGCTGCTTCGACCTGCATGTTTCTTCCAAGTGGCATTTAAACTGTCTTGTTAAGCTACTGCTACCTCCAGCGCTCTTCCAAGGGGCATTTAAACTGTCTGGTTAATCTACTGCGACCTGCACTTCTCTTCCAAGGGGCATTTAAACCTTCTTGGTAAGCTACTGCGACCAGCAAGCCTATTCCAAGGGGCATTTAAACCCTCTTGTTAAGATCCTGCGACCTGCACATCTCTTCCAAGGGGGATTTAAACCGTCTTGTTAAGCTACTGCGACCTGCTCGTCTCATCCAAGGGGCATTTAAACCGTCTTATTAAGCTACTGCGACCTGCACGTCTCTTCCACGGGGCATTTAAACTGTATTGTTAAGCTACTGCGACCTGCAAGCCTATTCTAAGGGGCATTTAAACCCTCTTGTTAAGATCCTGCGACCTGCATGTCTCTTCCAAGGGGGATTTAAACCGTCTTGTTAAGCTACTGCTACCTGCACGTCTCTTCCAAGGGGCATTTAAACCGTCTTGTTAAGATCCTGCGACCTGCATGTCTCTTCCAAGGGGGATTTAAACCGTCTTGTTAAGCTACTGCGACTTGATCGTCTCTTCCAAGGGGCATTTAAACCATCTTGTTAAGCTACTGTAACCTCCACCACTATTCCAAGGGGCATTTAAACCGTCTTGTTAAGCTACTGCGACTTGCACGTCTCTTCCAACGGCTTTTAAACCGTCTTGTTAAGCTACTGCGACCTGCATGTCTCTTCCAGGAGGCATTTAAACTGTCTTGTTAAGCCTCTGCGACCTGCATGTCTCTTCCAAGGGGGATTTAAACCGTCTTGTTAAGCTACTGCTACCTGCATGTCTCTTCCAAGGGGGATTTAAACCGTCTTGTTAAGCTACTGCTACCTGCACGTCTCTTCCAAGGGGCATTTAAACCGTCTTGTTAAGATCCTGCGACCTGCATGTCTCTTCCAAGGGGGATTTAAACCGTCTTGTTAAGCTACTGCGACTTGATCGTCTCTTCCAAGGGGCATTTAAACCATCTTGTTAAGCTACTGTAACCTCCACCACTTTTCCAAGGGGCATTTAAACCGTCTTGTTAAGCTACTGCGACTTGCACGTCTCTTCCAACGGCTTTTAAACCGTTTTGTTAAGCTACTGCGACCTGCATGTCTCTTCCAGGGGGCATTTAAACCGTCTTGTTAAGCCTCTGCGACCTGCATGTCTCTTCCAAGGGGCATTTAAACCATCGTGATAAGCTACTGCGACCTCCACCGTTCTTCCAAGGGGCATTTAAACCATCTTCTTAAGCTACGGTGACCTGCACATCTCTTCCAAGGGGCATTTAAACCGTCTTGTTAAGCTACTGTAACTTGCCCTTCTCTTCCAAGGGGCATTTAAACCGTCTTGATAAGCTACTGTAACCTCCACCACTTTTCCACGGGGCATTTAAACCGTCTTGTTAAGCTACTGCGACCTGCACGTCTCTTCCAAGGGGCATTTAAACCGTCTTGTTAAGATCCTGCGACCTGCATGTCTCTTCCAAGGGGGATTTAAACCGTCTTGTTAAGCTACTGCGACTTGATCGTCTCTTCCAAGGGGCATTTAAACCATCTTGTTAAGCTACTGTAACCTCCACCACTTTTCCAAGGGGCATTTAAACCGTCTTGTTAAGCTACTGCGACTTGCACATCTCTTCCAACGGCTTTTAAACCGTCTTGTTAAGCTACTACGACCTGCATGTCTCTTCCAGGGGGCATTTAAACCGTCTTGTTAAGCCTCTGCGACCTGCATGTCTCTCCCAAGGGGCATTTAAACCATCGTGATAAGCTACTGCGACCTCCACCGTTCTTCCAAGGGGCATTTAAACCATCTTGTTAAGCTACGGTGACCTGCACATCTCTTCCAAGGGGCATTTAAACCGCCTTGTTAAGCTACTGTAACTTGCCCTTCTCTTCCAAGGGGCATTTAAACCGTCTTGATAAGCTACTGTAACCTCCACCACTTTTCCACAGGGCATTTAAACCGTCTTGTTAAGCTACTGCGACCTGCACGTCTCTTCCAAGGGGCATTTAAACTGTCTTGTTAAGCTACTGCGACCTGCAAGCCTATTCTAAGGGGCATTTAAACCCTATAGTTAAGTTCCTGCGACCTGCATGTCTCTTCCAAGGGGGATTTAAACCGTCTTGTTAAGCTACTGTAACCTCCACCACTTTTCCAAGGGGTTTTTAAACCGTCTTGTTAAGCTACTGCGACTTGCACTTCTCTTCCAAGGGGCTTTTAAACCGTCTTGTTAAGCTACTGCGACCTGCAAGTCTCTTCCAAGGGGCATTTAAACAGTCTTGTTAAGCCTCTACGACATGCACGTCTCTTCCAAGGGGCATTTAAACTGTCTTTTTAAGCTGCTGCGACCTGCATGTCTCTTCTAAGGGGCATTTAAACCATCTTGTTAAGCTACTGCGACCTCCACCGCTCTTCCAAGGGGCATTTAAACAATCTTGTTAAGCTACTGCGACCTGCACATCTCTTCCAAGGGGCATTTAAACCATCTCGTTAAGCTACTGTAACTTGCACGTCTCTTCCAAGGTGCATTTAAAAAGTCTTGTTAAGCTAATGCGACCTGCATGTCTCTTCCAATGAGCATTTAAACCGTCTTGTTAAGCCTCTGCGACCTGCACATCTTTTACTAGGGGCATTTAAACTGTCTTGTTAAGCTACTGCGACCTCCACCGCTCTTCCAAGGGGCATTTAAACTGTCTTGTTAAGCTACTGCGACCTGCACGTCTCTTCCAAGGGGCATTTAAACCGTCTTGGTAAGCTACTGCGACCAGCAAGCCTATTCCAAGGGGCATTTAAACCCTCTTGTTAAGCTACTGCGACCTGCACATCTCTTCCAAGGGGGATTTAAACCGTCTTGTTAAGCTACTGCGACCTGCACGTCTCTTCCAAGGGGCATTTAAACCGTCTTGTTAAGCTACTGCGAACTGCTCGTCTCTTCCAAGGGGCATTTAAACCGTTTTGTTAAGCTACTGCGACCTGCTCGTCTCTTCCAAGGGGCATTTAAACCTTCTTTTTAAGCTACTGCGACCTGCATGTCTCTTCCAAGGGGCATTTAAACAGTCTTGTTAAGCTACTGCGACCTGCATGTCTCTTCCAAGGGGCATTTAAACAGTCTTGTTAAGCTACTGCGACCTGCATGTCTCTTCCAAGGGGCATTTAAACAGTCTTGTTAAGCTACTGCGACCTCCACCGCTCTTCCAAGTGGCATTTAAACCATCTTGTTAAGCTACTGCGACCTGCACGTCTCTTCCAAGGGGCATTTAAACCCTCTTGTTAAGCTCCTGCGACCTGCACGTCTCTTGAAAGGGGCATTTAAACCCTCTTGTTAAGCTACTGCGACGTGCACGTCTCTTCCAAGGGGCATTTAAACTGTCTTGTTAAGCTACTGCGACCTCCATCTCTCTTCCAAGGGGCATTTAAACCATCTTATTAAGCTACTGCGACCTGCACATCTCTTCCAAAGGGCATTTAAACCGTCTTATTAAGCTACTGCGACCTGCACGTCTCTCCCAAGGGGCATTTAAACTGTCTTGTTAAGCTACTGCGAACTGCACGTCTCTTCCAAGGGGCCTTTAAACTGTCTTGTAAAGCTACTGTGACCTGCAAGCCTATTCCAAGGGGCATTTAAACACTCTTGTTAAGCTACTGCGACCTGCACGTCTCTTCCAAGGGGGATTTAAACTATCTTGTTAAGCTACTACGACCTGCATCTCTCTTCCAAGGTGCATTTAAACCATCTTGTTAAGCTACTGTGACATGCTCGTCTCTTCCAAGGGGCATTTAAACCGTCTTGTTAAGCTACTGTAAGCTCCACCACTTTTCCAAGGGGCATTTAAACCGTCTTGTTAAGCTACTGCGACCTGCAAGTCTCTTCCAAGGGGCATTTAAACCGTCTTGGTAAGCTACTGCGACCAGCAAACCTATTCCAAGGGGCATTTAAACCCTCTTGTTAAGCTACTGCGACCTCCACCGCACTTCCAAGGGGCATTTAAACCGTCTTGTTAAGCTACTGCGACCTGCACATCTCTGTCAAGGGGCATTTAAACTGTCTTGTTAAGCTACTGCGACCTGCACGTCTCTTCCAAGGTGGATTTAAACCGTCTTGTTAAGCTACTGCTACCTGCACGTCTCTTCCAAGGGGCATTTAAACCATCTTGTTAAGCTACTGCGACCTGCTCGTCTCTTCCAAGGGGCATTTAAACCGTCTTGTTATGCTACTGCGACCTGCACTTCTCTTCCAAGGCGCATTTAAGCATTCTTTTTAAGCTCCTGATACTTGATCGTCTCTTCCAAGGGGCATTTGAACGATCTTGTTAAGCTACTGTAACCTCCACCACTTTTCCAAGGGGCATTTAAAACGTCTTGTTAAGCAACTGCGACTTGCACGTCTCTTCCAAGTGGCTTTTAAACCGTCCTGTTAAGCTACTGCGACCTGCATGTCTCTTCCAAGGGGCATTTAAACCGTCTTTTTAAGCTGCTGCGACCTGCATGTCTCTTCCAAGGGGCATTTAAACCATCGTGTTAAGCTACTGCGACCTCCACCGCTCTTCCAAGGGGCATTTAAACCATCTTGTTAAGCTACTGCGACCTGCACATCTCTTCCAAGGGGCATTTAAACCATCTTGTTAAGATACTGTAACTTGCACGTCTCTTCCAAGGGGCATTTAAACTGTCTTGTTAAGCTACTGTATCCTCCACCACTATTCCACGGGGAATTTAAACCGTCTTGTTAAGCTACTGCGACCTGCACGTCTCTTACAAGGTGCATTTAAACCGTCTTGTTAAGCTACTGCAACCTGCATGTCTCTTCCAAGGGGCATTTAAACCGTCTTGTTAAGCCTCTGCGACCTGCACTTCTTTTCCTAGGGGCATTTAAACAGTCTTCTTAAGCTGCTTCGACCTGCATGTTTCTTCCAAGTGGCATTTAAACTGTCTTGTTAAGCTACTGCTACCTCCAGCGCTCTTCCAAGGGGCATTTAAACTGTCTGGTTAATCTACTGCGACCTGCACTTCTCTTCCAAGGGGCATTTAAACCTTCTTGGTAAGCTACTGCGACCAGCAAGCCTATTCCAAGGGGCATTTAAACCCTCTTGTTAAGATCCTGCGACCTGCACATCTCTTCCAAGGGGGATTTAAACCGTCTTGTTAAGCTACTGCGACCTGCTCGTCTCATCCAAGGGGCATTTAAACCGTCTTATTAAGCTACTGCGACCTGCACGTCTCTTCCACGGGGCATTTAAACTGTATTGTTAAGCTACTGCGACCTGCAAGCCTATTCTAAGGGGCATTTAAACCCTCTTGTTAAGATCCTGCGACCTGCATGTCTCTTCCAAGCGGGATTTAAACCGTCTTGTTAAGCTACTGCTACCTGCACGTCTCTTCCAAGGGGCATTTAAACCGTCTTGTTAAGATCCTGCGACCTGCATGTCTCTTCCAAGGGGGATTTAAACCGTCTTGTTAAGCTACTGCGACTTGATCGTCTCTTCCAAGGGGCATTTAAACCATCTTGTTAAGCTACTGTAACCTCCACCACTATTCCAAGGGGCATTTAAACCGTCTTGTTAAGCTACTGCGACTTGCACGTCTCTTCCAACGGCTTTTAAACCGTCTTGTTAAGCTACTGCGACCTGCATGTCTCTTCCAGGAGGCATTTAAACTGTCTTGTTAAGCCTCTGCGACCTGCATGTCTCTTCCAAGGGGGATTTAAACCGTCTTGTTAAGCTACTGCTACCTGCATGTCTCTTCCAAGGGGGATTTAAACCGTCTTGTTAAGCTACTGCTACCTGCACGTCTCTTCCAAGGGGCATTTAAACCGTCTTGTTAAGATCCTGCGACCTGCATGTCTCTTCCAAGGGGGATTTAAACCGTCTTGTTAAGCTACTGCGACTTGATCGTCTCTTCCAAGGGGCATTTAAACCATCTTGTTAAGCTACTGTAACCTCCACCACTTTTCCAAGGGGCATTTAAACCGTCTTGTTAAGCTACTGCGACTTGCACGTCTCTTCCAACGGCTTTTAAACCGTTTTGTTAAGCTACTGCGACCTGCATGTCTCTTCCAGGGGGCATTTAAACCGTCTTGTTAAGCCTCTGCGACCTGCATGTCTCTTCCAAGGGGCATTTAAACCATCGTGATAAGCTACTGCGACCTCCACCGTTCTTCCAAGGGGCATTTAAACCATCTTCTCAAGCTACGGTGACCTGCACATCTCTTCCAAGGGGCATTTAAACCGTCTTGTTAAGCTACTGTAACTTGCCCTTCTCTTCCAAGGGGCATTTAAACCGTCTTGATAAGCTACTGTAACCTCCACCACTTTTCCACGGGGCATTTAAACTGTCTTGTTAAGCTACTGCGACCTGCACGTCTCTTCCAAGGGGCATTTAAACCGTCTTGTTAAAATCCTGCGACCTGCATGTCTCTTCCAAGGGGGATTTAAACCGTCTTGTTAAGCTACTGCGACTTGATCGTCTCTTCCAAGGGGCATTTAAACCATCTTGTTAAGCTACTGTAACCTCCACCACTTTTCCAAGGGGCATTTAAACCGTCTTGTTAAGCTACTGCGACTTGCACATCTCTTCCAACGGCTTTTAAACCGTCTTGTTAAGCTACTACGACCTGCATGTCTCTTCCAGGGGGCATTTAAACCGTCTTGTTAAGCCTCTGCGACCTGCATGTCTCTCCCAAGGGGCATTTAAACCATCGTGATAAGCTACTGCGACCTCCACCGTTCTTCCAAGGGGCATTTAAACCATCTTGTTAAGCTACGGTGACCTGCACATCTCTTCCAAGGGGCATTTAAACCGCCTTGTTAAGCTACTGTAACTTGCCCTTCTCTTCCAAGGGGCATTTAAACCGTCTTGATAAGCTACTGTAACCTCCACCACTTTTCCACAGGGCATTTAAACCGTCTTGTTAAGCTACTGCGACCTGCACGTCTCTTCCAAGGGGCATTTAAACTGTCTTGTTAAGCTACTGCGACCTGCAAGCCTATTCTAAGGGGCATTTAAACCCTATAGTTAAGTTCCTGCGACCTGCATGTCTCTTCCAAGAGGGATTTAAACCGTCTTGTTAAGCTACTGTAACCTCCACCACTTTTCCAAGGGGTTTTTAAACCGTCTTGTTAAGCTACTGCGACTTGCACTTCTCTTCCAAGGGGCTTTTAAACCGTCTTGTTAAGCTACTGCGACCTGCAAGTCTCTTCCAAGGGGCATTTAAACAGTCTTGTTAAGCCTCTACGACATGCACGTCTCTTCCAAGGGGCATTTAAACTGTCTTTTTAAGCTGCTGCGACCTGCATGTCTCTTCTAAGGGGCATTTAAACCATCTTGTTAAGCTACTGCGACCTCCACCGCTCTTTCAAGGGGCATTTAAACCATCTTGTTAAGCTACTGCGACCTGCACATCTCTTCCAAGGGGCATTTAAACCATCTCGTTAAGCTACTGTAACTTGCACGTCTCTTCAAAGGGGCATTTAAACCGTCTTGTTAAGCTACTGCGACCTGCACGTCTCTTCCAAGGTGCATTTAAAAAGTCTTGTTAAGCTAATGCGACCTGCATGTCTCTTCCAATGAGCATTTAAACCGTCTTGTTAAGCCTCTGCGACCTGCACGTCTTTTACTAGGGGCATTTAAACTGTCTTGTTAAGCTACTGCGACCTCCACCGCTCTTCCAAGGGGCATTTAAACTGTCTTGTTAAGCTACTGCGACCTGCACGTCTCTTCCAAGGGGCATTTAAACCGTCTTGGTAAGCTACTGCGACCAGCAAGCCTATTCCAAGGGGCATTTAAACCCTCTTGTTAAGCTACTGCGACCTGCACATCTCTTCCAAGGGGGATTTAAACCGTCTTGTTAAGCTACTGCGACCTGCACGTCTCTTCCAAGGGGCATTTAAACCGTCTTGTTAAGCTACTGCGAACTGCTCGTCTCTTCCAAGGGGCATTTAAACCGTTTTGTTAAGCTACTGCGACCTGCACGTCTTTTCCAAGGTGCATTTAAACCGTCTTTTTAAGCTACTGCGACCTGCACGTCTCTTCCAAGGTGCATTTAAACCGTCTTGTTAATCTACTGCGACCTGCACGTCTCTTCCAAGGGGCATTTAAACCCTCTTGTTAAGCCACTGCGACCTGCACGTCTCTTCCAAGGGGCATTTAAACCGTCTTGTTAAGCTGCTGCGACCTGCATGTCTCTTCCAAGGGGCAATTAAACCATCGTGTTAAGCTACTGCGACCTCCACCGCTCTTCCAAGGGGCATTTAAACCATCTTGTTAAGCTACTGCGACCTGCACGTCTCTTCCAAGGGGGATTTAAAACGCCTTGTTAAGCTACTGTGACCTGCACGTCTCTTCCAAGGACCATTTAAACCGTCTTGTTAAGCTACTGAGACCTGCTTGTCTCTTCCAAGGGGCATTTAAACCGTCTTGTTAAGCTACTGCGACCTGCACGTCTCTTCCAAGGGGCATTTAAACAGTCTTTTTAAGCTACTGCGACTTGCACGTCTCTTCCAAGGGGCATTTAAACTCTCTTGTTAAGATCCTGCGACCTGCATATCTCTTCCAAGGGGCATTTAAACCGTCTTGTTAAGCTACTGCTACCTGCACGTCTCTTCCAAGGGGAATTTAAACCGTCTTGTTAAGCTACTGCGACCTGCTCGTCTCTTCCAAGGGGCATTTAAACCTTCTTTTTAAGCTACTGCGACCTGCATGTCTCTTCCAAGGGGGATTTAAACAGCCTTGTTAAGCTACTGCTACCTGCACGTCTCTTCCAAGGGGCATTTAAACCGTCTTTTTAAGTTACTGCGACCTGCACGTCTCTTCCAAGGGGCATTTAAACCATCTTGTTAAGCTGCTGCGACCAGCAAGCCTATTCCAAGGGGCATTTAAACCATCTTGTTAAGCTACTGCGAACTGCACATCTCTTCCAAGAGGGATTTAAACCGTCTTGTTAAGCTACTGTGACCTGCACGTCTCTTCCAAGGGGTATTTAAACCGTCTTGTTAAGCTACTGCGACCTGCACGTCTCTTCCAAGGTGCATTAAAACTGTCTTTTTAAGCTACTGCGACCTGCACGTCTCTTCAAAGGTGCATTTAAACCGTCTTGTTAAGCCTCTGCGACCTGCACGTCTCTTCCAAGGGGCATTTAAACCTTCTTTTTAAGCTGCTGCGACCTGCATGTCTCTTCCAAGGGGCATTTAAACCATCGTGTTAAGCTACTGCGACCTCCACCGCTCTTCCAAGGGGCATTTAAACCATCTTGTTAAGCTACTGAGACCTGCACGTCTCTTCCAAGGGGGATTTAAAATGCCTTGTTAAGCTACTGTGACCTGCACGTCTCTTCCAAGGACCATTTAAACCGTCTTGTTAAGCTACTGCGACCTGCACGTCTCTTCCAAGGCGCATTTAAACCGTCTTTTTAAGCTACTGCGACTTGCACGTCTCTTCCAAGGGGCATTTAAACTGTCTTGTTAAGCTGCTGCGACCTGCAAGCCTACTCTAAGGGGCATTTAAACTCTTTTGTTAAGATCCTGCGACCTGCATGTCTCTTCCAAGGGGCATTTAAACTGTCTTGTTAAGCTACTGCTACCTGCACGTCTCTTCCAAGGGGAATTTAAATCGTCTTGTTAAGCTACTGCGACCTGCTCATCTCTTCCAAGGGGCATTTAAACCTTCTTTTTAAGCTACTGCGACCTGCATGTCTCTTCCAAGGGGGATTTAAACCGCCTTGTTAAGCTACTGCTACCTGCCCGTCTCTTCCAAGCGGCATTTAAACCGTCTTGTTAAGCTACTGCGACCTGCACGTCTCTTCCAAGGGGCATTTAAACCATCTTGTTAAGCTGCTGCGACCAGCAAGCCTATTCCAAGGGGCATTTAAACCCTCTTGTTAAGCTACTGCGACCTGCACATCTCTTCCAAGAGGGATTTAAACCGTCTTGTTAAGCTACTGCGACCTGCACGTCTCTTCCAAGGGGCATTTAAACCGTCTTGTTAAGCTACTGCGACCTGCACGTCTCTTCCAAGGTCTATTAAAACTGTCTTTTTAAGCTACTGCGACCTGCACGTCTCTTCGAAGGTGCATTTAAACCGTCTTGTTAATCTACTGAAACCTCCAACACTTTTCCAAGGGGCATTTAAACCGTCTTGTTAAGCTACTGCTACCTGCACGTCTCTTCCAAGGGGCATTTAGCCGTCTTGTTAAGCTACTGCGACCTGCATGTCTCTTCCAAGGGGACATTTAAACCGTCTTGTTAAGCCACTGCGACCTGCACGTCTCTTCCAAGGGGCATTTAAACCGTCTTGTTAAGCTGCTGCGACCAGCATGTCTCTTCCAAGGGGCATTTAAACCATATTGTTAAGCTACTGCGACCTCCACCGCACTTCCAAGGGGCATTTAAACCGTCTTGTTAAGCTACTGCGACCTGCACATCTCTGTCAAGGGGCATTTAAACTGTCTTGTTAAGCTACTGCGACCTCCACCGTTTCTTCCAAGGGGCTTTTAAACCGTCTTGTTAACCTACTGCGACCTGCACGTCTCTTCCAAGTGGCATTTAAACTGTCTTGTTAAGCTACTGCGACCTGCACGTCTCTTCCAAGGGGCATTTAAACCGTCTTGTTAAGCTACTGCGACCTGCACATCTCTGTCAAGGGGCATTTAAACTGTCTTGTTAAGCTACTGCGACCTCCACCGTTTCTTCCAAGGGGCTTTTTAACCGTCTTGTTAACCTACTGCGACCTGCACGTCTCTTCCAAGTGGCATTTAAACTGTCTTGTTAAGCTACTGCGACCTGCACGTCTCTTCCAAGGGGCATTTAAACTGTCTTGTTAAGCTACTGCGACCTGCACGTCTCTTCCAAGGGGCATTTAAACCGTCTTATTAAGCTACTGCGACCTGCACGTCTCTTCCACGCGGCATTTAAACTGTATTGTTAAGCTACTGCGACCTGCAAGCCTATTCTAAGGGGCATTTAAACCCTCTTTTTAAGCTCCTGCGACTTGATCGTCTCTTCCAAGGGGCATTTAAACCATCTTTTTAAGCTACTGTAACCTCCACCACTTTTCCAAGGGGCATTTAAACCGTCTTGTTAAGCTACTGCGACTTGCACGTCTCTTTCAAGGGGCTTTTAAACCGTCTTGTTAAACTACTGCGACCTGCATGTCTCTTCCAAGGGGCATTTAAACCGTCTTGTTAAGCCTCTGCAACCTGCATGTCTCTTCCAAGGGGCATTTAAACCATCGTGATTAGCTACTGCGACCTCCACCGCTCTTCCAAGGGGCATTTAAACCATCTTGTTAAGCTACTGCGACCTGCACATCTCTTCCAAGGGGCATTTAAACCGTCTTGTTAAGCTACTGTAACTTGCACTTCTCTTCCAAGTGGCATTTAAACCGTCTTGTTAAGCTACTGTAACCTCCACCACTTTTCCACGGGGCATTTAAACCGTCTTGATAAGCTACTGCGACCTGCAAGCCTATTCTAAGGGGCATTTAAACCCTCTTGTTAAGATCCTGTGACCTGAATGTCTCTTCCAAGGGGGATTTAAACCGTCTTGTTAAACTGCTGCTACCTTCACGTCTCTTACAAGGGGCATTTAAACCGTCTTGTTAAGCTACTGCGACCTGCTCGTCTCTTCCAAGGGTCATTTAAACCGTCTTGTTATGCTACTGCGACCTGCACTTCTCTTCCAAGGCGCATTTAAACCTTCTTTTTAAGCTCCTGATACTTGATCGTCTCTTCCAAGGGGCATTTAAACCATCTTGTTAAGCTACTGTAACCTCCACCAGTTTTCCAAGGGGCATTTAAAACGTCTTGTTAAGCTACTGCGACTTGCATGTCTCTTCCAAGGGGCATTTAAACCGTCTTGTTAAGCTACTGCGACCTGCACGTCTCTTCCAAGGGGCATTTAAACCATCGTGTTAAGCTACTGTAACCTCCACCACTTTTCCAAGGGGCATTTAAACCGTCTTTTAAGCTACTGCGACTTGCACTTCTCTTCCAAGGGGCTTTTAAACCGTCTTGTTAAGCTACTGCGACCTGCATGCCTCTTCCAAGGGGCATTTAAATCGTTTTGTTAAGCCTCTGCGACCTGCACGTCTCTTCCAAGGGGTATTTAAACCGTCTTTTTAAGCTGCTGCGACCTGCATGTCTCTTCCAAGGGGCATTTAAATCATCGTGTTAAGCTACTGCGACCTTCACCGCTCTTCCAACGGGTATTTAAACCATCTTGTTAAGCTACTGCGACCTGCACGTCTCTTCCAAGGGGGATTTAAACCGTCTTGTTAAGCTACTGTGATCTGCACGTCTCTTCCAAGGGCCATTTATACCGTCTTGTTAAGCTACTGTGACCTGCTCGTCTATTCCAAGGGGCATTTAAACCGTCTTGTTAAGCTACTGCGACCTGCACGTCTCTTCCAAGGCGCATTTAAACCGTCTTTTTAAGCTACTGCGACTTGCACGTCTCTTCCAAGGGGCATTTAAACTGTCTTGTTAAGCTACTGCGACCTGCATGTCTCTTCCAAGGGGCATTTAAACCGTCTTGTTAAGCTACTGCGACCTCCACGTCTGTTCCAAGGGGCATTTAAACCGTCTTGTTAAGCAACTGTGACCTGCATGTCTCTTCCAAGGCCAATTTAAACCGTCTTGTTAAGCTACTGCGACCTGCTCGTCTCTTCCAAGGGGCATTTAAACCTTTTTAAGCTACTGCGACCTGCATGTCTCTTCCAAGGGGGATTTAAACCGCCTTGTTAAGCTACTGCTACCTGCACGTCTCTTCCAAGGGGCATGTAAAACGTCTTGTTAAGCTACTGCTACCTGCAGGTCTCTTCCAAGGGGCATTTAAACCGTCTTGTTAAGCTACTGCTACCTGCACGTCTCTTCCAAGGGGCATTTAAACCGTCTTGTTAAGCTACTGCGACCTGCATGTCTCTTCCAAGGGGAATTTAAACCGTCTTGTTATGCTACTGCGACCTGCAGTTCTCTTCCATGGCGCATTTAAACCTTCTTTTTAAGCTCCTGCGACTTGATCGTCTCTTCCAATTGGCATTTAAACCATCTTGTTAAGCTACTGTAACCTCCACCACTTTTCCAAGGGGCCTTTAAACCGTCTTGTTAAGCTACTGCGACTTGCACGTCTCTTCCAAGGGGCATTTAATCCGTCTTGTTAAGCTACTGTAATTTGCAAGTCTCTGCCAAGGGGCATTTAAACCATCTTGTTAAGCTACTGTAACCTCCACCAGTTTTCCACGGGGCATTTAAACCGTCTTGTTAAGCTACTGCGACCTGCACGTCTCTTCCAAGTGGCATTTAAACCGTCTTTTTAAGCTGCTGCAACCTGCATGTCTCTTCCAAGGGGCATTTAAACCATCGTGTTAAGCTTCTGCGACCTCCACCGCTCTTCCAAGGGGCATTTAAACCAACTTGTTAAGCTACTGCGACCTGCACATCTCTTCCAAGGGGCATTTAATCCATCTTGTTAAGCTACTGTAACTTGCAAGTCTCTTCCAAGGGGCATTTAAACCATCTTGTTAAGCTACTGTAACCTCCACCACTTTTCCACGGGGCATTTAATACGTCTTGTTAAGCTACTGCGACCTGCACGTCTCTTCCAAGGGGCATTTAAACCGTCTTGTTAAGCTACTGCGACCTGCATGTCTCTTCCAAGGGGCATTTAAACCGTCTTGTTAAGCCTCTGCGACCTGCACGTCTTTTCCTAGGGGCATTTAAACAGTCTTGTTAACCTGCTTCGACCTGCATGTTTCTTCCAAGTGGCATTTAAACTATCTTGTTAAGCTACTGCGACCTCCACCTCTCTTCCAAGGGGCATTTAAAGTGTCTTGTTAAGCTTCTGCGACCTGCACGTCTCTTCCAAAGCGCATTTAAACAGTCTTTTTACGCTACTGTGACTTGAACGTCTCTTCCAAGGGGAATTTAAACCCTCTTATTAAGCTCCTGCGACCTGCACGTCTCTTCCAAGGGGCATTTAAACAGTCTCGTTAAGCTACTGCGACCTGCATGTCTCTTCCAAGGGGCATTTAAACCGTCTTGATAAGCTACTGCGACCTACACGTCTCTTCCAAGGGGCATTTAAACTGTCTTGTTAAGCTACTGCGACCTGCAAGCCTATTCTAAGGGGCATTTAAACCGTCTTGTTAAGATCCTGTGACCTGCATGTCTCTTCCAAGGGGGATTTAAACCGTCTTGTTAAGCTACTGCTACCTGCACGTCTCTTCCAAGGGGCATTTAAACCGTCTTGTTAAGCTACTGCGACCTGCTCGTCTCTTCCAAGGGGCATTTAAATCATCTTGTTATGCTACTGCGACCTGCACTTCTCTTCCAAGGCGCATTTAAACCTTCTTTTTAAGCTCCTGATACTTGATCGTCTCTTCCAAGGGGCATTTAAACCGTCTTGTTAAGCTACTGCGACCTGCACGTCTCTTCCAAGGGGCATTTAAACCATCGTGTTAAGCTACTGTAACCTCCACCACTTTTCCAAGGGGCATTTAAACCGTCTTGTTAAGCTACTGCGACCTGCATGTCTCTTCCAAGGGGCATTTAAACAGACTTGTTAAGCTACTGCGACCTGCATGCCTCTTCCAAGGGGTCATTTAAATCATTTTGTTAAGCCTCTACGACCTGCACGTCTCTTCCAAGGGGCATTTAAACCATCGTGTTAAGCTACTGCGACCTCCACCGCTCTTCTAAGGGGCATTTATACCATCTTGTTAAGCTACTGCGACCTGCACGTCTCTTCCAAGGGGGATTTAAACCGTCTTGTTAAGCTACTGTGATCTGCACGTCTCTTCCAAGGGCCATTTAAACCATCTTGTTAAGCTACTGCGACCTGCTCGTCTTTTCCAAGGGGCATTTAAACCGTCTTGTGAAGCTACTGCGACCTGCACGTCTCTTCCAAGGCGCATTTAAACCGTCTTGTAAAGATCCTGCGACCTGCACTTCTCTTCCAAGGGGGATTTAAACCGTCTTGTTAAGCAACTGTGACCTGCATGTCTCTTCCAAGGCCAATTTAAACGGTCTTGTTAAGCTACTGCGACCTGCTCGTCTCTTCCAAGGGGCATTTAAACCTTCTTTTTAAGCTACTGCGACCTGCATGTCTCTTCCAAGGGGGATTTAAACCGTCTTGTTAAGCTACTGCTACCTGCACGTCTCTTCCAAGGGGCATTTAAACCGTCTTGTTAAGCTACTGCTACCTGCAGGTCTCTTCCAAGGGGCATTTAAACCGTCTTGTTAAGCTACTGCGACCTGCACATCTCTTCCAAGGGGCATTTAAACCGTCTTGTTAAGCTACTGTAACTTGCACTTCTCTTCCAAGTGGCATTTAAACCGTCTTGTTACGCTACTGCGACCTGCACTTCTCTTCCAAGGCGCATTTAAACCTTCTTTTTAAGCTCCTGATACTTGATCGTCTCTTCCAAGGGGCATTTAATCCATCTTTTTAAGCTACTGCGACCTGCATGTCTCTTCCAAGGGGCATTTAAACCGTCTTGTTAAGCTACTGCGACCTGCACGTCTCTTCCAAGGGGCATTTAAACCATCGTGTTAAGCTACTGTAACCTCCACCACTTTTCCAAGGGGCATTTAAACCGTCTTTTAAGCTACTGCGACTTGCACTTCTCTTCCAAGGGGCTTTTAAACCGTCTTGATAAGCTACTGCGACCTGTATGCCTCTTCCAAGGGGCATTTAAATCGTTTTGTTAAGCCTCTACGACCTGCACGTCTCTTCCAAGGGGCATTTAAACCGTCTTTTTAAGCTGCTGCGACCTGAATGTCTCTTCCAAGGGGCATTTAAACCATATTGTTAAGCTACTGCGACCTCCACAGCTCTTCCAAGGGGCATTTAAACCATCTTGTTAAGCTACTACGACCTGCACGTCTCTTCCAAGGGGGATTTAAACCGTCTTGTTAAGCTACTGTGATCTGCACGTCTCTTCCAAGGGCCATTTAAACCGTCTTGTTAAGCTACTGCGACCTGCTCGTCTCTTCCAAGGCGCATTTAAACCTTCTTTTTAAGCTCCTGATACTTGATCGTCTCTTCCAAGGGGCATTTAAACCGTCTTGTTAAGCTACTGCGACCTGCACGTCTCTTCCAAGGGGCATTTAAACCATCGTGTTAAGCTACTGTAACCTCCACCACTTTTCCAAGGGGCATTTAAACCGTCTTGTTAAGCTACTGCGACCTGCATGTCTCTTCCAAGGGGCATTTAAACAGACTTGTTAAGCTACTGCGACCTGCATGCCTCTTCCAAGGGGTCATTTAAATCATTTTGTTAAGCCTCTACGACCTGCACGTCTCTTCCAAGGGGCATTTAAACCATCGTGTTAAGCTACTGCGACCTCCACCGCTCTTCTAAGGGGCATTTATACCATCTTGTTAAGCTACTGCGACCTGCACGTCTCTTCCAAGGGGGATTTAAACCGTCTTGTTAAGCTACTGTGATCTGCACGTCTCTTCCAAGGGCCATTTAAACCATCTTGTTAAGCTACTGCGACCTGCTCGTCTTTTCCAAGGGGCATTTAAACCGTCTTGTGAAGCTACTGCGACCTGCACGTCTCTTCCAAGGCGCATTTAAACCGTCTTGTAAAGATCCTGCGACCTGCACTTCTCTTCCAAGGGGGATTTAAACCGTCTTGTTAAGCAACTGTGACCTGCATGTCTCTTCCAAGGCCAATTTAAACGGTCTTGTTAAGCTACTGCGACCTGCTCGTCTCTTCCAAGGGGCATTTAAACCTTCTTGTTAAGCTACTGCGACCTGCATGTCTCTTCCAAGGGGGATTTAAACCGTCTTGTTAAGCTACTGCTACCTGCACGTCTCTTCCAAGGGGCATTTAAACCGTCTTGTTAAGCTACTGCTACCTGCAGGTCTCTTCCAAGGGGCATTTAAACCGTCTTGTTAAGCTACTGCGACCTGCACATCTCTTCCAAGGGGCATTTAAACCGTCTTGTTAAGCTACTGTAACTTGCACTTCTCTTCCAAGTGGCATTTAAACCGTCTTGTTACGCTACTGCGACCTGCACTTCTCTTCCAAGGCGCATTTAAACCTTCTTTTTAAGCTCCTGATACTTGATCGTCTCTTCCAAGGGGCATTTAATCCATCTTTTTAAGCTACTGCGACCTGCATGTCTCTTCCAAGGGGCATTTAAACCGTCTTGTTAAGCTACTGCGACCTGCACGTCTCTTCCAAGGGGCATTTAAACCATCGTGTTAAGCTACTGTAACCTCCACCACTTTTCCAAGGGGCATTTAAACCGTCTTTTAAGCTACTGCGACTTGCACTTCTCTTCCAAGGGGCTTTTAAACCGTCTTGATAAGCTACTGCGACCTGTATGCCTCTTCCAAGGGGCATTTAAATCGTTTTGTTAAGCCTCTACGACCTGCACGTCTCTTCCAAGGGGCATTTAAACCGTCTTTTTAAGCTGCTGCGACCTGAATGTCTCTTCCAAGGGGCATTTAAACCATATTGTTAAGCTACTGCGACCTCCACCGCTCTTCCAAGGGGCATTTAAACCATCTTGTTAAGCTACTGCGACCTGCACGTCTCTTCCAAGGGGGATTTAAACCGTCTTGTTAAGCTACTGTGATCTGCACGTCTCTTCCAAGGGCCATTTAAACCGTCTTGTTAAGCTACTGCGACCTGCTCGTCTCTTCCAAGGCGCATTTAAACCGTCTTTTTAAGCTACTGCGACTTGCACGTCTCTTCCAAGGGGCATTTAAACTGTCTTGTTAAGCTACTGCGACCTGCAAGCCTATTCTAAGGGGCATTTAAACCCTTTTTTTAAGATCCTGCGACCTGCACTTCTCTTCCAAGAGGGATTTAAACCGTCTTGTTAAGCAACGGCGACCTGCTCGTCTCTTCCAAGGGGCATTTAAACCATCTTGTTAAGCAACTGTGACCTGCATGTCTCTTCCAAGGCCAATTTAAACCGTCTTGTTAAGCTACTGCGACCTGCTCGTCTCTTCCAAGGGGCATTTAAACCTTCTTTTTAAGCTACTGCGACCTGCATGTCTCTTCCAAGGGGGATTTAAACCGTCTTGTTAAGCTACTGCTACCTGCACGTCTCTTCCAAGGGGCATTTAAACCGTCTTGTTAAGCTACTGCTACCTGCAGGTCTCTTCCAAGGGGCATTTAAACCGTCTTGTTAAGCTACTGCTACCTGCACGTCTCTTCCAAGGGGAATTTAAACCGTCTTGTTATGCTACTGCGACCTGCAGTTCTCTTCCATGGCGCATTTAAACCTTCTTTTTAAGCTCCTGCGACTTGATCGTCTCTTCCAAGGGGCATTTAAACCATCTTGTTAAGCTACTGTAACCTCCACCACTTTTCCAAGGGGCATTTAAACCGTCTTGTTAAGCTACTGCGACTTGCACGTCTCTTCCAAGGGGCTTTTAATCCGTATTGTTAAGCTACTGTAATTTGCAAGTCTCTGCCAAGGGGCATTTAAACCATCTTGTTAAGCTACTGTAACCTCCACCACTTTTCCACGGGGCATTTAAACCGTCTTGTTAAGCTACTGCGACCTGCACGTCTCTTCCAAGTGGCATTTAAACCGTTTTTTTAAGCTGCTGCAACCTGCATGTCTCTTCCAAGGGGCATTTAAACCATCGTGTTAAGCTTCTGCGACCTCCACCGCTCTTCCAAGGGGCATTTAAACCATCTTGTTAAGCTACTGCGACCTGCACATCTCTTCCAAGGGGCATTTAATCCGTCTTGTTAAGCTACTGTAACTTGCAAGTCTCTGCCAAGGGGCATTTAAACCATCTTGTTAAGCTACTGTAACCTCCACCACTTTTCCACGGGGCATTTCATCCGTCTTGTTAAGCTTCTGCGACCTGCACGTCTCTTCCAAGGGGCATTTAAACCGTCTTGTTAAGCTACTGCGACCTGCATGTCTCTTCCAAGGGGTATTTAAACCGTCTTGTTAAGCCTCTGCGACCTGCACGTCTTTTCCTAGGGGCATTTAAACAGTCTTGTTAAGCTGCTTCGACCTGCATGTTTCTTCCAAGTGGCATTTAAACTGTCTTGTTAAGCTACTGCGACCTCCACCGATCTTCCAAGGAGCCTTTAAACTGTCTTGTTAAGCTACTGCGACCTGCACGTCTCTTCCAAGGGGCATTTAAAACCTCTTGTTAAGCTACTGCGACCTGCACGTCTCTTCCAAGGGGCATTTAAATTGTCTTGTTAAGCTACTGCGACCTCCACCTCTCTTCCAAGGGGCATTTAAAGCGTCTTGTTAAGCTTCTGCGACCTGCACGTCTCTTCCAAGGCGCATTTAAACAGTCTTTTTACGCTACTGTGACTTGAACGTCTCTTCCAAGGGGCATTTAAACCCTCTTATTAAGCTCCTGCGACCTGCTCGTCTCTTGAAATTGGCATTTAAACCCTCTTGTTAAGCTACTGCGACCTGCATGTCTCTTCCAAGGTGCATTTAAACAGTCTTGTTAAGCTACTGCGACCTGCATGTCTCTTCCAAGGGGCATTTAAACAGTCTTGTTAAGCTACTGCGACCTCCACCGCTCTTCCAAGGGGCATTTAAACCATCTTGTTAAGCTACTGCGACCTGCACGTCTCTTCCAAGGGTCATTTAAACCCTCTTATTAAGCTCCTGCGACCTGCTCGTCTCTTGAAATTGGCATTTAAACCCTCTTGATAAGCTACTGCGACCTGCATGTCTCTTCCAAGGTGCATTTAAACAGTCTTGTTAAGATACTGCGACCTGCATGTCTCTTCCAAGGGGCATTTAAACAGTCTTGTTAAGCTACTGCGACCTCCACCGCTCTTCCAAGGGGCATTTAAACCATCTTGTTAAGCTACTGCGACCTGCACGTCTCTTCCAAGGGGCATTTAAACCCTCTTGTTAAGCTCCTGCGACCTGCATGTTTCTTCCAAGGGGCATTTAAACTGTCTTTTTAAGCTACTGCAACCTGCACGTCTCTTCCAAGGGGCATTTAAACCCTCTTGTTAAGATCCTGTGACCTGTATGTCTCTTCCAAGGGGGATTTAAACCGTCTTGTTAAGCTACTGGTACCTGCACGTCTCTTCCAAGGGGCATTTAAACCGTCTTGTTAAGCTACTGCGACCTGCTCGTCTCTTCCAAGGGGCATTTAAACCGTCTTGTTATGCTACTGCGACCTGCACTTCTCTTCCAAGGGGGATTTAAACCTTCTTTTTAAGCTCCTGATACTTGATCGTCTCTTCCAAGGGGCATTTAAACCATCTTGTTAAGCTACTGTAACCTCCACCACTTTTCCAAGGGGCATTTAAAACGTCTTGTTAAGCTACTGCGACCTGGATGTCTCTTCCAAGGGGCATTTAAACCGTCTTGTTAAGCTACTTTAGCCTCCACCACTTTTCCACGAGGCATTTAAACCGTCTTTTTAAGCTGCTGCGACCTGCATAACTCTTCCAAGGGGCATTTAAACCATCGTGTTAAGCTACTGCGACCTCCACCGCTCTTCCAAGGGGCATTTAAACCATCTTGTTAAGCTACTGCGACCTGCACATCTCTTCTAAGGGGCATTTAAACCGTCTTGTTAAGCTACTGTAACCTCCACCACTTTTCCACGAGGCATTTAAACCGTCTTGTTAAGCTACTGCGACCTGCATGTCTCTTCCAAGGGGCATTTAAACTGTCTTGTTAAGCTACTGCGACCTGCACGTCTCTTCCAAGGGGCATTTAAATCGTCTTGGTAAGCTACTGCGACCAGCAAGCCTATTTCAAGGGGCATTTAAACCCTCTTGTTAAGCTACTGCGACCTGCACATCTCTTCCAAGGGGGATTTAAACCGTCTTGTTAAGCTACTGCGACCTGCACTTCTCTTCCAAGGGGCATTTAAACCGTCTTGTTAAGCTACTGCGACCTGCTCGCCTCTTCCAAGGGGCATTTAAACCATCTTATTAAGCTACTGCTACCTGCACGTCTCTTCCAAGGGGCATTTAAACTGTATTGTTAAGCTACTGCGACCTGCAAGCCTCTTCTAAGGGGCATTTAAACCCTCTTGTTAAGATCCTGCGACCTGCATGTCTCTTCCAAGGGGCATTTAAACCATCGTGATAAGCTACTGCGACCTCCACCGCTCTTCCAAGGGGCATTTAAACCATCTTGTTAAGCTACTGCGACCTGCACATCTCTTCCAAGGGGCATTTAAAACGTCTTGTTAAGCTACTGTAACTTGCACTTCTCTTCCAAGGGGCATTTAAACCGTCTTGATAATCTACTGTAACCTCCACCACATTTCCACGGGGCATTTAAACCGTCTTGTTAAGCTACTGCGACCTGCACGTCTCTTCCAAGGGGTCATTTAAACTGTCTTGTTAAGCTACTGCGACCTGCAAGCCTATTCTAAGGGGCATTTAAAACCTCTTGTTAAGATCCTGCGACCTGCATGTCTCTTCCAAGGGGGATTTAAACCGTCTTGTTAAGCTACTGCTACCTGCACGTCTCTTCCAAGGGGCATTTAAACCGTATTGTTAAGCTACTGCGACCTGCTCGTCTCTTCCAAGGGGCATTTAAACCGTCTTGTTATGCTACTGCGACCTGCAGTTCTCTTCCAAAGCGCATTTAAACCTTCTTTTTAAGCTTCTGATACTTGATCATCTCTTCCAAGGGGCATTTAAACCATCTTGTTAAGCTACTGTAACCTCCACCACTTTTCCAAGGGGCTTTTAAACCGTCTTGTTAAGCTACTGCGACCTGTAAGTCTCTTCCAAGGGGCATTTAAACCGTCTTGTTAAGCCTCTACGACATGCACGTCTCTTCCAAGGGGCATTTAAACCGTCTTTTTAAGCTGCTGTGACCTGCATGTCTCTTCCAAGGGGCATTTAAATCATCGTTTTAAGCTACTGCGACCTGCACATCTCTTCCAAGGGGCATTTAAACCATCTTGTTAAGCTACTGCGACCTGCACATCTCTTCCAAGGGGCATTTAAAAAATCTTGTTAAGCTACTGTAACTTGCACGTCTCTTCCAAGGGGCATTTAAACCGTCTGGTTAAGCTACTGTAACCTCCACCACTTTTCCACAGGGCATTTAAACCGTCTTGTTAAGCTACTGCGACCTGCACGTCTCTTCCAAGGTGCATTTAAACCGTCTTGTTAAGCTACTGCGACCTGCATGTCTCTTCAGAGGGGCATTTAAAGCGTCTTGTTAAGCCTCTACGACCTGCACGTCTTTTCCTAGGGGCATTTAAACAGTCTTGTTAAGCTGCATCGACCTGCATGTTTCTTCCAAGTGGCATTTAAACTGTCTTGTTAAGCTACTGCAACCTCCACCGCTCTTCCAAGGTTCATTTAAACTGTCTTGTTAAGCTACTGCGACCTGCACGTCTCTTCCAAGGGGCATTTAAACTGTCTTGTTAAGCTACTTCGACCAGCAAGCCTATTTCAAGGGGCATTTAAACCCTCTTGTTAACCTACTGCGACTTGCACATCTCTTCCAAGGGGGATTTAAACCGTCTTGTTAAGCTACTGCGACCTGCACGTCTCTTCCAAGGGGCATTTAACTGTCTTGTTAAGCTACTGCGACCTGCATGTCTCTTCCAAGGGGCATTTAACCTGTCTTGTTAAGCTACTGCGACCTGCACGTCTCTTCCAAGGGGCATTTAAACCGTCTTGTTAAGCAGCTGCGACCTGCATGTCTCTTCCAAGGGGCATTTAAACCATCTTGTTAAGCTACTGCGACCTCCACCGCACTTCCAAGGGGCATTTAAACCGTCTTGTTAAGCTACTGCGACCTCCACCTCTCTTCCAAGGGGCATTTAAACCGTCTTATTAAGCTACTGCGACCTGCACGTCTCTTCCACGGGGCATTTAAACTGTATTGTTAAGCTACTGCGACCTGCAAGCCTATTCTAAGGGGCATTTAAACCCTCTTGTTAAGATACTGCGACCTGCATGTCTCTTCCAAGGGGGATTTAAACCGTCTTGTTAAGCTACTGCTACCTGCACTTCTCTTCCAAGGGGCATTTAAACCGTCTTGTTAAGCTACTGCGACCTGCTCGTCTCTTCCAAGGGGCATTTAAACTGTCTTGTTAAGCTACTGCGACCTGCACTTCTCTTCCAAGGCGCATTTAAACCTTCTTTTTAAGCTCCTACGACTTGATCATCTCTTCCAAGGGGCATTTAAACCATCTTGTTAACCTACTGTAACCTCCACCACTTTTCCAAGGGGCATTTAAACCGTCTTGTTAAGCTACTGCGACTTGCACGTCTCTTCCAAGGGGCTTTTAAACCGTCTTGTTAAGCTACTGCGACCTGCATGTCTCTTCAAAGGGGCATTTAAACCGTCTTGTTAAGCCTCTGCGACCTGCACGTCTCTTCCAAGGGTCATTTAAACCATCGTGATAAGCTACTGCGACCTCCACCGCTCTTCCAAGGGGCATTTAAACCATCTTGTTAAGCTACTGCGACCTGCACATCTCTTCCAAGGGGCATTTAAACAGTCTTGTTAAGCTACTGTAACTTGCACTTCTCTTCCAAGGGGCATTTAAACCGTCTTTTTAAGCTACTGTAACCTCCACCACTTTTCCATGGGGCATTTAAACCATATTTTTAAGCTACTGCGACCTGCAATCCTATTCTAAGGGGCATTTAAACCCTCTTGTTAAGATCCTGCGACCTGCTCGTCTCTTCCAAGGGGCATTTAAACCGTCTTGTTATGCAACTGCGACCTGCAAGCCTATTCTAAGGGACATTTAAACCCTCTTGTTAAGATCCTGCGACCTGCTCGTCTCTACCAAGGGGGATTTAAACCGTCTTGTTAAGCTACTGCTACCTGCAGGTCTCTTCCAAGGGGCATTTAAACCATCTTGTTAAGCTACTGCGACCTGCTCGTCTCTTCCAAGGGGCATTTAAACCGTCTTGTTATGCTACTGCGACCTGCATTTCTCTTCCAAGGCGCATTTAAACCTTCTTTTTTAACTCCTGATACTTGATCGTCTCTTCCAAGGGGCATTTAAACCATCATGTTAATCTACTGTAACCTCCACCACTTTTCCAAGGGCATTTAAAACGTCTTGTTAAGCTACTGCGACTTGCATGTCTCTTCCAAGGGGCATTTAAACCGTCTTGTTAAGCCTCTACGACATGCACGTCTCTTCCAAGGGGCATTTAAACCGTCTTTTTATGCTGCTGCGACCTGCATGTCTCTTCCAAGTGGCATTTAAACCATCGTGTTAAGCTACTGCGACCTCCACCGCTCTTCCAAGGGGCATTTAAACCATCTTGTTAAGCTACTGCGACCTGCACATCTCTTCCAAGGGGCATTTAAACTGTCTTGTTAAGCTACTGTAACTTGCACGTCTCTTCCAAGGGGCATTTAAACCGTCTTGCTAAGCTACTGTAACCTCCACCACTTTTCCACGGGGCATTTAAACCGTCTTGTTAAGCTACTGCAACTTGCACTTCTCTTCCAAGGTGCATTTAAACCTTCTTGTTAAGCTACTGCGACCTGCATGTCTCTTCCAAGGGGCATTTAAACTGTCTTGTTAAGCCTTTGCGACCTGCACGTCTTTTACTAGGGGCATTTAAACCGTCTTGTTAAGCTGCTTCGACCTGCATGTTTCTTCCAAGTGGCATTTAAACTGTCTTGTTAAGCTACTGCGACCTCCACCGCTCTTCCAAGGGGCAGTTAAACTGTCTTGTTAAGCTACTGCGACCTGCACGTCTCTTCCAAGGGTCATTTAAATCGTCTTGGTAAGCTACTGCGACCTGCAAGCCTCTTCCAAGGGGCATTTAAACCCTCTTGTTAAGCTACTGCGACCTGCATGTCTCTTCCAAGGGGCATTTAAACTGTCTTCTTTAGCTACTGCGACCTCCACCGCTCTTCCAAGGGGCATTTAAACCATCTTGTTAAGCTACTGCGACCTGCACGTCTCTTCCAAGGGGCATTTAAACTGTCTTGTTTAGCTTCTGCGACCTGCATGTCTCTTCCAAGGGGCATTTAAACCGTCTTGTTAAGCTACTGCGACCTCCACGTCTCTTCCAAGGGGCATTTAAACCGTCTTGTTAAGCTGATGTGACCTGCATGTCTCTTCCAAGGGGCATTTCAACCGTCTTGTTAAGCTACTGCGACCTCCACCACACTTCCATGGGGCATTTAAACAGTCTTGTTAAGCTACTGCGACTTGCACATCTCTTCCATGGGGCATTTAAACCGTCTTCTTAAGCTACTGTAACCTCCACCACTTTTCCAAGGGGCATTTAAACCGTCTTCTTAAGCTACTGCGACCTGCATGTCTCTTTCAAGGGGGCATTTAAACCGTCTTGTTAAGCTACTGCGACCTCCACGTCTCTTCCAAGGGGCATTTAAACCGTCTTGTTAAGCTGCTGTGACCTGCATGTCTATTACAAGGGGCATTTAAACCGTCTTGTTAAACTACTGCGACCTCCACCGCACTTCCAAGGGGCATTTAAACCGTCTTGTTAAGCTACTGCGACCTGCACGTCTCTTCCAAGGGGAATTTAAACCGTCTTGTTAAGCTACTGTGATCTGCACGTCTCTTCCAAGGGCCATTTAAACCGTCTTGTTAAGCTACTGCGACCTGCTCGTCTCTTCCAAGGTGCATTTAAACCGTCTTGTTAAGCTACTGCGACCTGCACGTCTCTTCCAAAGCGCATTTAAACCGTCTTTTTAATCTACTGCGACTTGCACGTCTCTTCCAAGGGGCATTTAAACTGTCTTGTTAAGCTACTGCGACCTGCAAGCCTATTCTAAGGGGCATTTAAACCCTCTTGTTAAGATCCTGAGACCTGCACTTCTCTTCCAAGAGGGATTTAAACCGTCTTGATAAGCAACGGCGACCTGCTCGTCTCTTCCAAGGGGCATTTAAACCGTCTTGTTAAGCAACTGTGACCTGCATGTCTCTTCCAAGGCCAATTTAAACCGTCTTGTTAAGCTACTGCGACCTGCTCGTCTCTTCCAAGGGGCATTTAAACCTTCTTTTTAAGCTACTGCGACCTGCATGTCTCTTCCAAGGGGGATTTAAACCGTCTTGTTAAGCTACTGCTACCTGCACGTCTCTTCCAAGGGGCATTTAAACCGTCTTGTTAAGCTACTGCTACCTGCAGGTCTCTTCCAAGGGGCATTTAAACCGTCTTGTTAAGCTACTGATACCTGCACGTCTCTTCCAAGGGCCATTTAAACCGTGTTGTTAAGCTACTGCGACCTGCATGTCTCTTCCAAGGGGAATTTAAACCGTCTTGTTATGCTACTGCGACCTGCATTTCTCTTCAATGGCGCATTTAAACCTTCTTTTTAAGCTCCTGCGACTTGATCGTCTCTTCCAAGGGGCATTTAAACCATCTTGTTAAGCTACTGTAACCTCCACCACTTTTCCAAGGGGCATTTAAACCGTCTTGTTAAGCTACTGCGACTTGCACGTCTCTTCCAAGGGGCATTTAATCCGTATTGTTAAGCTACTGTAATTTGCAAGTCTCTGCCAAGGGGCATTTAAACCATCTTGTTAAGCTACTGTAACCTCCACCACTTTTCCACGGGGCATTTAAACCGTCTTGTTAAGCTACTGCGACCTGAACGTCTCTTCCAAGTGGCATTTAAACCGTCTTTTTAAGCTGCTGCAACCTGCATGTCTCTTCCAAGGGGCATTTAAACCATCGTGTTAAGCTTCTGCGACCTCCACCGCTCTTCCAAGGGGCATTTAAACCATCTTGTTAAGCCACTGCGACCTGCACATCTCTTCCAAGGGGCATTTAATCCGTCTTGTTAAGCTACTGTAACTTGCAAGTCTCTGCCGAGGGGCATTTAAACCATCTTGTTAAGCTACTGTAACCTCCACCACTTTTCCACGGGGCATTTAAACCGTCTTGTTAAGCTACTGCGACCTGCACGTCTCTTCCAAGGGGCATTTAAACCGTCTTGTTAAGCTCCTGTGACCTGCATGTCTCTTCCAAGGGGTATTTAAACCGTCTTGTTAAGCCTCTGCGACCTGCACGTCTTTTCCTAGGGGCATTTAAACAGTCTTGTTAAGCTGCTTCGACCTGCATGTTTCTTCCAAGTGGCAATTAAACTGTCTTGTTAAGCTACTGCGACCTCCACCGATCTTCCAAGGAGCCTTTAAACTGTCTTGTTAAGCTACTGCGACCTGCTCGTCTCTTCCAAGGGGCATTTAAAACCTCTTGTTAAGCTCCTGCGACCTGCACATCTCTTGAAAGGGGCATTTAAACCCTCTTGTTAAGCTACTGCGACCTGCACGTCTCTTCCAAGGGGCATTTAAATTGTCCTGTTAAGCTACTGCGACCTCCACGTCTCTTCCAAGGGGCATTTAAAGCGTCTTGTTAAGCTTCTGCGACCTGCACGTCTCTTCCAAGGCGCATTTAAACAGTCTTTTTACGCTACTGTGACTTGAACGTCTCTTCCAAGGGGCATTTAAACCCTCTTATTAAGCTCCTGCGACCTGCTCGTCTCTTGAAAGGGTCATTTAAACCCTCTTGTTAAGCTACTGCGACCTGCACGTCTCTTCCAAGGTGCATTTAAACCATCTTGTTAAGCTACTGCGACCTGCATGTCTCTTCCAAGGGGCATTTAAACTGTCTTGTTAAGCCTCTGCGACCTGCACGTCTTTTACTAGGGGCATTTAAACAGTCTTGTTAAGCTGCTTTGACCTGCATGTTTCTTCCAAGTGGCATTTAAACTGTCTTGTTAAGCTACTGCGACCTCCACCGCTCTTCCAAGGGGCAGTTAAACTGTATTGTTAAGCTACTGCGACCTGCACGTCTCATCCAAGGGTCATTTAAATCGTCTTGGTAAGCTACTGCGACCTGCAAGCCTCTTCCAAGGGGTATTTAAACCCTCTTGTTAAGCTACTGCGACCTGCATGTCTCTTCCAAGGGGCATTTAAACTGTCTTCTTTAGCTACTGCGACCTCCACCGCTCTTCCAAGGGGCATTTAAACCATCTTGTTAAGCTACTGCGACCTGCACGTCTCTTCCAAGGGGCATTTAAACTGTCTTGTTTAGCTTCTGCGACCTGCATGTCTCTTCCAAGGGGCATTTAAACCCTCTTGTTAAGCTACTGCGACCTCCACGTCTCTTCCAAGGGGCATATAACCGTCTTGTTAAGCTGATGTGACCTGCATGTCTCTTCCAAGGGGCATTTCAACCGTCTTGTTAAGCTACTGCGACCTCCACCGCACTTCCATGGGGCATTTAAACAGTCTTGTTAAGCTACTGCGACTTGCACATCTCTTCCATGGGGCATTTAAACCGTCTTCTTAAGCTACTGTAACCTCCACCACTTTTTCAAGGGGCATTTAAACCGTCTTGTTAAGCTACTGCGACCTGCACGTCTTTTTCAAGAGGCATTTAAACTGTCTTGTTAAGCTACTGAGACCTCCACCGTTCTTCCAAGGGGCATTTAAACCGTCTTGTTAAGCTGCTGTGACCTGCATGTCTCTTTCAAGGGGCATTTAAACTTTCTTGTTAAGCTACTGCGACCTGCATGTCTCTTCCAAGGGGCATTTAAACCGTCTTGTTAAGCTACTGCGACCTTCACGTCTCTTCCAAGGGGCATTTAAACCGTCTTGTTAAGCTGCTGTGACCTGCATGTCTATTCCAAGGGGCATTTAAACCGTCTTGTTAAGCTACTGCGACCTGCACGTCTCTTTCAAGAGGCATTTAAACTGTCTTTTTAAGCTACTGCGACCTGCACGTCTCTTCCAAGTGGCATTTAAAGCGTTTTGTTAAGCTACTGCGACCTGCACGTCTCTTTCAAGGGGCATTTAAACTGTCTTGTTAAGCTACTGCGACCTCCACCGCTCTTCCAAGGGTCATTTAAACCGTCTTGTTAAGCTACTGCGACCTCCTCGTCTCTTCCAAGGGGCATTTAAACCGTCTTGTTAAGCGGCTGTGACCTGCATGTCTATTCCAAGGGGCATTTAAACCGTCTTGTTAAGCTACTGCGACCTGCACGTCTCTTCCAAGGGGCATTTAAATTGTCTTGTTAAGCTACTGCGTCCTCCACCTCTCTTCCAAGGGGCATTTAAACCGTCTTATTAAGCTACTGCGACCTGCACATCTCTTCCAAGGGGCATTTAAACCGTCTTATTATGCTACTGCGACCTGCATGTCTCTTCCAAGGGTCATTTAAACTGTCTTGTTAAGCTACAGCGACCTCCACCTTTCTTCCAAGGGGAATTTAAACCGTCTTGGTAAGCTACTGCGACCTGCAAGTCTCTTCCAAGGGGCATTTAAACCGTCTTGTTAAGCTACTGCGACCTGCAAGCCTATTCCAAGGGGCATTTAAACCCTCTTGTTAAGCTGCTGCTACCTGCACGTCTCTTCCAATGGGGATTTAAACCGTCTTGTTAAGCTACTGCGACCTGCACGTCTCTTCCAAGGGGCATTTAAACCGTCTTGTTAAGCTACTGCGACCTGCTCGTCTATTCCAAGGGGCATTTAAACCGTCTTGTTAAGCTACTGCGACCTGCACGTCTCTTCCATGGGGCATTTAAACTGTCTTGTTAAGCTAATGCGACCTCCACCGCTCTTCCAAGGGGCATTTAAACCATCTTGTTAAGCTACTGCGACATGCACCGCTCTTCCAAGGGGCATTTAAACCGTCTTGTTAAGCCTCTGCGACCTGCACGTCTCTTCCAAGTGGCATTTAAACCGTCTTTTTAAGCTGCTGCGTCCTGCATGTCTTTTCCAAGGGGCATTTAAACCATCTTGATAAGCTACTGCGACCTCCACCGCTCTTCCAAGGGGCATTTAAACCATCTTGTTAAGCTACTGCGACCTACACATTTCTTCCAAGGGGCTTTTAAACCGTCTTGTTAAGCTACTGTAACTTACACGTCTCTTATAAGGGGCATTTAAACCGTCTTGTTAAGCTACTGCGACATGCAAGCCTATTCCAAGGGGGCATTTAAACCGTCTTGTTAAGCTACTGCGACCTGCACGTCTCTTCCAAGGGGCATTTAAACCGTCTTGTTAAGCTACTGCGACCTGCACGTCCCATCCAAGGGGAATTAAATCGTCTTGGTAAGCTACTGCGACCAGCAAGCCTATTCCATGGGGCATTTAAACGTCTTATTCAGCTACTGCAACCTGCACATCTCTTCCATGGGGCATTTAAACTGTCTTCTTAAGCTACTGCGACCTCCACCGCTCTTCCAAGGGGCATTTAAACCATCTTGTTAACCTACTGCGACCTGCACGTCTCTTCCAAGGGGCATTTAAAATGTCTTTTGTTTAGCTTCTGCCACCTGCACGTCTCTTCTAAGGGGCATTTAAACAGTCTTGTTAAGCTACTGCGACTTGCACATCTCTACCAAGGGGCATTTAAACCGTCTTCTTAAGCTACTGTAAATTCCAGCACTTTTCCAAGGGGCATTTAAACCATCTTGTTAAGCTACTGCGACCTGCATGTCACTTCCAAGGGCATTTAAACAGTCTTGTTAAGCTACTGGTATCTCCACGTCTCTTCCAAGGGGCATTTAAACCGTCTTGTTAAGCTGCTGCGACCTGCATGTCTCTTCCAAGGGGCATTTAAACCGTCTTGTTAAGCTTCTGTGACCTGCACGTCTCTTCTAAGGGGCATATAAACAGTCTTGTTAAGCTACTGCGACTTGCACTTCTCCTCCAAGGGGCATTTAAACCGTCTTCTTAATCTACTGTAACCTCCACGACTTTTCCAAGGGGCATTTAAACCGTCTTCTTAAGCTTCTGCGACCTGCATGTCTCTTCCAAGGGGCATTTAAACCGTCTTGTTAAGCTACTGCGACCTCCACGTCTCTTCCAAGGGGCATTTAAACCGTCTTGTTAAGCTCCTGCGACCTGCATGTCTCTTCCAATGGGCATTTAAACAGTCTTGTTAAGCTACTGCGACCTGCACGTCTCTTTCAAGGGGCATTTAAACCGTCTTGTTAAGCTACTGCGACCTCCACCGCTCTTCCAAGGGGCATTTAAACCGTCTTGTTAAGCTACTGCGACTTGCACGTCTCTTCCAAGTGGCATTTAAACCGTCTTGTTAAGCTGCTGCGACCTGCACGTATCTTCCAAGGGGCATTTAAACTGTCTTGTTAAGCTACTGCGACCTCCACCTCTCTTCCAAGGGGCATTTAAATCGTCTTATTAAGCTACTGCGACCTGCACATCTCTTCCAAAGGGCATTTAAACCGTCCTATTAAGCTACTGCAACCTCCACCACTCTTCCAAGGGGCATTTAAACCGTCTTGTTAAGCTACTGCGACCTGCAAGCCTTTTCCAAGGGGCATTTAAACCGTCTTGGTAAGCTACTGCGACCTGCAAGCCTGTTCCAAGGGGCATTTAAACCCTCTTGTTAAGCTGCTGCGACCTGCCCGTCTCTTCCAAGGGGGATTTAAACCATCTTTTTAAGCTACTGCGACCTGCATGTCTCTACCAAGGGACATTTAAAACGTCTTTTAAGCTACTGCGACCTGCATTTCTCTTCCAAGGGTTATTTAAACAGTCTTGTTAAGGTGCTGCGACCTGCATGTCTCTTCCAAGGGGCATTTAAACTGCCTTGTTAAGCTACTGCGAACTCCACCGCTCTTCCAAGGGGCATTTAAACTGTCTTGTTAAGCTATACTGCGAGCTACACGTCTCTTCTAAGGGACATTTAAACCGTCTTGTTAAGCTGCTGCCACCTGCATGTCTCTTCCAAGGGGCATTTAAACCGTCTTGTTAAGCTTCTGTGACCTGCACGTCTCTTCTAAGGGGCATATAAACAGTCTTGTTAAGCTACTGCGACTTGCACGTCTCCTCCAAGGGGCATTTAAACCGTCTTCTTAATCTACTGTAACCTCCACGACTTTTCCAAGGGGCATTTAAACCGTCTTCTTAAGCTTCTGCGACCTGCATGTGTCTTCCAAGGGGCATTTAAACCGTCTTGTTAAGCTACTGCGACCTCCACGTCTCTTCCAAGGGGCATTTAAACCGTCTTGTTAAGCTCCTGCGACCTGCATGTCTCTTCCAATGGGCATTTAAACAGTCTTGTTAAGCTACTGCGACCTGCACGTCTCTTTCAAGGGGCATTTAAACCGTCTTGTTAAGCTACTGCGACCTCCACCGCTCTTCCAAGGGGCATTTAAATCGTCTTATTAAGCTACTGCGACCTGCACATCTCTTCCAAAGGGCATTTAAACCGTCCTATTAAGCTACTGCAACCTCCACCACTCTTCCAAGGGGCATTTAAACCGTCTTGTTAAGCTACTGCGACCTGCAAGCCTTTTCCAAGGGGCATTTAAACCGTCTTGGTAAGCTACTGCGACCTGCAAGCCTGTTCCAAGGGGCATTTAAACCCTCTTGTTAAGCTGCTGCGACCTGCCCGTCTCTTCCAAGGGGGATTTAAACCATCTTTTTAAGCTACTGCGACCTGCATGTCTCTACCAAGGGACATTTAAAACGTCTTTTAAGCTACTGCGACCTGCACTTCTCTTCCAAGGGTTATTTAAACAGTCTTGTTAAGGTGCTGCGACCTGCATGTCTCTTCCAAGGGGCATTTAAACTGCCTTGTTAAGCTACTGCGAACTCCACCGCTCTTCCAAGGGGCATTTAAACTGTCTTGTTAAGCTATACTGCGAGCTACACGTCTCTTCTAAGGGACATTTAAACCGTCTTGTTAAGCTGCTGCCACCTGCATGTCTCTTCCAAGGGGCATTTAAACCGTCTTGTTAAGCTTCTGTGACCTGCACGTCTCTTCTAAGGGGCATATAAACAGTCTTGTTAAGCTACTGCGACTTGCACGTCTCCTCCAAGGGGCATTTAAACCGTCTTCTTAATCTACTGTAACCTCCACGACTTTTCCAAGGGGCATTTAAACCGTCTTCTTAAGCTTCTGCGACCTGCATGTGTCTTCCAAGGGGCATTTAAACCGTCTTGTTAAGCTACTGCGACCTCCACGTCTCTTCCAAGGGGCATTTAAACCGTCTTGTTAAGCTCCTGCGACCTGCATGTCTCTTCCAATGGGCATTTAAACAGTCTTGTTAAGCTACTGCGACCTGCACGTCTCTTTCAAGGGGCATTTAAACCGTCTTGTTAAGCTACTGCGACCTCCACCGCTCTTCCAAGGGGCATTTAAACCGTCTTGTTTAGCTACTGCGACTTGCACGTCTCTTCCAAGTGGCATTTAAACCGTCTTGTTAAGCTGCTGCGACCTGCACGTATCTTCCAAGGCGCATTTAAACTGTCTTGTTAAGCTACTGCGACCTCCACCTCTCTTCCAAGGGGCAGTTAAACCGTCTTATTAAGCTACTGCGACCTGCACATCTCTTCCAAAGGGCATTTAAACCGTCTTATTAAGCTACTGCGACCTCCACCACTCTTCCAAGGGGCATTTAAACCGTCTTGTTAAGCTACTGCGACCTGCAAGCCTTTTCCAAGGGGCATTTAAACCGTCTTGGTAAGCTACTGCGACCTGCAAGCCTATTCCAAGGGGCATTTAAACCCTCTTGTTAAGCTGCTGCGACCTGCACGTCTCTTCCAAGGGGGATTTAAACCATCTTTTTAAGCTACTGCGAACGGCATGTCTCTACCAAGGGACATTTAAAACGTCTTTTAAGCTACTGCGACCTGCACTTCTCTTCCAAGGGTTATTTAAACAGTCTTGTTAAGGTGCTGCGACCTGCATGTCTCTTCCAAGGGGCATTTAAACTGTCTTGTTAAGCTACTGCGAACTCCACCGCTCTTCCAAGGGGCATTTAAACCATCTTGTTAAGCTACAGCGACCTGCACGTCTCTTCCAAGGGGCATTTAAAATGTCTTTTGTTTAGCTTCTGCCACCTGCACGTCTCTTCTAAGGGGCATTTAAACCATCTTGTTAAGCTACTGCGACTTGCACATCTCTACCAAGGGGCATTTAAACCGTCTTCTTAAGCTACTGTAAATTCCAGCACTTTTCCAAGGGGCATTTAAACCATCTTGTTAAGCTACTGCGACCTGCATGTCTCTTCCAAGGGCATTTAAACAGTCTTGTTAAGCTACTGCGACCTCCACGTCTCTTCCAAGGGGCATTTAAACCGTCTTGTTAAGCTGCTGCGACCTGCATGTCTCTTCCAAGGGGCATTTAAACCGTCTTGTTAAGCTTCTGTGACCTGCACGTCTCTTCTAAGGGGCATTTAAACAGTCTTGTTAAGCTACTGCGACTTGCACGTCTCCTCCAAGGGGCATTTAAACCGTCTTCTTAATCTACTGTAACCTCCACGACTTTTCCAAGGGGCATTTAAACCGTCTTCTTAAGCTTCTGCGACCTGCAAGTCTATTACAAGGGGCATTTAAACCGTCTTGTTAAACTACTGCGACCTCCACCGCACTTCCAAGGGGCATTTAAACCGTCTTGTTAAGCTACTGCGACCTGCACGTCTTTTTCAAGAGGCATTTAAACTGTCTTGTTAAGCTACTGCGACCTCCACCGTTCTTCCAAGGGGCATTTAAACCGTCTTGTTAAGCTGCTGTGACCTGCATGTCTCTTTCAAGGGGCATTTAAACTTTCTTGTTAAGCTACTGCGACCTGCATGTCTCTTCCAAGGGGCATTTAAACCGTCTTGTTAAGCTACTGCGACCTTCACGTCTCTTCCAAGGGGCATTTAAACCGTCTTGTTAAGCTGCTGTGACCTGCATGTCTATTCCAAGGGGCATTTAAACCGTCTTGTTAATCTACTGCGACCTGCACGTCTCTTTCAAGAGGCATTTAAACTGTCTTTTTAAGCTACTGCGACCTGCACGTCTCTTCCAAGTGGCATTTAAAGCGTTTTGTTAAGCTACTGCGACCTGCACGTCTCTTTCAAGGGGCATTTAAACTGTCTTGTTAAGCTACTGCGACCTCCACCGCTCTTCCAAGGGTCATTTAAACCGTCTTGTTAAGCTACTGCGACCTCCACGTCTCTTCCAAGGGGCATTTAAACCGTCTTGTTAAGCGGCTGTGACCTGCTTGTCTATTCCAAGGGGCATTTAAACCGTCTTGTTAAGCTACTGCGACCTGCACGTCTCTTCCAAGGGGCATTTAAATTGTCTTGTTAAGCTACTGCGTCCTCCACCTCTCTTCCAAGGGGCATTTAAACCGTCTTATTAAGCGACTGCGACCTGCACATCTCTTCCAAGGGGCATTTAAACCGTCTTATTATGCTACTGCGACCTGCATGTCTCTTCCAAGGGTCATTTAAACTGTCTTGTTAAGCTACTGCGACCTCCACCTCTCTTCCAAGGGGAATTTAAACCGTGTTGTTAAGCTACTGCGACCTGCAAGTCTCTTCCAAGGGGCATTTAAACCGTCTTGTTAAGCTACTGCGACCTGCAAGCCTATTCCAAGGGGCATTTAAACCCTCTTGTTAAGCTGCTGCGACCTGCACGTCTCTTCCAATGGGGATTTAAACCGTCTTGTTAAGCTACTGCGACCTGTACGTCTCTTCCAAGGGGCATTTAAACCGTCTTGTTAAGCTACTGCGACCTGCTCGTCTATTCCAAGGGGCATTTAAACCGTCTTGTTAAGCTACTGCGACCTGCACGTCTCTTCCAAGGGGCATTTAAACTGTCTTGTTAAGCTAATGCGACCTCCACCGCTCTTCCAAGGGGCATTTAAACCATCTTGTTAAGCTACTGCGACATGCACCGCTCTTCCAAGGGGCATTTAAACCGTCTTGTTAAGCCTCTGCGACCTGCACGTCTCTTCAAAGTGGCATTTAAACCGTCTTTTTAAGCTGCTGCGTCCTGCATGTCTCTTCCAAGGGGCATTTAAACCATCTTGATAAGCTACGGCGACCTCCACCGCTCTTCCAAGGGGCATTTAAACCATCTTGTTAAGCTACTGCGACCTACACATCTCTTCCAAGGGGCTTTTAAACCGTCTTGTTAAGCTACTGTAACTTGCACGTCTCTTATAAGGGGCATTTAATCCGTCTTGTTAAGCTACTGCGACATGCAAGCCTATTCCAAGGGGGCATTTAAACCGTCTTGTTAAGATACTGCGACCTGCACGTCTCTTCCAAGGGGCATTTAAACCGTCTTGTTAAGCTACTGCGACCTGCACGTCCCATCCAAGGGGAATTAAATTGTCTTGGTAAGCTACTGCGACCTGCAAGCCTATTCCACGGGGCATTTAAACGTCTTATTCAGCTACTGCAACCTGCACATCTCTTCCATGGGGCATTTAAACTGTCTTCTTAAGCTACTGCGACCTCCACCGCTCTTCCAAGGGGCATTTAAACCATCTTGTTAAGCTACAGCGACCTGCACGTCTCTTCCAAGGGGCATTTAAAATGTCTTTTGTTTAGCTTCTGCAACCTGCACATCTCTACCAAGGGGCATTTAAACCGTCTTCTTAAGCTACTGTAAATTCCAGCACTTTTCCAAGGGGCATTTAAACCATCTTGTTAAGCTACTGCGACCTGCATGTCTCTTCCAAGGGCATTTAAACAGTCTTGTTAAGCTACTGCGACCTCCACGTCTCTTCCAAGGGGCATTTAAACCGTCTTGTTAAGCTGCTGCGACCTGCATGTCTCTTCCAAGGGGCATTTAAACCGTCTTGTTAAGCTTCTGTGACCTGCACGTCTCTTCTAAGGGGCATTTAAACAGTCTTGTTAAGCTACTGCGACTTGCACGTCTCCTCCAAGGGGCATTTAAACCGTCTTCTTAATCTACTGTAACCTCCACGACTTTTCCAAGGGGCATTTAAACCGTCTTCTTAAGATTCTGCGACCTGCATGTCTCTCCCAAGGGGCATTTAAACAGTCTTGTTAAGCTACTGCGACCTCCACGTCTCTTCCAAGGGGCATTTAAACCGTCTTGTTAAGCTCCTGCGACCTGCCTGTCTCTTCCAATGGGCATTTAAACAGTCTTGTTAAGCTACTGCGACCTGCACGTCTCTTTCAAGGGGCATTTAAACCGTCTTGTTAAGCTACTGCGACCTCCACCGCTCTTCCAAGGGGCATTTAAACCGTCTCGTTAAGCTACTGCGACTTGCACGTCTCTTCCAAGTGGCATTTAAACCGTCTTGTTAAGCTGCTGCGACCTGCACGTATCTTCCAAGGGGCATTTAAACTGTCTTGTTAAGCTACTGCGACCTCCACCTCTCTTCCAAGGGGCATTTAAACCATCTTGTTAAGCTACTGCGACCTGCAAGCCTTTTCCAAGGGGCATTTAAACCGTCTTGGTAAGCTACTGCAACCTGCAAGCCTATTCCAAGGGGCATTTAAACCCTCTTGTTAAGCTGCTGCGACCTGCACGTCTCTTCCAAGGGGGATTTAAACCATCTTTTTAAGCTACTGCGGCCTGCATGTCTCTACCAAGGGACATTTAAAGCGTCTTTTAAGATACTGCGACCTGCACTTCTCTTCCAAGGGTTATTTAAACAGTCTTGTTAAGGTGCTGCGACCTGCATGTCTCTTCCAAGGGGCATTTAAACTGTCTTGTTAAGCTTCTGCGAACTCCACCGCTCTTCCAAGGGGCATTTAAACTCTCTTGTTAAGCTATACTGCGAGCTACACGTCTCTTCCAAGGGACATTTAAACCGTCTTGTTAAGCTACTGCGACCTGCAAGCCTCTTCCAAGGGGCATATAAACTGTCTTGTTAAGCTACTGCGACCTGCACGTCTCTTCCAAGGGGCTTTTAAATCGTCTTGGTAAGCTACTGCGACCTGCAAGCCTCTTCCAAGGGGCATTTAAACCCTCTTGTAAAGCTACTGCGACCTGCACGTCTCTTCCAAGGGGCATTTAAACTGTCATCTTAAGCTACTGCGACCTCCACCGCTCTTCCAAGGGGCATTTAAACCATCTTCTTAAGCTACTGCGACATGCACGTCTCTTCCAAGGGGCATTTAAACTGTCTTGTTGAGCTACTGCGACCTGCACGTCTCTTCCAAGGGGCATTTAAACTGTCTTGTTTAGCTTCTGTGACCTGCACGTCTCTTCTAAGGGGCATTTAAACAGTCTTGTTAAGCTACTGCGACTTGCACGTCTCTTCCAAGGGGCATTTAAACCGTCTTCTTAAGCTACTGTAACCTCCACCACTTTTCCAAGGGGCATTTAAACCGTCTTCTTAAGCTACTGCGACCTGCACATCTCTTTCAAGGGGAATTTAAAACGCTTTGTTAAGCTACTGCGACCTGCATGTCTCTTCCAAGGGGCATTTAAACCGTCTTGTTAAGCTACTGCGACCTCCACGTCTGTTCCAAGGGTTTTTTAAACCGTCTTGTTAAGCTGCTGCGACCTGCATGTTTCTTCTAAGGGGCATTTAAACCGTCTTGTTAAGCTACTGCGACCTCCACCACACTTCCAATGGCCATTTAAACCGTCTTGTTAAGCTTCTGCGACCTGCACGTCTCTTCTAAGGGGCATTTAAACAGTCTTGTTAAGCTACTGCGACCTCCTCCACTCTTCCAAGGGACATTTAAACCGTCTTGTTAAGCTGCTGTGACCTGCACGTCTCTTCCAAGGGGCATTTAAACCGTTTTGTTAAGCTTCTGCGACTTGCACGTCTCTTCCAAGGGGCATTTAAACTGTCTTGTTAAGCTACTGCGACCTCCTCCACTCTTCCAAGGGACATTTAAACCGTCTTGTTAAGCTACTGCGACCTGCACGTCTCTTCCAAGTGGCATTTAAACCGTCTTGTTAAGCGTCTGCGACTTGCACGTCTCTTCCAAGGGGCATTTAAACTGTCTTGTTTAGCTACTGCGACCTCCACCTCTTTTCCAATGGCCATTTAAACCGTCTTGTTAAGCTACTGCGACCTGCACGTCTCTTCCAAGGGGCAATTAAACCGTCTTGGTAAGCTACTGCGACCTGCAAGCCTATTCCAAGGGGCATTTAAACCCTCTTGTTAAGCTGCTGCGACCTGCACGTCTCTTCCAAGGGGGATTTAAACCGTCTTGTTAAGCTACTGCGACCTGCACGTCTCTTTCAAAGGGCATTTAAACCGTCTTGTTAAGCTACTGCGACCTGCTCTTCTATTCCAAGGGGCATTTAAACCATCTTCTTAAGCTACTGCGACCTGCACGTCTCTTCCAAGGCGCATTTAAACCTTCTTTTTAAGCTACTGCGACTTGCATGTCTCTTCCAAGGGGCATTTAAACTGTCTTGTTAAGCTACTGCGACATGCATGTCTCTTCCAAGGGGCATTTAAACCATCTTGTTAAGCCACTGCTACCTGCACGTCTCTTCCAAGGGGCATTTAAACCATCTTGTTAAGCTGCTGCGACCTGCATGTCTCTTCCAAGGGGCATTTAAACCGTCTTGTTAAGCTACTGCGACATCCACCGCACTTCCAAGGGGCATTTAAACGGTCTTGTTAAGCTACTGCGGCCTGCATGTCTCTTTCAAGGGGCATTTAAGCTGTCTTCTTAAGCTACTGCGACCTCCACCGCTCTTCCAAGGGGCATTTAAACCGTCTTGTTAAGCTACTGAGACCTGCACGTCTCTTCCAAGGCGCATTTAAACCGTCTTTTTAAGCTACTGCGACTTGCACGTCTCTTCCAAGGGGCATTTAAACCATTTTGTTAAGCTACTGTAACCTCCACCACTTTTACAAGGGGCATTTAAACAGTCTTGTTAAGCTACTGCTACCTGCACGTCTCTTCCAAGGGGCATTTAAACCATCTTGTTAAGCTACTGCGACCTGCATGTCTCTTCCAAGGGACATTTAAACCGTCTTGTTAAGCCACTGCGACCTGCACTTCTCTTCCAAGAGGCATTTAAACCGTCTTTTTAAGCTGCTGCGAACTGCATGTCTCTTCCAAGGGGCATTTAAACCATCTTGTTAAGCTACTGCGACCTCCATCGCTCTTCCAAGGGGCATTTAAACCAACTTGTTAAGCTACTGCGACCTGCACGTCTCTTCCAAGGGGAATTTAAACCGTCTTGGTAAGCTACTGCGACCTGCAAGCCTCTTCCAAGGGGCATTTAAACCGTCTTTTTAAGCTGCTGCGAACTGCTTGTCTCTTCCAAGGGGCATTTAAACCATCTTTTTAAGCTACTGCGACCTCCACCACTCTTCCAAGGGGCATTTAAACCATCTTGTTAAGCTACTGCGACCTGCACGTCTCTTCCAAGGGGCATTTAAACTGTCTTGTTAAGCTACTGCGACCTCCAACGCTCTTCCAAGGGGCATTTAAACCATCTTGTTAAGCTTCTGCGACTTGCACGTCTCTTCCATGAGGGATTTAAACTGTCTTGTTAAGCTACTGCGACCTGCACGTCTCTTCGAAGGGGCATTTAAACCGTCTTGTTAAGCTACTGCGACCTGCTCGTCTTTCCCAAGGTGCATTTAAACTATCTTGTTAAGCTTCTGCGACTTGCACGTCTCTTCCATGGCGCATTTAAACCGTTTTTTAAGCTACTGCGACTGGCACGTCTCTTCCAAGGGACATTGAAACCGTCTTGTTAAACTACTGCGACCTGCATGTCTCTACCAAGGGACATTTAAACCATCTTGTTAAGCTATTGCGACCAGCATGTCTCTTCCAAGGGGCATTTAAACAATCTTGTTAAGATGCTGTGACCTGCATGTCTCTTCCAAGGGGCATTTAAACTGTCTTATTAAGCTACTGCGACCTCCAACGCTCTTCCAAGGGGTCATTTCATCTGTCTTGTAAAGCTACTGCGACCTCCACCGCACTTCGAAGGGGCATTTAAACCGTCTTGTTAAGCTACTGCGACCTGCACATCTCTTTCAAGGGGCATTTAAACCGTCTTGTTAAGCTACTGCGACCTCCACCGCTCTTCCAAGGGGCATTTAAACCATCTTGTTAAGCTACTGCGACCTGCACGTCTCTTCCAAGTGGCATTTAAACCGTCTTGTTAAGCTACTGCGACCTGCATGTCTCTTCCAAGGGGCATTGAAACTGTCTTGTTAAGCTACTCCGACCTCCACGTCTCTTCCAAGGGGCATTTAAACCATCTTGTTAAGCTACTGCGACCTGCACGTCTCTTCCAAGGGGGATTTAAACTGTCTTGTCAAGCTACTGCGACCTCCACGTCTCTTCCAAGGGGCATTTAAACCATCTTGTTAAGCTACTGCGTCCGGCTCGTCTCTTCCAAGGAGCATTTAAACTGTCTTGTTAAGCTACTGCGACTTGCACGTCTCTTCCAAGGCGCATTTAAACCGTCTTTTTAAGCTACTGCGACTTGCACGTCTCTTCAAAGGGTCATTTAAACTGTCTTGTTAAGCTACTGTGACCTGCACGTCTCTTCCATGGGGCATTTAAACCGTCTTTTTAAGCTACTGCGACCTTCATGTCTCTAGCAAGGGAGATTTAAACCGTCTTGTTAAGCTACTGCGACCTGCACGTCTCTTCGAAGGGGCATTTAAACCGTCTTGTTAAGCTACTGCGACCTGCTCGTCTTTCCCAAGGTGCATTTAAACTATCTTGTTAAGCTTCTGCGACTTGCACGTCTCTTCCATGGCGCATTTAAACCGTTTTTTAAGCTACTGCGACTGGCACGTCTCTTCCAAGGGACATTGAAACCGTCTTGTTAAACTACTGCGACCTGCATGTCTCTACCAAGGGACATTTAAACCGTCTTGTTAAGCTATTGCGACCAGCATGTCTCTTCCAAGGGGCATTTAAACAATCTTGTTAAGATGCTGTGACCTGCATGTCTCTTCCAAGGGGCATTTAAACTGTCTTATTAAGCTACTGCGACCTCCAACGCTCTTCCAAGGGGTCATTTCATCTGTCTTGTAAAGCTACTGCGACCTCCACCGCACTTCGAAGGGGCATTTAAACCGTCTTGTTAAGCTACTGCGACCTGCACATCTCTTTCAAGGGGCATTTAAACCGTCTTGTTAAGCTACTGCGACCTCCACCGCTCTTCCAAGGGGCATTTAAACCATCTTGTTAAGCTACTGCGACCTGCACGTCTCTTCCAAGTGGCATTTAAACCGTCTTGTTAAGCTACTGCGACCTGCATGTCTCTTCCAAGGAGCATTGAAACTGTCTTGTTAAGCTACTCCGACCTCCACAACTCTTCCAAAGGGCATTTAAACCGTCTTGTTAAGCTACTGCGACCTGCAAGCCTCTTCGAAGGGGCATTTAAACCGTCTTGGTAAGCTACTGCGACCTGCAAGCCTATTCCAAGGGGCATTTAAACCCTCTTGTTAAGCTGCTGCGACCTGCACGTGTCTTCCAAGGGGGATTTAAGCCATCTTGTTAAGCTACTGCGACCTGCATGTCTCTACCAAGGGACATTTAAAACGTCTTTTAAGCTACTGCGACCTGCACGTCTCTTCCAAGGGATATTTAAACAGTCTTGTTAAGGTGCTGCGACCTGCATGTGTCTTCCAAGGGGCATTTAAACTGTCTTGTTAAGCTACTGCGACCTCCACCGCTCTTCCAAGGGGCATTTAAACTGTCTTGTTAAGCTACTGCGAGCTGCACGTCTCTTCCAAGGGACATTTAAATCGTCTTGGTAAGCTACTGCGACCTGCAAGCCTCTTCCAAGGGGCATTTAAACCGTCTTGTTAATCTTCTGCGACCTGCAAGCCTCTTCCAAGGGGCATTTAAACTGTCTTGTTAAGCTACTGCGACCTGCACGTCTCTTCCAAGGGGCATTTAAGTCGTCTTGGTAAGCTACTGCGACCTGCAAGCCTCTTCCAAGGGGCATTTAAACCCTCTTGTTAAGCTACTGCGACCTGCACGTCTCTTCCAAGGGGCATTTAAACAGTCTATTTAAGCTACTGCGACCTCCACCGCTCTTCCAAGGGGCATTTAAACCATCTTGTTAAGCTACTGCGTCCTGCACGTCTCTTCCAAGGGACTTTTAAACCGTCTTGGTAAGCTACTGCGACCTGCAAGCCTCTTCCAAGGGGCATTTAAACCGTCTTTATTAGCTGCTGCGAACTGCATGTCTCTTCCAAGGGGCATTTAAACCATCTTGTTAAGCTACTGCGACCTCCACCGCTCTTCCAAGGGGCATTTAAACCATCTTGTTAAGCTACTGCGACCTGCACGTCTCTTCCAAGGGGCATTTAAACCGACTTGTTTAGCTACTGCGACCTGCACTTCTCTTCCAAGGGGCATTTAAACTGTCTTGTTAAGCTACTGCGACCTGCACGTCTCTTCCAAGGGGCATTTAAACCATCTTGTTAAGGTACTGCGACCTGCACGTCTCTTCCAAGGAGCATTTAAACTGTCTTGTTAAGCTACTGCGACTTGCACGTCTCTTCCAAGGCGCATTTAAACCGTCTTTTTAAGCTTCGGCGACTTGCACGTCTCTTCCAAGGGTCATTTAAACCGTTTTGTTAAGCTACTGCGACCTGCACGTCTCTTCCATGGGGCATTTAAACCGTCTTGTTAAGCTACTGCGACCTGCATGTCTCTAGCAAGGGACATTTAAACCATCTTGTTAAGCGACTGCGACCTGCACGTCTCTTCCAAGGGGCATTTAAACAATCTTGTTAAGCTACTGCGACCTCCACCGCTCTTCCAATGGGCTTTTCAACTGTCTTGTTAAGCTACTGCGACCTGCACATCTCTTCCAAGGGGCATTTAAACCGTCTTTTTAAGCTACTGCGAACTGCATGTCTTTTCCAAGGGGCATTGAAACTGTCTTGTTAAGATACTGCGACCTCCACCACTCTTCCAAGGGGCATTTAAACCGTCTTGTTAAGCTACTGCGACCTGCAAGCCTATTCCAAGGGGCATTTAAACCTTCTTGGTAAGCGACTGCGACCTGCAAGCCTATTCCAAGGGGCATTTAAACTCTCTTGTTAAGCTGCTGCGACCTGCACGTTTCTTCCAAGGGGGATTTAAGCCATCTTGTTAAGCTACTGCGACCTGCATGTCTCTACCAAGGGACATTTAAAACGTTTTTTAAGCTACTGCGACCTGCACGTCTCTTCCAAGGGATATTTAAACAGTCTTGTTAAGCTACTGCGACCTCCACTGCTCTTCCAAGGGGCATATAAACTGTCTTGTTAAGCTACTGCGAGCTGCACGTCTCTTCCAAGGGGCATTTAAATCGTCTTGGTAAGCTACTGCGACCTGCAAGCCTCTTCCCAGGGGCATTTAAACCCTCTTGTTAAACTACTGCGACCTGCATGTCTCTTCCAAGGGGCATTTAAACTGTCTTTTTAAGCTACTGCGACCTCCACCGCTCTTCCCAGGGGCATTTAAACCATCTTGTTAAGCTTCTGCGACCTGCACGTCTCTTCCAAGGGGCATTTAAACCGTCTTGGTAAGCTACTGCGACATGCAAGCCTCCTCCAAGGGGCATTTAAACCGTCTTTATAAGCTGCTGCGAACTGCATGTCTCTTCCAAGGGGCATTTAAACCATCTTGTTAAGCTACTGCGGCCTATACCGCTCTTCCAAGGGGCATTTAAACCATCTTGTTAAGCTACTGCGACCTGCACGTCTCTTCCAAGGTGCATTTAAACCGTCTTTTTAAGCTACTGCGACCTGCACGTCTCTTCCAAGGGGCATTTAAACCGTCTTGTTAAGCTACTGCGACCTCCACCGCTCTTCCTAGGGGCATTTAAACCATCTTGTTAAGCTACTGCGACCTGCACGTCTCTTCCAAGGGGGATTTAAACTGTCTTGTCAAGCTACTGCGACCTCCACGTCTCTTCCAAGGGGCATTTAAACCATCTTGTTAAGCTACTGCGTCCGGCTCGTCTCTTCCAAGGAGCATTTAAACTGTCTTGTTAAGCTACTGCGACTTGCACGTCTCTTCCAAGGCGCATTTAAACCGTCTTTTTAAGCTACTGCGACTTGCACGTCTCTTCAAAGGGTCATTTAAACTGTCTTGTTAAGCTACTGTGACCTGCACGTCTCTTCCATGGGGCATTTAAACCGTCTTTTTAAGCTACTGCGACCTTCATGTCTCTAGCAAGGGAGATTTAAACCGTCTTGTTAAGCTACTGCGACCTGCACGTCTCTTCCAAGGGGGATTTAAACTGTCTTGTTAAGCTACTGCGACCTGCACGTCTCTTCCAAGGGGCATTTAAACTGTCTTATTAAGCTACTGCGACCTCCACCGCTCTTCCAAGGGGCATTTAAACCATCTTGTTAAGCTGCTGCGACCTGCACGTCTCTTCAAAGGGTCATTTAAACTGTCTTGTTAAGCTACTGCGACCTCCACCGCTCTTCCAAGTGGCATTTAAACCATCTTGTTAAGCTACTGCGACTTGCACGTCTCTTCCATGGGGGATTTAAACTGTCTTGTTAAGCTACTGCGACCTGCACGTCTCTTCCAAGGGGCATTTAAACCGTCTTGTTAAGCTACTGCGACCTGCTCGTCTTTCCCAAGGGGCATTTAAACTGTCTTGTTAAGCTACTGCGACTTGCACGTCTCTTCCAAGGGGCAATTAAACCGTTTTTTAAGCTACTGCGACTGGCACGTCTCTTCCAAGGGGCATTTAAACAATCTTGTTAAGATGCTGTGACCTGCATGTCTCTTCCAAGGTGCATTTAAACTGTCTTATTAAGCTACTGCGACCTCCAACGCTCTTCCAAGGGGCATTTCATCTGTCTTGTAAAGCTACTGCGACCTCCACCGCACTTCGAAGGGGCATTTAAACCGTCTTGTTAAGCTACTGCGACCTGCACGTCTCTTTCAAGGGGCATTTAAACCGTCTTGTTAAGCTACTGCGACCTGCATGTCTCTTTCAAGGGGCATTTAAACCGTCTTGTTAAGCTACTGCGACCTCCACCGCACTTCGAAGGGGCATTTAAACAGTCTTGTTAAGCTACTGCGACTTGCACGTCTCTTTCAAGGGGCATTTAAACCATCTTGTTAAGCTACTGCGACCTCCACCGCTCTTCCAAGGGGCATTTAAACCGTCTTGTTAAGCTACTGCGACTTGCACGTCTCTTCCAAGTGGCATTTAAACCATCTTGTTAAGCTACTGCGACCTGCACGTCTCTTCCAAGGGGCATTTAAACTGTCTTGTTAAGCTGCTGCGACCTGCACGTCTCTTCCAAGGGGCATTTAAACTGTCTTGTTAAGCTACTGCGACCTCCACCTCTCTTCCAAGGGGCATTTAAACCTTCTTATTAAGCTACTGCGACCTGCACATCTCTTCCAAGGGGCATTTAAACCGTCTTATTAAGCTACTGCGAACTGCATGTCTCTTCCAAGGGGCATTTAAACTGTCTTGTTAACCTACTGCGACCTCCACCACTCTTCCAAGGGGCATTTAAACAGTCTTGTTAAGCTACGTTAAGCTACTGCGACCTGCAAGCCTTTTCCAAGGGGCATTTAAACTGTCTTGGTAAGCTACTGCGACCTGCAAGCCTATTCCAAGGGGCATTTAAACCCTCTTGTTAAGCTTCTGCGACCTGCACGTCTCTTCCAAGGGGGATTTAAACCATCTTTTTAAGCTACTGCGACCTGCATGTCTCTACCAAGGGACATTTAAAACGTCTTTTAAGCTACTGCGACCTGCACGTCTCTTCTAAGGGGGATTTAAACCATCTTGTTAAGGTTCTGCGACCTGCATGTCTCTTCCAAGGGGCATTTAAACTGTCTTGTTAAGCTACTGCGAACTCCACCGCTCTTCCAAGGGGCATTTAAACTGTCTTGTTAAGCTACTGTGACCTGCAAGCCTCTTCCAAGGGGCATTTAAACTCTCTTGTTAAGCTACTGCGACCTGCACGTCTCTTCCAAGGGGCATTTAAACTGTCTTCTTAAGCTACTGCGACCTGCACGTCTCTTTCAAGGGGAATTTAAAACGCTTTGTTAAGCTACTGCGACCTGCATGTCTCTTCCAAGGGGCATTTAAACCGTCTTGTTAAGCTACTGCGACCTCCACGTCTGTTCCAAGGGTTATTTAAACCGTCTTGTTAAGCTGCTGCGACCTGCATGTCTCTTCCAAGGGGCATTTAAACCGTCTTGTTAAGCTACTGCGACCTCCACCACACTTCCAATGGGCATTTAAACCGTCTTGTTAAGCTTCTGCGACCTGCACGTCTCTTCTAAGGGGCATTTAAACAGTCTTGTTAAGCTACTGCGCCTTGCACGTCTCTTCCAAGGGGCATTTAACCTGTCTTGTTAAGCTACTGCGACCTCCTCCGTTCTTCTAAGGGACATTTAAACCGCCTTGTTAAGCTACTGTGACCTGCATGTCTCTTCCAAGTGGCATTTAAACCGTCTTGTTAAGCGTCTGCGACTTGCACGTCTCTTCCAAGGGGCATTTAAACTGTCTTGTTAAGCTACTGCGACCTCCACCTCTCTTCCAAGGGGCATTTAAACCGTCTTATTAAGCTACTGCGACCTGCTCGTCTCTTCCAATGGGCATTTAAACCGTCTTGTTAAGCTAATGCGACCTCCACCGCTCTTCCAAGGGGCATTTAAACCATCTTGTTAAGCTACTGCGACCTGCACATCTCTTCCAAGGGGGATTTAAACCATCTTGTTAAGGTTCTGCGACCTGCATGTCTCTTCCAAGGGGCATTTAAACTGTCTTGTTAAGCTACTGCGAACTCCATCGCTCTTCCAAGGGGCATTTAAACTGTCTTGTTAATCTACTGCGACCTGCTAACCTCTTCCAAGGGGCATTTAAACCCTCTTGTTAATCTACTGCGACCTGCACGTCTCTTCCAAGTGGCATTTAAACTCTCTTCTTAAGCTACTGCGACCTCCAAACCTCTTCCAAGGGGCATTTAAACCATCTTGTTAAGCTACTGCGACATGCACGTCTCTTCCAAGGTGCATTTAAACTGTCTTGTTTAGCTTCTGCGACCTGCACGTCTCTTCTAAGGGGCATTTAAACAGTCTTGTTAAGCTACTGCGACTTGCACGTCTCTTCCAAGGGGCATTTAAACCGTCTTCTTAAGCTACTGTAACCTCCACCACTTTTCCAAGGGGCATTTAAACCGTCTTCTTAACCTACTGCGACCTGCACGTCTCTTTCAAGGGGAATTTAAAACGCTTTGTTAAGCTACTGCGACCTGCATGTATCTGCCAATGGGCATTTAAACCATCTTGTTAAGCTACTGCGACCTCCACGTCTGTTCCAAGGGTTATTTAAACCGTCTTGATAAGCTGCTGCGACCTGCATGTCTCTTCCAAGGGGCATTTAAACAGTCTTGTTAAGCTATTGCGCCTTGCACGTCTCTTCCAAGGGGCATTTAAACTGTCTTGTTAAGCTACTGCGACCTCCTCCGCTCTTCTAAGGGACATTTAAACCGCCTTGTTAAGCTACTGTGACCTGCATGTCTCTTCCAAGGGGCATTTAAACCGTATTGTTAAGCGTCTGCGACTTGCACGTCTCTTCCAAGGGGCATTTAAACTGTCTTGTTAAGCTACTGCGACCTCCACCTCTCTTCCAAGGGGCATTTAAATCTTCTTATTAAGCTACTGCGACCTGCACGTCTCTTCCAATGGGCATTTAAACCGTCTTGTTAAGCTAATGCGACCTCCACCGCTCTTCCAAGGGGCGTTTAAACCATCTTGTTAAGCTACTGCGACCTGCACATCTCTTCCAAGGGGCATTTAAACCGTCTTGTTAAGCTGCTGAGGCCTGCATGTCTCTTCCAAGGGGCATTTAAACCGTCTTGTTAAGCTACTGCGACCTCCACCACACTTCCAATGGGAATTTAAACCATCTTGTTAAGCTTCTGCGACCTGCACGTCTCTTCTAAGAGGCATTTAAACAGTCTTGTTAAGCTACTGCGCCTTGCACGTCTCTACCAAGGGGCATTTAAACTGTCTTGTTAAGCTACTGCGACCTCCTCCGCTCTTCTAAGGGACATTTAAACCGCCTTGTTAAGCTACTGTGACCTGCATGTCTCTTCCAAGTGGCATTTATACCGACTTGTTAAGCGTCTGCGACTTGCACGTCTCTTCCAAGGGGCATTTAAACTGTGTTGTTAAGCTACTGCGACCTCCACCTCTCTTCCAAGGGGCATTTAAACCGTCTTATTAAGCTACTCCGACCTGCACGTCTCTTCCAATGGGCATTTAAACCGTCTTGTTAAGCTAATGCGACCTTCACCGCTCTTCCAAGGGGCATTTAAACCATCTTGTTAAGCTACTGCGACCTGCACATCTCTTCCAAGGGGCATTTAAACCGTCTTGTTAAGCTGCTGCGACCTGCATGTCTCTTCCAAGGGGCATTTAAACCGTCTTGTTAATCTACTGCGACCTCCACCACACTTCCAATGGGCATTTAAACTGTCTTGTTAAGCTTCTGCGACCTGCACGTCTCTTCCAAGGGGCATTTAAACAGTCTTGTTAAGCTACTGCGCCTTGCACGTCTCTTCCAAGGGGCATTTAAACCGTCTTGTTAAGCTACTGCGACCTGCACGTCTCTTTCAAGGGGCATTTAAACCGTCTTGTTAAGCTACTGCGACCTGCACATCTCTTCCAAGGTGCATTTAAACCGTCTTGTTAAGCTACTGCGACCTGCACCACTCTTCCAATGGGCATTTAAACCGTCTTTTTAAGCTACTGCGACATGCACATCTCTTCCAAGGGGCATTTAAACCATCTTGTTAAGCTCCTGCGACCTGCACCACTCTTCCAATGGGCATTTAAACCGTCTTTTTAAGCTACTGCGACCTGCAAGTCTCTTCCAAGGGGCAATTAAACCATCTTGGTAAGCTACTGCGACCTGCAAGCCTATTCCAAGGGGCATTTAAACCCTCTTGTTAAGCTGCTGCGACCTGCACGTCTCTTCCAAGGGGGATTTAAACCGTCTTGTTAAAGTACTGCGACTTGCACGTCTCTTCCAAGGGGCATTTATACCGTCTTGTTAAGCTACTGTGACCTGCTCTTCTATTCCAAGGGGCATTTAAACCATCTTGTTAAGCTACTGCGACTTGCACGTCTCTTCCAAGGGGCATTTAAACCGTCTTTTTAAGCTACTGCGACTTGCATGTCTCTTCCAAGGGGCATTTAAACTGTCTTGTTAAGCTACTGTAACCTCCACCACTTGTCCAAGGGGCATTTAAACTGTCTTGTTAAGCTACTGCGACCTGCATGTCTCTTCCAAGGGGCATTTAAACCATCTTGTTAAGCCACTACTACCTGCACGTCTCTTCCAAGGGGCATTTAAACCATCTTGTTAAGCTGTTGCGAACTGCATGTCTCTTCCAAGGGGCATTTAAACCATTTTGTTAAGCTACTGCGACATCCACCGCACTTCCAAGGGGCAATTAAACGGTCTTGTTAAGCTACTGCGACCTGCACGTCTCTTTCAAGGGGCATTTAAACTGTCTTCTTAAGCTACTGCGACCTCCACCGCTCTTCCAATGGGCATTTAAACAGTCTTGTTAAGCTACTGAGACCTGCACGTCTATTCCAAGGCGCATTTAAACCATCTTTTTAAGCTACTACAACTTGCACGTCTCTTCCAAGGGACATTTAAACCGCCTTGTTAAGCTACTGTGACCTGCATGTCTCTTCCAAGTGGCATTTAAACCGTCTTGTTAAGCGTCTGCGACTTGCACGTCTCTTCCAAGGGGCATTTAAACTGTCTTGTTAAGCTACTGCGACCTCCACCTCTCTTCCAAGGGCCATTTAAACCGTCTTATTAAGCTACTGCGACCTGCACGTCTCTTCCAATGGGCATTTAAACCGTCTTGTTAAGCTAATGCGACCTCCACCGCTCTTCCAAGGGGCATTTAAACCATCTTGTTAAGCTACTGCGACCTGCACATCTCTTCCAAGGGGCATTTAAACCATCTTGTTAAGCTGCTGCGACCTGCATGTCTCTTCCAAGGGGCATTTAAACTGTCTTGTTAAGCTACTGCGACCTCCACCACACTTCCAATGGGCATTTAAACCTTCTCGTTAAGCTTCTGCGACCTGCACGTCTCTTCTAAGGGTCATTTAAACAGTCTTGTTAAGCTACTGCGCCTTGCACGTCTCTTCCAAGGGGCATTTAAACTGTCTTGTTAAGCTACTGCGACCTCCACCACACTTCCAATGGGCATTTAAACCGTCTCGTTAAGCTTCTGCGACCTGCACGTTTCTTCTAAGGGGAATTTAAACAGTCTTGTTAAGCTATTGCGCCTTGCACGTCTCTTCCAAGGGGCATTTAAACCGTCTTGTTAAGCTACTGCGACCTGCACGTCTCTTTCAAGGGGCATTTAAACCGTCTTGTTAAGCTACTGCGACCTGCATGTCTCTTCCAAGGGGCATTTAAACCGTCTTGTTAAGCTACTGCGACCTGCACCACTCTTCCAATGGGCATTTAAACCGTCTTTTTAAGCTACTGCGACCTGCACATCTCTTCCAAGGGGCATTTAAACCATCTTGTTAAGCTCCTGCGACCTGCACCACTCTTCCAATGGGCATTTAAACCGTCTTTTTAAACTACTGCGACCTGCAAGTCTCTTCCAAGGGGCAATTAAACCGTCTTGGTAAGCTACTGCGACCTGCAAGCCTATTCCAAGGGGCATTTAAACCCTCTTGTTAAGCTGCTGCGACCTGCACGTCTCTTCCAAGGGGGATTTAAACCGTCTTGTTAAGCTACTGCGACCTGCACGTCTCTTCCAAGGGGCATTTATACCGTCTTGTTAAGC